>NC_135881.1:153531641-154952818 GCF_964194155.1 Cetorhinus maximus
AAACAGTTATTTACTGATTAAGTTTACAAACCTGGTGCTTATATTCTGTTAATCTAAATTAAACAATTAGGTGGGTTGATCAAACTTTTCACATTTGTCGTGGTTCGGGGAGCAGTGGGGATATTGCAGCGAACTATCCCCAGTGAGACATGACAAAGTTTGGGGGCTTGACAGAGATATTTTAGAACAAAAGACAATGATGATTTGGGTGGAGATTTAGTAAGTAATAAAAGCTTTCAAAAATAAGATGGCACTGGAAACTGCTAAAGCTTTCCTGCAAGTGGAACAGGCGTCCCTAACTATTTTACAAGGGATTCCAAAAGCTAGGTTAATCGAATTGGCTAGTAAATTAAGAGCAGCATTCCCCGCCAAAGCTAGAAAGCAGAGATAATCGAAGAGATAGCACAGCATTTAAAAAGCAGGAATACCTGAGAGATTGAGTTCTCCAAGGGGTGGTTCATTGGAATGGGCTCAAAGTCAGTTGCAAACAAAAGACTTGAGCTAGAGGCAGAAGAAAGAGAAAGAGCATTTCAAAGGGAGTTGGAAATGGCAAGGTCAGATGGGCAGGAAAGAGGAAAAGAAGAGAGATAGAGAATTCCATCTTCGAATACCAGCGGTGTTCTGGTGTAGGTGAGGCAGGACTTATTTCCAGATCAGAACCCAGTGGGGAGATGTTTAAATTTGTACAAGCTCTTCCAAGGTTTGAGGAAAGGGATGTTGAAGCATTATTTCATTTGAGAAGATAGATAAACAGATGAACTGGCCAAAGGAAAAACTGAACTTTGCCCATGCAGAGCGAATTGACAGTTATAGCACAGAAATTTATGTTTCACTGCCAGTCGAGGTTTCTAGGGATTATGATGTGGTGAAAAAGGCCTTTTGAGTGCATATGAGTTGGTCCCTGAAGCATACAGACAAAAGTTTCAAAATTTAAGGAAACAGCCTGGGCAAACTTGCACTGAATTTGAAAGGGTTAAGCAAAGTAGGTTTAACAGGTGGATACGAGCATTAAGAGTTGAAACTACCTATGAAGTTCTGAGAGAGACCATTCACTTGGAAGAACTTAGTCCATTTGGATTGATCTATGGTAATGAAATAAGAGGTCCATTAAAAGTGATTAAGGAAAAGTTCCTAAAGCAGAAAGACGAATCCTCCATGTTGAATTACGTGTCCATGTTTCTAGAAAGACTCACAGGAGCAAGCAAAGTACACGCAAGCATTTGAAAATTTCCCAAGCAAAAATGAATGAATGGGCAGACAAACATGCTACAACTAGAATATTCCAAGCAGGAGATGAAGTATTGGTATTATTGCCTTTGCAAGGTGAACCCCACTGCCATCTAATGCTATGTTGTTAATCTTCTTTACTCCCTTTTACAGGATAGAAGGAAGACTGTCAGCCCATTACACCTGTGCCAGCTCTCTGGGAGCTATCCATTTGATCTTAATCCTTAATTTTTCTACAAATTTCATGTTTGTTCCAGTCAAGTTCTTTCAAATTTTAATGACAAATGTTCTTCTCCTTCCCACACTCCCCATCACCTCAATGTTATACTGGCATTTTCTAGCCCGAATCTTATGTTCATTGGGCAGTTGCGATTGGCAGGCCCAGAAGTGGACGTGAAATGCGCTTCTACCCGCGATCGGCCTCCGAACGCAATTTCACGCTGGCTGGCCAGTTAACTGCCAGCCAGCCTGAAATGCGCGCTGAGAAAGACTCAGCGCTGCCGGGGTGTGCAGGAAGAGGGCAGGCACCAAGAGAAGGGAGGGTGTGCGCTTGTGCTCCCTGAAAGCTGACGGCTGCTGTGGAGCTGCCTCAGGGAGCTGCAGTAATTTAAAAATGAAATGAGCTCATTAACTGCTGCAAACTGTAACGATACTGTAAATCAAGCACCTGGCAGCAGACTACATAGCAGATCATCCCTCAAACGCCTTCTTTTATTTTATTTAACCCAGACTTTTCATCCCACCCTGAATGTAGTTTGTATTGAAAACGTGAAGGCTGGCTGGCTGTTTGGCCAGACCGCCAACTGTAAAAGTCGCCGGACCGTGTAAAATCACTGACAAATGACTCCTTAATGGGCTTAATTGCCTGCTTCATTGTCGGCAGGCGTATCCACTGTCTCGCGCGCGCCTGCCAACCATAATGTCGTGTGCAAGCGCAATTACATCGGGGCGCGCGCCTGACATCTTCTCACACAATTTCATGCAATTCCGGGTCGGACATGCGCATGCAGCAACAGCGTTAAATTCTGGCCTCTATAACCCCGGCCCTCCCAAATTCACCTTTACATTCTCCGGCACTCAGCACAGCTCTCTTCTCCAAGTGCTTCTATTATTCCCCTTATTACTCCAAGTAACTGAACATTGGCGCACATTTTGGCTGGGAATTATCACAACTTCCCTAACTGTGCAGCTGCAATCAGTCACATGGAGCAGCAGCAGAAAATAGAAAGGAAAAATGAAACCAGGGACTACATTGGGAAGATAGCAAGTCCTGACAGTGGTATTCCAACTATGCATATTGGATAGTCCAAGTTCACAAGCTGGATGCAGCCTGCAGGTCATAGTCTGGATATCGCCTCATCCATGACAAGTTGTTTAAGGGTATCCAAAAATAAATAAGTGAAATAAATCTTCATATTTACTTTTCTAAAATCTGCCCAAACAAATAATCCTGCTGAGCTTCGAAGAACTGGAATCCCAAGAGCAGCTAAACCATCAACGATAATATGGTGTGCTTCTCTCAGACGTCTTCGGCTTGTTGACAGAAATGTTTTCTCTATCCACTCTGTACAAAAGAATAAAACAATGTTTGTTTGTGGATTTCCAAAAGGCAAAAGGCATTTTTTTGTTTTATAAATTTATTTGACATACCTCTATCAGCAATTAGCTGACTAAGAACGAACTGAATTGGACCTGGACATCCATGGAAACCGGCCAGTTGATTAAGAGCAGAACGGATCTCTCTGTTCCTTGTATGCAAAACTGCAACCCGAATCCCACACATGGCAAAGTCCTTCAGCGGAAGGACAATAAAAAGTTGAATAAAATTATACTAAGGACAACTACATTGCTTAAATATAAATTAAAAATTATATCAACTTCAGAACAATGACAAGCCTAAATCAGACAGTGACATCAATTCAATAAAATACAACAGCCCTACTCCAAAATGACATTGAAAGATTTTATTTTTAAGTTGTAATAGTTCAAAAAGAGTTCCACAATACAATGGTTATTGCAACACAATTATAAATAATAAATAACCAACTGCAAAATAAAATCCAACATACCTTACTAAATCCCCACATAAAGTGTATTCTTTCTGAGTCTGGTGGACTGTAAATATATATATAAAGAAATAAACAGTGAGTACCACATCAGGATGGATTCACCCATGAAACTACACCTAGTAGTAACTCTTATAACATCCATAGGTGTTATAAGAGAAACCATACCAATTTTTGATCAATTTTTTCCTATAATTGGGGGCGATTTCAGTCCTATTGCAAGAAGATTACTGCTTACAGTGAATCTGTGCACTGCTCTATTTAGTTTCTCTAAATCAAATGGATCAAAAAATATTACATTCATTCAAAAATAAGCATCAAGAATATTCAGCATTGATTTGTTAAAGAGAAGACATGTTTGACAGATTTAAAATAAGCGATGTACTGGATAAAGGTGGGTGTGGGATATGGATTTTCAGAAGATATTTGATAAAGTGTCACATAAGATACTCATTAGAAAAATGCAGGCTTATGGAGTTTTATATGCAGCAGCATGAATAAAAAGCTAGTTCATGGCAGGAAATAAAAATTTTGGGTTAACAGATGTTGCTCAGACTGCAGAAAGGTTGGAGGTGGCATGCTCAAGGCTACAGTACGAAGTGCACATTGGTTCATATTATATTAAGATGAATTGGATGTGGCCATAGGCAGTACAATTTCAGGATATGCTTACGTACTAAAGTGGCTTGGCAAAAAGCAAGAAAGACTGCAAAATGATTCAAGACAACAGCAAGGCTCACAGAATGGGCCGAAAAATGCATGATTCAATTAGTGTGTAAGTAATGCCATTTTGAAGAAAAAAGGAACAGGAGTATACACTCAATGAAGGATGTGGATGAATCTGAGGTGTTCAAATACACAATACCGTGAAAGTGCGTGTTCAGACAGACAAAGCCATAAAAATGGTTAACAGTAATTTGAGTTTTATAAATATGCAATGTTCAAGAATAAAGAAGTGACATAAAACATTGTTCAGGCCACTTTTAGAGTAGCATGCAGTTTTGAAGGTTCCATGATAGTAAGAACATTCAAGCCTTGGAGAGCATAAAATGTTGATTAACCAGGATCATGCTAGGGTGGGAAAATAATTATGAGGACAGGCCCAAGATACTGTGACTATTTTACCAGCACAGAAAAACTGAGAGAGGTTTTTTTTAAATTTTGAAGGGTATTGAAAAAGTTTGGGAAGTTCATGAAAAGAGGTCATTAATTTAAAATTGTCACTAAGTGTGAGGAAGGTGGTTAGGAAAATATTCTTTATTGGGCTGCTAGGGACAGACGATGTTTTGCTACAGGATGAAAACACCATAACAATTTGTCAGGAAAGTTGAATAAATGTTTGAAGCAGAGGAAGATGGTGGACTATAGAGTGCACAGAGCAGCAAATTTTTAGAGAGTGTTCTAGCAAAAGCTTTTCTAATCTAGAAGAGCCAACTCATCTCTTAAGCTGTTAACTTCTTTGGTCTTATTTACCATGGAGGATATTTTCATTAGAAAATCAGTGAAGCACAAGGAGAAAAAAATCTGGCTGCTTGATCATCATCCTGGTGTTATTCAACAGTTATGAATTTTACTTCTCTTAAAATAAAAGGATAGTACTATATAGCCAAGTTGGACTGAAGCCTTGCTCCTCACTGGGCATTTTTTGGAATCTGTAAAAACTTTATGGGCAGAATCTTCTGTTCAGCTTGCGGGGGCGGGCCCCGTACACCGGCGCGTAAAATGACGCGGGGTGTCGTCGGGTGTCATTCCGATCTTCAGTTCCGCGGGCACGCACTGGAGTCAGCTACGCATCCGCCAAACTGTCAAAGGCCTGTTAAGGTAATTAATTAACTAGTTAAAGAACTTGTCGGGCTGCCCATCCAACCTTAAGGTTGGCGGGCAGACGAAGAGCCCAGGCGGCCTTCTCATTGTTCATGGAACCTTATCCATGGGCAGAATGAGGTTTCATGAAGGGTTTATTAATTAAAATGTTTTATAAAAATTCATAAACATGTCCCAGCCCTTGTGACAATGTCACATGAGGGGACATGTCTGTGTAATTTTATTTTTTCTTTGCTCCAATGTTTTATTATGAAATTAATCTCCCTGAGGCACGGAGCTGCCTCAGGGAGATTTCTGCACACTTTCGCGCACATGCCCGCTCCCGACCAGTCCGCCCAACAGGGGGAAAATTCTCCCCTATATAAAGTTAATCCAAATTACATAATATTCTTCACATACTTACTTCAAGCTAAGAATGCTGCCGAAGTCGAGGTCATCATACACTGAGAGCATGTAAATTTCATGCATTATCACATGCAATTTGTGCCTACAAATGAGAAAAAATAAGCAAGTTAGAGGCAATTCAAAAGTTAAATTAACACTCCTTTATGTTTTACTTTTGAAGGGTCAGGAACTGAACCTATTTCCTTATCCTACTCTGGCATCCTGAATGAAACGCAAGTATTTGACTTACCCATTTTAAGAATCCACCTGGGATTTTCCTGCTCTTAAGTTTCACACACATGCATGTAGGCACACACACAGAAACACATAGCTACGTTAACATAATATCAGTATGCAAGGTTATTAAAAAAAGGTTCGCAAATTTTGAACAAATTTTACCTATTTATAATATAGATATCTTTCTATTTTTCCAAAGAAAGCAACATTCAAGTGTTTTTATTCATCAATGCAGAATGCTAATCATGAAGATTAAATTAATATATATTTATGGATTCGCTTTAGTTGGATTTGTAGGCCCATTATGAAATGTACTTATTTTTAAAAATATTGTTTTGTGGATTGTCAGTCTGGCTCCTCCCCTCCCAAATACAAATTTGTACACCTCTGCTCTGGGTTCTTAAGTAACTATTAGGATGATAGAAAATCTCTATTTCTCAGGGATCTTTCAGGCTTTGCATAAAAGTCATGGCCAGGATTTTACAGCCCCTCCCGCCCAGCGGGATATTACAGTCCTACCAAACTGACGTGGCTCGCAACATCCGCCAGCAGGGAGGAGAACGTCGCGGTGGGGCCATAAAATCCTGGCACATAACTTCATTTAAGAGTTGTTTCCCTATGATTTTTTAAAGCACAGAATATTTGTATTTAAACAGTGAGAACCAGGGAATTGGTTCAGATGAGCTACTGATTCTTATTTCCAATTACACAACCTCATTAGTTAAGAACGGCACCAGTATTATTTCAGTTCTCTCCCTCACATAGTGTTCCCTGAATGAAGCAATTACCATCATTTCAAATGCAAATTATAAACAAATATTCTGTTCTAGTTTTTGTCAAACCTTTTTTGAAATAAAAGGGTATTGATTGCAAGACTCCTCTAAAAGAGTCAAGATTCTTTAAAAGTCTGCCTAAAGATTTGCCGAAAGAAGCCAAATAAAATTCTAAAACATACACTAGCACACCTTTTGTTTGAGAACAAGCACCCTCTATCCTGCCGTCTCTCCCATGGTTTTCTCATGTCTTGTAGCAACAAACCCAGCCATGGAGTCTGAATCCAGGTCCCCAGTGCTATGTTGAAGTGGCCAAGTGGAGCTCTTTAGGAATAGCCAAAATGGTGTTACACATACTTTTTTCCCCCTCTACTGATTAGTGGAAGCCTGACTATGCTCTAGAAGGCTTTAGTAATCACCCACTTTATACATCCTTACATAAAACTGCTGCAGGGTACAAGTGTTGTAAATAACAAAAAAGTAAATGTGTGGTATTTGAAATGTTTCCCCCCACCCTAACCCCTCATGAACTAACATAATGCAACTCCAATCCTATCCACACAAAACACTCAGTATGCTGTTGGGAAAATTATATCTGTGTAATACTGTACCTTCATATTGTGCCCTTATTTTATACAAGTTACCCCCATGCACCCACCCCAAAACTGCCCCCCAGCCCAGAGATCAGATAGTAATAGTTTCCTCGGCCTCCATCTATACTATTCATGAATCAACAGGTAGTTGTGCAAGATAACTCATCCTTGAATTCTCCCTTCCTGCTGGCATGCATCCAAAATTCAGCTGAGAACAGAAACCCTAAGTGTGAAAAAAATGTGAAGCATAAAACTGTACGTATAATGCAACAAATTGAAACAATGACACAATGCCATTGAATTAATCTGATCTCAATTTTCAACTGAGCCTTTAAGATACATGCATATTCTACAGGAGAATTGCTGCTTAGTTAGTTGTTTCACGAAACATACCCCACAAAATCCTTTCATTCGTACTTCAGGAGATTAAACTTGGAGTGCTAAACTATAGATTTAAACATTTTAAATTGCAGCTGTCTGTCCATAAATTTCTTTCAAGTCCACATGCAAATACAGTTTGGTCAGTGCTGCAGGGTGATTACCAAAATTAATTTTGATATGAAATTTCCAATATGAAAACATTGCAGCCCAAACAGTGTTGGGACTCAAACCTGTGTGCAAACTCTAGACAGTCTTTCAGTAACTGTTCAGGGTAAATGTCCCCTAACGGATTGTGAGGGTTGATCAGGATTAAAGCTCTGACTCTGATGCCCTGCAAAAAGAAAAACTGATAGTCGAAGACGCTGAGGATGTGAAAAAGGGATGGCGAGCCTTCTTAGTCGCCATCCCTTGTTAAGCAAACAATCACCAATAAAAGTTATGATCTGTACATGAATATCTGTAACTGTGCTACAATTACTTAAGATACTTAATATAAATAAACAGTGCCCCAGCTAATTAGAATAAGTAGGTATAACACTTCTAAAACAAAAATAAATTCTTCCTCATCAATTAGGTCCCAACAAATAAATACTTTGTAAATCTAGCTCCTTCACATTTGAAAAGACTTCCCTTCTAGATTGTTTCCTCTAAAATCCCCAAAATCTGCTGTCCAAAATAATAAACTAGCTGCGGCACTGATTATACATTTTAAATTACATGAAATAAATCACTTATGCAACATTAGAATTAGTGACTACTTTATTCAAACAGGCTGCAAAAATGTTGTTTCCAATTTCTTAAGTGACTCAATCCTTGTGCTAAATCTGCTCTAAAATTGAATAAAATCAGAAATAAAATCTGCAAGGCAATAGTTGGGAGTGTTAGAACTAGCATCAGGAAACCCAAGCAAAAGATGGAACTAAAGTTTGAATTTCTGCTCCTTATTGTTAGTCAGAGGCTCTTTCTGGAAAGCGCGTGTGAACATTAAGCAGGAGCGGGATTGTATTAACTGCAGTTGCAACTGTTCTATGCTTGCTCAAATAACCGACTTAAATAAAAGCAAAAAGTGCTGAAAAAAAGCAGGTCTGGTAGCATCTGTGGAGAGAGAAACTGAATTAACATTCCAAGCTCAATATGACTCTTCTTTGATTCCGAAGAAGAGTTATATTTAACTTGAAACACCAGGCCATAACTTGCGATGGAGTAGCGATCGAGATGAACTGCCACGCTGGTCGAAAGTTCATACCTTGAAATCCAGGCGATCCTATCACGCCCAACCTTCTGACTCAGACCAGGCAAGACCTGGGCAATGCAGCACGTCCCTGGAGATTAGCCTCGAGGGCTGTAGAGTCGAAGTAAGCCACGCCCCCTTTTTTACAGCACTAGCTGCCATAAACCAGGCAAGTTTAAAGGTCCAGCCAGGTTTAAAGGTCTTTGACAAGGTAAGTGTAT
The DNA here is from genome assembly GCF_964194155.1 of Cetorhinus maximus. Lineage (NCBI taxonomy): Eukaryota > Metazoa > Chordata > Chondrichthyes > Lamniformes > Cetorhinidae > Cetorhinus > Cetorhinus maximus. The sequence goes on from NC_135881.1 coordinate 153,540,579, forward strand.
AAAGTAAGTGGGTAGGAGCTGGGATAGGGTGGGAGGGAAGAGTCAGGGAGGGGAGAGTCACGTTGGGCCTTGGAGGAGAGTTGGGGGTCTTTGGATCGAGCCTCGAGGGATATGAGGGGGTCTGGTCTGGTCAGGTCGGGTCAGGTCTTGGAGGGGGCGGTCTGGTCGTGTCGGGGGTCGGTGGGGGCAGGGGTTGGTGGGGGCGGGGTTCAGGTCGGGCTGGGCCGGGCCTTGAGAGGGAGTAGTCCAGTGCAGGAGTCCTGTGGGGGGGCAGGTGGGGGAGTCCATGGGGCATGGGGCTGGGGGGAATCCCCTGAGGGTTTAGGAGGAGTCCTGTGGGGGGTGGTCAGTGTGGGTGTGTACAATAGTTACCCAGAAGCTAGAAGTGGTTTTAGTTCTTCTAACTGTTTCTGGGTAACTATTGGTGTAACACAGCCAGAACCATCTGAAGTTTGCGATTTAAATCGCACTTTTCAAATGGTCCCCAGTACAGGGCAATTGCCCATAGGAAGTTTGCACTGCCCAGACAATTGCCATATAAAACTTACCTAGGAACTTTTGGGGTGGGGGGTGGGGGCAGGGAGGTCCCCAGCACATCTTAGGGGTATCCCTCAGATATGACGCCCTGGAGCTCAGAAGTTAAGGCTCAATAACCCCGTTTCTCTCTCCACAGGTGCTGCCAGACCTACTGAGCTTTTCCAGCACTTTCTGTTTTTATTTCAGATTTCTAGCATCTGCAGTATTTTGCTTTAAACCAATAACTGACTATCTAGGTTCACGCGTGACAAATGACCACTTTGGTGAAACTTTGAGTTGAGGGCTGTTGGTGCCTGTAGAAAATTGCCCTAGCAAGGGTCAGCACTTTCAGAAGAGAAGATAAAATTGGAAAGCAATCAAAAATTCAAGCATTTTGTAAATTGTGTACTCTCTTTGATATAAGCATTAACGCTCATATTTTAGGTTAGACTGGTTCAATGCTAACTAGAACTTGCCTAGCGTATGCTACAATCATATTGGACTGCCATAAATATAACTTTTAACACATGAACATAATTCACTGATTAAGGTAAGATTCAGAAAACTGCAAACTTGGGAGGCTGGAGCTTCAAAAATTAATGCATAGTAGAAAGCACAGAAGAGGGGCAACATAAACATTTCTGACACGGAGACGTTATGAAGAGATTAACAGAATGGGACTTGGACCCTACAGCAAGCACAAATTTGATACAAATAGGTTAATGAATTTCAAGTGCAACTCAAGAATGAGAAATAGAACATCAAGCAAGCCTAGTTAAATTTCTCTTCCTCCCCTTCCTTAGGCAGTCAAACCATGGAAAGGAAATGAACGGGTGCAGTATGGTAGAGCAGAATGATGGTCTTAAGAATTTAAGTTACAATGACTGGTTAAGTAAATTGGTCTTAACTATGTTGGAAAATTCAGGAAATTCAATTTGATCCAATTACTTTACACAGTTATGAATGGGATTAATGCAAATTGCTCACACTGAAGAAGAATTCAAGCACTAATCTGAAAGTTAACAATAAATAGGAAACTTAGTTAAAGAAATAGACTTAAGAAATATGATAGAAGAGAAGATACGAAAGCAAATACTACAATGTGACTTGAAAGACAAATGACCTAGGCTTCACGTGTATGGTTTGTTGGTCTGAGATTTCTCGTGTTCTGATGCTAATACTCAAGTAAACTATGTTCAGCCCATGTAGTTCCCACCTACTCAACTTTTCTACTTATGAAATTGGAAACACAAAGTCATTTCTAGCCAAAAGTACTTGAGACAAGTCAAATTACTAAGCAAGTCATCTAACTCTAACTGAGTCAAACTAATAGGAATTGCAAGCGGCAAAATTTTAAAATCAGACATTATCTGGGAGATAGTATTTAGCTCAGTTTTCAATTTTTCATTTCCAAACAGACACCAAGATAAACTCATCCTATCATTAAAAAAAAACCAAAGTTCGGGTAATGCAAAACTGAACAAGCAGTTCTGTAAATAAAAAGGCAAAAAAGGCTTTCTGATGAATTTTGCACACATCATGGTATGAAAGGTTAATACTGGCAAATGGAATGATTTACACAAACCCAGCATCAGAATCAAGTATTTCCAGACCAGACACAGCAGAGTTAGAGATAGAGTAAAGCTCCCTTGCCTCTTCCCCTACAATGTCCTGCGCTCCCAACCTCAGGGAGGTATCCTTTAATACACCAGAATTTAATTTTCCATTTCCCACACCAACCATCATGCAGACTCTGAATGAGATTCTTAATGAGGAGTGGTTGTGTATTATGAACCCCATCCACTGGGAAATGGACTGAGATGCCAAAATTCATTTTGTGTAGGACCTCTACAGACAGCAGGCATCTGATCATCCTGGGCTAAATACAAGGTAAACTTCCCACAATTTGTTTGCACAAATAATTAAACACCATACCAGTAAGTTTAGGACCAAAATAAAGCATTTTCTATTGTGCAGTGGAACAAAACCTCATGTAATAATCTAATCTCAACTACATATTAAAAATTATTTTCTCCCTCTCAAGAAAATGCTGCAATGACCAATTCTAAGTATCAAGGAAGAGGCTAATAATTAAAAGGGAAAAAACAAGTACCCACAGAAGCCCTCATCATATTTTCATAACCAATATAGTCACAATTCAGATAATTGTACTGTTATCTGACAATATTCCCTCCAAGCGGAAATGTGTCCAAAATAAAATCCATTTTTATACTAAAAAAACAGGTAATTATTCTAATAGAATTTTCCCTTTTGGGAGAAAAATTTGCTTTGCTTCATAGCAAATTATTAAGTACAACTGTTTGAAGCTTAAAATAAATTAAAAGCAACAATTCAAGTCTTAATCCTACAAACTAGTTTTACAACTGAATTCCTCTAAAGGATTAAGACATTGTCTTAGGCTGACTGTTATAATTTAAATTTGTTGCTCCTTCATGGAAGTCAATATCATGTCTTAATATACATTATGGAGTAATTTGGAGGGCTGCAACTAATCATCCCTCCTCTCATGAATGCAATGACTCAAGCTGAGATACAAATCCATGGCAGCATCACCTCAGATGCCATTTTTTGTCTGAGACCAGCACAGAGTTCAATCCAGTCTTTGTTCAACATGTGTATGTGATTCTTCCCAGCTAGCTATGCACCAAATTAACAGCAGTAACGTCCCTCCATAGTATCAAAGAGACTCAACACAACTCTAGCACTTCCTCTACCTTGCTGACTGAGATCAGCTCAGACAATGTACTGAGTCCATGATCTTCCTAATCTGAATGGTTTATATCCAATGCAGCCCCAAAAATGTCACTTTGAAAGCAATTTTCTAAACCAGAGAAACGGTAGCTTAGTTATCCATACACATTTTGGTTCTTAAAAAAACTTTGTTAAACAAATACAATTTTTGTAAGTAAGGTAGCAAGAATGACCCAAATCAACAAGACTCCCATGACAGTAACATGACTAGAATCTTCACTATAAACCACCATTTCATGATCTCTCTAACTGCACCAACCATCTTCATCTCAAAATGCCACAGGAACAGAACTCATGGACATCCTCCAAAATTTAAATAATTTGTTCTGCTGAGTCAATTTCCTAAGTATAGTGTCAAGATTCAGGGTATGCTGACAACAGACAGCTCCATCATTCTGGTACTATCTTAGGTTCCATGACTGTTACTGCCCCTTCAACATCAAGTCATCAGTAAGCAAGATTTTCTTTCAGCTGAACACTAGCTAAACCAAAGCAATGCTCTACAGTTCTCACCAGATACCACTCAGCGTAGTCCACTGTTTCATCCCCAGAACAGCTGAACACTTGGACTAAACCCAACAATGCCCAACTTCAGGTGTCCTGTTGGATCCTAATTAGATTATTAGACACCACATCCAGTCCATCATCTTAGCAATATCACCCACCTCAATCTCTACTGTATCCCCACTACCTTTGAAATCCTCATAGATGCCTTCATCACCTCTAGGCCTAATTTCTCCATGGTTCTCCTCACCACCCTCCCAAACTTCACCTGACAAATTTCAGCTCACATGTCCAATATACCATCTCTTGTGAATTGCTTTGGAATATTTTACTACGCTGAATAAAAAGGTAAGCCGTTGTTGCAGTTAATGAGGTAAACCTCAAACAACAAACCACAAAATGGGAAGGAAAGAAAAAAAATTAAGATGTTACCAACAATGTTCTTCCAGGGTACCTTTAACTCCTACTCCTTTGAAAAAATTGTAGATTGTTATTAAGGTTTTTGTTTACTCTAGCTATTTCCATCATATCAGGATTCTTTAAATAAAGTAAATTCTGTTAAAAAGACCAATTCAGCAACAAACAGGGACATGTCAAATGAAGGAAAAAGTTAATTAATGTTAATAAAAATATATGCCCAAAGTTGATGTTTTATTAGGTCTTAATGCACTAGCAAATTGCTTTTGATTTAATTCAAACTTGTACTTAAAAGGATATAGTTATTATTTTAGAAAGGATATGCACGACAGCTTTTTAAACAGAGATACTTAAAAGGTAATGGAGATATTGACTCCAGTGCTCCGTTCTTTTGTTCGCCTAACAGCTTTGTTGAAATGAAATTCAGAACAAAAACAAAAATCATCTTTCAGTAATTTGGGAAAAGAACTCGACAGAAAACAAAAATGCCTGAATTCAAATGAATAAACATCCTTACTCAGGGAAAATACCTGGTATTAAAGTAAAATAAATTCCAATTATCAACATCCATTTGAATCTACTCAGTAAAAATCAGATCAGCTTGTATCAAAGCTTATATAGCTTTGACACTAAACGCAAACTAATATTTGGCCTGAGCTGGACAGTTTCTTACTGCTGTTTTTTTTTAAAAATAACACAATTGAGATTGTGCTGTGGAATTTGTAACTAGCTGCAAAATTTTACTTCAAAAGGTCACACACTCTCTTTTAGAAAAAAGCCTTGGTAAACAACAATTTACAACAGCAACAATTGCATACATATAAAACAGAGCTGAAAGTTACAATGACCATATGAAAAAAGGGACAGAGGTCTTCATAAATTAATAAAGCATTTCATTTGTATATTTTTAAAATTATACAAACAATAATGCAACATTCTTTTTCTGCAATTTGAATTAGCTTGGTTGTATAAAAGATATGCAATTTTCCCACCAATAAAGGCAGCTGCAAGGCGCAGAAAGCAGAAATGTAGTGCACATCCTGTGCCAAAATCCAGCACCATGAAAACGTAGAGTGTAGGTTTACGCCTGGATTATCAGATTCTCCAGATAAAGCAAGGTATTCTTCCCAGGGAGGGAAGGAGACAAAAGATGATGAACCTAAACAATTCCACATTAAGTGGCCATTTATGAAAAGTATTTTTTTATTTGTGAAAATATATGTGCATTGCTGGCCAGGCCAGCATTTGTTGCCTATCCCTAAATGACCTGAGAAAGTGGTGGTGAGCCACCTTCTTGAACTGCTGCAGTCCATGTGGTGTAGGTACACCCACAGTGCTGTTAGGAAGGAAATTCGAAGATTTTGACCCAGCGACAGTGTATGAACAGCAAAATAGTTCCAAGCCAGGAAAGTGTGTGGCTTGGAGTGGAATCTGCAAGTAGTGGTGTTCCCATGAGAGGTCATAGGTTTGGAAGGTGCTGACAAAGGAGCCTTGGTGAGTTGCGGCAGTGCATCTTGTAGGTGGTACATACTGCTGCCACAAGTTGGTGGTGGAGGGAATGCACATTTAGGGTGGTGGATGGGGTACCAATCAAGCTGGCTGCTGTCCCCTGGATGATGTTGAGCTTCTTGAGTGTGGTTGGTGCTACACTCATCCTGTCAAACGGAGAGTATTCCACCACACTCCTGACTTGTGCCTTGTAGGTGGAGAGGCTTTAGGGAGCCAGGAGGCAAATTACTCACTGCAGAATTCCCAGTCTCTAACCTGCTCTTGTAACCACAGTTTTTATATAGCTGATCCAGTCAGTATCTGGTCAACCTGGGAACCCCCCAGGGTGTTGATAGACAACTAGGAGGTTGGCATTTCTCATTCATGATAATTGGGGACCAAAAAAAAGAGAAAGAAATATTTGCTCTTTATTCTACTCTCAGCATCCATTAGTTTCAAATGACAAATGTATTCAGGAATCAAATAGAAATAATAGTAAAGACAAAAAAAGTAGAGATTAAAGCAAGGTCACAGCACAAAAAATATAAAGGTAACAAATACTCAGGAACAAAGTTGTAGGAAATAATAAAACACCTGACAAAAATAAAGTTGCTGAGGGAGGCAAGGGAGGAGATCGCAGGGGCTCTGACCCAAATTTTTAATTCCTCTCTGGCCACGGGCGAGGGGGCCAGAGGACTGGAGAACAGATAATGTGGTTCCGCGAATTAAGAAGGGTTGTAGAGATAAGCCAAGGAACTACAGGCCGGTGAGTCTCACGTCAGTGGTAGGGAAAGTATTGGAGAAAATTCTGAAGGAGAGAATCTACCTCCACTTGGAGAGGCAAGGTTTGACCAGGGATAGTCAGCATGGCTTTGTCAGAGGGAGGTCATGCCTAACAAATTTGATTGAATTTTTTGAGGAGGTGACCAGGTGTGCAGATGAGGATAGTGCAGTTGGTGTAGTTTTTATGGATTTCAGCAAAGCCTTTGACAAGGTCCCACATGGGAGACTTATAAAGAAGGCAAATGCACATGGGATACAGGGTAATTTGATAAGGTGGATTCAAAATTGGCTTAGTTGTAGGAGACAGAGGGTGATGACAGAAGGCTGCATTAGTGACTGGAAGCCAGTGTCCAGTGGCGTACCACAAGGATCTGCGCTGGGTCCCTTATTATTTATCATTTATATAAATGACATAGATGACTATGTGGGGGGTAGGATTAGTAAGTTTGCGGATGACACAAAGATTGGCCGGGTGGTTAACAGTGAGGTTGAGTGTCTTGGGCTACAGGAAGATATAGATGGGATGGTCAAATGGGTAGATAAGTGGCAGATGGAATTTAAACCTGAAAAGTGTGAGATGATACACTTTGGAAGGAGTAATTTGACAAGGAAGTATTCAATGAAAGGCATGACACTAGGAAGTACTGAGGAACAAAGGGACCACAGATCTCTGAAAGCGGAGGAGCATGTTAGTGGGGTGGTGAAGAAGGCATATGGGACACTTGCCTTTATCAATTGAGGCATAGATTACAAAAGTAGGGAGGTCATGTTGGAGTTGTATAGAACCTTGGTGAGGCCACAGCTGGAGTACTGTGTGCAGTTCTGGTTGCCACATTATAGGAAGAATGTGATTGCACTGGAGGGGGCACAGAGGAGATTCACCAGGATGTTGCCTGAGATGAAACTTTTAAGTTATGAAGAGAGGTTGGATAGACTTGGGCTGTTTTCGTTGGAGCAGAGAAGACTGAGGGGCGACCTGATCGAGGTGTACAAGATTATGAGGGGCATGGACAGGGTGGATTGGGAGCAGCTGTTCACCTTAGTTGAAGGGTCAGTCACGAGGGGACATAAGTTCAAGGTGAGAGGCAGGAGGTTTGGGGGGATGTGAGGAAAAACTTTTTTACCCAGAGGGTGGTGACAGTTTGGAATGCGCTGCCTGAGAGGGTGGTGGAGGCGGGTTGCCTCACATCCTTTAAAAAGTACCTGTATGAGCACTTGGCACGTCATAACATTCAAGGCTATGGGCCAAGTGCTGGTAAATGGGATTAGGTAGGTAGGTCAGGTGTTTCTCACGTGTCGGTGCAGACTCGATGGGCCGAAGGGCCTCTTCTGCACTGTGAGATTCTGTAATTCTGTGAAAATAATAACAAAAAATAAAAGCATATTAATTTGCCAGCACACTGCTGCAGAGCATCAGCAATGAAACGGGGCAATTGGAGACATAATTTGGAAATGAGAAAATAGACATAATAGGAATAACGGTCATAAGGCCGCAAAGACGGCTGGATTGGAAGTTAAGTATTGTACACTTTAATGTATTGAGATAAATAGAGAATATGGAGGGATCAGTCACACTATTAGGGGTATACTCCAGACAGGCAAATAATGGAAACAAAGTGGGCAACAAATCTATGATTCTGAATTACTCATTTCATGATTATGAAGGATTTCAACCACCCCTAAACTGGCAAGCAGTGAAAGGGGAGAAGAAAATGGAGTTTTAACAACATATACAAGACTGGTTTGTGACCCAAATAAACCCAACAAGTGAGGAAGCACAGTTAAACCTAGTAATGTGAAAATAAATGGACCAGCTAAGGGAAATAAGTAGCGATTACAATATGAATAAGATTAAGATAATGAGTGAGGGGGATATAGATAATAAAATAACAAAGTAATACATTAGAGAAAATCAAATCTATGAGGGAATGAGCTTGCAGCTAAGGGTGGTAAACGAGGCAAATATATTGAAAAAGGTAGTGCAGTCAGTCATATTTAAATACAAGCTCAAGTGGGAAATATATCCTACTAAAAAGTATAAACTAGCCAAGAATGAGATATCCTGGATACATAAAGAGGTGAGGATAAAATTGAAACTAAAGAAAAAAGGCATAAAACAGTCAATCAAAAGGATAGCGAAAGTGAACTTGATGAGCTTAGGATAGAGATTCCCAGGCACAAAACAGTTGATTTTGTCGTGTTGCTTACTTGGTACACAAAACTATGAACTAATAATTTTTCACATCTTACCATTGACTGTAAGTACCATGGTCAATTATACATTTTGCTCATGAGACGCAGTTTGCCTACAATGGTTAAAAAAATCTGCTTTTTGTGTGTCTGATGTTTAAGCAATGGACAGAAAATGGAAAGGTATTAACATATATGCAATAATAATTTAGTGTTAAAGCTTTCAGCCCTGCTTCATTGCCAATTGTGCTCATACCAACATTTTTGTATAGCAATTAGTTGCACTGTATAATCAAGCTCCTGAATATTCTAATGTACTACTTTATTGTACACCTATAGCCATGAAACATTACTGGCATAAACACATAACTACATCCGCCATGGCTCAGTGTGTAGCACTTTCGCCTGAGTTAGAAGGTTGTGGGTTGGTTCATGTCTCACTCCAGAAATTCAAGGACAAATACATGGGCTGACACTCCAGTGGCACTGTCAGAGGTGTTATCTTTCAAATAAGACAAACCAAGTCCTCCATCTGCCCTCTTAGGCAGATGTAAAAATTGCATGGTACTATTTCAAAGAAGAGCAGGGGAATTAATCCCTTGTTCTGGCCAAAATTTATCCCTCAAATCAACATCACAAAAGCAAATTATCTGGTCATTATCACACTACTTTTTCTGGGAGTGAGTTGTGCACAAATCGGTTGCTACGTTTCCTACATTACAACAGTGACTACACTTCAAAAGTACTTAACTGGCTGTGAAGCGCTTTGGATCATCCCGAGATTGTGAAATAAATATAATACAAATGCAAGCCTTTCTTTCTTCCTAAAACATTTTAAGCATACCTGCACCTTTGCTTTCTGCATAGCTGCTTCAAGTTTTTTCACTGTTAGCTGAAAGGGAAAGCTTTCACCTTCTGACATCTAGAAATAAACATTTAAAAAAATCTTAGTCTACCCATTGCAATTTTAAATTAAAAATAAAAATTAGGGGAAACATCTCATTCATATACCTTACTATCCAAAGGTACATGCACAGCTTGCACTTCTCCATACAGCCACATATCTGGGTTCACACCACCAAAATATGGAGTTGGAATCAGGTAGCCATCTTAAAAAAAGAAAATTAGTTTTACTCGAGTCAAAAAAAGTTAAGCAAAATAAAAATAATGACTGCATTTACCTCCAGGGTCAAATAAAACCATAGAGAGTGCAGCAAAGATGGAACAACTTCCATTCATAACCACAATCTAAAAAACACAGAAAATGAAGTCAAAGCCAGTAGTTAAAAAAAATCTATGTTTGGCAAGAGACATTAATTTACCGTGTCTGATGTTATTTATTTCAAAATATTCTCTAAAAACACCCTACACTTACAGGGCATGTCAACGTGAACAAGACTTCTTTACAATCATGCACACTTAACAGTTGAAAGAAGTTCAGGGACAAAACAAATCGTTTAGATACAGCGTAGAATTTGATACACGCACAGGGAAAGCAGTTATCACCATTGGCCAACTCATGAAACACGCATGGAATAACATCAAGCTGACTGATGGTTTTTAAGGCCTGTTGTTCTTAGCACTTTGCTGTACGACTGTGAACCAGGGGACACTTACAGCTATCAAGAAGTTCAACAATTTCCATCTTCGCTGTCTGCAGCGATTATGGGTATAGCCTGGCAAGATAAAATCTCAAATGCTGCAGTCCTCTCAAAGGCAGAGCTCCCAGGTTTGTTAGCACTCAAAGAAACGGCTTCATTGGCTTGGGCATGTCCGCAGGATGGAAAAGGGTCGCACACCTAAGGGCCTTCTGTTTGGTGAGGTAGCCAGAGCCAGATGGTAAGTAGGACATCCATTATCACACCTGCAAGTCACTAGCTAACAAAAGAGGGAAATGGCACCACCTCCTGTGGGCAGGCATGCACCATATGACCAGTGGCTTGGCAACAGGCGCCAAGGCCAAAAACAATAACCCACAACACCTGGTAGCTTCATGTGTGGCACTTGTGGCAGGGCCTGCCTCTCAAGGATTGGCCTTTTCAGCCATCAGCAAAGGTGCGTCATATGAAAGCACCCCATCTGAAATGGATTTGTCTGCTCGGTGTCCGTCATCTTTCGTAGATGGAAGGATGCTGCTGCTGCCTAGTACCTATCTGGTAACGCAGCTGAAAAGTTCAAAATTTCCCATTTAAAGGCAAGTTCAAGTAAAGCCTTGGGCTTCAAATTCAAGGCCCTGTCTCATTACTTTGAATTTAATTTAACAAGTGCAAAGACAGGGCTACATGCATTCTTAACAGCAGAAACAGCCTGCAATAGACAGAGCTAAATAATCCCCCAATTACAGGATCAGATCAAAGCTCTGCAGTCCTGCACATCCAGTCGTTAATGGTGATGGACAACAAAACAACTAATTTGGTGGAAGGGGCTCCAAAAACATCCCCATCCTTAATGATAGCAGAGCCCAAAAGGTACATACACAAAACAAGGCTGAAGCATTTGCAACCATCTTCTTTGAGGATATGATAAGCAGAGTTGATAAAGGGAAACCAGTAGATATAGTGTATTTGGATTTCCAGAAGGCGTTCGATAAGGTGCCACATAAAAGGTTATTGCACAAGATAGGAGCTCACGGTACTTGGGGTAATGTTTTAGCATGGATTGAGGATTGGTTAACACACAGAAGACAGAGATTTGGGATTAAATGGTCTTTCTCAGGTTGGAAGTACGTAACTAGTGGAGTGCCACAAGGATCAGTCCTAGGGCCTTAATTATTTACTATCTATATTAATGACTTGGAGGAAAGGGTAGGGTGTAATGTATCCAAATTTGCTGATGATACAAAAATAGGTGGGAGGGCATGTTGTGATGAGGGCATAAGGAACCTGCAAGAGGATACAGATAGGTTGAGTGGGTGGGCAAAAACTTGGCAGATGGAGCTTAATGTAGAAGAGTGTGAGGTCATGCACTCTGGTAGGAAGAATCAAAAGGCAGACTATTATTTAAATAAAGAGAGACTCCAAAAAAATGCAGCACAGAGGGATATGGGTGTTCTTGTGCATGAAGCACAAAAAAGTTAGCATGCAGGTGCAGCGCAATTAAGAAGGAAAATTGAATTTTGGCCTGTAGCGCTAGGGGGTTGGAGTTTAAAAATACAATAGTCTTGTTGCAACTGTACAGGGTGTTGGTGAGGCCACACCTGGTGTACTGTGTACAATTTTGGTCCCCGCATTTAAGAATGGACAGACTGGCATTGGAGGCAGTTCAAAAGAGATTCACTAGGCTGATTCCTGGGGATGAAGGGGTTGATTTATCAAGAATTAAGGATGGACAGTAATTGCTGGTCTTGCCAGCAATGCTCACATCCCAAGAACAAATTAAAAAACAATTTATGCACCCTGACAGTAAAATAAGATAAGGATCATTTTAATTTTGTTTGACTATGTACCTCTGCCATGATAGCCATGGAACAAAATTGCACCTCTACAGATAAGAATTAACAGTACCATTTTCTTGTTCTGTCCAAAACAGAAACTGCAGAATGTTTTATTTTAGTAAACAGTGTCACCATTTGCTTTGCCCTCTGATATTGCTCAGCCACCACCTGGCATGGAAAAAAATATGGTAAGAGAAGTTCCGACAGAACAAAAACTAGCTACAAGCTAGTCTTAGCAATAAAATCCATTGCTTTATTTCAGCTATTGAACAGCACCATAACAGGAGAAAACTAATTCAGCAGAAAAACATGAACCTGTGCGAATTGAAAAGAATTGCAATCTATGAAGTCTGCTAGGGTGGAAAAACACACTGCACCAGCAATGAGCGAGGGCAACACAGAACTAACTCACCATCGACCATCAGGAAACATACTGTGCATTTCCAGACAGATAGTGAAGTTAAAACTACAGATTCTTAATACAGATTTGTCAGCCAGCACTTTTGACCCCAATATATTAAAGGATAAAACAACAACAATGTGAAGAAATCACCAAATCCCAGCCCTAGTAACTTCAATCCCATCCTCATTTCACTGAAATGTCTTCTTAGGGGATAAGTAAGATTCCAAGTCAAGTGTAATTACCCATCACTAAACAAAAATACAACCTGAAGAGGTAATTAAATATGAAAGGCAAAACAAAGCACTGATATTTCTTACGTGCTCTGGATTCAATGCTTTTGGAGCTCTGGCATACTCAGTGAGAAATTTGGCAATTTCTTTTCTGAAACTGAAACACACACAGATATTGTAGGAAGGAACATACAATTTTGTTCACTAATATTATGACATACATTTGCTTCAGCAAAAGTAAGAAAAAAGATTTTAGCAGATTCAACAATCATTAATTGTTCTATTTGTTCATTTAAAGTTTAAAGATATATCCAAGTCTATAAATTAACTAGGGTTATAAAAGTTCTGAAATTTGTTTTGAAGAAACTTAAGAAAAGCTTGCTTAGAAGGTACAAACACCAAAGCACACAATTTTGGTTCTATATCGATGCATCAAGAGACATTTTTGTGAAAAAGGACATCCTTCACTTTCATAGCATTAACTTTAAAATCAGTTGAAGGAAAGAAATAAAATACATGCCAAAGTGAACACGTCATAAGAACATCAAATCCATGAACATAAGAAATAGGAGTAAGTTATATGGCCCCTTGGGACTACCCTGCCATTCAATAAGATTATGGCTGATCTGATCTTGGCCTCAACTCTACTCTCCTGTCCAACAGGCACAAGCTGTTGGTACAACACTTCATATACTGCATAGATAAGAGAGGGGGCTAAAAGGTGGATGAGCGAACTGACCATGGCATGAGCGAGAATCCAGGAGACTGCGCTGTCTGCCCGGTGCCAGGGTTCAGGACATCTGCTCAGGGTTGGCGAGGGACTTGCAGTGGGAGGGGGAAGGATCCAGTTGTCATGGTCCATTTGGGTACCAACAGCATAGGGGTAGGAAAGAAGTTCTACATAAGGAGTACGAGCAGCTAAGGGCTAAAGAAAAAGCAGGACTCAAGCAGTAATAATTTCTGGATTATTATCAAAGACTGATGTGGGAGAAATGGGTTTCGATTCATGGGGCACTGGCACCAGTACTGGGGAAAGTCGGAACTGTGCCGTTGGAACAGCCTTCATCTGCGGAGACCAGTATTATGCCAAGTCAGATACCTAGGGCGGTAGACAGGGCTTTAAACTAAACAGTGGCGGAAAGAGGTCATGAGAAAGGAGATGTGGTAAACAAAGGGAAACATGTAATAGAGCAGGGTAGTAATTTGGTTAACGATAACCAAGGGACAGTGGCAGCAAGGGACAGAGCGTGCAAAACTTAGGAGTGCATCAACAGATAAGGCCAGGGGCTGCAAAAATGGTAAAAAAGTTAAAGGTTCTGCGTCTGAATGCGTGCAGCATTTGTAATAAAATGGTGAATCGTTAGCACTGATAGGAGTATGACATGGTAGAAGTCAGAGACATGGTTGCAAGGAGAACAAGGCTGGGACCACCTGAATATTGAAGGGTATTTGAAATTTTGAAGGGACAAGAACCTAGGAAAAGGTCGTGAGGTAGCTCTGTTAATTGAGTCATTAGTACGCTATTGAGAGATGACCTTAGATTGAAAGAACAAGATCAGGAGAATCAGTTTGGGTAGATATAAGAAATAGGAAAGGTAAGAGGTCACTTGTGGGAGTGGTTTATAGGCCCCCTAAGAGTACTTACAGGGACAGAGCATACAGGAAGAAAGGTCAGAAAGGTACCGCAATAATCACTTTAATCAACATGTAAATAGGGTAAATCAGGTTAGCAAAGGTAGCCTGGAAAATGAATCAATGGAGTGTATTCGGGGCAATTTCTTAGAGCAGTACATTCTAAAGCCAACCAGGGAACAGGCTTTTCTAGATCTGATAATGTGCAATGAGACAGAATTAGTCAATAACCTCCCGGAAAAGGAGCCTCTAGGCGACAGCAATCATAACATGATAGAATTTTACCTTCAGTTTGAAGGGGAGAAAAGTGTTTACACCTAAATAAAGCTAACTATAAGGGTATGAAGGCAGAGCTGGCTAAAGTGAACTGGGAAACTAGGTTAAAAGGTAGGACAGTAGAGATGCAGCGCAGACTTTTAAGGAGATATTTAATAACTCAGCAAATATTTATCCCAGTGAGAAAGAAAGACTCTTTGGTAATGCATCATTCGTAGCTAAATAAGGAAAGGATTGCATCAAATTAAAAGAAACATTGTACAAATCTGCAAAGATTTGTGGTAGGTTAGATTTTAAAAACCAGCAAAGAACGACTAAAAAAAAGAGGGAGAAAGTAGAGTATGAGTGAAAGCTAGTTAGTAATATAAAATTATTACCATGAATTTCTATGAGTATTTAAATAGGAAAAGAGTAACTAAAGCTAGCGTTGGTCCTCCAAAGACCGAGTCTGGGGAATTAATAATGGAAAACAAGGAAATGGCAGGGGCTTTGAACAATATTTTGTGCCTGTCTTTACCGTAGAAGACTTAGGGTGGAATCGTCCCAGATTTGCACAAAGTGCGGCAGCGAGCGGGAAAAAGGGCATATTACCCGCGGGCTGCAATGGCAGCTTTTCACACTGTATCGTCCCATTCTCAGCACGTCCCTCCTCATTAATAATGCATTCTTGGGAAACACGCCGGATCGCTAGCAGGGCGGCTTCTGATTCACCCACCCCACTGTCACCTCAGGCCTTCAGTAATCCGGGCGCCATATTTAAAGGGCGCCCCTACACAGAGCTAGCTCTCTCTAAGGCATCAAAAGCTGCTGGAAAGTCATGGCTGCCAAAGGGAGGAAACATGCTGCCCCCAAATTTAGTGACGCTTCCCTCAGGCACCTATTGGACACAGTGGAGGCCCGCCTTGAAGTCCTCTACCTCCGCTCTGGGTAAAGACGAGCAAGCAAGGTCACCAATCCAGCATGGGAAGCGGTGGCAGCTGTGGTCAGTGCCAACGCCCTGCAAAAGAACATAGTCATCCAGTGCCAAAAGAGGATGAATGATCTCCTCGTGTCACCCTTCTCATCACTCTCAATTCATACATTCAAGCCCATCACACATTCACAAGGATGTCACTCACTGCCAGTTCAAGGGACATCATCATTCACACTCTCGCACACATCTTCGTCTGACCTGAGGATTTGTGTCCTCATCCCATCCATGGTACCACTCACCGCCCACACATGCCAGGCATCCTTATCAGCTGGCCTGGCAGGCATCCTGCTTACACTCTCCATCCATATTCATGCAGGACAAGCTGGCACACAACAAAAGAGAAAGATTACAGACTGCTGAAGGAATGCTTGACATCAAGGTCCTCACAGACTTTGAAAATAGAGTCGTCCAGCTGGCCAGCAACAATCTGGAGCATTCCTGGGCTGACGGCGAGGTCAGCGGTGTTCAACCACGTGAGGACCCAGCAATGCAACATCCATCGGTGAACCATGTTGTGAGTCACTTCCCCTATCACGCAGTCACTTGCCATGCACTAATTGTCTCTCCTTGCTTTCACAGGCACATCTGGGAAGCAGCCGAGGAGGTCCACAACCCAGGTCTTCAAATCAAGCCCTGAAGAAACCTCGGAAGAAGGATCTGATGACGCTCTCATTGAAAACATGTCAAAGCACTCACCCACACCCACCACAAGCGCAGAGACACACACCTTGGGGGAGTCTTAGTTTTAGAGTAACAGGGTCACAATCTGGTGAGCACTTCACACTGTCTGATCCACAGCAAGTGGTGGCAGGGACTTCCCATGTTTCCGGCACCCGGAGGACTGCTAGAGGACAGAAATCTGCTGAGTCCGAGTCACATGAGGAGCCTCTGGACTTGGTCATACATCAGTTGCTGGAGCTGCAAAGGCAAGCTCAGCAACATGAGGAAGAAATGTCCACTTCACTCCTCAGATTGCATGCCGCAACGGAGGAGTCCGTCCGCCTTAAGGCTGAGGTGATAGCATCCGCATGCCAACACACCAAAGTCAACACTAATAGCATGGCGGCCACCATGGAGACGTTGGTCCAGGATATCAGTCCTGCACTGCTGTGCGGGATGAACTCCATTGCTAATGCCATAGTTGGCCTCCAACAGTGTCAACGCGAGAGGGGCGTGGGGCAGCTCAATCTCACTCCAGCTTCCCCTTATCCTCAAGAGGTCAGCCAGGTGCCCTCAGGTACAAACAGGGAGGAGGATCAGCAGGTGCACACCCCAGGGCCAACACCCAACCCATCCAAATTCCCTCTTCCTGTGACTCCACCAACTCAGCTCCACAGGCTGAGGAGAGTGCCACTGTCATACTGCAGGGCCCCAAAAGCAAGCCGGGGCACCCCAAGCCAGGGCATTCCAGAGGACGCCAGTCAAGGTCATCACAGACAGGGTGTGGCAGTCAAGAGGCTGCCTCCACCATTGGTGGGATGGAGTGGGACAGAGGTGGATGGGGTTTCGGACAGCCAATGAGCGCACGACACACTGGCCATCAAAATGGTGGCCAGCACTCTCCTGCATGCGTGAAGGGGCCTTCAGGCTTAACCAAGAGAGGTTCTTAGGACACATATCCTAACTCACTCATCTCTCTCTTGGGTTTTGCAGGATGAGAACATCAGGGTCATGGAACCTGATGAGTTAGCTGTATGCCTCAGGCTTATAGAGACCAGAGAAGTGGAAGAAGAGAGCGGTGGAGCTGCCTGGCTCAACAAAGGGAATAGCACCTCCCTCAAGGTGAATGGGCGACATCCTGCTGCGCATGCAGCTGAAGATCCACAGTGAGCCATCACTCGTAGACGCCTCACTAGACCCAGGGTCTACAGGTGGCGCCTGTCATTCCTGCAGATGACTGAGAACCAGTGTCGCCGAAGACAGGGAACTGGTCGATCACATATGCCATCTGCTGCATGATTTGGCACTACGGGGACATAGAGGGCATCCAGTGGACATGAAAGTGTCCTGATGAGTGCAAGGTGAAAAGCTTCAACATGTCTCTTTTTTCAGTGATAAATAAAGTCTTCTGTAATTCATGCTTTTAATAGGATTGAATTAAATAATTAAACTGCTGCATAATGAAATTCTAGCTTTGCTCAAGACTAATATTTCAAAATACTATATGGCTCGAAATAAAATGCCTACTGGCACTAACATTTTTCATTTAAAAAGCATAGTTTTACTGATGTATGGGGACTAAAATGATTAATACATAGGAAAACAATGTTTTAATAGTAGATTTAAAAATGATATGGCCAACACATTTTCTTAGAGACCCTGCACCTCAAAATTTCCTACACCAGTGCCTGTACGCAACTGCTTAGTTTCAAGCCCTACCAACACATGATAGAAACATTTTCATCAAATTATAAATCGAGTTTCTATGTAGCGTATTTTTACAAAAATGGGCAATCAATTTTCTTCTGTTATGGGCTTCAATTCTGCTAGCCATAACACACTGTTCACCTTTTGTTCTACTGTTACCATTTTCAATTAGCAAAAATTGACACAGCATTCATAACATTAACATTAAAAAATATGAATTATGCTGTCATATGCCGTTTGAAGTTTGCTTCTATCATGTGTACATCCAAAATGATCAAAGTTTAAATCTGCACAAGGATTTTATTAACATCCTGTAAAATGAAACTAAATACAGCATTGTTTGTACACTTTAAGGTTTTCAGGATAATATATCCATTTTGCAGTTAAGATATAGACATGCAGGAGATGAGAGAGTAATTTTTATTTTTCTACCTGTGCAGTAATCTGGCGGAATACAGTGGCCAGCCACTGTAGAATCCCTCCAACATTAGTTTCATTGAAACCAATGAAATGGAATTCTGATCATTTCTAGAATGAGTGGGCAAACCACTCCTCCAACTTAACCAACGAAGTTGAAAATCACTCCACATTCATTCATGTCTATTTAAATAAGGCATCTTTTTCCCTTCCCCCCACCATGTGATATATTTTCCCTTTAAAAGTGTGAAGTATTAGATTGTTCTTACCTCTCAATGCCTTGAACATTGGAATACCGTAACAAGTGAGGTGCAATGTTGCTTCCACCATTAAGTCTGTTAAACTTTGAAGAGGGATAAAATATATTTACAAATATATTTGAAACTGAAAATGTAGCTTCTAGAACCACTTACTAATGAAATAAAAATTACGAACTACAGTTTTATAATCTGAAAAAGTCTCAAGTTTTATTAGGAGGGCAAGTTCAATTGACATATCAACATCAAAAACAAATTTAGCTCCATGGCGCAAGAAATATGATACCTCCGTTCAAAAACATTCCCACAGGCAAGTGCTTACAGTAGCTGAAAAGTTACTTTTCTGTATTTCACATACTCACCCACTCTTCTATCAAGTCAAAACAAAGTTTGTTCTCACTTGTTCCCAAATTCAGAATACCCTAAAAGACAAAAAAAAATTTATGAGCAAAATATTGCAGATGCTGCATAAAATGTTGGAAATACTCAGCAGGGCTGGCAGCATCCAGAGAAAGAAACAGAGTTAACGTTTCAAGTCAATGACCCTTCATCCAAACTCATTTTTTCACGGCACTCTTGTGGATGTGAATGCAGATACAAAAGCACTTCAAATGTCGTCATACTGTAAGAGCTACTAATAGGATGACGCAAAACTTAACTGGACAAACCACATAAATACTGTGGCTATAAGAGTGGGCTGCAGGCTGGGTACTCTGTGGCATGTGACTCACCTCCTGACTCCCAAAACCTTTTTATCCTCTACAAGACACAAGTCAGGAGCGTGATCAAATACTCTACACCTGCCTGGATGAGTTCTACTCCAACCACACTTCAGAAACTCAGTGCTGTCCAGAACAAAGTAGCTTATTTGCTTGCCACCCCATCACCTTAAGCATTCACTCCCTCTCCACCGGTGCATCATGGCTGCAGCATGCATCACTGACAAGATGCACGCAGCAACTCACCAAGGCTCCTTCGATAACATATTCCAAACCTATGATCCCTATCGCTTAGAAGGACAAGGGCAGCAGACAAATGGGAACACAATGAGCTGCGAGTTCCCCTCCAGATCACACCCCATCCTGACTTGGAAACATAGGAGTTTCTTTATCATCTCAGAGTCAAAATCCTGCAAAACCCTCCCTAACAACACCATGAACATATCTACACTACACAGAATGCAATGGTTCAAGGATGCAGCTCAACACCACCTTCTCCAAGACAATCGGGGATGGGAAAGAAAATGCTGCTTTTGCCAGAGACACCCATATTCTGCGAAACAGTAAATAAGAAATTTATTTCTGATGCAGCATAAATTGGCAAGCCATTGGGATATGGGAACAAGAATAGGTCATTTAGCCTTCAATGAGATGAGGGCTGATCTGAAGCCTGACTCCATATATCCCTTAAAATCTTTGGTTAAAATAAAAGGTTTAAAAAATCTCAGATTTAAAGTTAACAACTGATTTAGCATTTAATTGCCATTTCCAAAGAGGATTCCAAACTATGATCGAGATTGATAGATTTCTACATATTAAGGACATGAAGGGATACAGGGATAGTGCAGGAAAATGGTGTTGAAGTTGAAGGTCAGCCATGATCTCATTGAATGGCAGAGTGGGATCAAAGGGCTGAATGGCCTACTCCTGCTCCTATTTCTTATGTTCTAAACCTCGACCACCCTTGGTGGGCAAATTTTCATAATATCATTCCCAAAAGATTTTAACTGAGCCCCAGAGTACTAGAATTCCCAACAAGCATAAATAGTTTCTATTTGCCCTATCCGTTCCCCTTAATATCTTGAAAACTTTCTAACTCCCAAGCAATACAGGTTTGTAAAGTTTGGGTAGTCTCTGCTCGTAATTTGTAAACGCTTGACATCCAGGTAAAAATATGCTGCACTCGCTCCACGGCCAATACACTATACTCTTTTTAAGGTGCCCAGAACTACTTACAGTACTCCACGTGTGGTATAGCTCCATTAGCCTTTTGGATTATTTTCTGTACCTGTTCATGACATTCTAATGTGTACCTGGACCCTCAAGTTTCTTTGGACCAATGAGCTCTCTAATTTTGTTTTTGTTGTGTGGCCCCTTTCATTTAAGTGAACAGGACCTTCTTTTTGTGTGTGCCCGGCCACTCACCGTAACTTAGAGGTTGGCTTGCTTATACTCAATCGGCACGGAAACTTCCAGATTGCTGCACAGCCATGCAGCTTGGGGGGTACGGGACATCGTTTTGGACCTCCACTCTGTTTCTAGCTTTTCACCATTTACGAAGTACCTTCTTCTACCCCTTTTATGCCCAATGTGGATTACTTCACATTTACCTACACAGAAATCCATCTAACACAGTTTTCCCACCATTCACTTATTGGCATCACTTTGTAATTTTAAGCTTCCATATACATTACTTAAAATTTCGCCTCATCTTTATGTCATTGGAAACTTTGGAAACGTAGCTTTCTATCCTACAGTCGTTAATAAATAAAAAAAATAAGCTGAATTGATGAGGTGCCAACAGATCATTGGATCTGCTAATACATGCTGCTAACTTGAGTACATTCCCATCTATCTATCGCTCAGATAATTTAATAACCAGGTCAATAATTTGCCTTCAATTCCAAGGGCTTCAACTCTAGCAACAATCCCTTATGAGGAAGTTGAACATATGCCTTCTGGAAGTCCATGAAGGAACATCCATAGGCATTTTTCTATACACTACTTTAATCTGATCATGTCTGATGAACCCATCTTTTAAAAAATCCTTCAGTCGCTCATTTAATTATAGATTCTAGTAATTTTCCAACAACAGATGTTAGGCTAACTGTCTATAATTCCCTAGCTTCCCTCTCTTACCCTTCTTAAACAGCAGGCTAACATGCACAACTTTCCTATCAAAAGGTACAGTTGTTGAATCAAGACAACTTTGGAAGATATAGCTTGGCACCAGCAATATTCTCACCTACATCCTTTAAATCCCTTGCATGGAAACCACCTGGTCCAAGTGATTTGTCATGCTTCAGTGCTATTATTGTCTTCATTACTGTTATTTTATTTACATTAATTTTGATGAGTCCCTGATTCAATGTCATTTTTCATGCGATTTCCAGCATGTTGACCTTTTCCTCCACTATAAATACTGAAGCAAAGTAATTATTCAACATGTCTGCCATTTCCTGACTTTCATTGACAGTATCATCTTTACCAGTTTTCATGGGGCCCATATTGCTCCTGACCACCCTTTCTTTCCTAATGTAATAGTAAAAATTGTGTTGATTTTGATACTCGATGCAAGTTTATTTCATGCTGCACATTTTGTAGTTCACTTATATCTGTTTCATCACCCTTTTCTGTTCTTTGTATCTTTCCTATTCTCCAGAATCTGTGCTATCTTTTGCCTTCTATATGCTTCCTTACCTCATATGTTGTACGTGGCTTTTTTTTGGCAAGTAAAGATCTTCCCTCTTAGGGGTACAAACTGGTTATTTGAACACAACCCATCCAATTTCTGGCATTTTACCCATTAGCAGACTTGCCCAGCTTACTGCGAACAGTACCTATCTCATCCCACTGAAGTTAGCTAAATCTAAACACTTTTTCACATTTCTCTCCTTCATTTTATGATGTTCATGTTATGTTATTAGATAAATGTTCATGCACCACTAGGCTATTAACTAAATCTGGCTCATAACCCATTACTAAAATCTAATATGGCATGAACCCTTGTTGGTTCTGGGACATTTCTGATATATGCTAACCTGCTATCCTAATCTACATGAAAAAAATAAAATCCCCCATTAAAACCGCTTTGCCTTTGCTACATGCTTGTCTAATTTTCTGCATTTGTACAATCTACCACTTCACACTTGTTACCAGGAGGGCTATGCACCACTACCACCGCAGAAGAATGACAGCGACGGTGAAGGAGCCACGATATAGTTCCGAGTCAGGATGTTGAGCAGCTTGGACAGGAATTTCCAAGTGGGAGTGTTCCCACGCATCTGCTGCCATTGTCTTTCTAAATGGTAGTGGTCGTGAGTTTGGAAGGTGCAGCCTTAGGAGCCTCAGCAAGTTTCTACAGTGCATCTTGTAGGTGGTACGCACTGCTACCACTGTTCGTCAGTGGTGGAGGGAGTGAATGTTGGTGGAAGGGGTGCCTATCAAGCAGACTACTGGGTCATGCTAGATGGTGTCGAGCTTGAATGTTGTTGGAGCTGCACTCATCCAGGCAAGCGGAGAGTATTCACAACCACTACCATCACAATCCTGACTTGTAGATGGTGGATAGACTTTGGGTAGGCAGGTGGCGCGTTACTCGCCACAGGATTCCTAGCCTCTGACCTACTCTTGTAGCCACAGTATTTATATGGCTAGTCCAGTTCAGTTTCTGGTCAATGGTAACCCCCAGGGCGTTGATAGTGGGGGGGATTCAGTGATGGTAATGCCATTGAATGTCAAGGGGCGATGGTTAGGTTCGCTCTTGTTGGAGATGGTCATTGCCTGTCACTTGTGTTACTTGCCACTTGTCAGCCCAAGCCTGGATATTATCCAGATCTTGCTGCATTTGGTCATGGACTGCTTCAGTATCTGAGTCATTGTGAATGGTGAACATTTTGCAATCATCAACAAACATTCCCACTTCTGACCTTATGATGGAAGGAAGGAAGGTGAAGCAGCTGAAGATGGTTGGGCCTAGGTCACTACCCTGAGGAACTCCTGCAGTGATGTCCTGTAGCTGAGATGATTGACCTCCAACCACCACAACCATCATCTCCTATTATTGAGGATGGGGATATTTGTGGAGCCTCCTCCTCCAGTGAGTTGCTTAATTGTCCACCACCATTCACAACTGGAGGCGGCAAGGCTGCAGTGCTTAAATCTGATACATTGGTTGTGGATTTGCTTAGCTCCATCTATCATTTGCTACTTATGGTATTTGGTACACAAGTAGTCCTGTGTTGTAGCTTCACCAGGTTGACACCTCATTTTTAGGTATGCCTGGTGCTGCTCCTGGCATGCACTCCTTCACTTTTCATTGAACCAGAGATGATCCCCTAGCTTGATGTGGTAAAGTAAGGGATATGCCAAGCCATGAGGTTACAGATTGTGGTCAAGTACAATTCTGCTGCTGCTGATGGCCTACAGCTCCTCATGGTTGCCCAGTTTTGAGTTGCTAGATCTGTTCAAAATGTGCCCCATTTAGCACAGTGGGATTGCCGCACAACACGATAGAGGGTATCCTCATTGTGAAGACGGGACTTTGTCTTCACAAGGACTGTGTGGTGATCACTCCTACAGATAGTCATGGACAGATGCATCGGCATCAGGCAGGTTGGTGAGAATGAGATTAAGTATGTTTTTCCCTCCTGCTGGTTCCCTCACCACATGCCGCAGACCCAGTCCAGCAATAGTGTCCTTTAGGACTTGGCCAGCTTGGTCTGTGGTGGTGCTACCAAGCCACTCTTAGTGATAGACATTGAAGTCCCCCACCCAGAGTACATTCTGCCCCCTTGCATGGCAACAGTTCTCCTCCTAACACAACTTAAACACAGTTAATTCTAGATTTATGTATACAAAAATATTAGCTTTATAAACCACATAATCAACCGCTCGGATACCAAATATTTATTCTTAAAAATTTAAAAACACGACTTCGACTGTACAAAATGGCTAGCAATTGACACTGATCACACATGTAAATAGGTGAGATTGTTATTTGGACAAGTATAATGCTGTACCGTTATGCAACGCCATGCACCATAGAGTCCAATGAACTTTAAAATCAAGGCATTATGAACTTGTGACCTCTGACTATTGCAAGCACCAATACTGTTTAATTAAGTCGTGCCTGTGTGAGCTAATCCCCTAATCGTGATAACTTGTGTATTCAATGGCATTTCTAACTGAGATGTGCCCAAAGTGAAATTGTAACTTCAAAGATAACAAGGAAATGTATACAAACCTTAGTTTGGATGCAACAGTGGCTGAAGTCCATTGAAATTAATATTACAGGGGAATGTAGGAAATGAATGGCTCTATACGATTATCCTCGAGTAGAGATAACTCTTGCCAATTCGACTAATGGGTAACAGCTGAGCTAGTTACTGTGCTTGGAATAGGTACAGGGAAATGAAGCTCCACTATAACACTTTTGTTCACCAGGTCAGGTACTGAATTTGTTCCTGATTTCTTATAGTGCAACTTGCATTTATACAGCACCTTTAATAGAGTAAAGCATCCAAGACATTGCACAAGAATTAGGACAAAATTTGACACCAAGTCACAGAAGGAGATATGAGGCCAGTGACCAATTGTTTGGTCAAAGAATAAAGGTTTCAGGCAGCATTTTAAGGAGTTTGCAGAGGAAATTCCAGAGCTTAAGGCCTAGAGTTCAATGTACAGCCCCAATAATAGGATGAAGGAAGTGGGGATGCACAAGAGACCAGAGTAAATAAATTTTTATTGAATTTCAACTATGAGCATGCATTTATTTCCAAAATCACTGATTACACACAAACTAGTGCAAGCAACATGTACATAACAGCCTGGATTTTGAAGCTGTAATAACAATGAAACTGTTAGCATTCAGTCATTATCCTGTGAAAATGGGTCCCACACAGAAGTAATTAAATGCAGAAATCAAGAAGTAGCTAGCAGGGTACTACTTAAGTGCGCATGAACTGTGATCTTTAGAAATCAATGAACTGACAAGAACTTACTCTTTTACTTGATAATTCCATTGTTAAAAACCCCTGGAATATTGCACCTTGTTATTGAGTTGTGAGTAGATCTTTAACAGTGGTGTTACTCACAACTAGTACTGAACAACCTCTGCGGCCCTGAAAACAAATTTTATATTGTGTAATGTCAATTTCTTACCATTACAAGTAAAAAAGCTTTCTAATTTTTCAGTTTGTTTGATATTTAAACATTTAAAGTGTATGTCCCAGTCTTTATTTCACTCTGCAAAATTTATTTTAAAACATTTTACTACTTTCTGGTTACAATGCTGAGAAATTTTATATGTGATTGGCTGGTTACAATACTTGATGACATTATTGTTGCTAGACATCTGGAGAACGTCTTGACTTGGCGTCAGATTCAAATCAACGGTAGAAAGGTAAATGCCACATCACAGAGACGTCTAGGTCTTCGTAGGCACTTTTCTTCAAGATCAGCGGCAAGCACCATCACTTCACAACTAACTGCAAAATCCAGCCAACATAAGTGATAGAAGAAATAACATTTTTATACATGTTAGAGCCCAAAAGTGAAAGAGTACTGTTGCTTTAGACAATCAATTCATAAAAATATCTGTAGATGATAAAATAAACTGAACATGGAAAAATAACAAGTTGTTTCAATTTATTTTCCTTACCCAAAATCCCTCCCTGAAACTGTCTCCTCAGACTAAGAAAAAAAAACCACACAAATATCTAATAGGGAAAAGATAGGTTTACTTTTTCAAAAATAAGTTCCATTCGATACATTAACCAATTTTTTTTTCTGTTGTGCATTTCCAGTGTTATTTCAAATTTCCACCGGTCTTTGGCCAGGATTTTCTGCTCCCATTTGCAGCTGACTTTAATCGGTGGTTGAGATTGGAGAAGGCCCTAATCGCATTTCCACAACAACGTATATCCAGGACACGAATGTCCAGTCCCCCGAAACTACTGGCCACATTTCCTGACATTCAATGGCGGGACCTTAAATAAATTTGCATCTAATTATTGTGGGCCACACGCCAGAATCATCCACCACATCAGATGTAAATCCCACATCAGCGTGATTTACAAATGCCTTCAAAAGGGGGCCTCAACTTAGAAACTCAGGTGTATAAACACAACTTTCCACAGCACACGTGATGATCCCAGCGGCTCCATGAATTCAGGGTGCCACAGGCAAGTCTTCGCAGCGGCTTCTTCGTGGCTGGCTTGTGGTGCTGGGACAAGGGTGAGAAGGCAACCTTGGGACAAGGGTGACAGTACTGGATGGGACATGGCAGCACCGACTGAAGTTTGAGCACAAACACACGTGGACAGGAGGGGGGAGACAATGGCCAGGCTAATGGTAGAACAGGTCAAAGATGAACACTCTTCCGCATCTGAGGGCATTGAGCTGGAGATCAATTAATGTGCTCGGAGTCAGCCTAGTCAAGCAACTGTGCCCACTCAAGCAGCACTAATTCATCACAGTGCCAATGATTGCTCCTCTACTGTTAGCCCCTCACGCGCACACTTCAAACTCCAATGAGTGCTATGGTGCTGCAGGACCATTGGGCGACTAGGCAAACCTGAGGATCCTGTTGGGAAAGGCGGCCAACAAACAATGATGGAGGGGTGCGCTCCTAGTCCCTTGCATTATACTTCAGTTGACATTGAAAATTCACCCTCATGGTCCAAGCAAACCACGAAGCCTTGGAGAGGTTAGGAAAATGCCTGTGCCTGAGGTGAGAGTACAAGATGTAGTCGAGTGGCCGAAGTTGCCATCACTCAGTCATGTGTTATGGGGTGCTGCTGGTTGTGGGCATGGTGGGCGTCCATGTGCTGATCTGGACTCTCTGGCATGCATTGAGGAGCTTTGAGGCAGCCACAGGCAATGACTTGACCAAGAGTGGTCCTTGGGATATAATTGCTGATCCTTGCGTGTCTCTCTTTGACATTGCAGTGAGGAAACCACCAGGAACATGGAGTCTGGTGATCTCGTTGTCTGCCTGATTGATTATAGGCAGGAGAGAGGGAGAAAAATGTGACGGAGGCACCTGGCTCACCAAAAAGGGAGGAGCAGAACACTGAAGACTAAGGGGTGGCATGGCCTCCTCCACACGCAGGGGATGAAACCCAGAGCCGTCATACGTAGGCACATTGCTGGACCCTGAGGCTCCTCATCTGACTCAGAAGATTTCTGGTCTCCAAAAGTCTTCCAAATGCTGGAAACCTGGGAAATCCCTGCCGCTGCCTGCTGTGGATCAGACTGGGCAACATGCTCACCAGATGGTGACCCGGAGGCTACTCCAGAACAAGGTCCTGAGGTGTGTGTCTCCGCACTTGGAGGGTGTGGGTGAACGCTGTGATAGGTCTTCAAAGTTGGTGTCTGCTGATTCCTCTTTCGTGATGTCCTTGGGCTGAAGTCAAGGACCTGGCTCGGGGACCTCCTCGGCTGCTTCCCAGGTGTGCCTGTGAAAGCAAGGAGAAATTAGTGAATGGTAGGGGACTGTGGAACAATGGACCTCATTCACAGCATGGTTGTCCAATAAATGTTGCATTGCTGGATCCTCACTTGGTTTAGTGCCATCAACCTCACCATCAGCACAGAATGGTCCAGATCGTTGCCAGCCAGCTGGGTGACTATTTTCAAAGTCTGTGAGGACCATGATGTCAGGCATTCCTCCACCAGTCTGCGACCTCTCTCTTTTGTTATGTGCCAGCTTGCCTTGCACGAATACAGATGGGAAAACATAAGCAGGATGCCTGCCAGGCTAAATGAGAATGACTGGCACGTGTGGGTGCAGAGTGGTGCCATGAACAGGATGAGGACACAATCCAAAAGGCAGATGAAGGTATGTAATGGTGATGTCCCTTGAACTGGCAGTGAGAGAGATCCCTGTGGATGTGTGTGTGAGTTGAGAATGATGAGAAGAGTGATTTACACTGGCAGCACGGAGAAGGTTATTCATCCTCTTTCGGCACTGGATGGCTGTCCTCTTTTGCAGGGCGTTGATGCTGACGACCACTGCCACCGCCTCCCAAATACGATTGGTAATGCTGCTTGCTGGCCTTTGCCCAGATTAGCAGTAGTGGGCTTTGCTGCGGGCCCCCACTGCATCCAGAGAGAAGTGTCGCTAAAATTGGGGGCAGCATGTTTCCTCCCTTAGTAAGCCATGAATTTCCAGCAGCTTCCAATCCCTTAGAGAGTACTAGCTCTGTAAAGAGGCATCCCTTAAAATGATGCCCAGGTTACTAAAGGCCTGAGGTGACAGCAAGACAGGCAAATCAGAGGCCTGCGATCCAACGTGAAACCCATGCTTCTGTATTTTCTCAACAAAGTGGCACACATTACAGCAGAAAAAGCTGCCATTGCCATTGGCAGGTCAAATGCCGCTTTCCCCTCTTGATATCGGACTTTGCCGATTTCTGGGATGATCTTACCTCTAAAAAGCAAAATTGTGTTTTGAAAATGATTTGAACTTCTGATTTCTCTCTCACCGCCAAGGATTAGTGACCAGCTCAGAAATAGGACGAAGTTTTGTGTAGCTTTACTGCCAATGTTTTGCAGCTGATGGGCAGGCACAGATATTTTATAGTTGATGGGTACATGGAAATGATGCAGTTGTTTTTTATCATTCGAGGTATGGAGAGATTTGCCATTGAATAAACATTAGAACAGGAATAGGGTATTCAGCTCCTCAACAACATTTATCTTTCTTGGATCCAAAGTCGTTGACCTCACTTTTCCACATGTTGAAGTCTATTAGTCATAGATTTTCCCACACAAACAATTTCTGAAAAGGGAGACATGTTGTGGAAAATTTTCGCCTTGCACTCATCAGGACAAATGCAAGAATGCCAAATTTCAAACGATCGCAATAATTTATACAACTAGAGAAAAGGTGCTGATGGGTTAGCAATCGACTCTGATTGGCCGAGGCATTACCATAGAGAAAGCAAAGGGGAACTATAGGTTCCCCAAGCTCCCTGGTTAAAAAATAAGGTGCATGGTTTGAACATATTCCTTTTGCTTGCAGAGAAAGGACAGTTCAGCAACATCATGCATGAATTTCAGTGCTGGAGAGATGCTAGGTGCAGGAGCCATACATCCCAGTGATTGGCTGATTGAATCAAACAACATGTTCCTTTAATTGTTCATAACAGGCAGAGTAGTCTGTACTCAAGCAGCCCGAACTTGCAAAGCCCAAAGGCCATTCAATGCGATTATGCAATTGGACAACACTTAAACATCCCGAGTGTGCTAATAGCTACACTAACAACCAATTTAAGATAATCAGTCAAGCTCATAACGTAGCTTACTTATGGATGCTAGAAGCGATGTACATTCTTACACAGGGACCCGTTCTCTGCAAACAAAAGGAAAAGTTTCAAGCCTTGCGCCTTTAGTAATATTCAAGTTTTGTACTACCAAGTAACTATTAATCTATTTCCCTTTGTAACTCCCTGCTCCCATCTGAACTATTTACTGTGCATCCCAACTTGCCATCATCTGCAAGTCTGGATACACAACCTTGCAATCCTTCAAAGTGATAGCTAAAAGTGGTGAAAAGCTGAAGTCCCAATAAAAATCCCTAGGGACCACCACTTGCTACTTGCTTCCAGAGTATTTACTCTCTGCATCCTACACCCTAATAAAATTCCAAGCCAGGATACAGGTTGCTTCCAATTTTGATCTCTAGGTGTGTGTGTCCCAAACTCTGCTGCCCGTGCATTAATTCACAGCAAGTCCTGTTCCCCTATCACCCCTGTGCTCACTGTCCTTCACCGGCTCCTGGTTAAGCAAAGCTGATTTTAAAATTCTCATCATTATTTTCAAATACCTCCATGCCCTCGCCGCTCCTGATCTATGTTATCTCCTCCAGCCCTACAAACCTCCAAGATAAAATTACTCTGATTCTGGCCTCTAGTGCTTCCCCAATTTTAATTGCTCCGCCATTGGTGGCCGTGCCTTCAGTTGCCTCGGCCTCAAGCTCTTGTTGGGTCCCTATGACATGAAAACAAAAGCAGAACTTTATTCTTTTGCAATTTCTAAAAAAATGTACAGCCTCCAGCACAAAAAAAAGACTGCTACAAGTCACATGGCCACAAGATTGGCCCTTTACTTTAGAAGCTACTAATAGGAGTTACAAACACAAAAGAATTCTTCTCTCGGCCTGGAGAATCTCACACCCCATTGTACAGATCCCTTGTAATCAACAAAAGCAGAGGAAGTGCAGACGAACTGGCTCGCCAACCTGAGCTATTACAAAAAAAAGATGGAAACTCATCATACTGGAAGAATTGCTAATAGTCACCTCATTTCCCTCCTAATAGAATAGAATTCTGGCCAGAAGCACAGAAACTGATTCTTAAGCTGCAATTTACCATTAAAACAATCAGTTACCATCTCTCAATTCCATGAAGTCTGCTTGACTTTAGAAGTTGTTGATCAATGCCCACCAAGTGGTCTAAGCACAGAAAGCCCATTATGTTGCAGCTCCAATCGTTTCAAGGATTTTCATGTAGTCATCTCCGCGCAGGCGCCTGGCCGAGATGGGGCGGGGGCGGCGCAGGCGCCTGGCCGAGATGGGGCAGGGGCGGCGCAGGCGCCTGGCCGAGATGGGGCGGGGGCGTCGGCCAAGATTGGGTGGGTGGAGGTAGTAGCCTCTCATCGTGGACTCTAATACATTAAGGAATCTCCCGCGGACTGGATCAATCGGGAGCTTTATCATCCGGAGGCTTCCAATGGAGAGATAAATACTAATATGAGGAAAGAGCCCGCCGCCGATCCGCCGCCAATATAGTGTTACTCACTGCAGCGGCCGCGATCAGCCTCAGCATCACTTGCTCTCACCTGAGGATTGCTCCGCTCGTCGAACGGGTCTTTGCCATACAGTTACTCAGTATCCCCTGGTAACGGCCAATCCGCGCCCCTCGGCGAGAGACATAACAGTCGGCGGCCATCACAGTAATAGACACGGCCTCAAAAAATACATCCAAACAAACCGATTAATCACTAATGACTCCACTCAGCAACTGAAGAAACCACCGGCCAGTAACGACTACGCAAACGCAATACCGTTGCTCAAGGAAATCAGTGATTGGTCAATAACACCCGCCGGGTTATGACGCCAATCAGATGATAGCCAATGAGATTTGTGTATATCTCGCGCTGCCTCTTGCTCCACCCCTTTAATTGCTCAGCCACGTGGGAGGCTGCAATGGAGGAATGAGACAGGGTGCGATAAAGTCTTGTCAATTCGGAGCAATCTCACTGCTCACGCCCTCTGCCCCCTACAAGGCCAAGGGGAGCGGAGTTTATCACACAGGATGAACAGAGTTGACTGCCCCCGGAGGATAGCAGCTTTGTACTGTTACTGAAACTATTTTTGCATCTTTCTGCTCCTTGGCCACATTGCCAGGATCATGAGCATATAATTGCGCAAAGATGAGCGGCAAGTCAGAAGATTGGACAGAATATGAAGATCAGCAAAAAATAACAAAAAGGTTAATAAGGAGCAAAAAATTAGAGTATAAGAGAAAGATAGCCGGAAATATAAAGATGGATAGTAAGTGTTTCTATAGATATTTAAATAAGAAAAATTAACAAAATGAGCATTGGTCCCATAGAAAATGCATCTGAGAAATTGATAATGGAAAGTAGGGAGATGGCGGATGAATTGAACAGGTATTGTGCATCAGTCTTCACTATAGAGCAGAGGTGAGGAACCTACGAGATCTGGCCCGTTGCTCAATTTAGTCCGGCCCACAGTAAGATTTCTAAAAATTAAAATTAGCTCAGATGTTTTGTGTAGAGTCTGAATACAGTACTAGATCTTTCTATTGTCTAAATGACTTTTTTTTTTGGTTGTCTCAGACGTTATTTTTAGTGAGACCTGTATAAACTCATGACAACACAGCTGCTCATTTGTCTCTGTAACTGACCATGATGGTGCGCGAAAACAATTAAGTCCCAGGTGAACTTTAGGACAGCGTTAGACTTTCGGGTTAGGAGGCGGTGGCACAGTGGTATTGTCACTGGTCTGATAATCCAGAGGCCCGGTGGTAATGCTCTGGAGACCCAAGTTCGAATCCCGTCATGACAGATGGTGGGAATTCAATAAAAGTCTAATGATGACCATGAAACGATTGTCGATTGTCGTAAAAACACATCTGGTTCACCAATGTCCTTTAGGTAAGGAAATCTGCCGTACTCACCTGGTCTGGCCTACATGTGATTCCAGATCCGCAGTAATGTGGTTGACTCTTAAATGCCCTTTGAAATGGCCTAGCAAGCCACTCAGTCGTATCAAACGGCTGCAAAGACAATAAAAATGAATGAAGCCAGACGAACCACCGGCGTCGACTTAGGCACCGGAAACGACAACTGCAAACCCAGCCCTGTCAACCCTGCAAAGTTGTTATTAATAACATCAGGGTGCTTGTTCCAAAATTGGGAGAGCTGTCTCAAGACTAGTCAAGCAACAGCCTGACATAGTTATCCTCACGGAATCAAATCCTACAGATCATGTCCCAGACATCACCATCTCTGGGTATATCCTTTCCCACCGGCAAGACAGACCCAGCAGAGGTGGTATACAGTCAGGAGGGAGTTGCCCTGGGAGTCCTCAAGATCAGTTCCAGCTTCCATGCAGTCTCATGGCATCAGGTCAAACATGGGCAAAGAAACCTCCTGCTGATTACCTCAGCATGTTCAACACCACTTGGAGAAAGCAGCGAAGGTGGCAAGGGCACAGAATTCAATGTCCATCACTAAGAGTAGCTCGATAGTACCACCAAAAAGCGAGCTGGCCGAGTCCTAAAGGTCATGGCTGCTAGATTGAGTATGTGGCAGGTGGTGAGGAAACCAACAAGAGGGAAAAACATACTTGACCACATCCTTACCAACCTGCCTGCTGCCGATGCATCTGTCCATGACAGTATTGGTAGGAGTGACCACTGCACAGTCCTTTTGGAGATGAAGTCCCGTCTTCACATTAAGGATACCCTCCATTGTGTTGTGTCACACTGCTATTGTGCTAAATGGAATAGATTTCAAGTAGATCTAGCAACTCAAGACTGGGTAATCATGAGGTGTTGTGGGCCATCAACAGCAGCAGAATTGTACTCAACCACAATTTGTAACCTCATGGCCTGGCATATCCCCCACTCTATCTTTACCACCAAGCCAGGGGATCAACTCTGGTGCAATGAAGAGTGCAGGAGAGCATGCCAGGAGCAGCACCAGGCATACCTAAAAATGAGGTGTCAACCTGGTGAAGCTACAACACAGGACTACTTACGTACCAAAGACCATAAGCAGCAAGTGATAGAAGGAGCAAAGCAAATCCACAACCAATGGATCGGATCTAAGCTCTGCGGTCCTGCCGCACCCAGTCGTGAATGGTAGTGGACAATTAACTCACTGGAGGAGGAGGCTGCACAAATATCCCCATCCTCAATGATGTGGGAGGCTAGCACATCAGTGCAAAACATAAGGCTGAAGCATTCGCAACAATCTCCAGCCAGAAATGCGAAGTGGATGACCCATCTCGGCCTCCTCCAGAGGTCCCCAGCATCACAGATGCCAGCCTGTGATGCCAGCCAATTCGACTCAATCAACGTGATGCCAAGAAACGGATGAAGGCACTAGTTACTGCAAAGTCTATGGGTGCTGACAAATTTCTGACGATAGTACTGAAGACTTGTGCTCCAGAACTTGCCACACCCCTAGCCAAGCTGTTCCAGCAACACAGGCATCTACCCGGCAGTGTGGGAAATTGCCCAGGTATGTCCTGTGCTCAAAAAGCAGGACAAATCCAACCCGGCCAATTACTGCCCCATTAGTCTACTGTCCGTCATCAGTAAAGTGATAGATGTGGTCACCAACAGTTTTATCAAGAGGCATTTGCTTAATTATAACCTGCTCACTGACGCTCTGTTTGGGTTCTGCCAGGGCCACTCAGCTCCTGACCTCATTACAGCTTTGGTTCAAACATGGACAAAAGAGCTGAACTCCCAAGGTGAAGTCAGAGTGACAGCCCTTGACATCAAGACCACATTTGACAGAGTGTGACATTACAGAGCCCTAGCAAAACTGCAGTCAATGGGGATCAGGGGGAAAGCTCTCCACTGGTTGGAGTCATAACTTGCACAAACGAAGATGGTTGTGGTTGTTGGAGATCAATCATCTCAGTTCCATGACATCACTTCAGGAGTTCCTCAGGGTAGTGTTCTCGGCCCAACCATCTTCAGCTGTTTCAACAATTACCTTCCTTTCATCATAAGGTTAGAAGCGAGGATGTTTGCTGATGATTGCACAATGTTCAGCACCATTCGTGACTCTTCAGATACTGAAGCAGTCCATGTCCAAACGCAGCAAAACCTGCACAATATCCAGGCTTGGGCTGACAAGTGGCAAGTGACATTCTCACCCCACAGGTGCCAGGCAATGACTATATCCAACAAGACAGAATCTAACCATTGCCCCTTGACATTCAATGGCATTACCAACACTGAAACCCCCACTATCAATGTCCTGGGGGTTACCATTGACCAGAAACTGAACTGGACCAGCCATATAAATACTGTGGCTGCAAGAGCAGGTCAGAGGCTAGGAATCCTGTGGCAAGTAATGCACCACCTGACTCCCCAAAGTCTATCCACCATCTGTAAGGCACAAGTCAGGAGTGGGATGGAATTCTTTCCACTTGCTTGGATGAGTGCAGTTCCATCAACACTCAAGAACCTTGACACCATTCAGGACAAAGCAGGCCGCTTGATTGGCACCCCTTCCACAAACATTCACTCCCTCCACCGCTGACGAACAGTAGCAGCAGTGTGTACCATCTACAAGATGCACTGCAGAAACTCACCAAGGCTCCTTAGGCAGCACCTTCCAAACTCACGATCACTACCATCTAGAAGGACAAGTGCAGCAGATACATGGGGACGCCACGACCTGAAAGTTCCTCTCCAAGCCACTCACCATCCTGACCTGGAAATTTATCGCCATTCCTTCACTGTCCCTGGGTCAAAATCCTGGAACTCCAGCCCTAACAGCACTATGGGTTTACCTATACCACATAGACTGCAGCGATTCAAGAAGGAAGCTCACCACCATCTTTTCAAGGGCAATTAGGGATGGGCAGTAAATGCTGGCCTAGCCAGTGATGCCCAAATCCCGTAAATGCATAAAAAACAACTTGCCATCTAATTTAAACAAAAGAAAGACACCAGGAATGCTGAGAAACATTATCTTTGACGAGGGTTGCTGTTCTGTGCGAAGAGCTCAAATCAGCAAATTCTAAGTTGACAATGCAGTTTTATGTACTAAAGCTCCACCCACACTGTTGATTTTTATGTGTTTGTGGCCCACGACTGATTTTGTCTATGTGTGAATGCCCTGTGATAAGCAAATGCTATGGAGGATACAAGTAACATCCCAGAAATAGCTGTAAATCAGGAAATGGTAGGTATGGAGAAACTCAGAAAAATTATAAGCACCAGGGAATTGGTATTGAGCAAGTTGTTGGAGCTGTGGGCTGACAAATCCCCAGGTCCAGGTGGACTTCACCCTAGGGTCTTGAAAGATATGGCTAGTGCAATAGTTGATTCATTGGTTTTAATTTTCCAAAATTCCCTCAATTCAGGGAAGTTTCCATTTGATTGGGAAATAGAAATGGTAACCCCTTTATTCAGAAAGGGAGAGAGATGGAAAACAGGAAACTACAGGCCAGTTGGCCTAACATCTGTCATCGGGAAAATTTTAGAAGTTATTAATAAAGAAGTTATAGTAGGGCACTTAGAAAAATTCAAAACAATCAGGCAGAGTTAAAATGGTTTCATGAAAGTGAAATCATGTTTAACCAATTTGTTGGAGTTCTTTGAAAGAGTTACATATGCTGTGGATAAAGTGTACTGTACTTGGATTTCCAGAGGCATTTGATAAGGTGCCACATCAGAGGTTATTGTGGATATAAAAGCTCATAGTGTAATAGGGGTAACATATTGGCATGGATTGAAGATTGGCTGGCTAACAGGAAACAGAGTTAGCATAAATGGGTCTTTTTCTGGCTGGCAGGATGTAATGAGTGAGGTGCCACAGGGATCAGTGCTAGGCCTCAACTTTTTACAATTTATATAAATGACAAGGATGAAGGGACCGAAGGTGTGGTTGTGAAATTTTCTGACAACACAAAGATCGATAGGAAAGTAAATTATGAAGAGGACAGAAGGAGGCGACAAAGGGATATAGAAAGGTTAATTGAGTGGACAAAGATCTGGCATATGGAGTATAATGTGGGCAAATGTGAAATGGTCTATTTTGGCAGGAAAAATAAAAAATAAACTTATTATCTAAATGGTGAGAGATTGCAGAGCTCTGAGATTCAGAGGGATCTAGGTGTCCTAGTGCATGAATCACTAAAGGTTGGTGTGCAGGTACAGCAAGTAATTAGGAAAGTTAATAAAATATTATTGTTTATTGTGAGAGGAATTGATTACAAAAGTAGGGAGGTTATGCTTCAGTTATACAGGGCACTGATGAGACCACATCTGGAGTACTGAGTACAGTATTGGTCTCCTTATTTAAGACAGGATATAATTGCATTGGATTGGAAACAGTTCAGAGAAGTTTTACTGGACTAAGACCAGAAATGGGTGGGTTGTCTTATGAGGAAAGGTTGGACAGGTTAGGCTTGTGTCCACTGGAGTTTAGAAGAGTAAGAGGTGACTTAATTAAAACCTTTAATATCCTGAGGGGTCTTTACAGGGTGGATGTGGAGAGGGTGTTTCCTCTTGTGGGAGAATCTAGAACTAGGGAATCACCGTTTAAAAATAAAGGGTCGCTCATTTAAGACAGAGATGAGGATATATTATATCTCAGAGGGTCATGAGTCTTCCTTAAAAGGGAGTGGAAGCAGAGTCTTTGAGTATTTTTAAGACAGTGCAAGATAGATTTTTGATTAACAAGGGGGTGAAAACTTATCGGGGGTAGGCAGAAATGTGCGGTTGAGCTTACAATCAGATTAGCCATGATCTTATTGAATGACAGAGCAGGCTCAAAGGGCTGAGTAGCCTACTTCTGATCCCAATTCATATGTTCATACAAGTGCAGGAACAGCACATCACTTCTCGTGCTCGGCCAATCTCCTGGCACATCATTTGGGTAAGGTCAACAGATGCTACATGTTCAGCCGTTTTGCATTATCTTGAGAACATAAATCACACCACACACATTACCATCCAACACATAACCATATTGTTGCCTAAGCAAGTGAGATGTCCCTCAGCCCCCTTCAATCAGCAAAGAATGCCAATAATGAAGCATGACAATGCAACATGCCCTCTGAACGAGAAAGTCCCAATGAATGCACAAGACACACAAATTGATCAAGTGAACAAACTGTAATGTGATTGCCCGTCCAGAAGACAGGAACAAAAATATATACATATATCTATCTCAGCCTGGCTACTTTTTAAAATGACCAAGGCTTTATCCTGACTAGCCATGACTCACTAGAGGAATTTCTAACATTCAGACAAAAACAAGAGACTCATCTCTAAGAAAGACGCTAATGCACCCCAACCACCCCCCTCACCCCAGCCCACCCCAGAACTGCACAAAGCTGCTTTACCTTTTCTAAAGAAGAAGTTTAGCCACCAGAGATGGTGGGCGGAATCATCCCAGATTTTCACTAAGTGCGGTAGCGGGTGGATAAAACAATGATGGCAGGTTTTCATGCTGTATGGTTCCAAATCCACCACGTGACTTATACATTTCCGGGAAACACGCTGTTTCCATGGCGGGCAGAGTATTTTTTGCCTGCCATGCCATCATCTCGCCGCTTCATCATACCGGGCGCCATATTTAAAGTCCAGTTGCGTGCACAAATCTCAGTGCTTCCTGCCCACGATTGCTGTAGAGAAAATGGTCAAGAAAGGCAAAAAGACTGCTACCCCCCAGGTTTAGTGACGCATCATTGGAACGCTTTTTGGATGCTGTGGAGGCCTGCCACAATGTCTTCTACCCCTGCCCTGGCCACAGGATGGGCAGTGGCATGACCAACCAGGCTTGGGAGGCGGGGGCAGCTGTGGTTAGTGCCAACATCTAAATGGTGAGAGATTGCAGAGCCCTGAGATTCAGAGGGATCTGGGTGTCCTAGTGCACGAATCACAAAAGGTTAGTATGCAGGTACAACAAGTAATTAGGAAAGCTAATAGAATGCTATTAGAACAAAGAAAAGTACAGCACAGGAACAGGCCCTTTGGCCCTCCAAGCCGGTGCCAATCATATTGCCTGTCAAACTAAAACATTTTGCACTTCCGGGGTCCTTATCCCTCTATTCCCATCCTATTCACGTATTTGCCAAGCTGCCTCTTAAACACCACTATCGTACCTGCTTCCACCACCTCCTCTGGCAGCGAATTCCAGACACTCACTACGCTCTGTGTAAAAAACTTGCCCCGCGCATCTCTAAAGTTTTCTCCTCTCACCTTAAATCTATGTCCCCTAGTAATTGACTCTTTCAGCCTGGGAAAAAGCTTCTGACTATCTACTCTGTCCATGCCACTCATAATTTTGTAAACTTCTATCAAGTCGCCCCTCAATCTCCGTCGCTCTAGTGAGAACAATCAGAGTTTCTCCAACCTCTCCTCATAGCTAATAACGTCCAGACCAGGCAACATCCTGGTAAACCTCCTCTGCACCCTCTCCAACGCCTCCATATCCTTCTGGTAATGTGGTGACCAGAATTGCACACAATATTCCAAGTGTGGCCTAACCAAAGTTCTATACAGCTGCAGCATGACTTCCCAGCTTTTATACTCAATGCCCCTGCCGATGAAGGCAAGCATGCCATATGCCTTCCTGACTACCTTATCCACCTGCGTTGCCACTTTCAGTGACCTGTGGATCTGAACACCCAGATCCCTCTGCCCGTCGATGCACTTAAGGGTTCTGCCATTTACTGTATAATTCCTACCTGTGTTAGACCTTCCAAAATGCATTACCTCGCATTTGTCCGGATTAAACTCCATCTGCCATTTCTCCACCCAAGTCTCCAACTGATCATATCCTGTTGTATCCTTTGACAATCCTCTTCACTATCTGCAACTCCTCCAACCTTAGTGTCATCTGCAAACTTACTAATTAGCCCAATTAAATTCTCCTCCAAATCATTTACGTATACTACAAACGGCAAAGGTCCCAGTACTGATCCCTGCGGAACTCCACTAGTCACAGCTCTCCACTCAGAAAAGCACCCTTCCACTGCTACCCTCTGTCTTCTATGACCAAGCCAATTCTGTATCCATCTTGCCAGCTCACCTCTGATCCCATGCGACTTTACCTTCTGTACCAGTCTGCCATGAGGGACTTTGTCAAAGGCCTTACTGAAATCCATGTAGATAACACCCACTGCCCTTGCATCGTCGATCATCTTTGTCACTTCCTCGAAAAACTCGATCAAGTTAGTGAGACACGACCTCCCCTTCAAAAAACCATGCTGCCTCTCACTAATATGCCCATTTGCTTCCAAATGGTAGTAAATCCTGTCACGAAGAATCTTCTCCAATAATTTCCCTACCACTGACGTAAGGCTCACCGGCCTGTAATTTCCTGGATTATCCCTGCTACCCTTCTTAAACAATGGAACAATATTGGCCATTCTCCAGTCCTCTGGGACCTCACCCGTAGCCAGTGAGGATACAAAGGTTTCTGTCAAGGCCCCAGCAATCTCCTCCCTTGCCTCCCTCAGTACTCTGGGGTAGATCCCATCTGGCCCTGGAGACTTATCCACTTAAATATTCTTCAAGGCACCTAACACCTCTTTTTTGATCTCAACATGATCCAGGCTATCTACACACTCTTCCCTAGACAAATCAACCGCTAAGTCCTTCTCTTGGTGAATACTGATGAGAAGTACTCATTTAGTATCTCTCCCATTTCTTCTGGCTCCACACACAGATTCACACCTCTGTCCCTGAGTGGGCCTACCCTTTCCCTGGCTACCCTCTTGCTTTTTACATATGTATAAAAGGCCTTGGGATTTTCCTTAATCCTGGTTGCTAATGACTTTTCATGATGGGGAATTGATTACAAACATAGGGAGGTTATGCTTCAGTTGTACAGGACACTGGTGAGACCACATCTGGAGTACTGAGTACAGTATTGTTCTACTTATTTAAGGCAGGTGTAATTGCATTGGATTGGAAGCAGTTCAGAGAAGATTTACCAGACTAATACCAGAAATGGGTGGGTTGTCTTATGGGGAAAGGTTGCACAGTGCCTTCAAAGGAGGACAGCCACCCAGTGCCACAAGAAGATGTATGATCTCCTCTGTTCCACCAGGGTAAGTCACTCTTCACATCACTTTCAACTCACACACTCACAAACTCATCACATATTCACAAGGACCTCAATCACTGCCAGTTCAAGGGACATCACCATTCACTCACTCACACACACACCTTCGTTGTCCTCATCCCATCCATGGAACCGCTCACCACCCACACATTCCAGGCGTACTTATAATTTGGCCTGACAGGCATTCTGCTTACACTCTCTCCACCTCTATTCATGCAGGACAAGCTGGCACACAACAACAGGGAGAGGTCACAGACCGGAGGAAGAATGCCTGAAATCAAGGTCCTCACGGACTTTGAAAACAGAGCCATCCAGCTGGCTCCGGTACTGTGCTGACTGTGAGGTCAGCGCTGACCTACCAAGTGAGGTCCAGCAGTACAACATCCATCAAACAACCATGCTGTGAGTCATGTGTCCTGTTTCACAGGTCACTGCCATGCACTAATTATCTTCCCTTGCCTTCACAGGCACGTCTGGGAAACAGCCGACGGACTCCATGACCCAGGGCCTCCAATCAAGCACCAAAGAAACCTCTGAACAGGAATCTGAAGGCACCCTCTCTAAAGACCCATCACAGCGCTCACCCACACCCTCCACCAGCGCAGAGACACACACCTCGGTGGGACCTAGCTTCCGAATAAGCTCGGGATCACAAACTGGTGAGAACATTGCACTGACTGATCCACAGCAGGGACTTCCCAGGTCCCCGGCACTTGGAGAGCTGCTGGAGGCTAGAACGTTGCTGAGTCCAAGTCAGATGACGAGCCTCTGGACTCAGTCAAGTCACAGTTTCTGGAGCTGCAAAGGCAAGCTCGGGAACAACAGGAAGGGATGTCTGCTGCACTCCTCAGATTGCAAAGCTCGACGGAGGAGTCCATCCGCCTTCACTCTGAGGTGATAGCACCGGCATGCCAAAGCACCACAGTCAACACTGTTATGATGGCAGCCGCCATGG
Source organism: Cetorhinus maximus (assembly GCF_964194155.1). Taxonomy (NCBI): domain Eukaryota; kingdom Metazoa; phylum Chordata; class Chondrichthyes; order Lamniformes; family Cetorhinidae; genus Cetorhinus; species Cetorhinus maximus. The sequence continues at coordinate 153,582,268 of NC_135881.1, forward strand.
AGACTTTGGTCCAGAATTTCGCTCCTGCACTGTTGCACGGGCTTAACCCCATCGCTGATGCCATAGTTGGCCTCCAACAGAGGGTACACGAGAGCGATGCAGGGCAGCTCGATCTCATTCCAGCTACCCCTTCTCCTCAAGGAGTCAGCCTGGGGTCTCCGGGCACCAATAGGGAGGAGAATCAGCAGGTGCACGCCCTGGGGCCATCCACCCAGGTGGTTCCGCGAGTGTCTGGCCCATCCGACTCGCATCTTCCTGTGGCCTCAGCAGCTCCAGCTCCACAGGCCAAGGAGGGCACCACTGCCACACAGCAGGACCCTGAAAGCAGGCCAGGGCCTTCCAGGTCTTGGCCCTCCAGAGGACGCCTACCAAGTTCATCACAGGTGTAACAGTCAGCAGGCTACCTCCACCTCCTCTGTAGATGTCCGGGGAGCACCAAGACTTGGTGGCAGGGTTAGGAAGGTTAAGAAGATGTAACTCTTGTAGAGTTAAAACAATTAACTAAATTAACAAAAACAAGGGATAAATCAAGCACAGCCCCTAAGTCAGGTCAGCTGTAAAATCAAGGAAAAACTTTAAAGGAAACTTACAGCCATTAAACCAAAATGTGAGTAAAGGGGTCAATAAAGCACCCCAGTCCCTGCAGTGCCCACCGGGCACGGAAGGCCTCGATTGTGCCGGCAGACACCGCGTGCTCCCTCTCCAGGGACACCCGGCCGCGAACGTAGCCGCGGAAGAGGGACAAACAATCGGGCAGGACTCCCCCCTCGATCGCCCGCTGCCTGGACCTGTTGATGGCCAATTTGGCCAGGACAAGGAGCAGGTTCACGAGGAGGTCCTCCTCCTTCCCGACCCCCATCCGCACCGGGTGTCCGTAGATCAGGAGCGTGGGACTGAAATGCAAACAAAACAGTAACAAGAGATTTTTTAAATAACTAAGAAGGGAGTGCAGCCTATCACAATCTATGTAAACGTGGTCCATGGACTCCACAAGACCACAAAAAGGGCAAGTGTCCTGGGAGTCCGTGAACCTAAACATCCTTCTATTGTAGGGGACTGCTGCATGCAACACCCTCCAACCCAGGTCCCCGATAGAAAACAGGAGGACACCTCCGTAGAGGGCCTCCCATCGGGGGCCTCCACCGCCGGACGGCAACAAGGCACGCCAGGGCGTGTCCAGGCGGCGGACGAGGGCAAGAAAATGGAAGGTGTGCAGCAGCAGTCCATACAGAAAACTCCTCCGCGCCATGCCAAATGGCACGGAGGGCATGTCCCCGAGGCGGCTCATATTATTGCGGGGCACCAGCACCCGAGGGAGGGTTCGGGGCTTGGGGCCAATGTGGAATTCCGTCCGAAGTTAAGAAGATGTAACTCTTGTAGCGTTAAAACAATTAACTAAATTAACAAAAACAAGGGATAAATCAGGCACAGCCCCTAAGTCAGGTCAGCTGTAAAACCAAGGACAAAGTTTAAAGGAAACTTACAAACATTAAACCAAAATGTGATTAAAGGGGTCAACAAAACACCCGAGTCCCCGCGGTGCCCACCGGGCACGGAAGGCCTCGATGGTGCCGGCAGACACCGCGTGCTCCCTCTCCAGGGACACCCGGCCGCGAACGTAGCCGCGGAACAGGGACAAACAATCGGGCGGGACTCCCCCCTCGATCGCCCGCTGCCTGGACCTGTTAATGGCCAACTTGGCCAGGCCCAGGAGCAGGTTCACAAGGAGGTCCTCCTCCTTCCTGACCCCCTTCCACACCGGGTGTCCGTAGATCAGGAGCGTGGGACTGAAGTGCAAACAAAACAGTAACAGAATGTAGCGGGCAGACGTCACAGAGTTCCGTCATTCTGTGTGCTCTCAGCACCTGTAAGGTGGGGCTGGTCCCCATCTCTTCAGCATCTATGTCCACTGGTGCTGTGCTCCAAGAGGTCAGGTGCTCAAGGCAGACAAAGGATCAGATGCTTCTAAAGTTTCATGGTGCGTCTCTATGATATGACCCTGATCACAGAGCGCAAGTGAGCTGTCCTTGGCCAGACAGGAGTCAGACATTCTCAGAGGCTATGTGAAGATTTATGGAGTGTCTTCACTGCATGTCATCATCATCTTCCTGCAATCGAGTGACTATTAGGGCCTCCATTGCATCTCCACAACAGGAGCATTATCATAGAGGGTATGCGCATTGTCATAAGCCAGACTGGAGTCAAAATTTCACAGATACAATGTGAGGATCTATGGCGTCTCCTCACCGCATGTCGTCATCATCTTCCACAAATCTAGCAGCTATGAAGGCCTCCCAAGCGTGCCTGACTCATCTAGCCAGTGCGAGGGCCTCATCCCGTCATTGCCGCCTTCGAGGACCTCATCACCCCATCGGTGTTCTCCTAATCGGAGGAGACCTCCAGCTCCTCTATCTCCTCCTCAGCCAGCTCCTTTCCCCGTTGCAGCGCCAGGTTGTAAAGGGTGCAGCAGGTGACAATGATGCATGACATCCTCTGTGGACTGTATTGCAGGACTCCACCGGTCCATGCATCAGAACCTCATTTTTAGCATCCCAATGGTCTGCTCCACCAAGTTGCGAGTTGCAGCATGAGCCTCATTATACTGTTGCTCTGCTGCAGTCTGAGGCCACCGCACAGGCGTCATCAGCCACGTCCTCAGCGAGTAGCCCTTATCCCTGAGGAGCCATCCCTGCAGCTTCTGTGGACCCTGGGATATGTCAGGGATCTGTGACCGACTGAGAATGTAGGAGTCGTGGACACTCCCTGGAAATCATGAGCACAGCTGCAGGATGTATTTCTGGTGGTCGCACACCAGCTGCACATTCAGCAAATGGAAGCCCTTGCAGTTGACATAGTTAACTGCTTGTTCCGATGGAGATCTGAGCGCCATGAGAGTGCAGTCGATGGCACCCTGCACCTGTGGGAAACTCGAGATCAGGGCAAATCCAATCGCTCTTGCATCCTGGCTGTCCTGGTCGCGGGCGAAATGCACAAAGCTGTGTGCCCTCATGAAGATATCATCCGTGACCTCATGGATGCACTGTGGGTAGAGGCTTGTGATATCCCACACAGGTCACCTGTGGAGCCCTGAAAGGGTCCACTGGCATAAAAATTGAGCGCCGCGGTCACTTACATGGTGACTGGCAGTGGATGCCCTCAATGTCCCAGTGGCACCAATCCTGCAGTAGCTGGCAGATGTGACCGACCAGTTTCCTAAATAATCTTTGGAGACACTGGTTCTCGGTCACCTGCAGCAATGAAAGGCGGTGCCTATCGACCCTGGGTGTCATTAAGCTCCACCCAGCGGCGGCTCAGTATGGCTCTTCGGCGGCGTGTGCAGGAACCCCAGCCGCCCTTTCTCCCTGAGAGCACTGACCTTCCCTCTGCGCAACCAGGCACCTCAGTCTCTCTCTCCTCCGTCGTCTTCATCCTCTGTACGCCATGAGGCATACAGCTGGATCACCAGGCTCCATGATCGTGATGTACTCCTCCTGCAGGATGAAAGAGAGAGACACGTGAGTGTACTAAGAACCTATCCTGGTTAAGTGTGAAGGCCCCTTAATGCATCCTGGAGAGTGCTGGCCACCACTTCGATGGCCAGAATTTAGTGCACTGAATGGCTGCCCAAAACCCCACCCACCTCCGTCCTATTTCCACCTGACCGATTGGCGGCAGCTTTGCCACCGGACTGCATGCTGTGCTCTCAGCTCAGGCGCAGGCATTCTCCTAACCTGCATTGTGAGGCTGCACTGTAATGTGAACCATGGGGGAAACTGGTCCAAACCGGGATGATGATATTGCAAGAGGCTGTGAGCGCCTCCACCAGTGACTGCTCCACTGTCAGCTTTAGCAAGCAGATTGTACAACGTGTGCAGCTGTCCAACTGTTCTGCAGTCCACTAAAATGCTCATAACTTTACAGCCTGTGCTCAAGAGGTGCAAAGCTCTGGAGCACTTGGTGGAACTTTGCTGCCTCTGCATTGTTTGATTGGGCAGATATGCTAGAAACTCGACTCCGATCATATCAATGTGGCTGCGCCTGAACTGTCTCAGTTGCAGAGGAATGGTAACTTTATATAAGGTGTCCCTAATGCGTTACCACTTCCCTTGCCCACCCAAACCCCCACCCCGAATGCTTGTGCGCTACATTCAACCACAGGGCAGCCCAGTGCTGCCACCACCCCCCCCTCCGCCCTTCACCCCAAGTCACCTTAACCGCAGGACTGCCCTTGTCCCCCCCACGCCCAACGTGCCTCAAGCTTGAAGTCCAACAGGCGACCCTGGTGAGCGCTGTATGTTACTACGTACTCATCTCTGAGTTCCGCTCAAAGTGCAGCCTGCCACATGCATGTCTTTCATATGCTGTTGTGAAACACATCAGTGTGCTTTCCCACCAACGTGGGCAGACAATCCAGCGGTGCTGGGGGTCGGGGGTGGGGGGGGGCAGGGGGGAAGCTGGTGGATGATTCCGGCAGGCAGGACAAATGATGATATGCAGATATATTACAATGAGGTTGCCGACGTCTGATGGCAGGAAACGTGGCGTGCCATCGGTGGACCGAGCGGATGACCACAAACTGATTTCACGCTGTCGTGAAATTGATCATGCCATATTGTTCACTTACGCCACTAAACAAGCCCGATGGTGGTGGACACGGAAAATCCCGGCCGGTATGTCTGCAAAGGATCAAAGGGATCCTGACTCCTCTATTAAACCTCTCAAGATTCCAGACCTGGGAAAACACATCCTTTGACCAAGACCCAGGAGAAGTGGTGGAAGGTATGTCACATGACCTTCCCCCCAGCAGCTAGAACCTGTAATATTGCCGTGTGGAACTGAACCCAGGCAGTCTACCATTTTACCATCTAACAGGTAGCAGCAGAAAGAGCTCTGTCCAGGTGAAATGCCTGGACCTCATCTACACTGTGAGCTACTTGAATATTGGAACTTCTATGTCTGTGCCTTCAAGATGAATTCATCTCTATGTGCCTTCTTCCATCGTGGAAGTCCTCGCTTCTAGAAAATCGGATCCCCCTGCCACAGTTTCAGGATGCTAACCTCTGAAGGAATACACCACTGGACTTTTGATTCTGGACTCTAGATTCACCTGAAACCATAACTCTTATTTTTTATCGTGGTCTTGCCCTGTACCCCTTTCTTTCCATTATCCCTTTTATTGTATGAGTGCAAAAGGGGTGCGAAACTCCTTTCCAATGTTTTGTGTGTGTGCAAAATAAACTATCCCTCATATTTTACCTTATCTTGAGTTTGCTGTGGGGTTATTAATAAAGGATTGGATAACTCCAGAACTGAAGGGTTGGGGAAAATATACCACCACTTATAAAGGGGGAAATCAAAAATCAGAAACACCTTTCTGTTTATGGACGGGTAGTGAGTGGAGAAATCAGGGATGTTTAAATTAATCCCCCTCCCGTCAGTAACAACATACACATGTGCATAAATTTGCAGTGCCTCAACACCCGTGCCACCATTGGGCCCTCAAAATATCTTAATTTTTCGCTTACACCCACTGTGCCTTGGTGCAACCCCAACATCAGCAGCTGATGAGGAGTTAGGCTGGTGACAGCCATGCTCCATTGCATACGATGACCTTGGCGAACATCCTCTGGTGGTCCAAAGCCTTGAAAGATTTGGCTTACTGAGGGTCTCCTGCACATAAGTCTTGTCAGCCTTGCCCACTGGAGGGTCTAGGGTCACGGGCAGAGGCGATATGGAGTGCTGGCTCATCCTGAGAGTGTCCTGAGAGGACACCCCAGGGTGGCTGGCTGGCACTCTTCCCCCGCCTCCCATCACCCACCCCACCCACCCGCCTCCCATCTCCCAGGTGGTGTGCATTAGCAGTTCCTATATCCCTGAGAAGGGGCACCTCACGAGAGGTCCAGTGTCTCATTCCCTTCTCACCTATCCACTGCTTTACTAATCCCAGGGTCAAATTGACAGAATGCAGGGCCTCACACATATAGGTCGTATGGTACACTAGGCTCTCCATGATGGTCGCCAACCTCTCCATGAAGGAAGCCATGCACTCACGTGCTGGAGCCAGCCCAGAAGTCAAGAATGGGCTCCTCCACCATCCATGACAGGTTTCGCATTGCCACTGGCAGATGTTCCACTGCCTGTTTCTGCATCGCCAGCAGGCTTATTGTGGCCAAGACCAAAGGCCCATCTTCAGCCTGGGGCTCAGCATGGGCCTGATCCCCAACAGTCCTCCCATTGTCAGGGACCTTGGCTGACACCGCCTCTCTCAGCTGCTAAGTCTGGGAAGTGTTCACCAGCTTGTGCCCCTGATTCTGGTTAGACCACAACTAGAGTATATTGTCCAGTTCTGGTCACCACATTTCAGGAAGGATATGAGGGTCCTTGAGAGATTGCAGAGAAGATTTCCCAGAATGGTCCTGGGGATGAGGGATTTTAACTACAAAGTTAGTTTCAGAAGCTGGTGATCTTCTCCTTGGAACAAAGGAGATCGAGGGGAGATTTGATAGAGGCGTACACAATTGTGACAGGTTTAGATAAGGTAGACAAAGGAAAACTGTTTCCTGTTGCTAACAGTACAAGGACTAGGAGACACAGATTTAGAGTTTTGCACAAGAGATGCAAGGAGGATGTGAGGAAGAACTTTTTTATGTCTCATGAGGTTAAGACCTGGAACTCATGGTGAAGTGAGGGTGGTGGAAGTGGAAATGATGAATGATTTCAAAAGGAAATTGGATGAACACTTAAGAGAAATAAACTTACAGAGCTACAGGAACTGATTGGATTGCTCTACAGAGAGCCAGCATGAATTCAATGGGCTGAATGGCCTCCTTCAGCACTGTTATGGCTACGACTCTATGAATGTTAGATAAGTAATCGTTCCTTGTTGGATAATTTACACTCAGCAGAAAGTATAAACGAGAAAATGTCACAATTGGCCTTGCTGGCTTGAAATAAATGATGGTGAGAAATGAAATGTCTAAACTTAAATCGGTGAATGCAAGTCAGCAACTTTCAGATTGTTTTACAAGAAGAAATGCATTTTCAAAGAAATTGCTAGGGGTCCTAGAGGATGGCCATCTTGCAAATTAATGCTTTGTACAGAACATGGAGGTCATTGATTGAAATTGCATTGAAATTTTGATTTACATATAAACTCTAATTTTAATTTAAAGCAGGAGAAGGGGACTGTTATAGTACATTAATTGTATTTAACTGTATGCTGGTGGTGCAAATTAACTAGGGATTTACTTCTGTTCCTATAAATAGAACAGACTGAAAATTTCTTGGTTGGATTAGGAGGTACATGTTTGAAATGTTTATCACAGAATCACAGTGCAGAAGAGGCCCTTCAGCCCATCGAGTCTGCACCGACACGTGAGAAACACCTGACCTACCTACCTAATCCCATTTACCAGCACTTGGCCCATAGCCTTGAATGTTATAATGTACCAAGTGCTCATCCAGGTACTTTTTAAAGGATGTGAGGCAACCCACCTCCACCACCCTCCCAGACAGTGCATTCCAGACCGTCACCACCCTCTGGGTAAAAAAGTTTTTCCTCACATCCCCCCTAAACCTCCTGCCCCTCATCTTAAACTTATGCCCCCTTGTAACTGACCCTTCAACTAAGGGGAACAGCTGCTCCCTATCCACCCTGTCCATGCCCCTCATAATCTTGTACACCTCGATCAGGTCGCCCCCTCAGTCTTCTCTGCTCCAACGTAAACAACCCAAGTCTATCCAACCTCTCTTCATAACTTAAATATTTCATCCCAGGCAACACCCTGGTGAATCTCCTCTGCACCCCCTTCAGTGCAATCACATCCTTCCTATAATGTGGCGACCAGAACTGCACACAGTACTCCAGCTGTGGCCTCACCAAGGTTCTATACAACTCCAACATGACCTCCCTGCTTTTGTAATCTATGCCTCGATTGATAAAGGCAAGTGTCTCATATGCCTTTTTCACCACCCCACTAACATGCCCCTCCGCCTTCAGAGATCTATGGACACACACGCCAAGGTCCCTTTGTTCCTCAGAACTTCCTAGTGTCATGCCGTTCATTGAATACTTCCTTGTCAAATTACTCCTTCCAAAGTGTATCACCTCACACTTTTCAGGGTTAAATTCCATCTGCCACTTATCTGCCCAGTTGACCATCCCGTCTATATCTTCCTGTAGCCCAAGACACTCAACCTCACTGTTAACCACCCGACCAAGCTTTGTGTCATCCACAAACTTACTAATCCTACCCCCCACATAGTCATCTATGTCGTTTATACAAATGACAAATAATAGGGGACCCAGCACAGGTCCCTGTGGTACGCCACTGGACACTGGCTTCCAGTCACTAAAGCATCCTTCTGTCATCACCCTCTGCCTCCTACAACTAAGCCAATTTTGAATCCACCTTATCAAATTACCCTGTATCCCATGTGCATTTGCCTTCTTTATAAGTCTCCCATGTGGGACCTTGTCAAAGGCTTTGCTGAAATCCATATAAACTACATCAGCTGCACTACCCTCATTTACACACCTGGTCACCTCCTCAAAAAATTCAATCAAATTTGTTAGGCATGACCTCCCTCTGACAAAGCCATGCTGACTATCCCTGATCAAACCTTGCCTCTCCAAGTGGAGACAGATACTCTCCTTCAGAAATTTCTCCAATAGTTTCTCTACCACTGACGTGAGACTCACTAGCCCGTAGTTCACTGGCTTATCTCTACAACCCTTCTTAAATAGCCGAGCCACATTAGCTGTTCTCCAGTCCTCTGGCACTTCCCCCGTGACCAAAGAGGAATTAAAAATTTGGGTCAGAGCCCCTGCGATCTCCTCCCTTGCCTCCCTCAGCAGTCTGGGACACAAATCATCCGGACCTGGAGATCTGTCCACTTTTAAGCTTGTCAACACCTCCAATACCTTGTCACTCCCTATATCAATTTGCTTAAGAATCTCGCAGTCTCTCTCCCCGAGTTCGATACCTTCATCCTCATTCTCTTGGGTGAAGATGGACGTGAAGTATTCATTCAACATTCTAGCGATGTCCTCTGGCTCCACCCATAGATTGCCCCCTTGGGCCCTACTCTTTCCTTGGTTATCCTCTTCCCATTGATATACTTATAGAACATCTTTGGATTTTCCCTACTTTTACCAGCCAGAGCTTTCTCATATCCCCTCTTTGCTCTCCTAATTGCTTTCTTTAGCTCCACTCTGCACTGTCTGTACTCCACTAATGCCTCTGCTGATTTGCTTCCCTTGTACCTGCTAAAAGCCTCTCTTTTCTTTCTCATTGTAACCTGAATATCTCTGGTCATCTGTGGTTCTCTGGGCTTGTTACTCCTTCCTATCACCCTAGAGGGAACATGTTGAGCCTGTACCCTCCCCATTTCCTTTTTGAACACCCCCCACTGTTCCTTTGTAGATTTCCCCACAAGTAACTGTTCCCAGTCTACCTTGGCCAGATCCTGTCTCATTTTACTAAAATCCACTCTCCCCCAATCCAAAACATTTTTTTGCAACTTGTCGATTTCTTTGTCCATAACAAACTTAAACTGTACCATGATAAAAACAAAAAGCTAAAAGCTACTGCGGATGCTGGAAATCCAAAACAAAAACAGACCTATGGCACCTCCCCATGCCCACGCAGAAGATGCAACACCTGCCCCTTCACTTCCTCTCTCCTCACCGTCCAAGGGCCCAAACACTCCTTTCAAGTGAAGCAGCATTTCACTTGCATTTCCCCTAACTTAGTCTACTGCATTCGTTGCTCCCAATGCGGTCTCCTCTACATTGGAGAGACCAAACGCAAACTGGGCGACCGCTTTGCAGAACACCTGCGGTCTGTCCGCAAGAAAGACCCAAACCTCCCTGTCGCTTGCCATTTTAACACTCCACCCTGTTCTCTTGCCCACATGTCTGTCCTTGGCTTGCCGCATTGTTCCAGTGAAGCCCAACGCAAACTGGAGGAACAGCACCTCATCTTCCGACTAGGCACTTTACAGCCTTCCGGGCTGAATATTGAATTCAACAACTTTAGATCTTAAACTCCCCCTCCCCCCATCCCCACCCCGTTCCTTCCCCCTCCCCCTTTTTTTTCAATAATTTATATAGATTCTTCTTTTCCCACCTATTTCCATTATTTTTAAATCTAAAACTAAAACTTTGTTAGTCTTTCCACCCCACCCCCACTAGAGCTGTACATTGAGTATCCTGCCTTCCATTCTTAATTAGCACTTTTCTTAGATAATATCACCACCTTCAACACCTCTTTGATCCTTTTGTCTGTGACATCTTTTGATTATCTTCTCCTATCACTGCTTGCTTATCCCCACAACCACCCCACCCTCAACTTCTCTCTCCCCCCGCCCCCCACCTTAGACCAGCTTATATTTCTCCTTTCTCCTAACTATACTTCAGTTCTGCCGAAGGGTCGTGAGGACTCGAAACGTCAACTGATTTCTTCTCCACCGATGCTGCCAGACCTGCTGAGTTTTTCCAGGTAATTCTGTTTTTGTTTTAAACTGTACCATGTTGTGGTCGCTATCGCTAAAATGCTATATTATATCACCTAATATAATTACTCTATTGTTATTGTTTTTACACACCTCCACAAATTGTGCACATATTTGCTCCTCAATTTCCCGCTGTCTATCTGGGGGTCTATAATAAACACCTAATAGTGTGGTTGCCCCTTTTTTATTCCTAAGCTCTACCCACAAAGCTTCATTCAATGCCCCCTCCAAGATATCATCTCTCCTTACTGCAGTAATGGACTCCTTAACTAATAATGCAACGCCTCCTCCTCTTTTACCCCTTCCCCTGTCTCACCTGAAGATTCTATATCCCGGAATGTTGAGCTGCCAATCTTGCCCTTCCCTCAACCACGTTTCAGTGATGGCTATTGTATCACAATTCCACATGTCAATCCTCAACCTTAACTCATCCGTTTTACCTGTAATACTCCCGGCATTAAAGTAGAGGCCGTCCAGCCTTGCCTTACTCCCTTGAAGCTTATTGCAGCTGTACTTCCTCTGACTTGATTGTTTTACTATATTATGATGTGTCCCTATTCTACTAACATTCTGTGTCTCCTCCCCCTGCCGAATTAGTTTAACCTCATCCCAACAGCACTAGCAAACCCACCCGCAAGGACGTTAGTCCTGCTCTGGTTCAGATGTAGACCGTCCCACTTGTACAGGTCCCACCTTCCCCAGAAACGGTCCCAGTGATCCAGGAATCTAAAACCCTCCCTTCTGCACCAACTATTAAGCCACATATTCATCTGTGCTATTCTCCTATTTCTGTGCTCGCTAGCACGTGGCACTGGGAGTAATCCAGAGATTACAACCCGAGAGGTCTTGCTTTTTAGTCTACTGCCTAACTCCCAGAATTCTTGATGCAAGACCTCATCCCTCTTTCTACCTATGTCATTGGTACCAACACGTACCATGACCTCTGCCTTATCACCTCCCCCTTCAGGGTGCCTTGCAGCCGTTCAGTGACATCCCGGACCCTGGCACCAGGGAGGCAACGTACCATCCTGGAGTCACGTTGACGGCCACAGTAGCGCCTATCTGTTCCCCTGACTATAGAATCCCCTATTACTATTGCTCTTCCTCCCTTCCTCCCCTCTTGTACAGACAGGCTGCTTGTGGTGCCAGAAGCTTGGCTCTGAAGGAGCTCCCTGAAGGAACCATTGCCCTCATCAACCTCCAAAATGGAATACCGATTAGCGAGCGGGACCCCAGGGGACTCCTGAACTACCTGCCTGTTTCTCTTGGACCGCCTGGTGGTCACCCATTCCCTTCCTTCCTCAATTCCCTTCATCTGCGGTGTGACCACCTCTCTAAACATGCTATCCACGATGCTCTCAGACTCGCGGATGCTCCACAGTGCCCCCACCGCCGTTCCAGCTCTGAAACCCAAGCTTCCAGGAGCTGCAGCTGGGCACACTTCCTGCACACATGCGGGTCCCGGGCACTGGAAATGTCCCCGGCTTCCCACATGGAGCACGCCACAGATTTGAGCTCTTCTGCCATGGCTTATCCCTTTAAATTAAACCTTTTAAGTCAATTACTCTCAGGCCCTTCTTTCCTGATCCTCGTTACTGTAGAGTATACAAACTGTAAACCACAAAAAGACCTTAAACTATAAGCGATTAAAGTAGTAAATACCTTACCCACTACTTACCAGTGATTCCTTTCCCTTGTAGCCTCTACTGCTGCAGCACACTCTGAAGATTTAAGAAGTTGGATAACAAGGAAAAAAATGCAAAGAGCACCTCTTCCCCTATGCACTAAATTCCCGCTTTGCACCAAATTCCAAATACCCACTCTGGCTGTGCCCCACTCAGGATGTGCTTGCTCTCCTGTACCTGTGCAAGAACACTGTAGCGTCCTTCTGGATAGCCCCTTTCTTAAGTAGAGCTGACTTGACTCAGCACTAGTTAAGCTTCAAATAGTAATTAACTTCTATTCAGGCCCTAATCAGGCTTCAGGTGATTGACAGTTAACTGTCACACAGTCAGCTGAGTCGGCTACCTTATCAACCTTTTAACTAGACTACTGAACTTACAAAAATTAAGAGAAAGACTTACCAGTTCAATTCCCGCTTTGCACCAAATTCCAAATACCCACTCTGGCTGTGCCCCATTCAGGATGTGCTCGCTCTCCTGTTCCTGTGCAAGCGGGAAGATGGTCTCTCTGTCCACCTACTGTTCCAAGGCCTCCAGAATTTTGTCAGAGAACCTTGGAGCACACCTTCTACCATGCTGCACCATTTGCACTGTTTTTCCAAATCACTGCACAAACTGTTCCAGCACCTGCTACAGTCGGAATAACCATCCCCTTTAAGATGTGCAGTCTGTCTTTAAGTACTGCAATCCAACTTTAAGTGATGCTAAGCCTTGCACAAACTTGGGCCCCTGCTGAGATGGTAGCACTTATTCATGTGTTTAATGCTAGATTGCTCACTATAATGATTTAAATGAGCTTTTTTTATTCATTCACAGGATGTGAGCTTCGCTGGTTAGGCCAGCATTTATTGCCCATCCCTAATTGCCCTTGAGAAGGTGGTGATGAGCTGCCTTCTTGAGCCGCTGCAGTCCCTATGGTGTAGGTACACCCACAGTGCTGTTCCTAGATTTTGGCCCAGCAACAGTGAAGGAACGGTGATATATTTCCAAGTCAGGATGGTGAGTGGCTTTGAGGGGAGCTTCCAGGTAGTGATATTCCCATGTGTCTGCTGCCCTTGTCCTTCTAGATGGTAGCGGTTGTGGGTGTGGAAGGTGCTGTTGAAGGAGTCTTAGTGAGTTGCTACAGTGCATCTTTAAGATGGTGCAAACTGCTGCCACTGTGCATCAGTGGTGCAGGGAGTGTATGTTTAAGATGATGGATGGGGTGCCAATCATGTGGGCTCCTTTGTCCTGGATGCTGTTGAGCTTCTTGAGTGTTGTTGGAGCTGTGCTCATCTAAGCAAGAGGAGTGTATTTCCATTGCACTCCTGACTTGTAGATGGTGCACAGGCTTTGGGGCTGTTGGGAACCGCATTACTCTCTGCAGAATTCTGAGCTTCTCACCTGCTCTTGTAGCCACAGTATTTATATGGCTAGTCCAGTTCAGATTCTGGTCAATGGTAACCCCCAGGATGTTGATAGTGGGGGATTCATTGAATGTCAAGGGGCGATGGTTAGATTCCGTCTTGATGGAGATGGTCATTGCCTGACACTTGTGTGGCAAGAATGTTATTAGTCACTTATCAGCCCAAGCCTGGATATTGTCATTTGGACATGGACTGCTTCAGCATCTGATGTGTCATGAATGGTGCTGAACATTGTGCAATCATCAGTGAATATCCCCACTTCTGACATTATGATGGAATGAAGATCATTGATGAAACAGCTGAAGATGGATGGGCCGAGGACACTACCCTGAGGAACTCCTGCAGTGATGTCCTGGAACTGAGATGACTGACCTCCAACAACCACACCCATCTTCCTTTATGCTAGGTACAACTCCAACCAGTGGAGAACATTATCCCTGATTCCCATTGACTCCAGTTTTGCTAGGGCTCCTTGATGCCACTTTCAGTCAAATGCTGCCTTGATATCAAGGGCAGTCACTCTTACCTCACCTCTGAAGTTCAGCTCTTTTGTCCATTTTTGAACCAAGGCTGTAATGAGGTCAGGAGCTGAGTGGTCCTGGCAGAATCCAAACTGAGCGCAAATGAGCAGATTATTGCTGACTAAGTGCCACTTGATGTCGAGGACACTTTCCATCACTTTACTGATGATGGAGAGTAGACTGATGGGGCAGTAATTGGCCAGGTTGGATTTGTCCTGCTTTCTGTGTACAGGACATGCCTGGGCAATTTTCCACATAGCCGGGTTGATCCCAGTGTTGTGGCTATACTGGAATAGCTTGGCTAGGGGCACGGCAAGTTCTGGAGCACAAACCTTCAGTACTATTGTCAGATATTGTCAGGGCCCACAGCCTTCCCAGTATCCAGTGCCTTCAGCCCTTTCTTGATATCACGTGGAGTGAACTGAATTGGGGCTGAGAACTGGCACCTGTGATGCTGGGGACCTCTGGAGAAGGCTGACATGGATCATCCACTGGGTACTTCTGGCTGAAAATGGCTACAAATGCTTCAACCTTATCTTTTGCACTGATGTGCTGGGCTCCCCCATCATTGAGGATGGGGACATTTGTGAAGCCTCCTCCTCCATGGAGTTGTTTAATATTCCACCGCCATTCACAACGGGATGTGGCAGGACTGCAGAGCTTAGATCTGATCCGTTGGTTGTGGGATTGCTTAGCTCTGTCTATCACTTGCTGCTTCCACTGTTTGGCATGCAGGTAGTCCTGTGTTGGCAATTCACCAGGTTGACATCTCATTTTTAGGTATGCCAGGTACTGCTCCTGGTTTGCTCTCCTGCACTCTTCATTGAACCAGGGTTGATCCCCTGGCTTGATGGTAATGGTAGGGTAAAGGTTCTGCCAGGTCATGAGGTTACAGATCATGGTTGAGTACAGTTCTGCTGATGCTGATGGCCCACAGCACCCCAAAGATTCCAGTTTTGAGTTGTGAGATCTGTTCGAAATCTATCACCAATTAGCACGGTTGGAGTGCCACATAATATGATGAAGGGTATCCCTCAAGTGATGTTCATCATGGAGGACTACTGATTCATCAGCTGAGGGGGACAGTAGGCAGTAACCAACAGGAGTTTTCCTTGCCCATATTTGACCTGATGCCGTAAGATTTCATGGGGTTCGGAGTCAATGTTGAGGACTCCCAGGCCACTGCCTTCTGACTGTATACCACTGTGCCTCCACCTCTGCTGGGTCTGTCCTGCTGGTGTGACTGGACATACCCAGGGATGGCGATGGTGGTGTTTGGGACATTATCTGTAAGATATGATTCCGTGAGTATGACTATGTCAGGCTGTTGCTTGACTAGTCTGTGAGCCAGCTCTCCCAATTTTGGCACAAGCCCCCAGATGCTAGTAAGGAGGACTTTGCAGAGCTGACAGGGCTGGGTGTGCTGTTGTCATTTCCAGTGCCTAGGTCGATGCCAGGTGGTCCATCTGGTTTCATTCATTTAAATTAGCTGGCATCATGATTTCCATAAAAGCAAAATACTACGGATGCTGGAAATCTGAAACAAAAACAAAAGTTGCTGGAAAAACTCAGAAGGTCTGACAGCATCTGTGGAGAGGAAGACAGAGTTAATGTTTTAAGTCCATATGACTCTTCATCAGAAGAAGTTCTGGTGAAGAGTCATACGGGCTCGAAACATTAACTCTGTCTTCCTCTCCACAGATGCTGTCAGACCTGCTGAGTTTTTCCAGCAATTTTTGTATCATGATTTCCATGCCCATTATCAGGCTTTCTCCAATTCTCCCTCTGGAGAAGTAATTGATCAGTTCCAGCCCCATGCCCTGACCTTGCCAGCCTTCCTGACTAAAACTCCTAGCACCTTTTCTTTTTCCTGTCAATTGCCTTAGCCTTCCCTTTCCTTCTTGTCACTGCTTAAGTATGGCAATGTAGTGACAATTAGTACAAGTATAGTTATCCTGCAATAATAAAATAACCAGATGAAAGATCATCAACCTAAAATGTTAGCTCAGGTTCTCTCACCACAGATGCTGCCAGATCTGCTGAACATTTCAGCATTTTCTGTTTTCATTTCAGATTAGCTATGTCCGCAATTGTTTGTAATCATCCTCCACTCTACTTAAGTTTGCATACATTTCACTGGTGCCGTCATAGTTCACATCCTTTTCAAATACTCACCTTCAACAATAGATCATTGAAAGGTATTTCCGGTTGGTCACTCGAACAGTTGGCTGCATTTTGCAAGCGTTCAACTTGCAGCTGCACTTTAATATAGAGCTTGAATTAAATTGCCTTCAAATGTTGTGCAGTAATGAGCTATTCACCTCATTCACTTTTAAGTAGGTTGAGAGAGGCAGAACAGGAACACTAAAAGATACTGCTGATTACAGGGAAGGTCCCCTGATTAAAATGCTGTTGTCATAATTAGTTAATGTATCCTCTTACTTATCAAGAACAACTCCAAGAGGAATTTATTGGTATTTTCAAACTCCAAATTAAAAGTAATAGCACTCATGAATATTTCCAATCTTTTTTGAACAAGGTCCTTTTACCTCACATTACACTTAAAGGCTGAAATCACCATGTCACAGAATTGTTACAGTGCAGAAGGAGACCTTTTGACCTGTCGTGTCTGCATCGGCTCACCAAATGAGCAATGAAACCTAGTGCCATTTCACCCTGCCCTTCTCCCCGTAAACCTGCACATTCTTCCTTTTCAGATAACAGGCCTTTTGAATGCCTCGATTGTACCTGCCTCCACCACACTCTCAAGCAGTGCATTCCAGGCTTTAGCCACTTGCTGCGTGAAAAAGTTTTTCCTCATTTCGCTAGTGCTTCCTTTGCCAATTGCTTTAAATCTGTGCCCTCTTGTTCTTGATCCTTTCACCAGTGGGAACACTTTCTCCCTATCTACTATTCTCCCTATCCAGAGTTGTCATGACTTTGAATACCTCTATCAAATCTCCTCTCAACCTTCTCTTCTCCAATGAAAGCAGCCCCAACCTCTCCAATCTATCTTCGTCACTGAAGTTCCACATCGCTGGAATCATTCTAATGAATCTTTTCTGCACTCTCTCCAATGCCTTTGCATCTTTCCTAAACTGTGGCACCCAGAACTGGAAGCAATACTCCAGCCAAGGCCGACCTAGTATCTTATACAATTTCAACCTAACCTCTTTGGCCTTGTTCGCTATGCCCCTGCCCTAAAATACCTGCAGTTGGACCCAAAATATTTTCGCACTTACAGGATAAAATGTTCTGTCAGAAAAAAGCTTGGTAATGGCCCATCCCCTATTCCACAAGCTATAACAAGAAACGTTAATCAGTTACAACAAATCAAAGCATTGTAAATCATGGCTTGGGCACGTTCCTGCTCTGTATAGGTCTGATTCTTTTAACCACAATACTGCAGGTGGGATTTTATACTGGGTACACAGCTGGTTTAGCCATCAAGTGTTTAAATATTGGAACATTATTTTAAGGCAATTACAATATTGATTGGTGAATGGCGACACTACAGTAATTGAGTGCTCGTAAATCTGGTTTCATTTTCTCTCCTACCTACATTCCTCCGTTGTTTTAATGTCTACAAAATATCACAAATTCTTTTTCCAAAGCCTTTGCCCAGTGATGTATTGCACTACCACTGCACCACTTCCAGGATAGTCCAGCTTTTTCTGTTGTGTTGAAACCCATGTGACAGTGACTGTAAAATTGTGTTCCTATTGAGAGGACCAGATTCACTGACTATGCATTGTCATGGCAGGAGAATGGCACTCAAAACTTCATTAAATATTCACAATATATATCAATGATTTGGATGAGGGAACCAAATGTAATATTTTCAAGTTTGCAGACGACACAAAACTAGGTGGGAATATGAGCGGTGAGGAGGATGTTAAGAGGCTTCAAGGCAATTTAGACAAGTTGAGTGAGTGGACAAGATGCAGTATAATGTGGATAAGTGTAAAGTTATCCACTTTGATAGGAAAAGCAGAATGGCAGGGTATTATCTAAATGGTGATAGATTGAGAAATGTTGATGTACAAAGGGCCCTGGGTGTCCTTGTACACCAATCACTGAAAGCAAGCATGTAGGTGCAGCAAACAGTTAAGAAGGCAAATGGAATGTTGGCTGTCATTGTGAGAGGACTTGAGTACAGGAGCAAGGATGTCTTACTGCAGCTGTACAGGACCTTGGTGAGACCACACCTGGAGTATTGTGTGCAGGTTTGGTCTCCTTACCTAAGAAAGGATATACTTACCATAGAGGCAGTGCAGTGAAGGTTCACTAAATTGATTCCTGGGATGGCAGGATTGTTGTATGAGGAGAGATTTGGCTAATTAGGCCTATATTCATGGGAGTTTAGAAGAATGAGAGGGGATTTCATTGAAATGCATAAAATTCTGACAGGGCTGGACAGACTGGATGCAGGGATGATGTTTCAACTGGCTGGAGGTCTAGAACAAGGGGTCACAGTCTCAGGATATGGAGTAAGCCATTTCGGACTGAGATGAGGAGAAACTTCTTTGCTTAGAGGGTGGTGAACCTGTGGAATTCTCTACCACAGAAGGCTGTGGAGGCCAAGTCACTGAATATATTTGAGAAGGAAATAGATAGATTTCTAGATTCTAAAGGCACCAAGGGGCATGGGGAGAGAGCGGGAGTATGGCGTAGAGCTAAAGGATCAGCCATGATCATATTGAATGGCGAGCAGGCTCAAAGGGCCAAATAACCTACTCCTGCTTCTACTTTTTATGTTTCTATGACCCTGCAGATCAGGACTTAAATGTCCCAGTCCTGGCTTTCGAATAAGTGTGATTTATGCTGATTCATCTTGGGCAGTAATGTGATTGTGAGAGATATACCATGCACAGTACACTGGGTGCACATTTCAGACGCACTGAAATTTATAACACTGAAACAGGCCATTTGGCCCAACTAGCTCGTGTCAGCATTTATCCTCCTTAATTGTGTTAATCATATTTATGTATCCTGTTTCATTTCCCCTTATCCCATTTCCTGTCATACCCAATATATTCTTGAACCTTGCCACAATTACTAACATTAGAAGACAATTATGTAGTCTCACAACTCTCCTACCCTCTGTTCTCAATCTCGAACATTTAATCCTGTATCTAAATTATACAATGTTAAAGTGATGCAAGAACACAGCAATCTGGGTGCATTTGTGCACAAATCTTTGAAGATGGCAGGACAGGTTAACAAAGTATTTGGGATCCTGGACTTCATAAATAGAATACTAAAGCCAGGAAGTTATGCTAAATCTATGTAAAAGAACATTTTTGCCCAGCTGGAGCCCAATTCTGGGAACCACACTTTAAGGAAGGACATGAAGGCTTTGGAAGGGGACAGGAGAGATTTATTAGACGGTTTCAGGGATGAGGGATTATAGTTATATGGATATAATGGGGAAACTGGAGTTGTTCTCCTTAGAGCAGAGAAGAATAAGAGGAGAAAAAACAAAAATAGCTGGAAAAACTAAGCAGGACTGACAGCCTCTGCGGAGAGGAATACAGTTCCTGTACAGAATAACTGTGTACCTCTCCACAGATGCTGTCAGACCTGCTGAGTTTTTCCAGCTATTTTTGTTTTTGTTTTGGATTTCCAGCATCCACAGTACTATACTTTTATCTAAGAATAAGAGGAGATTCGATAGAGGCATGTAAAATCATGAAGGGTTTAGATACAGTACTTAAAGAGAAACTGTTCCCAATAGCTAAATGGTCGATAACCACAAGGCATAGAGTTTAGGTGATTGGCAAAAGAATCAGAGGCAACTTGAAAAACTTTTTTACACAACAATTTGGAATGCATTGTCTGGTAGGGTGGTGAATACAGATTCAGTAGTAGCTTTCAGAGGGAAGTAGATAAATAGTTAAAAGAGAGAAAAGTTGCGGGGATAGGCAAAAGAGCAGAGGGAGTGAGATTAACTGGATTGCTCTTTAAAAGAGCCTAAGCGAAAGTGATGGGCCAAGTGGTCTCCAGCACACTCCTCTGCTGAAATGGATAATATAAACTGAAACTTATGACTACGCAAGGAATTTAGTTCCTGCGATGGGCGTCCTCCCCACCAGTTGGAGAACCAGTGGGAGGCCCCCGTTGCTTCTGTCCAAGAGACCAGATTCTACTTAAGTGCAATCAGGCACATAACTGGGCAGCAGCAGGCCTCCCACTGAATTAAGGCCCCATTGGGAGGAAATCCTGCCCCGGAAAGCTGCCAGCTCTCCTTTGCTGTAGTGCAACTGGGAGCAGTGGCTTCTGCCAGTAATTCTCTGGGGCCTTCAGCAGGAATCATCGCGGGATCCCTGAAGACAAGTGAGCGGGAAGGGGATTGCCGGTGAAGGGGGTGCAGGGGAGTCGGATACAAGGGCGGCACCCCCTTCCTGATGCCGGGTCCCTCAAGCAGCCACTGAGTGCCTATCAACAAGAAACTCCCCTTGGCCACTGACAAGCCAATAGGTTTTGCTAGGTGGCCTTTGGGAGGAACAGGAGACCCATGCAAGTCCTGTTAAACCCCTGAGCCACCATTAAATCCCATTTGGCCCAGGGATAATTGGTTTTAAGAGGCTCATTAAAGGGATCCCACTAGTGGGATGATGTCGTCTACTTGATATTCTGCTCGCCCCCACCTCAGTTGTCTTAACACTAAGTACACCTGCATGAGGCAAATGGACTAGCATGCAAGGATCAGGTGCTGGTAGAAGTGTGGCACACAAATAATTCAAATGACAGTTTCTCAACAGAAAATTAAAGCGAAAACAACTTACATTTAATATGTAAAATGTCCCAAAGTGTTGCACAAGAACATTATCAAACAAAACTACTGTGAAAATCTGAAAGTTTTTTTTTTAACCATCCTCACTCAACATAGCTGATCTCTCTAATGTTAAGCATGGGTGTCACCCTCCAGATTTAATGTCCCATCCCCTTGGATTTGAGATAGGATCAGAGATGCTGCAGTCTGGCTGCTGAGCAGCTACCAGAGAAATCCAATATATTCAAGTAATTTATGTACATAGCACAATTATATGAATAAAGCTACCAACATAAAAGCTTAATAGAACCTGTACACAGAGTATCCTACTGATAACCCCAAACAAAGCAGGCTTGACAAAAAGCTTCAGGGAATGTTAATGGCACATGATTATAGCCGGAACGTCTCAACATAAATTTGTCAGTCAGTATAAGTTGAAAGGTCTGATTAATCAACCTTAGCTATGAGGACTTTGTGAAGCTCCTCATTAAGCAAAGAACATTGCTGGAGTAGGGCCCACTGATAAGTCGTCTGACACTAAAGAACAAATTCTGTGTTGCTGTCCACCTAAGCCCAAAACAAGAATGGAGGCATGCAAAATTTACCCTATGATGTTCCCATTCATGATTTGGCGATGTATTCAACCCTCACTCACTTTAGCCATTTAGCACCAAGGTACACCATGGCTACAGCAACTGATGTAACTAATGGAGACAGGAATATGCTCTCATTTCTTTTTTCTTCGTTTAGCTTTTTGAAGAATGTTAGGCAATAGAGATAGTTTAAGTAAGTTATATTTGTATTTGTGGGTATCAGGAATGAGTTTTAGCTTTAAAGTTTAAGTTTGATTTGTATTTGTATCTGTGTTAGGAAAGGTCAAATTGAGTTTTAGTTTCACTATAAAAGGCTGCTTGCATTTCTAATGAGATATTTATGACTCCCATAAAGTAAAAGTAGACACACAAGAGTAGAAAGAATAGCGCTGTTGCCTAGCAACAGGGGCCCAGATAGACAGGTGCCTCCCACAGACGTACACACAGGGCTAAAGAAACAGCAGTTTTAAGTTCAGTTGAAGCCAGGACCCCAGAGAGACTGGACACTGGGAGAGGGAACTGCAGATTTCCCAAAAGAACAAAAAGATCCCAAGCAAAGAAAAACCCCAAAAATCCAGGAGAGAGGAAGAGGGGAAATTCCAAAGGAGGCTTTGTCGTTCAAGGAAGGATAGGAACCTGGGAAAAGGTCCTGTTAAGTGAAGTTAAGAGTATGGGGAAGAGAGAAAGGCTCCAAGCTTCAGATTTAAAGTGAGAACAGCTTGCAAGAAGCAAGAAGGTTCAAAGGGACAACTGAAGGTCTGTAATTCTTTGCTATGGGCATGTGAAACAGTGGTGTACTGTTAAGGCTGAGTTGGTGAGAGGGATTGCATGGAAGACAGCTTGAGTGGTGACCCAGGGAAGAGGAAGAATAGGAGGAGAGTTCGAAATCCTGGAGGCGAACCCTTACGGAAAACATCTGTGAGAAAGCATTAGTTTGGGAGAAGATTCCAAGGTGAGGTCTTGGAGAGTGGAGATTGGAAACCCTCGTGTGAAGGACAGAATTCAGTGAGACTGCTTGGTTCACGGTGTGACAAACATTTGGGAGGAGTTGAGGAGAGAGCCATAGCATCTGGTTGAGGTGGCATCTGTCATTTGAGGTCAGAGTGTGGTGTGCCTGACCACAGGATTTACATGGACTGGGTACTTACTGTGTACATTAATGTATAAGATAGCTTTTGTAACTTGTGTTATCCTTACAAACCTGTACATATCTGTGAAGGTATAGTTGTGGGTGAAGGAGTATTGTAATATAGTTCATCTTTTCTTGTTGAATAAATGTTTTATTCTTTTGTAAAAAGTCCATCAGCTGACTCCTGTGACTCTTTTCAGTAGCTACTCTCCACATATTTAAACAAACAAATAAAAGTTAGGATCTATCAGGCTGGGTTCCACCCTGGGATCAGGATTGTCCAGGGGTAACCTCAGCTGGGGATCATAACAAAGAGATCAAAGGCAAATCTAATATTTGCAGCAGTCAGAGAATCCATTGCAAAAATCTTGGATAAAACAAAATATGTTTGAAGGTATAGGATGGGCGGCAAAGTGTATTAAGGCAATGATGTGGTGTACTACAGATTTAATTCCACAATCTCTTGAAGTTATTGACCTCAGTCATTTGTTTGTGAAGGAGCATTGACCAAATTTCAGACACTTCCCTTTGGAAGGAAGGGAATCTAAAGAAAAGCTGCCCAGGCTGCTATCACATGTCTCCCACTGGCTGTTTCAAAGTGATCCAACTATTCTTTCAGTCAAGGGCTCCGTTACACAGATGGACCCATAGAGAGAAATTGTGAATAAAGTAGAAATAATATAAAAACAAAATACTGTGGATGCTGAAAATCTGAAATAAAAACAAAAAGTGCTGCAAGCGTTCAACTGGTCATGTATCATCCATGGAGAGAAATGGGCTGTAGTCCTAGCAGCACCATCAGGAGCCACTGCTGGGACTACAAACTGTCTCCAATGCTTAGGACCCTGGACCAACAGATAGTGCCAGAGTTGGATGAGTGGGAATGATATGAGTGAGTGGGAAGGGGAGGGGGGGTGGGGGCAGAGCTGGGCCGGGTTCACAAGGCCGGGGGGGAGAGTTAAAGGAGGGGATGACCTGGGGGGTTGCCTCCAAAGGGCCAAAGGGGTCACCCGAAAGGCTGTCCTCCCCCCAACTTGCCCAACACCAACCTGTGCAGCTAAAGTTACCAGGCTCCTGTACGGCTTAGGTCTCCTCTGCCACGGGTTAAATACTGTAGGGGTGGGGTGAGGCCCTTAAGTGGCCTTTCGATGCCTCCTTCATCCTCGTAAAATTCCAGACAGGCTGGGGAGAGCAGGTAGACAGCAGAAAGGCCATCTTCTGGATTTCACATTCTTCCCCACTTCAAACCCACTAGTGGGAGAGTGTAAAATCCAGCCCAACATTTCTCAGGAAGGTTGACTGACCTGAAATGTTAACTCTGTTTATCTCCACTGATGCTACTTGACCTGCTGAACATTTGCAACATTTTCTGTTTTTAATTTAAAAAATGTAATGTGGGAATGTCACTTTAGGAGTAAGAAATGATTTGGGGAAAAATCTCTCTTCACATTGAGGATCCTGTGTTTAAAATCAGCCCAAATTGCTCTGCCCTCTCCCAGTTGTAAACAAAATACAATGTCAGCCCACCTTCCTGTGTTACTGGGCCAACAGTACAAAACTACCTACAATCCAACAGAAATTCTAGCATTAAATTACCATTCTGATTGAGAGAGACCAAAAGAATGGCTGGTTTACTACTGCTTACCTAAGGTTAGGGCTGACGCATATTTTAAAGTGAAGGCAGGATTATTTTCTATCTAGCCATGCCATCTGGGTCTGCTGAATACTGACATTTGCAACTAGAAATTGCCCCACAAATTATACTTATCCCACTTTCAAATTAAACAAACTTCATTTCATTCAAGAAGCAGTTGTCCACTGCCTATGTGTTACAAATGTGTTGTCTAACAATGAACCACATTGATTCAAACTATTTAAAATTAAAATTGATACCAACGTCAAACAAATCCATAAATGTAACAACAGCTTCTTTCACTTTGTGAATGAAGAAAATCCTACATTGCACCCACAAAGGCTGAATTTATTACACATCTGCTGAGCGCAGCAAAACCCTGGCATCAGTGAGTTCTTTTGAGGGGCTCAAAGCCCCAGGGATGGTCAAGAATCGCAAACTAACACAGAGTCATAGAGTCATTCATGGCAATGAAAGAGGCCATTCAGCCCATCAAGTCCATGCCAGATCCTCACAGAGCAATCCAGTCAGTCCCACTCCCTCACTCGGTCCCAGTAGTCTAAGGTAGGAAACTGTTCATTAAAACAGGGAACATAAACCTTCCAATAGTAATAATAAACTGCACTGTCTTGGCCTGTGCATTTATATACTTATCTGAAGGAAAGGCGAAAAATAGTAACTGAGATTTTATGTTTTGGGTAAATGAGTTTGTTGGCCACCTGAACTCGAACAGCACACCTTCCTTTGTTCTCATCAATTGCTGCTTGCAATCAATAATGGGGAGAGACTGATGTAAGAATAAACAGTGATGGTTTATTGAGACATAGAGCAGAGCACCAGATCATACATGCTCACTCAGAAACCTCCAGAACTACACTTCCAGTTCCCAGTTTCCCACGCTGTACAGTGATTCGTCAGTGTTATCACATGATCAGTACACTTGCATTCTCTTAAAGTACCTCACTTTACCACATCCCTCCCCTTTTACTTAAAAGTACAACTAACAAGCTTAAGACACATTAATTATTTACACAATAACTAAGTACAGGTCAAGTCTCTCAGGAGGCCGTCTTTGACGGGTTGAGCGTCATAGCCCAACAACCTTGGCTGGTGTTTCCGAGACGTCCTTTTCAGGGACAGTTACCCACTATGTCCCTCAGTGGATTATTTCACCATCTCCCGGGTGCAGTCACATTCACTCCTGCTGCCCCTCCCCTCTAAGCTGAAATAGATGAACGGCAACAAGCACAAAGCAAGACAGCAATGAGCTACGTTGTGTGAGGAGAAAGAGAAAAATGGGAAAAAAAATTTGTTTTTCTTTCCAAGGACTGCGAATAATTTCTCTTTTTCTTCCTGCGTGTACTTTTCTTGGTAGCACTGACCTGTACCTCTGTCTTCTTTTTCATTTCGCTGTTGGCTAGATTAGACTCAGGCGCGAGCTGAACATGAATGAGCTCAGTAGCTGGATTTTCCGACAGCTCTTCTGAGAATTCAGGTCCTTTTAGCTTTAAAACTTCAGGGCTTTTACGCAGCTTCTGCTTCAGCTCTTCCAATTCTTTCCTATTCTCATTAATAGTTTCTTGGAGAATTGCATATCATTGCCCCTTCTCAGCTAATTCGTTCCTTAACTCAGCCAGAGACAGGTTTAACTCTTCCTTTTCTTCTTCATATCTTTTTTGTGGCACAAATTGAGAGCTGATTGAATTTTGTAGTGCACGAAAAGTCCTTTAATAGGTTTTCCATTTCCTTTCAAAGGATGTTGACTTCAGGTTGAATTCTATCCCAGCGTAACACTTCTACCGGCTTCTCCCGTTGGGTCTTTGTATACTCATTTTTTCTTGCAACAACACTCCTGGTTTCGAATTGGGAACTTATCAGGCCCTCAAGATTTACCTCTCCCAGCCAGTTCCTTCCAACAAGACTCAGTCCCCTATCTGACATTACAAATAAGGGTAATTTTGCGGACTGTTCCTCATACTGCACCTTGACTTGACATACCCCTTTCACATTTATTTCTTCACTCGTGTATGTCCTCAGCTTTGTGTCCATAACTTCTAACTTCAAAGAATGGGTTCCTTTACTCAAATATCTAAATGTATGCTCTCCAATGATGAACATCGATGCTCCAGTATCAACTTCCATCTTAATGGGTTGTCTGTTAACTGTAATGACTACTTGGATTGGCTCAGTTCTACCCACTTTGAGGTTATATAACAAATGGATGTCTGATTCTATTTCTTTTGGCTCTTCCATGAGGCATATTTCATGATTTTTCCTTCTGCCTTTATAGTGTTGTTTTAGCCTTTCCCTGCAGAGCTGCATTATGGCCATTGTGGTGGCAGAAAAAGCATTCAACTTGATTGAGTTCACTCACTGGAGGCCTGGGTGTATTTCTCTCATTCATTTTGTGGTTTTTCACTGCAGTATCGTTGTTTTTCAATTGTCTGGAGCTAGAGAGTGTTTCCTGCCTTTCCGTGGAGTCCGAAGTTTTCATGCCTTTTGCAGCCAGATTGTCCCGCTTGACCAGATGGACGGCGCCATTTTGTGTATCTTTTATAACTTCGGAATTTCTAACAGCACTCTCCATCGTGGTAGCTAATTCTAACGCCTTATTGAAGTCTAGATTAGGTTCAGCTAGCAATTGTCTTTGGATAGTATCATCTCCAATCCCACATTCAGCTGGTCTCTCAACATATCATTAATGGACATTCCGAATTTGCAATGCTCTGTTAATGCCTTTAAAATGGCCACATAGTCAACTATTGTCTCCTCTGGAAGCCTGTTCCTTGAGTTGAACTTGAAGCGCTGCATAGTAACTGAGACCTTTGGTCTCAGATGGCTCCATACAATTTTTATTAACTCGTAGAAAGTCTTCGAATCTGGAGCACTAGGTGACATAAGGCTGCAGATCAGCGCATACAGTTTGCTCCCGCATGAGGACAAAAGAATCGCCCTCTTCTTCTCCTCCCCGGCGATGTTGTTAGTGGTAAAAAAAGAACACGTGGCGTTCAACATACCAGTCATCTGCAACGGGGTCAAATGGATCGACATGCCCAATTCAGGCACAGCATCGTGAACAACTGCTAGAGGGCTGCACTTCCAATAGGCTTTCCAGGTTATGACGAATCTAGGTGTTTGGTTTACTGCAGAGTCGCCCTCTCTCTGGGGTCTCTTATAATTTTCTGTCCATAGCCATTTTTCATGTAGTTGCCCTTTTAAATGTATTTAAAGACTTTAAGAGCGGTCACCATTTTTTTAAGCTCTGTTTCTCCAGCTGTCAGATTTTCTCTGCTGGGTTTCACGCTCTTTTTGAGTTTTGGAGGATCCCCACAATCGTGATTCTGCAGGGTTTTTTTGTAAATTTTAAACTGCAGCATTGCTTTCTGCTCCAATTGCCGGCTGTCACCTATTTTATAAGGTAATGGTCAGATGGTAATGGAAACAGATGCTCTTTCCAATGCTTTGCTCACCCTTCTTGAAATTTATTTTCTTTGTTCTTTATCCTCATCACCACTTGGGTAAATGAGTTCGTTGGCCAACCGAACTCGAACAGCACACCTTCCTATGTTCTCATCAATTGCTGCTTGCAATCAATAATGGGGAGAGGCTGATGTAAGAATAAGCAGTGATTGTTTATTGAGACATAGGGCAGAGCACCAGATCATATGTGCTCACTCCGAAACCTCCAGAACGACACTTCCAGATCCCAGTTTCCCATGCTGTACAGTGATTCGTCAATGCTGTCACATGATCATTCTTTTAAAGGGACAGGGTACCTCATTTCACCACATGAGACAAACAGATAAATATCCTCGTTAAATACCCCAATATTCAATGCATTGTCAGCAACAATATTAACATCCTTTCCTCCATTACAACAGTAAATATACTTTAAAAATACTTCATTAGCTGTGAAGCACTTCAGGGCACCCTGAAATCATGGAAGACGTTATATAAATGGAAGTCTTCTTTTTTTAATTAATAGATTTACCTAATTGACAATTTGTAAACCATGATATAAATGAAGCATTTTGGTGTATCTCCTTAAATATTTATTTGGTTGCCCTTCTGCTTATTTTAGAAGTTTATGCTTATTTATTGCATTAAATCTAGATACCTAAAATGATATACTAAATTACTGTAAAAACAAAAAAACATAGTTTTGGTTATTTACCTGTTTTCACACTGCAATAAGAAAAAAACTGCACAATCTGTTTTCCTGTTCCTGTTCTCTGAATTAGTTCCAGTGCCTCTTTAAATATTGTTACTCTGAGGGCGTGTTCCTTAACTACCAATGAGATAATGGAGAGAGTTCAATGTTCTCTGGTGATACCTGATATTATCCTTAGTCAATAACCTTTTGATTACTCCCTCATTTTTTTCATATGAAAGCATTACATCAACTGTTCAGTCATGCACAGTTTTGAAAAAATATGATTACTGTTCAGAAGACTGGTATTTTATATTGAAATAGCCCTGCCTGCTTGTCATGGATCTATTAATGAATATAATATTTTGGAAAATATTTTTCTTTTGAAATAGAGGTTTAGTCTGCAGGTTTGTCTTAATTGGATTAAAGTCAGCTAGTCTGGGAGCTTTGATGTGTATTAGTTTGAGATGTAAACAGAGAGGTAGAGTGTATTTGCATCTTTTAAATAGAGCATTCAAGAAGTGGGGTGAAAACTTGATGCCCATCTAGCAGATACCAAGCCATATGTTTATATTACTAATAAAATTGGTACTATGAAAGGGGTTTCATTGTTAAAACTTGAAGCTCAAAGAGGCTGGTGAGACAATGAGAATTTGAATTCAATCAGTGCTGGTAGGTATAACTTCAGTAGTTTTCAGGTGTGCAGAGCAGAGGCAATGTGAGATCAAAAGTAAGACTCCAACTGGCTCCACAATGAAAAGGACCTAATTTTGAATTCGTAAGGTGAAAATGCTTTGCCTGGTGTTTGGTTAAGTCTATGGGTTGTTGTTGCCTTAATGGAGATTAGTTTGGGAATTTGTTAAAAGTTATGATAGTAGTAATTTATAGCCATGTGTATATATCTTAACCTCTGTAAATTAATAAAATGTTTTGATTAGTTTAATGTAAAGCCTCAAGAACTGGTGGTCTGATTCTGGAATTTAGAGTCGCATCTCAAACATAACACTTAAAATTGTAGGTTATGACAGTTGTTTAAAGTTTCCCCCTGGGAATTTTAAATAATTCCGCTTTATCAATTGCATCAGTCATAACACTGCTAAATAATTTTATAGAAATCATAATTTTGCTAAATGAAGTATTTCTCGAAATGTTCTATTATGTTAAAGATATCAGAATAATGGTGCTGACCTGAACTTTGCAAATAAATGTCTTTTATCATTCTTGTTTTCAAACGGTGGAAAATGATTTATCCTTTGTAGTGAAGTTTAAACTATTTCACAAGTGAAGGAACTGGAATAGCCACTCCATTGTATTTCCAGACTCATGTGTCTCTCTCTCTCTCTGTCTGTCTGTAATAGAGGAAAAGTCAGGGAAATTGCTACTCTTTCAAGCAGAAAATCTCCAAAAAAGTAATATTGCTAAACCATATTGGCCTCAAAGACACATGAACCATTTATAGTGGTTGTTGTACTCAGAGTGCATATGTGGGATGTCCAAGCTGGGAGAAGTGTCTCACAATCTAGTCAAGTGGTAGTCTGATGTAATTAGACTCACAGAATTCATTCCATCACAACCATCTCAGAGATGGGGTAGCTGGTGTAGTGGTAACGTCACGGGATTAATAATCCAGTATGCCCAAGATAATTGTCGGGGGACAAGGGGTCAAATCCCAACACAGCAGCTGGTGAAATTTAAATTCCATTATTAAAATCTGGAATTGAAAGCTAGTCTCAGTAATGGTGACCATGAAACTATCAATGGTTATTGTAAAAACTCATCTGGATCATTAATGTCCTTTAGAGAAGGAAATCTTTCATCCTTACCTGGTCTGGCCTACTAATGACTCCAGACCTACAGCAATGTGGTTGACTCTGAAATGGCCTAGCAAGTCACTCAGTTTAAGGGCAAATAGGGATGGGCATTAAACGCTGGTCTTGCCAATGTCACTCACATCCCATGAAAGAATAAATAAAATAAAAGTCCTCCAACTCTTGTGTATGTCCTGTTCTATGGTCAGATGAAGGTGGGTAGCTGTCCACATCCCATGAACTGTCATGGCTTCGGGCCAAACAAGGTCAAGTTAACCTCCTGTTGATAACTACTGATAGGGAAAAAATCTGCAAGTTGAAAACAGGTTGTCAATTCACTGTCACCATTATCACTGAACACAATAAAACTTAAAATTATCCCAATATGTCTGTTTGAAATGCTGCTGCACTTTTGACTGTGATGACAATCCGAATTCCAAGAAAGGGAAAGGAGAAATAAAATTGAAACTTTCCAAATTAAGGTGCGCTCTGTACAACATTGCCTTAAGGAACATTAAAACTATTTCTGCACAGCTTGACGGCTATATATTTTCATGTTTAGTAAAGGTACTCCTGGCAGTATGACATGAATTCACATCTGCAAGACTGCACAAGTTGACTTCTCATTTTCTGCTGCTCTGAAACAGGAAGACACCAGCTGTAGATCAAGTGTTTTCCTCGAGGAGAGAGGTCCTGTTACTGGAAAACTGCCAGTGTCAACTTAATTTCACAAAGAAAGCTACCCACAAATTCTGCACACTCCTGCACCCAGACTTGGACACTAGTTACAGCAGGGGGAGGCTCTATTAGTTCCTGTAAAGGTTAGAATTGCTTTGAATTTTTAGATTTCCAGGCAAAAGAGAGCTGCCTCTGTCACATTTCCTGATATTCAGTCCACAAATGTCAGTCATGGCTGAGCTGGTAGCCCAAAAATCAAGGCCTCTACCCCAGTGCAGTACTGAGGGAGCACTGTACTTTCAGGTGAGATGTTAAACCGAGGTTCTCAGATGGATGTAAAAGATGCCAAATGGCAGTTTTCAAAGAAGACCTGCAGAGTTATTATAAGTGTCCTTCCAATATTAATCCCTCAATCAACATCACTAAAACAGATAACCTGCTCATTGTCACATTGCTGTTTGTGGGAGTTGGCTGTGCACAAATTGGCTGATATGTTTCTGATATCACAACACCTCAGAAGTGTTTCATTGGCTCTAAAGTGCCTTGAGATGCTCACTGTCATGAAAGGCACTATATAAGTACAACTCTTTCTTTTTCTTTTTTGTAACAATTGCATCAGCTCTGACTGCCACTCCACGGAAGATTCGGGCCACAGAATCATTAACGGCATGTTTCTGACATCATAACAATGATTACAGTTCTAAAATACTTCATTGGTCATGAAAGGCACTATATAAATACAACCTTTTCTTTTTTTTAACAATTGCGTCAGCCGTCTAATTGACACTTTATTTTTCCACAGTCAAATGCTTCATCACACTTTTGGTAGAAAGAGTCAGCATCAACAGAGGCCATGTGATAGGGCTCCCATGAGTGTAAGGTATCACTGACTGATCTCTTGTAGTCAGGCATAACCCTAGTCCAAACACTGTACTACTCATGAATAAAAAATACAACTACTCTGTCAATGTAGAGGTGGTCTGCAAGCACAAAAGCAGAATTGTATTCGTAGGTTCACATTAACCTGGCAGATTCCCTGATTCATTCATTCATTCTGTAGCAATCAACCATATGAGCCTTATTTGAAAGGCCAAGAAGATTCCCAAGACAGTTTTTGGGGCACCGAGGATATTCCCTGCAGTATTAGATCATGATACAAGGGTTGCACAGAAGGCCAAGAGCTGAGGAAAGGTACAATGTGGTCCACATATTCTTCAGGGCATATTGGCTACAGTGTCATAGCATCTTGAATCAGCAATTCAATTATTTGGATTAATTAATGTGAATCCACAGGATAACTTGGACAAGGCCCATAGGATTATTCTTGCCTGCTGCGTCCTCCACAAGTTTACCCTGCAAAGGGCCTTAACAACAGAGCAGTCAGGAGAAGGAAAGTTGAGAGAAGATGAGCACAGGGAAGCAAAATTGCTTGTTGAATGAGCTGCTGATGCTGTTGCTGGCATCGATCAAGATTTAACTGTCCAAATATTTTATGAATAGTTTTTCTTTCTCCCACATGTGCTCAGACTCATGCCAAACAAAGATTTCCCTCTAATCGGCCCAGCTGCACAGCAAAATTCATGAATGCAACCTCATTTCTCTAACAGCTTGAATTGGCCTCACACCAAAATAACTTGCAGTAGACGGTCAAATATCAGTAAGTGATTGGCATCCTTCCATCTGCAAGAAATGATGGGAGCGCAGCCGCAGAATTTGGTGATCATGGGGAAAAAAAAAACCAAAATCTATTGAAAATTAACTGACAGAAAGAGGGACAGCTGCTTCTTGGACACATGGACACAGAGAGAGATAAAGAAATTACTTCTGTGAAGGAGAAGCAACATCTGTGAAGGGCAGAGTAAATTGTTTTTCTGTTAACAACTAAGCAGAATGTTTGTAAAAGTTGGTTTTCTGGTTGAAAGGAAGGAAACAGGACTGAAGGGACCTTTTGAGATTTAAGGAGCAAGGAGCCTGCAAGGTGTGCCTTACTGGTGAAAGTCAGTGCTGGAATATTCCAGCTGAGTGGAAGGATTTTCGAAGGACATCAGAAGACTTGACCTGACATGGCAGGTGGGAATGAGCCTGCTGGAAGTTAGAGGTGCCTTGGGACTTAATTTGCATTGTTACCCATCTGCCAAAAGTGCAGTGCACAACAAAAGGAGTTGAAAGAGGTAACCCGAATGAGTTAATTACTTAATGAGGAAGTATCTTCTCTTTAGTTTGGTGTATTAGTTGCCTGCTAAGTAATATTTTATCTACATTGATTTTATTTTGTTTGATACAGCATAAGACTTAAAACGCCAAATCTTGTCTTTTGGGCATTTTCATCAATCACTGGGTTATCCACGTTTTTAGAAGTTATTGGGCTCAACGTGGTCTCAACAGACTGTAACAAAATGCAACCTTAAGGAACCTTGAGCTGAAATATTTATTAGTGCTTCATGGTCAATACTAATAGCATTGTGATATGACAATATGGCTCAATGAAAAACTAGGATAGCCATTATATTATGAAGCATTTCCTGACTCATTTCTCCCACTCTATCTCTGTCTTTGTCTGTCTTCCTCTCTTTCTCACACACACACATGCTCAATGACAGAAGAAAAGTAACGAAAACTGCAACATTTTTAAGTAGCAAATCACAAAACAATGCAAGATTGCTAAATTACATTAGCCCCAAAGACACTTTGACCATTTACGCTGGTATTGTGCCCAGAGGTGAGACTTCCAACTGTCGATCTTCTACAGCACTGGCCCTGCTGTTAAAAAGTGCATATGTCGGATGTCCAAGTTGGAAGAAGTGTCTCATAGTCTAGTCAAGCAGTAGCCTGATGTAATTGGACTCACAGAATTCAATCCATCAGCAACCATCTCAGAGTCATCTATCAGCTCTGAATGTCCTGTTCCACAGTCAGATGAATGCAGCCGTCAACATCAGCTCCCATGAACTGTCAAAGCTTCAGGAAAACAAGGTCAAGATAACTTCCTGTTGATAACCACCTATTGTTCAATTGATCGGATAAAAAATCTGCCAAGTTGAAAACAAGTTGTTGATTCAGTGTCACCTATTTTTTGAACACAATAAAAGTTAAAATTAATCCAATATGTCTGTTTGGAATGATGCTGCACTTTTGGCTGTGATGACAATCCAAATTCCAAGAAAGGGAAAGGAGAAATAAAATTGAAACTTTACAAATTAAAGTATGTTCTGTACGACATTGACTAAAGGAATATTGGGCGGAATCTTCCACTCCGGCACTAAGTCCCGAGGTAGGGGCAGGAAGTCAGAGGGACTCCCGGTACAGAGCGTAGTGGGTAAATCCGCCAAATGTTGTCATCTTCAGCTAATTAATTATGCAGCTGCAAGGTTCACGTCAAATCTCGTGGCAGGTTGGGCAGGAGTTTGGCCGCCCCCTTGTCATGTCAGTGTGCCATATCTAAAATGCACCCAGACTCCCCCCACAACCCTTGCAGAGTTGCCCTTCCCAAGACCACCCCTACCCTATGCAAAGTTACCCTTTGCTGGACCCCTCCCCTCCCCCATGCACCTCGCCTCTCAACTCCTCCTTCCATTATGTGTTCCAACCTCCCCCTTCCTTCATGTGCATGCCATCGACTGTGCGATATACTGCCAGCACCTGGGAGAAGACCAGTGCGAATAATGAAGGCAGCGTCTAGTGGCAGGTAAGTCAAAGGGATCTCCTGCACCAGGTGCATGCCACGTTTGCAGATCGAGAAACAGGACAGTCTGATATCGCACTGGCAGGGTGGAAGATGTCATGGGGCACAAGATTCTGGTCTGTAGCCCCATGAATGAGCACTCATGACATGTAAATAACGATCCTGACGTTCACCAGCTGGAAACCGCCATGAAAGCAGCGAGAGGGAGATTGCAACTTGTTTTCCCGCCCGGCCGATTTTTGACTTTTGGCCTCACTCCAAATTTTCCAGTCCCACCCCCATGATTCCCACCACTGGCAGGATTGAAAAATTGCACCATGTTTTTGCACAGTTTGACTGCCATACCATTTCATGTTTTGTAAAGCCTAGGCCAGGATTTTCCATGCCCGCTAGCATCGGGCATGAGCCGACAATATGGTGAGAAGGCCAAAAATCAACTTCATGGCATCATGAAACCAGTTTGCAATCATCCACTCTGCCTGTCGATGGTGGGCCGCATTTCCCGCCATCAGACATTGGCAACCTCATTGTAGTACATCAGCATATCATTATAAGGCGAGCTCACCACAATCATCCCCTCAACTAGATCGTCCACCGACATCAGCAGGAAAACACGCCAACATGTTTCACAACAACGTATATAAAGAGTGCACCTGGCGGCTGCACTTCACTTGGGACTTCAAGATTTGTTTGCCTACCTTGCTCCGGTCAGCACTCGCAGTTATCAGTGCCAGGCTTCACAGATAGGACCACATCACTTTTATGGGAGCTCGTGGGTAGGTCTCTACCTACCAGATCAGACATATGTTGATGGCTTTTCAACGGCTGCAGAGCTAGGGCTTACCTGGGGAAGAGGGAAAAGTGGCTTCAGGCAAGGGAAGAGGCTGCAGGATGAGGGCTGTACTGGGGAAGGAGGGTATCCCAGGGTGTGTGTGGGGGCACATGTTGATCTGTGCAAGTGGCCTCAAGATGGTGATGCCAGAGGAGGCAGTCTGCAGAGGAGATGAGGCCAGATGGACATGTGAGGGTATGTGTGTGAGAATGGCTTGTGATGTCCCTTGAGCTGGCAGTGAGTGAGATGCCAGTGAATGTGTGATGGGCTTAAGTGTGTGAGTTTAGAGTGATGAGATGGTTGCCATACCCTGGCTGCACGGGTGAGATCATTCATCCTCTATATGCATTGGATGGCCAACCTCTTCTGTGCAACCTTGGCACTGATCACCACTGCCACCACCTACCAGGCCAGAGTGGTAATGTAGCTGCCTCTCCTGTAGCCACAGCGGAGGTAGTGGACATCACAGCAGGCCTTACTAGCGTCCAAAAGGCACTCGAGCGCTGCAATCTTCTTGCCTTTCAGGGCCATGTCTTCTTTGCTGCAGTCCTGGGCTGGAAGCATGAGCATGGCTGTACATTGAATGTGGTGCCTGGCATGATGAAATGGCGAGGTGAAGGCATGGCAGGCGAACCGGAGCCCACCTGCCCTTGAAACAACATGTATCCCAGGAATGCACAATTAATGTGGCGGGTTTGGGAGAGGACTTTAAACTAAATGTGGGGGAAGGGGTCTGGAGGGGGGATATGTAGGCTTATACAGCAAAAGGACATGGCAGCCTTGCAGGGCAGCTACTTAGGTAATGATACCCAGAGTGTGACAGGAAGGGACAGAGTGTACAAACATAAAAAAACAGCAGCAAATAGGGTCAAAGGGGGAAAAAATGTTAAAAAGGCAAAATTAATGTCTCTTTACTTAAATGCACATAGTATTAGGAGCAAAATAAATGAATTAATGGCACAAATAGAGGTTAATGGGTATGATCTTATAGCCATTACAGAGAAATGGTTACAAGGAAATCAAAAAAGTACAGGCAGGAAGGAAAGGGTGGTGGGGTAGCTTTGTTAGTACGAGATGGAATAAATACAATAGCAAGAAATAGTCTTGGATCGGAAGATATAGAATTCATATGAGTGGAGGTAAGAAATAACAAGGGGCAGAAGACACTGGTGAGAGTAGTCTATAGGCCCCCTAACAGTAGCTATGCTGTCGGACAAAGAATAAATCAGGAGATAATGAGGGCATATAAAAAAGGCAGCACATTAATCATGAGTGACTTTAATCTTCATGTAGATTAGGAAAATCAAATTGGCCAAGAATTCATGGAGTGTATTCGGGACAGTTTCCTTGAACTGAATGTTGTGGATCCAATCAAGGATCGGGCTATTTTGGATCTGGTAATGTGTAATGAGGCAGGTTTAATAAATGACCTCAGAGTAAAAGATCCCCTAGGAAACAGTAACTATAACATGGTAGAATTTCAGCACTCAGTTTGAGAGTGAGAAACTTGAGTCAGAAACAACTGTGCTAAACTTAAATAAGGGTGATTACAAAGGAATGAGAGCAGAGTTGACTGGATTGGACTGGGAAAAGAGTTCAGAAGAAAAGACGGTTGATGAAAAATGGCAGACGTAAGATAGTAAAGGAAGTAGCTACAGAGGATAGTGGATGAACTGGTAGTAATCTTCCAAGAATCCTTAGATTCTGGAAAAGTCCTAGAGGATTGGAAAACTTCCAATGTAACTACCTTATTCAAAAAGTGAGGGAGACAAAAAACAGGTAATTTTAGGCCAGTTAGCTTAAAATCTGCCATTGGGAAAATTTTGGAGTCTATTATAAAAGATGTAATAGCAGAACATTTAGAAACACATAATATAAGTGAGCAGATTCAGCATGACTTCATGAAGGGGAAATCATGCCTGACAAATTTATTAAAACTCAGTGAGGAGGTGAAAAGCAGGATAGATAAAGGGGAATCAGTAGATTTAATATATTTAGATTTCCAAAAGGCATTCAATTAGGGACTGCACATATGGCTACTTAACAAGAGCCAATGGTGTTGGGGGTAATATATTAGCATGGATAGAGCATTGGCTAACAAATAGAAGACAGATAGTTGGGATAAGGGGGGCTTTTTCAGGATGCCAATCTGTAACTAGAGGAGTGCCACAGGGATTGGTGCTAGGGCCATAATTATTTACAATATATATTAATGACTTAGATGAGGGAAGTGAATGTACAATCACCAAGTTTGCGGATGACACAAAAATAGGTGGGAAGGCAAGTGGTGAGGATGACACAAAGAGTCTACAGAGGGATGTAGACAGGTTAAGTGAGTGGGCAAAAACTTGGCAGATGGAATATAATGTGGGAAAATATGAGGTTATGCGCGTTGGCAGGAAGAATACAGGAGCTGAATATTACTTAAATGGAGAAAGACTACAGAAAGCTGCAGCACAGAGGAATTTGGGGATCCTCATGCATGAATCCTAAAAAGCTAGCATACAATTTCAACAGGTAATAGGGAAGACAATGGAATGTTGGCCTTTATTTCAAAGGGGATGGAGTTCTTGCTAAAACTATACAAGGCACTAGTTAGACCACACCTAGAGTACTGTGAACAGTTTTGGTCCCCTTATCCAAGGAAAGATATACTGGGATTGGAGGCAGTCCAGAGAAGGTTCACTAGATTGATCCCGGGTATGGAGGGATTTTCTTCTGAGGAGACGTTGAGTTGTTTGGGCCCGTATTCATTGGAGTTTAGAAGAATGAGAGGCAACCTTATTGAAACGTATAAGATTCTTAGGAGGCTTGACAGGGTAGATGCTGAGAGGTTGTTTCCCCTTGTGGGAGAGTCTAGGACCAGAGAGCATAATCTCAGAGTGAGGGGGTTACCAATTTAAGACAGAGAGTCTTCTCTCAGAGGGTAGTGAATCTGTGGAATTCTTTACCACAGAGGGCTGTAGAGGCTGGGTCGTTAAGTATGTTCAAGGCTGAGATAGACAGATTTTTAATCAATAAGGGAATCAAGGGTAATGGGGAAAAGGCAGGAAAGTGGAATTGAGGGTTATCAGATCAGCCATGATCTTATTGAATGGCAGAGCAGACTCAATGGGCCAAATGCTCTATTTCAGCTCTTACGTCTTATGGTCTAACTCGCCAAGCTTCCTTAGACAGCACCTTCCAAACCTATGACCTCTGTCATCTAGAAGGACAAGGACAGCAGATGCATCGGAACACCACCGCTGCAAGTTCCCTTCCAAGCTACTCACAATCCTGGCTTAGAACTATATTACCGTTCCTTCACTGTCATTGGGTCTAAACCCTGGTACTCGAGCCTTAACAGCACTGTGGGTCTCAAGGGTAACTAGGGATGGGCAACAAATGCTGGCCTTGCCATTGATTCTCACATCCCCTGAACAAATAGAGAAAAATTACAAGATACATTATATTCAGATCCTAAACTAAGCATGTACAGCAATCTAGTGATGTTAGTGCCTTAACACCAACACAACTGTACCTACATTAAATTGATCACATGTACATTGTTATGTTGTATATTTCTTTAGAAGTCTTAATTTTTGGTACTTTCTTAAATGTTTTTTGGGTTATCGCCTTGATTCATTGGGCATCAGATAAATCCATGGAAATGGTTGCCCCAAAACTCTCATGCATCTGATCCACCAGTGGAAAAGTCATGCATGCCCTAATGCCTTGTGACACTGGCCTTACCCAAAATCCAAGAGTTATACCTCTGAGCAGGTTGGAAATGCAAATACCGTATTCTCTTCAGTGATCACTTACGCTGGTGGGGAGGAAAATCCAAATGGGGGAAGAGAACACGCTCAGCATGTTTACCTGCAGCAGGCAAACGTCAGAGTCTCGGCCAAGAATTCCTTACAAGAAGGTGGCAGCAACTAAACAGCGCATAACAAACTTCTCCAACAGAGATTTTGAGGTCCTCCTGAGTCACATGCAACAAAGGAGAGGTGGGATGTTTGGGATGGGGCACAAGAAAGCATTGGAACCTGCAATTACAATCTTAAGTCAGGCAGTTGTGGCTGTGAGTGAAAGTTCCCCAAGTGCCAGAATGGCGATGCAATGTAGGAGGTTACAGATGTAGGGAGGTGCAAGGCTATCGAGGGATTTGAATTTTAGGGGTGGGGTGAAAATTTAAAATGGAGGAATTTCTGAACCAATGTAGGTCAGTGAGCTCATGGGGTGATAGATGAGTGAGACTTGGCACCAGAAGCAGAGGTTTGGTTGTGTTTAAATTTATGAAGGATAGTAAATGAAAGGCTGGCCGGCCAGGAAAGCCATTCGGGGAATCTGAAGTTAATTAAAATAATGATGCATGTTTCAGTAACAGATATTCTGAGTCAGCAGCAGACACCAACAATGTTATGCAGCTGAAAGTAGGTCATCTTTATGATGGAAAGGAGTCAAAACCCCTGCTCAGGGTCAAATACGTTGCCAAGGTCACAAAAAGTCTGGTTTAACCCGAGACTGTAAGGTTCATAATGGGATGGAATAGATTTTTTAAAATTCATTCACAGGATGTGGGCTTCACTGGCTGGGCCAGCATTTATTGCCCATCCCTAATTGCCCTTGAGAAGGTGGTGGTGAGCTGCCTTCTTGAATCGCTGCAGTCCATATGATGTAGGTACACCCACGGTGCTGTTAGGGAGGGAGTTCCAGGATTTTGACCCAGTGACAGTGAAGGAATGGCGATATTGTTCCAAGTCAGGATGGTGAGTGACTTTGAGGGGAACTTCCAGATGGTAGCGTTCCCATGTACCTGCTGCCCTGTCCTTCTAGATGGTAGTGCTTGTAGGTTTGGAAGGTGCTGTCGGAGCAGCCCTGGTGATTTCCTGCAGCGCATCTTGTAGATGGTACACACTGCTGCTACTGTGCATCAATGGTGAAGGGAGTGAATGTTTGTGGATGTGGTGCTAATCAAGCGGGCTGCTTTGTCCTGGATGGTGTCGAGCTTCCTGAGTGTTGTAGGAGCTGCACTCATCCAGGCAAGTGGAGAATATTCCATCACATTCCTGACTTGTGCCTTGTAGATGGTGGACAGGCTTTGGGGAGTCAGGAAGTGAGGTATTCACCACAGGATTTATAGCCTCCAACCTGCTCTTGTAGCTGCAGTATTTATATGACTAGTCCAGTTCAGTTTCTGGTCAATGGTAACCCCCAGGATGTTGATAGTGGGGGATTCAGTAATGGTAATGCCATTGAATGTCAAGAGGTGATGGTTAGATTCCCTCTTGATGGAGATGGTCATTGCCTGACACTTGTGTGGTGCGAATGTTGCTTGCCACTTGTCAGCCCAAGCCTGGATAATGTCCAGGTCTTGATGCATTTGGACACGGACTGCTTCAGTATCTGAGGAGTTTCGAATGGTGCTGAACATTGTGCAATCATCAGCAAACATCCCCGCTTCTGACCTTATGATGGAAGGAAGCTAGTTGAAGAAGCAGCTGAAGATGATTGGGCCTAGGACACTACCCTGAGGAACTCCTGCAGTGATATCCTGGAATGTGAATGTGAAGTCATACGCTTCGGTGTGAAAAACAGAAAGGCAGAGTATTATTTAAATGGTAATATATTGGGAAATGTGGATGTACAAAGGGGTCTGGGTGTCCTTTTACACCAATAAATGAAAATAAACAGGCAGGTGCAGCAAGGAATTAGGAAGGCAAATGGTATGTTGACCTTCATTGCAAGGGGATTTGAGTTCAAAAGTAGGTAGTATAATTTACTGCAGCTATACAGGGCCTTGGTGAGACCACACCTGGAGTATTGTGTGCAGTTTTGGTCTCCCTACCTAAGACAGGGTATAGTTGCCATAGAGGTAGTGCAGCGAAGGTTCACTAGGCTGACACCAGGATGGCAGGACTGTGTATGAAGAGAGATTGGTTCGACTGGGCCTGTATTCACTAGAGTTTAGAAGAGTGAGAGGTGATCTGATTGAAACATATAAAATTCTAACAGGGCTAGACAGACTGGATGCAGGGAGGATGTTTTCTCTGGTTGGGGAGTCTAGAACCAGAGGCCACAGGCTCAGGATATGGGGCAGGCCATTTAGGACTAAGATGAGGAAAAATTTCTTCACTCAGAGGGTGGTCAACCTGTGGAATTCTCTACTACAGAAAGCTGTGAAGGCCAAGTCACTGAGTATATTTAAGAAAGAAATTGATAAATTTTTGGATATTAGGGGCATCAAGGGGTATGGAGAGAAAGCAGGTATATGGCATTGAGATAGATGATCAGCCATGATCATATTGAATGGTGGAGCTGGTTTGTAGAGCCAAATCGCCTACTCCTGCTCCTAGTTTCTATCTATGGTTGGTCCGAGGACACTATCCTGCAGTGATGTCCTGGAGCTGAGATGACTGACCTCCAACAACCACAACCATCTTCCTTTGTGCTAGGCATGACTCCAACCAGTGGAGAGGTGTCCTCCTGATTCCCATTGACTCCAGTTTTGCTAGGGATCCTTGATGCTACACTGAGTCAAATGTGGTCTTGATGTCAAGGGCAGTCACTCTGACTTCACCTCGGGAGTTCAGCTCTTTTGTCCATGTTTGAACCAAGGCTGTAATGAGGTCAGGAGCTCAGTGACCCTGGCGGAACCCAAACTGGGTGTCAGTGAGCAGGTTATTACTAAGTAAGTGCTGCTTGATACCACTGTTGATGACCCCTTCCATTACTTTACTGATGATCGAGAGTAGACTGATGGTACAGTAATTCACCAGGTTGGATTTGAGTTGCTTTTTGTGTACAGGACATACCTGGGCAATTTTCCACATTGCTGGGTAGATGCCAGTGTTGCAGCTGTACTAGAACAGTTTGACTAAGGGGCACAGCAGGTTCTGGAGCATAAGTCTTCAGTGCTTTTATGGAAGATTGCCAGGGCCGGTAGCCTTTGCCATATCCAGTGCCTTCAGCCATTTCTTGATATCAGGTGGAGTGAATCAAGTTGACTGAAGACTGGCATCTGTGATGCTGGGGATCATCCATCCCACACTTCTGGCTGAAGATTGTAGCAAATATTTCATCCTTATCTTTTGCACTGATGTGCTGGTCTCCCCCATTATTGAGGATAGGGATATTTGTGGAGCCTTCTCCTCCAGTGAGCTGTTTAGTTGTCCAACACCATTCACAACTGGATGTGGCAGGACTGCAGAGCTTAGATCTGTTGGTTGTGGGACTGCTTATCTCT
This sequence comes from Cetorhinus maximus, assembly GCF_964194155.1. Taxonomy (NCBI): domain Eukaryota; kingdom Metazoa; phylum Chordata; class Chondrichthyes; order Lamniformes; family Cetorhinidae; genus Cetorhinus; species Cetorhinus maximus. The sequence goes on from NC_135881.1 coordinate 153,624,900, forward strand.
GTCTATCACTTGCTGCTTATGCTGTTTGGAATACAAGTAGTCCTGTGTTATAGCTTCACCTGGTTGACACCTCATTTTTAGGTATAAGCAAAAATACTGCGGATACTGGAAATCTGAAAAAAAAAACAGAAAATGCTGGAAAAACTCAGCAGGTCTGGCAGCAGCTGTGGACAGAGAAACAGAGTTAACGTTTTGAGTCCGTGTGCCCGTTCTTCAGAGCTTCGGACTCAAAATTCCAGATTTTTATTAAATTCAAATTCCACCCCCTGCCATGGTGGGATTTGAACCCCAGAGCATTACCCTGGGTCTCTGGATTACTAGCCCAGCAACAATACTACAATGCCATCACCGCCCCTGACTATGGCTCAGATCTTCCCAAGGTTTAACTGATAAAAATTGTGATGTATTTACCATTCAATGCCAGACAAGCAGTCTGACAATATAAAGGTAGCAGAGAGATTGAGAAAAGCGGTGCGGAGCTAGAGCTAAATGTCAGGTAAAATACATGTCATATATGTAGAAACTGATGTCTTGTCTCCAAATTATGTGGTCAAGGGACAGCTTGTAGATGGCAAATGAGAGGTGGCCAAGGATAGATGCAGGCACGAGGAGAGCCATTTCAAGAGATGCTCTGGCTATGATTGGATGGTTAAGAATGGAACCAACCAAGGACAATCTCTCTTGGTGCAACACAGGGGCGGGGTTGGAGCAGGAGATGATATTGTCAACCATATCAAAGACTGCAGAAAGATTGAGAAGCTGAGGAGGGATGGTGAATCATGGCCACAGTTGCAGATAATGTCATTTGTGACTTTGAACAAACCAGGCAAGTGATGGTCAGTATTGACTGGAAAGCTGTTGAGAACAGTGCATGATGCTAGTTGTAGATGACTGTTGACAGATGTGACCCAGCAGATGTCACGGGAGTAGTCTTGACAAGCATTTGGTTGAGCAGTAGATGCCACGTTGTTTAGCATCAGAGCAAGGTCATTACTATAGCCCCAACTTTGTAACCGATCCCTGTTTCCATCATGGGTGACCCCAATTTGTCAGGTAGCCCATCGAAGTCATCACCATAAAAAGGAGGCAAAGATAAACACAGCAACTACAGGCCAGTCAGCTTATCCTTGGCAGCAGGAAAGCTTTTAGAAACAATAATCCTGGATAAAATTAACAGCTACTTGGAGAAGGTTGGGTTATTTAAGGGAATCAGCAGAGATTTGTTACAGGCAAAGTACGTTTAACTTGACTAAGTTGTTGATGAGATAACAGAGGCTTGATGAAGGTAATGTAGTTGATGTGGTGCTGTAAGAAATCTCTATGTAATAACCTTATTAAATCTCAGTAATAGGTTTACAATGAAACACACCATGCCCTGGCACAGGGCCCTAAACGACAGGGGGGGCCCGAAATGAATAAGTATCAAAGTGTATGGAGGGGGGGTCTGGTTAAATAGGCTTGTCCAACCTGCAGCCCACATCTGGCCCCTGGGAGGAGAAGCTGCCGTGGGCCCTGAGGAGGAGAGGCTGTTTGCCCCAGGGATGAGAAGCTTTCTGCTGCGGGTCCAGGCGATGAGAGGCTTTCTGCCATGGCTTGGGGGAGGAGAAACTGTCTGCCCCCGATAGGAGAGGCTGCCCGCCCCAGGGAGGAGTGTGAGAGGGTGTGTGGGGGGGGGTGGGGGAAGGGGGGTGAGAGTGCGTGTGTCGGGGGAGGGGGGTGAGAGTGTGTGTGTCGGGGGAGGGGGGGTGAGAGTGTGTGTTGTGGGGAGGGGGGGTGAGAGTGTGTGTTGGGGGCAGGGGGGGTGAGAGTGTGTGTTGGGGGGAGCGGAGTGAGAGTGTGTGTGGGGGGAGGGTGGGTGAGAGTGTGTGTTGGGGGGAGCGGAGTGAGAGTGTGTGTTGGGGGCAGGGGGGTGAGAGTGTGTGTTGGGGGAGGGGGGGTGAGAGTGTGTGTTGGGGGGCAGGGGGTGAGAGTGTGTGTTGGGGAGGCGGGGTGAGAGTGTGTGTTGGGGGGAGGGGGGTGAGAGTGTGTGTGAGGGGAGGGGGGGTGAGAGTGTGTGTGGGGGGAGCAGAGTGAGAGTGGGTGTTGGGGGGGTGAGAGTGTGTGTTGGGGGAAGGGGGTGAGAGTGTGTGTTGGGGGCAGGGGGGGTGAGAGTGTGTGTTGGGGGGAGTGGAGTGAGAGTGTGTGTTGAGGGGAGGGGGGTGAGAGTATGTGTTGGGGGAGGGGGGGTGAGAGTGTGTGTTGGGGAAGGGTGGGTGAGAGTGTGTGTTGGGGGAGGGGGGTGTGAGAGTGTGTGTCAGGGGAGGGGGGGTGAGAGTGTGTGTTGGGGGGAGGGGGGTGAGAGTGTGTGTCAGGGGAGGGGGGGTGAGAGTGTGTGTGGGGGGAGCAGAGTGAGAGTGGGTGTTGGGGGGGTGAGAGTGTGTGTTGGGGGAAGGGGGTGAGAGTGTGTGTTGAGGGCAGGGGGGGTGAGAGTGTGTGTTGGGGGGAGTGGAGTGAGAGTGTGTGTTGAGGGGAGGGGGGTGAGAGTATGTGTTGGGGGAGGGGGGGTGAGAGTGTGTGTTGGGGAAGGGTGGGTGAGAGTGTGTGTTGGGGGAGGGGGGTGTGAGAGTGTGTGTCAGGGGAGGGTGGGTGAGAGTGTGTGTTGGGGGAGCGGAGTGAGAGTGTGTGTTGGGGGCAGGGGGGGTGAGAGTGTGTGTTGGGGGAGGGGGGGTGAGAGTGTGTGTTGGGGGGCAGGGGGTGAGAGTGTGTGTGGGGGGAGCAGAGTGAGAGTGGGTGTTGGGGGGGTGAGAGTGTGTGTTGGGGGAAGGGGGTGAGAGTGTGTGTTGGGAGCAGGGGGGGTGAGAGTGTGTGTTGGGGGGAGTGGAGTGAGAGTGTGTGTTCGGGGCTGGGGGGTGAGAGTGTGTGTTGGGGGAGGGGCGTGAGAGTGTGTGTCGGGGGAGGGGGGGTGAGAGTATGTGTTGTGGGGAGGGGGGTGAGAGTGTGTGTTGGGGGGCAGGGGGGTGAGAGTGTTTGTTGGTGGGAGGGGGGTGTGAGAGTGTGTGTCGGGGGAAGGGTGGTGAGAATGTGTGTGGGGGGAAGGGTGGGTGAGAGTGTGTGTTGGGGGGAGGGGGTGAGAGTGTGTGTTGGGGGAAGGGTGGGTGAGAGTGTGTGTTGAGGGGAGGGGGGGTGAGATTATGTGTTGGGGGGAGGGGAGGTGAGAGTGTGTGTGGGGGGAGCAGAGTGAGAGTGGGTGTTGGGGGGGTGAGAGTGTGTGTCAGGGGAGGGGGGGTGAGAGTGTGTGTGGGGGAGCAGGGTGAGAGTGGGTGTTGGGGGGGTGAGAGTGTGTGTTGGGGGAAGGGGGTGAGAGTGTGTGTTGGGGGAGGGGGGGTGAAAGTGTGTGTTGGGGGGAGAGGGTTGAGAGTGTCTGTTGGGGGAGGGGGGGTGAGAGTGTGTGTGGGGGGAGCAGAGTGAGAGTGGGTGTTGGGGGGGTGAGAGTGTGTGTTGGGGAGGGGGGTGAGAGTGTGTGTTGGGGGAGAAGGGGGTGAGAGTGGGTGTTGGGGGAGGGGGGTGAGAGTGTGTGTTGGGGGAGAGGGGGGTGAGAGTGGGTGTTGGGGAGGGGGGGTGAGAGTGTGTGTTGTGGGGAGAGGGTTGAGAGTGTGTGTTGGGGAGAGGGGGGTGAGAGTGTGCGTGTGCGTATGTGTTGGAGTGAGAGTGAGTCTGTTTATGTGTGTGGGAGTGTGAGTATCTGTCTTACTCCCAGCCTCAGGCTTCTCACTCATTCTCACCAACACATATTCACACCCACACACACAGTGCATGAGTACGCACCCTGAGACTGGACACACACACACTTAACCTCTCACACTATGGGCATTTTAATTAATTAATCTTTTTTTAACTTAACAATGTATTGCTTTGACATTGGTTTATTTTTCTCAGTAATTGTTTCTGTTCTTAATATCTCAACTATTTTTTGAAATTCAGTTTGATAATGTACCAAACCTTATGAGCAGAATATTGCAATCGTCGGGCGGGCATGTGCCCAACTCGAACAAGCATAAAATGATGCGCAATGATGTCGGGCAACCGTCCTGACATCATCGTGCATTTGCATGATATTTAGGTCGGTGGGCGCGCGTGGGAGTCGGCCATCAAAGTACCAATTGAATTATACTTTTCGCCGCCCGTCCAACCTTACGGTTGGCAGGCAGGTGAAAAGGTCATTTGGATTTTTTAGGAAACCTCATCCATGGGCGGGATGAGGCTTCTAACAGCAATTAAAAATTAAATTAAAATTTTAACATTTCATTCATAACATGTCCCTGCTCATGTAACAGAGTCACATGAGGGAACATGTTTTCTAACATCTTAAATTCTTTATTTTTCATTTTTTAAATCTTCAGCTCCCTGAGGCAGCTCCGTGCCTCAAGGAGCTTTCATTGTGTGCACTCGCACGCATGCGCGAACTTGCACACCTGCTCTCCTCCCATCCCGACCCAGGCAGCTCTGCAGCGCGCATTTCACGCTGGGCGGGCTTTAGTTGGCCCACTAGCGTGAAATCACGATTGGGGCCCAATCACAGGTGGCAGTCACTTTCACAGCCGCCCCCCTCTGAGCCAGCCTGACAAGGGTCCTGGCCTATCTTTCCAAAATTAACTCATCAGCCCTGAGTGTGAAAAAATGGAAATGTGGCCCCTCAAACGATAAGGTTGGATGAGTCTGGGTTAAGGTGTTGAGGTGGTACTGGGATTAGAGATGCCATTGTGTGAGGAGTAACAGCAACCTATAATGGTAAAAGAAAATACCACAGAGTTGGTGGGCTTGTGAACTGAATCATTCTGGTTACAAATTGTCCAGCACTGAATTTTGGCTGAGTGATTAGTGAATACTGGGAAACTCTCATCATCACCCAAGATTTGGACAGCTCACAGCATTTTTCAACAGCTCCCTGATCACAAGGTAGGCTGCCAGTGATAACACACTGTACCAAACAGATTTAAGGTATAAAACCCCATAGAAGCAAATGTCTGTTAACATTTCCCCAGCTCTTCAAATCTAATAAGCATTAACTGTAGAAGATATTGTGCGGGATATTGAGTTATACAATTTTAAAACATTTCTCCAACTAAAGTTCTTTACATCTGTCGGAATATATACAGATGCATATGTAAACCCGCTTTAAATGCTGTAGCCTATAAAGAAGCAGCTCCTCTTTTTAAACTGGCAGCTTTGGGGATAGTGCACATTATATTTAGATTGCAATGTTTTCTTTAGATTGAGTATTATTTATGAAGGACTAATGTGTTAAGTATGGTAAATTTTATAATTGATATGTTATCAGTAACAGCAAAGTTTATATTAGCTCCCACACCATGCTTTCCACAAACTAAAAGTAATTTCATTTATTCAACTTCTGGAAATCTTCCACATTCTAAATGTCTATTCCAATGCCAATTTCAACAGATTGAAACTGGATTTACAAGGATGCTTCAGGTGAAACTGTCCTGAAATCCCTTCCTTCTGCAAACCCTTTCGTCAGTTGTGATCGAGCCCAGCAAGTTCCTCGGAGTTAGCTGTCACCTGCCCTCGGTTTGCGCCAGTGTCAGAGTAGCAACTGTTTCCCAGAAATGAATTTTGCTTTAAAATCATTATACCCTGCAGATTCTACTGTCAAACTCCTTAATTCACTGCAAAAACAGAATTACCTGGAAAAACTCAGCAGGTCTGGCAGCATCGGTGGAGAAGAAAAGAGTCGACGTTTCGCGTCCACATGACCCTTCAACAGTTGAAGGGTCTGTTGAAGTGTCATGTGGACTCGAAACATCGACTCTTTTCTTCTCCACCGATGCTGCCAGACCTGCTGAGTTTTTCCAGGTAATTCTGTTTTTGTTTTGGATTTCCAGCATCCGCAGTAGTTTTTTGTTTTTATCCTTAATTCACTGCTTTTGACACTCATTGTTGCTGTGTGGTAGCCTCGCTTGGTGGTTGAATTAAAACTTAAAATAACACTTACAAAGCATGTTGGGGATCTGATAGTAAGAATGTTGGTGTTGATGAGAAGGAACTGTATGTGTTTGTATACAGCTCAGTCATTACATATATATATACATATATATATATATATATATAAGTTCAATCACTTTCCACATAGAGATCTATTAATGAGGTCCAACAAGTTACTTTTCAATTATATTTAGCACTATTTCAGTAATTCCACTCGTTTTATTTGATGTTCTGTATTTGTGAAACAAAGTATGTAAGAGAAGCAAAAGGACAGCTTCAAACTAAATCCAAATTAATTGTCCTTAACATAAATGATACCCAATTTTTAGAGATTTATTTTACCTTACAACGCCTTTAAATATATATTCAGATTGATTAATAAATCAATCTGTGTGCAGAATGAAAAGGGATTAAGTAAAGGAGACACAAATATGCACAGGGAATAAAGACCATCAGTCAATATCTAGTCCTATAAAGTGCTCTAGTGCATCGCTGCAGGTGTTATCTCACCGCTGGATCACTGGACAATATTCTCCAAAGCAGTATTGTGTGTTGCCACCAGCCCTCTTTTTCCACCGGGCATCCTGGGTCTGCAGAGTTTTTGGAAGATGTTGTTAGGGAGAGGCTGCTCTCAGTGAGTCCAATCAGATGGTCAGTTTTTGATGGGAATAGGCTCACAGTGAACATTATATTGCTCGTTTTGAAAATGTTCAAGATGGTTAATGTAGTATTAGTCACCCAGATTGCTATAAAACTTACAGAAAGCGAGTTGGGGGTCGGAGCTGCAGTACTGGAACAGGATTTCAGTACAGACATACCGAGAGTGTCCTACTCTGGTGGTGAGACTATTTCACGATGATTGTACACAGGAATGTTTCACAAGTGAAGAAGCACTAATCAATTTGTGTATTTTCTTGGCTTCGGCCTTCAAGTCCTGAGTGAGGACAGGGTGGGCAAAAATGAAGCTAAGCACAGGGCTCCACTAACTGTAAAGCCTCCACTGTAAAATCGTGAGAAATTTAATGAATATCTTCGGAATAGCTCTCTCTTTCTCATGAAGAAATCTTCCTGAGTTGACAAACGCAGGATAGCATGGACCGTTATCTCTGCCACGGATGGCTCTTTACCACAGGTCCTGAAACAAGGCATTCCCGATAAGGTTGGGTCTCATAAACCAACTGTTTGAGTAAAGGTTAAGCAGGATGTCCTAGCAAGTGATCATCCACGAGATGACTTCAAGGGCTTCCTATGGAAATAGGGGGATTACATTGAATACCTGTTCCTTGCCAATGGACAATTGAATAAATGATTGACATAAGACAATTCACTAAGTGCGGCAGCAGACATGAAAAACAGCGTTCTACCCACCGGCCGCAATGGCAGGTTTTCACGCTGTATCTCCACTTCCCGCCACATTAATTATGCACGCACGGGAAACACCCGCCCTGCCATGAGCTCACTGTTTCCTCACTCCAGGCACCATGTTTGAATGGCACCCGTGCACAGCTTTTCTATTGTCTGCAGCCCAGGGCTCCACAGAAGACATGGCTCCCAAAGGGAGAAAGCATGCTGCTCTGAAATTCAGTGATGCTTCACTGGAACACCTGCTGGATGCAGTCGAGGCCCACTGCAATATTCACTATCCCCATGATGGGGGTAGAGGATATCTCCACTCTGGCTTGGGAGGCGGTGGCAGTGGTGGTCAGTGCCAATGCAGCACAGAAGAGGTCGGCCACCCAGTGCAGAAAGAGGATAAATGATCCCATCCGTGCCACCAGGGTAAGTCAATCATCTCATCACTCTCAACTCACACGCTCACCAGCCCATCACACATTCACTGGCATCCCACATGCTGCCAGCCCAAGGTACATCACCACTCACTCTCTTACACACACCTGCACATATCCATATGGCCTCCTATCCTCTGCAGTTCACATCCTCATCCCACCCATGGCTGCACTCACCACCCAAACATGGCAGACATCCTTATCATGTGCCCAGGCATGCTCACACTCTCCATCTGTCTTTATGCAGCATAAGCTCGCACACAATCAAAGGAAGGGGTCTCAGGCTGGGGTTGGAGTCACCGAAATCAAAGTCCTCACTCCCTATGAGGATCAAGCTGGCTGGAGGGGACCATGCCTGCGCCGATGGTGAGGTGGACGTGCACATTCAAGTGAGGATCCTACACCAGCTCATCCCTCAGACAACTGTACTGTGAGTACATTGTCCTGTTTTAGAGTCGCCTGCCATGCACTAATTATCTCTCCTTTCATTCATAGTCACCTCTGGTAAGCACCCAAGAGCTTCCACAAGCCAGGCCCTCAGCTGCAGCCTTGACGACACCTCAGATGAGGAACCAGAGGAGAGCACCATAGAAGACCCATCACAGCGCTCACCCACACCCTCCACCAGCACAGAGACGCATACCTCAGTGGGGCCTAGTTCTAGAGTAGCCTTAGGGTCACAATCTGGTGAGCACAGCACACAATCTCACCCACAGCAGGAAGAGGCAGGGACATCTGAGATCAGCGGCTCTTGGAAGACTGCTGGGGGGCCACAATTCTGCTGTGTCTGAGTCAGATGACGAGCCTCCAGAACCAGTCCTAAATCAGTTGTTGGAGCTGCAGCAACAATCACAGGAATATCAGAATGGGTTGTCAGCTGCATTCTTCAGATTGCAACGGCCACTGGCAATGGATGCCCTCCCAGACCCCATGGTGCCAATTCCTGGAGAATGTTGCAAATATGAGTCACCAGATCCATGGACATGCTGAGGCATTGGCGACACTGGTTCTCGCTCATCTGCAGGTAAGACATGCGAGTTCTGTAGACCCTTAGCCTTGTGAACCATCTACACATGACATCTCTGTGAGCCTCAACCCCTACGTCCAGGGGGGGCCCTACTGGCCCTTGGTCTTGAGGGTTTTGCTCCTTCTTTTGGTGAGACAGAAGCCCCTGTCGCATTTATTAACACTGCCATCCTTCCTCCTTTTCTCTCCAGTAGATCTTCATATGTTCATTTAGGGATGGCCAATAAATGCTGGCCTATCCAGCAATACCCAAATCCCACGAACAAATATTTAAAAAATAGAAACATAGGTCAGGATTTTCTGGCCCAGTCATGACAGGACCCACCATGGGAGATTCAGCAGCCCAGTCACAAGTCCATTGCCTTTCAGCGGGATCAGACAATCCCAGCGGCAGACAGGGCCAGAAAATTCTGCCCACAGAAACATATAAAAATATATGGCACAGAAGCAGGCTATTAAACCCATTATCTGTGCCAACCAAAAATAGGCTATCCATCCTAATTGTACCTCAAACCCATGGTCTATAACTCTAGGTTACGGTACCTCAAGTGCATATCCCTCACCAGGGAGAAAGGATCACGTGGAGGGCAAAGACGTAAACAAGTTCTGCTGCAGAGACCTCAGATGAGGACCTCAATGGGGTATACACAGGGAAACATTTGGTGCATTTGCAAGTCTGCCAGAAAGCTTACTATCAGTGTCAAATAGCAGGGAGAAGTCCATTTCCAACTTGGCACTTAGCTAGGAGCCTATCCTTTTCCAGGGTGGAAGTGGTGGCCAATTCCATGAGAGTTTTTGCCGAAAAGGCCAAGATGCAGCGTTCGATGGCCAATATCTCAAGTTCCATTGCAGCACAAGCAGAAGCCACACAATATCTGAGTGCTGCACAGGAAGCTCAGACTGAGTTCACGAAATCTCAGCTTGTTGCCATACAGTGGCTCAAATGGATGTCAATGTTAAAAGGAGCTTTCAGCATCTCGTAACAGTCCATCAATTGTCCTTCAATAAGTTACGAGGATTGCTGACGTGCCATCTGGGGGAATGGCAGTTGCTCCATGATTGCTGGATGACAGAATTTGTGCTCCGACCCCTGCCACTCTACCAATGCACCTACTGTTGCCTGTGTTACAGACAGGTCTGGGGTTTAATTTAACAGCCCTGATTTCTCCACTCATTACCCATCTGTAAACAAAAAGGTGTTTTTGACTTTTGATTTCCCCTTTTTATAAGTGGTGGCATATGTTACCCAATCCTTCAGTTTGAAGTGATCTAATTCTCTATTGCTAACCCCACTGCAAACTCAAGATAAGGTAAAATAAGAGGGTTGGTTTATTTTACTCACACACACAAAACATGGGAAAGGGGTTTCGCAACATCCACCCTTTTTTTGCATTCATGCAATAAAAGAGGAACAAGGGAAAGAAAGGGGCTCAGGGCAAAGGCCACGATAAAACTAAGAATTATGGTTTCACGTGAGTCCAGAGTCCAGAATCAATGTTCAATGAGGAATTCTTTCGCAGGGTTCAGCTGGCTGAAAAACCTGATTGTGTAAGATTCACTTTTCCAGTGGTGTTGACATCCCAAGATAAGTAGGCACACAGAGGTTGAATCAGCTGTGTAGGTGATAATACAAACTCTTCCCAGCAGAGTAAGGTTAGCTGGGGGCCAGTTGTCCAACATGGCTGGAGCTTGCTTCTGTGTGGCCTGCCCAGCAGACTGAAGATGGAATCCGAAAGCTGTGTAATTAAAGCAATTCAAACAGCTCAAGTCTCAGTCATGTGACAGGGTGGTTTCAAATCAAGCTATTCAGCTAAAACCCATTGTGGTTTGTGCAGGCAACTGTAGAACCATTAGCACAACATTGGAGATGAGGGGTCATAAATAGCTCTACCTTTGTCCATAGTTGGCTGGTGCAAATGTTTCATCTTCTATCCTTTTTGTTGGCTTAGCTGGAATATTTTTACAATGTAAGGAGTGTTCCATTCCAGGGGTTTGTCCAGTGGCCTTTGTTCACTTTTAAACTGCTCAGAAACTTCGACAGCTACCATCATATGGGAGCGGTGGCCATTTTATCAGTCCAGCCATTTGTCCATTTTAAAATAAAAATAATAATTTTATAAAGCAGCCAGTGTGATGTAGATGAATATATATATATATATATATATATATGTATATATACAAATATATATTTCCTTCATGTCTTCTGATCATGACACCCGTCAGCCAGCCAGTCCAGACTACTGCTGCCAATGCTGAGATGTAAACAGGCCTCCTCAGACCAGAGCTGCTTGAGCTGCAAAACCATCTGCAATTTCCCCCACTGAACATCAGCAGCCTTCTACCCACAATGCTGCAGTCTCTGGAGGGAACACAAACAAAGGCTCCAGCAAAAAAGGCACAAAGGGAATGCATAAGGGTGACTAATTTAGTTTTTGCATGGGTTATTAGATATTATGTTGCATAAGGTTGGTATGGAATGGTTGTTTTGTGGTGCTTTTATTTCAGGAATTTGGACAAGAGGATGCTGTGATGGTTAGTAACTGAGGGATTGAAAGTTGTATGACTGTTGGACAATGCAGTTCTGGGGTTGCATTCAGGTTAACTGGATTGGAATTCAATGGTCATGGACAGCACACCCATAAAATAGATGTGCCAGCTGCCTGCTCCCCCTCTTCCACATCCTCCTTCTTCACCTCCACTTCTTCCTCAGATGGCTGCCAAATCCACAGTGGGAAAGGCTATTCCCTCATGATAGCCAGGTTATAGAGGATGCAGCAGACTAATACAAATTAGGAGATCTACTCCAGGAAGTTCTGATGGACTCCTCCAGTGGTCCAGGCAACAGAACACTGCTTCAGCACTCCAATCGCCTGCTCAATGATGTTTCTCATGGCTATAAATGGTTACATTGTGATGGGAATTCATCAGTCAGGGTTGAAGTGGAGAGTCCTTGCTGCCCACTAGCCACGCTCTGCTTTGACGTGGTGGCTGAAAGATGAATGAGCGTGTTTGCACATCAACTCTACATTGATCGAATACTAATCTTTGTGGTTGTGGTACATCTCAATGTTCAGATGTAGTGGCTGCAAAGCCATGTGCATAAAGCCAATGGCAAGTTGCACCTTAGGGAAGCCTACTATCCTGACAGAGCCACATGCACACTCCACCTGCCTCTCCCTGTTCAGCCAGAAAACCACAAAGCCCCTTTCCTGCCATTCGACACCCCAGTCACCTCCCAGATTCAGTGCTGGATGAACTGTGAGATATGTCACATACCTAGAAGGATCTCGGTGTGTAGAAACTGAGAGCCACTGTTACCTTCATCACCACTGGCAGCGCCAATCTAACGCAGCTCTGAAACTGAAGGTCAAGTTCCTAGGGGTGTCAGAATTAGGTGAGCACCTCCTTGGTGAATCACAGAAGCCAAACACACTGCTCCTGACTTAGGTGGAGGTTTGAAAAGTCTTCTCGCAAAACCCTAGATGGAGAATGTCTCCTGCTGGGACCCCTTCTCCCCCTCATTTTCCTCCCTCTGCAAGAAGTCTCCATTTTTCTTTGCCTCCTCTGAACCATTTCCCTCTCATGCTGCAGCCCCAGGGCAAAAGTTACAATAGCACCTGTGACTGGTAGCGAGTGATGTGCCCAAAACCGTTGTAGTAGCAACTGAAAGGTCCGAGGAGTACTCTGGTACAAAATTTCAACACTCAGAGTCCAGATGCAATATTCAAGTGGTTCCTTTATTACGCATGCGGGGAGCAAACCCTGGGCAAGCCAGGAGCTTCTCCACCGAGGTTCAAATGAGCAGAGTTTATATATCTTTTACTATCAGTTACAACTTAATGGTATTCTTTAGACAAAGGCCGCAGCACAATGACCCCCCTGGTGGGCTGATAATTGTGCTCTTGTACAGTAATTGCAATGCAGAGAGTGGGCATTGTCTTTTTTGAAGATAGCTATCAGACGGTGTGAAATGACCTTCCCCATCTCTTGATTGAGTTATCCCGTGTCCTCACTCGGGTGTCTCCCATTTCCTAATTGCAAATTTACAGCTGAGCCCTTTGTACAAGTTTATAGCTTTCATGTAAGGCTGCGACTGTTTGTATATGCTTTGGTGCCTTAGCTGCTGGTCCTGGCTAGTACTTTAAAATAAATCCAAATTTTCTGCATCTTCAGTCCCCCCTTTTGGATGCGTAACCGTTAGGTTAAGCTAGCCAATTAATCTGCGTCCGATGATCTTCCTAATGTCCGAGACTCCTGTCTTTCCGGTGGTGCATGGCCACCAAGACGGGAGGCTGGGAATCTACTACATTAATATTGTGTCCTGTCCCAGCAGCCGTTGTTGCTCTTATAACATTATTTTTACCCTATGTCTAAGGGCTTTCTTCTTACATGCTGCAATTCCCCACGCCAATGCTAACACTAGCTGCACAGCGATGAGTATATGAGAGATTATTCTTATCCAGGGGTGTATATCCACATTCAGCCCCCAGTCCCACACTTGCTCCCACCATGTCGGATCTCTCAATTGTTCTTCCGTATCATTGATTAGCCTTTTAAACACCGCCTGTAACACATAATACTGTTTCATCACCTTTCATAAGTCACCTTTAACCTTTGTCAAACTTTCGGGAAGGTGGGGAATTGGGGCCTGCTTAGGTTCCTCATACTGTTCCAGGGTATCGTGGAGTGTGTCAGAGGCGTTGACTGAGACCTGACCCCTTTGTTGGACGTACACCATTCGCGTGTGTCCAATAGTAACTGGGAGCCGGTGTTTAAAGCAGAAGTTGGGGGTGGTGATGTTGCAATGTAGGCTCCCATATGTGTATGACTCCTCAGTAGTTGTCACACAGTATTCCCCCTTTCCCTTGTATCCTGAGTGGGTGTGATGGTTTTCTCTGTGGGTAATTTCTAACATACAACCCTCCGTTCGGTTGTACCCACATTCGTCCAGCCCCCCAGTTCCGACTAGATGGGGGCAAATCGTGAGGCTACCTTTCCTCCTGCACCCGCTCAGTGATACCCCGTGTATGCCCTCATTCTTGTGTATGGCATGCATGTCTATGGGGTAGTACCGGAGGGAGTCATTGTCTCGGATTAACCCAATGTTCTCCACTTGGTACTGAGGGTGCGGGTCCGTGTCTGCTGTGACTGAGGGGATTGCCAATACCATGCCTATCACATTCATTTGGTCTGTGGTGCACTTCTGAATCACCGGATACACCCTGGTCATTCCTTTCAATGTACAGGAGTCAATGACGCCTGGGTTCTTGGCCATCCCGGGCAACTGGGTACTGTTGATCCAGCCCGGTACCTTCCCCTTTTGGATCCGGGCCAGATTGTATCTTAATTGCCCGATCATCCACTGGCCGTAAGCATGGCACAGCTGGCTTTTTTGGGTGCAGTCCTCTTTTTCATTCCTCCCTTTCTATTAATTGGTTGGTGGTTTTAGCATGGGTCTCTATAACGTGTACGCTTTCCAATAGAGATGCCACACTCTTGCCCCCTAGGGCCGCTGCCGTTTCACCGCCCCTCGCTGCTCTTAAGGGCAGCTGCCTCATGATCCCTTTAAGATTCATGACCTCGGAGTTGATTCCTTGAATGTCGAGAGAGTTTCCCAGGGAAGTCCCTGTGTTCACCCCTGTCAGTGCATTGTTAACTAACCCTCTCTTCTGGCAGTGGAAAGCAGCAGGTCCCCTGAATCTAGTGGCGCCCGTGGCGTCGGCTGCCTGATTAATCACAGCCTTACTCAGTAATTTGTACAGTTTTCGTAGGGGCGCTTGGTTACAGCAATACTCAGGCAGTTGTATACCATAGGAGTTCCATTCCCATATGCGAGCTCTGACCTAGGCTCTCTCCATCACTCATTCCAATATATAGTTGCATAAGCCCAGTGCCACACTTGAAGAGCATTGACCTTTCCGTTGTGACATTCACACCTCCTTTCACGCAATATCCGTCGCTGACATTCTTGTAGTATAAGCCCATACCAGCTGCTGCTTCACGGTTTACGTTCTGTATGCCAGTGGCTGCGATAGCCAGGGCCTTGGTAATGATTATCGACACCCAGCTTTTTTTCATCTTGGCGTGGAGGTTACCCGGTTATTGTTATATCTGTAATGAAGCATACTGCTGGTGATCACCAGGGGTTAGGTCGTATATAAGAGGCAGCTTTCTCCTTTGCACCCCTCCTTGTGCACAGCCCACGGTGACCCTCCCCTTTGTTTTCCAGATGGCCAGTCCTCCAGATCGGGAATGAATCCGAAACCACTTGGCTAACACAGTATGGTCTACTCGTTGCCCGTTTTCCCCCCACTGCCCGGTAATTCAGTCTTTCTTTCTTACATCATACCTTTTCAGTTGCGACCAGTGTTTCCACCTACCTTTTCCCTTCATATCGACACAGGCACATGAATCGCTGGTCAAAATAATTTCGTACGGTCCAGTCCATTTAGGGGCAAAACCTGGTTGGCTCGGGCTGATTTGAACAAACACCATGTCTCCGACCTCAGCCGGTAGTGACAGGTGCTCCCCTTTTGTCCTCTCTTCTAAATCTCTGATAACCTGTTGGTCCTTCACTTCCTGTTGTAATTCCTTTAGCTGTCGATCCAATTGCTTAATATAGTTTTTAATTTTATCTCTGATGGGTCCCATATCCTTGCTTCTGGTGGCTATGTCCTCTGGCAAGCGCATAGCCCTCCCGGTCATCAACTCATAAAGGGTTAACCCAGTTGTCCTGTTAGGGGTAGCCCTCAGTCGCATCAATATGCAGGGGAGCACGTCCACCCATCCCCTACCAGTTGCTGTGATTGCCTTTCCAATAGCGTTTTTTAATGTGCGGTTCATACGTTCTACCATTCCTGAGCTTTGTGGATGGTAAGGTACGTGAAATTTCTGTTTTACCCCACAGAAGATGTGACATCTTTTGGTTATCTCCACCTATCACTGGCTCTACTTGTCCCACTCCCCCTTAAACCAGCTTATATTTCACCTCTCTTCTATGTTTACTTAGTTCTGTTGAAGGGTCATTCGGACTCGAAACGTTAACTGTGTTCCTCTCCGCAGATGTTGCCAGACTTGCTGAGTTTTTCCAGGTATTTTTGTTTTTGTTTTGGATTTCCAGCATCCGCAGTTTTTGCTTTTATCTTAGTAGAATCTTGTTTCCATGACAGATCTCGTGTCCTAAGTACCTAACCAGTGTTTGCCCTACTTGCGCCTTTTTGGGGCTTATCTTAAATCCAGCATTTTTCAGTGTCCCTAAGACTACCAAGAGGGCTCCGATGTGGCCTCTTTCTGATTCTGACGCTATTAGGATATCATCTACATATTATAAGATTGTACTGTTGTAAGACTCTACGTCGCACTGACTCAGCTTCTCATTCGTGACCGATGGAAGATGTTCGGGCTGTTGTGGAATCCCTGTGGGAGCCTCACCCATGTATACTGTCTCCCTCCCACTGTGAAAACGAATTTATCTTGGGATTCCTGGTCCAGGGGTATCGACCAAAATCTATTGGCTACATCTAAAACTGTAAATATTTTATGTTTGGGTTTTTACAATGAAAGCACACCTTGGGTTTAGGGACAGCTGTTGCGGTGGCCACCGTTTCAGTGGGGTCTGTAACCTCCACTGCCGACACCTTTATCTTAGTTTTCCCTATGTGGTTATCTACCCCGGTGGCTCATTTTTCTAGCTCATCATATGTGTTCTTGTCTACTAGCCCAGTGTTTAGGATTGTCTGGTGGACCAAGCTAAGGCCATCCTTGTATAATTGCATAAACCGTACATCATCTTGGTCTGGTGCAGCACTTACACCCCCGTAGTTACAATATGCCTCAAACTTCCAATTGCCATATTCATGGGCACCCTCGCCCTTTTCTTGTTTTACTCCTGTGACTATATTCCAATTAACTGGGGCTTGCCCTAAGACTTGTGCTATTTCTGCTCTAAAGGCTCGGAAATCGGCTTGCTGCTGTGCCTGGTCTGCCTGGTTGTCCGGGCACCAGGGCCACATACTCTATCTTAATTGGAGCCACGGGATATGGGGGTGGTGATTCCCAGCCCGCTTCCCATTGTTCTTCATATCCTGCTGTCTGTTCCGCCAGCCCTTTCCAATCTACATTATCTGTGCATTGTGGAGCTGCTGGTAGCTGTATTAAAGCTGACGAAACTGACATGAGATTTTTTGCCTGCACTAGCTCTTCATTTTGGGATTTGTTGGCCAACGTTCTGTTTACTTTCTTACTTAATTCTACATGTTGTCTTAACATTAGGATCCATGCTTTATCATCTTTGTCTTTTTTTTAGATTATCCCACCATTTTCTCTGATCAGTGTGTGAGTCAAATGAGTTCCAATTGTTCTTTATCATTTTGCCTATCAATTTCTTATTTTGTCAGCTAAATGCTGTGTCAGGGATCCCTCTGGTCCCTACTCGAGTTTGTCACTACTGGCCATATCTGGGTAAGACAGTCGGGGTATAGTTGTCGACAGTGGTACGGTTCTAACCTGGGTCCTTTCTGACCGAACTCGTTACTTGTGACTAATACCGGATGTAATTATAACAATCTATAATACAAGCGTTTCTACCCCACCCTTACCACCACTTGAACTATTGCCTGGAGCCTAGGTTTCGGATACGCGGGGTGCCTGACACTTCCTGGGTCGGGACGGAGTCAGATTTAGTATGAATAAAAATGTACTCACACTGTGACTCATCCCAGTTCCCATTCGGTGTCCTGCGTCCTTTGCACCCTGCTCGCAGCGCCAATTGAAAGGTCCGAGGAGTACTCTGGTACAAAATTTCAACACTCAGAGTCCAGATGCAATATTCAAGTGGTTCCTTTATTACGCATGCGGGGAGCAAACGCTGGGCAACGCAGGAGCTTCTCCACCAAGGTTCAAATAAGCAGAGTTTGTATATCTTTTACTATCGGTTACAACTTAATGGTATTCGTTTGACAAAGACCACAGCACAATGACACCCACCCCCCCCTCCCCCGGTGGGCTGATAATTGTGTTCCTGTACAGTAATTGCAGTGCAGAGACTGGGCATTGTCTTTTTTGAAGATAGCTATCAGACAGTGCGAAATGGCCTTCCCCATCTCTTGATTGAGTTATCCCATGTCCCCACCCGTGTGTCTCCCATTTCCTAGTTGCAAATTTACAGCTGAGCCCTTTGTACAAGTTTATAGCTTTCATGTAAGGCTGCGACTGTTTGTGTATGCTTTGGTGCCTTAGCTGCTAGTCCTGGCTAGTACTTTAAAATAAATCCGAATTTTCTGCATCTTCACAGCAAATGCCCCTGCAGTCTTCACCAACTTTAAGCAACTTCTCCAAATGCCCGGTACTTCCATGAACTCAAACAGAGCCAGCAGGAAGTAATAATGAACTAACATGCAAGTTGGATGAAAATGCCTTTAAATAGCACAGGTGGAGGTTCCTTCCTGCTGCTGAACACATGTTTAGTTGTATGTGTTTAAGAAAGGGTGTTCACTAGAGCACCAAGGTGCAAAAGGAGAGCACTGGTGTCACAATCCTCCTACTCTGCATATTTTTGGTGTACACACAGAATACCCATGCTAACATTAACAATACCACCAAGACCACCATGTTATTTAGCAGGCACCACACCAGGAGTGGATGGAATAGACACAGGCACCATTTCACTTCTAAAATGTCACCCATAGTGCAGCACAATGAAGTCAGGCTTTGTGGTCTTTAAGTCCGTTAATGCTATTGACATGTTTAACAACATAAAAAAGTTACACTAATGAGGACAAGTTCATGGTCTTGTACTGCATATAATTTATAGTGGCAGAGGTCAATTCACCCCAATTTCAGTCAATAAATGTCATTGTGAACTGTCCAGTTTTACAAGGTCCAGCTTGGCAACAGACAAGTTTGACCCATACCGAGAAGAAAACTAACAATGGCTAAATTGAGCCAAATAGCACCAATTTTTTTAATGCACTACACAACCATCTAAGTTTTCAAAATGATGTCCAAGATGCACACACGCATTTCTGACTGGAAATGCACACAGTGGGCAGAATTTACGTCTCACGGGCGGGTGCGTGCCCGACCCCATTGGGCGTTAAGTCAAGCGAGATGACGTAGGGCAGGCATTCCTACGTCATTGCGCACTCGCGCAATATTTTGCTCGGCAGGCATGCACAAAAGTCAGAAGCATGCCCGCTGACAATTAAATGGGAAATTAAGCTCATTAACAGCGCAATTGATTGCGATTTTTCATGGCCCAGCTAACCTTACGGTTGGCGGATGGGCGAATCGGCCAGGCGGCCTTTACGTTTTTCAAAAAACCTCATCCAAGGGCGGAATGAAATCTCCATTAGGAAATAAAATAAAAATAAATATCTGGAGGCAGCATTTTTATGAGGTATGCCTCCAGGTGCTTGATTGTGATGCACGGA
This sequence comes from Cetorhinus maximus, assembly GCF_964194155.1. Taxonomy (NCBI): domain Eukaryota; kingdom Metazoa; phylum Chordata; class Chondrichthyes; order Lamniformes; family Cetorhinidae; genus Cetorhinus; species Cetorhinus maximus. Next base: position 153,644,122 of record NC_135881.1, read on the forward strand.
CATTTTTTTTGCACCTTTTTACTGCTTTGTTTCATTATTTGCAGGTCTGCAGCTCTCTGAAGTAGCTGTCTGCCTTCAGGGAGCTCTCTCACAGTGCTCACCCACGACCACAGTGACGTCGTTGTCCGCCCTCTTCTTGCCCCCCACCCCGGCAGCATTGAGCTTTCATCCCAGTTGGGGGCCCATTTCCCAGCCATTCCCGGGCCCACCAATTGCGTGCACCTTGGGGAAGAAGCTCGTGTGCACATTTCTGACAGCCTCTGGCTCAACACAATGTTAAACATCACGAATGAAACCCCATCCCTTCTCTCCACCAGTGATATATAAAAGGATAATGAACTAGTCACAGGTTAGTTGCAGGATTATTTCCTCTGGCTGCTCGTTTGAATATTCTACAGGAAATCGTCTGGTTCATACAGCTGAAAAAAAATTGCATCCAGACATGGATGGTCTGGGTAGAACTTCCTCTGGGATTTGAACATTACTGGAAGAATGAGTGTGCTCACATAATGCAGGGCAATCTGATTGAAAAGGGAGAAGAAGGATGGAAACAAATGGACTCAGCTGGAGCCAGTATCTGCTGAGGGTCTCCAAGAAGCAAACCTCTTACCTAGATTTCAGTGAGGCCCAGTGCATTACAATCCTTTGCTTCATAAAGGAGTAGCAACTGAAATTGCTTTACCTGCGACTGTCAAGGAGCCTGTAGCCTTTAATTTTACAGTCTCTGTCTACTTTCAGGTTGCTACTGGAGGCACAAGCAAGTTCAGTGGACCCCTGTAGGGAGGTCGCTGAGGCTCTCTATACAATGAGAAACATGAATGTCTCACTCCCTCATGAGTCTTACTCCTGTTCCTAATATTCCTATAGTCCTGTATTTTATATGCATGATTTTGTTTTCTTTATTCTTTCAGAGGATATTGGGATTTGTTGCCCATCCCTAATTACCCTGTGAAATATAAAAGGATAATGAACTATTTACAGGTTAGTTGCTTGCTGGGCCATTTTAACCATATTTCTGTGGTGTTGGTGTCACAAGTAAGCCAGACCAAGTGAGGACGGCAGATTTCATAGACTCATAGACATTTACACACAGGAGGCCATTTGGCCCATCAACAGATCCCAATATCCAGCACTTGGCCCATAGCCCTTGTGTCCCATGGGCTCTTACTTTCTTAACCTTTCTTAAAGTCCAGATGGGTTTTTATGACAATCAATAATAGTCTCATGGAATAATAGTTTCATGGTCATCATTACTGATGATTATATTCCAGATTTATTGACAGAATTCAAACTTCCCACAGCTGCTGTGTTGGGATTTGAACCCATGTCCCCAAAGAATTAGCTGGGTGTCTAAGATAGTAGTCTAGCAACATTACCACTACACCACCATCTCCCCTGATAAAACATGAGAAACAGGAGTGGGAGTAGGTCATTCAGCCCTTTGAGTCCACTTTGCCATTCAATAAGATCATGGCTGATCATCAACTACAACTCCACTTCTCCATCTTATCCCCATATCCCTTATCTCCTTATTATCCAAAAATCTATCTAGCCCTGTCTTGATTATACTCAACAATTGAAGATTCACAACTTTCTGGAGTAGAAAATAGCTCAGGTTCACAACCATTTGAGTGAATAAATTTTTCATCTAAGTCTGAAATGGTTGACCCCTTGCTCTGACACTGTGACACCTAGTTTTAGACTCCCCAGCCAGAGAAAACAGATGTATCTTTTCGATAAGTGAGGTTGGAATTTAGTGTTGATAGCAACTAGGATGTTGGTACAACTGTTAAAAAGCATTCATTAATCTTGAAAATGAGCTGTTGCAATGCCACTAGATATTTACCTCATGAACACCGTGCAGTGACTGTTTCTGGAAGCTCATTTTGGTGTGGTATGATGTTCAGAAAGCCAGACAGGAAGGAGTAGCAGAACCTGCGGAAACTAAACATAGTATCAAGGGTAAGTATTGAGGTAAAGATCTAAGCTAAAGAACTAGAACATGAAATAGGGTTTAAAAAGTGTGAGGCTTTAAGTTTTAAATCCAACGTATTTAAGTCTTCAGTTCTATTTCTGGTAAGTTTTGATCTTCAGTGAGTGCAAGGTGATTATTTGGTGACTTTTCTTTTTGTCCAGTTCAGGGACAAGTCTTAACTTTATTACTGGTAAGTTTAGCTCCAATACTAGATATGGAAGGGTATCTCAGCTCCATCAAGTGCACATTCTGCGCCATGTGTGAAGGTTAGGGCACTTCTCATGTCCTGGACAAACACATGTGAAGCAAATGTCGTCAACTGGAGGAACTTGACTTCTGGTTTTAAAGATTGAGCAGCAATTGGCATCACTTCAATGCATCCACGAGGCTGAGAACTATGTCAATAGCACATTTCTGGAGGTGGTCATACACCAGCTTAAGAATGTGAAGGCAGAGAGGGAATGGATGACTGCTAAACAGACAATGAGGAGCAGGCAGGTAGTTCAGGAATCCTTTGAGTGCATCTCGTGCTCAAACTGATATTCAGTCTTGAATACTGGTGAAGGTGATGGTTCCTCTGGGGAGTACAGCCAGAGCCAAGTCCATGGCATCATGGTTGGCTCAACTGTGCAGTGGGGAAGAAGGAAACCCAGAAAAGAAATACTGATAGTGGATTCAATAGTTCGAGGAACAGGCAGTAATTTCTACAGCTGCAGACTTGACTCCAGGTTGGAATGTTGACTCGTTGATGCCAAATTCAAGGATGTCACTGAGCAGAACATCCTGAGAAGGAAGGGTGAACAGCTGGAGATTATGATCCATATCAGCACCAATGACATAAGTAGAAAAAAGGATGAGGTCCTGATGGCAAATTTTAGGTAACTAGGAAGGAAATTAAAAAGTGGAAGTCAAAGATAGTAATCTCTGGATTACACCTGATGCCACGTGCTAGTGAATAAAGAAATGGGGGATAGAGCAAAAGAATGTGTAGCTGGAGAGATGGGTTTTGATTTCTGGGGCAATGGGGCTGGTTCTGGCGAGTTGGGATACATATAAGCCAATGGGCTGCACCTCAACCAGTATTGCAGCAGATAGACTTGCTGGTGCTGTTGAGGAGAGTTTAAACTAGCTTGGTAGGGGGATGGGGATCTGAGTATATCTTGAGAAGGGAAGAAAGCAAAGCTGAAAGTGGAAGGCAGAAAATTACTAAGCAAGCGTGGAGGACAGATAAAACAAAGGCTAGAAGATATACAACAAAGGAGTTGTTCAGAGATTAGAGGTATATATTTCAATGCAAAGAGTCTAGGGAATAAGGGTTGAGGGCACAGAGACACATAGATGTATGATACCATAGTAATTATTGAAATATAGGGCGGAATCATCCCAGAGTTGCACTAAGTGTGGTAGCGGGCGGGAAAAAGAACGTTTACCTGTCAGTCGCAATGAACATACAAAGGAGTAGGAGTAGGCCATTAGGCCCCTCGAGCCTGCTCTGCCATTTAATAAGATCACGGCTGATCTGATAGTAACTTCAAATCTGCATCCCGCCTACCCCCGATAACAAGCAATGATGGCCTCTCATGCTGTATCGTCCCAATCCCACCTCATTAATCATGCATTCCCAGGAAACACGCTGTTTCAACGATGGGCGTGCTCCGATTCACCCATGCCGCGTGCCACATTTAAAGTTCAGCCGTGCGCACACCTCTCAGTGCTTTCAGCCCAGGACTGCGGCACAGAAAACATGGACCTGAAAGGCAAGAAAACTGCAGCCCCCCAATTCAGTGACACAACCCTCGAGCGTCTTTTGGATGCCATGGAGGCCCTCCACGATGTCCTCTACCCCACACTGGCCACAGACGGGCAGCAACACTATCGCTCTGTCTTGGTAGGAGATAGCAGAAGTGGTCAGTGCCAGTGCTGCACAGAAGAGGTCAGCCATCCAGTGCAGAAAGAGGATGAATGATCTCATCCATGCCGCCAGCATAAGGCAACCATCTCATCACTCTAAACTCAAGCCCACCAAACATTCACTGGCATCTCACTCACTGCCAACTCAAGGGACATCACCACTCACTCTCTCACACATGCCCTCACATGTCCATCTGGCCTGATCTCCTCTGGAGACTGCCTCCTCAGCCCTCACCATCTTGAGGCCACTTGCACAGGTCAACATGTGCCCTCACACACACCTTGAGATACCCTCCTTCCCCAGTACAGCCCTCACCCTGCAGCCTCTTCCCTTGCCTGAGGCGACTTCTCCCCCTTCCCCAAGCAAGCCCTAGCCCTACAGGCATTGAAAAGTCACCCATGCCTTATGGCTGGTCTGGTAGGTAGGGACATGCCTTTGACCCCCTAAAAGTGATGTGGTTCTGTCTGCGAAGACTGACGCTGATGACTGCCAGAAGCAAGGTAGGCAAACAAACTTTGAAGTCCCAAGTGAAATGCAGCTCGCCAGGTGCACGTCGCTTTAGTACAGTTGTGAAACACATTGGCAGTGCTATAATGATCCAGCGTGGGGGGATGATTCCGGCGAGCTGGGCTTATAATGAAATGTAGATGTATTACAATGAGGTTTCCAAAGTTTGGCAGTGGGAAACGTGGCCCGCCATTGACGGGCAGAGTGGACGATTGCAAACTGGTTTCACAATGTCACAAAACTGATTTTTTGTCTTCTCGCCCTATTGTCTGCTCATGCTGCCAAACACGCCCGATGCTAGTGGGCATGGAAAATTCCACCCATAGTTTAATGAAGAGCAAGAATGACAGTTTAACATTCCTGGCTACAGTATTTCCAGTTGGGACAGAGAGGGGATTTTAAAAAGAGGGAAGGGTCACTATATTGGTTAAAGAAACAATCACAGCTTTGGGGAAGGATATTATGCTTCAAAGGTCATCAAATAAGACCACGAGTTGAACTGAGGACAAAAAAGGGGCAAAAACAGTGTTGGGAGAATACTACTGTATAGACCCAGAAACAGGCAGAGAGAGCTAGGGGAACAAATATGTATGCAAATTGCTGTAAAGTGCAGAGCAAAAATAGTAGGAGATTTCAATTACCCTAATATTAATAGGGATAAAATCAGTGTGAAAGGTGTTGAGGGCACAGAATTATATATTCAGGGGAACATTTTCAGCCAGTATGTAGCAAGCCCAACAAAAAATGGGGTAATTTTGGGTTTAGCTTTGGGAAATGAAGCTGGGCAGGTGGAGGAAGTATCAGTCAGAGAGCATTTAGGTGATAGTGATCATAAGAACATACGTACAAGGAGCAGGAGTAGGCCATTCAGCCCCTCGAGCCTGCTCCACCATTTAATAAGATCATGGCTGATCTGATAGTAACCTGAAATCTGCATCCCGCCTACCCCGCCCCCACCCCAATAACCTATTACCCCCTTCCTTACCAAGGATATATCCACCTCTGCCTTAAAAATATTGAAAGACTCTGTTTCCACCACCTTTCCAGGAAGAGAGTCCCAAGTACTCACAACCTTCTGAGTGAAAAAATTTCACTTCATCTCTGTTTTAAATGGGCAACCCCTTATTTTTAAACAGTGACCCCTAGTTCTAGATTCTTCCACAAGAGGAAACATTCTCTCCACATCCACCCTGTCAAGACCCCTCAGGATCTTATGATTCAATTCAAGTTGCCTCTTACTCTTCTAAACTCCGGTGGATACAAGCCTAGTCTGTCCAACCTTTCCTCATAAAACCACCCAACCATTCCACTAGTACCAGATTTAGTCTGGTAAGTCTTCTCTGAACTGCTTCCAACACATAATCATAATTTAGTTAGATTCAGTGTAGTTATGGGAAAGGATTAAGACCAACAATAAGTCTTAAATTGAGGAAAGGCCAATTTTACCAAGTTGAGATGTGATTTGGCATAGATGGACTGGAAACAGCTACTTGAAGGGAAATCAGCATCTGAGTAATGTAAGGTATTCTGGGAGGACAGAGGAAAGATTCTAAAGAAATATGCTCCCATAAAAAGAAAGAGCGGGATTCCCAAAGTTAGACTACCTCCCCACCCCAGCCCCACCAACCAGATGTCAAAGAGCTTATGGAGTAGGATGAGGCAAATGAAGCATATGTCAGATCGTGAGAGCTCAATACTGCAGAAAGCTGAGGAGAGTATAGAAAATGCTAGGGTGGGATTAAAAAGGAAATTTGAAAACAAAGAGAGTGCATGAAGAACTATTAGCAAGTAATTTTAAAGAAAACCCAAACATGTTTTATAAATACATAACAAGCAAGAAGTTGGTTGAAGAAGGACTAAGGCCAATTAGAGGCCAAAAAGGTTACTAGTGTGCAAAGGCAGAAGATGTGGACATGGTTCTCACTGAATACTTTGCATTTGTCTTCACAAAAGAGGGTGATGTTGAAGACATTGTCGTTAAGGAAGAAGGGTATGAAATATTGGAGGGAAAACATATTGAGAGAAGAGGGTTTAGCACCTATGAAAATGGATAAATTGCCAAGCCCAGATGGAATGTATCCTTGGTTGCCAAGAGAGGCAAGGGAAGAAATAATAGAGGCTAATACTATCATTTTTCAATCCCCTTTGACAACAGGCATGGTATCGGAGAACAGGAGAATTGCTAACATTGTACCATTGTTTGAAAGGGGGGAAAGGGATAGACCAAGTAATTCCAGGTCTGTCAGCCTAAACTCAGTGGTGGTCAAACTACTGGAAAAAAAATTCTGAGGGACAGCATAAATCGTCATTCAGAAAGGCACAGATTAATCAATCTGACAAACAATCAGCATGGATTTGTTAAGTGAAGGTTGTGTCTGACTAACTTGATTGAATTTTTTGAGGAGGTAACAAGAAAGGTAGGACATTTGGTGTTGTCTGCATAGGTTTTAGCAAGCCTTTTGACATGGTCTGATATGACAGGCTGGTCAGAAGAGTGGGGGTCAATTGGATTCAAGTGAAAGCCACAAAGTTGGATCTAAAATTGCCTTAGTGGCAGTAAGGAAGGAGTAATCATCAGCAGCTGTTTTTGTGACTTCAGCATGTCTCCAGTGAGGTCCTGCAGGGCAAATTACTGGGTCCCTTGATTATAGTGGTATATTTCAATAATCTAGACTTCAGTGTTAGAGGTATTATTCAGAACTTTGCAGATGAAACGAAAATTGGCTGTGAGCAGGAAGATACTAATGGACTGCTCAGATGGGCAGAAAAGTGGCAAAATGAAACTCAATCTAAAGGAGAGTGAGGTAGTGCATTTGGGTGATAAATAAAGCAAGGGAATACAAATAACTGGTGTTGTGTACCAGTTGAGGAAGTGTAGAACAACAGAGGAACCTTGGAGTACATATCCACAGATCCCTGAACATAGAAGGACAGGTAGTCAAGAAAGCAAACAGGATTCTTTTCTTTATTAGCCGAGACATAGGACATAAGGGCCAGAAGGTTATACGAGAACTATATAAAACAATAAGATAAAAGCAAAAAACTGCGGATGCTGGAAATCCAAAACAAAAATAAAAATACCTGGAAAAACTCAGCAGGTCTGGCAGCATCTGCAGAGAGGAGCACAGTTAACATTTCGAGTCCGTATGACTCTTCAACAGAACTAAGTAAAAATAGAAAAGAGGTGAAATATAAGCTGGTTTAAGGGGGGAGGGGTGGGACAGGTAGAGCTGGATAGAGGGCCAGTGATAGGTGGAGATAGCCAAAAGATGTCATAGACAAAAGGACAAAGAGGTGTTGAAGGTGGTGATATTATCTAAGGAATGTGCTAATTAAGGGTAGAAAGCAGGCCAAGCAAGGGCAGATAGCCCTAGTGGGGGTGGGGTGGGGTGAAGGGAAGGGATCGAAATAGGCTAAAAGGTAGAGATAAAACAATGGATGGAAATACATTTAAAAATAATGGAAATAGGTGGGAAAAGAAAAATCGATATAAATGATTGAAAAAAAAGAGGGATCGGAAAGGGGTTGGGGATGGAGGAGAGAGTTCATGATCTAAAATTGTTGAACTCAATATTCAGTCCGGAAGGCTGTAAAGTGCCTAGGCGGAAGATGAGGTGCTGTTCCTCCAGTTTGCGTTGAGCTTCACTGGAACAGTGCAGCAGGCCAAGGACGGACATGTGGACATGAGAGCAGGGTGGAGTGTTGAAATGGAAAGCGACAGGGAGGTCTGGGTCATGCTCGTGGACAGTTCGAAGGTGTTCTTGGAGAGACCAAACGCAGACTGGGTGACCGCTTTGCAGAATACCTTCATCTTCCCTGGACGGTTTCTCTGAGCATTGCAGCATGGTGCTCCTTCATTTCCAAGGCACTGCTCCTCTACATCCAATCTAATGGGGATAGTGTATTCCACTAGTGGAAACTTCTCTTAAGAGGGAGAAAGGGGCAGGAGGGAGAGGAGGCCGTGAGAGGCACGGGCTCAGTTGGTGCAGGGCCAGCAGGGAGCCCAAGGCAGGAGGGTATGCCGAAGACACCACTACCCAGCATCAAGAGTGTCCAAGCAGCACTCCCACTACCTCCAGATGTCCAAGGTCCAGTGCCGCAGGAGGCTCCACCTCTCCAGGGACACAATGACAGCAATATGTTACATGATAGTTGGAGGTGATTTTTAGACCTGCGAGGGCGGACACCCCATGCCGGTGACTTTGAAGGTCACAGTGGCCCTCAACTCCTATGCCTTCAGTTCTTTTCAGGGCTCAGTGGGGGATCTGTGCGGCATTTCTCAATCAGCTGCACACAGTTGTGTCAAGCTCTTGACTGATGCTATCTTTAGGCACGTCTGCACTTTTATCTACTTCTGGACAGACGAGGTGAGCCAGGCGGAGAGAGCATGAGGCTTTGCTGCGATGGCTGAGATCCCCCGCATCCAGGGTGTAATGTATTGCACTCATGTGGCTATCAAGGCACCAGAAGGTGAGCTGGGAGCTTTCGTAAACAGAAAGGGGTTCCACTCAATGACTGTTCAAATTGTTTGTGATTCTCCAAGTTTGTGCCCATTACCCTGGGAGCTCACACGATGTTTACATCTTGCGGCACTCACAGGTACCAAGGCTGTTCATGGATCCTGCACAAGTGGATGGATGGCTCCTGGGTGACTAGGGCTATCCCTTGAAAAGATGGCTGAAGACTCCACTCCTTCACCCAAGAACCGAGGCCAAGGAGAGATACAACAGGAGTCATGCCTCCACAAGGGCGGTGGTGGAGAGGACCATCGGGCTGCTGAAGATGTGCTTCAGCTGCCTGGACTGGTCAGGGGGAGTAATGCAGTATCCTCCAGAGAATGTCTCCCTCATAGTCATTGCATGCTGTGCCCTGCAGAACCTGGCCCTGTCAAAGGGGGACCCAATGGAAGCTGAGGAAAGCAAGGCAGCTCCAAAGGCCACAGAGGATGACTCAAGTGATGGCTCAGAGGAAGAGTCTGGGGAGGCGTAGGGTGAGGACCTCGAGGCAGAGGACAAGAACCTTCATGGAGGCTTTGGTATGCTTTGATGCAGCGAACCTTCTGCTAGGCATCCAAAGTATCGATGCCTCTTCAAGCCAATGGCACTGTGTCCTTTGCTAACAATCAGTAAATGAGAACCCAACCCAGTATGCCACCACCACACAATGCCATACTTTTACAAGCCTGTGCTTCATCTCGCGCCTATTCAAACCATCCAGCCAACTCAGCCCATTTAAGTCGAATAAATGTTTCTGGTACTTAACACAAACAAGCAAAGGACAAACAAAGTGTCCATCCCTAACACAAGAGTCAAAAAATTTAACGGAAAAAATATCATCTGTGACATGTCCCTGCTGTGCTCAAGGTGCCTTCAACTTACGTCTGCGGGTGCTGTGTCTTGGTGACCCCCTCTTGCTGACAGTGGAGTTGGAGGCAGCCTGCTGGCTGACTCTACTGTCCTGGCGGCCCTAAGGACCTTGGCAGTCGTCCTCTGGCCGCTGGAGCCTAAGAAGGCTACACCTGGGAGGTACATCCAGCCCCATTCCTGGGCAGTCCTCAGTCGTCGCGACATCATCAGATGCAGTGACCACTGGCAGTGGAGTGGATGCCCTTGAGGCACTCTGAGAGAAGCCCATAGAGATGACAGCGAGCTTGTCTGCCAGCATGAGGTACATTTGCACCTCCCTGTTCACCATTGATGGGTGGGGGGACTAGGTGCCTCATCCATCTCTCACACTGACACTGACCTCCTGAGGTCACTGCCTGTGCGAGGGCTTGCAGGTCCGAGTGCAACCCCAGGAACCCCTGAGTCTGTTCCTGAAGCTGCCTCTCCATGAGAATTGCCATTCTTTCAATGGAGGAGACTGTGCGCTCGGTGTTAAGGGTTAACGCAGAACTCACGGACTGCTCCATGCCAGAGACCATGGCACACAGACCCTCATGAATCTCCGCCAGTTCTCCCCGCGCATCCCGCTGGACATCCAGCATCTGCCGCCTAATGGACGACTCCAGAGGCTCATCATCAGCCTTGGGCTCAGCATGGTCCTGGTCTCCAGCTGCGCTCCCACTGTCGGCTGCCTGGGGCCTCTCTGCCTCTGCCAGCTCCTCACGCGAATGTGATGTGCCCTCACCAGTGTGCATTATCCACGGAGCCGAATACCTAATGCCCATTGAATGTGAATATCTGCGCTGGTACCTGGTTCAGAGAGACAGTGTAACCCTGGTGCAGGTGTGATGTTTTCCTGGGGTTTAAATGGGGGACCTTCAGGGTCACCGGCAGCTCCTGCGGCTGGCACATCTGTGGTTAGAAGGAAAAAGATCAGTATAATCAATCATCAAAGTCACTATGTATGCTAGGCAGGCTGAGGAGACAGTGGAGACCTGCTGCATGGTGCCATCTGCATTGGAGCTTCAATGGGCTCTCTGGCTATGACAGTTCAGTTTCTGATGAGAGGAGCCCGTTATGTTTCCAGCACCCACCACACACGTGCCTTGCCCTCTTACCTCATCCGTGACTGGAGGATCGAGCTGGCCAGTGTCATTCAAGCTCCAGTACGCCACTCTTGTGCTTAGTGAGGAAGCACAGATTTGGCACTCCTGCACCCGTTTTGCAGCACTCCGTGGCATTATGACTCCTCTTCTCCTGACAGGGAAAAATAGCCTTATTATTGCTTAGTCTTCCTGAAGGTCCTTTCCTGGTTCTCAAAGGCATTCCCAAGGCCATATCACTGTGGCACATCTCACCCTGCAATGCACTGAGGGCAGCCATGCTGACACCCCAGCCTTGGCAGGGCAGATGTAAGTGCCAGTTGGCATACACACTCTTAGACCCCTGAATGCTCCGAGAAACTGGCATTAGGCTAACATTCTCCGCACATGCCCATGTCTTTTCTGCACTTACCCTTGCTGACTGCAGCAGACCATTGAATCTTTTGCGGCACTGAATCCATGTGCGGTGCACCACGTTGTGCCCACTGGCCTGGGCGGCAATCTCTGTGCAGACCTTCTTGGTCAGGTGGGGCGGTCTTCTCTTGCCGTCCCTGAGCATTAAGATATGCCACCTGGCACAGACCTCCTCAACCAGCACTCCCAGACACTCATCTGAGAAACGGGGGGTAGAGTGCCTGCCCAACCTGCCTGCCATGACCTCCAGGTGCTGAAGCCATGACTGCACACAAGGACACTTCTTGGACAGCTTCCAGACAGCTCCCTCAGCCTCCCCCTCAACTCCTGGCAGTCTTCAGAGAGACGCCCCGTCCATTTTTGAACACACCATTGGATCCGGCGCCCAACACGTTCCCGCCCCCATGCACAGAAAATGCATCCGGAGGTCGCTTTTCACGCTGGGTGGGCCTTAATTGGCGTAAGATCGCATTCACAGTGCAATCTCAGCCAGGAGCAGGTTTTACATCCGACCGTGCTGGATGCGCCCTGGTGCACTCTGAGGGTCAAATTCAGGCCTATGGTATTTCAGTGGAAACCCACAAGCAGATCTATAGAAGGACCAGAGTGGGATGATACTTCAGAGAAAAGATTTAAAAAAAACAGATTATTGCTGAAATTCCATTTGAGGTCATTCATAAACTAAATTACTTGAAAATGTGGGGATAGATCAAGCTGACATTACCATGTTTGAACACCACATGCCCTATTTTATATCCTTGCACTTTTTTCTTCCTTTCACAGGATGTTGGCATCGCTTTCTAGGCCAGAATTTGTTGCCCATCCGTAATTGCCCTTGAATTTTAAAATGTTCATTAAAATGTCTCTTCCCTTCCTCTACCTGTGTTTTCACAGCAGTTGTTATGTGATGATTACCACCACAAGAAGGCAATATTGCCAAAGAAACTCTTAAAAAGCTAACAGAAATACCTGGAAAAACTCAGCAGGTCTGGCTTAAAAATCTAGTTGTGACAAGATTCTGCAGGCTTGTGTTCTTTAGCCAATGATTTATTCCGTACTTCTGAAGTACTGCCAATGAAACAAGAGAATAGCTTGAAGATTATTTGTATATTTATGTATGTTGTGGAACTAGCAAAAGCATATACTGGAACTGTCTATTTTAGTCAATATTAATTACCATGTAACCCTTCTAAGATAATAGGAAACAACCACAACTCTTGTCATACCCTCAGGATGCCCCAAAGAATTTCAAGGCCACTGCTGTAATGCATGGCTGCGTGGCATAAATTAACCCTCAACCACATCCCACAAATAGTCATGAGATAAATGACCAGGTAATCTTTTTTTCAGTGATATGTATTGGCCAAGCTGCTGGGAGAACTCACTAAATGGTATCACAGGATATTTTCGATCTGAGAGGGGGAGTGGGAACCTGGGATAATGTCTGATTGGAAAAATTGCACATCTGAGAGTGCAGCATTCCCTCAGTACTTCATTGGAGCATCAGCCAATTGTGTCCTTGAGTTTCTGGAGCAAGGCTACAATTTTTTAACTCAGTGATAAGATAGTGCCACCACTGAGCAAAAGCTGACTCCTTGGACAGAGACATAATCTATAAAATAATGTTTTAAACTGCATGCATTTCCAGTTTGTTTTTTTAACATTTTCTTCCTCTAAAACCATAATTTTGCTGTCACACGTTACCTTCCATGCTTTGATTGGCTCAAAAAACCTACAGCTGGATAGAACTGGAAAGAAAGAGAACAAACAAATCAAAAGTGGCTAGACAAAGATCAAAGAGAAGCTATGAAAGAGTTATGAAAACAATAATGATCCAAGAGAACAGAAGAAAGGAAAATGTGAACCGATTGTTTCATTCAAAGCATACTAAAATAAAATTGCCTTTCCTCAGTAAATAAAATTTTAATTGTTTAAAGTAAGACTTTAATATACCTAATTCAACTGCTTGATGTATTTAAGATCATAAGACGTAGGAGCAGAAGCAGGCCATTCGGCCCATCGAGTCTGCTCCACCACTCAATGAGACCATGGCTGATGTGATAATCCTCAACTCCACTTTCCTGCCTTTTCCCCATTACCCTTGATTCCTTACTGATTAAAAATCTGTCTACCTCAGCCTTGAATACGCTTAATGGCCCAGCCTCTACAGCCCCCTGCGGTAAAGAATTCCACAGGTTCACTACCCTCTGAGAGAAGAAATTCCTCCTCATCTCTGTTTTAAATGGGCACCCCCTTACTATGAGATTATGCCCTCTGGACCCAGACTCTCCCACAAGGGGAAACAACCTCTCAGCATCTACCCTGTCAAGCCCCATAAGAATCTTATATTTTTCAATAAGGTCACCTCTCATTCTTCTAAACTCCAATGAGTACAGGCTCAACGTACTCAAACTCTCTTCATAAGAAAATCCCTCCATACCCTGGATCAACCTAGTGTACCTTCTCTGGACTGCCTCCAATGCCAGTATACCTTTTCTTAGATAAGGGGGCCAAAACTGTTCACAGTATTCTAGGTATGGTCTAATTAGTGCCTTGAATAGTTTTAGCAAGACTTCCCTATCTTATGCTCTATTCTAGCTTTTTGGGATTCATGCACGAGGACCCCAACTCCCTCTGTGCTGCAGCTTTCTGCAGTCTTTCTCCATTTAAATAATATTCAGCTCCTCTATTCTTCCTGCCAAAGTGCATAACCTCACATTTTCCCACATTATATTCCATCTGCTGAGCTTTTGCCCAAGCACTTAACCTGTCTATATCCCTCTGTAGACTCTTTGTCCTCGCCACTTGCCTTCCCACCTATTTTTGTGTCATTCGCAAACTTGGCGATAGTACATTCACCTCCCTCATCTAAGTCATTAATATATATTGTAAGTAATTGTGGCCCCAGCGCTGATCCCTGTGGCACTCCACTAGTTACAGGTTGCTATCCTGAAAATGCCCCCCTTTTCCCAACTACCTGTCTTCTATTAGTCAGCCAATCCTCTACCCATGGGTTCTTATCTTATTAAGTAGCCTTATGTGTGGTACCTTATCAAACACCTTTTGGAAATCCAAATATATTACATCTACTGGTTCCCCTTTATCTATCCTGCTTGTTACCTCCTCAAACAATTCTAATAAATTTGTCAGGCATGATTTCCCCTTCAGGAAGCCATGCTGACTCTGCTCGATTATATTCCTCTGCTGTTACATCCTTTATAATAGACTCTAGCTCTAACAATTTCCCAATGACAGATGTTAAGCTAACCAGCCTGTAGTTACCTCTTTTTTGTTTCCCTTCCTTTTTGAATAAGGGCGTTACATTGTCAGTTTTCCAATCTTCTGGGACTTCTTCAGAATCTGAGGATTCTTGGGAGATTACTACCAATGCATCTACTCTTTGTGTAGCTACTTCCCTTAATACCATAGGATGCAACCCATCAGATCCAGGGGACTTATCGGCCTTTAGCCCCATTAGTTTCCCTCATACTTTTTCTCTTGTGATAGTTGTCGTATTTATTTCCTCCCCCACATTTTTGGCCCTTGATTATTTAGTATTTTTGGAATGCTAATAGTGTCTTCTACCATGGAGACTGATGCAAAGTATTTATTCAACTCCTCTGCCATTTCCTATTTCTGCATTATTATTTCCCAAGCCTTGTTTTCTAAGGGGCCTATGTTCGCTTTGGCCTCTCTCTTCCTTTTTATATATTTAAAGAAGTTCTTACTGTCCATTTTAATATTACTTGCTAGTCTACCTTCAAAGTTTATTTTCTCCCTCTATTTTTTCATTCATCTTTTGCTGGTTTTTCATACTTTCCTAATCCTTTGGCTTACCATTAATCTTTGCCACATTATATGTTTTTTCTTTCAATTTGATACTATCCTTAACTTCCTTGGTTAACCATGGTTGGTTTGCCCCCTTCCTTGAATCCTTCTTGCTCACTGGGATATATCTTTGTTGAGAGTCATGAACTATTTTCTTAAACGTCTGCCATTGTTCATCAACTGTCTTCTCTGCTAAACTCCTTTCCCAGTCCACTCCAGACAACTCTGCCCTCATTCCATTGCAATTACATTTATTTAAGTTTAGCACAATTGTTTCTAACCCAAGTTTCTCACTCTCAAACTGAATGCTAAATTCTACCATGTTATGGTGACTGTTTCCTGGGGGATATTTTACTCTGAGATCATTTATTAAACCTGCCTCATTACACATTACCAGATCCAAAGTAGCCTGATCCCTAGTTGGATCCACAACATATTGTTCTAGGAAACTGTCCTGAATACATTCTATTAATTCTTGCTCAGGGCTATCTCTGCCAATTTGATTTTCCCAATCTACATGGAAATTAAAGTCACCCATGATTAATGCACCGACTTCATTACATGCCCTTATTATCTCCTGATTTATTCTCTGTCCTACACTGTAGTTACTGTTAGGGGGTCTGTAGACTACTCCCACCAGTGTCTTCTTCCCCTTGTTATTTCTTACCTCCACCCATATGGATTCTACATCTTCCGATCCAGGATCATAATTTTGCCTTTTTATCATTTTTTCCCCCTTTGACACTATTTGTTGCTTTTTTAATGTTTGTACACCTGCAATCCTTTTGCTTTGTAAGCGTACGTATCCGCTCTCCAGAACCCCCTCCTCTTCTTAGTTTAAAGCCCTCTCTACAGCCCTAGTTATTCAATTCACCAGGACACTGGTCCCAGCATTGTTCAAGTGAAGCCTGTCCCACTGGAACATCTCCCTTCTACCCCAGTACTGGTGCCCCATGAACTGAAACCCATTCCTCCCACACCAATCTTTGAGCCATGCATTTAAGTCCTTGGGCGGAATTTTCCATGCCCTCTGGCAGCGAGCGTGTTAGGTGGCACGCAT
The DNA here is from genome assembly GCF_964194155.1 of Cetorhinus maximus. Classification (NCBI taxonomy): domain Eukaryota; kingdom Metazoa; phylum Chordata; class Chondrichthyes; order Lamniformes; family Cetorhinidae; genus Cetorhinus; species Cetorhinus maximus. The sequence continues at coordinate 153,660,305 of NC_135881.1, forward strand.
GGGCAATATGATGCGTTCAGTTTCATGATGGCGGGAAGACAGGGCGTGATCTTCCGCTCAGCCCGCCAACGGCAGGCCATGATTCTCGCCAATGGTCATTGGGGAGCTCATTGTAATACATCAGCAATTCATTAAAAGGCTCTTGAACCCCACCGGATCATCCGTCCAAGTTGGCGGGAAAGCACATCGACATATTTCACACCAGCACGCAGGTGACGTGCACATGGCGGCCTTCACTCTGGGGGAACTGAGGTGGGTGAGCAGCATCATATTCCACAGCTCGCCAGGGTCGCCTGTTGCTTTTCAGGCTTCAGGGGCGCCGAGGGGCCTGGGTGAAGTGTCGTCCTGCCTTGGAGGCGACTGTTTTCGGTGGGATGGGGGGCGTCCAGGGGTAACTGTTGCCCAGCCTCGGAGGTAACTGTTCTCGGGGCGGGGGGGGGGGGGGGGGGAGGTGTGCAGGGGCAACTGCTGTTCTGCTCTGGAGGTGACCATTTTCGGGGGTGGGGGCTGTCTGGGGGCAACTGCTGCCCTGTCTTTGGATCTCACGCACAAGAAATTGAGGTGGAGGGGGTAGGATCAGGGTAGGCAAGGGAAGTGGCCATGCAGTAGGGTCACTGTATAAACTGAGACAGTTCAGGTGCAGCCACAGTGATATGATTGGGGTCAGGCCCCTACACTGCCCGCCCACGCAAGCAATGTGGAGGCACCAAAGTGCCACCATGTGCTCCAGACCTTACCACCCCATCCCCTCTGGTGCAGACTGAGTCCACAACCACTTTCCTGGACTGCGGAGGCAGTTGCACTGCACACGTTGTACAATCTCCTCGCCAACACTGGCCATGTAGCAGTCACTGCTGGGGGCGCTCACAGCCCCTTACAATCTCAGCACCCTGGTTTGGACCAGTCTTCTCCATGTCGCAGGTTGACAGGGCAGCCATGCAGCGCACTCATATCTGGCCATCCGAGGGGTGACCAGCACTCTCTGGGAAGCGTTAAGGGGCAGTCACACAGGGCCAGGAAAGGTGCTAAGTACACCCATGATAACCATGTCTCTCTCTCTTGTTCATGCTGCAGGAGGACCACATCAGCAGCATGGATCCTGGTGACCTAGCTGTATGCCTGATGGCCGACAGAGAGCGAAGAAGACGGAGGAGAGAGCAACTGAGGCTCCTGGCCAGACAAAGGCAGGAGCAGCAACCTCATGAAGAAAGGGCAGCAGGGGCTCCCGCACGTGCTGCCCAGGAGCGACAGCGAGCCATGGCTGGTCGGCGCCTAGCAACACCCAGGGTCTATAGGCGCTGCCTGCCATTCCTGCAGATGACCGAGAACCAGTGTCACCGATGACTGTGCATGTCTAGGGACCTAGTGGCTCACATCTGCAACTTAGTGCAGGATTTGGCGCCAAGGGGTCATGGAGGGCATCCATTGCCAGTGGCTGTGAAAGTGACCGTTGTGCTCAATTTCTATGCCAGTGGCTCCCTTCAGGGCTCCACAGGTGACCTCTGTGGGATTTCACAATCCGCCACCCACAAATGCATCCATGAGGTCATGGATGCCATTTCCTCCATGGCACACAACTTTGTGCATTTTGCCTGGGACCGGGACAGCGACAGCCAGGATGCAAGGCCATTGGATTCGCATGGATCTCAGGATTCCCACAGGTGCAGGGTGCGATTGACTGCACTCATGTGATGCTCAGGTCTCCATCGCTGCACACAGTGGACTTCATCAACCGCAAGGGATTCCACTCACTGTATGTGCAGCTGGTGTGCAACCACCAGAAACACATCCTGCAGGTGTGCGCACAGTTTCCAGGGAGTGTGCATGACATCTACATCCCCAGTCGGTCGCAGATCCCTGAAATCTTCCAGGAACCACAGAAGCTGCAGGGATGGCTCCTCAGGGACAAGGGCTACCCGCAGAGGCCGTGGCTGATGACACCCGTGTCGCGGCCTCAGACTGTAGCAGAGAGACGCTATAATGAGGCTTGTGCAGCAGCTCGCACCTTGGTGGGGCAGAACATTGGGATGCTGAAGCTGAGGTTCCGGTGCCTGGACCAGTCTGGTGGAGCCCTGCAATACAGTCCGCAGAGGGTGTCACGCATCGTCATCACCTGCTGCACCCTTTACAACCTGGCGCTGCAATGGGGAGACGTGCTGGCTGAGGAGGAGATGGAGGAGCTGGAGGTCTTCTCCAATGAGGAGGATACCAATGGAGATCAGGGTGAGGAGGTCCTCAGATGTGACGATGATATGGATGAGGCTCTCACACTGGCCAAACGAGGCAGGCACTCAGGAGGTCCTCAAAGCTGCTAGATTTGTGAAAGATGATGACAACATGCAGTGAGGTGACCCCATGGATCCTCACATCGCATTTGTGAATATTTGACTCCAGTCTGGCTTATGGCAGTGCGAATACCCTCTGTGAGAATGCTCCTGTCATAGAGATGCAGTCGAGACCCTAATAGTCATTCGATTGCAGGAGGATGATGACGACATGCAGTGAGGACACTCCGTAAATCTTCACATAGCCTCTGATAATGTCTGACTCCTGTCTGGACGAGGGCAGCTTGCTTGTGCTCTGCGATCAGGGTCATATCATAGAGATGCAGCCAAAAAACTTTAGAAGCATCTGATGCCTTGTCCACCTACAGCACCTGGGCCCTTCAGGAGCTGGGGCACAGCATCAGTGGTCACATAAGCTGAAGAGAAGGGGGCCAGCCCCACCTTAAAGGTGCTGAGAGCACATAGAGAGTATGAGAGAACTCTATGACGCCTGCCCACTACATTCTGGCAGCAATGACCAGCACTGCCGTGGTGCAAGCACCAGTAATGTATCCAGGGAGGTTGGACCATCACTGTGGTCTGAAGGCTGCACAGAGCACAGGGAAGAGGCCCTGGATTGAGACACCTGCCTTATATCTTGTGCAGAAAGGTTTCACATCTGAGTGGTACGAACACTGCTCATCAGAACAAGGAGCCATAGGCAGGGAGACATTCTTGGGAGTTTATTGACAATAGCGAACATTATGTACAAGTGATTAACATCCATGTCCAGGCTGTGCAACTAATTCTCCTTAGCCTTCCTAACCCTGCCACTACATCTTGGTGCTCCCCGAACATCCACAGCAGAGGTGGAGGCAGCCTGCTGACTGCTAGGCCCTGTCTGTGATGACTTTGGTTGGTGTCATCTGGAGGGCCGAGGCTTGGAGGGCTCCGGCCTGCTTTCGGGGTCCTGCTGTGTGGCAGTGGCACCCTCCCCGGCCTGTAGATCTGAAGCTGCTGAGCTCACAGGGTGGGTCGGTCACCCCTGGAGTCACCTGGATGGAAGGCCCCAGGGCGCACACTTGCTGATCCTCCTCCCTGTTGGTGCCCGCAGGCCCCTGGCTGACTTCTTGAGGGGAAGGGGTAGCTGGAGTCAGACCGATCTGCCCCACACCCCTCTCGCGTACACACTGTTGTAGGCCAGCTATGGCATCAGCAATGGAGTTGAGCCCGCGCAGCAGTGCAGGAGTGACGTCCTGGACCAAGGTCTCCATGGCAGCCGCCATCCTGCTAGTGTTGACCTTGGTGCGTTGCAATTCCGGCGCTATCACCTCAGCCTGAAGACGGACAGACTCCTCCATCACGCCTTGCAATCTGAGGAGTGCAGCGGACATCCCTTCCTGGTGTCCCCAAGCTTGCCTTTGCAGCTCCAGCAGCTGTGACATTACCAAGTCCAGAGACTCATCTTCTGGCCTCCAGCAGTCCTCCAAGTGCCGGGGACCTGGGAAGTCCCTGCCTCCACCTGCTGTGGATCAGACAATGCGATGAGCTCACCAGATTGTGATCCCGTGTCTACTCTAAAGCTAGGTCCCACCAAGGTGTGTGTCTCTGCGCTGGTGGAGGGTGTGGGTGATTCGCTGTGATGGGACTTCAAGGAGGGTGCCTCTAGATTCCCCTTCGGAGATTTCTTCGGGGCTTGATTGGAGGCCCTGGGTATTGGACTCTGTCGGCTGTTTGGCAGATGTGCCTAGGAAAGCAAGGGGAGATAATTAGTGCATGGCAGTGGCCTGTGAAAGAGGACACATCACTCATGGTATGGTTGTCTGATGGACATTGCACTGCTGGAACCTCACTTGGTAGAGCAGCGCCAACCTCACCGTCAGCACAGGACCAGTCCAGATTGTTCCCAGCCAGCTGGATGGCTCTGTTTTCAAAGTCTGTGAGGACCTTGATTTCAGGCATTCCTCCACCAGTCTGTGACCTCTCCCTCTTGTTGTGTGCCACCTTTTCCTGCATGGAAAGAGATGGAGAAAGTGTAAGCAGGATGCCTGCCAGGCCAGATGATAAGTATGTCTGTCCTGTGCGGGTGCTGAGTGGACCCATGGATGGGCTGAGGGCAATGAAGGTGTGTCTGAGAGAGTGAAAGGTGATGTCCCTTGCACTGGCAGTGAGTGAGGGCCCTGTGGGTGTGTGATGGGTTTGTGAGTGTGTGCGTTGAGAGTGATGAAAAGAGTGACTTACCCTGGCGTAAAGGAGGAGATCATTCATCCTCTTGCGGCACTGTGTGGCTGTCCTCCTCTGAAGGGTGTTGGCACTGATCACCACTGCCACCGCCTCCCAAGCTGGATTGGTCATGTTGCAGCCCCTCCTGCGGCCAGAACAGGGTTAGAGCACATCCTGGCAGACCTCCACAGCATCCAGCAGTCACTCGAGGGACCCATCATTAAACCAGGGGCTGCGGTCCTTTTTCCTTTTCTGGCCATGTCTCCCGGGCAGCGGTGGTGAGCTAGTGGCGATGAGCAGTGTGCTGGTGGCTGCCTTTTAAAGATGGTGGCCGGCATGATGCAACAGCGGGGTGATGGCAGGAGGGCAAATGAGAGCCCACCCACCATGGAAATGGTGTATTTCGCAGGAATGCATAAATAATGAGGCGGGTTTGGGACAATACAGCGTGAAAACCTGCCATCCCGGCTGGCAGGTAAAACATCGTTACAGCAGCTTCCAATCCAAAAATTGTAACCCCTACATTCCCGAATACATTTGGCCCTTCCAGTTATCAACTCACCGGGCAGAATTTTTAGGATGGCAGGGTTTCCTGCCACCAATTGAATCAGCAGGGAACATATCCCCACCACTGTGTCTCCTGCCAATGCAATATGACCATGCAAGATGGCCACTATTACCTGACTGTGCATGCGCACTGCTCCAGACGTGCGCAGAAATCCAATGATGTCACTGCTGGAGCCCACAGCCTGGAACTCAGAGTGGCAGAAGGGGGAAGATTGAGGAGAGACAATGTAGTCTAACACTCACAGCAAGCTACAATCCACATTACTGGGATAGTGATACAGAGTTTAGAAACACTGACCAACATGATTGCAGTGAAGAATCTGCAAGGAAAAGATTTTATGGCACTTATCCATCTGCAAATCCTCAAAACCCCTTGTAAAAGAAATTTCCAAGATCCATCACTGTCAGTCCAGGATTGAAATTCACAACATTCTCTCCTCCTGTTGACAGGAACAGTGATGACTGCAATGACCCCTGCTACATGTTGCCCCCGAAAAAGATGGCGGCCACGCATGCTGCACATTGCCCCCTATAATGATGGTGGCCATGAATCTGGGTCGACCATCAGCACAAAACAGCATTGGAAGCAAACGCAGCCTATCCCTGCCAATGTCAGGAATCCCACAGCCACTTAATGCATTGATTAGCCGAAAACTCAGGAGCCTCAGCAGTGCCACAAGGGGCGGTGGTCATTGCTGAGGAAGACAAGGGCCCTGGAATCTACTGAAGTTAGGCTGAGATAATTGAAAAAGCATAAAAATTATATTGATGGAGGCAACACCCCTCAGAGATGACCACTAGGGCAGCAGGGGCTGCCTTCCCTGCCTGCGGCACCCCCTTTGAGTAAAAAAAAATCCCTCCCCAAACTGCCACTGGGAGGCCATTTGCATTCAGCTGGCAGCCTCCCCACCTGCTCAGGGTTGATCTGCTGTCAGCAAAATGCCTAAGGCCTGGTAAAATGTCTCTCAATAAGGCATTTGAATATTTAAATTTTCCTCCTAGTGGCGGGAAGCCTGTCTGAAGCCAGTCCTGCTGTCGATAAAATTCCCCAATGGTGGGACGTGATCGGGTTTCCTGGCCCCTGCCGTGAGCCCACTTCACATGGACCAGCTACATTCACCCGACTGATTCCCGAGTGAATATATTTATACATATTATAATGAGGGCCAGCAGTGCTGCAAGTTTCAAGTTCCAGTTTCCTGCTTTTACAGCCACAAAGAACTCAGAGTGTCTTAGACTGAGAATTAGGAGGCAGAGATGTTGCTAACATAAGCTGAAATATATGAAGGCGAGAGCCAGTTGAGGCTGAAGAGTGTCGAGGTTGCCTGGTGATTTCTGCAATTGGGAATTAGTTTTAGATGTAATTTTGTTTTCCCATTCTGCCTACACAGACCTGGATTGCTTCTCACTGTTTCGAACGCTATACACCACTAGGGAAGTTTTGCCCTCCCCCACAAACACCATGAGGGCTTTGCAGGATTATATGGTGTTATGTTTTGTGGTTCCGACCCAGTTCAAAATAATCACACTTTTATACACAAATGCTGGAGATTTCTTCGAATGTATCTTACAGATCACACCATGTGCTGCAGACTAATACATTGGGGGGAATTGTCCCAGATTTGCACTATGTGCGGTAGCAGGCAGGTAAAACGAGGTTTTACCCGCCAGCCGCGATGGCGGGTTTTCACGCCGTATCATCCCAAACCCGACACATTAGTTGTGCATTCCCGGGAAACGCTCCATTTCCATGGCGGGTGGGCTCTCATTCGTCCACCCACCATACCTCGTCACTTCATCATGCCAGGCATTATATTTAAAAGTCCAGACACAAACACACACCTTAGTGCTTCCAGCCCAGGACTACTGCAGGAAAGATGTCCACAAAGCAAAAAGACTGCAGTCCCCAGGTTTAAGTGATGCGTCACTGGAACACCCTTTGGATGCCGTGGAGGCCCGCTGTGATGTCCTCTACCCCTGCTCTGGCTGCAGGAGGGACAGTGGCATGACCAACCAGGCTTGGGAGGCAATGGCAGTAGTGATCAGTGCCAATGCTGCACAGAAGTGGCTGGCCATCTAAAGCAGGTAAAGTGATGAATGATCTCATCACTCTAAACTCACGCGCTCACAAGCCCATCACACGTTCACTGGCATCTCACTCACTGCCAACTCAAGGGACATCACCACCCATTCTCACACACATACCCTCACATCTCCATCTGGCCTCATCTCATCTGGAGGCTGCATCCTCAGCCCTCACCATCTTGAGGCCACTTGCACAGATCAATATGTGCCCCCACACACACCCTCGGTTACCCTCCTTCCCCTGTACAGCCCTCGTACTGCAGCCTCTTCCCTTGCCTGAGGCAACTTCTCTCCCTTCCCCAAACAAGCCCTCGTCCTGCAGTCATTGAAAGGCCACCCACATATGGCTGATCTGGTAGGTAGAGGCCTACCCGTGAGCCCCCCTAAAAGTGATCACAGAATCACAGAATTGTTACGGTGCAGAAGGAAGCCATTCGGCCCAACATGTCTGCACAGCTCTCTGAGCATTTTAACTTAGTGCCAATCTCCTTTTCCCCATAATCCCGCAAATTGTTTCTTTTTAAATAATCATCCAACGCCCTCTTGAATGCCTCAATTGAACCTGCCTCCACCACATTTCCAGGCAGTGCATTCCAAACCCTAAGTACTCACTGTGTGAAAAAGTTTTTCTCACCTCACATTTGTTTCTTTTGCAAAATACTTTAAAACTGTGCCCTCTGTTTCTTGATCTGTTTACAAACGGGAGCAGTTTCTCCCTACCTACTCTGTCCAGGCCCTTCATGATTTTGAAAACTTCTATCAAGTCTCCTTCTATCCTTCTCCTCTCCAAGGAAAACAGTCCCAACTTCTCCAATCTTTCATCATAACTGAAGTGTCTCACCCCTGGAACTATTGTCATAAACCTCTTCCGCACTCTCTCCAATGCGTTTATATCCTTCCTATAGTGTGGTACCAAGAACTGTACACAATACTCCAGCTGAGGTCTAACCAGTATCTTACATAAGTTCATCAAAACCTCCCTGCTGTTATACTGTATATCCCTGTTAATGAAGCCTAGAATACTGTATGCTTTAGGAACAGCTCTCTCTACCTGTCCTGCCACCTTCAATGACTTATGTACATATACACCCAGGTCTCTCTGCTCCTGCACACCATTAGGAATAGTATCCTTTATTTTATACTGTCTCTCCATGTTCTTTGTACCAAATTGCATCATGTCACACATCGCCATATTGAACCTCATCTGCCACCTATCTGCCCACTCCACCAATGTGTCAATGTCCTTTTGAAGTTCTACACTGTCCACCTCACAGTTTACAATTCTCCCTAGTTTTGTGTCATCCGCAAGCTTTGAAATTATCCCCTGCACACCAAGACTGAGATCATTTATATATATCAGGAAAGGCAAGGGTCCCAATACCAACTCCTGCTGAACTCCACTACAAACCTTCTTCTAGCCTGAAAAATACCCATTAACCATTACTCTCTGTTTTCTAGCCCTCACGGCTGCGTCTCCACAATATGACCCTGACCACAGAGTGCAAGTGAGCTGCCCTCAGCCAGACAGGAGTCAGATATTCTCAGGGGTTACATGAAGATCTATGGACTGTCCTCACTGCATGTCTTCATCATCCTCCTGGAATCTAGCGCCTATTAGGGCCTCCGCTGCGTCTCCATGATAGGAGTCTGAGCACTGAGGGTATGTGAGCTGCCATCAGACACACAGGAGTCAAATGTTCACAGATGCAAGGTGAGGTTGTCAGGACTGTCCTCATTGCATCTCGTCATCACCCTCCACGAATCTTGTGGCTATGAGGGCCTCCTGAACGTGCCTGCCCCATCTGGCCAGTGTGATGGCCTCATCACCAGCCTCCTCACCTTCCAGGACCTCATCACCATCATCCCCTTCGACGTCCTCGTCATCGGGGAAGACGTGCAGCTCTTCCATCTCCTCCTTAGCCAGGTCCTCCCTCCGTTGCAGTGCCAGGTTGCGTAGCACACAGCAAGCAATGGTCATGCATGACACCCTCAGTGAACTGTATTGCAGTGCTCCACCTGCCGTAACCTCATTTTCAAGATGCCTATCGTTTGCTCCACCAAAATCCAGGTCACGGCATGAGCCTTTTTATACCGTCGGTCTGCTGCAGTCATCAGCCACCTTCCCCGACTAACCTCCACAACCACACCCCCTCCAAATACATCCTCAAACTACCTCTCCCACTACACCACCCAACTACAGCTCCCTGGCCACCCCTCACCCAACTACCCCCCTGACTACAGACCCCATAACTAATCTCCCACCCCCTGACTAACCACCACCTCCCAATGACAACCCCTCAAAATACACCCCAAACTACCCCTCCAACTACAGCCCCCAACTACAGCCCCCTGACTACCCCTCACCTGACTATCCTCCTGACTTCAACCCCCACAACCACCGCCCAACTAGCCCCGACTACTCCCTCGACTACCCCCCAACTACCCTTTCCCCAACTACCCAATGCGAGCGGAGGATCCTGGGACAAGCAGTCAGCAGCACCTAGAGGAGAGTGCAAGGAGAGCCCTGGGACAGGCAGTCAGCAGCACCTGGAGGAGAATGTGAGAGGAGGGCCTATTTCTAGCTGTCAGAGCCAAAGTGTGAAGTCAAAGGAAAACAGCTAGGTGATTGGTGGGTATCTCTTCTTTGTCTCTTTTGATTGACCAAGTGGTTTAAATCAGGAGATGTTATTACAGCTGAAGAGCACAGTTAAGAAATTCACTTTTAAAATATTTAACATCCAAATCAATGAATTGAATAGAATAGAGATGACTGGGCAGGCGATGTGCTGCAGCTGTAGCATGCAGGAGCTGGTGGACACTGGTGCGATCCATGGTGACCACATCTGCAGCAAGTGTTGGCTGCTCGAGGAACTTTGGCTCAGAGTTCCTGAGCTGGAGTCCAGCTGCGGACACTGCAACAAGGGAAGGGGAGATTTACCTGGACACTGTGTTTCAGGACAGTCACACCCCTTAGATTAATTACATCAAATTTGGTCCGTGGTCAGGGACAGGAGGGTGTGACTGCAAGTGAGGCAGGTATGGGGATCCAGAATTTAGCCTTGGAGGAGCCTCAGCCGGTGCCTTGTCCAATAGGTATGAGGATCTTGCTCCTGGTGTGGACAAGGGCACAGACTGCAGGGAGGATGAGCGAACTGACCACAGCACCGCGGTATACAGCGTGATTCAAGTCAGGGAAGAAGGAAGAAACACAGCATAGCATGGTTAGGGCAATAGATACTGTTCTCTGCAGCAAACACAGAGTCTCAAAGGCTGTGTTGCCTACCTGGTGCCAAGGTTAAGGACATCTCTTCTGGGCAGGAGAGGAGCTTGGAGTGGAAGGGGAAGGATCCACTTGTCGTGGTCCACGTAGGTACCAACGACATAGGTAGGACTAGGAAAGAGGTTCTGCTGAGGGACTACGAGCAGCTCGGAGCTAAATTAAAAAGCAGAACCGCAAAGGTAATAATCTCCAGATTACTACCTGGGCCACGCGCAAATTGGCAAAGAGTAAGTAAGATTAGAGAGGTAAATACATAGCTTAAATATTGGTGTGGGAGAATTCATGTGGCACTGGCACCAGTACTGGGGAAGGAGAGAGCTGTTCCATTGGGACGGGCTTCATTTGAACCATGCTGGGATCAGTGTCCTGGCGAATCGTGTAACTCGGGTTTGTACATAGAACTTTAAACTAATTAGTTGGTGAGGGTTCAACTGAGGGAAGTTTAAAAAATCAAAAAGAAACGAGAGAGCAGAGGTGCAGGATAGTGCAGAGGTGACCGATAATCAGTGTGACAAGAAGGGGCAGAAAATATAAGCAGAAGAATGCAGCAGAAATTAGAACCAGAATGAGCAATAATGGTAAAAAGTCAAAGCTTAAGGCTCTTTATCTGAATTCATGCAGCATTTGTAACAAGATAGATGAGTTCACAGAATCACAGTGCAGAAGAGGCCCTTCGGCCCATCGAGTCTGCACCGACACGTGAGAAACACCTGACCTACCTATCTAATCCCATTTACCAGCACTTGGCTCACAGCCTTGAATGTTATGACATGCCAAGTGCTCATCCAGGTACTTTTTAAAGGATGTGAGGCAACCTGCCTCCACCACCCTCCCAGCCAGCGCATTCCAGACCATCACCACCCTCTGGGTAAAAAAGTTTTTCCTCACATCCCCCCTAAACCTCCTGCCCCTCACCTTGAATTTATGCCCCTTATGACTGACCCTTCAACTAAGGGGAACAGCTGCTCCCCATCCACCCTGTCCATGCCCCTCATAATCTTGTACACCTCGATCAGGTCGCCCCTCAGTCTTCTCTGCTCCAATGAAAACAACCCAAGTCTATCCAACCTCTCTTCATAACTTAAATTTTCATCCCAAGCAACATCCTGGTGAATCTCCTCTGCACCCCCTCCAGTGCAATCACATCCTTCCTATCATGTGGCAACCAGAACTGCACACAGTACTCCAGCTGTGGCCTCACCGAGGTTCTATACAACTCCAACATGACCTCCCTACTTTTGTAATCTATGCCTCGATTGATAAAGGCAAATGTCCCATATGCCATAAGTGTCCCATGAGTGTCCCAGTTGACGGCACAAACAGAAATAAATGAATATGACTTGATAGCTATTATAGGGACGTGGTTGCAGAGAAGACCAAACTGGGAACTCAATATTCAAGGGTATTCAACGTTCCGGAAAAATTGGCAAAATGGAAAAGGAGGTAGGATAGCTTTGTTAATAGAGGAAGGTATCAGTGCAGTGGTGAATAGTGATGTAGGTGCAATAGATCATGATGTGGTATCAGTTTGGGTGGAAATAAGGGATAGCAAGGGGAAGAATTCCTGGGTGGAAGTCATCTATAAGCCTCCAAAGAGTTGCTTCACTGTAGGACAAAGTATGAATTGGGAAATAACGGAGGTCTGTAAGAAGGGCGCTACAATTATCATGGGTGATTTTAATCTGCATATTGACTGGACAAATCAGATTGACAGGGATAACATGGAAGACAAATTTGTAGAGTACATCAAGGATTGTTTCTTAGAGCAATAGGTTGCAGAACCTACCAGGGAACAGTCTGTTTTAGATCTAGTTATGTATAATGAGGTGGGATTAATAAGAGAAATCGTAGTTAAGGATCCTCTAGGGGGTAGCGATCACAACATGACAGAAGGCATTCGATAAGGTGCCACATAAAAAGTCAATTGCACAAGATAGGAGCTCACGGTATTGGGGGGTAATGTAATAGCATGGATTGAGGATTGATTAACACCCAGAAGACAGAGAGTCGGGATTAATGGGTCTTTTTCAGGTTGGAAAGACGTAACTAGTGGAGTGCCACAAGGATCAGTCCTAGGGCCTCAATTATTTACTATCTATATTAATGACTTAGAGGAGGGGGCAGAGTGTAAGGTATCCAAATTTGCTGACAATACAAAAATAGGTGAGAGGGCATGTTGTGATGAGGACATGAGGAATCTGCAAGGGGATACAGATAGGTTGAGTGAGTGAGCAAAAACTTGGCAGATGGAGTTTAATGTAGGAAAGAGTGAGGTCATGCACTTTGGTAAGAAGAATCAAAAGGCAGACTATTATTTAAATGGAGAGAGACTCCAAAAAAGTGCAGCACAGAGGGGTCTAGGTGTTCTTGTGCATGAAACACAAAAAGTTAGCATGCAGGTGCAGCAAGTAATTAAGAAGGCAAATGGAATTTTGGCCTGTATTGCTAGGGGGTTGGAGTTTAAAAATAGGGAAGTCTTGTAACAACTGTACAGGGTGTTGGTGAGGCCACACCTGGAATACTTCGACAGATTTGGTCCCAGCATTTAAGAAAGGATGTATTGGCATTGGGGGCAGTTGAAAAGAGATTCACTAGGCCGATTCCTGGGATGAAGGGTTTGACTTATCAAGAACGGCTAAACAGGTTAGGCATTTATTCATTAGGGTTTAGAAGAATGAGGGGTGATCTTATTGAAACGTACAAGATTCTGATGGGGCTTGACAGAGTAGATGTTGAGCAGGTGTTTCCACTAGTGGGGGATTCTCAAACTAGGGGACATAGTTACAGAATAAGGGGACACTCATTTAAAACTGAGATGAGAAGGGATTTCTTCTCTCAAACTTGTGGAGGCTAGATCACTGAAAGTATTTAAAGAGGGGGTGGGTAGGTTTTTGACATATCAGGGAGTTATGAGGGCCTAGCACAAAAAAGGAGTTGAGGCCTGGGGCAGATCAGCCATGATCTTATTGAATGGCAGGGAAGGCTTGAGGGGCCTAATGGCCTACTCCTGCTCATATTTCTTATGTTCTTATGTACCCTTCCTTCCCCCAGACTACCCCTCCCCCTGACTACCCTCCTCTCCCCACCGACTACCCCCAAATGATTACCCCTCCCCTGACCACCCCTCCCTCCCCCGACTATCCTCTCCACCCCCCCCACTGACCACCTCCCCAACCACCTGACCCCCCCATAGCCCCCAACTGACCACCCGACCCCCCACTGACCACCCAACGCCCCCACAACCACCTGACCCATCCTACCCACCATCCCTCCCACAACTGCCCAATCCTGCCCACTTACCTCATGCACTTACCTTCTCCCTGGCTTCTCAATGTGGCTGGACCTTTAAACCTACCTGCTTTACAGCAGCTATTGCCGTAAAAAGAAGGCATGGGTTAATTACCTCTGACTCTCCTGCCCTTGACAGAAGGCCTCAAGAACCTTCTACACTACACTGTTCTCGCCCAGTCTGAGTCGGAAGATCAGATGAGAAAGGAGTGGCTTCATTCCCAGGTAAGTAACTAGGAGCGGAGTGGCAAGCCAGCTCTCACTGCCACTCCACGGAAGACTCGGGCCACAGAATCATTAACGGCATGTTTCTGACATCATAACAATGATTACAGTTCAAAAATACTTCATTGGTCATGAAAGGCACTATATAAATACAACCTTTTCTTTTTAACATTTGCTTCAGCCGTCTAATTGACACTTTATTTTTCCACAGTCAAATACTTCATCGCACTTTTGGTAGAAAGAGTCAGCATCAACAGAGGCCATGTGATAGGGCTCCCATGAGTGTAAGGTATCACTGACTGATCTCTTGTAGTCAGGCATAACCCTAGTCCAAACACTGTACTATTCATGAATAAAAAAGACAACTATTCTGTCAACATAGAGGTGGTCTGCAAGCACAAAAGCAGAATTGTATTCGTAGATTCACATTAACCTGACAGATTCCCTGATTCATTCATTCATTCTGTGGCAATCAACCATATGAGCCTTATTTGAAAGGCCAAGAAGATTCCCAAGACTGTTTTTGGGGCACCGAGGATATTCCCTGCAGTATTAGATCATGGTACAAGGGTTGCACAGAAGGCCAAGAGCTGAGGAAAGGTACAACGTGGTCCACATATTCTTCAGGACATATTGGCTACAGTGTCATAGCATCCTGAATCAGCAATTCAATTATTTGGATTAACTAATGTGAATCCACAGGATAACCTGGACAAGGCCCATAGGATTATTCTTGCCTGCTGTGTCCTCCACAAGTTTACCCTGCAAAGGGCCTTAACAACAGAGCAGTCAGGAGAAGGAAAGTTGAGAGAAGATGAGCACAGGGGAGCAGAATTGCTTGTAAAATGAGCTGCTGATGCTGTTGCTGGCATCGATCAAGATTTAACTGTCCAAATATTTTATGAATAGTTTTTCTTTCTCCCACATGTGCTCAGACTCATGCCAAACAAAGATTTCCCTCTAATAGGCCCAGCTGCACAGCAAAATTCATGAATGCAACCTCATTTCTCTAACAGCTTGAATTGGCCTCACACCAAAATAACTTGCAGTAGACGGTCAAATATCAGTTAGTGATTGGCATCCTTCCATCTGCAAGAAATGACAGGAGCGCAGCCACAGAATTTGGTACGGTCAGATGAGATCATTGTTGCACTTCTTTTGATGGCTGAACAAGCCGATTCTGTAAAGGCACTGTCTGCAATAAGTGCCACACATGAAGTTGTCCCTTGCTGGTGTTGTGGGATGATCTCTGCTGATATTTTGTTTGCAGGGCTGGCATCTGCTTTGGAGCTTCTGAAACTATCTGTTGTCCTGAGATTCTGGAGCATGTCCTTCTGGCAGTAGCCATGGCCTACCCAGTGACGCTGCTGAGCATAAGAGTTGCAGGCTTCTTATTGGCCGGAAGTTCTCATTAGGCGGGACTTCTGCACCCAGGGTCTTGATTCCAGAGGAAGCCCATTGGTGGCCTTGCTACTGCCTGATTGGCTTGTGATGTGGTGGGCCTTTCCAAAAAGAGAAAGTGCGGTCTCTCGCTGGCTTTGCAGGCAGCTGGCAAAACCCCCGACACCTCAACAAGATTCCTCCCACAAAGTCCATGCTACACACAAAGTTCTAGTAGCCACTGTCCATTTTATTTCATCTTGCCAAAGCCATGATGACTGAGGCACATTTGCAATGAAATTGTGTCTGATCCAATTCTTGCATTAAAATCCTCCAGGAACAATAACTTTTCTCCATGTGGCAGATGCTCCAGAATTGTAGCAGTGATCTTTGTCTTTGGCATTGGCATACAAGGTTGATGCATAAGCGCAAATAATGGTGAGAAAACTTCCATCTGATGGAAAACGAAGTGATCTGAGGTGTTCACAGATTGTGACAAACATCTCAATTATCTGTGTCAATCTGTTGTTGACAGCAAAGCCACTCCATGTTCACAGTGGTCATCTGCACTTTTACAATGCCAGGAGAAGGTATAATTGGCCTCATGTATTGATCCAGTGTCAATCAATCTAGTCGCTTAGAGAGCAGCAATGTCGATGTTGAACTTGTGTAGCTCATGGTCAGTCAATGCTGTCTTTCGTACATCTTCTCTTGACTGCAGGGCTGCATGTTGTAAGGACACACAGTCCTGATGTTCCAACTTCCAAGCCAGACAATCTTCACCTTTTGTTTCTTGGGTACCCATTTATTGTCTGCTTGTCAGGATAGGATCTCTAATCCTCTTGCACCCATAGAGGAAGGCAGACTTTGGTGGGTCAGTACATTATTGACAGAGCTGACCAGCTTGAGGCAGGCAGTGTCTGACCAATAGAATGCCATGGTTCTTCCCACTGTCAAAGGTAACCTGTGGTGCCCTGCCCTTACACGCATTGAGCTGGGCTTATAACCTGTAAACTGCTACCTCCCATGTTGATCCCTTGACAGGTAAAAGTAAGGATGAAGTGACCTCTTCATTCGATTTTTTAAGGATGAAGTATCCTCTACATTTCTTTTTTTGTTAAGGATGAAGTGTCCTCTCCATTTGTTTCTTTGGCTGCATAGCCTGGGCAGTATTTGGAGACACAGACTTGCCCAGCATCTGCATCTCCCTCTCATCGTTATGAACTGAATCCAGAGGAAGGGCGGCAGGGTGGTATTGTTGCTTGACTAGTAATCCAGAGGGTAATGTTCTGGGGATCTGGGTTCGAATCTCACCATGGCAGAAGTCAATAAAAATTAAGAATCTAATGACAACCATGAAACCATGTTGATTGGCATAAACTCTTCATAAAGCTCTACAGTCCTGTCACATCCAGTCATGAATGGTGGTGGACAATTAAACAACTCACTGAAGGAGAAGTGCTCCACAAATATTCCCATCCCCAATGATGGGGGGGCCTAGCACATCAGTCGACACTGAAAAGTCTTCCTTGCTAACATCTGGAGGCTGGCCACAATAATGAGATGCAAATGCTGATGTTCAATGGCAGGAAACATGGCCTGCCATTGACAGGGGTCGGTGGGGACAATGACTTCCTGGATTTATATCAGTGGGAAGTGCACCTAAGGCTTTCTCATGAGATTCTCCAAACGTGCCGATCACAGTTGGGTGTGAAAAATCCCAGCCTAGGATAAATCTTAGACAGGTAACAGCCCTTTGGCCCATAAAGTTGGTACTCAAATGTCTCCTCCCTAAGCCT
Organism: Cetorhinus maximus; assembly: GCF_964194155.1. Classification (NCBI taxonomy): domain Eukaryota; kingdom Metazoa; phylum Chordata; class Chondrichthyes; order Lamniformes; family Cetorhinidae; genus Cetorhinus; species Cetorhinus maximus. Next base: position 153,677,416 of record NC_135881.1, read on the forward strand.
GCTCTCAAGGAATTTGGTGGGGTGAGTCAGCAAAAACAGATGCCATGGTGCCACCATGCATCAGAGGGGATATGCTGCTGCTGCTTCAGCCACCTGTCAGTGCCTGGTTGGTTGTTCCCTTCCTTGTCTGTCGCATCATCACCCATTGCAACATGCAAGACCCAAACAGGAGAGCAGTATACTGGACTCACTCTGCTGGAATAGAGGAGGTCATTTACCTGCTTGCAGTGGCATGACCTCCCCATGGCTGCTGATCTCCTCTACTATCTACCTCGAGGCTTACTTGTCAGGTTGGAGGGTCTCTTCTTGCCATCCTTTGGGAAGAGTACCTCCTGCCTTTCCCATGCAGCCTGGAAAAGAACCTGCAGGGATATATCGCTAAACCTTGGGACCACCCAGTCACTTCTATCTGACATTTTGGTAGCAGCCTCTCAATCTGCTCCTTGGGTTCTCAGTTGAGCCACGGGGGCTCAGGGCTCTTCAGTGCATCCATGGGGTGGGAGGAGTCCAGAGTGCAGCCAAAGGGGTCTTCAGTACTACCACTGCAGCAACCCTGAGAAGCAAGGCAGAGCTACATGCAGGGCTGGCAGCCCTTTAAAAATGACACCAGCACCAACTTTTCAGCCAGATGATGCCAAGATTGGCACCTTGTTTGCCTGACCCTGCTTATTCATTGGACACCCATGTACTGGCAGCTACACGATCATGGTCAGCAAACCATATGTTGCACATGTGGCAAGGGAACCCACTTCTGGTGCCAGGGCTGAAACCCACTTACACACATAAAATTCAGCTCAGAATGTGTGCTCTTGACCCTTGCTGTACCCAAAATAAGTGTCACACCTCACAACAAGTTTACACTACAAAATAATTTGTTGCATGTGAAGGACTGTGAGATAATTCTGAGAGACATGATAAGATACCATACGTTTTGATCTGTCACCATGTTTTGGTGAAATTTCACTGTTACTATGCCTTATTGTCTTACTATACATTGTTGAGATTTTGCTTGTTCTATGACAGACTAGAGATCGTCGGTATATAGTTATTTTTGAAACTATTTATTAAGAATTAATGTTCAAAGGCCTCAGGGTAAGCACATGGTTTTCAGGGCACAGACTGTTCTGCTTCTTGTTCTCTTGGAGCCTCTTGGCCATCTGACTCTTGATCTCATTAAAATAACTTTTAACCCATTACTCTACATCTCCCCCAAGTATTATCTCCAACTGTTACATTCTTTTGTTAAAAAATTTAAATTACATTTCCAATGTATGTAAACCTCCTTCACTGTTTACAGGTTTTATCCAACTTCTACCCTTCCACCCCACCCCTCCAAGTCATTGCCACCCAAGGCTTCAATCTCCAACAGTGTTCGCAGCTCTCTTGGAGGATGTTGTGGTGTATGCATCCCTTTTCTTCTCCTTGGAAGGCAAACACATTGGTGGAGTGGGGTAGCAACTTCTAACGACTACTGATACCTCGAGACATCTTCAGGACAATCGCATCCTCTTCAAAAGGAAGAGAACAAATTAACATTCTCCGTGTAATCTTCTACTTCTGCTTTGCACACTGGGGAAAGGCCTGAGAATAAGGAGCATCTTCAACTTTGATGAAGAGTTTCACAGCTGCTATGACGACAAAAGAAGTATTCAATACCTGATACTTGAATAAATCTGGTAGACGAAAAGAACAACAAAGAACACCCTGAAGACATTGCAGGATACGAAGAAAAGATGACTTCCCTACTACTCTATGAATAGGATTTGCACTTTCTGTAGGTAGCCATATCATTTCCACACTTGCTTCAGCATGTGGCTGCTCCAATAGAGGCAATGGGAAGATGGTGTCAACATGAGAAAGTAGGGCTGCACCATCTTCAACAATGGAATAAACCTCCAGACCCAGATCTAGATGAAAATCCTGTGTAAGGCTCATCAGCTGTGGAAGCTCTATAGTTTGGACCTCTGCTTCTTCACTGAAAGATGATTTGAATGTATCCATGACTTGCTAGTGAGATTCAATTGTGAGCTGCAGCTTACATTCATACAAATTAATAAGCTCTGAACTTCCTCGAGTGGTTTGATCTAACTTGAAATCAAGCATCTCTATCTCCTTGGCAAGCTTACTGTTGTCAACCAACAATTGTTGATGCATATCATTGGTGGGTTCAGTGGGACAAGTAGATGTTTTCAGTTCTTCAGTACTTTCTTCAATGTTAAGCTGGAGGTCCTCAAAAAAGACAACAGAGATTTTAGTAGCATTGGCAGTGGAGTCAAAGAGTGTAGTAATATCTAGGACCACTTCTTCCAAATGATCACCTGTTTCTGCAATGGCTTCATTCTCATGAACTCTGTCAGGGAAGAGCCATAGAGTCTAAAAGTTCCTCTGGTGGATGGTCACCATCTTTTTTCAGTGCCTTCTATTTCCATGCCTTCCAACCTGTCTGTGAAAAGAAGTGAAAAAATTGCAATCTCCTCCTGTGGTCCAGTGGATGGTGTTTCTATGATAACGAGGGACTCACTGTATAATGAGTGAACTTCAATTCTACTGTTGTTTCAAAATCTGTTGGTCCTATAACCAACTTCAGAACTTCATCCTTGAGTATTGCTTTGCTGTCCTCTGCTGATACTTCATCAAGCTTCCGTATAAGACCAAGTTCTTAAACACACTGACCTGCTGGGCACAGAAATTTGCTGGTTTTGGAAAATATAAAGAGTTTTGTGAATTTCTTTTTCTTCATGCCTAAGGATTATAGTGAAATGACCCTTCACTTTGAGATCTGTGCCTCCAGACGCTTGTAGCTTTAAGTCAGACGGTTCAATTTTTAACCTCCTTAAGCCAGTTCTCAAGTCAGTCCAATTTGTCCGATAGGACTAAGGCTCCTGCCCCGGTGTCCAGTTTAAATTCTGTCCTGTAACATTGGGCTTCCAACTCTACAGACCAGAACTGTTTGTCAGTTTCTTTGATTTTCCCCTAGGAAATCATCAGGTCGGTAAGGTGTATCTCCTATTTTTTACACCTCAGAATGGTTGGGAATATGTTCTAGTTTTCTTCCCTTGAATTAGGTTTTAGATCAACAAAACTGTTTAAAATGTACGGTCCTGCAACAGTGGAAGCATTTGGCTTTTCCTACTGGGCAGTCTTCACAGTGGTATTGTCTGTTGGCACTGTGTCTAGAGCATTTTAGCATAGGTGAAAGAGTTCTCCCCGCCTCTTTGGTGGTTTTGGAAGGCTTTTTTGTGGGCTTGTCAGTGGGCAGGATTCCCAACCTTGGGTCTACATACCTCCTTAGTCTTGATGTCATCCAGAATTACACCCCAATTCTGTCATCGCAGCTCTGTCTGCCCTGCGATCTATTCGGGCTTCTCTAAGGTTAAATCTTCTTCGGATTATAACAAATCCTACAGTGTGTCATTGAGCATGCCTGCTATGATGCGGGCTCAAACAAATTCATGCTTTAAGGCTTCATAACCTCAGGTACTAGCCAATAAATATAAATTGTTAATGAAGAAATAAATGGGCTCACCAAAACTTTTGCTCTTTCAATAACTAGATTCTTCTTTGGGCTGAAATATTTATCGAAAGCCCCCATAACCTTGTCATATGATGCTGAGGTATCCTCAATGCCTTTTCATGCCAGGGCATCATCAGCTATAGCCCCAACTGCAAATAAAAGTGTACAGACCTGATGTTTCTGAGTTTTTCCTTGTAAACTCGAAGCTGTACAGTACCTTTCAAATTGTGTTTCCAGAGCTCCCATCGTTGTCCTTGCTGCAGACCCTAGATATGTTGGAAAGGCTGTGGAAGGGATAGTGGCTGTTCAGTAGCTGTTGACATCGTGTGTGTCTCGCTGTCCCCTCCTCGCAGTACTTTTCCGTTTTGGTCGTTGTGAAGTTGATCTGTTCCAAGGTCTTCACCTGTGGGTTACCGATCTGTGGCCTCAGTTTCTTAAACTGTGGCCTCCAATACTACCATCATGCTTCAGTCTGTCACCATGTTTTGGTGAGGTTTTATTGTTACCTGTTTTATTACCTTACCCTACCTTGGTGAGGCTTTGCTTATTCTATGACAGACTTGAGATAGTATATAGATTTCCTTGAAGCTAGTTGTTAAGAACTATTTGCAAAGACATCAGGGTAAGCAAATGATTTTCCAGACCCAGATATTTCTGCATCTTGCTTTCTTAGTCATCTGACTCTTGATGTTACACTTACATATTTAATATCATTATGGTCTCATTAACATAACCATTAACCCATTACTCTACACTATACAAAGGCAAATATTTTTTTTGTATTTTTTCCCTGCTTCTGCAATCTGATGTGTAAGATTTTGCTTTAATACAAAATCCTTTGCTTAAATTGTTTTTCTTACAACCTTTATTTTGACTCCATATTTAATATTTAATTGTGTATTTTCATTTATAAATTTTTATTCATTAACCTGTTTTAACTTTATTTTAATGATGCCAATGCTTATCGTTGATGTTGTGCACTTTGTACAAACACTACCCCACCCCCTCCTGTTGCACCTCCTCCATTTGGATTTGAAGGGAAAGAGGTATGTAATTGATGCACCAGTAATAAGTGTGATATCCTGCAGATGGCATCACTATGACAACAGCCTTGCGTTAATGCACCAAACATTCCGGGCAATGAAAGAGGCCGTTTAACAGTCATATATTAAAAAGCACTGCAATAGAATCTGAAAGGTACATTTTACAAAGTTTGTGTTTCCACTGTAGAGTTCCACTGCTGGGAGCACTTTTTGGTAATTCAAGTGCAAAGGTAATCAAGCAAAACTGTAGCATATTGATTCCATATGTACCATAATCCAAGCAGCTCAAGAACAATTTTATGCAGAATTTGATGCTCTATATTCTTATGACTTCATTTTTCACCAGCTATTTATCCAGAATCTATTCTGAGTTTCACATCAACAACCTCTTCTGTCAGTCTCAATCTGACATCAGGATATGGATGAAACAACAGTGCCTCCAAATGAACATTGGGAAGACTAAAGCCATCATTGTCGTAAATTCTGCTCTCCCTTTAAAAAGATTTCAAAGCCTGAGCTGATGTTTTTACCCACTGCTTTTCATCCATTTATTTTCATTCCTTCTATTCATGTTCTCCCCTCTGTAAAATACTCAAGTTATCCTCTACATTAAAAGCGTAAATTAGATATAAATTCAAGTAGCCATCCATTAAATGGTTTAACTTTGCTAGTTGTGTGCTGACCATAACTGACCATTTTGAATTGAAATACAGGAATAAAACCCATGAGGGCAAATCTTGAAAGGCTCACTGACCTCAATACCTGACATGTTCTCTCAATAAGCAAACTGCCACTCCAGAGTATGAATTCATAAACTCCACATGCCAAGCTTTGCAGCTAATGAGTTAAATTTCAAAATCTGCTACTAATTATAATCAGATTGTTTTTAAGAAATGAGTATTGTAATTTTCATAATTATTACTTCTTTTGTTCATTAAACAAAAAACAGAGAAGTAATGGCATTGCCTAGATTGCAACTGAAACTAGAAAATTCTACATGCTGTAGTGGGGCACAACAGATTGTACAATAGGCTTGCAATCTGTGCCGGCAGGTAACAGTCTAGGTGAGAAGTTTAAAATTACCGCAGCTATCATCTTCTACTGAGATATAGGGAATTGAAGCCCTCTGACCGACTCTGGTCCTACTCTGATGAGACCAGATAGTGATTCTTGATAGGCTATTCCACCGTACCAGAAAGGAGGAAGCATCCCAGCTAAGTGTGATTCTTGTATCTACAGCCAAAATATCATCATGACTTAGTTGACAGTATACCTTCCTTTGGAAAGTATTTTAACTACATTCCAAACCTAGGCTGGCAATGAAGTGCTGAGGGAGTATTATATTTTTGAAGGCCAGGTCTTCAGGTGAAATGATAAACTGAGACAATAACTGAACTTTAGGGATTCCATGAGACTTTCTGGACAAAACCAGGCAATACCATCAAAAACAGCTAAACTGCTCCTTTGTCACGTAACGGCTTGATCGGCACCCCATCCACCACTGTAAACATTCATTCCCTTCACCATTGATGAACAGTTGCAGCAGTGTGTACCAAGAAGGTGGCTCACCACCACCTTCTCAAGGGCAATTAGAGATGGGCAACAGATGCTAGCCTTGCCAATGAAACTCACATCCTTTGAAAGAATAAAAACATGCACAATTAACCTTTGCCAATTCCTTCCAATGTGGACAGCTGGCAAATTTTTTGCTGCCTACTCATTTAAAAGATTGTAGTGTGCAACGAACACTTTTCATGCTGTTGTGTGGCCGCACATTTGGGCAGGGGTGCAAAGTCTTGAGAAGCTTGCATGAGTTTAAGTTAGCCTGCCCCAACCTAAGTGAGCTTGCACCTCCTAAGGGAAAGTGCATTTGAAAAGAATAAGTGTAGGAAGTCATTCTAAAAGTGAGTTTGAAATGGGAAAGGCACAAGGACAGCACAACATGGCAGGGAGCATGCTACAAGTTTCTCCGGCTAAGCAATGGATAAGCAATGTATAAAATACATAAACTTAAGCTTACCATATTTTATACTTTGTATGTTGTATAATTTATCATATAAAGCAGGGCTCCAGGGATAGTGTGGGGGAATGTTCTCATTGGATTCCTCTACAGACAGCTGACATGGACTTGATGGGCCGAATGGCCTCTTTCTGTGCCAAAGTGACTTTGTGGGGGGAATTTTATAGCACCTGCAAGAGTGAGAAACTGGCAGAGCCAAAATTTTAGATTCCCAATGGCAGGTTGAAATGCAGAGATTAAGTCAGCAAGGGTGCAGTGGCGGGTCGGGCCTCACATCATCCCGTGGTGGATTTCTACCTGTAATACATTTGCATGCCATGAATACCAATTATTTTAAAAGTAAAACCAACATATATATATAAATTACCTGCCAACAACCACATCCCGCAAGTTCATCTATGCTGATGACATCTGTTGTACCACCAAAGCTCCATCTTTCTGCACTCTGAACCAGATCCATAACAAAGACATTACAAAGTTGGTGGACTACTGCAGCTAATGGCATCTCACATTAAATCCCTCTAAAACTATAACCAGTGTATTCCACCTCCAAAATGCCAGTGTCAAAAAAGAATGGCATATCTACATGGATGGCCAGAGATTAAAGCATGATTCCAACCCAACATACTTGGGAGTGAGTATAGATAGGACTCTGTCCTTCTGGGAACAATTGAACAAAACAACAACAAAGGTCAAAAACAGGAACAACCTACTAACCAAACTTGCTGAATCTATGTGGGGTGCTGCTGCTACAACACTCCAGATCTAAGTACTTGACGTATCATACTCCGCAGCAGAGTACTGTGCAACCATCTGTCAAAGGTCATCACACACACATCTTGTTAACGCTCCATTGAATGCAACAATGTGCATCATAACTGGATCTCTCTGCTTAACACCGTCCCCTGGCTTCATGTCCTCACAAACATCACTATGCCACATATCCGCCAACTGATGAAAGCCCACAAGCTGGTTGAAATCATCCATGATGCACCTCACTTGCCACTTCATGATGACCTTTTCAACCCACCTACTGTCTGCCTTCCATCTCAGCACCCTATATGGAGCACCCTTCCTGAGCAAGATCTACTGGCAGGCATCCTTTTGATTAAGGAATAGTAAACACGGGAAGTCACTAATAAGTTCCTTGTGACAAACCCCATCTGTCAAATGGCAGGCTTTAAACTACCATGGTGAGAGTGGTCCTTGCTAAATAGGTTCAGGACAGGCCAGGGCAGCCAACCTCCACAGCTGGGGCCTCAGTACAAACCCCCTATGCACTTGTGGAAAGACACAAACAATGCTGCACATAATTGAGAGTGTCCCCTCCACAGAATAAGTGGCTGACTAATCACTTTAAACTCAGCAAATGAGGAGGCTATTAATTTGCTTCAGGGATTTGCATTCGCTAAATAAAAATAAATTTTTTTAAAATTTTGAAATTAAGTCCTACCATCAACATTAAGTCAGCAGCGCACAAGAATCTTAGGGCACCTGGTTCACGTTCGTTTAAAGGTGGCCTGCAACAGTCAGCTTTGTGCAGTTGTGTCTGAAGTCAGTGGTTTTCATTGTTGAACTCTGCAGCACAAGGGAGGGCAGCAGGAGAATGACAGCTTGCATGCAGGGTCAGGACCAGCAAGGGCGAGTCAAGTGTGAGGGGCGGTGTGGAGTGGGAGTCGGGGATATGGGGGTGTGAACTAGGTAGTGCCTGACATCCTGGCTGTGGTGGGAGTTTGGTGGGGACAGTCAATCAAGGTAAAGAAATGAGAAGCCTAAAGCTTGGAGTCAGCACTGTCCAAATGTGAGTTTGTTTCAGGGTGTTGGAGGAACATTCACAGTCATGGGGGAGGTTGATTCAGTAGGAGGTGGCAGGGGTGTAAGGTGCAGGTTGAGTCTGAAGTTGGGATAAATTAAGCTCTCGTAGGGCAGGTCATGGAATCTAACAAAAACTCCAAGGATGATGTGGGGAGTGTATAGGATCAGAGGGAGAATGTCAACGGGGACGGCTGTAGGCTCAGGAGGGAGAGATAGCATTTCCAATTGGAGGGTGACAGGGCCCAGGGTAATGAGGGGAAGGATGTAGGGTTATAGAGGGAATGTGCAAAGCACTTTTAGGAGGGCCAAGTGTGATGGGGACAAGTGAGAAAGTTACAGGAGGAGGGTGGGGGGTAACGGCTTCTAATGCAAACCTTAGAAGTACCTTATTCGCAATGCCTCCAAAGGCATATGTGACTGCCATGATTGGAAACTGAAGTGGGAGAGCCCAGTGTGGGGTGGGTGGAGTTTTGGTATGAACAATAGAAGGAGTTGAAAATCTCACTGTTCATCAGTTCGATGGATGAAATCCATGGACACACATTTTCTGATATCATTGTCTGCCTTCTTCTCACAGTTCAATTAGTGGGATATATATGGGTCCCATGCACCCAATATTCCAACAACCTTGGGAGCAGAAGGAGAATGCAATGAAGTAGGGCTCTCGCCAGTCAACAACAGAGGCCGCAACGCCAGCAGCAGAGGGGGAGGCTGGTCAGGATGCAGCTATCCAGCAAAGGCATCATAGGAGATGGGCACTGGTACATGACCATGTCCTCAGGATAAGAACTACTACTTGCAGATGTCTGAGAGACAATGGCATCAGGGATGGAGGCTGTCCTGGGGAGTGGTCACTGAAATATGTGAGATTGTGCAGCAAAACCTGCAGCCGCATGGATTTGGTGGGAACCCCATGCCAGTGGCTTTCAAGGTGACTGTGGCGCTCAATTTTATTTTTAGCACCAGTGATTCCAGCATTTCATGGGCAACATATGTGGCATATCACAGGCCACACACAGCTGCACAAAGGATGTTACCAATGTCTTCTTCCATCATGTGAATTAATTCATCAACTTCTCCACAGATTAGGACAGCCAGGTGGCAAAGACATTGGGCTTAGGGGCCATTGCTCGTTTCCCAGTAGTGCAACAAGTCATCGACAGCACTCATGTGGCCATTAGAGCTCCCTGGGACCAACCAGCGATATTTGTAAATCACTTTGAATGTGCAATTGTTCTGCGACCACAGGCAAAGAATCATGCATTTCTGTGCTTGTTTCCCAGGAAGCTCTCATAACTCTTCCATTTTGTGCAACTCACAGGTCCTAGGGCTTTTTGAGGCCCCAGCCCAGGGGATCCTGGGTGACAAGAGCTATCCCATCTGGACTTGATTGATGGCACCAGTGAGGCATCCCCACACTGCAGTGAAAGAGCGCTACAATGCATCTCATGTCTCCACCAGAGTCATCACTAAACAGACCCTTGGCTTGTCGAAAATGCACTTCCTCTGCCTTGACCAATTTGGAGGGGCTCTGCAGTGGGCACCACAGAGGATATCACAAATAGCCATGGTCTGCTGCGCACTGCACAAGGTGGCCATGAAACACGGAGGACTTTTGCAACAGGGAGAGTGGGAAGAGCAGCAATCCTCCTCAGATGAGGATGAACTGGATGTCATAGAGTCATAGAGGTCAACAGCACAGAAAAAGGCCCACCGGCCCATCGAGTCTGCACTGGTCAAACAAGTACCTGACTATTCTAATCCCATTTTCCAGCACTAGGCCCATAGCCTTGTATGCCATGGCATCGCAAATGCACATCCAAATACTTCTCAAATGTTATGAGGGTTTCTGCCTCTACCACCCTTTCAGGCAGTGAGTTCCAGATTCCCACCACCCTCTGGGTGAAAAAAATTCTTCCTCACATCCCCTCTAAACCTCCTGCCTCTTACCTTAAATCTATGCCCCCTGGCTATTGATCCCTCCGCCAAGGGGAAAAGTTCCTTCCTGTCTACCCTACATAATTAGCCTCTCATAATTTTATACACCTCAATCATGTCCCCCCTCAATCTCCTCTGCTCCAGGGAAAATAACCCCAGTCTATCCAATCTCTCCTCATAACTAAAATTCTCCAGCCCAGGCAACATCCTGGTAAATCTCCTCTGCACCCTCTCTAGTGCAATCACATCCTTCCTATAATGCAGATTCCAGAACTGCACGCAATACTCTAGCTCTGGCCGAACCAGCGCTTTATATAGTTCCAGCATAACCTCCCTGCTCTTATATTCTATACCTCGGCTAATAAAGGCAAGTATCCCATATGCCTCCTTGACCACCTTATCTACCTGTCCCGCCACCTTAAGGGACCAGTGAACATGCACACCAAGGTCCCACTGATCTTCGGTACTTCCCAGGGTCCTACCATTCATCGTGTATTCCCGTGCCTTGTTTGTCCTGCCCAAATGCATCACCTCGCACTTATCCGGATTAAATTCCATTTGCCACTGATCAGCCCATCTGACCAGCCCGTCTATACCCTCCTGTAATCTAAAGCTATCCTCCTCACTATTTACCATCCCACCGATTTTTGTGTCATCCGCGAACTCACTGATCAACCCTCCTACATTCAAGTCTAAATCGTTTATATATACCACAAACAGCAAGGAACCCAACACCGATCCCTATGGAACCCCACTGGACACGGGCATCCGGTCACAGAAACACCCTCCACCATCACCCTGTGCTTCCTGCCACTCAGCCAATTCTGGATCCAATTTACCAAATTGCCTTGGATCCCATGGGCTCTTACCTTCATTATCAGTCTCCCATGCAGGACCTAATCAAAAGCCTTGCCGAAGTCCAAGTAGACTACGTCAAATGCATTGCCCTCATCTACACACTTGGCAACCTCTTCAAAAAATGTAATCAAATTGGTCAGACATGATCTCCACTTGACAAAACAATGCTGACTGTCCTTGATTAATCCCTGCCTCTCCAAGTGTAGATTAATTCTGTCCCTCAGAATTGCTGCCAATAGTTTGCCCACCACTTAGGTTAGACTGACTGGCCTGTAGTTCATTGGTTTATCCCTTCCTCCCTTCTTGAATAACGGTACCACATTGGCCGTCCTCCAGTCCTCTGGCACCCTCCTGTGGCCAGAGAGGTATTGAAAATTATTGCCAGCGCCCCAGCTATCTCCTCCCTTGCCTCACTCAACAGCCTGGGATACATTTCATCCAGGCCTGGAGTTCTAGCTACTCTGAAGCCTTCCAAACCACTGAGAACCTCCTCCCTTTCTACGCTAATTTCTTTAATTATATCACAGTCCTTCTTCCTGATTTCCATACCCACGTCGTCCCTCTCACTTGTCAACACCAACACAAAGTATTCATTTAGAACACTACCTACGTCTTCCGGCTCCATACACAAATTACCACTTTGGTCCTTAATGGGCCAAACTCTTTCCCTAGTTATCCTCTTACTCTTAGTGTGCATGTAAAATAACTTTGGATTTTCCTTTATTTTACCTGCCAATGATTTTTCATGCCCTCTTTTTGCTCTCCTAATTTCCTTTTTAAGTTCCCCCCTACACATTCTATACTCCTCTAGGGCTTCCGTTGTTTTGAGCCCTCGGTATCTGGCATAAGCCTCACTTTTTCTCTTTATCCAATCCTGTGTATCCCTCAACATCCAGGGTTCCCTGGATTTGTTGGTCCCACCCTTTGTCTTTACTGGAATATGTTGGCCCTGTACTCTCCCTATTTCCCTCTTGAATGAGTCCCACTGCTCTGACGCAGATTTACCTAAAAGTAGCTGCTCCCACTCCACTCTGGCCAAATCATATCTTATCTTATTAAAATTGGCCTTCCCCCAATTGAGAACTCTGATTTCTGGCCCATCCTTGTCCTTTTCCATAACAACCTTGAATCTAACAGAGTTATGATCACTATCTGCTCCCCCACTGATACTTCTACCACTTGCCCGGCTTCATTCCCTAAAATTAAGTCCAGGACCGCCCCTTCTCTTGTAGGACCTTCTACGTACTAGCTTAAAAAGCTTTCCTGGATTCATTTTAAGAATTCCGCTCCTTCTAAACCTATCATGCTATGACTAACCCAGTTAACGTTGGGGAAGTTGAAATCCCCCACTAGTACTACTCTATCATTTTTACTCTTCTCTGAAATTTGCCTACATATCTGATCTTCTATTTCTCTCAACTGTTTGGGGGCCTATAGTACACTCCCAGCAATGTGATTGCTCCTTTTTTGTTTTTAATTTCTACCCATATGGTTTCATTTGAGGAGCCTTCTAAGATGTCATCCCTCCTTACTGCTGTAATTGATTCCTTGATCAATATTGCGATACACCCTCCTCTTTTACCTCCTTCCCTGTCTCGCCTGAATACCCTATATCCTGGAATATTGAGCTGCCAATCCTGCCCCTCTCTCAACCATGTCTCTGTGACAGCAATGACATCATACTTCCATGTGTTAATTTGTGCCCTCAACTCATCTGCCTTATTCGTCAGACTGCTTGCATTAAAATAAATACCATCCAACTTTGCCAAACTCCCTTGTGCGTTAACTGGCCTATAATCTCTATGCCTTCCAGACTCACTTGCTCTCTCTTCTAATTTTGGTTGTGCATCTCCCCCTGCTGAACCTCCTCTCAGGATCCCACCCCCCTGCCAAGTTAGTTTAAACCCTCCCCAACAGCACTAGCAAACCTCCCCACAAGGATGTTGGTCCCATTCCGGTTCAAATGCAACCCGTCCTCCTTATACTGGTCCCACCGCCCCCAGAAATGGTCCCAATGTCCCAGAAATCTAAAGCCCTCCCTCCTGCACCATTTCTCCAGCCACGCATTCATCTGGAGTAACCTCCTATTTCTATATTCATTGGCACCGGAAGTAATCTAGGGATTACTACCTTTGAGGTCCTGTTTTTTAATCTGCTTCCTAGCTCCCTAAATTCTGCTTGCAGGACTTCATGCCTCTTTCTACCTAGGTCGTTGGTACCAATATGTACCACGTTCTCTGTCTGTTTGTCCTCCATCTTTAGAATGCCCTGCAGCCATGGGAGGAGCCCTTGAATGTGCATGAGCCTGTACTGGATGCCAGGACCATGGAGAGATGTGCATGGATTATCAAGAACAACCTAATATACATCAGATCTGCCCCAAGTGAAGCACCTGCATGACCATGGTTCCATCGCTGGGATTCCATTGCCTGCTTGGGATGTAGAACAACCCTTACCAGTCACCTGGCAGAGCTACCTCTGAACCTGCATTCTCTGACGCCTGGAAGAGCAAGGGGAGAGGAGTTTTGTCACACACACTCACTAGTGAATACTGGCCCTGGTGACATCTGTGTTACACTTGGACATACATCAATCAGCCTAACATGAGCGAGAACTCAAATTCTGCACCATCCTTACAGAGCTTTGAGTTCTCCTACAACATTTCAATTATCTCCGCTGAGAGTGATCTCAGACAATCTCCTTTACAATGCACAGAAGGCAGAGTCAACTAAGCTTGCAAGTTCATTCGTGTCCCACAGAGTGGCAAGTACAAAGCTGGACACGAATATGAACTTTCAATAAAGAGTGAATGCAAAAATACAATATTATTTATTCTACAGTCAAGAAAATGTCCCTAACTCTCCTGTAACCACCAATGCGTGCCAACTATGAAAGTTCATTTAGCTCTCTGACTAAGCTAGTCCCATTAAATAATGATGATGTACACATGAATAAAGTGAAACCAACGTAAGGTGCAATATTTACAAGTGACATTTAAATTTGAAAAATACCCATGCCACCTTTGTGTTCTCAATAAGGTTTATGTTCATAGCAATTGAGTCGGGCAGGAAAGTTGTGGCCATAATGCAGAGTGACCCTCTTTGTCCAGGAAACTTTTTTATAACGCGCTCATTGAAGCTACATTGTCAGCTGACAAATGGTTTCACCAATGAGAAGCACCCCCACCTTGTGATTGCACATGCCTCGCATGTCCGCTGCCAACTGTTTTAATTTTAACTAGAATCGTGTGGGAACCAGCAAAAAGGAAGAGAATAGAAACGCTGCCCACTTCTGGTTCCACTGGTGGGAACAGTGTGCCAAGGAAAAATATCATCCTATGACGCTATTTTAAGCGAAGCTGGTAGCTCAGCCCACTAGCTGAAATTTTAAGGGCAAGTCTGCCTCCAGCAGCCCGGGAAGCCACGACTAGACTTTATAGTCATCAGGCAGTGAATGACCTGGGACTTAGCTCCACCCCTAAGAGGGAAGATGTGCCACCTCCAAGAGCTGCTGGCCAATCAGAGAGCTGGCAGCTCTCCAGTCACAGCTGCCCCACTGGGAGAGGTGGCAGCTGCTGGGACTGCAGTCAGTCCCCCCCAACAAGGAGGACTCCCCGATGAAGACTTGAAGGTAATTGGGCGAGCCTCACCAGGGCCAGTCAGGCAGTTCATAATGAGGGGCAGAGGATGGCGATCGAGAGGCTATGGGAGGTGGGGGGGGTTCAAGTGGGTATGTCCCTTTCTGCTGGATGGACCTCCATTGTGCACAGGGTGCCAAACCCTAGCCCTGAGCCCACAGCAAGTCTTCCAGGGTTTACCTGGGAGCCTTGCCATCAGATATGGGCAGCCCCTGCCACTGCTAAAATACAAGCAATGTTGGGAAGAGGTCCTTAGGAAGCCATTAATAGCCAACTTAAGGGCCTGAATTGGTCCAAGGATGAGCAGGCTACCCAACGCCTACCCTGCCACTGCTAAAATGCTGGTGGAGACTTGTAAGCAATGGGCACCACATCCCCCATGCCACACTAAAATTTTATGCCCTCCCCACCTGCCAACCCATTCCCAAGGGGAGTGTAAAATTCCAGCCCATGACTCTATAACTCTATAATTACAATTGTGTGCAATTAATCAGATCTGAGGCAATAAGGTTAAAATTAAATTAAGAGGGATGGTAACATTAAAGGGATCCTAATTTTAGTTAAGTTGAGATATTTAAATAATGAGTCAAATAAAGCATTTAAGTAAATCTACATATAATTTGAAGAGACATCAGCACAGGGGAAGCAGTTGATTGGTGAATAGCTGGTGGATACTTATTTAAGACTTAAATTTATTTTTTTTAATTCGGTTAATAAATACTGTGACAGTAGGGCACCTCATTCCCAGGAAATGTGTAACCTGTTCCACATGGGAACTCCAGGATGTTTCTTGTGTCCTGGACAACCATATGTGTAGGAAGTGTTACCAGCTTATTAGGAATTAGAGATAGTTTAAGTAAGTTATATTGGTATTTGTAGGTGTTACGAATGAGTCTTAGCTTTAAAGTTTGCCAAGAAGATATAATAATGTCTATAATGTTATTGGAAATTATTTTAAAATAGAGCTTAGTGGTGTCTGAATGTACGTGTGTGTATGTCTGAATTGGATCAAAGTCAGCTCGTCTAGAGACTTTGATGTATAGAAGAGAAGCGCGTTTGAAATGTTAATTAGACAAACATGGGGAAGTTTAGAAACATAGGTGTCAAGGGACAATTTGCATTTTAAAATAAACCATTCAAAAGAATGGGTGAAATATCACACCTAGCCAGAAGAAGCTAAATGTGTTTATTTTTCCAAAGCTTACTAATAAAATTGGTTCTATGAAAGGGATTTTATTGTTAGAAGAGGTGAAGTTCAAAAGACCTAGTGAAACAATGAGAATTTACATTCAAAGAGGAAAATATGTATAAAGGAAAAGGCTACTGGAAAAGGAGGAGAGATTCTAAGATCTAAAGCCTCCAGCCTGTAAGCCTCAAGCCACTGTCTGTAAGGACGCAGAGCTGAAAGAAACTCATTTTGAATTTGACTGTCCAGGGGGTGCTTTGTGAGGGGTCTGTTTAAATCTATGTGTTTTACAGTTGCCTTATCAGAGGTGTAACTAGGAGTCAGTTAACTAGGGGATTTTTGTAGTTATTATAGTAATAATTTTGTAGACATATGTATGTGCTTACAATCTTTCTTGTATTAAAAATGTTTAATTTTGTCTTATAAAAACCTCTTGAGACTCAGTTGTCTTATTACTACTGAACTCAAAGCCTGCATCTCAAAACATAAATTGCAAAATAGGTTATGACAGTTATTTCATGTTTCCCTCTGGGATTTGAACAGCTCAGCATTTACCATTGGCTGTGTCATAATAAGTTTAAGTTTGATTCGTATTTCTGTATTTGTGTGTTAAGAAAGATCAAATTGAGTTTTAGTTTCACTTTAAAAGGTGCTTGCATTTCTAATGAGAGTTTTATGACTGTAAGCTAAGTTAAGCAAACAACAGTAGGAAAAAAACAGTGCTGTTGCCTAGCAACAGGGGTCCAGAGAGGCAGGCCCCTCCCACAGATGCACTCAGAAGAAGAGAGACAGCAGTTTGATTTTTGAATCTGTTTGAGTTCAGTTGGTTTTGAAAGTAGTTGCCAGGAGAGACTGGAGCAAAGGGGACAGATAGCAAATCCCAAGCTAAAGGAAAGACTACAAAATCCAGGGAAGTTGAACAGGAGAAAGTCCCAAGAAGACCTTGTAGTCAAAGAAAGGACAGGAACCTGGAAAAGATTCTGTTAAGTGAAGTTAAGAGTGAGGGCCTGAGGTAAAGACTTCAAGCTTCAGGTTTAAAGAGCCAAAATCTGCAGGAAGTAAATTTAAAGCAAGAACAGCTTGTAAGAGGCAATAAGGTCCAAAGAGATGGCTGAAGGTCTGTAACTCTTTGCTATGGGTTCCACTTTGGGATCAGGCTTGACCAGGGGTAACCTCAGCTGGGGATCATAACAAGCTGGAGCAACTCAAGCTCCAGGGTTCAGGTCTTGAGCGGCAGCTGGCATCATTGCAGTGCATCTGCGAGACTGAGTGCTGTGTAAATACCAGATTTCTAGATATGGTAAACCTGTAGCTTAAGGGTGTGCAGCAGAAAGGGGATGGTTGTCTTCCATACAAATAAGGGGGACCAAGCAGGTCATGCAAGAATCCCCTGAGTACATCTCACTCTCCAAACAGCATTTAGTTCTGGTGAAATTGATGGTTCCCCTGGGAGGGCAACAGAGCCAAGTCCATCAAGCCATGGATGGTTCAGCTGCACAAGACGCAGAAGGGAGATTGGGAAAGAAAAAATGCTGGGGATTCTATAGTTAGGGTGACAGGCAAGCACTTCTGCAGCTGCAGACATGATTTCAGGATGCAATGTTGTTTCACTGGTACCAGGGTCAAGTATGTCACTGAGTGGTTGCAGAGTATTCTGAGGAGGGAGGGTGAACAGACAGAAGTAGTGGTCCATATCATGCCAATGATAGAGGTAGAAAGAGGGTTGAGATTCTGCAGGCAAGTCCAAGGGAGCTAGGAAGAAAACCATCAAGCAGGACCTCAAGGTAGCAATTCCTGGATTATTCCCAGTGCCATGTGCAAGTGAGTGTACAAATATTATAATAAAGCAGATGAATACATGGCTGGAGAGATGGTGCAGGAGGGAACGCATTAGATTCCTCGAATATTGGGACCAGTTCTGGGGGAGATGGGATCTATACAGGCCAGAAAGTTTGCATGTGAACAGAGTGGAGATCAATGTCCTCTCTGGGCTGTTTGCTAGTGCTGTTGAGGAAAGTTTAAAATAACTAGATAGGGGGTGGGAAGCAGGATATCACTTTAGAAATTAGAAACAAAGAGTTGGGGGAATTAGATAGCACGAGAGTAAGAAATAATAAAGTGCAATGCAGATTTGGAATATGAGAGAATTCCATAAAGCCTAAATTGGGTTTGAGTGCATATCTGCAAATACATGAAGCATGATAAATAAGGTTGATGAGCTACAGATGCAGATTTTCACATGAGAATCTTATGTTGTGGTGAAAAGGGATACCTGGCTCAAAAACGTCAGGACCAGGTACAAAATATTCGTGGATAGACGGTGTTCAGGAAAGATAGGAAAGGAAAAACAAGGTGGCAGTGTTTTTTTTTTATTCATTCATGGGATGTGGGCTTCATTGGCTTGGCCAATATTTATTGCCCATCCCTTGTTGCCCTTGAGAAGGTGGTGAGCTGCCTTCTTGAACCACTGCAGTCCATGTGGTGTAGGTACATCCATAGTGCTGTTAGGGAGGGAGTTCCAGGATTTTGACCCAGCGACAGTGAAGGAACAGCAATATATTTCCAATCCGGATGGTGAGTGACTTGGAGGGGAAATTGCAGGTGGCGGTGTTCCCATCTACCTGCTGCCCTTGTCCTTCTAGATGGTAGTGGTCATGGGTTTGGAAGGTGCTGTCGAAGGAGGCTTGGTGAATTCCTGCAGTGCATCTTGTAGATGGTGCACACTGCTGCTACTGTGTGTCGGTGGTGGAGGGAGTGAATGTTTGTATATGTGGTGCCAATCAAGCAGGTTGCTCCGTCCTGGACGGTGTCAAGTTTCTTAAGTGTTGTTGGAGCTGTACTCATCCAAGCAAGTGGGGAGTATTCTATTACACTCCTGACTTGTGTTTTGGACATGGTGGACAGGCTTCGGGGAGTCAGGAGGTGAGTTACTAAGCACAGGATTCCTAGCCTCTGACCTGCTCTTGTAGCCACAGTATTCATATGACTAGTCCAGTTCAGTTTCTGGTCAATGGTAACCCCCAGGATGTTGATAGTGGGGGATTCAGTGATGGTAATGCCATTGAACATCAAGGGGTGATGGTTGGATTCTCTCTTGCTGGAGATGGTCATTGCCTGATACTTGTGTGGCGCGAATATTGCTTGCCACTTGTCAGCCCAAGCCTAGATATTGTCCAGGTCTTGCTGCATTTGGACATGGACTGCTTCAGTATCTGAGAAGTCACGAATGGTGCTGAACATTGATCAATCATTAGTGAAGATTCCCGCTTCTGTACTCATAATGGAAGGAAGGTCATTGATGAAGCAGCTGAAGATGGTTGTGCCAAAGACACTACCCTGAGGAACTCCTGCAGTGATGTCCTGGAGCTGAGATGATTGACCTCCAACAACCACAACCATCTTCCTTTGTTCTAGGTATGACTTCAACCAGCAGAGAGTTTCCCCCTGATTCCCATGGCTCCAGTTTTGCTAGGGCTCCTTGATGCCACACTCGGCCAAATGCTGCCTTGATGTCACTCTCACCTCTCCTCGGGAGTTCAGCTCTTTTGTCCATGTTTGAACCAAGGCTGCAATGAGGTCAGGAGCTGAGTGGTCCTGGCCGAACCCATCAAGGCATCAGTGAGCAGGTTATTGCTAAGCAAGTGCCGCTTGATAGCACTGTTGATGACCCCTTCCATTACTTTACTGATGATGGAGAATAGACTGATGAGGCAGTAACTGGCCAGGTTGGATTTGTCCTTCTTTTTGTGTACAGGACATACCTGGGCAAATTTCCACATAGCTGGGTAGATGCCAGTATTGTAGCTGTACTGGAATAGCTTGGCTAGGGGTGTGGCAAGTTCTGGAGCCTTCAGTACTATTGCCAGAATATTGTCAGGCCCCATAGCCTTTGAAGTATCCAGTGCCTTCAGCCATTTCTTGTTATCACGTGGAGTGAATCGAATTGGCTGAAGACTGGTATCTGTGATGCTGGGGGCCTCTATAGGAGGCTGAGATGGATCATCCAATTGATACTTCTGACTGAAGATTGTAGCAAATGTTTCAGCCTTATCTTTTGCACTGATATGCTGGGCACCTCCGTCATTGAGAATGGGGATATTTGTGGAGCTCCTTCTCCAGTGAGTTGTTTAATTGTCCACCACCATTCATGGCTGGATGTGGCAGGACTGCAGAGCTTAGATCTGATCCGTTGGTTGTGGGATCGCTTAGCTCTGTCTATCACTTGCTGCTTATGCTGTTTGGCATGCAAGTAGTCCTGTGTTATAGCTTCACCAGGTTGACACCTCATTTTTAGATATGCCTGATGCTGCTCCTGGTATTCCCTCCTGCACTCTTCATTAAACCAGGGTTGATCCCCTGGCTTGGTGGGATGGGTAGAGTGGTGGAATATGCCGGGGCATGAGGTTACAGATTGTGGTTGAGTGCAATTCTGCTGCTGCTGATGGTCCACAGCGTCTCATGGATCTCCAGTTTTGAGTTGCTAGATCTACTCGAAATCTCTCCCAGTTAGCACAGTGATAACATCACACAACATGATGGAGGGTGTCCTCAATGTGAAGATGGGGTTTCGTCTCCACAACTGTGTGGTGGTCACTCCTACCGATACTGTCAGGGACAGATGCATCTGCAGCAGGCAGGTTGGTGAGGGTGAGGTCATGTATGTTTTTCCCTCTTGTTGGTTCCCTCACCACCTGCCGCAGACCCAGTCTAGCAGCTATGTCATTTAGGACTCAGCCAGCTCCGTCAGTGGTGGTGCTACCAAGCCTCTCTTGGTGATGGACATTGAAGTCCCCCACTTAGAGTACATTATGTACTCTTGCCACACTCAGTGCTTCCTCCAAGTGGTGTTCAACATGGAGGAGTGCTGGTTCATCAACTGAGGGAGGGCGGTACGTGGGAGGTTGCCTTGCCCATGTTTGACCTGATGCCATGAGGCTTCATGAGGTCCAGAGTCAATGTTGAGGACTCCCAGGGCATCTCCCTCCCGACTGTATACACTGTGCCACTACCTCTGCCCCACACATCTCTCCCACAGGCAGGACAGACCTAGGGATAGTGATGATGGTGCCTGGGACATTATCTGTGAGATATGATTCTGTAAGGATGACTATCAGGCTGTTGCTTGACTAGTCTGTGAGACAGCTCTCCCAACTTTGGCACAAGCCCCCAGATGTTAGTAAGGAGTACTTTGCAGGTCAACAGGGCTGAGATTGCCATTGTTCGTTTCTGGTGCCTAGGTCGATGCCGGGTGGTCCGTCCAGTTTCATTCCTTTTTTGTGACTTTGTAGCGGCTTGATACAACTTGAGTGGCTTGCTAGGCCATTTTAGAGGGCATTTAAGAGTCAACCATATTGCTGTGGGTCTGTCACATGTAGGCCAGATGAGGTAAGGACGACAGATTTCCTTACCTAAAGGACATTAGTGAAGCAGATGGGTTTTTACAACTATCGACAATGGTTTCATAGTCATCATGAGACTTTTAATTCCTGATTTTTATTGAATTCAAATTCCACCATCTGCCGTGGCGGGATTCGATCCTGGGTCCCCAGAGCATTACCCTGGGTCTCTGGATTACTAGTCCAACGACAATACCAATATACTATATTAAGGAAAATATTTCAGTACTAGGGAGAGAAGATGTTCTGGAGCAGTCAAGCACATAATCTATTTGTTTAGGGTTCAGAAACAATAAAGGTGTAACTACTGGGTGTATTCTCTAGGCCACCAAATGGTGGCAAGGAAATTACAGAGAGCTGCAGAAACTATGGAGTAATGATAATTGGGGACTTAAATTATCCCATTAAAGATTGGAATAGCAATATTGTAATGTAGCTCTTGGGGCAAAAGGGATCAAAGGACATGGGGAGAAACCGGGAGCACGCTATTGAGTTGGATGATCAGCCATGATCATAATGAATGGCGGAGCAGGCTCGAAGGGTCAAATGGCTACCCCTGCTCCTAGTTTCTATGTTTCCATGTAAAGGACAGAGAGAGGAAAGAGTTTTTGAACTGTGTTTGGGAGAATTTTCTTGATCAGTATGCTTCCAGCCCAACAAGGAAGGAGACATTGCAAGATCTAGTTTTGGGGAATGGCACGATTCACTTGGCTGCATGAGTGCAGCCCCTTGAGTGCTTGGAGCTAGACACCATCCAGCACAAAAGCAGCCCATTTGATCAGCACCCCATCCACCACCTTAAATATTCACTCCCCCCACCATAATGCACAGTGGCAGCAGTCCTTATTGTCTACAAGGCACACTGCAGCAACTCACCAAGGCTCCTTTGACAGCACATTCCAAACCCTCTGTCACCTAGATGGACAGGGGTAGCAGACACATGGGAATACTAGCACCTAAAATTTCCCCTCAAGTCACACAACCCTGACTTCGAACTCTATGGCTGCTCCTTCACTGTCATTGGGTCAAAATCCCGCAACTCCATCCCTAAGCGCACTGTGGTGTACCAACACTATACAGACTGCAACAGTTCAAGTAGGCAGATCACCACTATCCTCTCAATGATAATTCGGGATGGATGGTAAATGCTGACCTTGTCAGTGATGCTCATTCCATGAGCAAATAAAAATAAAGATCGAGCAATCTGCTGAGGTACTAAATGAGTAGTTTGCATCTGTCTTTACCAAAGAAGAAGATGCTGCCAAAATCACAGCAAAAGACAAAGTACGTGAGGTAGTCAATGGGCTAAAAATTGATAAAGAAATGGTATTAAAAAAGCTGGCTGCATTTAAAGTTGATTAGCCACCAGGACATGATAGGCTATATCTGAGGATGCTGGCAAAAGAAAGGGTGGAAATTGGCCATAATCTTCCAATTCACCCTGGAAACAGAGAAGTGCCAGAGGACTAAATAATTGCAAATGTTACAAAGAGTGTAAGGATCAACCCAGATATTACATGTTTAACCGTGGAGGTGGGAAAATTTTTATAAGTGATGATCCAGGGCAAAATTAGCAGTCACTTGGACAACTGTAGATTAATTAAGGAAAACCAACATGGATTTGTTAAAGGCAAATCATAGAAGCAAAGATTTCTCCATGGCAACAACTTGGCCAATCAGAGTTGACTTGCCAACCAATCAGCACCCTTTTCTCCTGTAGTATAAATTATTGTCATCATTTGAAATTGGCATTCTTGCATTTGTCCAGATGAGTGCAAGACAAAAATCTTTGGCAACATGTCTCCCTTTTCAGCAATATTTAACTTGATTAAGTTTGTTGATGAGAGTAATGTGATTGATGAGGTTTTTGTGGAATTCCAAATGGCATTTGATAAGGTGCCACATCATAGGCCTGCCAGCAAAGTTGAAGTCCATGGAATAAAAGGGACAGTGACAGCATGGGAACGAAATTGACTGAGCGACAGCAAACATAAGACATAGGAGCAGACCATACAGTCCATCGAGCCTGCTCCACCATTCAATATGATCCTGATTGATCATCAGCTTCAAATCTACTTTCCTGCTGGCTCCCCATATCCCTTGATTCCCTGAGGGGCCAAAAATCTGTCTATCTCAGCCTTAAGTATATTCAATGATGGAGCACCCACAACCCTCCGGGGTAGACAATTCCAAAGAATCACATCCCTCTGAGTGAAGAAATTTCTCCTAATCTCAGACCTAAATGATTGGCCCCTTATCCTGAGAATGTGCCCCTGTGTTCTAGATTCCCCAGCCAAGGGAAACAACCTCTCAGTATTTACCCTTCAGAATCTTATATGTTTCAATGTGATCACCTTTCATTCTTCAAACCTCCGGTGAGTATAGGCCCAATTTACTCAGCCTCTCGCCATAGGACAACCCGTCACATCCCAAACCAATTTGGTGCACCTTCACTATACCACCTCCAATGCAATTACATTCTTCCTTAAGTATGGAGACCAAAACTGCATACAGTACTTCAAGTGTGTCTCACCAAAGCCCTGTACAATTGTAGCAAAACTTTTTTATTTTTGTTCTCTAATTCCCTTTTAATAAAGGCCAACATGCCATTTGCCTTCCTAATTGCTTACTGTACCAGCATGCCAACATTCTGTGTTCCTTGTATGAGTACACCCAAATCCCTCTGAACATCAACATTCACAAGTTTCACACCTTTTAAAGTATTCTGCTTTACTTTACTTTCTGCAGAAGTGAATAACCTCACACTTCCCCTCATCATAGTCCATATGCCACATAATTGCCCACTCCCTTATATCTCTTTGTAGCCACTTCTGTTCTCCTCACAGCTTTCCCACCTAGTTTGGTATGATCAGCAAACTTTGATATATTACTCTCTGTCTCTTCATCTAAGTCATTAACATAGATCGTGAACAACGGCAGCTCCCCACTGATCCTTACAGCACTCCACTAATCACAACAGTCAACTTGAAACTACCACATTTATCCCTACACTTTGCTTCCTGTCCATTAACCAATACTCTATCCATGCTAATATATTATCACTAATTTCTTAGCTTGCATATTAACCTTTTATGTGGCACCTTATTGAATACTTTGTGGAAATCCAAGCACACTAAACCTACTGGTTCCCCTTTATTTACCCTAACAATTGCATCCTCAAAAAACTCAAATAAATTTGTCAAACATGATTTCCCTTTCATAAAACTACATGGGCTTTGTCTGATTATACCATGATTTTCTAAGTGCATTGTTAAGACTTCCTTAATAATGGATTCCAGCACTTTCCCAACGACTGATGTCAAGCTAATTGCCCTGTTTTCTCTCTCCCTCCTTCTTTGAATAATAATGTTACATTTGCTAGCTTCCATTCTACTGGGAGACAGAGAACAATGATTGTTTTTCAGTTGTTTTTCAGACCAAAGGAAGGTATATAGAAGGGTTTCCCAGGGGTCAGTAGTCAGGCCACTGGTTTTCTTCATAAATATTAATGAGCTAGACTTTAACGTGGAGGGCAAGATTTGCAGATGACACAACACTTGGAAATATTGTGAACTGTGATGAGGATAGTGATGGACTTCAAGACAACACAGGCAGGCTAGTGGAATGGTTGCCCATGTGGCAGAAGAAAATTAATGCAGCGAAATGTGAAATAATACATTTGGTGGGAGGAATGAGGAGATTCAATATAAAATAGAGGGCACAAGTCTAAAGAGGGTGCAGATTTTGGCTACCAAAGCGGGCAGCTTGAATCTGGAAATTTCTCAACTCACCAGACCCACCTCAGTAACAAGGGATGAAATAGGCCGTCGACCCTAGAAGCAGAGCATAGGTGGCCACGGGGGCAGGCAAGTGCCAAAGTGGGCGATTTGGAAGTCCCACTTCAGTTCTCTGGAACTTCATCCCATTTGCTTTAGAAGTTCTTGGCCCTGTACCACTCAGCTCTCATACCCTCTCACCCCCCTGACCAATAGACCCTCATACTCTCCATGCCAACTCATAACCTCCACCCACGCCCATATCTTCTCATACCCTCCATGCCAACTCAATAGCCACTCACCCAGTATCCACCATGGACAGACCTAAGGAGTCATCTGGAGATGAAAGAAATAAACTTCTAACAATCTAACTTAACTCTCACTCCTACACACTTGATAGTGAAAAAACTCCCATACTCAAATCCTTTGAAAGCTAACAAACATCTATTTCACTAACCACATAAAAATACAGCTAATCCTTTAATAGCACCTTTAAGCTGTCAATCATACTGTCAACTCAGCATCCCCTGCTGAGAGAATGGTAGCTTTTGAAACTCAGCCACTCATAATGATATTCTGACAGCCTTGGAGAAATGTTAACAAAGAGCTCCAGCATGACCAGATGCTATTTTTCTTTCTCACCTATGCCTATTAATCAATGCAGTGTTTTTTTAAACTCTCAGCGACAGCTGCAGCCTTTTTAAAAGAAGTTTAAAGAGTGGGCGGTTTTAAAAACTTCATATCATGACAATTATACAAACCTTACCCACCTTTCAAGAACGTTTGTGTCTACTCCATCAATTTGTGACTCCCACACTATGAGTTAAGCCCTTTGCAACAGCCAAAATGGGGTCTGTTTCAACTCTTAACTAATTTTAAATGGACCACCAGATTTGTGATTCGCGCATGTGGAAATCATGCCCTGCTCCCTTTGCCCCGTTGGCGAAAATGTTTTAGGCCAGAAATGGGGGTGGGCCTTCTGAATCCAGGTCTTGCATACCATTTTTAAAGATCCGCGGAGTCTTCCTGATTCAGCTGCAGGTGATATATATGTACAAATCATTGAGGTTGGCAGGGTTGGTTGAGAAAATGGTTAAAAAGGCATACGGAATCCTGGGTTTTATATATAGAGGCAGACAGCACAAAAGCAAGGAGGTTATGATGAATCTTTATAAAATACTAGTTGGGCCTCAACTGGAGTACTGTGTCCAATTGTTGGCATCAGGTTTTAGGAAAGACTTGAAGGCTTTAGAGAGGGTGCAGAAAAGATTTACAAATATGGATGAGGGAGTTCAGTTAGGTGGATAGACAGGAGATGATTGAGATAGACTGGGATTGTGGTTACAGAAGAGAAGGTTGAGAGTAGATTTAATAGAGCTTCTCAGCATCTCTAGACAGGGTAGATAGAGAGAAATGGTTCCCATTGGCGGAAGGGTCAAGAATCTGAGAACACTGATTTAAGCTGATTGACAAAAGAACCAATGGACATAAAAAATAAATTTTTGATGCAGCGGGTGTTTAGGATCTGGAACACATTGCCTGAGAGCGTGGTGCAGGCACATTCAATTGTGGCTTTCAAAAGGGAAAGAATTTGCAAAGCTTTGGGGAAAAGTCAGGGGAGTGGAAATAGCTTCCAGTGAGCTGGCATGGGCCTGATGGGCCGAACAGCCTAATTTGGTGCTGTAACCATTCTATGATCCTACGAGTTGGATTTTTCAGTTGGCAGGGTTTCTCAACCCTCCACCGGAAAAGTCAGTGGGGAACACAGCCTTGCTTCTGATGGCCGTCAAATAGCTATTTAATGCTTTACTGAGTGTTAATTGGCTGGAGGCAGGTCTTCCACACCAACATGGGGAGGAGATTCAGCCTCAGTTAGCTGCCAGCCATCTGATTGCCCAGAAGCTCTTTAATCCAAGCAACACCACTAGGAGCGATGGTCACTGCTGGGACTACATCATCTCCTACGGAATGAAATATCTCTAGCCCAGGATGGAGATAAGTCCGGGGGTCTCTCGGTAGGGTCAAAAGAGGAGGCCCCTGCGAGGGGGGCAAGTGATTTGGGGTCCAAGTCGCAAAGGCCAGGGAGGAGCGGCCACTTTGCGGCGTGGAGGTCTTGGGGGCCCCCAGTCAGGAAAGGCAGCCTGTGAGGCCCATGCAGGCTCTCATGCCTAACCTCCTCCCACTGGCCTAAAAATTGCAGCCAGTTAGGAAGTAGCCCTTAAGGGCCTCATTTTTTTTATTTGTTCACACGACATGGGCAACAATAGTTAGGCATTTATTGCCCATCCCTAATTGCCCTTGAGAAGATGTTGGTGAGCTGCCTTTTTGAACTGTTGTAGTCCATGTGGTATAGGTACAAGGTATGCCCACAGTGGAGTTAGAAAGGGAATTCCAGGATTTTGATCAGTGATTTTGACACTAGGCCTCAAATGCCACACTGCCCCAATTCCTTGTTAAGTCACTGCCAGGTTGGTGTCAGACAGGTAGGCAGCGGGATGGAAACTGGCAGAATTTTACATGCCACCCTATCTGCAAACCCACTGGCATGGGACTGTAAAACTGTGTTCCATGATTCTATACTATAGGAGGCGGACAGGAGGAGATAGTCTTCTATCTACGGGAAACCAGCAGGCCCTTCAAACAGACACAACGGGCTCTATTTTATCTGGCCTCTAGGGACAGGCTGGGCACAAAGAGGGTGGCCATAAAATGTTAAGGGAAGGCAGGTGTTGGATTGTCCACCACCTTCCCGATGCATATTTTATCAGCAGCAGGGAAGATGGAAGATAGTCTTTCTGCCCAAAGGCCAATTGAAACCTTAAGTGGCCAATTAAAGGTAAACACTTACAGCTGGCCTGCAAGCAAGGGGTGGACCTCCTAATCAGGCACCATGTGGCCCATGGAAGGGTTCCCTGGCAGCAATGGCCACCCCCACAGCAACATCACCTCATCAACCACCACCCACCCCTCACTGAAACCTGCCTGACTGCCTAGTGACCCTCACCTAGCTTCTTTCAAATCCATGACTTTGTTTGAAGCTAGGTTCAGATCCAGCAGTGGCCATTGGCCCTTCAGTTGACAGCAACTCTTGGAGGAGGGATCTCATCATTTAAAGGGACAGTAGCTTGTTAGCTGCTTGATTGCCACAGAATCTGGTTGGGTCTTCCCAAAATGTCTGAGGTGGGGCTTTCTAGCCCTCCAATGAGGCCATCACTACCCCAACAAAATCCAGCCCTACAAAGACAGTGGGAGCAGATGGTAATAGTGATCAATCCAACCAGTGCAGCCCTGAGGATCTGGATGCAGTGCTGGAAGAGGTTCAATGAGCATATATAAATGGTCAAGGTCAGTGAATTCATCTTCAAATGCCATATCTTACCAACTTTGCAACTAGCTTCTCAACTGGCCTCTCAATTCATGCCCACCACCCCCACCAACAGTTTCTAACAATTCCTATCAACCATGACTCATGCATCATTTTAGGATCATAGGAACTTGGGCAGGTCATTTAGCCCTCAAGTCTGTTCCAATTTGAATGAAGTCATGGCTGATTTGCAACCTATCTGCATATATCTGCCTTGCCCTATATTCCTTAAAACCTTTGATTGACAAAAATCTATCAATCTCAGTTTTAAATTTAACAATTGACCTCATTAATTTGCATAAAAGGGTTGCAAACTCCTCCCACTTGTGTATTTGAGCATTTTCTAATTTAACACCTGGAAGGTCTGGCTATCAGTTTTAGACTATGTTTTTGAGTCCTAGATTCCCTAACCAATGCAAATACTCTCCATCTCTATTTATCCTACCTTTTCCCCTTAATACCTTGAAAAGTTGAACCAAATCACCCCTTAATCTTCTAAATTCCAGGGAATACAACCTTAGATTGTGTAATCTCTCTTCATACCTGAACACCAAAGGTTAAATTATCATTCTGGATAAATCTATACTGCACTCCCTCCAAGGTCAATATACCCTTCCTAAAATGTGGTCACAATTCTCCAGATGCGATCTAACCAAGACTTTGTATAGCAAAAGCATGATTTCCATTCCCTTCTATTCTAGACCTCAAGATATAAAGGCCAGCACTTCATTAGTCTTTTTGATTTGAACTGTGAACTTGGACATTCAAATCTCCTTGGACTGCCATTGTTTCTACATTGCCACCATTTAGAAAGTACCATAGGTACACTAAGCTCTACCTCACCACCACCACTCGTGATCCCTCCAGTGTCTCTGATTTGTCACGCTGCTTGTTCTGTATCCAGTTGTGGATGGTGTTGGAACGTGCTGGATTACTTTGTATCTTAGATTACTTTTTAATCTCAGAACAATGCAGTGATGACTCTAGTTCTAAATCTTTATTTACAATACTTTAAAACATCTCAGAATTTACATGACTTCCAACACACATGGTCTTTGCTAGACCCAGGTCCTTTCCAGAACATTCCTAGTCTGGTGTTGGTACTTCACTCTCTTGCTCTACCCACAGGCTTAAGCAATCAAGAAAGTGTACAATGATCTGTTACTATACTAGCATAATCAAATACAGAACAATTAAACCATTGAGCACTACAGATGGGCCACAATTTCCTCCAATTAAAAATTGTGATGACTGAAGTTATTGTTTTTGGGCTTCATTTTCTAGCCACCAATTCCATTCCCGCTTCCTGGCCATTGTCTCAAATTGAACTAAACTATTCACATACTCAGCGTCATCTATGACATGGAGCTGAGTTTTTGAGGCCATTTCTTCTTCACCTGCAAGACTGCCTACTTCCACCTCCATCATATCACCCGTGTCTGCCCTACTTAAACCCATCTGCTGTTGAAACCCTAATCCTTGCTTTGGATACCTCCAGACTCGACTGTTCAAAGGGTCTCCTGGCCAACATCCCATAATCTATCTTCCATAAAAATCAGTGCATTCAAAATCTGTACCCTGACTTGCCCGAAGTCCTTCACATGTGTGCCTTCTGGCCTACATTGGATTCCAGCTCACCAAAGCCTCAATTTTAAAATTCCCATGCTTGTGTTCAAGACTTTCAGAGCCTTGCTCCTTCCTTTCTGAACCTACAGCCTTTTGAGGTTTCTGTGCTCCTCCAACTCTGGCTTCTTGTGCATCCACTAATTTTGTTCTCCTGTTGGTGGCCGTGCCTTCAGCTATCTACACCCTAACTCTAGAATTCCTTTCCTAAACTTCTCCATATCTCTACCTCTCTCCTCTTTTTAAAACGCTCATTAAAATCTAACCATTAAATATCTTGATCTACGGTTCACTGTCAATTTTTGTCTAAGCTTCTGTAAAGTAGCTTAGGACATTTTTCTAAATAAAGGTGCTATATCCATACAAGTTGTTGTTTTGGAGGTGCAATATTGAATGCTAGCAAACATTTCATTGCAGTTGACTGTGACAAGAAATTTTATGAAGCATTCTACACAACCATACTCACTTTTTATACATATATACCTTTCATATATAAATATATACAGTTATTTGCAGAAACAAATTTGCTGAATTTCTTAGTCATTTGTTTATGCATAATTAAATTACACTAAATTCTCAGTTATTTTTTTCACTCTAACTTCTCCCCTACTTTGCAGAAGGTGGTGACTCATGTTGGAAGAGGTTCTACGAATCGTGCACCTCGTCCCAGTAATTAATCTTTACACATGAGCCCAGACTGAAAACGTTGCAGTCTGTTCAATTGTGAAAAGCTTTACAGCCAAACCCAACCCTATCCTCACTCAAAATATATGTAATTACACACATGTTTTACAGTAATGTCTCTGAATAGCAACCAGAGACAGGAATGCTGGTTGATTTTTTTCATTTGCCAAGCTCAGGGCATTGAAGCCAGTTGTAGGATTTCCACCGTTGTCCCTATTCAGTTAATTCAGCATGACTCAGGGATTGAATGGTGATTGTCCTGGACACACAGTTCCAGGATCATTAAACACTGTTTAGTTGTCTTCTGAGGATCAATTAGTAGCCCAGCAACTTCTCAATTGTCCCTTCAAGTCAAATGATGAATCAAGAGAAACATTTTGACTCTCAGAATAAAATATGTAAAGCTATTGAAAAGAATGCTGAGACCCACAAATCATAGTTATATGCCTCATATAACAAGAGATTGCAGGCTTAATTTCTAACAGACACTTATATGTTCACCAAGCTGACATAGGTAGAATGAGGAATGATATTCTGCTGAGAACATTTGAGGAGTTAGGGTCTAAATTATAACACAGAACCTGAAAGGAAATAACCCAGGATTGTTAACTGAGCCACCTGTCAATTGGCTTAGGATCACACAGATTAGAGAATTGAATACATGGCTCAAATAGTGGTATGGGGAGAAGGAGCTTTGATTCATGGGGCACTGGCAGCAGTACTGGGGAAAGAGGGAGCCATCCCATTGGGAACATTCCACCACTCCACTTAAATGGTACTGGGATTAGTGATAGGCTTTGAAACCAAAAGGAGGGGTACGGGTAGGGATCAGGTGAAGGGACATTTAGAAATCTAAAGAGAAAGGTTGAGGCGATAGCGCAGGCAACATTTACAATTTAGATAAAGACAAACAGAGTGGGACAAAGGGACAGAGAGTTTAATGGTAAAATGCATCAGAGTATAATACCCATGCAAAGAATAGTAGGAAGAAAAGAAATCATTAAGAAAATCTTAACAATGCATTTAGAAATTCATGGTATGATTAGACAGGATCAATATGGTTTTATGCAAGGGAAATCCTGTTTGTTAAATTTGTTAGAGTTGTTTGAGGACATAACTAGTGAGGTAGATAAAAGGGAGCCAGTAGAGGTCGTATAATTGGATTTCCAAAAGGCATTCGATACAATGCCGCACAAAAGGTTAATATGCAAGATAAGAGCTCATGGAGCTGGAGGTAATATATGAGCCTGGATAGAGGTTTGGTTAACGGGCAGGAAGCAGGGAGTGGGGATAAAGGGGCACTTTAAAGTTGCTAGACTGTTGCAAGTGGAGTCCTGCAAGGACCAGTGCTGGATCTCAGCTATTTACAACATATACTCATGACTTAGGTAAAGGGACCAAGAATAGTTTATCCAAGTTTGCTGACGATATAAAGCTAGGTGTGAAAGTAAATGATGTGAAGGACACAAGGAAGCTTGAAAGAGATATAGACTGGTAAAGTGAATAGGCAGATGGAGTATAATGTGAGGGAATGTGGGTTTTATTTTTCCTTGTTCTTGGAATTTGAGCATCGCTGGCAAGGGCAGCATTTATTGCCCATCCCTAATTGCGCTTGTGAGTTGCTTTCTTGAACCGCTGAAATCCCCACTTGCTGTTAAGGAAGGAGTTCCAGGAGTTTGACCCAACGACAGTGAAGGAATGGCAACAGAGTTCAAAGTCAGGATGTTGTGTTACATGGAATGGAACTTGCAGGTGGTGGGCCTTGTCATCCTGACTCCCAAAAGCATGTCCACCATCTACAAGGCTCAAGTCAAGAGTGTGATGGAATATTTTCCATTTGTCTAGTTTAATACAACTGCAATAACACTCAAGCTTGACACCATCGAAGACAAACCAGCCCAACTGATTGATCTCTTGTTGGTTCTCTCACCACCTGCCGCAGGCCCAGTTTAACAGATACATCTTTCAGGACTTGACCAGCAAAATCAGTAATGGTGCTACGAAGCCATTGTTGGTAATGGACATCAAAATTCCCCAACCAGAATTCATTTTGTGCCATTGTTCACCTCAGTGTTTTTTCCAAGCGGTGTTCAACATGGAGGGGTCCGGATTAATCAGCTGAGGAAGGGCAGTAAGAGGTAATCAGCAGGAGATTTCCTTTCCCATGTTTGACCTGATGCCATGAGATTTCATGGGGTCTGGAATCAATGTTGAGGACTCCCAGGGTCACACTATCCCACTGTCCTGCAGATGAGCCGGAACGTACCCAAGGATGTTGGTGGAGGAGTCTTGGAATGATTTTGTAAGGCTGTTGCTTGGCTAGTGTGTGGAACAACACTCCTAATTTTTGGCACAAATCTCAACACGTTGTTGAGCAAGACCTTGTAGGGTTGGCTGGGCAGGTTGTAATTTAACCATTTCCAGTGTCTAGTTGATGCCAGGTGATCCGTCCAAGTTTATTCTTATTTGACTTGTCTGCAGTGGTTTGATAGAACTAGGCCAATTCAGAGGGCAATTAAAAGTCAACCATAATGCTGTGGGTCTGGAGTCAAATGTAGGCCATATCAAATAAGGATGTTAAATTTCATCCCCTGAAGGGCATTACTGAGCCAGATGGTTTTGACAAGAATGAGATAGGTTCAGCATCATTATTAACGAGATTAGCATTTCATTCCAGGTTTATCCATTAATTGCATTTAAATTCCCTAGCTGAGATGGTGGGAATTGAACTTACTTCTCTGGAGCTTTGGTCCGGGCCTCTGGATTACTAGTCCAGTAATATTACCACTGTGCTACTGTCCCCTATTCATCTTGGTGGTAAGAATTCAAAAGCAGATCAATTTTTAAACTTCTAAATGTTGATGTTCAGAGGGAATTATTGGAGGTCTTGTGGCGCAGTGGGAGTATCCTTACCTCTGGGCTAGAAGCTCCAGATTCAAGTTCCATACCAGGACTTGTTGACCATGGAAGGAGTGCTCATGACGCAGGTTTTTTTTTCCATTCATTCACGGGATGTGGGCTTTGCTGGCATGGCCAACATTTATTGCCCATCGCTAGTTGCCCTTGACAAGGTGGTGGTGAGCTGCCTTCTTGAACCGCTGCAGTCCATGTGGTGTAGGTACACCCACAGTGCTGTTAGGGAAGGAGTCCCAGGATTTTGACCCAGCTACAGTGAAGGAACAGCGATATATTTCCAAGTCAGGATGGTGAATGACTTGGAAGAGAACTTCCAGATGGTGGTGTTCCCATGGGTCTGCTGCCCTTGTCCTTCTAGATGGTAGCAGTCGTGGGTTTGAAAGGTGCTGTCTAAGGAGCCTTGGTAAATTCCTGCAGTGCATCTTGTAGATGGTATACACTGCTGCTACTGTGCATCAGTGGTGTAGGGAATGAATGTTTGTGGATGTGGTGCCAATCAAGATGTCTGCTTTGTCCTGGATGGTGTCAAATTTCTTGAGTGTTGCGGAGGCTGCACTCATCCAGGCAAATGGGGAGTTTTCCATCACACTCCTGACGTGTGCCTTGTGGCTTTGGGGAGTTAGGAGGTGAGTTAATCTTTGCAGGATTCCTACCTTCTGACCTGCTTTTGTAACCACAGTATTTATATGACTAGTCCAGTTCAGTTTCAGGTCAATCGCAAGCTCAAGAGGTTGATAGTGGGGGATTCAGTGATGGTAATGCCATTGAACACCAAGTGGCGATGGTTACATTCTCTCTTGTTGGAGATGGTCATAGCCTGACAATTGTGTGGCACAAATGTTACTTGCCACCTTTCAGCCCAAGCCTGGATATTGTCCAGGTCTTGTTGCATTTGGACATGGACTGCTTCAGTATCTGAGGAGTCGCAAAGGGTGCTGAACATTGTGCGATCATCAGCGAACATCCCTGCTTCTGACTTCATAATGGAAAGAAGGTAATTGATTAGGCAGCTGAATATGGTTGGGCTGAGGACACCAACCTGAGGAACTCCTGCAGTGGTGTCCTGGAGCTGAGATGACTGACCTCCAACAACCACAGCCATCTTCCTTTGTGCTAGGCATGACTCTTATCAGTGGAGAATTCGCCCCCTGATTCCCATTGACTCCAGTTTTCCTGGGGCTCCTTGGTGCCGTACTCTGTCAAATGCAGCCTTGATGTCAAGGGCAGTCACGCTCACCTCAGCTCAGGAGTTCAGCTCTTTTGTCCATGTATGAACCAAGGCTGTAATGGGGTCAGGGGCTGAGTGGTCCTGGCGGAACCCAAACTGGGCGTCAATGCGTAGGTTATTGCTAAGCAAGTGCCGCTTGATAGCACTGTTGATAACCCCTTCCATTACTTACTGATAATTGAGAGTAGAGTGATGGGGTGGTAATTGGCTGGGCTGGATTTGTCCTGCTTTTTGTGTACAGGACATACCTGGGCAATTTTCCACATTACTGGGTAGATGCCAGTGTTGTAGCTGTACTGGAACAGCTTGGCTATGGACTCGGCAAGTTCTGGAGCATAAGTCTTCAGTACTATTGCCGGAATATTATCAGGCCCCGTAGCCTTTGCAGTATCCAGTGCCTTCAGCCGTTTCTTGATATCACGTGGAGTGAATCAAATGAGCTGAAGACTGGCATCAGTGATGCTGGGGACCTCTAGAGGAGGCCGAGATGGATATCTATTCAGCACTTCTGGCTGAAGATTGTAGCAAATGTTTCAGCCTTATCTTTTGCACTGATGTGCTGGGTTCCCCCATCATTGAGGATGATGTTGTTTAACTGTCCACCACCATTCATGACTGGATGTGGCAGGACTGCAGAGCTTGGGTCTGATCTGTTGGTTATGGGGTCACTTAGCTCTGTCTATCACTTGCTGCTTTTACTGTTTGGCATGCAAGTAATCCTGTTCTATAGCTTCACCAGATTGACACCTCATTTTTAGGTATGCCTGATGCTGCTCCTGGCATGCCCTCCTGCATTCTCCATTGAATGGGCTGATAATCTCTCCACTATTCCCCAAAGGGAAAAAGACTGTTTGTATGTGAAGATAGGCTTAAAAAAAATGGTGACTTGGTTGTACTCATAAAAAGAACATAGAAAGTTAGCATGTAGGTACAGCAAGCAATTAGGAAGACAAATATCATGGTGGCCTTCATTGCTGGGGAATTGCAGTCCAAGGATAAGGTAGTCTTGCTACATATGTTTAGAGCTTTGGTGAGACAGCATCTGGAGTACTCTGCATAGTTTTGTTCTCCATACACAAGGAATGAGATACTTGCATTGGAGGCAGTACAGCAAATGCTCACTAGATTGGTGCCTGGGATGAGAGGATTGCCCTATGTTGAGAGGCTGAGTAAATTGGATCGATTTCCTCTGGAGTTTAGAAGGATTATCACATTGAAACACACAAGAATCTGAAATGGCTTGACAGGGTGGACACTGAAAGGTTGTTTCCCCTCGCTGTGGAATCTAGAAGACAGGGACACAGCCTCACAATAAGGGTCGATCATTTAGGACTGAGATGAGGTCAAATTTCTTCACTCAGGGATGTGAATCTTTGGAATTCCGTAACCCAGAGGGTTTTGAATGCTGTATTGTTGAATATATTTATGGCTGAAATAGACAAATTTTTGGTTTCTCAGGGAATCATGGGATGTAAGGAACTGGTAGGAAAGTGAAGCTAAGGCAGAAGATCAGGCATGATCTCATATTGAGTGACAGAGCAGGCTCAAGGGGCAGTACTCCTCTTATTTCTGATGTTCTTGTGTTTTCAGTTTTCTAACTGGCTGCTAGATTTGATTTACTTGTCCTAGAATTAAGAGTCTGATGGTGCATCCTCTTTCAACTTAAATGCTGTGCTCATTAGTTTAGGGGTATGATTCTCGCTTAGGGATTTTCATGGTGTAAGTATGCGGGAGGTCCTGGGTTCAATTCGCGGACGAGTCTTAGTACCGCTTTTAAGGATGTGATTGCACAGGACGGGGTGCAGAGGAGATTCAGCAGGATGTTGCCTGGGATGAAGCATTTTAAGTTATGAAGAGAGGTTGGATAGACTTGGGTTGTTTTCGTTGGAGCAGAGAAGACTGAGGGGTGACCTGATCGAGGTGTACAAGATTATGAGGGGAATGGACAGGGTGGATAGGGAGCAGCTGTTCCCCTTAGTTGAAGAGTCAGTCACAAGGGGACATAAGTTGAAGGTGAGGGACAGGAGATTTAGTGGGGATGTGAGGAAAAACTTTTTTACCCAGAGGGTGGTGACAGTCTGGAATGCACTGCCTGGGAGGGTGGTGGAGGCGGGTTGCCTCACATCCTTTAAAAAGCATTTGTCATGTCATTGCATTCAAGGCTATGGGCCAAATGCTGATAAATGGGATTAGGTAAGTAGGTCAGATGTTTCTCACGTGTCAGTGCAGACTCAATGGGCCAAAGGGCCTCTTCTGCATTGTGTGATTCTGTGAATTGAGAACCAGTGGACACCGATTTAAAGTTATTGGCAGGAGAAGCAATGATAACATGGGGAAAAGCTTTTTACACAGTTAATGGTTCAAATCTGAGAGTGTGGTAGAGGCAGGTTTAATCAAGGCCCTCAAAAGATAATTGGATAATTATTTGAAGACAAGGAATCTGCAGGGGTGCAGGAAAAAGGCGGAGGAGTGGAGCAAGGTGTGTCCCTTTTGCAGGGAGCCTGCACAGACACAATGGGCAGAATGCCTTCTTTCTATGCAATATTCATTCTATGATTTTTATGATTCTTTCTCACTACTTGTTTCTACTTTAATAATACTCTCACTTTGAGGATAGTAATACTTTTACTCCTGTTTGTAAATTTAGCGCTGACCAACGATTGAACTTGGACCTTCCTGGCCAAATTTTTTTCTTTTTGTTATTCATTCGAGGGATGTGGGTGCTGCTGCTAGGCCAGCATTTATTATCCATCCCTAATTTCCCTTGAGGAGGTGGTGGTGAGCTGACTTCTTAAACTGCTGCAGTCCACGTGGTGTAGGTACACCCACAGCACTGTTAGGGAGGGGGTTCCAGGATTCGGACCCAGCGACAGTGAAGCAACAACGATATATTTCCAAGTCAAGATGGTGAGTGGCTCGGAGTGGAACCTCCAGGTGGTGGTGTTCCCATGTGTCTGCTGCCCTTGTCCTTCTAGATGGTAGTGGTTGTGGATTTGGAAGATGCTGTCTAAGGAGGCATGATGAGTTCCTACAGTGCATCTTGTAGATGGTACATACTGCTGCTACTGTGCGTCTGTGGTGGAGGGAGTAAATGTTTGTGGATGTGGTGCCTATCAAGTGGGCTGCTTTGTCCTGGATGGCCTCGAGCTTCTTGAATGTCGTTGGAGCTGCACTCATCCAGGCAAGTGGAGAGTATTCCATCACACTCCTGACTTGCTTTTTGGACATGGTGGACAGGCTTTGGGGAGTCAGGAGGTGAGTTATACGCTGCAGGATTCCTAGCCTCTGACCTGCTCTTGTTATTTGTTATTTATATAGCTAGTCCAGTTCAGTTTCTAGTCAATGGTAAACCCCAGGATGTTTACAGTGGGGGATCCAGTGATAGTAATGCTATTGAATGTCAAGGGACACTGGTTAAATTCACTCCTTTTGGAGATGGTCATTGGCTGGCAAAAAAATAAAATACTGTGGATGCTGGAAATCTGAATTAAAAACAGGAAATGCTGGAAAAATTCAAGATTTGCTGAGTTTTTCCAACATTTTCTGTCATTGCCTGGCACCTGTATGGTGTGAATGTTACTTGCCAGTTGTCAGCCCAAGCCTGGATATTGCCCAGATCTTGCTGCATTTGGACATGGACTGCTTCAGTATCTGAGGAGTCGCAAATGGTGCTGAACATTGTGCAATTATTAATGAACATCCCCACTTCTGACCTTGTGATGGGAGGAAGGTCATTGATTAGGCAGCTGAAGATGGTTGGGCCAAGGACACTAGCCTGAGGAACTCCTGCAGTGATGTCCTGGAAATGAGATGATTGACCTCCAACAACCACAACCATCATCCTTTGTGCTAGGTATGGCTCCAACCAATGGAGAGTTCCCCCTTGATTCCCATTGATTTCAGTTTTGCTAGGGCTCCTTGATGCCATACTCGGCCAAATGTGGCCTTGATGTCAAGGGCAGTCACTCTCACCTCACCTCTGGAGTTCAGCTCTTTTGTCCATGTTTGAACCAAGGCTGTAATAAGGTCAGGAGCTGAGTGGCCCTGGCAGAACCCAAACTGAGCATCAGTGAGCAAGTTATTGCCAAGCAAGTGACACTTGATAGCACTGTTGATGACCCCTGCCATTACTTTACTAATGATGGAGAATAGACTGATAGGGCGGTAATTGGCTGGGTTGGATTTGTCTTGCTTTTTGTGTACAGGACATACCTGGGCAATATTCCACATTGCTGGGTAGATGCAAGTGTTGTAGCTGTACTGGAACAGCTTGGCTAGGGACTCAGCAGGTTCAGGAGCACAAGTCTTCAGTACTATTGCCGGAATATTGTCAGGGCCCATAGCCTTTGCAGTATCCGTGCCTTCAGCCATTTCTTGATACCACGTGGAGTGAATCAAATTGGCTGAAAACTGGCATCTGTGATGCTGGGGACCTCCAGAGAATGCTAAGACGGATCATCCACTCGGCACTTCTGGCTGAAGATTGTTGCGAATGCTTCGGCCTTATCTTTTGCGCTGATGTGCTGGGCTCCCCCATCGTTGAGGGTGGGGATATTTGTGGAGACTCCTCCTCCAGTGACTTATTTAATTGTCCACTGCCATTCACGACAGGATGTGATAGGACTCCTGAACTTAGATCTGATTCGTTGGTTGTAAAATTGATTAGCTCTGTCTGTCACTTGCTGCTTATGCTGGTTGGTATGCAAATAGTCCTGTGTTCTCGCTTCACCAGGCCGACACCTCATTTTTAGGTATGCTTGATGTTACTCATCGCATGCCCTCCTGCACTCTTCTTTGAACCAGTGTTTATCCTCTGGCTTGGTGGTAATGGTAGAGTGGGGGATATGCCCAGACCATGAAGTTACAGATTGTGATTGCGTACAATTTTGCTGCTGCTGATGGCCCACAGCGCCTCATGGTTGCCCAGTCTTGACTTGCTAGATCTATTTGAAATCTATCCCATTTAGCACAGTGGTAGTGCCACAAACACGATGGAGAGTATCCTCAATGTGAAGACGGGACTTCGTCTCCACAAGGACTGTGTAGTAGTCACTCCTACTGATACTGTACATGTCATGGACATGTGCAGATCTAAAATAGATTCCCTTAAAATTTTAAATTAAATTTTCTTTCCACTATAAACTTTGATTCAACATAGTTGAGTTTTATTCTTTTGCAATGTTGAAGTAGTGTGAAGCAGCGCTCCAGGACATTTTGCAGCAATTATTTTTTTATGTTTTATGTGACATCATCAGTTGGTAAATGGTATAAGAAAGGGTTAGCATTAAGAAGTTAATGTATGCTGGCTAATTATTACAACATGATGGCGTGGCTTTCATTATTTTTTATTTTGGTGGTTGCTTTATTTAATGACAATAAATTAAATTAGAAAAGAACCTGGAGAGCTATGGGTTATTAAGTGAAATACTGTAATTCAATGGAGTACCAATAAAGTCAATATATATTAGTCTCACTGTGCATGTCTCTTTCTTAATGAGTAGTAAGCATAATGGGGAAGCAATGATAAAGGGTTGTAAAGTCATATGTGGTTTGTTGGCATGGTAACAGTTAAGACACTCAAGGACCCTGAAAACCAGCATTAAGATGTTCAATTTTTATTTTGAGTTAGTTGCATAGAGCAAGCATTCTTTGTTTGTGGTACTAATGTCACAAAAAGTACTAATCAGTTGTTGTACAGGATGTGGCTAAGATCACGGCTGATGCTCACTGGTGCTAAGAGTGAATGCAGTTTTGTTTGATTTCTTTTCAAGCGACTGTGGTCTGTTGGAAAGTAATTCTCATTTGGTTACTCTCTGTAAGCATGTAAGCTTGCCATCGTCCAAAATTCTGTCATCCATGCCCTTACTCGCACCAGGCTCTGTTCACCCTCCAGATGGAGAGAAACTACTTCCTCTGTTGGGAGAGTCCAGAACAGACATGAGTTAAAAATTAGAGCTGGGCCATTCCAGGGTGATATCAGAAAGCACTTCTTCCTACAAAGGTAATGAAAATCTGGAAAACTTTCTTCCAGAAAGCTGTTCAGATTAAACCAATTGGTAATTTCAAAACTGAAGTTAATAGATTTTTGTTGGTCATGGATATTAAGGGTTACAAGACCAAGGTGGGTAGATGGAATTAAGATACAGAACATCCATGATTTAATAGAATAGTGGAATCCTGTTCCAAGTTCCTAATACATCTGTGTATATATCTATAGTGATCAATCCAGATCACAAGGTCAGAATAAAAGCAAAAAACCTTGGATGCTGGAAATCTGAAACAAAAACAAAAATAGCTGGAAAAACTCAGCAGGTCTGACAGCATCTGCGGAGAGGAACACAGTTAACGTTTTGAGCCTGAATGACTCTTCATCAGAACTAAAGAAGTATAGAAATGTGGTGAAATATAAGCTGGTTGAGGGGGGTGGGATAGGTAGAGCTGGATAGAGGGCCAGTGATAGGTGGAGGCAAAGAAGAGATTGCCAAAGATGTCATAGACAAAAGGACAAAGGGGTGTTGACGGTGGTGATATTATCTAAGGAATGTGCTAATGGGGACATTAAGGGTAGAAAGCAGGACAAACAAGTGTTCCAGTAATGCCTACCTTGAAGAAGTACTGTTCCTCTCTCCAACAGGATTTCTGCTTGTCCCTTTTGCCCTGTTCACCTTCACTGCTTTCCATTTCTCTCCTGGTGTTTGACAAGGTGTTTACTAAAACTCGCTTTCACAGCCATATTTCCTTCCTCAGTGTTTGCCTCCGTCTCCGACTTACCCCACGTGGATTTCAACTGAAGTTCCATCCCTCATGTTTCAAACCCATCCAGGATTACAGGTATCTCCGGGACATACAATGCTCCTCGGACTGCTGTTCTCGTTGCATCCTGAGATCTACACTCAGTGCCATGTGCCGCCTTATGTACACACTCAACCTCTCCCTCCAGCAGCACCAGCTCACCCTATCTCTAAGCTGTCCTTGTCCCCAGTTTTATTTTATTCTTCGTCTCATCCAACGCCTCAACAAGAAACTTTGTCTCTTTCTTTCAGGTGCAAAGGAACGCAAGCTCCAACAACTCATCGACACCAACGCCCATCCAGGACCCCCCACCCCTGCCCATCCCGCTGACCCCGTCCCGTCTTCCTATCCCAGCCCCGGCTGTGTATTCACCATACCCCCTGACTTTCCCCTCTCTGATGCTGAACGTTCAGTGCTCAGCAAAGGACTGAGTTTCATACCCTTACGCCTTCACCTCAATGAATTTCGGGCTCGGCACGATGCTGAACTCTTCTTCCGCCACCTTCGACTCCGGGCAGGAGCCCTCTCCCCGTTCAACGGATCCTTTTACCCGCCTCCAATATTCTCCCTCCATCTGGACCTCTCCCTCTGGATTCTTACCTGCTCTTGATCTTTTCATTGAGATCTTTCGGAACGGCATCAGTCGTCTCAATTTCTCTGCGCCTCTCACCCACTCTAACCCGTCTCTTTCTGAACTTGCTGCATTCCGTTCACTCAGGTCCAAACCTGACTTTGTCATCAAACCTGCTGACAAGGGTGGTGCTGTTGTTGTCTGGCGCACTGACCTCTTCCTCGCAGAGGCTGAGCATCAACTCGCAGACACTTCCTCCTACCTCCCCCTGGACCATGACCCCACCACTGAACATCAAGCCATTGTTTCCAGGACTGTCACTGACCTCATCTCCACTGGAGATCTTCCCTCCGTGGCTTCCAACCTCATAGTCTCCCAACCTCGGACGGCCCGCTTCTACCTCCTACCCAAAATCCACAAACAGGACTGACCCGGCAGACCAATCATGTCAACCTGTTCCTGCCCCACGGAACTCATTTCTTGCTATCTTGACTCCATTCTCTCTCCCCTTGTCCAGTCTCTTCCCTCCTACATCTGCGACTCCTCTGACACCCTACATCATATCAACAATTTCCAGTTCCCTTGCCCCAACCGCCGCCTCTTCACCATGGATGTCCAATCCCTCTACACCTCCATCCGCAACCGTGATGGCCTGAGGGCTCTCCGCTTCTACCTTGAA
This sequence comes from Cetorhinus maximus, assembly GCF_964194155.1. Classification (NCBI taxonomy): domain Eukaryota; kingdom Metazoa; phylum Chordata; class Chondrichthyes; order Lamniformes; family Cetorhinidae; genus Cetorhinus; species Cetorhinus maximus. The sequence continues at coordinate 153,720,456 of NC_135881.1, forward strand.
CAGAGGCTCGAACAATCCCCATCCACCATTACTCTCCTCCGTATGGCTGAACTTGTTCTCTCACTGAACAATTTCTCCTTAAACTTGTCTCACTTCCTCCAAATAAAAGGTGTGGCTTTGGGTACCCGTATGGGCCCCAGTTATGCTTGCCTCTTTATGGGGTATGTGGAACATTCCTTGTTCCAGTCCTACTCAGACCCCCTCCCACAACTCTTTCTCCAGTACTTCAATGACTGCTTTGGTGCTGCTTCATGCTCTCGTCTGGACCTGGAAAAATTTATTAATTTTGCTTCCAATTTCCACCCCTCCATCATTTTCGCATGGTCCATCACTGACACTTCCCTTCCCTTCCTTGACCTCTCTGTCTCAATTTCTGGTGATAGACTGTCCACCAATATTCATTACAAGTCTGCCGACTCCCACAGCTACCTCGACCACAGCTCCTCACACCCCGCTTCGTGTAAGGACTCCATCCCATTCTCTCAGTTCCTTCGCATCCGTCGCATCTGTTCCAATGATGCCACTTTCCAAAACAGTTCCTCTGACATGTTTTCCTTCTTCCTCAACCGAGATTTTCCATCCACGATGGTTGACAGGGTCCTCAACCGCATCCGGCCCTTCTCCCGCGCATCCGCTCTCACTCCTTCCTCTCCCTCCCAGAACCATGATAGGGTCCCCCATGTCCTCACTTATCACCCCACCAGCCTCGGCATTCAAAGGATCATCCTCCACCATTTCTGCCAAATCCAGCATGATGCCACCACCAAACACATATTCCCTTCACCCCCACCGGCGGCATTCCGCAGGGATCGTTCCTTCCAGGACACACTGGTCCACTCCTCCATCACCCCCTGCACCTCAACCCCCTCCGATGGCACCTTCCCATGCAACCACAGAAGGTGTTACACCTGCCCCTTTACTTCCCCCCTCCTCACCATCCAAGGGCCCAAACACTCCTTTCAAGTGAAGCAGCATTTCACTTGCATTTCCCTCAATTTAGTCTACTGCATTCGCTGCTCCCGATGTGGTCTCCTCTACATTGGAGAGACCAAACGCAGACTGGGTGACAGCTTTGCAGAACACCTTCGGTCTGTCCGCAAGCATCACCCAGACCTCCCTGTCGCTTGCCATTTCAACACACCACCCTGCTCTCAAGCCCACATGTCTGTCCTTAGCCTGCTGCAATTTTCCAGTGACGCTCAACGCAAACTGGAGGAGCAGCACCTCATCTTCTGACTAGGCACTCTACAGCCTTCCGGACTTAACATTGAGTTCAACAATTTCAGATCATGAACTCTCTCTCCTCCATCCCCACCCACTTTTTGATCCCCCCTTTTCCAATAATTTATATATTTTAAATATATTTTTCTTTTCCCACTTGTTTTTAAATTTATATCTATCTACCATTTTATCTCCACCTTTTAGCCCATTTTGATTCCTTCCCCCCACAACACCCCCAATAGGGCCATCTGCCACTTGTTTGTCCTGCTTTCTACCATTAATGTCCCCATTAGCACATTCCTTAGATAATATCACTACCGTCAACACCCTTTTGTCTATGACATCTTTGGCAATCTCTTCTTTGCCTCCACCTATCACTGGCACTCTATCCAGCTCTACCTGTCCCAGCCCCCTTAACCAGCTTATATTTCACCATATTTCTATATTTCTTTAGTTCTGATGAAGAGTCATTTGGACTCGAAACGTTAACTGTGTTCCTCTCTGCAGATGCTGTCAGACCTGCTAAGTTTTTCCAGCTATTTTTGTTTTTGTTTCATAGGTCAGGAGTTTGATACAGATAAGAAAGGTATTTGGGCTTTTCTTAGCTCATCCTTCTAGAAAGATTTTACAGTTTTCCGTCACGGTCATGGCACTTAACTGTTTCTTAATCGATTGCTGGACTTCTAAATAAAAATTCCATGTGTTGGTCACTTTGTGAAAAAAAACTTCTTGACATCTATCCTAAATTTTCCTCTGACTGATTTGAGCTGGTGTTAACTTCCAGTATTTATTTTAAATAGCTTTCTGAATCTTTCTACATCGTTTACTATCCCTATTTCTGGCCTTTTGTGCATTGCCAATCATAATTGCCCCAGTATTGGTGGCGGTACCCTTAGCTGCCTAAGCCCACTCTCTGGAATTCCCTCCCTACACCTCTCTGCCTCTACCTCACTTTCTTCCTTTAAGGCACTTCTTAAAAACTATCTTTGATCAGGCTTTTGGTCATCCGACCTAATATCTCCTTATGTGGCTTGCTCCTTTGAAGTACCATGGGACGTTTCATTATGCTAAAGGAGTATATAACCATAAATTGTTGTTATCTTATATACCTCTATAGACTCACTTCCTTCCAAGGCTGACTGGTTCAAGTTTCCCAGGGGTCTCATATTTCATTTGAACTGAAAGTAAGATTAATGATTCTTCTTTGAATTTGTTCTGCATTTACCTTTCTATTGTTCGGTCCATCCATCCTGTATTTATATATTCAATATCTAACGTATATATTGTGCATGCTGTGTCTTGTGTACAATGTATGAACCTATAAATTGTAAATCTATTTCGGTTATGGAGAGAACGTGCATTTCTGCATATTTTAGTTTTGCATCGTTCTGCATATTGTCAATCCGTCCATAGTGTACGTTTCGGTACAATTTAATTGCAATTATGCGTAATTATATTTCTGTATAGAAACTTCATCTAATTCGCACATTATGTGTTTGTCCCTATTTAGTTATAATGCATCCACAATTAACATTGTGTAGTTGCACCTATTGTAAAAGCTCTAAATCTTAAACTGTTCGTATATTTATATTGCAAAGGCAATATATTCTTTATGTACGCAATATTTCTAAATTATATGTTTGTTTTCGATTTAACTTGATGTAACCATGCATTTTTGTAACCTTGGCTATTGTCAATGCATCTAGTTCGTAAAGTGCGTACGATTCCATTCTCTTCTACACATATATTCGTATGTTTTGTAACATATGTGTCCGTTTCTTTGCATATTCAGAACGTGTCTAATTTGTAGATTTTATTTATTTCCAGCAAAATACAGCCGTTCATATATTGTGTTTCTGTTCATAATGCATCTTTGTGACTTTGGTTACTGTGAATGTTTCCAATTCGGGTATGTTTCAATCTCTGTTCACCATGCATTTATCTGAATGCTGTCCCTGTGCTAGTATCTTTTGATTCCTGGTAATGTTTTGCCTTCGTGAATTGTACCTATTTCTGCCTTTGCTAATACCATAAACCTGCGAGAGTTTGTATCTCTTGGAATGTGCGAAACGATCATTTGTATATTGTTTATGTCTGTATCGCTGTGTCTCTTGGTGCATCGTTGTTATCTTTGTATTTGTCTCCACATTGTGTGGTGCTGTTTCAGGGACTTGCTCTGCTGTTTGCCGGCTTCTTGCTGCTGGAGGAGCAGTGACCTTGGAATGGGGATGGGATGGCTGGAGTTCCGGAAGTTGCCGAGGTTTGTCGATGTTTGCCGGACGGTGACTCACGGCTCCAAGATGGAGGAGAGCTGGTAGAGGTGGCAGCGTTTTGCTGCTCGCTCCCTCCTTCCCTCCGCTTGGTGGCTGCCAGTCAGGATCGGGATCCCCGCTTCACGGGAGGATTGTAACCGCACAGCCCGACCAGGAGAAGAAGGCCGCTGCCGCCGACATGAGCTCTGCAGAGGGGGCGGAGGACGCGGCCGGGGACGCCGATATCGCCGCGTTTTTCCGATCGGGTGAGTGAGTGAGTGAGTGGGAGACGTGGGACTGCAGCCGGGCTCCGGGAGCTCGGGGATGGGCCGGGCTGGGCTGGGCCCGGCCCGGCCCACAGTTGTGCCAGATGCGAAATCCAGAAGAGAATGGGAGAGTAGGAAATGGAGGATTTACAAAGAGTAGATAAGGAAATGAGAAAGAGACTAGGAAGAAACATAAGGGGGGGATGGGGAAGGAGAAGAGAACGAGGGAAAAGGGAATGGGAGGTTCTACTGAAAGAATGACGAAGATGCTAACGGGGTTGGGGGTGCATTTATGGAAGATCTGAAGGCAGAAAAAGAGGTGACGGAATAAGGAATAGAGGAAACATTGAAATGAACAGAGGGAGATAAGGTAGAAGAGAATGGGAAACTTGGGAGAGGGAGGTAGGGATTAGAGGGGGCGTGGGACTGTTAAAGACGGAGAGAGGGATACAAAGGAGTTGGGGAACTAGGATAACTTTGGAATTCAGCTTCATTGGGCAACTTATGATTTTAAAGGTTAAACTCAAATGTGATTCTAGCTAATATCAGCAAGCATCAAACCTGAGCTTGATTCTGACCTTACTTGTACCCTTCAGCTGGTCATTGAATAATAATCAGCGTGAGGGTTGATTTTATATTTCCCATCACTAGCTCAGGGGTTCTCTAACCAATTATAAATGCTGGTGCTGCTGACTTGAGAAAATGCTGCCAACTTGGTATAGACAAGGAATTGAAGCTGGGATTTTTTGGCTTCTGTGGCTCAGTACTAAAATGGGCAGTGAACCAACCAACTGAAACATTGGAAGAGATTTCAAATTTGGCTGTGATGAGTAATGTACGATAAAGATTTGGAGACTTGGAGAGGGTCCAAATTAGAATGGGAGAAAAGTGAGAGTAATGGCAAGCTCATGGAAGGAGATTATGTGGGAATTGAAAATAGAATTGCAGAGCAAGAACAGAGAAGAGGATTAAGAGGTACAAAATGGAAAGGAATGGTGAGATGGGAAGATAGCGGGGCATAGAACCAGGTATGGGTAATAGGAGAAAAAGGGAAATGTGAAAGAAGACAAGATGAGGCAATGAAAAGAATGGAATGTATAAAGTTGGAGGATAAAGGTTCTCATATTTTTGATTTATTGGATTATTGGTTTTAGATGTGTGATGGCGCTAGGAAGTACAGTAAGGCAACAAGATGCAACAAGGTGAATTATAGGGAAAAGCAGAATACTGAAAGATAAACAGAAAATGCTGGTAATAATCAAGAGGTCAGACAGCATCTGTGGAGAGAGAATGGAGTTATGAGGCCTATTTGGCCCTTTGCCAAAAAAAAGAGTATAGGCTTCTGTAAATTCATAATTTCACACTGAATATAAGGATTTTTTTGTGGAAATTGCTGACTTTGCTTACACATCTGGGAGTAGAAGGGCAAGTATAGAGTGGAACTAGAAGCAACATGCATATCAAGGAAGCAATTTCCTTTTGATAAAAGATGGGAATTGTGACAAAATGAAATTTAGGAGAGGCCAGGCTGGATTTAAAAATCCATACTGGGAACTGCAGTGGACTTCAATCTAGTTTTTCTGATCTTTTAATTTTTGAATTTTGTTCTGAAGAATGATTTTTTTTTTGTGAGGCAGTAACTGGAAGGCTGACCAGTAATAGCATCTTAGGACTGGCCTGAATCACTCAGCTTTCTGGTTGAACCTACAGGGTTGCCTGTCCAGCTACAAGACATAATTCACAAAAGTTATTGATGTGTTCTTGTTATAGAAATTGGGCTGGGTAACAAAGAAGATGGATAGACAAACACATTTTGGCTATTTTCCCTTGGTATTTAAAATGAGTATCAGGTTTTTTTTGTTTGGGTATACTTGTGTTATCCATTAGGTTCAAGAGTCCATCAACAGCTCTCATCTTTTTCTGAAGGGCATAAAGAGGTCTCCTTTTTCTTACTCATCCATAGGAGGATGGCAAAGTGATCAGCTGTGGAATGGCCCCTAAATAAAATGTTTAATGAAACTTGAAAACAAACCAGGGTCTTCTGCTTGTGTGGACATTGGAATTATGTTGCTAATTTTGTTTCTCTATCAAAATATGTCAAGTCTTATAAAACTTGCTATGTGTCTGGATGTAAAATGTGTTGAAAAAATACACCATCACAAACATGAATCTTCTATATTTTGGACATCTTTGAGAGCCTGATTTATGTACTCTGTCAAAGTTAATATTCTGATGGAGAGAAACAGATTTTGTAATTTTGTTTGCAAAACTTAAGTAGCCTGAAGTATAATGTAGCCTCTGCTAAAATTTCTTATCACTAAATTGAGAGACTCATCTAAACCAAAAGGGTTTTTTTGCTTCAATTGCTGCACCTTTGTGACAGATATTTTGAAGCTATAGCACTGTACACAGTTTGCTGTCTGCACACACACACACACACACACACACACACACAAGAAGTATGCCACCATAAACTGGATAGTCTTATCGGTAACTTGCATTTGAACTCTGATAATTTGAACAATAAGACACTTCGGTTTTCTTGGTTTCTGGATCAGCTAACCTTGAGTTTAACATCATTCCAAACACCTGAATATTTCTAATTCTTGCAGTTTAATTTGATTGTTGTGAAATGTAACACATTTTCCTGCTTGCTGCTGATTGTAGATTGTACATGTGTGTGAAACCTTGTGATAAATGTTTCTAATGTTGCTTTGTTGACACTTCTCTCAAAGTAAATTCTTGGGACTGCATCTATGAAACAATATTGGCTAAATGTTCTGAACAAATTTGGTGCTTTTGGCCTGTTTGTATGGGGACAAGAAAAGTAGTAATTTAGATTAATATTTATTGATTAAAGTTCTAATATAGTATAATGTGCAATCTTTGACATCAATAACACAGTCTGTATTTTCACCTGGGTATAAGTGAATGAAATGCCCTTTTATTTAAAAAATGAGCTAAATGTACGGCTTTAGTTAACTTCTAATATAAAATTTAAATTTTGTAATAGTTTCTCTCTGCATGTTTTATTTTGCTCCTATCCTTTGAATTCAGAATGTTGCAAGAATACACTGACTTATTCCCCCACCCTTCCATCCTCCTGGTGGGGTGACAGGCCTGGGATTCGAGCTTCTGCATAGCTAAGCTTCCTTTCCATTATCCATTATTTTCTCAATTTGTAATGAAAATTGCCATGACTTTTCATTAAACTAACAGCATTGTGTAGTTGAACAATCCAACCGCAAGTAATGTGAAGTTTAAAAATGTGTTAATTGCACTTTCATTTAAATCTTTTTATTTCCTGAGTAGAAATATGCTTGCTCATAAAAGTCAGGTTTATGCTGCTGAAATAGTGACATAAGGTTCTTTACTGAAGATAAGGTATGAGGAAAGGTCTTTCAGCCTATTTAGTGCACCCTGATTTAATTCCATTTTTGTAGCTGTATTTTGAACTCTGTTTTTAAATTTTGTCTAAAATTGTTTTGTACAGAAAAGTTGCTATTGGGTTAGTAATTACGGAGTTACATAGAAGGTAGAAGCACAGAAACAGGCCATTCAGCTCAACTAGTCTGTGCGGGTGTTTTTTTCCAAACAAGTCTCCTCCAATTTCATTCACCTTATTTCAGCACATCTGCTATTGCCACTTCTCACATATATCTAGAATGAGGTCCACAATTGTATACTTTAATTTTCAGTACCAGAGAGGTTGTTTGGCAATGATTAAGACTTATCACACCTGTTTAAAGATTTATATACACTGGAATAGACATGCCCTGAATTTTTTTGGTAAAATCTAGTGGATAGCTATCACATAAATGCCACAACACCCCCTTCCATGTGTTTGAATGGCAAGTTGCTTGGCAAGATACTAGTCTAGAAAAGCTGAGGAATAAAGCAACTTGGACAACAACTTCCTGGTTTCTGTGTTTATCTGCACGTGCCTGAGTAATCTTTAAAGATAGCCTCACCATTACATTTAAGCTCAAAATTTGGGCCATTCTCTCCACATATACTCTGCCCAGTCATTTATAATTTCAAAGACCTCTATGAGATTACCTCTATGTTTTCTCCTTTCTAAAGTAAAAAACACCAACCTGTTCAATCTTTTCCAATAGCTGTAATCTCACAGTCCTGATACAATCCTTAAATACTTTTTTGCAATTTCTTCAATGCTTCTATGCCCCTTTTCTACAGTATGGAGATTAGAACTGTGCACAGTACTCTGTGGTTTGACTAGAGTCCTATAAAAGTTTAACATAACTTCCCTACTTTCGAAATCAATGTCCCCAGAAATAAATCCCAGCACTCTGTTAGCATTTCTAATTGCTTAGCTGACCAACAACGTGATTCTAATGATTTGTTCAACTGTATCCCTTTGTTCTTCTCCACCATTTAGTTTCTTATTTTCTAAGGTTTAGGTGATGTTTCTGTTTTTCCTGCCAAAGTGCATCACCTCCCATTTATCTATGTTAATGTTCATTTCCCACTTAACTACCCAGCCTGCAAGTTTTCTAATGCTTTGTATTATATTGCATTCTCCCTCAGTGTTAGCTGTACCCCCTCAATTTGGTAACAAATCTAAATTTTGATATTAAATTAATTTTATCTAAGTCTAACTCATTAATATAAGTTATGAATAACTGTGATCCCTGCACTGATCATTGTGAACATTGCTTTCTATCTTTCTCCAATCTGAAGAACTATCCTTTATCGCTACTCTCTGCTTTCTGGACTTTTTTTTTAACTGGTTTGCTATCTATTCAGAAATCTGCCCTCGACTCTCATGCCCTAACTTTGGGCATGTTGTACCTAATCAAAGGCCTTTTGAAAATCCAAGTATATGACATCTACTGAATTACCCATGTGTACTCTTTCCATTATCTTTTCAAAGAATTATATGAAATTAGTTAAGCATGACTTAGTCTTTTGGAATCCATGCTGACTATCTTTTTTTTATCTCAATGTTCTTCAGTCACTTTTTTAGCATAGATACTTTAGCCAGTATCTTTCCTATCACAAACTGGTCTATAGCTCCTGGCTTCTTCATAATTTCTGTATATTTGCTGTCCGCCAGTCCTTTGGCAATATTTCCTCTTCTACAGAGCTTCTACTTAGTGGATCTGCTGGCTTCTCCCTAGTTTCCTTTAGTATGTATGGCTGCATACCATCCAGAACTGGAGTTTTATCCTCTTTTAATTTTGTTAGTTTGTCAATTATATTCTTTCTTTCTATCCCAACTGTGTTAATATTCGTTTCAAGCTCATCTTCTAGTGAAATGTATTTCTTTACCTTGTTCAGTAACAACTGAGGAAAAGTACTTATTCTATACTTCTGCCATTCCTTTGTCATTACGTGTTTGTTTATCTTATCCTTTAGAGGCCCTCACCCTACTTAAATGTTCCTTTTGTATTTTTGTGTCTATAAAACACTATTATTTCTTTTTATCTTCCTTGATACTTTGATTTTGTAATTTCTTTTGCCTGTCTGATGGATTTTTTCTGTCTTCTCTCAAGTTCCTCATTCCTTTCTGTTCTCTTCCTTGAGTATCTAAGTATTTCTTTAATGTCGTCTTTAGATTCAGTTTTCTTCTTTCTCTCAATTCGTGGTGCCCCCTAATTAATTTGCTTATTTTTGGCTTTTAGTGGAATTATATTTCTCTTAACCTATCTTTTTGAAGATGTTCCACTCTCTCCTTGATTTTCAAGTTTTTCTCCCAATTTGCTTTCTTTAGCTCCATCCTCTTTCCACATTATTTGCTCTTTTCCAATCCATTACCTTAGTCAGAAAGCAGGAAACTTGGCTTGTTAGTCCAACATCTGTCATTGGGAAAATGCTGGAATCCATTATTAAGTAGTAGTAGCAGTACATGCAGAAAATCAAAACACAGAGACATGTCTACAAGATGACAATGGCTGGGACCTGAATATTCAAGGGTACGTGATATTTTGGAAGGACAAGAAGCTAGGAAAAGATGGAAGGATAGCTCTGTTAATTAAGGATAGCATTAGTACACTAGAGAGGGATGACCTTAGTTCTAAAGATAAGATGTAGACACAGTTTGGGTAGAGATAAGAAATAGTAAAGATAGGAAGTCATGGGAGAAGTCAAAAAGCTCCCTAACAGTAGCCACACTCTAGGATGGGGTATACAGGAAGAAATAATGGGGGCTTGTGACAAAGGTATGGCGAGAAGGATGGGTGATTTTAATCTAGATATAGATTGAATAGATCAGATTGACAAGGGTAGCCTAGAAGGTAAGTTTGAGTGTTTTTGAGACCGCTTCTTAGAGCAACAAGTTCTACAGCCAACCAGGGAAAAGGCTATTCTAGATCGGTTAATGTGCAACTACACAGGATTAATTAATGACCTCATAGTAAAGACACCCCTAGGTAGCAGTGATCATAACAAGATTGAGTTTTGCATTCAGTTCGAGAGAGAAAAGAGTGGATTTGCGACTAGCACTTTAAACTTAAATAAGGGCAATTATGAGGGCATGAAGACAGAACTTGTTAAAGTGAACTGGGGAATTAGGTTAAGGATAGGTCAGTAGAGATGCAGTAGCAGACATTTAAGATATTTCATAACACTCAGCCAAGATACATTCCAGTGAGAAAAAAAGACTCTAGGGGTAGGACACACCATCTGTGATAAAGTTAAAGATAATATAAAATTGAAAGAAAAAGTCTACAATTCCATGAAGATTAGTGGCAGGTGAGAAGATTGGACAGAATACAAAAAAACCACAAAGAATGACAAAAAGAATAATGTGAAATTAGAGAACGAGAGAAAACTAGCTAGATATATAAAGATAGGAAGAGTTTCTACAGGTATTAAAAAGGATAAGAGTAACTAGGGTGAGCATTGGCGTCCTAGAGAGAGAGTTTGGGGATCTAATAATGGAAAATATGGAAATGGCAAGTGAATTGAGCAGATATTTTGCATCTGTCTTTACTGTAGAGGGTACAAATAACATCCCAGAAATAATTGTGAATCAAGAGGTGAAAGGGAGGGAGGAACTTAAAACAATTACAATCACCAAGGAAAGGGTACTAAGAAAACTATTAGAAGTAAAACTGACAAATCCCCAGCTTCTGATGGACTTCGTCCTGGAGCCTTAAAAGAATACATGAGATAGTAGACGCATTGGCTTTGATTTTCCATTTTGGAAAGGTCCCATCAGATTTGAAAATCACGTATATAACTCCTCTCTTTAAGAAAGGAGGGCGACAGAAAGCAGGAAACTATAGGCCAATTAGTTTAACATCTGTGAGAGGGAAAATGTTGGAATCTATTATTAAGGATGTTATAGCAGGGCACTTAGAAACTCTCAATGCAATCAGGCAGAGTCAACATTGTTTTAAGAAAGGGAAATCATGTTTGACAAATATTTTACAGTTCTTCGAGGAACTAACAAGTAGCGTGGATAAAGGGGAGCCTGTAGATGTGGTGTACTTAGATTTCCAAAAGGTATTTGACAAGGTGTCATATCTAAGGTTACTACACAAAATGGGAGCTCATGGTGTAGGCAGTAACATATTAGCATGGATAGAGGATTAGTTATCTGACAGGAAACAGAGAAGGCATAAAAGGGGCTTTTTCGGATTGGCAGGAGGCAATGAGTGGAGTGCCAAGGGATCAGCGCTGGGGCCTCAACTATTTACAATCTATATCAATGATTTGGATGAAGAGACCAAATGTACCATTGCTAAATTTGTTGATGACACTAAGATAGGTAGGAAAGTAAGTTATGAAGAGGATATAAGAAGTCTGCATAGTGATATAGATAGGTTAAGTGAGTGGGCAAAAAAATGGCCGATGGAGTATAATGTGGGAAAATGTGAACTTGTCCACTTTGGCAGGAAGAATAGAAAAGCAGCATATTTCCTAAATGAAGAGAGAGATTGCAGAACTCTTGAGGTACAGATGGGTCTGAATGTCCTAGTACAAGAAAGTTAGCATGCAAGTACAGCAAGTGATTAGGAAGGCAAATGGAATATTGTCGATTATTGTTCATTGCAAGGGGAATGAAATCTAAAAGTAGGGGTGTTTTGCTACAGTTGTACAGGACATTGGTGAGACCACATCTAGAGTATTGTGTACATTTTTGGTCTTATTTAAGAAAGGATATAGTTGCATTTGAAGCGGCTTGGAGAAGGCTCACTTGATTGTTTCCTGGGATGAGGGGGTTATCCTGTGAGGAAAGGTTGTACAGGTTGGGTCTGTATCCATTGGAGTTTAGAAGAGAGGTGATTTTATCAAAACATGTAAGATCATGGGGGGAACTTAACAGAGTGGATGTTGCGAGGATGTTTGCCCTTTTGGGAAAGACTAGAACTAGGGTACAAATTTTATAAATAAGGAGTCTCCCGTTTAAGACAGAGATGAGGAGAAAGTTTTTCTCTTAGGGTTGTGAGTCTATTGAACTCTCTTCCCCAGAGAGTGAATATTTTAAAGGCAGAGGTAGATTGACTCCCTTGTTGGTAAAGAATCTGAGGATATAGAGGGTAGGCAAGCAGGCAAGCAAGTGGCATTGAGGTGACAATCAGGTCAGCGATGATCTAATCAAATGGTGGAGTAGGTTTGAGGGGCTTAATGGCCTACTCTTGCTCCTAATTTGTATGCTCATACAATCAGACAGAATCAATATGGCTTTATGAAAGATGTTTGACAAATTTTAGAGTTCCTTGAGGATGTAACAAGCAGGGTAGATATGGAAGAAACAGCAGATGTAGTGCACCAGCCTCCGCCATTTCTGCCAACTCCAGCATGATGCCACCACCAAACACATCTTCCCTTCATAATAAAAACAAAAAACTACTGCGGATGTTGGAAATCCAAAACAAAAACAAAAACAGAATTACCTGGAAAAACTCAGAAGGTCTGGCAGCATCGGTGGAGAAGAAAAGAGTTGACGTTTCGAGTCCAATGACCCTGCAACAGAACTGAGTGTAGTTAGGAGAGGGGTGAAATATAAGCTGGTTTAAGGTGGGGGGTGGGGTGGGGGGAGAGAAGTTGAGGGTGGGGTGGTTGTAGGGACAAGCAAGCAGTGATAGGAGCAGAGAATCAAAAGATGTCACAGACAAAAGGATCAAAGAGGTGTTGAAGGTGGTGATATTATCTAAGAGAATGTGCTAATTAAGAATGGATGGCAGGACACTCAAGGTACAGCTCTAGTGGGGGTGGGGTGGAAAGATTGACAAGGTATTAGTTGTAGATTTAAAAATAATGGAAGTAGGTGGGACAAGAAAAATCTATATAAATTATTGAAAAAAACAAAAGGGAGGGGGAAGAAACGGGGTGGGGATGGGGGGAGAGAGTTTAAGATCTAAAGTTATTGAATTCAATATTCAGCCTGGAAGGCTGTAAAGTGCCTAGTCGGAAGATGAGGTGCTGTTCCTCCAGTTTGCGTCGGGCTTCACTGGAACAACGCAGCAAGCCAAGGACAGACATGTGGGCAAGAGAACAGGGTGGAGTGTTAAAATGGCAAGCGACAGGGAGGTTTGGGTCTTTCCTTCAACCTCTTCAACATCTTCCCTTCAACCGCCCGGTGGCATTCTGCAGGGATCATTCCCTCCGGGAGACCCTGGTCCACTCCTCCATCACCCCCTACACCTCAACCCCCTCCTAAGGCACCTTCCCATGCAACAGCAGTAGGTGCAACACCTGCCCCTTTACTTCCCCTCTCTTCACCGTCCAAGGGCCCAAACACTCCTTTCAAGTGAAGCAGCATTTCACTTGCATTTCCCTTAATTTAGTCTTCTGCATTTGCCGCTCCCAATGCGGTTTCCTCTACATTGGAGAGACCAAACGCAGACTGGGTGACCGCTTTGCGGAACACCTTCGGTCTGTCCGCAAGCATGACCCAGACCTCCCTGTCGCTTGCCATTTCAACACACCACCCTGCTCTCATGCCCACATGTCTGTCCTTGGCCAGCTGCAATGTTCCAGTGAAGCTCAACGCAAACTGGAGGAACAGCACCTCATCTTCCCACTAGGCACTTTACAGCCTTCCGGACTGAATATTGAGTTCAACAATTTTAGATCTTAAACTCCCTCCTCCATCCCTACCCCTTTCCGATCCCCCTTTTTTCCAATAATTTATATAGAATTTTCTTTTCCCACCTATTTCCATTATTTTTAAATGTATTTCCATCCATTGTTTTATCTCTACCTTTTAGCCTATTTCGATTCCTCTTCCCCCACCCCCCCCCCCCCCCCCCCCCCCAACCTCCACTAGGGCTATCTGTACCTTGCTCATCCTGCTTTCTACCCTTAACGTCACCTATTAGCACATTCCTTAGATAATATCACCACCTTCAACACCTCTTTGTCCTTTTGTCTATGACATCTTTTGGCTATCTCCACCTATCACTGGCCCTGTATCCAGCTCTACTTGTCTCACTCCCCCCTTAAACCAGCTTATATTTCACCTCTCTTCTATTTTTCCTTAGTTCTGTTGAAGAGTCATACGGACTCGAAACGTTAACTGTGTTCCTCCCCACAGATGCTGTCAGACCTGCTGAGTTTTTCCAGGTATTTTTATTTTTATTTTTGTAGTAGATGTAGTGTATTTGGATTTCCAAAAGGCATTCGATAAGGTGTAACGTGAAAGGTTACTATACAAGATAAGAGCTCATGGTGCTGGGGCTAATTTATGGTTAACTAACAGAGTCAAGTGGGTTCTTTTCAGGTTGCCAAACTGTAACTAGTGGAGGACCATGGGGATCATTGCTGGAGCCTCAACTATTTACAGTCTATATTAATGACTTGCACAAAAAGACTGTATTGTGGCCAAATTTGTGATGATGCAAATGTAAGTCAGAAAGCCAGTTGAGGCGGATACAAAGAGTTTGCAAACCAAAATAGATGGGTTAAATGAGTGGACAAAAATTGACTTGGTAGGAATAATAGAACAGCTGAATATTATTAAGTGGAGAGAGACTGCAGAATCCTGTGGTGCAGAGGGATCTGAATGTCCTTGTTTGTGAAACAAAAAAAGTTAGCATGCAGGCACAGCAATTACTTAGGAAGGTAATGTTGGCCTTTATTGCAAGGAGGATGGAGTATAAAAGTAGGGAAGTCTCGCTACAGCTTTACAGGACTTTGGCGAGATCACATCTAGTACAGTTTTGGCCTCCTTACTTGAGGGATATACTTGCATTGGAGGCAGTTCAGAGAAGGTTCACTTGGCTGATTCCTCATAAAACAACCCCTTCATCCCAGGAAAGGTTGAGCAGGCTGGGCCTATGGTCACTGGAGTTGAGAAGAACGTGAGGTGATCTTATTGAAACATATAAGATTCTGAGGGAGCTTGACAGGGTAGATGCTGAGATTATGTTTTCCCTGGTGGGGAAATCTAGAACTAGGGGGCACAGTTTCGAGATAAGGGGTGTCTCATTTAAGATGGAGGTGAGGATGAATTTCTTCTCTCGGAGGGTGTTAATCTTTTGAATTCTCTACCCCAGAGAGCATTGGAAGCTGGATCACAGAAGGCTGAATGAGATTATTTTACAAGGGTGTCAAGGATTATGGGGAGCAGGCAGAAAAGTGAAGTTGAGGCCACGATTAAATCAGATATGATCTTATTGAATGGAAGAACAAGCTCAAGGGGCCAAATGGCCTACTCTCCTGTTTATTATGTTCATTCGTAGTCTCTGCCCTACATGTGTCACTCATGACCCTAATCTTGAAATTTGCTATGTTGTGATCACTGTTACTAAGTTGCTATTCTACTCTTACTTCTATCTATTCTAGTTCATAATTATTGCTGGATCATGCAATGGGTGCTTTAGTATTTTTGAATGCTTGAATTAGATTGATGTTTAGCTGTAGGAGTTCAAATATTTTCCCCAATAACCACTCCTTTCTGCAGTGGACACTTGATAAATAAAGTATTTGTACCTATATCTTGTAGCTTGGATGCTGCATTTGCTTGTAGTTTCAGTAACATATTTAAGGGCAAGACTTACCCATTTATTGAGCCAGAACTTTTAAACATATCAGGTTAAATAAAATTCAAATTTAATAATTTGATTTCACAATGATAGGATCAAAGAATCATATTCACTGCTGATGTTTTTTGTTAATTCACAAGTTCCAAATGTCCTATATGTAAAGCAATATTCTGGCAATAAAATACATTTTGGGTGCATTTCTTTTAAATAACTTAAATGGTCATAACACAAAAAAAGACTAAATAATTGAAACTTTTATTGACAATGCACTTTATGGTAGTGAATCAGATTAAGATCATGATGTATGTGTATGTATATATAGGTAAGGTTTTAGTGCAGCAGACATTTTGGTAATTGCTTTAAAGTAAACAATGTGGTTACTTTAAGATTAAGATACAGAAATTAGAGACAGTGTGACCCACAACTGTACTTACTTTGTGTGATGATGTTGTGGTTTAAATATGGATGTTGGTGAAACTGTACAATAACCCCAAATGGTGCTGGGGTGTTTTTGATGTGTGCTACAGGTTGAGCTTTCTTATTAAGTAAATTTATTGATTGTGGATTGCACCAGATCATGTTTCGCAGTATATGTGGCCGCGTGTTGTTAATCCACTATGGATTACAATCTGCTTGATGATGACTAGGTTGTTGCATTCTGTTAATGTACTAGGGGGAAATTGATAACAATGCTATATTTTTTGTTTTTATAACGTGGACTAGAATTCAGTAGTGATAACTAATTTCGAATCATGTATGTAAAAGATCAGGTGGACTCTGGCTTGACTTAGAAAAGTTGTCCAACAATGTAAGTGATAAGCTCAACTCAGTAACAAAAAGTGCACAAGCTCATTGTTTTCATGATGTACAAGCATTTAAGTTACTTAGCATCTGTGGGTGGTACAGAAGGAAGCTTGTATGAGTCCATCATCAAGTTCATGGTGGTAGATAATTAAACAACTAATTGGAGAAGGCGACTCCATGATTATCCCCATCCTTAATGATGGCGTAGCCGAATATGTGAATACAAAGGAAAAGGCTGAATTATTTGCAGGCACTCTTCAGCCAGAATTGCTGACTGGATGATGAATCTCCGCCTCCTCCTGAAGGCGTATCACAGAAGCTCATCTTCGGCTAATTTGATTCACGCCAAGTGATATCAAGAAATGACTGAGCATGTTGTACAAAGCAAAGAGCCTGATAATATACAACTATAGCACCTAAGAATTGTGCTTCAGAACTATCTGCATTGCTAGCCAAGCTGTTCCACTATTGCTACAACACTGGCATTTGCTCATGAAAATGGAAAATTGCTCAGGCATGTCATGTTCTGTCCTGTATAAGCACGAAAAATCCAATCCGGCCAGTTACCGCTACATAAGCCTACTTCCAGTCATTAGCAAAGTGATGAAAGATATTTCCAATAGTGCTATCAAGCAGCACTTACCCACCAACAGTCTGCTCACTGTGTACAGTCTGGGTTCCGTCAGGACTACTCAGCTCCAGGCCTCATCACAGCCTTGGTCCAAACATGGACAGAAAAGCAGAAATGCAGAGGTGAGGTGTGAATGACTGCCCTTGACATTAAGGCAGCATTTGACGGAGTGTGGGGTCAAGGGGCCTTAATAAAATTGAGGCCAATGGAAATCAGGCTGGAGTCCTACCTAGCACAGTAGATGGTGATTGTGGTGTTTGAGGCCAATTATCTCAACGCCAGGACATTGCAGGCATTCCTCAGAGCATTGTCCTAGATGCAACCATCTTCAGTTGCTTCATCAATGACCTTCCCTCCATCATAGAATGGGGATGTTCACTGAAGAATGCACAGTATTCAATGCGCCATGCAAGTACCAGGCACTGACCACCTCCAACAAGAGAATCGAATTACCTCCCTTTCACATTCAACAGCATTACTATGATCAAACTTCTCCACCATTAAAATCCTTGGGAGGTCACTATTAACCAGAAACTCAATTGGACTAGCCACATAAATACTGTGGCAACGAGAGCAGTTCAGAGGCCGCGCTGTGGATATCCTGTGATGAGTAGCTTGCCTCCTGACTTCCCAAAACCTTTCCACCATCTACCAGGCACATCAGGAATGTAACAGCAAACTATCCGCTTGCCTAGATGGGTGCAGCTCCAACAAAACTCAGATTGCTCAACTGTATCTAGAACTAAATAGTCTGCTTGATTGGCAACACACCCTCCACATTTCACTCCCTTCACCACTGTCATACTATGGCTACAGTGTGTACAATCTACAACATGCACTGTAGCAACTTGCCAAGAGTTGACACCATCTTCCAATCATGTGCATGGGAACATAACTGCCTTCAAGCCCCCCTCCAAGTCACACACTATCCTGATTTGGAAAAGTATCGTCTTTCCTGCATCGTCATTGGAAATTCCAATAACCAGTTTTTCCTTTCACTTCTGTTTGCTGTGTGTGGCTGGCTTGTTACATGCACCTTGAAAGGAACATAGCTTATGCATAGCCTGTTTATTCCCTGTGTGGTATATTGTGGATTGCAGTGCACACATGCAGCTTGGAGGGAACATTGCTCCCTACTTAGCTTGTCTGTCAGTGGGTGTAGATCATGTCGGGTAGAGGGAAAGGTGGTAAGGGGCTGTGCAAAGGTGGAGCCAAGCGGCACCGTAAAGTCCTTCGCGATAATATCCAGGGTATCACGAAGCCGGTCATTCGGCGCCTGGCCCGCCGCGGGGGCATCAAGCGCACCTCCGATCTCATATACGAGGAGGTTTGCGGAGTCCTGAAGGTTTTCTTGGAAAATGATATCAGGGACTCGGTCACCTATACTGAACACGCCAAGCGCAAGACGGTGACAGCCATGGATGTGGTCTACGCAATAAAGCTATGGCTTCGGTGGTTGAAGATAGTTTCAGAAAGATAGTGACTTAGAAACCAAAGGTTCATTGCTCCCTACTTAACAGCACTGTGGGAGTACCTTCACCACATGGACTACAGTGGCTTCATAAGGCAGCTAACCACCATCTTCTTGAGGGTAATTAGGGATGGGCATTGAATGTTGACATTGCTCGTGTTGACCAGATCTCGTTAATGAACAAAAGAAGGGTGGATTTGTGGCATATTCCAATGTTGGCATGTTTCTGAATTGACATCAACATGAAACCTGCTCCTGAAGTGGTTTAGGTTTACTTATTTTTGGGTATTTATCAGTGAGAAATGGAAGCTGGATTTCAGTAAATAATTCAGTGGAATGTTAATGTGACTGAAGTGCACCTGCTCTGATATCAGCACTGAAAGATACTGGACACTCTGAATGTTCGTGTTCTAATTGTTGAGACATTCTTTTTTGTTACAGTATGCTTAATCAGATAGTTGATCAATTGTAATGGAGCATGAGGGATTTTACTGCTTAAATCACTTTTGGTCATTTAATTAACTTATGCAATAGCTTAATTTGACTCAAGTTTTGATCTTTCCAGATTGATACCTGAATCTGCCATGCTAAAACAGATGCAATATAATAATGTAGTGGAATAGTTAAAATGTGCTCTGTTACAGTTACAAGGTCTTTGTGATTACATTATACCTTGGCTTGGTGTGACTTCACGGCAGTTTCTCCATGCGCAGCATTTGTTAACCATGTAACATAGCAAGTGCTGATAATAGTCTATATTGATTGAGCTAACTGAATAGATCCTTTGACTTGGTTTAGATCTCTAATTTTTGTTTACATGTTGTTCTAAATGACTTTGCATGAGGCAGATTTTCCTGACAGATTACCAAAATATGTAACCAGGTAAGAAATGTGATCTTTTGTGTTCTAAGTATATAGGTGCACCTTAACTTGATGCAACTTTACATTCCTGAATGATTCTTAGCACTGATGGTTTTCCTGCAATGAATCATGAATGAAAGTTGTCAGAGTCTGAATAAAGTTATATTGTGCTGTGGACAGTTGTTTTGCTTTGTACATCCTGGCAGTTTTTCTGTTTTGCCTCTTTTGTTATTTCATTTGGACTTGCTGCTTTTAAAGGTGAATGTTTAATGTACATAAAAGGCAGGCAGATTTTTCGAATATTGCTCAAAATGCTAAGGAACTCCAGCTCTAGATGTCTTGGCCTGACACTTGTGTTCCTGCTCCCAGGTTCTTTATGCTTGGGGCTTACAAAACTGGCTGCAAGTCAAATGCAAAACAGAGGCCTGTGCCTTGATCTACAATTATCCCTCAACCAAGATCAGTATAACAGTAAAACTGACCATTTACAACATTAAGAAAATAGCAGCGAGGAACTGCAGAGGAGCAGAGAGGTGCAGGGGTCCAAGCACACCAGTCACTAAAAGCTAGTGAATAGGCACAAAAATAATGAAACAGGCTAATGGAATATTCCTTCAGCTCAAAGGTGAGAGTTGGGGGATGAGGGGTGGTTGCAGTGCAGGTTTACCAGAATGACACTGGGACTAAAGGGGTTAAATTATCAGACTGACTGTATAGGCTAGTCATGTAATTCCCTTAAGTATAGAAAATTAAGGGATGATCTAATTCCAGATGTTAAAAATGACTAAAGGAGTTGATCGGGTAGATAGTTTTTCTTTCTTCTGGTTGGGAAGCCCAGAACAAGAGCTAGGTCATTCAGGGATGATGTCAGAAAGCATTTCTTCAAAGAAGGGTAGTGGAAATCTGGAGGTTCCCCTAAAAGCTATTGAGGCTAGGTCAATTGAAATTTCAAAGCTGAGTGTGGTGATTGTTGCTTTAAGGCCAGCCTTATTAAGTAAGAATCATGTGGTCAGAATAGCCAATCAGCACTGAGCATGGGGAAGTTTATGAGGGGTGGAGTTCTCCTGGTCTAAGGGGTGTATTGTAGCCTTGCTGGAGGCCTGCAGCTAACCCAGTAGCTCTGTAAATTAAGTTCGGTGTTCAATTAAAGAAGCCTCTTGGTGGTACATCTCTACATCTGGCGATGAAGATAAATGGTCCTGGTGCTGCCTCTCACCCTCCAACTGAGAGTATCTTGTTTTAAAGAAGGAAAAAAAAATATACTCACCAGGATGCCTCTTTGGGGGGATCAACCCATTTGACTCTTCCACGGAGGACTGGACTCAATACATCAAGCTTTATTTTATTTGCAGGCCAACAAAATAGGGGAGGAGGAAAAGCGCAGGAAATGAAATTTTTTTTACCCATGAATACGAATTGAGATGTCAGGATGGCATCATAATCTGGGGAGCAAGAGTAGTCATTCCTGTACCATGCGGGGAACTACCCTAGCCTAATTACACAGCACTCATCCTGGTATTTCTAAAATGAAAACGCTCGCCAGGAGTCACGTGTGGTGGCCTGGTATAGATGCAGATATCGAGAAGTTAGTCAAACACGGTCAACAGTGCCATCTGCAACAAAAGCACTGTGGGTGTACTTACACCATGTGGACTGCAGCTCACCACCACCTTCACAAGGGCAACTAGGGATGGGCAATAAATGCTGGCCCAGTCAGCGAAGCTCATCCCGTGAATGAAATTTAAAAAAAAGTTGCCAACCGCAGCCCCACGACACACTTGGGAATGGCCTGGCCGACCATGGGTGTGGATCCATATAGACTAGGTGGGTCCATTCCTAGGCACAGTGTCTTTGCCCATAACCGACTCGCCCTCACAATGGATGGAGATTTTTAAGGGGAAATCGCCGACGTCGCATGGTACCATCGAAAGGTTACGCCAATGCATTTTGACTTGTGGGTTACCCAAACTCACTGTATCAGACAATGGAGCTGTATTTACAAGTGCTGAATTTCAGAACTTCACCAATCTAAATGGCATTAAACACATCCAAACAGCACCTTGCCACCCAGCATTAAACGGGTTAGCCAAGAGAGCCGTCCAAACTTTCAAGTCAGGACTAAAAGATTTTTGGGAGGAATCTTGGAAACCAAAATCTCACGCTTTCTTCTTAGCTACCGCATGACTCCACGTACAAAGGCGGGAGTTCCACCACCAGAACTGCTTATGAAACGTCGTCTTAGAACAAGACTGAGTCTCATATTTGCAAATTTGCCAGGGAGAGTTGAGAAGAATCAGGGTAATCAGAAAACAAGCTACGATCTGCATAGTAGAGCCCAGAAATTTATAGTAGATGAAGCAGTATACATAAGAAACTTTGGTAGTTGGTCCAAGTTGGATCCCAGGAATTATTGTCTGAGACCGGACCCCTTTCATACCAAGTAGACATGGAAGGCTGGATCGTGCGTAAACACGTGGATCACCTGAGGAGCAGGGAGATGCTTCCACAGTCAGTGTTGCCACCAAGGAATGTTATTGAACCTGTAAGCACCGAAATACCTGATCAACCTGTTATAGACATAACTGATGTCTCCATTGAATCAAATAGTGATGAACTGCCTGTGCCAAAAGAGGTACCCGTCGCAGTTTCTGTTAGTGTCGGTTCTGTAGGAGAGCCTCAGGCTATAGAATTACCCTGTTCTATGCGGAACAGAAAACCCCCTCGATGACTTGATTTGTAATTACTGGAACTATGTATATAAGTATATAATTTGAATTCATGACAAAGTGCCAGTATCATTATTTCTAAGATTTTTGATGTGTTCTATTCACCTGTATAAAGTAATTTGTGTAAACAAGGAATTAAAGGGGGAGGGATGTGGTGATTGTTGCTTTAAGGCCAGCCTTACTGAGTAAGGGTCACGTGGTCAGAACAGTCAATCAGCACCGAGCACGGGGAAGCTTATAACGGGCGGAGTTTTCCTAGTCTAGAGAGTGTATTGTAGCCTTGTTAGAGGGCTGCAGCTCTGTAAATGAAGTTCGTTGTTCAACTAAAGCTCATCGGTAGTGTATCTCTACACTTGAGTTTGATTCATTTTTGTTAGGCAAGGATATTATGGTTAGGAGAACAAGGTAGATGAAGTTAAAGCATAGATTAACCTTGATCTTAACTGAATGGCCAGAGGAGATGAGTGCCCTTTCCCTGTTCCCACTAATCTTTAGCATAATTGTGTGCAATTGCCTTAGCGCAAATGTGCTTAGGTCATACATGGCGGAGGTGATTTTAGCATTGCAATCGCTAGTTTTGTAGAAATATCCTTTGTCCAATTTGATTACTGAGCCCTGGAGAGTCTGGGCAGCACAATAATCACTAAGGAATGCAGAAACTGTCAGCTTGTGATAATGGAAGTTTCCAATTAACAAGGCCTCACGGTGTGCCATTGCATCTGATTAAACTTCTAGCTGTCTGCATGTTTACCAACTGAAGTTTGTTCTACAATAATATATCTAGGTAAGAGTAATAATGCAGATTTGATTCCAGACAGGAGAGTACTTCTGTTCTGGCTCCTGTACTGTGCCTTGAATTGTTCATTCCGCCCTGTAATTTTGCCAAAGTCTCCTGGTGGAAAAACAAAATGCAAGTTTGAAGTTCATTTTCTATAGTGATGATTTACAGTTCAACAATGTTACTATATTGCACAAAATACGTGCACTTAGCAATTGTGTTTGGAGAGGATAAAAGAAGTAACTAAAAAAAATAAAAACTTTTATATAGCACCTTTAACATAACCAAATGTCCCAGGATACTTCACAGGAGCATTACAAACCAAAGTATGCCACCAAGCCAATGCCACATTAGGAGATATTACATCAGATGACCAAAAGCTTGGTCAAAGAAGAAGGCTTTAAGGAGCATCTTAAAGGGAGAAAGTGAGGTGAAGAGCTGAGAGATGGAATTCTGGAGCTTAGGGCCTTGGCAACTGAAAGCGTGGCCAGCAGTGTTGGACTGATTAAGATCAAGGATGTTCAAGAGACCAGAATTAGATGAGCACTAATACTTTTGAGGTTTGTGAGGTTGGACAAGATAACAAGATATGGAGTGTTGAGGCCATAGAGAGATTTGAAAACAAGGATGCGAATTTTAAAATCAAGACATTGCATGAATGGAAGCCACTGTAGGTCAGCAAGCACAAAAATGATGGGTGAATGGGATTTGGTGTGAGTTAGGACTGGGACAGCAGAGTTTTGGGTGACCTTAAATTTATGGAGGGTTGAATGTGGGAAACCAGCCAGGAGTGCTTTAGAATATTCAAGTCTAGAGCTAATGAAGAAATGAATGAGGCTTTCTGGAACAGATGAGCTGAGTAGGGGCAAAGTCAGACATTGTTGGGGAGGTGGCAATAGGCAGTCTTAGTGATGGTGCAATTATGTGGTCAGAAACACATCTTGGAGTCGAATATGACACCAAATTTTGAACAGTCTGACTTCCAGTCTCAGACAGTCACCAGGGAGAGGGACTGGTTTGGTCGCTTGGGAATGCAGCTTTGAGCAGTGACTGAAACCTATGGCTTCAGTCTTCCCAATATTTAAGTGGAGGAAATGTCTGCTCATCTAGCACAGGATGTTGGATAAGAAATCTGATTCAGCAACAGTGGAGGATTTGAGAGAGGTGATGGTGAGGTCAAGTTAGGTGTTGTCAGTGTACATATGAAAACTAGTGCTGTAGCTTGGGATAATATCAACATGGGGCAGCATGTAGATGAGAAATAGGGGGCCAGGATATATTTTTGTGGGGGCACCAGAGGTAACGGTGTGGGAGCAGGAAGGGGTATGATTAGATAAATAAGAATGAAACCAGGCGAGAGCTGTACCATCCAGCTGAATGACAGTGGAGAGGTGTTGGAGGAGAATGGTGTCATCAAACCTGTTAAAGGCTGCAGGGAGGTCAAGAAGGACAAGGAGGGATAATTTATTTTTGTCATAGTCACATACATGTCATTTGTGATGTTGATGAGGGCAGTTTTGGTAATGTGGCAGGGCTGGAAACCTGTTTGGAGCTATTCAGATGTGGAATGACATTGTATTCAAGGACGTTGGATAGGAAAGGAAGGATGGAGATTGGAAAGTAGTTTGCAAAGATGGTGGGTCAAAAGTTGTTTTATTGAGAGGGGTGGTGATAGATTTAGAGGAGAGGAGGACAACACTTCAAGAGAGAATTTTTAACAATACCAGCAAACATGGTGACCATGGGCGGAAGTTGGGTGGTCAGCAGTTTAGTGGGAATAGGGTTGAGGGAGCAGGAGATGGATCTTATTGACAAGATGAGCTCAGAGGGGGCATTAGGGGAGATAGAAGAGAAATGAAAGCAAGATGTGAGTTCAGGGTGAGGGCAGGGGGGAGCTTTGAAGGAAGCTTGGCCCAGTCGTTCAGTGGAAGGGAGGGAAGCGACAGTCAGCTATCGAATGGTCTTGATCCTATGACAAAGAAATCCATGAGCTTCTCATACTTATTGTTGCAAGTGAGGGCATAAGAGCCAGGGGAGAGGGGTTTAAGATGACATTTTGCAGTAGAGAATTGAACCTGGACGACCCTAGGAGAGTGAGCAATTTTAGCAGATAAAAGCAGGACCCAGTATTGCTTTGTGATCCAGACAGATGTAGTGCTGGATGGCTAAACCAGTTGTCTGTCATATCCCTTTAAGTCTGCACCCTTTGGATTTAAGGGATAGGAGATGAGGGTTGTACCAGGGCAAATAGCCAGGGTGAGAAAGAGTAATTGTTTTTATTGAGAGCTAAGGCATCAGAGGTGGAGGTGAGGGTGTGGTTGAACGAATCTGTAACTGCAGAAATGGTGTGGCGAACAGAGGACTAAAGGCTAGACAGTTGGTATCTTGAAATCACAACTGTAAGTGCATTGGGAAAAAGTTTTTTCCAGGGTCAGATGCTGGGGGAGATAGAATTGGGGTGTGGATGGTGAGTGATACGAAGAAGTGATCAGCGATAGCCTTATCTGGGATTGATATGATGGGGCGAGCAAGATCACATGAGCTAGCGAAGTTCAGGAGATGGCTGTAAATATGGATTGGGGTGTGTCCCTGGGAACAGCCCGTAGAGCACAGAGTCCTGTGTCACAGAACTGCTCGGGATGAACCTTGACAGCAACCACTGCATCTCTCTCCAGACTTTCTTTGCAAAGGCACAATCCACAAGGAGGTGAACAATGGTCTCTTCCCCACCACAGCCACCTCGAGGGCAACGTGCAGAGGGGGTGAGACTCCTGGCGTGTAGGAAGGATCTGACGGGGAGGGCCTTTCTCACCACCAGCCAAGCTACGTCTTGGTGCTTGTTGGAAAGTTCTGGCGATGAGGCATTCTGCCAAATGACTTTGACAGTCTGCTCGGGGAACCATCCCACAGGGTCCACCCTCTCCTTTTCCCTCAGGGCCTCTAGGACGTTACGTGCTGACCACTGCCTGATGGACTTGTGGTCAAAGGTGTTTTTCTGCATAAATTTTTCCACGAGGGACAGGTGGTACGGCACGGTCCAACTACTTGGAGCGTTCCGCGGCAGCGTGGCCAGACCCATCCTTCGCAACACCGGGGACAGGTAGAACCTCAGCATGTAGTGACACTTGGTGTTTGCGTACTGAGGGTCTACGCACCGCTTGATGCAGCCACACACAAAGGTGGCCATCAGTATGAGGGCGATGTTGGGCACGTTTTTCCCCCCTTTATCTAGAGGCTTGTACATCGCGTCCCTGCGGACACGATCCATTTTCGACCTCCAGATAAAGCGGAAGATGGCTCGAGTGATCGCCATCGCGCAGGAGTCTGGAATGGGCCAGACCTGCGCCACGTACAGCAACAGCGAGAGTGCCTCACACCTGATGACCAGGTTCTTACCCGCAATGGAGAGGGAGCGTCGCTCCCACATGCCCAGTTTCCTTTTCACCATAGCCACTCGCTCCTTCCAGTTTCTAACGCATGCCCTGGTCCCTCCGAACCATATCCCCAGCACCCTCAGGCCGTCAGCCCTGACAGTGAAGGGGACAAATGGTCGGTCAGCCCAGTTCCCAAAGAACATGGCCTCACTCTTCCCACGATTTACCTTGGCTCCCGAGGCCAGTTGGAACTGGTCGCAGATGTGCATCAGTCTGCGCACCGACAGCGGATCCGAGCAGAAGACGGCGACGTCGTCCATGTACAGGGAGGCTTTTACCTGAGTGCCTCCACTGCCTGGGATCGTCACTCCTCTTATGCCTGGATCCTTCCTGATGGACTCGGCAAAGGGTTCTATGCAACACACGAAAAGAACAGGCGAGAGAGGACAGCCCTGCCTGACTCCAGATTTAATCGGAAAGCTATCTGTTTCCCACCCATTGATTGAGACTGCGCTACTGATGTTAGTGTAGAGCAGTTGGATCCAATTTCGAATTCCCTCCCCAAACCCCATTTTGGAGAGCACATCCCCCATGTAGGTGTGCGATATTCTGTCAAAGGCCTTCTCCTGATCCAAGCTGATGAGGCAGGTATCCACACCCCTGTCCTGTACATAGGCAATCGTATCCCTGAGCAGCGCGAGGCTGTCAGAGATCTTCCTGTCTGGCACAGAGCAGGTCTGGTCAGGGTGAATCACCAATTCCAGAGCGGATTTGACCCGATTGGCGATGACCTTGGACAGAATCTTATAGTCCACATTCAACAGTGAAATGGGTGGCCAATTTCTAATTTCCTCCCTTTCCCCCTTGTGCTTGTAGATGAGGGTGATGATGCCTTTCCTCATGGATTCTGACATACTACCGGCCAGGAGCATACTCTCGTACACTGCTAGCAGGTCTGGGCCGATCAAGTCCCACAGAGCCGAATACAACTCCGCCGGCAAGCCGTCGCTTCCAGGAGTTTTACTCTTCTCGAAGGACTCAAGGGCCTTAGTCAGTTCATCAGGAGTTAGCGGTTTGTCCAGGCTCTCCCGCGTACTGTGGTCTAAGACCTCCGTGATAGAGGACAGGAAGGACTGGGAGGCCGTGCTGTCCGTGGGCTTCACGTCATACAATCCGGCATAAAAGGATTTGCTGATCCTCAAAATGTCGGACCGTGATGACTTTACTGAGCCGTCTTCTTCCTTTAGGCTGCTGATCACAGAGCGCTCTCTGTGTACCTTTTGGAAGAAGAAACGTGAGCACGTCTCATCCTGCTCCACGGAGCGGACTCTGGAACGGAAGATGATCTTGGAGGCCTCCGAGGCAAAGTGCGAGGCTTGCTGGCTCTTCACCTCTTGGAGCTCCTCCTTGACATCGACCCCCATCGACTGCAGCCGGAGCAGATTCTGCATGTTTTTCTGGAGTCGGGACATTTCCCTCTGTTCCTTTCTAGCTTTCTGGGTACCTTTGAGGATGAAAAACCTCTTGATGTTTCCCTTGATCGCTTCCCACCAGTGTGTCAGGGACTCAAAGAGGGGTTTCACGGTTCTCCAACCTTTGTAATCCCTCTTGAGCTCCTCAATGTTCTCTGGGGTCAGCAGTTGCACATTTAGCTTCCATGCCCCCCTGCCCACCCTCAGGTCCTTCTCCAAGTGGCAGTCCGCCAGTAGGAGGCAGTGGTCAGAGAAGAACACCGGCTTGACGTCGGTGGATCTGACTGTGAATGCACGGGACACAAACAGGAAGTCTATCCTGGAACGAATGGACCCGTCTGGCCGCGACCAGGTGTATCTACGCTGCGCTCCGTCTGCAGGGTTGCTGAAGACGTCGTGCAGCTTGGCATCCTTAACTGTTTCCATCAGGGATCTGGACGTAGCGTCCAATCTGCTGCCGGCCCTGCTGGATCGTCCAGCCGCATCGATGATGCAGTTGAAGTCACCGCCCAGAATGACCGGCCTGGAGGTCGCCAGCAGCAGTGGGAGCTGCTGAAGAACCTCCAGCCGCTCAGCCCCTTGTGCCGGGCCATACACGTTAATTAACCGGAGTGGAGCGTTCTTGTACATTACGTCTGCTACGAGGAGTCGCCCGCCCACCACCTCCTTAACCTCGGAGACGGTGAAGTTGCCTCCCCGCAGCAGAATACCCAGGCCGGACGAACAAGATTCATTTCCGCCCGACCAGATCGATGGCCCATGGGACCACCATCGTGACCATTGCCTGTAGGAGCTGAGGTGTGGTATCGCACACTCCTGCAGAAACAACAGGTCAGCTTTGACCTTGGCTAGGTAGTCCAAGGTCGCAACACATCGCGTAGTAGATTTAATGCTACGCACATTTATGGATACAATCTTTAAACCCATTTTAAAGCATTTATTCTCCTACCAAACCCACTGTCTCTGAGAGTCCCAGACCTTTAGTCTGCTCCTTCATACCCGTAGTGAGCTCAAATTCCTTCACTTTGGATGGGCTGAGGTAGATCTCCTTGGCAGTGTTCTGCTCAGGTGGCATCTGGAGGTTCACGTAGAGAGCGGGTTTTGAGATGACCTTTGCTGGAGAAGCTTCTCCAAAACTCACCCCCTCTGGGGTGTTGCTGTTCCCGGCTTCCTGGAGCTGGGGTGCGATGATTGCCTCACTGCTCCCAGATTCCAGGGGCTGTGGTGCACTGGCCTCCTCAGGTTGCAGGCAAAGTTGGGGTGCGCTGGTCTCCTTGTTGTCTCCCATTTTCTGGAGCTCGGGTGTCTCGTCCTCCAACGCCCTGGAGCTTTGCCGCCTCTTCTGTCGGTGCCGCCCTGGCACTTCATCATCCGAAGAGCTGCTGCCCTTGTCATCCATGTCGGATGGGAGACGCCTCTTGCCGCTTCTCTGGGACTGCAGCTGGAGGATCATCAACTCGGTGAAAGACGCGCTTTGGTCTGCCCGAAACTTGTTGGTCTTCCAGCACAAAGAGTTGTCCCCGACCGATTGTTGCGGACTGGCACAATCCAAAGTCCAGGACTATGTGCTGAGGGACGCACTAAAGCTTGGGGCAGCTGCCGCAAAGGCGCAATAGGGAAGGGTCGCTGTCTAAGACCTTTCTGCCACAGCGCACCGAGAGACTGGGAACTATTTAGAGCCCCTCGGGCTGTACAGCTCAAAATGAAAGGCTGTAAATGATTGTAATATTGTTTGTACTGATGCACCTGGTGATACATTTTGTAAAAGTTTAACCTGGATTGTACCCTTGTAATGGTATTTTTGAAATGGTTTGGAATGTGATTGAAGATATTTTATGAATAAAGTATATTTTTGCGAAAAAAAAAGAAAAGTAAATATGGATTGGGGAGTTTACAAGGAGAAGGAGATTTATGGAGGATAAGAGGGCAGTGAACTCAAGAGGAAAAAGAACATGGAGAGTTAGGACGGAGGTTGAGATTGCGAAGGATGAGAAGCCGAAGCTGAGGGATGAAAACTAAACATATCTCAGTGAGATATTTTTCTTCGTACTTAGGTGGGCAGTTGAGAATGATGATTTTGAAAGAGAGGTGATGGGGGAGAACAAGGTTAGATGTTCAAAAGAGAAGAAAGTGCCAGAGAAGTAAGGCGGCAGGTCAAGGTGTAACCTGGTGTTAAGTGCTAAGCCACCGCTTCAACGGTCTTGATGAGGCAAGTGGTGGAAGATATAGCCAGGCGGGGGGGCTTAATTAAGGGGAAAGGTGTCATCACCCCTCATCCAGGTTTCTATTAAGGACATGATTACATAGAATATACAGCAGAGAAACAGGCCATTTGACCTAACCAGTGTTCTCCACTCAAGCCTCCTTTTTTTTCCCTCATCTAAATCTATCAGCATAACCCTCCATTACTTTCTCCCTCAAACGTTTTCCAGCCTCACTTTAAATGCATCTATACTATTCGCATCAATCACTCCCTGTGGCAGTGTGTTGCACATTCTTTCCACCCTTTGGGTAAGGAAGTTTCTTCTGAATTTCCGACATCTACTCTATCAAAACCTTGCATAATTTTGAAGACCTCTATTAGGTCACCTCTTGGGCCTTTCAAGAGAACAGAGACCCAGTCTGTCATCATTTCCTGATAGGTGGAATTTCCATGGCAGCTGGTGGAATTTGAATTCAATTAATTAAATTTCCTTTAGGGATGGAAATCTGCTGTCCTTGCCTAGTCTGGCCCCCGTGTGAATCCAGACCCACAGTAATGTGGTTGACTCTTAACTGCCCTCAAATTGCCTAGCAAGCCACTCAGTTCAAGGGCAATTTTCTCTCCCCCTCCTTGAATATATGTATTATGTTAGCTATCTTCCAATCCTCTGGCACTAACCTTTTTCGAACAAATTCTTAAATATGTGTAGCATTTCCTCTGCAATTTCTTCCCTAGATACTTTCAAAATGCATGGATGCAATCTATTGGGATCAGGGGTTTTATTCTCTTTGACTTTGATTAGTTTATTTAATACACCTTCTTCTTTATTTTAAATGCACTTACCTCACAGAATCTCACAGTGCAGAAGAGGCCTTTTGGCCCATTGAGTCTGCACCGACATGTGAGAAACACCTGACCTACCTATCTAATCCCATTTACCAGCACTTGGCCCATAGCCTTGAATATTATGATGTGTCAAGTGCTCATCCAGGTACTTTTTAAAGGATGTGAGGCAACCGGCCTCCACCACCCTCCCAGGCAGTGCGTTCCAGACCATCGTCACCCTCTGGGTAAAAAGGTTTTTCCTCACATTCCCCCTAAACCTCTTGCCCCCTCACCTTGAACTTGTGTCCCCTTGTGACTGACCCTTCAACTAAGGGGAACAGCGGCTCCCTATCCACCCTGTCCATGCCCCTCATAATCTTGTACACCTCGATCAGGTCGCCCCTCAGTCTTCTCTGCTCCAATGAAAACAACCTAAGTCTATCCAACCTCTCTTCATAACTTAAATGTTTCACCCCAAGCAACATCCAGGTAAATCTCCTCTGAACCCCCTAAAGTGCAATCACATCCTTCCTATAATGTGGTGACCAGAACTGCACACAGTACTCCAGCTGTGGCCTCACCAAGGTTCTATACAACTCCAACATGACCTCTCTACTTTTGTAATGTATGCCTCGATTGATAAAGGCAAGTGTCTCAAATGCCTTTTTCACCACCTCACTAACATGCCCCTCCGCCTTCAGAGATCTATGGACACACATGCCAAGGTCCCTTTGTTCCTTAGAACTTCCTAGTGTCATGCCGTTCCTTGAATACTTCCTTGTCAAATTACTCCTTCCAAAGTGTATCACCTCACACTTTTCAGGGTTAAATTCCATCTGTCATTTATCTGCCCATTTGACCATCCCATCTATATCTTCCTGTAGCCCAAGACACTCAGCCTCGCTGTTAACCACCAGGCCAATCTTTGTGTCATCTGCAAACTTATTAATCCTACCCCCGCCACATAGTCATCTATGTCGTGTATATAAATGACAAATAATAGGGGACCCAGCACAGATCCCTGTGGTAAGCCACTGGACACGGGCTTCCAGTCACTAAAGCAGCCTTCTGTCATCACCCTTTGTCTCCTACAACTAAGTCAATTTTGAATCCATCTATCAAATTACCCTGTATCCCATGTGCATTTGCCTTCTTTATAAGCCTCCCATGTGGGACCATGTCAAAGGCTTTGCTGAAATCCATATAAACTACATCAACTGCACTACCCTCATCTACACACCTGGTCGTCACCTCAAAAAATTCAATCAAATTTGTTAGGCATGACCTCCCTCTAACAAAGCTGACTATCCCTTATCAAACCTTGCCTCTCCAAGTGGAGATAGATTCTCTCCTTCAGAATTTTCTCCAATAGTTTCCCTACCACTGATGTGAGACTTACTGGCCTGTAGTTCCCTGGCTTATCTCTACAACCCTTCTTAAATAGCGGAACCACATTAGCTGTTTTCCAGTCCTCTGGCACCTCCCCCGTGGCCAGAGAGGAGTTAAAAATTTGGGTCAGAGCCACTGCGATCTCCTCCCTTGCCTCCCTCAGCAGTCTGGGATACAAATCATCTGGACCTGGAGATTTGTCCACCTTTTAAGCCTGCCAACACCTCCAGTACCTTGTCACCCCCTATATCCATTTGCTCAAGAACCTCACAGTCCCTCTCCCCAAGTTCGATACCTTCATCCTCATTCTCTTGGGTAAAGACGGATGTGAAGTATTTGTTCAACCCTCTACCGATATCCTCTGGCTCCACCCATAGATTGCCCCCTTGGTCCCTAATGGGCCCTACTCTTTCCCTGGTTTTCCTCTTCCCATTGATATACTTATAGAACATCTTGGGATTTTCCCTACTTTTACCAGCCAGAGCTTTCTCATATCCCCTCTTTGCTCTCCGAATTGCTTTCTTAAGCTCCACTCTGCACTTTCTCCACTAATACCTCTGCTGATTTGCTACCCTTGTGCCTGCTAAAAGCCTCTCTTTTCGTTCTCATTGTATCCTGAATATCTCTGGTCATCCATAGTTCTTTGGGCTTGTTACTCCTTCCTATCACCCTAGAGGGAACATGCTGGGCCTGTACCCTCCCCATTTTCTTGTTGAACGCTCCCCCACTGCTCTTCTGTAGATTTCCCCACAAGCAGCTGTTCCTAGTCTACCTTGGCCAGATCCTGCCTTATTTTACTAAAATCGGCTCTCCCCCAATCCAAAATATATTTTTGCAACTTGTCTGTTTCTTTGTCCATAACAAGCTTAAATTGCACCATGTTGTGGTCGCTATCACTAAAATGCTCCCCCAACACCACCTCAGCCACCTTTCCGGCTTAATTCCCCAGAATCTCATTAGTCGTCATCTCATCGAATGTTCTCTGTCCCTGGTAAATGTCAAAGCAAGATAATTAATATTTCTGCCATCTCTCTATCGTTACTTGCAGTATTATTCTATCTCTTAATGACCTATTCCAAACCCAGACTTCCATTTTTTTTATTATTCCTGTAAAATATTTTATTTCGTTTTGTGTTCCTTGAAAATTTAATTTCATAGTTACTCTTTGCCTTCATAATTTTTTTGATGTTTCTCCTAAATCCCACCATATTTTCCCTTCTCATGCACTTGTCTGCTGCCTATGCACTTAATGTATGCCCCTTTCTGAGCCCTCAATTGTTCCCTCATTTATTTATTTATCCGTGGAATCTCACTAGTGTTCAGTTTGTACATTTCTTTTTACGGAATATGTTTTTCCTACAGTCCAGTTTTAAATATCGTTGTTCTACATTGTCGTTTGTCAATTTGGTTGCCAATTTTGTTTTTCCAAGTTCTCTTTTCAGCTCCTCAAAATGAGCTTTTCTCCAATCTGTTAACCAGGTTTTCATCATACTTGACATCCTTCTTTATTATCATGTCAGAGCGTATTCTATATTAGTCATTGTTGCCTGACGTTCCCCTACTTTTACTTCTATTATTTGCTCTGGTTCATTGACCATTACTAGACCTAGTGGTGACTCTTCCCTTGTTAGGCTTTTTACATGGAAAAGAGTCCTATACACATTATAGGAATTCCTTCCTCTTATCACCTTTGCCTACTTCTTTTCTATCCAATTAATTTTGGAGTAGTTGAAATCCCCCATGGTTATGTTTTTTATTCAGTTCTCTAATTTGCCTATTTCTTCCACATCTCCCTTCCACTATTATGTGGTCTGTAGACTATACCTATTGGTATGATTAATTCTTTATTTTTTTTTCTATTTCTGTCTAGGTGATAGCTGAGTCCCTTTTCGTCTATTGCCTTTATGTTTCCATAATATGCACAGCTACTCTGCATTCCACCCTTTTTCCCGCAATCTTTTTAAAAGTATATTATGCGCTGCGATATTTAATTCTTAGTCTCAGATCCCTACTATGTCTAGTTCCTCCAAACCCTCGATTACCTCCAGCTTCCCTGTTTTATTACGTACACTGTGAATTGCTTTGCAGATAGTTTAACTCATTTTTAATAGGATTTGTTTTCACTTTGTGTTTAACCTTCTTAATTCTATTTACTCCCTTGTCATCAATTTCCTCCCTTATTTTATTCTTCTCTGTTTTCCTGTTTTGTTTACTTTTCGTCTGCTACAATGTCGATATAATTATCCACAGTAAGCTAGTGGACAGCAAGGGCCTTGTTCACAAGTGAACAGATATTTTGCAATGTCTTTTTTAAAAAAAAATCATTTATGGGATGTGGGTGTTGCTGGCTAGGCCAGAATTTATTGCCCATCTCGAATTGCCCTTGAGAAGGTGGTGGTGAGCTGCCTTCTTGAACCGCTGCAGTATATACTGCTGCCACTGTTCGTCGGTGGTGGAGGGAGAGAATGTTTGTGGAAGCGGTGCGAATCAAATGGGCTGCTTTGTCACGCTTTGTCACGCTGGTGTCATGCTTCTTGAGTGTTGTAGGAGCTGCACTCATCCAGGCAAGTGGGGAGCATTCCATCACACTCCTGACTTGTGCCTTATAGATGGTGAACAGGCTTTGGGGAGTCAGGAGGTGAGTTACTGACTGCAGGATTCCTAGCCTCTGACCTGCTCTTGTAGCCACAATAATTTATATGGCTAGTCCAATTCACTTTCTGGTCAATGGTAACCCCCAAGATGTTGATAGTGGGGGATTCAGCGATGGTAACACCATTCAATGTCAAGGTGCGATGGTTAGATTCTCTCTCGTTAGAGATGGTCATTGCCTGGCACTTGTGTGGTGCAAATGTTTCTTGCCTCTTGTCAGCTCAAGCCTGGATATTGTCCAGATCTTGTTGCATTTGGACATACACTGTTTCAATATCTGAGGAGTCGTGAATGGTGTTGAACATTGTGCAATCATGAGCGAACATCCCCACTTCTGACCTTATGGTGGAAGGATGGTCATTGATGAAGCAGCTGAAGATGGTTGGGCTGAGGACGCTACCCTGAGGAACTCCTGCACTGATGTCCTGGAACTGAAATGATTGCCCTCCAACAACTACAACCATCTTCCTTTGTGCTAGGTATGTCTCCAACCAGCAGAGAGTTTTCCCCCAATTCCCATTGACTCGAGTTTTGCTAGGGCTCCTTGATGCCACACACAGTCATATGCCGCCTTGGTGTCAAGGGAAGTCACTCTCGCCTCACCCCTGGAGTTCCGCTTCTTTGTCCATGTTTGAACTAAGGCTGTACTGAGGTCAGAACCTGAGTGACCCTGGCGGAACCTAAACTGATCGTCAGTGAGCAGGCTATTGCTAAGCAAGTGCTGCTTGATAGCACTGCTGATGACCCCTTCCATTACTTTACTGATGATCGAGATGAGACTGGGGCAGTAATTAGCCAGGTTGGATTTGTCCAGCTTTTTGTGTACAGAACATAACTGGGCAATTTTCCATATAGCCAGTTAGAGGCCAGTGTTGTAGTTGTACTGGAACAGCTTGGCTAGGGGAGCCGCAAGTTTTGGAGCGCAGGCCTTCAGTACTATTGCTGGAATATTGTCAGGGCCAATAGCGTTTGCAGTATTCAGTGTCTTCAGCCCTTTCTTGATATCATGTGGAGTGTTGAGGACTGGCATCTGTGATACTGAGGTCCTCTGGAGGTTGCTGAGAAGGATCGTCCACTCGGCACTTCTGGCTGAAGATTGTTGTGAATGCGTTAGCCTTATCTTTTGTGCTGATGTGCTGGGCTCCCCCATCATTGAGGATGGGGATATTTGTGGAGCCTCCTCCTCCAGTGAGTTGTTTAATTGCCCACCACCGCCCATGACTGGATGTGGCAGGACTGCAAAGCTTAGACCTGAACTGTTAGTTGTGGATTTGCTTAACTCTGTCTGTCACTTGATGCTTATGCTGTTGGCACGCAAGTAGTCCTGTGTTGTAGCTTCAATCAGGTTGACATCTCATTCTTAGGTATTCCTGGTGCTGCTCCTGGGATGCCTTCCTGCATTCTTCATTGAACTAGAGTTGATCCCTTGCTTGGCGGTAACGGTAGATTGGGGGATTATGCCAGGACATGAGGTTACAGATTGTGGTTGAGTGCAGTTCTGCTGCTGCTGATGGCCCACAGTGCCTCATAGATCCCCAGTCTTGAGTTGCTAGATCTGTTCAAAATCTGTCTCATTTAGCACGGTGGTAGTGCCACACAATACGATGGAGGGTATCCTCAATGTGACGACAGGACTTGGTTTCCACAATGACTGTGCCGTGGTCATTCCTACCGATACTGTCATGGACAGATGCATCTGTGGCAGGCAGGTTGGTGAGGATGAGCATGTTTTTCCCTCTCGTTGGTTCCCTCACTACCCGCTGCAGACCCAGTCCAGCAGGTATGTCCTTTAGGGCTTAGCCTGCGGTGGTGCTACCGAGCCTCCCTTGGCGATGGGCATTGAAGTCCCCCAGCCAGAGTACATCCTGCGCCCTGGCCACCCTCAGTGATTCTTCAGAGTGGTGCTCAACATGGAGGAGTACTGATTCATCAGCTGAGGGAGGGCAGTACATGGTCATCAGCAGGAGTTTTCCTTGCCCATGTTTGACTTCATGCCATGAGACTTCATAGGGTCCGGAGTCGATGTTGAGGACAACTTCCTCTCGACTGGGTATGTCCACTACTGTTGGGTCTGCCAGGGATGGTGATGGTGGTGTTTGGGACATGATCTGTAAGCTATGATTTTATGAGTTTGACTATATCAGGCTGTTGCTTGACCAGTCTGAGACAGCTCTTCCAATTTTGGCACAGGCCCCCAGATGTTATTAGGGAGTACTTTGCAGGGTTGACAGGGCTAGGTTTGCCATTGCTGGTGCCTAGGTCGATGCAGGGTGGTCCGTCCGGTTTAATTCCTTCTTTTTTATTGGCCTTTCAGTGGCTTGACACAACTGAGTAGGCACTTCAGAGGGCATTTAAGAGTCAACCATATTCCTGCGGACCTGGAGTCTCATGTCGGTGAGGTGACCAGATGAGGACAGCAGATCTTCTCTATAGGAACCAGATGGGTTTTTATGGTAATTGACAATAGTTTCATTGTCATCATTAGACTTTTCATTCCAGATTTTTATTGAATTAAAATTCCACCAACTGCCGTGTCAGGATTTGAACCCTGGTCCCAGAGTGTTACCGTGGGTCTCTGGATTACTAGTCCAGTGACACTACCATCGCCTTCCCCGTATTGAGTATTTTTAGTATTCTCTGTTTTCATTTCAGATTTCAGGATCCGCAATATTTTGCTTTTGTATTTGAGATTCCCAATAGTGCAACGTGCTAAAAACTGCATGCATGTGGCTCTGCAGGCCCCACATCTCTATGGGGGATGTACTAGTCCAGTGACAATACCACTATGCCACCGTTTCCCCTGTATTCTGTTGTCATGGCATCACCTTATGCTTTTGGCATGTTCAAAATCAAAGATAAACAAATTAGCATGCTGTTTTCTTTCCTCTAAACCGCCTAGGATTTTGTTTTAAAATTATTCATCTTTACATGCTTTTGCTGCTGTCTTTTTTATTGCCACTTTTGTGTTGCACATTGCACCCTCTTTTGCATGTGAAAATTAATGGTTGGGTGATAATGTTGTTAAAGGTACACAGGCGATGGACATTGTTTGATTATGGACTGACATATTAAGACAGTCTACTGGGACACTGGGTTAGTAGCTAGGAAGAAGTCTGTAAAGCTGCATCCTGTGAATAAACCTACTATCTTGTTTTGTATTTCACCATTTGGCTTGGACCCATTTAACAAAAGTGACCAATGCAACTCTGTCTTAAACTCTCTAATTCAGAAAGAGAAGTATGCATGGTGCCAAGAGCAATTCTGGCTACTCTTGATGCTGCTTCAACATCCAGTTTTCCCTTGTGTTCAGTTTCTACAAGGTAATATCATTTAATGTTGTTTTGAAGAACCAGTGACTAATATTTAGAATGCGCGTTTCTCTTCCCCTTTCATTGTTTTTACAAGCCTCCCCAATGGTGGGGTGGGCTTAAACATAACACCAAGACAGCTGTTATTCTGTGTATAATAACACTTTTTTGCTTATAGTCATGATCAACCCTGAAAAGAGAAGGTGCAGTTTTCAGTAATTCAGCAAAATAGTGTTATGCATTATGGAATGCTAAAAACAAAACTTTCCTAGTTAAGTGATTTTCATGTCTTTTTGTCTTGTCATACTAAAATCATGAGTATTTACTGGAATAAACCTGGATTTTCAGAGCACCCTTACTTGAAGCCACTGGATGTGCATAAACAAAACAGATGTTCTGCTTGACACTGAGCTGAGCTCCTGATCCCCGATCTTCCACCACCAAGATGACCTATTTCTACCTCTGTAGCATCGCCCATCCCCACCCTGCCTCAGCTCATCTGCTGCTGAAACATTGATGAAACCCTGTTCTATGCCATACTTAACTGTAGCCTCAACTATTCCAGTGCTCCCACATGCACCCTCGATAAACTTGAACTTATTTAAAACTCTGCTGTCCATGCCCTATTTCGCACCAAGTCCCATTCATCAATCATCCCACTGTGCTCGCTGACCTTAATTTTAAAATTGTCACCCTTGTTTTCATGTAAATATAAGTTCTTTTTGTTGATTCTGTCCAAATTTAATGGCCTCTGTACTGTGTTCAAGAGTAGGAACTCTGGCCCAACTACACTGAGGCCAACTGAGCACTCTTACTAATTCACCACAGTTGGGGACCAAATCTGCAATTTTCTTTGTCAGTATGACTTAGTTATTCACTGGGTTGGCACATTAAGCCACTTGCTCAAATTTTTTCTTTGACATTTTCTCACTTCCATTTTGCTTCCAATCTCCTACTAAAATAATAGCAGCACCAAATATGTTTCTGTTTTATTGATAATAAGCTGTGCGAAATTTAGGAATTAGGAGGTGGAAGACCAATGTTTTTACCTTATTTTCAGCTTTCTGATGCTTGAGCTTTGTTATTTGCTCTGCTTTCCCCAAAATAGGAAAGAAAATCCTTCTAGCACTTAGTCACATCCTTTACCAAATTCCATTATTCCAAAAAAATTGTCTTCCTTAAACAACTGCTTTATCATCATTTCCTGTCTGAATCACAGCTTTTTACCTCCCCAAAATGGAAATATCATTTTTCCTTCCCAAAATGGAAATATCACAGCTGATCACAAGCAACATGATTCACTTCAATCTGCAAACTTTAAAAAATATGGCTATCAGCCCATACTAAGAGATTCCAATAATCAGAGTAATTAAATATAATTGTTAGTATCCCTTCAAATACAGAAATGACAGAATAGCTGTTAATTTGCTGATTATTTTAAGTAAAATATACGAAAAAGATGCAACATAGTTAAAGGCTATGAATTGATTCAGAATGATCACTAAAGGTACTAATCCACCAATTACTAAATGAAAACTTACTCATTTTCACTTTTGCCAGAATAAGACGACTTTCTTTTCCTAAGTACTTGGGAGTTCAAACTCCGTCCACAGGCACAAATCACCTGGAACACAGCTAAATTCATGGTCATGAACCAAGTTAACCGGTGTCATTAACATCAGTTATTAATGGAATTTTGAGAGTGTTTACATCAGATGAAGGAGAAATGCAATGCAAGGAAGGCATCAGCTGCATTATACAACTAGCTCACAGGATATTTTAAAAAGTGAATCTTGACTCAGAAAATGTCATTCTATATTTTACATTTTTCACAAAATAATTCAAATCTATCTCACAAAATATTTGAAGTCATAATTTACCATAACCAGGGCACAGGACATGCGGAAGAAAAAAAAAGGACCATTGACAGAATCCACACGGGTCAGCAATAAAAACAAAGTACAAAGCAAGTTAATCTGAAAGAGGCAAAAATATTAATGTCTTGTATGCATCCCTTCATCAGTATTTAATTGGTCTGTATGCTGTGCATTTCCAGCGCATAGTACTTTTATTTCCGACTTTAAGCATTCATATAAACAGTCCCAAATTTTCCAATTTATCTTTGTAACTGAAGTTCCCCATCCCTGGAACCATTTTTGTGAATCTTTTCTGCACACTCCAATGTCTTCACTTCTTTCCTAAGATGTGCCGCCCAGAACTGGATGCAATACTCCAGCTGAGGCCAAACTAATGTCTTGTACAAGTTCACTATAGCTTCCTTGTTCTGTACACGATGCCCCTATTAATAAAGCCTAAGATACTGTATGCTTTATCCACCTCTCGCTCAACCTGTCCTGCCACCTTCAAAGATTTATGCAAATATACACCCAGGTCCCTCTGCTCCTTCACCCCCTTTAGAATTGCACCCTTTATTTTATATTGTCTCTCCATGTTCTTCCTTTCAAAATGAATTGCTTCACATTTCTCCACATTGAGCTTCATCTGCCACCTGTCAGCCCATTCCACCAACTTGTTTATAACCCTTTTGAAGTTCTACACTATCCTCCTCGCAGTTCACAATGCTTCCAAGTTTCGTATCATCCACAAATTTGGAAATTGCGCCGTGTACATCAAGGTCCAGAGCATTAATGTATATCAGGAAGAGCAAGGGTCCCAACACCAACCCTTGGGAACTCCACTATAAACCTTCTTTCAGTTCGAAAAACATTCAAAGTGGGAGCAGAATGCTCATGAGGCCGGAATTGGAGGGTTATATGGCTGCAGGAGGTTAAAAGATAGAGATGGGTGAGACCATGGAGGGTTTTGAAAACTTAATCTCAGACTGTTACCAGGGAGAGGGATGCAGTCAGTGGCTAGGGAACTGAGTTTGGAGCAGGGCCCAAAAACAATGGCTTTGGTCATTCCAATATTTAATTGGAGGGAATTTTTGCTCATCCAGTACCGGATGTTGAAAAAGCAGTCTGATAATTCGGCAATAGTGGAGGAGTCGAGAGAGGTGATGGTTAGGTAGAGTTGGGTGCTATCAGTGTACATGCGAAAACTAACTTTGTGCTTTCGTATGTTGTCATTGAGTGGCAGCATGTAGATGAGAAATAGGAGGGGGCCATGGATCGATCCTTGGGGGGACACCAGTGGTAACTGTGAGGAAGCAGGAAGAGAAGCCATTGTAAGTGATCTCCTGGTTATGATTAGGCAGATAAGAATGGAACCAGTTGAGATCACTCCCAGTCAGCAGGATGACAGTGGAGGGTGTACTTCAGTCATGCTTGATTGTGATATCACTACAGCAATGGGCAGTGTCCCTACCTCTGAGCCAGAAGCAAGTCCCACTCCAGGATTTGATTGCCACGGAAGATGCGTTCATTACGTGGTCAAACAAGTTGAGTATCAATCTGGAAATCCTTCCAACATACGCCAGTGGCAGGTGGTAAGAGAAGCAGAGATTCTTGGTCAGCCATGTAATGTAAAGAAAATTGGAGTCTCTACCAGTACTATTCATAACTCCAGACCACAACGTGGATTTAAAAGTGCATGTTGCCACAGTAACTCAGACTCCTTGGGGTCCAGTTGGCTCAGTCTGGTTAGACTCGGATGAAGTATGTCCCACATGAATGAGGCTGTAAAGGACTCTGTGTCCACTGAATGCTATCCAAGCACATTTGTGGAGTTTTAGGAGAGAAAGCAAGAAATTGAAAGATGAAAGATTTCATTGTTACTGTAATTTGTTAGCAAACAATCAAACCAGTCTATCACTGTTTATTGGCTCACTGAGCACTCACTCCTAAACTTGTTGCTAGTGACTTGATGCAGCAATTTCTGCATGGCTATTGTGTGCAGTGCCAAATACACACCGTTGATCACAAATTGAATTGGAGAATAGCTTAATTAGTTCAATTTGGTAATCTATGATTTAATACAGAATATTGTACATTGAACTTGATACTAAATTGATTATATAGCTCAACTGGAGGTAGAAAACTGCCCACATATGCAACAAAATAAATGTTCCTTTTCAGTAAGGTTCTTATTATTGCTGTCTCTTGCTAGAGTGCCCAATTTGATATAAAAACGAAAAATGCTAGAAACACTGGCCAGATCAGGCAACATCTGTGGAGAGATAGTGAACATTTCAGGTTGATGACATTTGTCAGAGCTGGAAAATTTTGGAATGTAATGTTTTGAGCAAGGATAGAGACCAGGAAATGGGGAGGGGAGGAAAGAACAAAAGGGAAGGTTTCTGGTAGGGTGGAAGTTCAACAGCATCTTTCCATCTGTGTAAGATTGTGAACATGCAGCAAACCCATTGGTAATAGTTTTACATGGTGATTTTTTTGCTGATGGCTGATGAGACCAATCCATGAGAAGCAGATTCTGCCACAAGTGCTGCATATGGAGTGGTTATCAGATGTCATTGTAGGTTGTTCTTTATGGTGTTGGTGCCTGTTAAGCTCCTGTAGCCACTGATTATCATGGTGGCGCATGCCAGCTCATAGGTGATGACGCCATTTCCCACTGCAGTTGGCTAGTGTCTCCCAGGTGTGAAAATCAATGGTTAAGGCCTTCGTGTCATGCTCGCAAGGATCTTTGAATTGTAGTTTTGGGCATCTTGCTGGTCTTTGGCTCCGTTATGTCGGCATACAGAAAATTCTTTGGAAACTGCCTGTTTTTCATCCTGCAAATGTGCCCAAGCCAGCAAAGTCGCCTCTGTTTGATGAGTGCTAGCATACTTGGGAGATTTGCCTTTGAATTCGCATTTGTGATTTTGCTCTTCCAGGAGATGCCCAGGATGCGCCGCAAGCAATGAAGATGAAAACTGTTGCGCTTTTTTTCTTGGTAGCTGTAAGTCATCCATGCTTCACAGCTGTACAACAAAGTGCTCAGAATGTAGTGTAGAAGGCAGGTGAGATTAAATGACAAAAGGGATGATTGTGCAAGGCAAAATGGGATGGCACTGGGATAAGTGAAGAAACAAAAGATGGGTCTCAAAGTTGTAAATGGCTATAGCATAATCATAACCCCAACAGTTGCTGTCTGAAAAAACGGGAGCGATATTATGATCTGAAATTGTTGAACTTGGCAATGAATCCGGAAAGCTGTAGAGTGTCTAATTTAAGAATGAGGAGCTATTCCTTGAGTTTCTTTTGAGCTTAATTTGAACAGTGTAGAAGGCCAAGCACACAGAGGTTAGAGTGGGAGCCTGGGGGATAA
Source organism: Cetorhinus maximus (assembly GCF_964194155.1). NCBI lineage: Eukaryota > Metazoa > Chordata > Chondrichthyes > Lamniformes > Cetorhinidae > Cetorhinus > Cetorhinus maximus. The sequence goes on from NC_135881.1 coordinate 153,763,875, forward strand.
TTAAAATGCTAGGCAACTGGAAAGTCAGGGTCATGCTTGTGGGCTGCAAGGAGGTGCTCTACAATGTGGTCACCTAATGTGGTTTTGGTCTCCCCAAAGCGCCGTGAATAGGGTATACTGAAATGTTAGAAATACAAGTGAATCGCATGTTTGAGGCTCTGGACAGTGGGACGGAGAAGATAAAAGGACAGGTGTTGTATCTTCTGCAATTGCAAGGGAAGGTGTTGAGGGTGTTTGAAGAGTGGACTAGTGTGTCATGGATGGCATGGTCTTTTCGGAATTCTGTGCGGGGAGGGGAAGGTGTGTTTGGTGGTTGCATCATGCTGGAGGTGGCAGCAATGGAGGAAATTGATCTGTTGAAAGTGGAAGTTGGGTGGAAGGCAAGGACAAAATGAACTTTATCATGGTTCTGGAAGGAAGGGGTAGGGGCGAGAGCAGAAGTGCTGAAAATGGAACAGACATGGTCCAGGGCCCTGTCAGCCACTGTCAAGGAGAATCCTCTTGTTAAAGAGAAAGATGGTGTTGGAAGTACAGGTTTGGAAAGTGGCATCATCTGAACAGATGCATGGAGAAACTGAGAATGGAGTGGCTTCCTTACAGGAAGCAGTGTTGGAGGAAGTGTGGTCAAGATAGCTGTGGGAGTTGTTGGGCTTATTTACTGATTGCCAATTTCCAGAAATAGAGCTGGAGAAATTAGAGAGAAGAGTTGGAAATGGGCCATGTGAAGGCAAGGGAGAGGTGAAAGTGGAAAGAAAGTTGATGACATTTTCCAATTTGAGATGAGAGCTGGAAATGGCACTGATAGTCATCAGTGCACCAGAAGAAGTAAGGAAAGGGACCTGAGAAGGATTGGTGAAAGGAATGTTCCATATACCCCATTGAAAGGCAAGCATAGCTAAGGCCCATACCGATTCCCAAAGCAGCATCTTTTAATTGGAGAAGGTGAGTGGAGTCAGAGAAGTGGTTGCGTAGCATGAATAGAGTGCAAAAGGCTTTGGTGAGAGTGGGAACTCTGGTGATAGGTGAATACTTCCCAAACTGATATTTAGCAATAAGGCAGATTCAATTAGCAGTTAATTTGCCTAAAAGCAATTGTAATATATTTGAGTTCAAAGTAATGTTTGAAAGGGAGAAGTACAGAACAGCTGCTAAGATTCTAGATTGAGGTAAGGCTGACTTCAATGGGATAAGATAATGTCAGGAAGATATAATAATTCTCATAATATTATTGGAGTTTATTGTAAAATAGAATAATAGTGAGATTTGTCTGTGTGTGTGAATTAATTGAATTAGCCTGGGTGCTTTGAAGTAAGAAGAGAAGTTAGGTTTGAAATGTTAATTAGGTAAACATGGGGAAGTTTAGAAACATAGGTCTCAAGGGAACATCTGCATTTTTAAATAAACCAGTCCGGATTGTTTTCAAAAAAGGGAATAAAATGTGTCACCTAGCCAGGTGAAGTTTAGAAAGAATATGTTTATTTTTCGCCAAAGATCACTGGTAAAACTTAGTGCTATGAGTGGGTTTTATTATCAGGAAGATAAAATCCAAAGACATAGTGAAACAAAGGGTATTTGCAGCCAAAGAGGGAAATATATATAAAGGAGAGAAGATTGTTTGTAAAGAAAGCCATGTATGAGATCTACAAGTGTGAAAAGCCTTCAGCAGCTATGCTTCAAGCTGCTGTCTCCAGGGACTGAAGTTAAGAGAACTCACTTTGAATTCGACTTGTCCAGGGTATGTTCAGGGTTTCTTTGCCTGGGTCTTTTAAAATCTGTGTGTCTTACTGTAGCCTTAATGAAAGTATAACTGGGAGTCAGATTAAGGAGGAGATTTAGAAATTATCATAGTAATTTGTGGATCTGTGTATGTATTTAAAATTATTTCTGTTGATAATAAATGTTTAATCTAATTTTTAAAAAACCTATAAGACTTGGAGGTCTTATTACTACTGAATTCAAGGCACGCATTTCGAAATTAATACAAATTGCAAATAAGTTGTGGTAGTTGTTTCAAGTTTCCCTCTGGGATTTGAACAACTCAGCATTTACCATCTGCTGTGTCATAACAAAAATTTTGCGGGATATATTTGACATTCCTTGATTTTTTTTTGGTGCTGGCAAATCTTAAGGTTACGAGAAGCACTTTGAATTCAGGAGTTGGTGTGAGGTTTTTTTGCAGTGGTGAGACTGTAACATGGCTTTGGCAGTTGCTCAGACTTGTTTGGGAGTTGAAGTTATAACTTTGGTTGGTTTACAAAAAAATAAATAAAGCTATGTTAATTGGATTGGAAGGTAAATTACAATTAGGATTACCTGCAGGGGTGAGGAAATCAGACATAATTGAAGAAATAGCACAGCATTTGAATTGGAAGGAATACCTGAGAGGCCGAGTTCTCCAAGGGCTGATTCATTGGAATGGGCTCAAATTCAGTTGCAAATGAAAAAAATGGAGCTAGAGGCAGCAGAAAAAATAAAAGAAAGAGCATTTCAAAGGGAACAGGCAGAAAGACAGGAGAGAGAAAAAAAAACAAGAAAGGGAATTAGAAATGTCGAGGTTAGAAAAGGAGGAAAGAGAAAAAGAGAGAGAGAATTCCAGTTTAAAATGCAGGCAGTTTAAAAAAAAAAGACACCAGTAGGTGAGGAAGGACTTATTTCCAGATCAGAACCCACTGGGAGATGTTTAAATTTGTACATGCTCTTCCAAAGTTTGAGAAAAGAGATGTTGAAGCATTCTTTATTTCATTTGAGAAGATAACGAAACAGTTGAAATGGCCACAGGAAAACTGGACATTGTTATTGCAATCCAGGTTGGTGGGTAGAGCGAATGATGTTTATGTTTCACTGTCAGAAGTATTGGGGAACGATGATGTGGCAAAAAAGGCTATTTTGAGTGTGTATGAGTTGGTTCCTGAGGCATACAGACAGACATTTAGGAATATGAGAAAACAGCCTGGGCAAACTTATATTGAGTTTGAGAGAGTAAAACAAAGTAATTTTGACCGGTGGATACGGGCATTGAAGACAGAGACAGCATATGCAGCTCTTAGAGAACTAATTCTTTTAGAAGAATTTAAAGATTTAGTTCCTTCAGTAGTGAGAACTCATGTGGAGGGCCAGAGAGTTGAATCTGTAAGACAAGCAACAGAGATAGCTGATGATTGAGTTAGTTCATAGAGTTAAATCTTTTTTTCCATCACCCTTTCAAATTGAAAAAAGAAAGAAAGTGGGAAGGTGAAAGGAAGGTGGGTAGTCAGGGAAGAGAAGGAGTAGGTGGAAATCCCCAAGAAGTTTTTCCTCAGGATAAAAAGGAAGGTGCTGAGGGTAGAGGTGACATTCAGAAATTGAGGTATTTTCATTGTAATAAAGCTGGACACATGAAGTTAGTGTGCTGGAAATTGCAGGGAAAATCTATTGGAATTATAGGGGTGCAAAAAAGTACTGGAAGTAAGAGTACTGTGTGTTCTGAGGTTCAAGCACAGGAAAAACCTGTAGTTTGTGTACAGGTAAAACAGGAAGAATCAGTGATAGGTAAAGAAGTGAGAATGTGTTCACAATTTACCCAGGAGAATTCTGAGGAGCAGGTTGCAGAGATGTTTAGAGATTTTGTATGTGGAGGGAAAGTCTTTCCATGTGTACAGGGTGGAGTAGGTAAAGATCTTAAAATTTTAAGAAACGCAGGTGTTAGTCAATCCTTAATGTTGTGGAGTAGTGACATTTGTTGTTCAGAGGGAATGTTGCAGGAACAGGTGATAATAAGTGGGGTTCATGGAGATGCTAAACCTATTCCCTTGTGGAAAGTAAATTTAATGAGTAAGTGGAAAACAGGCAAAGTGACTGTTGGACTGATGGAAAAATTGCCCATTGCAGGAGTTCAATTTACCTTGAGTATTCATATAGCTGGATCATAAATGTGGGTGATGCCTATAGTGGCTGAACAGCCTGTAGAGGTGTTTTCAACAGAAGTGTTGCATAGAGCATCCTGGATTGTTTCCAGATTGTTTGATAACAAGATCACAGGCTCATAGTTGAAACAAGAAAAACCAGAGGACAGGCAGTTCAAAGGCAGGAAGAAGGTGTTGAAATCCAATTGTTCACATTGTGTTTGAGAACATTGTTCAGGAAGAAAGACTGGAAAACAATGCAGTTCAAGTGTTTAACTCAAGGAGGATAGTGGAGTTACAGAAAAGGGATTTGCAAATACGACATTTATATCAAACAGCTTACTCAGAAACAGTGGCAAAATGTATTCCAGAATGTTATTTACCTTAAGGGCAATGTTTTAATGAGAAAATGGAGGCCATATCATGTTTCAGCAAATGAAAGCTGGAGGAAGGTGCATCAGATTGTTATCCCAGTTGGATATCGAAATGAGATTCTGAGGATAGCTCATGAAATTCCAATGGGGGGTTAGCTATTAGGCACAGGGGAAGATACAAAACATTTTTTTTGGCCTGGATTGCGTAGGGATGTAGTCAAATTCTGTAGAACATGTCACACATGTCAGGTAATAGGGAAACCACAAGCAGTGATTAAGCCTGCAACTTTAATTCCAATTCCAGCATTTGAAGAGCCTTTTACAAGTCGTGGTTGATTGTGTAAGACCCCTCCCTAAGACGAAAAGTGGAAATCAGTACTTACAATAATGAATGTGTCTACCAGATTTCCTGAAGTAATACCTTTGAGAAACATTACAACAAAGAAGATCGTGGAAAAGTTAACTAACCTTTTTACAAGATATAGTTTACGTAAGGAAATGCAATCAGATCAAGGTTCAAATTTTATGTCACAGCTGTTTAAGGAATTAATGAACAGTTTGGGGATAAAACAATTTAAGTCAACAGTTTATCATCTTGAGTCACAATGGGCTTTGGAAAGATGACATCAAACTCCAAAAACTATGATGAGAGCGTATAGTCAGGATTATCCACAGGATTGGGATTCTTGTTATTTGCTATTAGGCACGCTCCTAATGCATCAACTGGTTTTAGTCCTTTTGAACTAGTCTATGGTCATGAGGTAAGGGGACTACTGAAATTGATTTATGAGAAATTGGTGGATCATAATTCAGAAACTACTCTCCTGGACTAAGTATCAAACTTCAGAGAAAAATTGGACCGAGCATGTGAGTTGGCTAGGGAACATTTAAAGATATCATACCAAGTAATAAAAGTGAAAGCAGATAGCAGAGCTACAGCTCGGAATTTTGTTGCTGGAGAGAGAGCGCTAGTTCTGTTACCAGTACTGGGTGATTCATTAAAGGCAAGGTTTAGTGGGACTTACAAGATTGAAAAGAAATTGAGTGAAGCAAATTATTTAAATTCTCCAGATAAAAGAAAGAAACAAAGGGGCCATGTAAATATGCTAAAAAAGTACTTTGACAGGGAAGAGAACCAAAAGGAGGTGTTAGTAGTGGTAGATAATGAGAAAGAAGTAGAAATGCAGGATTCTGAAATTGATTTTCCTCTAATCAAATTGAATAATAAGGGGGTACTTGAAAATTTAAATGTAATATTGAATTATCTTGCAGACAAGTGTCAAAGTGATTTGGAAAAGCTATTGCAGTCACACAAAGCTATTTGTGGAAATAAGTTGGGGAGGACAGATTTAGCTAAACATGATCTGCCTGTAAGGCAACATCCTTATAGATTAAATCCGGCAAAATTATCACAAGCACAGAAAGAAATTGACTTCATGCTTTAAAATGATATCACTGTGTCTACTTGCAGTAACTGGAGTTCGCCTATTATACTGGTACCAAAACCAGATGCAACACACACTCTGTGTGGACTAGTGAAAGGCGAATGCAGTGACAAAAGCGGATTCATATCCTATGCCAAGGTTGGAAGATTGTGTTGAGAAAGTGGGACAATCAAAATTTATCACAAGGATTGCCGTGCTAAAAGAATATTGGCAAGTACTGTTATTGGAGTGAACAAAGGAGGTATCTACTTTTGTGACCCAAATGGACTATATCAGTTTAAAGTCATGCCATTTGGTATGAAGAATGCATCTGTGACATTTCAAAGACTGACAAACAAAGTAATTGCAGGCCTGAGCAATTGTGCTGTTTATATTGATGACTTGATGGTTTTCAGTCCTACGTGGGAAGAGCATTTACGACATCTGGAAGAATTTTTTACTCGATTACAAGAAGCTAATTTGGTCATAAACTTGGCTAAAAGTGAATTTGCAAAAGTGCAAGTTACATTTCTAGGCCATAACATTGGACATGGTAAAGTGGCTCTGAGAGATGTAAAAGGCAAGGCTATCATGGATTTCCCCATGCCTACAACAAAATGAGAAGTTTTGAGATTGCTGGGCATGAGTGGGTTTATTGGAAATTTACACTAAATTTTAGCAGTGTGGTTGCTCCACTGACTGAACTATTAAAAAAGAACAAGAAGTTTCAATGGACACTGGAGTGTCAGAAGGCATTTGGCAGTTTGAAAACTGCATTACACCAATTTTGGCAGTACCCAATTATGCCAAGCAGTTTAAGTTGCCGTTGACACAAGTGATATAGGCATTGGGATCGTTCTGTTACATAAGGTGACACTGGAATTGAAAAACTGTTGGATATTTTTCACGGAAGTTGAATGCACAACAGAGAAGACATTCAATGATCAAAAAGGAGACTTTGGGTTTGGTTAGCATTTTGGCATTTTGAAATCTATGTGGCAAACAATTCAAAAACAATTGTTTATACAGACCATAATCCATTAAAGTTTCTGGACAAATTTTGAGACAGAATTGCAAGGATGGAGTTATTCAGAAGGAGTTATTACTGCAACAATTTAATCTACAGATTATACATGTCACTGGACGAAAAAATCTGATTGCATTTGCTTTGTGAAGAGTTGGAAACTTAAAGGGAAAATTGGACATTTAAAAACCTGGGCTCTGAACTGGAATGATTTCTGTTGATGCGAAGGATTTGTATATATATTATGTTAATGCATGCATCTAGTGATGTAATATAGATAAGTATAGGAGATAGTGTAAGATGGGTTTAATAAAAACGAAGCCATCTTTTTAAATCATGATGCTACATTTTTCAATATGGAGGGTGATGTCAGGATAATTCTCATATTATTGAATTTTATTGTAAAATCGAGTAATAGTGGGAATGGTCTGTGTCTGAGTGTGTGTTTGAGACTTCATTGAATTAGTCTGGGTGCTTTGGTGTAAGAAGAGAAGTTAGGTTTGAAATGTTAATTAGGTAAACATGGGGAAGTTTAGAAACATAGGTCTCAAGGGAACATCTGCATTTTTAAATAAACCAGACTAGATTGTTTTCAAAAGAGGGAGTGAAATGTGTCATATCGCCAGGTAAAGTTTAGAAAGAGTGTGTATTTTTCCCAAAGATTACTGGTAAAACTTAGTGCTATGAGTGGGTTTTATTATCAGGAATTTAAAGTCCAAAGACATAGTGAAACAATGGGTATTTGTGTTCAATATGTATAAAGGAGTGAAGACTGTTTGAAAGAAAAAGGCATTTTTGAGATCTACAAGCGTGAAAAGCCTTCAGCATCTATGCCTCAAGTGCTGTCTCCAGGGACTGAAGTTAAGAGAACTCGCCCTGAACAAGTCAAATTCAAAATATCATGTTTCTTTGCCTGGGTCTTTTAAAATCTGTGTATCTTACTGTCGCCTTAATGAAAGTGTATCTGAGAGTCAGATCAAGTAGGAGATTCAGAAGTTATCATTGTAGTAATTTGTAGATCTGTGTATGTGTTTAAAATCATTTCTCTTAATAAATATTTAATCTAATTTTTTAAATCCTACAAGACTTGGGGTCTTAATACTACTGAATTCAAGGCACGCATCTCTTAATTTATACAAGTTGCAAATAAGTTGTGGCAGTTGTTTCAAGTTTCTCTTTGGGATTTGAACAACTCAGCATTTACCATCTGCTGTGTCATAACAGATAGATTGAAATTATCCAGCGTAAAACTGGACAAATCTGTTTTTGGTTAAAGCAGATCATTGTTCATGATCATAAAGCAGTTTTGCAAAAAGAATTTAAGGTGATACAGAACCAGTTTATGCCCTGAAGGGACAAGAGCTCCACTTTCCAGAAAAGACAGCCTTGGACAACTGAAGAAGTAAGAGACAATGTAAAATTAAAAGAAAAGGTCATATAAAAATGCATAAAACTGCATAGATCCTGCAGTGGTTCAGGAAGACAGCACACTACCACCTTCTCAAGGGTAATTGGGGATGGGCAATAAATGCTGGTCTAGCCAGTGAAGTCCACATCCCTTGAAGGAATGAAAAAAAGAGAATGGGACAGATATAAAAGCTGATAAAGCAGATAGTAAGAGCTACAGAAGTGGAATATGGAAAGAAACTTGCAAGGGTTATCAAAGTCAACACCAAATTTTTACAATTACATTAGGATAAGGAGGGTGGTTAGGAGCACTGTGGGGCCCCTTGTAAACTGGTAACACTGATATTGTCAGTGAAAATAAGGACATGATAGCATTGCTGAATAATTACTTTGCATCAGTACAACGGTAGGGGAAGAGGTAAGCATGCCAGACATCCCAAGGAAACCAATATTGAATTGGGGTCAAGGACTCACTCAAGTTAACATAAAAATAACAGTAATGAGGCAAATAATGGCATTAATGAGTGACAAATCCCCAGGATCAGCTGGTATCCACCCCAGGGTTCTAAAGGGAGTAGGTAAGCACATTATAGATGCCTAACTATAATCTTTTGAAGTTCTCACAATTTGAGAATCGTTTCTTTAGTTTGGAAAATTGTGCCTGTCACTCTGGTTTTTAAGAAAGTTGAAAGAGGGAAGCCAGGGATTTACAGACCACTTAGCTTAACATCTCTTGTCAGGAAATTACTAGAGCCTGTAATTAAGGATAGGGTGATTGTCTTGAAAACTTTCAGTTGATAATAGAGAAGCGGCATGATTTACAAAGTGTAGGTTGTGCCTGATGAATCTGATTGAATTTTTTGAAGAGGTGACTAAAGTGCTGGATAGGGGAATGTCTTTGAATGTTATTTATATGGACTTCCTCTCTGGCATTGATAAAGTTCCTCAAAAGAGACTGTTGTTTAAAGTTGAAACTCATGGAATTGACAGCAAATTATTGAACTGGCTAGGAAATTGGCTGAGTGGCAGGAAACAGAGTAGGGAGAATGAATAGGCACTTTAATTGACAGAATGTGACTAGTTGTGTCTTGCAAGGATCTGTCTTAACTATTCGCCATATTTATGAGCAACTTGGATAATGGGACAGAGAGCCACATGTCCTGATTTGCTGTTGACCCAAAAATAGACAGCATTGCAAGCACTGTAGAGGGAATTGTGAAATTATGAAGAGATATTGATAAAGCGAATAGCAAAACTGGCAAATGGATTGCAATGTTGGCAAATGTGAGGTTATACACTCTGGACCTAAAAAGGATAGAATTGTACTTCCTAAATGGTGAAAAGCTAGAAACAGTGGAGGTCCAGAGAGTTTGTGATCCTGGTACAAGAGATAATAAAAAGGCTAATTGAATGCTGTCCTTTATATCTCGAGGACTAGAATATAAGGGGTTAGAAATCATGCTTCTGCTGTACAAAGCCCCAACTCCTCCATACCTGCAGTACTGTGAGCAGTTGTGGGTACCACACCTTAGGAAGGATGTATTAGTTTTAGAGGGAGTGCAGCATAGGTTTATCTGAATGATACATGGACTCCAAGGGTTAAATTACTAGGAGATGGCTGCACTTTCTGGAATTTAGAAGATTAGGGGGTGATTTGATTGAAGTTTTCAAGATATAAAGGAGAAAGATAGGATAGATAGAAGGTATTTCTTCTGCCTGAGAAGTTTAGGACTATGCTGCAAAGTCTTAAAATTATAGCCAGACCTTTCAGGAGTGAAATTAGGAAACACTTGGACATGCAAAGAGCCCTAAAAGTTTGGCACTGTCTTCTGTAAATGGCAATTGATGCTCGATCAATTGTTAGATTTAAAATTGAGATTGATAGATTTTTGTTAACCAAGGGTATTAAGAGATATGGAGCAATTATGGTATGTGGAGTTAAGTCACAGATCAGCCCATGATCTCAATGAATAGTGCATTGGGCTTGAGGAGTTAAATGGCCTACTCCTGTTCCTGTGTAAGAACAAATTCAGCCAGGTGGAGGAGGGTGGTCGTGGATGGGAACTGGTTTGGCCTCTGTTCAAGTAAGGAGCAAAGAGCCCACGGGCTGTTCTGGTGGGGAATGGAAGTGTAGAGGAATTACACGTCCATAGTTAAAGATGATTAGGGCCAGCAGTCAACTTTAAAAATGATTGAGGATGTCGAAAGCCCAGCAGACGCAGATGGAAAGAGACAGGTCAAGGGGAGAAAAATAGTCCGGATAGGAAGAAATTTGTTCCATGGGGAAAAAGTAGGGCTGAAACAATGGGTCTATCAGGACAGTCCTGATGGTGGATCTTGGGAAGGAGGCAGAAGTGGGCAGTGAAAGGTTGAGGCACTATGAGGTTAGAGACTGTAGGGAAGGTCTCCAAATGAGATAAGGTCAGTGACGGTCTAGAAAACCAATGCTTAGTGATGAGGTAGCGGTCCCGGGGAGTTGGGAAGAGGGGTTGGAGAGTTGTGTTCAGTCTCTGCAAGGCAGAGGTTCACCAATTATCTTATTGACAGGCTTGCAATTTGCATTCCACACCAATTTAGAGTTATGGGACAGGAGTAATTTTTTTGTTAATAACAAGCTCTTTATTTAAAGGGATGGGTTCTTGCTAAAAATGATAACTTGGTGCCAAGATCAGCTTTCTGTAAATAAGCTGCAAACAGCTATTTCCTGCTAGTAACTTTTACCAGATGAGATGTAGATAAGGGTAATGATATTAGGAATTTTAGGAGGCTTTGAACTGCACATTCGTATTCATTAAATGCGTGGGGTTGCTCACTAAATAGAGAAAGCTTTTATTAAAAACCTCAGGCGCCCATTTAGAATTTGGTTTCAGAGGGTTAGTTAGCACCCTTTAGTTTGAATCCCTGTCTTAACAGTCTTTCACAAATTGAAATTTCAAGGATGCCATTTCGGATAGTAATTCTGTTAGGCTCTTGTTGAATGCATCATGAGAAAAAGGATTAAACTGGTTTAATATTGTTGAAAAAAGACATTTCACAAACTTTCTTCGTTTGTTGGCCCGGTCAATAGGTGTGTAGTGATAGAAAATTGCTAGTGTGGGAAATATGAAATTAAAACAGAAGCTATTGCAAATACACAGCAAGTCTGTTGGCCACTGAAAGAAAATTATATAGCAATTACCAGAAATGTTAACAGATCTTGAAATCCAGATTAACCTGCTGTGCATTTTCAATATTATCCATTTTTGTTTAACTGCTGAGGCTTTAATTATTGAAGTTGGAGGTGAAAATTCCCTTGTGTTTATCTTTAAATCTAGCAGGAGATTATTAGAGTTGGATTTCTTTGATTTATAAGATACTTTTATATTGTGTAACATTTGTGCTGGTGCTGTCCTGTTCTCCATGCCTGCTGGCTGCAATTCAAATGTAAGACAGTGCCTTGATCAACGTTTATCCCTCAATCAACATCACCAAAACAGATTACTTGATTATTTCTATTTTCTAAACGCCTATTGAATTTTAGTTTTTATCTCAAGCAGGCTGGAATACAAATGGGCGTAAGTTATGCTACATTTGTACAGTCTGGCTGTACTATATCAGTCCTGGACACTACACTTTAGGAAGGATATGTAATGGTCTTGGAAGGGTGAAGATTTGGGGCTAAAAGATTTAACTTATCAGGATACATTACATGGACTGCTCTTGTATTCCCTTGAGTATAGAAGGTCATTTGAGGTGCTTAAGATGGTGAAATGAGTTGATAGGACAGATAGAAACTATTTGCTCTGATTGGGAAGTCCAGGAAATGATCTAATTGAATGGCAGAGCAGACACAAGGGGGCTAAAAGGCCTATTCTCGTTTCTACTGAAATTGGTGTTTGTGCCAAATGAGTGTGCAAATCATTTGGCATAATTGCCTACATAAATAACAGTCCTTTGTAAGTAACCTGAAACAAGCTGTAGAAGTGCAAGTTGTTCTTTAAACTGCCTTATTTGCTAAAGCTGTTTAGACCTGTTTAGCAACTTTTACATTTGGCTTGCAGCTGGTTGTGAGAGAACTGTGCTTGAGGAACCCAGCATTATGTGTGCAGTATAAAAATCCCTTGCGGTTCCAGTGACCAAAAGCAGAATTTTATCCAATACTAAATTATTTCACCCATTTTAATATAATAATAAACTAAGTACTGTGTTTTGTAGACGGTACAAATTTGAATGTAGTTATTGACAAAAACTGAATTGCACTCCTTTGTTTAAAGAAAGCAAAAGACTAAAATTATGAAATTAGTACTCTCCCTGACAATGGTGTAATATAAGGATGAAATTGCACCAAATGAAGCATTATCAAAAATATATGCACTGGTGCTGCTTGTGGTTCAGTTGTTAAGAGTAGTACCCTGTTTGATACTTCACTGTCCAGAGCAGGAAGATGCCAGGTTCAATGTATGCTGAATTAGCAAATCGCAGTAAGGATGGCAGATGGTTTACTGCAGTTGCTCTCATTGTCCTTGTACAAGAGCAGGAAAATGTTCCCCTCTTGAATGCTATTCATAAACTACTGCATAAAGTCATATCAGGTGAGGAACTGGACTTAGATGGTGAAAGTTGGGTCAGCTTAGGCTGAATAGCATGTCCACACACACTGCTTAAGTTTAGATGTGAGGAATGACCATCTGGGAAGAGTAGAGGACAACAGTTGACACCATTTTGGAAGCATGCCTCCCCACTGTTGGGAAAGAGGGGGAGCAAGGATGAAAAAATACATGCATTGGATCATCATCTACATTGGCTAAAGGCTGATCAATCATATGGACTGAGGGATAAGAGGTGGCTTTTTTTCTTCACCCCCAACTCCAGGGTTCAGCCTTCCTTTCCCAAAGATGCTAATTTGCCCAGACACTTTATCCCATGAGTACCAGCTCCCACTGGCACCTACCCCAAGTGGTCATTCTTAATGGGTACTTATTAAGAGTTGGATTTATCTTTGGGAAACTTTATTGACACAAAGCACAAACCTCATCGCCACAAAGCTTCTCAAAGTCCAGTAGGATCAAACGTGGATAAAACAGGGATTATTATAAATTCCTTATGGAGTGCAAACATGCAGTTGCAGCTCCCCAGTGTAAATAACTTCCTGAGTGCCAGCATCCATGTAAAACATGTAGGTTGTTTCAAGAGGGATAGTGGGACCCTATATTGATGCACCGTTCTTGATATTCCAGGACAGAGGCCAGACTGAAGGAATTTGTCCTGATGAAGGTTCAAGTGGGCAGCCTGAACTATTGTCCATAAACTGTGATTTGAAACGAGTGTTGGTATTCCTCGAATGGCGTAGTTGGTGGTACAATCCAATGCAGCATAGAGTAACAAGTTAATACAATAATCAAAATGTAAAACAAGCTGGATGCTGTAAATCTGAAATAAAACAAAAAATGGTGGAAGTACTCAGCAGGTCAGGCAGCATCTGTGGAGAGAGGAACAACATTAATGTTATTAATACAGCAGTCTCTTGTCATGGTCTAAAGATACATTCATAGTAGCCCTGGAAGATTTAAATGGATCGCAATTATATCTGTATTCTGCTTACGAGTGACTGACTAGCCCTGTTCCTTGGCTAAGAGCTTATACATAAGATGAACCTCTGCTGCTGTTGCTATGACTTAGAGTAGCCTGGGAATGATTCCTCTTAGATCTTTTCTCCTTTTCAGTGGGGAGGTCCCTGCCACAGTTTGGTGGCTCCTGTTGACAGCAATAGTGTGACATTTTGGCTGTGAGCCTACATTCTATTTTCCATGGCATGTCCTTTTGATTTACCAGTGCTGTATGCACCTCTTGGTTTCCAGAGTTCTTTGGGAAAATAAAAATTGGTAAGACCTTCAGGATTCCCCCCCCACTCCCCAAACATCTGTTGAACATAAGAACATAACACATAAGGAATAGGAGCAGGAGTAAGCCATGTGGCCCCTTTGCCATTTGGTAAAATCATGACTGACCTTTCTCCACATAAACTCCACTTTCTTGCCCTATTCCCGCATTCCTTGGGTACAGAGGGTGCACAGAAGATTTGCGAGAATGATGCCTGGACTGGCAAATTTTAGTTATGAGGAACGGTTGAATAGGCTTGGGTTGTTTTCTATGGAACAGAGGAGGCTGAGGGGAGCTCTAATTGAAGTAGATAAAATTATTTGGTGGGCGTGGTGTTGCTGCAGCGGTTCTGGATAGATGGTTAGGAAGGACATATTCCCCTTGATTTTATGGGTCCGTAACCAGGGGTATAGATTTAGGGTATCAAGTTTAGAGGGGATTTAAGGGGAAATATTTTCATCCAGAGGGTGGTGGGGACCTGAAATTCACTGTCTAAAAGAGTGGTAGAGGCAGAAACCCTCAATTTTTGAAAAGTACTTGGATATGCACCTGAGTATCTTCACTTACAAGGCGACAGATCAAGAGTTGTGAAGTGGGATTAGGCTGGGTGGCTACTACTTGGCTGGTGTGGGCACAGTGGGCCAAATGGCCTCCTTCTGTGCTGTACATTTCTATAATTCCCTTAGTCGGGAAGAATCTTGAAGATTTGAATATACTCAGCGACTGAGCCCTCTGAGATTAAGAATTCCAAAGATTCACAACCCAATGAATAAATAAACTTTTCCTCATCTCAAACCTAAGCGACCAGCCCCTTATTTTGAGATTGTGACCCCTTGTTGTTGACTCTTCAGCCAGGGGAAACAGCCTTGCAGCATCTACCATGTCAAACTCTCTAAGAATTTTATGCATTTGAAAAAGCAGTTGAATGGTCCATTCTACAATTTAGATAATTTTAAGGGATTGTCACTGAAGGACATGTTGAACTGCAGCTGGTAAATAAAATGCCAATGTATGCTTCTGTACTGTCATCAAGTATAATTTTCCATTCGCTGTAACTTGTGGAGTGAACCTTGCAATATTTCCCTGGGCAACATTGGTTGTGATCCTCAGCTGTTCAGCATGACCGTCAATGTTTAGGTTCTCCATGTAACAATCTATATGAATATTATTAACCCATATTGCATAAAATTTTCTTTGTTCTCTTGGATAAGTTTTTTAATCCCATAGAAGATAGTTTGTTCCAAATCTCTCCATTCGCTATGTTTTTTTCTGTTTAAATGCCATGTGCCTTCAGCCAGGAAGTTTTTTTTTGTCAGCTAAACCTTCTGTAGTAGTGAAAGAGGTATCGGACTCCATGATAAAGGAGTTGTAATGTGTTTCTGCAGTTGAATTATTTTGTTTCTACTGCATAACAAAGATAATTAATTATCAAAACTTTCTCAGCTCCTTGGGTGCACTTTTAAGGAAGTGAAGTGAAGTGTATGTACCACGATGTTATGATGGTAGCCATGTCTTCCCATAAGTGGGAACATGAATTGTTGCAACATTGTCTTTCTCTTCCTGATTTACTTATCTTTTCTGAAGGGACTGATTCCTTAATGTGGTAATTTTCTATAGGTTAATTTGCCCCCATTACAGGATCAAAACAGTCATTATTTATGAGCCTTGACTGGTCGATGTGACCAGGAGACCATCACAGCTCTCTATGCTCATGTGCCCCTCGATAGTGAATTTGCCCCCATTACAGGATCAAAACAGTCATTATTTATGAGCCTTGACTAGTCTAAGTGACCAGGAGACCATCACAGCTCTCTATGCTCATGTGCCCCTCGATAGTGATCAAGGGAGGAACTTTAACCCTCAAGGGCAAATGGGTAGATTGGGGACAGGAGGGGAGGAGAGATTTTTAAAATTTCTAACTGTACCCAACCTGCCTCCGACTTGCCCACTTCTGGTTTTAAGGGAGGAAGTTTGGGGAGCAGGTGACCAATTCACTCTCGGGAGGCAGGTCTGTCAAATAAAGCTTTTAAGGAGGCTGCCTCCCTCCATTTTAACCTGTGGAGGCTGGGTTTTCTAGGGCCTGGAAAAAGGAGGAAGTAAAGGCTAGATCTGTAAGTACATTTATAGCATTGCTTGTGGGCTGAGAGGAGCAGGAGTGTTTCCTCCAGACTCAATAAGTTTACCTCCTTTCAGGCCTAGTGATTGATCAACTCGCCTCACCCAATGTTCTCTGACTTCTCAACTCCATCCTTGATTTCCAAATCCCCAAACCCACCCTCCACTCACCGGCATCTACGATCTGGGCCATCTTGCCTTCCCCCACCCCGGCCTCCATGATCTTGCCCATCTATTGCTTGCCCACTCCCTGCCCGGACCCATGATCCTACCTCATCTCCCTTAAGTGTTTTCAAAATGAAGTAATAGTTGTTGGATGCATTCTGAAGTGTAAATTTACCCCAACTCTTTCAAGCTTACTAGATTGAAGTGGGTGAGGTTGGGAGATGGAGGGGAGGAAATTACTTTTTTGGGGATTTTGAGCATTACTTATGCTTTGTTCTCAGTATAGCATTGCATATTCTCTGCCTTAAATAAATGTATATTGTATTTCTAGACTGTCTAGCAGCATATAAATTTGAGTGTAATATGCTGTGGCATATTTCTCATGGAAGTGGTAAATTACTCATTAATTTATGGATGTGAATCATAAAATAGGTTTTAGCAGTGGCTGTTTTAATCATGAAAAATGACTTCATGAGTCAGTAAGGTACTAGAATTTTGGGGACAAGCATTGAAATTTCCTTTCAAAAGCAGGGATTTTCATCTCTGGGCTTAGTCATTTAATGCATGATGATGAATGTGTCATTTCAATTGGGATTCAACATTTTTCTGTATTTAACATCTGGTTTATGTTATTTGTTCTTTATTCCTGCATTTTTGTTGGTGGTGTCAGTTTGGAAATAGAAAGGAGCAACTCACTCAAGCTGGTTTTGAGGAAAGGGTGAAGATTTCAGAATTGGCACAAAAGGACATGTCATTTGAGTGAAATCCTTACTGTAGTGCTATGTTTCACTTCATAACTGAAAGGCTTGATTTTCTGTCTTGCAGGATTCTGGCCACTCTTTCTCTTCCCCTGGCCTCCCCCAACCCCATTCTAAATGTTTTTCTAATACAAAAGCAAAATTCTGCAGTTTCTGGAAATCTGAAATAAAAACGGAAAATGCTGGAAGCACCGTATCTGTGGAGAGAGACAACTTCTACCTTACAGAGGCTGAATATCAACTCTCCGGTATTGTCTCCAGGTCTGTCACTGACCTAACCTCCTCTGGAAACCTTTGCTCCAAGGCTTCCAACCTTAGTCCCCCAACCCCGAACAGCCCACTTCTACCTCATTCCCAAATCAGGACTCCCCTGCCAGACCTGTTATTGCAGCCTGTTCCTTCCCCACCTAACTGGTTTCTTCCTATCTCAACACTTTTTTTTCTCCCCTGTCCAGTCTTTTCTCACTTACATCCGTGGCCCTTCAGAAGTCCTCTGTTCACTTCAACAGTTTCTAATTTCTTGGCCATTTCCTCTTTCCTCTGGATGTCCAATCTTTCCACAATTACATCCGTCAACCAGAAGTTCTTGAAGGCTATCTGCTTCTTTTGAACAGGGGTCCAACCAGCCTGCATCCACCATCATCCTTCTGCATCTGGCTGAAATTATTCTCACATTGAACAGCTTCTCCTTTAACTCTACTTGCTTCCTCCAAATAAAAGGTGTTTCTATGGGTACCTGCATGGGTCCCAGTTATACCTGTCTTTTTGTGGGATATGTGGAACATTCCTTGTTTCAGTCTTACTCAGGCCCCTTCCTTCACTTCTTTTTCCATACATTGATGACTGTATCTGTGTGGTTTCTGTGTCTCATCTTGAACAGGAAAATTTCATCAACTTTGCTCCCGATTTCCACCCTTCTCTCGCCTTCATATGGTCCATCTCCGACTTTGAGCTTCACTTTGACTTATCTATCTCCATTTCTGGGAGCAGGCATTCATTGAATATTCACTCTAAGCCCATTTATTCCTGCAACTACTTCAACTACACTTCCTTGCATCCTGCTCCCTGTAAGGACTTCATTCCATTCTCCCAACTTCTCTGCCTCCATGCATCTGTTCTGATGATGCAACCACCATAAGAACTAGGAGCAGGAGTCAGCCATTTGGCCCCTCGAGCTTGCTCTGCCATTCAATAAGGTTATAGCTGATCTGATTATGGCTTTGATTCTACTTTTTCTGTCTTCATCCATAACCCTTGACTCCCTCATCGATCAAAATTCTGTATAACTCAACCTTGAATGTATTTAATGACCCAGCCTCCACTGCTCTCTTGGGTAGAGAATTCTAAAGGTTAAAGACCCTCTGAGAGAAGAAATTCCTCCTCATCTGTCTTAAATGGGAGACCCATTATTTTGAAACTGTGCCTCCCTCATTCTTGATTCATCCACGAGGGCAAACATCATGTCAGCATCTACCCTGCCAAGCCCCCTCAGAATCTTTTATGTTTTAATGCGATCACCTCTCATTCTTCTAAACGCCAATGAGTATAGGCTCAACTGCTCAAGCTTTCCTCATAAAACAAGCGCTTCACTTCAGGAATTAGCTGAGTGAACCCTTCTCTGAACTGCCTTTAATGCAAGTGAATCCCTCCTTAAGTAAGGAGACCAAAACTATACACAGTACTGTAGGTGTGATCTCACCAATGCCCTGTACAGTTGTATCAACACTTCCCTACTTTTATACTCCATCCCCCTTGCAATAAAGGCCAACATTCCTTTTGCACTTGCTGTACCGGCATACTATCTTTCCGTGATTCATGTATGAGGACACCTAGGTCCCTCTGAATGTAAGGAGTTTTGGAAATTTGCATACCAGTGCTTCTGATATTTCTCTTTTCCTCAACTGAGGATCTCTTCCCCTGCCCTCCCCACCCACACCCTAGTTGACAGGACCTTTGCCATGTTTGCCCCATTTCCTGCATTTCTACTCTCTCCCCTTCACCTTCCTCACAGAACCAGATGGGGTTCCTCTTCTCTTCACCTTCTAACCACCAGCCCTCTTGTTCAATGGATCATCCTCTGTCATCTCCAGGTTGATGTCACTACCAAATACATCCCCGCCCCCCCCACCTCCTTCAGCAATCAGAAGGATCTGTTCCCTCCATGACACACGCTGGCCCACTCATCAATCACCCCAGCACTCCCTGCCTTCCCAAGGCACCTTTTTATGCAAGTGCATAAGATAAAACACCTCTTTCACTTCCTCTCTCCACACCAAACAAGGCCCCTACACTCCTTCCAGGTGAATTTGCATGTATTGCTTTCATTTTAGCATACTTTTTCATCAACTACAATGCAGTCTGCTCTGGGGAGACCAAGCTCAGATTGGCAGACTGCTTTTCAGAATCGTTCACTCAGTCCTCAATCATGACCCTAAACTCTGGTCACCTGCCATTTTAATTACCCAGCTTGCTGTCACACTGACTTCTCTGTCCTCGACCTCCTGCAGTGTCCAGTGAAGCTCAATGTAAGCTCGAGGAACACTTCTGTTGATTCAGCCCTTGACAGCTTTCCGAACTCGATATTGAGTTCATCAATTTCAAACTGTAACCTCTGTCCTTGTTTTGTTCCCTTTTTCTTTGCAGGTTTGGTGTTCTACTTGTTTTTCTTAGGTTTTTCCTCTTGGATGTCAGCTGAAAACCTTTCATTGGAACTAGGAAATTTTAAATCGACCTGCACATATGCTGCCTAACCTGCTGACTTTATAGCATTTTCTGTTTTTATTGTTGGTTTCTAATATTGCTAAATTGGCCTTCCAAATGACTAAACATGTAAAAAAAACTTACTTTTTGAAATCATTACATTTACTGTTATGAATGTAGAGGCTGTGGCATATCTTACTTATGGCTTACATTGGTTGTTCCTGTTAAGCACTTCCAGGTCAGGCGTAGCAAGTGTTATGTACAAGCTAAAGCTTTCTGTGTGCATTCTGCCCCAACAGTGTGCTTTGATTTCACTTTATTCAAGCATGTTCTCCTGCCACATATTTGCAATTTTCATTTCCCACTATTACAGACTCTTCTAAACTGTGAATATTTGGTGGACTGCTCGCACTTGTGCTGCGGACCTGTACCTTTCAGGAACCGGAGCTTGGAGGTGAGGGAGAGAGGATATATAATCAGCTTCGAAATTGGTTTCACATCTTGTCAATGCTGTTAACTATCAATGCATGGGTCCTGTGCACCCAAAGCTTAATGTGTTAGGTTCATTAATATCGTTGGATGAATTGACACAGTAACATGTGTTCGGAAGGCAACTGTCATAAAACCAACATAATTTTCTTTCCATCATTCAGGACTAAATTTTGATGAGATATAGTTGTGGAGGGATATTATGTTAAGATACTCTGGCACCTAGTCCCATGACTTTTAATTTAAAGAATGAATATTTTACTAAAATCCCTGGTTAAAAATGGCTAAACTGACATTCCCCAGACTATTATATGTGGCAGAACCCAACCATTTTATCAATCATTAACTTCTGAAAAGATCAGCTTCAGTTGCTGCGACACTGATCTTTTGAAGATTGCAGTCTCTTTGAGTTGATAATGTCTTGAGCAAAGCATGTTTATTGGTGATTGGTGGGTGTCTTCGTAGATGATCATTTACAGATGCTGCATAAGCATTCCATTTTAATCGCAATTTACTAATTGCATACAGAATTTATTTAATGGTCAGATGGGAGTAGTGATTAAGCTCTATAATAGTATGAGAAGCAATTGGAAGCAGGGCAATAACCTTGTACAGTACACATGGAGGATTGCAGCTTAGTCCTACTCCTAGTGGATGAGGGCTTGGAATAACTTCACATGACTGCATTTCTTTTGTGGCCAGAATTCACGACAGATAATCTGTGCATCTTGGTTAATGTTTCTCCTTCACAGGTAAGTTCTAACAATTTTGGGTACCAGATGAAATATTTTAGAGCTAAAGTAAGTTTATAATTTCAAAGAATCACTGAAAAGTGCTTTTGTTGTGTTCCGCAAAGCATAAAATTTAATGGGGTATTTATTTTACAATAATATTCTTAAAAGG
Organism: Cetorhinus maximus; assembly: GCF_964194155.1. Classification (NCBI taxonomy): domain Eukaryota; kingdom Metazoa; phylum Chordata; class Chondrichthyes; order Lamniformes; family Cetorhinidae; genus Cetorhinus; species Cetorhinus maximus. The sequence goes on from NC_135881.1 coordinate 153,784,974, forward strand.
GAAAAAGTAAGAATAGGTTTATTATGTTCCCCAACTCCTTCACAGTGTACCAGAATGTTGCACACAATATACTGGAAAATGTCTTTAACTCCTTTTCCTTAGAACCAAACCTTCATGTGCTACTGTTTATAGTTGAAGGTTGCCTAGTTACCAACTCTATCCCTCTCCCTGACAACAGTCTGAAATTAAGCCAGCCTGTTTGCAACCTTAGTGTCACATCTAATCCCAAGATGAGCTCCCGACCTCCTATTTGTGGCATCGCTAAGGTGCCTATTTCCATCACCATAACAATGCCCAACTTCGCCCAGATCTCAGCTCTTCTGTTGCTGAAAACCACATCCATGCCTTTGTTACCTCTAGAGTCAACTATTCCAACGTGCTCCCGTTTGGTCTCCCACCCTCTGTAAGCTTGAGGTCGTCCAAAGCTCTGCTGCCTGTGTCTTAAATCGCGGCAAGTTCCGTTCCACTACCACCCCTGTGCTCGCTGACCTGTATTGGCTCTTGCTCAAGCAATACCTTGATTTTAAAATTCTCATCCTTATTTTCAAATCCCGTCATGGCCTTGCCCTTCCCTATCTCTGTAATCTCCTCCAGCTCCCCAATCCACAGAGATATCTGTGTTTCTCTAGTTCTGGTCTTTTGTGCATCCCCAATTATAATTGCACTACCACTGGTGGCGGTGCCTTCAGTTACCTAGACCCCAGGCTCTGGAATTCCCTCTCTTTGACCTAATATCAGTTTATGTGGCTCAATGTTATACTTTGTTTTAAAATGCTCCTGTGAAGATCCTTGGGCCATTTCATTATGTTAAAAATGCTATATAATTATAATTTCTTTACATAAAAGAGACAATAATCCAGAACAATAAGCATACCTTTGTGACTAAGGTTGCATCCACAGTTCTTATTAAAGAGCTCAGAATTGAGATGGATCTTCATACGTTATGTTTAAATAATTTGCTACATGGTACAAATGTGTTTGTTCTTTTATCTTGCAAAAAGTAATTTTACAAATACCTGTAATAATTTTTTTTAATTGGCTGACATAGAATAGTTGCTCAAGGGGAATTTAGTATCCAAAAATGAATTTCGAGAAAATGGAATAAAATATTCTGCAGAATCAGTTTGTGGAAATGCCTTTTTTTACTGTATTTCGTTTCACTAAGTTTGCACATGGTTAATGGGATAGAAGATTTCCATGTCTGCTTGGATGTATGAAGAAGAAAGCAATTAAGTCTAAATCACAACAGAGAGCTTTGCACCATCGGCCAGTGGGACTGGTGACCCAAAATAAGAAACATTAGTTTTACAAAACTGCAAGTTGCTGTGCGGGAAATCATATATACAACTGTGGACCCTACTGCTCAGTAATGCTCCATATGTTCAAGGCAAGATGCTCCCACTACTTGCCCATGATCAGCAAAACCATTTGTATTTAAGCACTTATTAATTGTAATGGTAGGCTAATTAATGAATTTCAGGATTTGCTAAATTTCCCCCCAACAACTTTTTCTTTTGTTTTATACCTAGTGATATTGATGTTGGTTCACTTCCATAACAAATATTTGGAGCATTTTAAAGAGCAGCAGATAGTGAATGGGGGAGGAAGATGAGGATCACAAAGTATAGAATCATAGAATGGCATCACCGAAGGAGGCCATTCAGTTGTGATGGCTCTCTGCAAGAATAATTAGCAAATTGCACTCCCCTACCCTTTCCCCATGTCCCTGTATTTTTTCCCCTTCTGATGCTCATCTAATTTACTTTTGAAAGCCATGATTGCCTCCACCACCTTTCAGACAGACAGTACCGGGGTTTTGCTGAGACCATATCTGGAATACTGTGTGCAATTTTGTGCTCCACATTTAAGAAATGATACACTTGCATTGGAGGTGGTACAGTGAAGATTCAATAAATTTGTCCCTGGGATGAGGTGGATGTCCTGTGATGAGAAGCTGAGTAAATTGGGCTATATTCTCTGGAGTTTAGAAGAATGAGAGGTGATCTCATTGAAACATACAAAATTCTGAAGGAGCTCGATAGGGTAAATGCTGAGAGATTGTTTCTGCTGGTTGGGGAGTCTAAAACGTGGGGCCACAGTTTCAGGATAAGGGGCCAACCATTTAGGACTGAGATGAGGAGATACTTTACTAAAAGGGTTTTGAATGTTTCAAATTCTCTTCCCCAAAGGGTTGTGGTCCTCCATCATTGAATACATTTAAGCCTGGGGTAGACGGGGCTTAAGTGTCTCAGGAATATGGGGAGTGGGCGGGAAAATGGAGTTGAAGGCCAAGATCAGCCATGATCGTATCGAATGGCAGAGCACGCTTGACTGGCCATGGCCTACTCCTCCTACTTGTGTGTTCTTGTGAGTAACCACTCACTGCATAAGAATTTTTCTTCACATCGTCTCTTGTTCTTCTGCCAATTGGTTAAATCTGTGTCCCCCAGTTCTTGACCCTTCTGCCAATGGGAACAGCTTCTTTCAAACTGTTATGATTTTGAGCACCTCTGTCAAATCTCCTCTCAACCTTCTTTATTCCTCGAACCATTCTCGTAAATCTTTTCTGTACCTTCTCCAAAGCCTCCACATCCTTCTTAAAGTACAGTGCCTGGAATTGGACACTACTCCAGTTAAGGCTGAATCAGTGTTTTTATAAAGGTTCATCATTACTTCAGTATGTTTGACGAGCATGATGTTGGTAGGTTTTTAAGGACAGGGCAGGGAAACAATAGGGTTGAGGAGGGAGTAGCAGATGCTAGGGCAAGGAGTGACAGATGATAGGACACAAATAGGAGTAGAAGTAGACTGTATGGCCATAGTAGACCACACTGTTAGGGATAGGCAAGGCCATGAAGGGATTTGAATTTGAGGTTAAGAATCTTAAAATTGATTTTCAGTAGCACAGGAAGTTAGTGGAGCTTTTCTTCAATATTGCCGATTATAAACACATGTTGGCACAGTATAGCCTCCGGTTATATTGCTTTATTAGTCTTGGATTTTCTCTAAATTAAAACTATGGTTTGGAAAAAATCAGTAATATGAATAATGTTCCATCTTGCCCATCCTTTTTTGACTGGGAAATGGGGAGTCAAGTCAGCAGTTTTAAATCTTTGGCAATCTTGTAAACATCCCTGATTATTTCATTAACAAAAACTGAAGGTTTCATTCCTGAAGAGAATACAGTTGCAGAAGATTTATTAAACTGAATACAACAATTAAGATTCTGGATATAGTTATTTTCCAGACTTTCTACAAGAAGGTAGAGCAATTTCTCTTTTTTGCCCCCAGACTAGAGAGGTGTACTTAAAGGTATTCCGTATGAATAAGGGAGCAGGGAAATGAGCCAACCTGCAGTGTTTACACATGCTCAGGGACCGTCCCAGCAGCTTTGGGGGAGAGAACATCATCCAATGAGGAATGAAGTAGAAAGCCTTTATTAATTTAAAGAAATGAGGGTGTTTTTTTTAAAAAAAAGTACTTCCTTGGCATGGTAGCAAACGCTTGGTTGATATCAGTGGTTTTCATTCAAATTTCCTGTTTCAAAAGCTGGCCTCATAAGTTGAAATAACACTTTCTTAATTTAGTCTGTATTTCAGAGAATATATCAATATAACTTAATTGCTTTGTCACACATGTTTTGATTCCCCCAGTTTTCTTTTTGCTTGCATGAAGAAGTACGTTTTCATGAATTTCAACTGTCTTCTGTTACCTTGCATGAGGGCCTCTTTTTATTATTAATCCTACATTTTAAAGTTTGGCTGTGGGGTGCTGGGGATTTTAGGGGATGGTTAGAGGGGATAGCAGGGAGGTGAATGTAAAGTTACAGCATTATGGTTGAGCCCATTGCATCATTTTTTTTTAAAGAAAAAGGAGACAGACACTTTCTAGAAGAAGTCATTGGACCTTGATCAGAATTGAGAAGACTGGCTGTGCGATTTTTCTCTTCATTCAGCACGAGGCAACTGAGGCCAATTGTAGTGGCCGATTTGCTGCACTCACTAAGCTGGGCAAAGTCAGCACAGACCATGGAGAGGGTAAATATGGGTCCATAGCGAATTTAGTTCAACCAGTCAGCCACTGATGCAGCCCGTCTACATAATTATTGGATGTATTTTTAAGCATTGGTTGATTCTGACTTTCTCTGTGAAAACTGTCTCAGCTACCAGAAACATGAGGAGAGGCAAAAAATGTTTCCAGCATAGCAAAACATTTACTGGAGAAACACAAGCTGGAGAATCTAGGGGAGAAGTGAGAGCAGGAAGTGTGCATTTTTACATACTGTATAGTTTTTTTTAGGGATTCCAGGACTAGTGGCCTATAACAAATTCACTTTCTAACATTGAATATCATTTAAAAGAGGGAATATTTTAAATGAGAAATTGATAAGGATGGGCTGAAACTGTGATCCACGGTGACGCAACATATCTTACTTGCCTTGCCTCAATTTTGCACCATCAGGCCTTAATGAAAGTGAGTATTTATGAAATAATTCAAGCAAGTAATCTTGCATGATTAACAGGATATACTATTTCTGAATTAATTGATGTATTTAAATATACTTGTTTATATCGCACTGTGTTCTGAATTTATGATGCATGTGCAGTACTGGAAAAAGATGAGATGGTGCTCAATATTTATATTAAAAAAACAACATCCACTGCCATAGCAAAATTGGTACTTTCATGTCAACTGAAAAGCGAAATATGCCTCTCGGCTTATGTATTTACTTGCCTGCCTGTATTTAAAAACATTTTGTGTGATGTAGTACTGTAGAATTCTTTTGATTAGTCAGATTGCAGAAGCATGATCACTGTCCCTTCATTCAATTACCTCATCACAAGGCACGACTGCTACCCACCTACGTGTTAACCAGCAGGCCTTACTGCAATCTGCATTGACCATTATACAGATTTCCAATTTGTTATCTTCCATTTCTCAGTAGCATATCCCTTAACTAGCAGTGAATAATGCCACATCAGTTAAGATAAAGTCAAGATAGTTAAGATAAAGAACTGTTCTCCCCGGTATTTATGGAAAATCTACTGTGTGGCACTTATCACCAAAGCACGTCTTGCTCTGTTTTCTTACTCATCTGGTGCTTTCTCCTCCTGTGAGCACTTCATCTTGTTCCACCCCTCTTGGCTCATTCTCAACCACCCACCCAAATACCATGCCAAGATTCTTAGAGATATCTTCACAGTTTTCCTCCCTCAGCCTCTGCATCGAATGACTTGCCATCCTTGGTGATTTCAACCTCCATCTCAATTCATCATGCTCTCCCCCCTGCTGAGTTCACTGCCTTCCTATCCTCCCTCAATCTCTCCCACCATATAAAGGTCCATAGCCATATTCACAGTCAGCCCCTCGATATTGCCATCTCATGTGACCCCTCTAAGCCCGTTCTGTCAATCATGGATGAAACCATCTCTGATCACTTTCTTGTATCACTCTCCACCCATAGCCCTGTTCCACCCACCCCACCAACCCCACTTCCTTCTGTGTTTGCCGTAGGGTGGGGGGGGGGGGGGGGGGGGGGGGGAGAGATAGGGGGAGGAGGAGGAGAAGGGGGGGAGGTAGAGGAATTGTCCCCAAATCATTTACAAATGGACTTTCAAATTCCCAACTGGTTAGCCTTTGACCCTCTGTTCACCACCACATTTCTGTAGTTACCGATCTGCTCGTTCACACCCTGCTCTCACCCTGAATTCAAATCTTATTCTAGTTTCTCTCTTATCTCCTCATATGCCATCTCTGAGCTCATCTTGTCCATGAGGCCCATCTCCTACTCCCTCTATCCTATTCCTACCAACTTTTGACCATCTATTTTCCAAATCTGGCCCTTGTGAAAGCTAATATTGCTAACTTGATTCCTTGCGTCAGGTACTGTCCCACTTCTCTTCAAATCTACCGTCAACACCCCTCTCCTCAAAATATGTGTTTTTGCCTCCAGAATCCGCGCCCAACTTTGCTGCAATTCCATGTTTGAATCTCTCCAATCAGGTGTCTTCCCTGCCACTGGAAGGGCCTTATCAAATGACATCCTGCATGAATTTGGCAGTGGTAAATTCATCCTTCTTGACCTGTCTGGAGCCTTCAACATAGTTGACCAAACCATCCTTTAGTGCTTCTGCTCCGCTGTTCAGCTGGGTGGGTAACCAGACAATTACTTGGAACACTGAAGCCATTGTCTTCAATCTTCACCAAAAACTACATTCCCTTGCCATTCGTGCTCTGGCAACTGTATGAGTCTGGACCAGACTGTTTTTAATCTTGATAGTGTACTTAACCCTGAGCTGAGCTACCAACCGCATATACAGCCCATCATCAAGACTCCCTACTTCCATTTCTGTGATATTCCCAAACTCTGCCCTGCCTCAGCTCATCTGCTGAAATCCTCATCCTTGCATTTGTTACCTCTAACCTTGACTATGCCGCTGCTCTCCTTGCCAGTTTTTCATCCTCTTAAACTTGAGCTCATTCAAAGCTCTGCTGCCTATGTCCTCACTTACCTCTTTGACCAAGATTTTGGTCATCTGCCCTAGTATCTCCTTATATGGCTCAATGTCAAATTTGTTTGATAAAGCTCCAGTGAAACACTTTGGGACACTTTGCTATGTTAAAGGTGTCATGTAAATGCCAATCATTGTTATTGGCAGAACCAGCTGGTTGGGTATGATTGGTTGAATGGGCAGTGGTCTATGGTTCTGTATTTAGAGAGATGCAAGATTTAATACTGAGTGATTTAGTCTTTCAATTAACTTAAAAAAAAATGGACTTTCATTTTATTGTGTTCTCAAGTATTCATTTCTCTGTTGGTTTTGAATGTCAATTAAGTGATGTTCTAAACCATTCTTGATGTGCATTACCTCTTCCCTGGTTTCACTGTATAAAGTTATTCAGTTGCAATGCAAAGATTTGACATGGAGTTGGTCTGCAGCTGAGTTACATTAGTGAAAGGCAAGGTGTTGCTCATGATGGTATCAGCCTACCTGCATTACTTGTGTTATACTTTCTATTATAGTGTTTGATGTGTTTTGATATTTAGCAGCTGAAGTGCTAAAGGTGACAGGTTTTGTTAGGTTAATGTCATATTAACATCGAATACCCCAGTATCCCCTACAAAGTTTTTTGTTATAGGCTGATTTATAGATAAATGTTTGATCATTTGTCAAACATAGTGCTTTCAACAGATCTGTGTATTGCTAACTTTTAACTTAGTGACTTTTGAGCAGAATTTGGTTGAAAGAATGTGTACGTTTGATCCGTTTCAATATTTAAAAAAGTACAAATTTAGATATTTTAAGCCATGTTGCATGTTGTTATTTTGTAAGAACAAATTCCTTTAGTCATTCCAAATTTAAAACTAAAATAATTTAATGAATAGAAATCTGCTTTGGAAGGTTTTGGAGGATGGCTCTGTAAGTCTCCCTTTTCTTTGGTATGACCAGAAAGTAGAGCTCTCTAATTGAAATGCAGATTTAAGAGAACATCACTCCCTGGGGGTTAAGGGATTTGCTGATGATTGATGGACTCTCAGTATAATCAGATCTAAAATTCTGAAGTAATGTAATGAACAATCACCAGGTTTTATGGAATGTAGTGCATTGTGTACTTCAGACAAGACCTTGTATTATCAGATTTTTAAACCGACCTTAGTGCTTGGAACTTTAATCATTGATCATCATCTTATAGTTACGAGAGGAAATGACAAACCAGGCAGATGATAATCAAATATGCATTTTTATTTTTGTATAAGATATTTGCTTTCTTTGGCATGGCAGATAGTGTGTGTCAGAATGTGACTTTCCCTAATACGTGGTGACACTAATGACTGCTGGTATCCAGGATAGTTTGGATTTGTGTTTATTATATTTGTATTTGAGCAGACTATTTTAGATACAGCATTATGAAATGAGACAGGATTAATAATCTTGCAGTAAAGAAACCTGGGGAAATGTAATAATATGATAGAATTTTATCTTGAGTTTATGGGTGTTTGAGTTAAGTCTTAAATCTAAACAAAGCAAACTACTTTGTTATGAGGGACGAGTTAGTTGAGGTAAATTGGGAAGCTGGATTTAAAGCTATGATGGTAGATAAGCATGGCAAGTTTTTAAAGAATTAATTCATAATTAATTTATGCATTCCTTTAAGGAACAAAATCCCCACAGGAAAAATGGTCTAACCATGGTTAACCAGAGAAGCTAAAGATAGTATTACATTAGAGGAAGAGCCTTGTCATGTTGCCAAAAAGAGTAGAAAGCCTGAGGATTGGAAGGATTGTGAAATTCACAAAGGATGACCCAAAACTAGCTAGAGACTCAAAAACAAGTTGTTAAAGTATCAATACGTACAATATATAAAAATCAAGAGATTAGCAAGAGTAAATGTGGGTCCTGTAGAGGCAGAGAAGTTATAATGGGACATGGTGGAGACATTAAACAAATACTTTGTATCTGTCTTCATTGGAGAATACACAAAAAAAAAACCATTCTGGAAGCAATGGGAAACAAAGAACCTAGAGAAAATGTGAAACTTAAGGATATTAGTATCAGTAAAGAAATAGTACCGGAGAAATTTATGGAACTAAAAATTAGTAAATGTCCTTGACTTGATGGCCTACACTATAGGGTTTTAACAGAGGTAGCAGCTGAGATAGTAGATGAAGTGGTTTTGATCTTCCAGAATTCCTTAGGTCCTGGAACGGCTCTTGTGGATTGGAAGTTAGCAAATATAAAAGTGATATTCGGTAAGGAGGGAGAGAGAAAATAGGGGATGATAGGTCAGTTAACCTGACATGAGTAGTAGCAAATATGCTAGAATCCAGTATTGGGGAAGTGATAACAGGGCACTTGGAAAATCATAGTATGTTTGGACAGAGTCAACAAGGATTTGTGAAAAGGAAATCGTGCTTGACAAGTTTGTTAGAGTTCCTTGAGGTTTAACTGGAAGGATGGGTAAATGGGAACCAGTGGATGTAGTAGATTTGGATTTTCAATTAAGAAGGCAAATGGTATGTTGGCCTTTATTGCAAGAGGATATGAGTACAGGAGTAAAGATGTCTTGCTGCAATTGTATAGAACCTTGGTATGACCAACCTGGAGTATTGCGTACAGTTTTGGTCTCCTTACCTAAGGAATTATGTACTTTTCATAGAGAGAGTGCAATGAAGGTTCACTGGACTGATCCCTGGGATGACAGGATTGCCATTTGAGGAGAAATTGAAGTGATAGGCCCTCTATTCTCTAGAGTTAAGAAGAAAGAGAGGTAATGTAATTCCACTATACAAAATTCTTACAGGGCTTGACAAGGTAGATGCTAGAAGGATGTTTCCCTAACTTGGGGAATCTCGTCTCAGAATGAGGCCATTTAGGACATTGATGAAGAGGAATTTCATCACTCAGATAGAGGTGAATCTTTGGAATTCTCTACCCCAGAGGGCTGTGGAGGCTCAGTCATTGAGTATTTTCAAGACAGTGATCAGTAGATTTCTAGATATTAAAGATATCAAAAAATATGGGGATAGTGTGGGAAAATGGCATTGAGGTAGATCAGCCATAATCTAATTGAATAGCAGAGCAGGCTTGAGGGGAAAAAGTACCTACTCCTCTTATTTCCTATGTTCCTTCCTATTTGACAAGGTGCCGCACAAGAGATTGTACAAAATTAGCACTCATGGGATTGGGGGCAATAAATTAGCATGGATTTGAGGATGGTTAATGGATAGGGAACAGGAAGGGACTAGCTATTTACGGTTTGGCAGGCAGTAACTAGTAGAGAACTGCAAGATCAGTGCTTGGCCCTCAGCTATTTACAATCTATATCAATGACTTTGATGAGAGTCCGAGTGTAATGTAGCCAAGGTTTTTGTTGATGTAATGCTGGATGAGAAAATAAGCAGTGAGGAAATACAAAGAGTCTGTAAATGAACTTGGGTTAAATGAGTGGGTAAGAATGTGACAGATGGAATATAATAGATCAAACGTAAGCTTCAACAAGTGCGAAGAGCTCATTAACATCCTTGGTGATCTCAATCTTAGTGACAACCAGCTGCGTTTGCTACTTCCCTCACTTCTCCCATCCACAAGGTCAAGTTTTCTCGAAGATTCTCCCACCCACCCTGGACCTGAACTCCTATCGCTCTCTAGTTTCTCTCCTACCCCCCGCTGTGCCCTCTCCGAGTTCATCTTGTCCACGAAACCTGCCTCCTGCTTCCTCGAACCAATTCCCACTAAATTGCTGATCACCAGCTTCTCTTCCTTGCTCACATGTTAACTGATGTTAATGGTTTTCTCTCTTCAGCAACTGTCATCCTATCCTTCAAATCCACCTTCATTATGCCATTTCCTCAAAAAAAAAGCAAACCTTTTCCCCCTGTGTCCTTGTAAACTACCGCCTAATCACCACCCCCCTTTCCTCTCCAAATTCCTTGAATGTTGTCTTACTTCCTAAATCAGTATCCACCTTTTATGGAACTCCATGTTTGAATCCCTCCAGTCAGGTTTCCACCCCTGTTTCAGTTCCATAAGTGTCCTTATCAAAGTCACAAATGATATCCTATGTGACTGTGACAAAGATAAACTATTCTTCCTCATTAACCTGTATGCAGCCTTTGACATGGTTGACCACACCATCCTACTCCAATGCCTCTCCGCTATTATAACCATAAGACAGAGGAGCAGAAATTAGGCCATTCGGCTCATCGAGTCTGCTCCGCCATTCAATCATGGCTGATAAGTTTCTCAACCCCATTCTCCCACCTTCTCCCCGTAACCTTTGATCCCCTTACCAATCAAGAACCTAACTATCTCGGTCTTACCATACACTCAATGACCTGGCCTCCACAGCCTTCTGTGGCAATGAATTCCATAGATACACCACTTTCTGGCTAAAGAAGTTTCTCCTCATCCCTGTTCTAAAAGGTCTTCCCTTTACTCTGAGGCTGTGCCCTCGGGTCCTAGTCTCTCCTACTAATGGAAACATCATCCCCACGTCCACTCTATCCAGGCCTTTCAGTATTCTGTAAGTTTCATTCAGATCCCCCCATATCCTTCTAAACTCCATCGAGTATAGACCCAGAGTCCGCAAACGTTCCTCATACGTTAAGCCTTTCATTCCTGGGATCGTTCTCGTGAACCTCCTCTGGACCCTCTCCAGGGCCAGAACATCCTTCCTGAGATACGGGGCCCAAAATTGTTCACAATACTCTAAATGTGGTCTGACCAGAGCCTTATAAAGCCTCAGCAGCACATCCCTGCTTTTATATTCTAGTCCTCTCGAAATAAATGCAAACATTGCATATGCCTTCCTATCCAGCTGTGTGGGACTGCACACACTTAATTCCATTCTTATCTGTCTAACCCCAGCTTGAGGGCCACCTCCAGTGACTTCTGTCCTTGCTCCTGCACCATTACCTCTGGTGGCCCCTAAGAACCTATCCTTTGCCCCTTCCTGTTTCTCAACTACATGCTTCCCTTGATGACATCATCTGAAAACACTTGTATGCTGAAGACTCCCAGCTCTACCTCAACACTTCTTGACCCTCCACTGGCTCTAAATTGTCACACTGCTTCATCTGACATCCAGTACTGAATAAGGAGAAATTTTCTCTAAACAGTGAGATGACTGAATCTATTACCTTGGGCTCCCACCACAAACTCTGTTTGCTAGCCACCAATTCCCATCCCTCTCCCTGGCAGCGGTCTAAGGCTGAATCAGATTGTTTGTAATCTTGGTCTAATATCATAGAATCTCAGAATTATTAGAGTGCAGAAGGAGGCCATTTGGCCCACCGTATCTGCAACGGCTCTCGAAGTGAGCAAAATATTTGACCTCGAGACGGGCTCCTAACCACACATCCATGCTGTTGCTAAGATCACCTATTTTCACCTCCATAACATTGCCCAAATTTCTTCCTGCCTCATCTACTACTGAAATCCTTATCCATTCCTTTGTTACCTCCAGACCTGACTATTTTAATACATTTCTGCCTAGCCTCCCACATTCTGCCTTCCGTGAACTTGAGGTCATCCAGAGCTTTGCGTGTGACCTAACTTGCATCAAGTCACATTTACCCATCACACCTGTGCTTGTTGACCTATGTCGATTCTCATCCTTGTTTTCAAACTCCTCCCTGCCCTCTCCCCTCCCTATCTTTTTCATTTCCTTCAGCTACAAAACTCTCCGAGATACCTGCGCTCCTCCAGTTCTGGACTTTTCTGCATCCCCAAGGTTAATTGCACCACAAATGGTGGCCATGCCTTCAGCCCCCAAGGCCTCAAGTTCTGGAATTGCCTACCTCTTCTATTATATTATCATGTTATTTTATAGGTGCTATGGAAATACAAGCTGTTGCTGTTGTATGATGTGGAGAAATGTGATGTTATCCATTTAGGTAGGAAAAGTAGAAAAGCAGAATATTCTTTCAATGGTGGGACATTGGAAAATGTTAATATTCAGAGAGATCTGGGTGTCCTTGTATGGAAATCACAAAATTAACATGCACTTATAGCAATGAATTAGGAAAGCAAATGGTATAATACCATTTAACATAAAAGGGTTTGGAATATAAGAGTAAAAAATTCTTATTGGAGTTGTATAAGGCCTTAGCATGACCACACATGGAGTACTGTGTACAGTTTTGCTCTCTTAACTTAAAGAAGGATATACTTATCTTGCAGGGAGTGCAACAAAAGTTCACCAGACTGATTCCTGGGATGAGGGATTGTTCTATGAAGACACAGTGAATAGCCTAGGCTGATATTTGCTAGAGTTTAGAAGAATGAGAGGTGATCTCATTGAAACATATAAAATTCTTAATGACAAGGTAGAGAAGGATGCTTCTCGTAACACAAGAGTTAGGAGCAGGAGTAGCCCATTCGACCCTTCAAGCCTTCTTCACCATTTGATAAGATTATGACTAAGCTGATTGTGGCCTCAACTTTACTTTCCTGTCTAACTTGTATAAACCTTTGACTTCCTTGTCAATCAAGAATCTATCTAAGATAAAAGCAAAATACTGCGGATGCTGGAAATCTGAAACAAGAACAAAAATAGCTGGAAAAACTCAGCAGGTCTGACAGCATCTGCGGTGGGGAACACAGTTAACGTTTCGAGTCCAGATGACTCTTCATCAGAACTAAAGAACTAGAGAAATATGGTGAAATATAAGCTGGTAGAGGACCGTGGGACAGGTAGAGCTGGATAGAGGGCCAGTGATAGGTGGAGGCAAAGAAGAGATTGCCAAAGATGTCGTAGACAAAAGGACAAAGGGGTCTATCTAACTCAGCCTTAAAAGCATTGTTGACCCTGTCTCAACTGCTCTCTGAGGAAGAGAATTCCACAGACTAACAATCCTCTGAGAGAAAGATTTTCTCCTCATCTCCTTCTTAAACGGTAGACCCCTTATTTTTAAACAGTGTCCCCCTAGTTCTAGCCTCCTTCATAAGCGCAAACATCCTCTCAGCATCTATGTTGTCAAGTCTCCTCAAGATCTTATTTGTTTCAATAAGATCACCTCTCATTTTTTTAAACTCCAGATTTAGGCCCAGCCTGTCCAGCTTTCCTCATAAGAGAACCTGTTCATCCCAAGATTTAGTCGAGTGAACCTCCTCTGAACTGTTTTGAATGCAATTATGTCCTTCCTTAAGCTAGTCTCAATAATGGTGATCATGAAAGCATTGTCGATTGTTGTAAAAACCCATCTGGGAAGGAAACCTGCCATCCTTACTTGGTCTGACCTACATGTGACTCCAGACCCACAGCAATGTGGTTGACTCTTAATTGCCCTCTGAAATGGTGTGGCAAGCCTCAGTTCAAGGGCAACTAGGGATGGGCAACAAATGCCGGCTTTGCTAGTGACGCCCGCATCCCCTGAAAGAATAAATAGATGAAGTAAGGAGACCAAAACTGCACTTCAGATGTAGTCTCACCAAAGCCCTGTACAACTGTAGCAAAACTACTAACTTGTATGTTGCATTTCCCTTGCAATAAATGTCAACATTCCATTTGCCTTCCTAATCACTTACTGTACCTGCATATCAACATTTTGTGATTCATGTATCAAGCACCCAGATCCCTCTGTACTGTAGAGTTCTGCAAGCTCTTTCCATTTAAATAATATATTGCTTTTCTATTCTTCTTGCCAAAGTGGACAAGTTTACATTTTCCCGCATCATACTCCATCTGCCAATTTTTTGCCCACTCGCTTAACCTATCTATATCCCTTTGCAGACTCCTTATGTCCTCCTCACAGCTTACTCCCCTACCTATCTTTGTGTCATGAGCAAATCAGCAAACTGTACATGGAGCAGGCTTGAGGGGCCTCTACTCCTATTTCATATGTTCGTATGTATTTTGGAAATGCAAATGCACCAAATCTACAGGTTCCCCGTTATCTGCGTTGCTTGTTACTTCCTCAAAGAACACTAATAAATTTGTCAAACATGATTTCCCTTTCACACAACTATGTTGACTCTGCCTGATTGCATTAAGATTTTTTAAGTATTCTGCTAAAACCACCTTAATAGATTATAGCATTTTCCCTATGACAGATGTTAGGCTAACTGGCTTTCACTTGGTGTAGAAATTTTGTCATACCTCTTGTTAACCTAAACAAGTGAGGTTTCTCAAATCAGCTGGAAACATTCACCAGGCAAGTCAGCATCGGTGTAGGAAGCAGACAAGCCAACATTTCAGATGCTGAATATTTCACTGTCATTGACACTGCATAATCGGGGCCATAAATTTCCTACAACCCTCCAAAGGAAACACAGTATTGCAATAAATTCAAAAAAGCAAATTGAAATTCCCATTGGTTTTTAGTTATGTGCTTTACAAATTGACTTTTGCCCCTCCATTTAGTAATACTGGAAAAATAAATGAGCTCTTTTCCAATTTTTTCTTTAATAGTCAGTGACTATGGATCATAAATATTTGGCCTTTAGTGACCTCACAGTGAGTTTAGAATTGATATTAAATGTAACATTTGCTTTTCAAGAAGAACTGACCTTTTATTAACATTAAAATCTGTTGTGTAATTTATGTTGCATTGCCGGTTAAAGAGGAAATTAACGCAATAGCGAGGAAAGATATTAGCTCCGACGATGTGGAATCTTATGGGTAGAGCTGAGAAACACTAAGGGGCAAAAAACGTTAGTGGGGGTTGTATATAGACCCGCCAAACTGTAGTGGTGATGTTGGGAATGGCATTAAACAGGAAATTAGAGACGCACGTAATAAAGGAACATCTGTAATTATGGTGACTTTAATATGCATATAGATTGGGCAAATCAAATTAGTAACATTACTGTAGAGGAGGAAATCCTGGAGTGTATATGTTTTTCTGGACTAATACATTGAGGATCCAACGAGAGAACTGGGTATTGTGTAATGAGAAAGGAATAATTGGCAATCTAGTTGTGCGAGGCCCCTTGGGGATGAGCGACCATAATATTCTTCATCAAGATGGAGAGTGATGTAGTTGATTCTGAGACTTGGGTCCTGAATCTTAATAAAGGAAACTACGATGGTATGAGGCGCGAGTTGGCTATGATGGATTGGGAAACGTTACTTAAAGGGATGATGGTGGATAGGCAATGGCAAACATTCAAAGAGCGCATGGGTGAACTGCAACAACTGTTTATCCCTGTCTGGCGCAAAAGTAAAACAAGAAAGGTGGCCAAACCATGGCTTACAAGGAAAATTAGAGATAGCATTAGATGCAAGGAAGAGGCATACAAATTGGCCAGAAAAAACAACAGACCTGAGGATTGGGAGCAGTTTAAAATTCAGCAAAGGAGGACCAAGGGATTGATTAAGAAGGGGAAAATAGAGTACGAGAGTAAGCTTGCAAGGAACATAAAAACTGACTGTAAAAGTTTCTATAGGTGTGTGGAGAGAAAAAGATTGGTGAAGACAAATGTAGGTCCCTTACAGTCAGAAATGGGAATTTATAATGAGGAACAAAGAAATGGCTGACTAACTAAATACATACTTTGGCTCTGTCTTCACAAAGGAGGACACTAACAATATACCAGAAATGTTGGGCAACACAGGGTTTAGTGAGAGGGAGGAACTGAAAGAAATCAGTATTAGTAGGGAAATGGTGTTGGGGAAATTGATGGGTTGACGGCCGATAAATCCCTGGGGCCTGATAATCTACACCCTAGAGTACTTAAGGAAGTGGCCATAGAAATAGTGGATGCATTGGTGGTCATCTTCTGAGATTCTATAGACTCTGGAACAGTTCCTACAGATTGGAGGGTAGCTAATGTAACCCCACTATTTAAAAAGGGAGGCAGAGAGAAAACGGGGAATTATAGACCAGTCAGCCTGACGTCGGTAGTGGGGAAAATTCTAGAGTCTGTTATAAAAGATTTAATAGCTGAACACATGGAAAATAGTGGCAGAATCGGACAGAGTCAGCACGGATTTATGAAAGGGAAATCATGCTTGACAAATCTACTGGAATCTTTCGAGGATGTAACTAGTAGAGTTGATGAGGGGGAGCCAGTGGATGTGGTTATTTGGACTTTCAGAAGGCTTTTGACAAAGTCCCACATAAGAGATTGGCGTGTAAAATTAAAGCGCATGGGATTGGGGTTAGTGTATTGAGATGGATAGAAAACTGGTTGGCAGACAGGAAACCAAGAGTAGGAATAAACGGGTCTTTTTCCAAATGACAGGCAGTGACTAGTGGGGTACCGCAGGGATTGGTGCTGGGACCCAAGTTATTTACAATGAGGGAACTAAATGTAATATCTCCAAATTTGCAGCAGACACAAAGTTGGGTGGGAGGGTGAGCTGTGAGGAGGATGCAGAGATGCTTCAGTGTGATTTGGACAAGCTGAGTGAGTGGGCAAATGCATGGCAGATGCAGTATAATGTGGATAGATGTGAGGTTATCCATTTTGGTAGCAAAAATAGGAAGGCATTATTATCTGAATGGCTATAAATTGAGAGAGGGGAATGTGCAACAAGACCTGGGTGTCCTTGTACACCAGTTGCTGAAGGTAAGCATGCAGGTGCAGCAGGCGGTAAAGAAGGCAAATGGTATGTTGGCCTTCATAGCCAGAGGATTTGAGTACAGGAACAGGGATGTCTTGCTACAATTGTACAGGGCCTTCCACACCTGGAATATTGTGTGCAGTTTTGGTCTCCTTATCTGAGGAAGGATGTACTTGCAATAGAGGGAGTGCAGTGCAGGTTTACCTCACTGATTCCTGGGATGGCGGGACTGACATATGAGGAGAGATTGAGCCGATTAGGATTATATTTGCTGGAGTTCAGAAGAATGAGGGGGGATCTCATAGAAACCAATAAAATTCTAACAGGACTAGACAGGGTAGATGCAGGAAGGATGTTCCTGATGGTGGGGAGTCCAGAACCAGGGGTCAGAGCCTGAGGATATGGGGTAGACCATTTAGGACTGAGATGAGGAGAAATTTCTTCACCCAGGGAGTGGTGAGACTGTGGAATTCGTTACCACAGAAAGTAGTTGAGACCAAAACATTGAATGCTTTCAAGAAGGAGTTAGATATAGTTCTTGAGGTGAAAGGGACCAAAGGGTATGGGAAGAAAGTGGGAGCAGGCTATTGAGTTGGGTGATCAGCCATGATCATAATGAATGGCGGAGCAGGCTCGAAGGGCTGAATGGCCTACTCCTCCTAGTTTCTATGTAACCCCTGATTTATTTGTGCAAACAGCAAAAATAAACTTAGCTCTTCTGAAAAAAAAAATGATATTATTTTGTGTGTACGTACTGACTTCTAAGTTGGCTGGAATCAATTGGAGTACCATCTCAGACTGGCATGGTTGTGTCAGACAATTTTTTGAAATGAGATGAGATAATTTGTTGCATTTCCATTTTCCATCGAGCAAATAAACAGTAACATAAAAAACATCTGAGGCATTCGTGTTTTAAATAAGTAAAAATATATTTCTTATGTTCTTAATGACTTGTATTTAAGCTGTCCAGGAGAAGCTGCTTTAATTGGTTAGGTAATGCTACAGGATATTTGTGTTAGCATGGTGGTATCCCAGAGAGTGTAGTAGAAGAGAAATAGTGTGAAAAATGCTGATATAACCGTGGTTTTCTGGAGACCTATAATGGCTGGATATGCTTTTCTTAAAACTTTTGAGGTGTCTTAAAATGCTGAATCAGGACAAGTAGTGCAATGCTATAGTACTGAAGGAAAATAAAATGTTGCAACTGGTTCTTGGAGACATTTATGCTAACTAATTTAAATTCTTTCATAAGATGTTTAGTAAAAAATCAGTGTGGATGCATATTTATGTTTGAGTTTCTTCTCAAATGTTGTTCTGAATATTGATTGGTTTACAATATAATTATCTTTATATAACTGCAAAATACCTACTACTCACTGTAGAATTTAAAGTTATATAGTAAATGTGCCTTGCACCACAGTGAATTACAGTTGCAGTGTGCTGTAGCTTGAATAGTAGGGCATGGGGTTGTGCTTAAAATTCTGAATACAATCCAGTTTGTGCCATGGTGAGACCACAAGTTTTCCTGCAAAGCGCTCAGGAAAATTAGAGAAGTGTTTCTCTGGGCTGATCTAGTGCATCTTCTATGAGGAGTAAACAAATTTAGCCTGTAATTTGTGTGAGAAAGCATGTAGCTCAGAAAACTGTTCATCATTGAATTACTTTGTCCTCTCACAGACTAACTTGCTTTCTCACTCTTGAGACATTTCCAAATCTCTACTTGCTCTATAATAATTGTCCTATTGTGAATCCTGCACATTAACACTTTGTTCTGCTAAGTTCCTTAAAATCATCTTTTGGATTTCCTTACAACAACCATCAGAAATTTTGGAATAAAAATCTTAAAAATGCTGCCCTAAAGACTGTGGCTGTCCTGAATTTAGATTAGTGCAGTGGAAAGTACCAGATAACTTTTCTGACCTAGAGTAAGTTGTACTACCAATGTGTGATTCTGTGGCCAAACGCAGAGTAAGATCCAGAGACAATACTGCAAGTACAGTTGCTGAGCACCCTTAGCAAGTAGAGTGTCCACCTGCGCTCAGAAAATTGGCAACATGTATGTAAATGATGCCATCAGAGTTATAGAGTCATTATGACACAGGAGGCGGCCATTGGGCCCATTCTGGGCTTTAGAGCAATCCAGGCAGTCCCATTGTCCTGCTCTATGCCCATAGCCCTGCAAGTTTATTTCCCTCAGATGACCATCCAGTTTATTTTTGAAACCATTAATCGTCTCTGCTTCTATCACCCTCGCAGGCTGCGTGTTCCAAGTCATCACTATTTGCTGTGTAAAAGATTTCTTTCTCGTATACCTCTCCTGCGCCTCTTGCTCAAAACCTTAAGTATGTATTTCCTGATATTTGTACCATCAGCTAATAGAACAGCTTTTCTTTCTCTATCTTATTTAAACCTGTTGTAATCTTGCTCACCTCTATCAAACCTCCCCTCAAACTCCTTTGCTCCAAGGAGAACAGTCCCAGCTTCTCCAACCTAACCTTGGAGCTAAATTCCCTGAAACCATTCTGGTAAATGTCCTTTGCATCCTCTCTAAAGTGTGGTGAAGAGAACTGCAATGCTATAGTTGTGGCCTAGCCAGAGCTTTATTAAGCTTCAGCATAACCTCCCTACTTTTGTATACAATACCTCTATTTGCGAAGACCAAGATTCTATCTGCTTTCTTAACTGCTCTCTCAATATGTGCTGCCACCTTCAAGGACCTGTGCCTCTTTGTCCTCGTGCACACATTATAATTGTGCCATTAAGTCGATACTGCCTTTCTATTCTTCATGCCAAAATGGTTCACCTAATTATTAAATTTCTTCATCTACCTGTTTGTCCATTCTGCTAGCCTATCTGTCCTGTCAATTTGTATCATCCTCATGTTCGCCACACCACCATCGTCAGCAACTTCTTAAATTTTACTCTGAATTCTAATGTCCAAGTCATTTATATACCTAAAAAGCAGGAGTCCTCGCACTAAACCTTGGGAAACGCCACTGTGTGCTATCTTGCATTCTGAAAACAACCAACTACCATGACACATTGTTTTCTGTCCTTAAGCCAACCTTTTATCGAAGTTGACACTAATAGTCTTATTCTATGAATCTCAATTTTGTTAACCAGTCTTTTATGTGGTGCTTTGTCAAAGACTTTCTTAAGATCCATAATGACAACTTCCGTTGCATTCCCTTCATCCATCTTTGTTACTTCATCAAAAATTTCAATTATATTAGTCAAGGAGGGACTACCTTTTACAGATCCATGCTGCCTCTCCTGTATTAACTCAAATCTTACCCAAGTGCCTGTTGTTTTTTTCCCCAATTTATTGTTTTTAAAACCTTCCCCACCATTGATGTTAAACTGACTAGCTGGTAGTTACTAGGAATGTTCTACCATCCTTTCTTGAACAAGTGTGTCACATTTTCCATTCGTCAATCCTCTGGCACTGCCTCGTATCCAGGGAAGACTGGAAGATCATGGTAAGCCTTTCACTATCTCCAATCTGGCTTCTTTTAGCAAGCTGGGATGCAAGCCATCCGGACCAAGTGATTTATCCACTCTTAAGCATAGCTGGTCTTTCCAGTACATCTTCCCCATCAATTTTCATCCCATCCATTACTTCTACTATCTCCCCTTCTACCAATGTTTTGTCAGCATCCTCTTCTTTATGAAATACCAATACAAAGTACTCATTAAACATTCTTACCTGGCCCTGCCCCATCACCCTCTTTAGCCCTTGTCAGTTCTCTAATACTTTAGCTCACTCCTAATCCCCTATTACTCTGCATAACTCACTCCCAACTCTCTGCTACTCTGAATAATTCACTCTTAACACTATTACTCTTTGTGTGACTCAGTACCAGCCTTTTAATTTTGTTTGTAACACAGGGGAGGTTAGGACCCAGGGTAGGAAGAATAAACAGAGCCAACCTCCTGGAGAAATATGCAAATTCCCAGGACCTATTGCCCACCACCGTTATTGTAACAAGTTCCCAAATTAGAATTGGATTCTTTCTCTAATGATTTATTCTCCTTCGTTGCACTTAATTCTGAGCACCCCGGTAAGTTGCATTTTTCACAATGTGCAGTGTTACAGATAAAACTAAACAGCCTGAATAACATTCTAACATTTCCGCCAACTCCATAACAATGCACACCTTCCCTTCACCCCTCTGTCGACATTCCATAGGGACCGTTCCCTCTGGGACACCCTGGTCCACTCCTGCATCACCCCCTACACCTCAACCCCCTCCCACGGCACCTTCTCATGCAATTGCAGAAGGTTCAACACCTGCCCCTTTACTTCCCCCTCCTCCTCACTGTCCAAGGGCTCAAACACTCCTTTCAACTGAAGTCGCGCTTCACTTGCACTTCCCTCAATTTGGTCTACGACATTCGCCGCTCCCAATGCGGTCTCCTCTACATTGGAGAAACCAAACGCAGACTGGGTGACCACTTTGCAGGACACCTTCGGGCTGTCTGCAAGCATGACCCAGACCTTCCTCTTGCTTGCCATTTCAACACACCACCCTGCTCTCATGCCCACATGTCCGTCCTTGGCCTGCTGCAATGTTCCAGTGAAGCTCAACGCAAACTGGAGGAACAGCACCTCATCTTCCTGTTAGGCACTTTACAGTCTTCCGGACTTAAAAGCTTGAGTTCAACAACTTCAGATCATGAACTTTCTCCTCCATCCTCACCCCTTTGTGATCCCCTTTTTCAAATATTTATTTTTTAATTCTGTATATACATTTTTTCCCCACCTATTTCTATTGAATTTTTGAATTTATTTCCGTTCATTGTTTTATCCCCGCCTTTTGATTATTTGATATTTTGATCCTTGCTCCCACACCATCCCCTCCGCCCACCCCACCCCCACTCGGGCCATCTGTCACTGGCTCATCCAGCTTTCTATTCTTAATGTCACCATTAGCACCTCCTTTAGCCAGAATCACCACCATCAACACCCCGTCGACCTTTTGTTTATGACAACTTTTGCAATCTCTCCTTTGCCTCCACCTGTCACTGGCCTTCTATCCAGCTTTATCTCTCCCACCCCCCTTATATAGTATATATTTCCCCACATTTCTACTTTTCTTTAGTTCTGAAGAAGAGTTATTTGGACTCGAAACGTTAACTCTTTCTCTCTACAGATGCTGTCAGACCTGCTGAATTTTTCCAGCAATTTTTATTTTTGTTTCAGATTTCCAGCATCCGCAGTACTTTGCTTTTAAGATTCCAGTAATGCCTTTCTTGCTGTAATCTGGTCCATAATAAAGGTACTCGGGTTCATCACTGCACAGAAGTTGTGATCTGGGCTGTGGGAACATGAGGTTCTAAATTATTTTCTTTCATGGGCTCAGATTATTAGAAACCAAAAGAAGGGAATGAATGGAACCGAAATGTTTTCAGATTTCCTTAAGTATTCCTTAAATTTATTTGCTTTGTTTGTTTCCCTGCCTTGTTCAAATGCTGGTTGGATGAAACCGATATAGATCAGTTGCTTTTAAAAGATTTCCACCGAACTTAAAAAAAAACACCAGTTCCCCCTTCAGTGAAATTGATTTTTCAGTTTCCTCCTGATTAGCTTGTGATTTTTTAAAAACTGAACATCGATGACTAGGATGTTTTGGGAGTTCAAAAAGATTTTTTTGAACGTTTTCGCGAATGGCCTTTTTTCTCTCTGACCTCTGCGCCTTGTCAGAGAGGCAATGTGTGGGATTCACTTAGTCAGAGAGGGCGTCATTACTTTATCAATGAGATTGAAATTGTTCAGAAAATTAGAGGATTGTGGTTTGCATCATTTTGCTTGTGGATTAAGACCTTGCCCCAGAGCCTGGGGCGTGGAGTTCCAGAAGCTGCATGTCCAGTTACTTCTCTATTTGGCCCTGGCTAGCAGAGATGGTCACCGGTGGCCTGTGGCCACCAAACTCAATTTGCTGTAGGTCCCATTAAAATTCCAGCAGAGTGTAACAGTGAAAACTAGCACTAAGCACTCTGAGTGACAGACACTTGCCCGATACTGTCGGTCCAAACTTAAATACTGCACCGGAACATTGCCTGGGACTCCATTTCAATATCCTTCCAGAGCTGAAGCAGGTTATGAAATGTAAGCTTTTGAACATCTGTGGAAAAAATACCAGATTTCAGAGTTCTCTCACGAGGTCATTAGTGAGGGAGAAGCTTCATTTTACTGGGAAATTGTCCTTTGTGATGAATTTGTGAGAGTTGACATGTGTAGTATAGGAAGAGTTAATTCACAGCACACCTGGAGTAAACAGAGTGGGTTAGTAATGTTGTTTGGGAAATTTACACAGGAACCAAAGCATTTTTTTTAATGCCGCCATACAGGTAATAAAGCTCAGTTACCAACAAATTAAGTTTTAGGATTACAGCTAAGAAGTTGTTCAAAATGTAGCAAAAGTTAATGACATTCACTGACATAATTGTGCACTGTCATCTGGTCTGGGGGAATTCAGGCTGGGAAATCCTGTTGCCTAGCAGCTCTTTAAATTACTGGATGCTCATGTGATTTTAAAATTAAGCGCTGTCTAGTCAGCCTTTCCAGACACAGTTGAGGTCTAATCGAATGTGTGTTTCAATGAGAATATAAAACTGAAGAGTGATTCATAGTGCTTTCACACTACAACAGTGGCATCAGTGTAATAATTTCAGCCAAACAAAGAGGGTGAATTGGTGACCTGCAGTTCCGTTGACCTGACCTGGATAATGCTGCCTTCGTCTCTTGTGTTCACTTCTTTGGGCAGGAGTCCTTCCCCCGTTCCACGGATTTTTTCACCTGGCTCCGGTATTCTTCCTCCACTTGGACCCCTCCCTCTCACCTCTTCCCTGCTCTCGATCTTTTCATTGAGAACTATGGACGTAACATTGGCCCTCTCAATTTCTCTGCCCCTGTCACCCACCCTAGCCTGTCTCCTTCTGAACTTGCCATACTCCGTTCCCTTAGGTCCAACCCTGACTTTGTTATCAAACCTGCCGACAAGGGTGGTGCTGTTGTTGTCTGGCGCACTGACCTCCTACCTCGCAGAGGCTGAGCGCCAACTCACACACTTCTTCCTACCTCCCCCTGGACCATGGCCCTAGCACCGAACATCAAGCCATTGTTTCCAGGACTGTAACTGACCTCATCTCCTCTGGAGATCTTCCCTCTACAGCTTCCAATCTCATACTCTCCCATCCTCAGACAGCCCGCTTCTACCTCCTTCCCAAAATCCACAAACAGGACTGTCCCGGTAGACCGATCATGTCAGCCTGTGCCTGCCCCACGGAACTCATTTCTTCTTATCTTGACTCCGTTTTCTCTCCCCTTGTCCACCTTCTTCCGCGATTCCTTTGATGCCCTACGTCATATCAACAATCTTCCGTTCCTTGGCTCTAACCGCCTCCTCTTCACCATGGATGTCCAATCCCTCTACACCTCCATCCCCCACCAGGATGGCCTGAGGGCTCTCTGCTTCTTCTTTGAACAGAGGCCCGAACAATCCCCATCCACCACCACTCTCCTCCATCTGGTTGAACTTGCTCTCTTCACTGAATAATTTCTTCTTAAACTTGTCTCACTTCCTCCAAATAAAAGGTGTGGCTATGGATACCCATATGGGTCCCAGTTATGCCTGTCTCTTTATGGGATATATGGAACATTCCATGTTCCAATCCTACTCAGGCCCCCTCCTACAACTCTCTTTTTGGTACATTGATGACTGTTTTGGTGCTGCTTCATGCTCTCGTCTGGACCTGGAAAAATTTATCAATTTTGCTTCCAATTTCTACCCCTCCATCACCTTCGCATGGTCCATCTCCGACACATCCCTTCCCTTCCTTGACTCGTCAGACTCCATTTCTGGTAATAGACTGTCCACCAATATTCATTACAATCCCACCGACTCCCACAGCTACCTCTACTACAGCTCCTCACACCCTGCTTCCTGTAAGGACGCCATCCCATCCTCTCAGTTCCTTTGCCTCCATCGCATCTGTTCTGATGGCCACTTTGCAAAACAGTTCTTCTGACATGTCTTCCCTCTTCCTTAACTGAGGTCCCCCCCCCCCCCCCCCCGCCCCCCCCAATGTGATTGACGGGGCCCTCACCCGTGCTTCTGCCCTCACACCTTACCCTCCCTCCCAGAACTATAATAGGGTTCCCCTCACTTTTCACTCCACCAGCCTCCGCATTCAAAAGATCGTCCTCTGCCATTTCTGCCAACTCCAGCATGATGCCACCACCAAACACATCTTCCCTTCAGCCCCCCCCCGTTGGCATTCCATGTTCCTTCCGGGACATCCTGGTCCACTCCTCCATTACCCCGAACACCTCATCCCCTTCCCACGGCACTTCCCCATGCAACCTCAGAAGGTGCCAACACCTGCCCTTTTACTTCCTCCCGACTCACCGTCCAAGGGCCCAAACTCTCCCTTCAGGTGAAGCAGTGCTTCACTTGTACCTCCTTCAATTTGGTCTGCTGCTGCTCCCAGTGCAATCTCCTCTACATCGGGGAGACCAAATGCAGACTGGGTGACCACTTTGCGGAACACCTTCGGTCTGTCCACAAGCGTGACCCAGACCTTCCGATCGCTTGCAATTTCAACACACCATCCTGCTCTTGTGCCCACATGTCCGTCCTTGGCCTGCTGCAGTGTTCCAGTGAAGCTCAATGCAAACTGGAGGAACAGTACCCCATTTTCCGATTAGGCACAATATAGCCTTCTGGACTCAACATTGAGTTCAGCAACTTCAGACCATGAACCACCACCTCCGTCTTCCAACCCCTTTCTTCTGTATTCATTTTTATTTTTTATCCACTTATTTTACTTTTATTTTTATTCATTCATCCATAGTTTTATCCCCCTTTTTATCCCATTTTAGAACCAGAGAAAAGTTACAGCACAGAAGGAGGCCATTCGGCCCATCTTGTCCATACCAGCCCGAGGGCACCCAGGTGTCCTTTCTAATCTCACCTTCCTGCACCCGGCCCATAGCCCTGCACCTTACAGCACTTTAGGTGCAGATCCAGGTACTTTTTAAAAGAGTTTAAAGTTTCTGCTTCTACCACCAACTTGCGCAGCGAATTCCAGACACCCACTATCCTCTGTGTAAAAAAGTTCTTCCTCATGTCCCACCTACACCTTCTGCCACTTATCTTGAATCTATGCGCCCTGGTTCTAGAGTTCTCCATCAAGGGAAACAATTTTATCCTGTCTACTCTATCTATTCCCCTCATAATTTTGTACACCTCAATCAAGTCACCTCTCAGCCTTCTTTGTTCCAGGGAAAATAACCCCAACCTATCCAATCTCTCCTCGTAGCTACACTTTTCTAACCCTGGCAACATTCTTGTAAACCTCCTCTGCACTCTCTCCAGAGCTATTACGTCCTTCCTGTAATGTGGTGACCAGAACTGCACACAATACTCCAGTTGTGGCCTCACCAGTGTTTTATACGATTCCAACATTATATCCTTACTTTTATATTCTATACCTCTGCCAATGAAGGAGAGCATTCCATGTGCTTTCTTTACAACCTTGTCTACTTGAACTGATGCCTTCATGGACCTGTGTACTTGTACACCAAGATCTCTCACTTCATCTACCCTTCTTAGTATATTACCATTTATTGTGTAATCCCTGTAACTGTTTGACCTCCCTAAATATATGACCTCACACTTCTCTATGTTAAAATCCATCTGCCATTTTACCGCCCACTCCACCAACCCATCTATATTGTTTTAGAGATTACTTTCTTGTCACTTGCTCAAAGAATTCAATCAAATTTGTGAGGCAAGACCTTCCTTTAACAAACCCATTCTGACCATCCCTGACTAGTCCTTGCCTTTCCACATGACAGTTAATCCATCTCTCAGGATTGATTCTACTAATTTGCTCACCACCGATGTAAGACTAACTGGCCTATAATTGTTTGGCATTTCCTATTGATCCCTTTGTAAACAATGGAACTACGTTTGCATTTCTCCAGTCCTCTAGTACCTCCCCTGTATCTAGTGAAGATCGGAAAATCATCCTCAGAGCATCTGCTATCTCCTTCCTGATTTCCTTCAGCAGCCTCGAAAACAATCTGTCTAGCCCTGGTGACTTCTCAACTTTCAAGGATTTCAACCCATCGAGTACTTTCTCTCTCTTTATGACTATCCCGTCCAATATCTCGCAGTGTTCCTCCTGGACTACTATATCTACATCCTCCCTTTCCTTTGCAAACACGGAGACAAAATATTCATTCAAAACCCTTCCCACAGCCTCTGCATCTACACACACAAGCTTCCATCTTAATCTCTGATAGGTCCCACTTTTTCCTTAACTAACCCTTTAGCATTTTCTATCCTCTTTTCTCCCACCATCCCCCCTCCCACCACTCCATCCCCTACAGGGCCATCTGTCACTTGTACCATGATGTTCTTTCACTCAATGTTACCCTTGTTCTGCTATTATCACATTCTGCTTTCTTAACTTTATGTCACTCTTAGCTCCTTTTTTAGCACTAACCACTACCATTAACACTCCCTTTGTCCTTTAGTTCAAGACATCTTTGTCAATCCCTCCTTTGTCCCCACCTATCGTCGGCCTTTTATCCAGCTCCACTTGCCCCACTCTCCTTAAACAGTATAAACGTCATCACATTTCCACTTCCCTTCAGCTCTGAAGAAGTCATACGGACTTGAAACGTTAACTTTGTTTTTCTCTCTCCACAGATGCTGTCAGACCTGCTGAGTTTCCCAGCATTTTCTGTTTTTGTTTCTGGACAAGGTACAGGTGTTTTGCTTTGTACTTCACCATGCTATACCTGTCCTCCATGCTGACACTAGCTGCCAAAACACACAAAGTTGCAGGTCTTTTTAGCGTTTTATTTAGTTTGTATATGATAATTGCCTATCTTGTCAAAGCAGTTTATTTTTAGTAATAGGATGTAATGAATGTGAACACCAGCTTTCTATTGAAAATATTAAAGTTGTCCAATTACTCAGTAAGTTTCTCTGAATTAATGGGCCATCCAGATGACAAAGACCAATATAGCAATGACATATTGCATAAAACATTTTGGATTGTTGAAATTGTTGAACGGATACAGAATGCTATGAAAGAGTTCAGAATCTTAGTGGCATATACAATTGGACAAGAGTTTGCGCATTACCTGATTCAGAACCAAATGGACTGCACAGGCTTTGACTCCTTGAAGTCTTATCATCCTGTTATCTGTAACCTGGCAGAGCATTATCGAAGGGCTGTATGGTCTAATCCTGCTCCTACTTCCTATGAAGTTTGCGACTCAGCAGTAACACGAACCAGAAAACCTGGCAGAATTGTGAAAGCTTTACCTAAAACACTTACAAAATTTTATTTGAATAGATAATTCCATTGAATGTTAATTAATTTTGAAATGTTGATCACCTTCACGTTGGTCTTCGTCATCATGTACTCATAACAAGGAACACAGCTTGAATACAGCAAACAATTACAAAGGCAAATGGCATGGTAGACATGGAGTTTCCTTGGCTGACAAATCTAGAATACGTGGGCACATAGGATAAGAGGTCAATTATTTTGGACTGAGGTAAGGTGAAATTTCAGCCCTCAAGGGGTTGTGAATCTTTGGAATTTTCTACCCAAGAGGGTTGTGGATGTTCCAACATTGAGTGTATTTAAGATTGAGATAGATGGATTTTTGAGTTCTCAGAATGATGGGATATGGGAAGGTGACAGGAAAATGGAGTAGAGGCAGCAGATTAGCCATGATCGTATTCAATGACAGAGCAGGCTCGAGGAGCAGTATGGTCTACTCCTGCTCCCATTTCTTATGAGCTTATTTTGCCAACATCTCTCATGTAGGCATGCTATAAAACTTCCCAGGAAATTTGGCATGCAAGCAAATTTTTTTATGATGAGCCAAAGTTCTTTGGAAAGAATTAAACAGGGGTGTGGAGTTTTATGGTATGGCTGTTGAACACATGCTGGCTGAATTACTTATTTTCTTTGTTGTGCACAGGAGGAGGTTTAATTTTAAACAGCCACCCCCCCCCCCCCCCCCGATTTTTTCCCTCCCTTCCGTGGACAGAAAGGTGTTTTGTTTTTGATTTTCCCCATTTATAACTGGTGGTGCCGTTTCTCTGATCCCTCAATTTTGGAGTGATCCAATCCTCTATTTATAAATGGACAGCAAACTTGAGCTAGGATAAAATAGAGGGTTAGTTTATTTTACACGCACTCAAAATGTGGGGCGTGAGTGTTGCTACGTAACCTCCAGGACATTCATACAATAAAAGAGGGATAAGGGAAAGAAAGAGGTACAGGGCAAAGACAACAGTGAAGATAAGAATTATTGTTTCGCGTGAGTCCAGAGTCTAAAATCAAAGTCCAGTGGTGTAGTCTTTCGGAGTTGGCAGGTTGAAGATTGATGCTGGATAATTCACCTGTCCGGTAGAAATGACTTCCATGATGAGATGAGCCTATAGAGGTGAATTAACCTTTTAAGCACTGGTACAGAAGTTCTCGTAAAAACTGTAGTTGGAGACCAGGCAATTTAAACCTGGACAAAGGTCTGGTTCTGCTGTTTGGTTGATGGAAGATGGCAGACTGCCCTTTTCAGTTCCACAAGGCAATAGTGCAGGTTCGAGCAGCTTGGGGAGGAGGGTGTGTGTGTGTGTGTGTGTGTGTGTGTGTGGGTGGGGTGGGGGGGGGGAACGGACATGTGACATAACTCCCACTCCCTCCCCTTGACTTGGGCAAAGGATGTGGATTCCTGGTCTGAATGCTTGAGATGGTTAATCTTTCATCCATTAATAAGTTCAGAAGAGGTTTCAAGGTCCTTTGTCCTCACAGAGAGTTATTTCCTTTGGCCAGAGCCAGTCCTTAGAAATGTAAATGGTCTTTGTACAACTCGTTGGGATTTGATCTCGACAGTCACAAGGGGCATTAGCGCCTCTTTAGAGATACTGAGGTTGCTGCTGTTTTTGAAACCTAGAAATTCCTTTTGTGTGAGTCATAGCCGGTTCTGCCTTCAGTCATTTTAAAGCCTTTGTCCAGTTTTTGAAAAAAATAATTTTATATAGTGAGGTCTTAGCCCCTGACGTCGCGAATATACTTTGTGAAAAATAAGCAATAACCCTGTGATGCAAGCACAAGTTAGATTAGAAATATTTCAACTATGGCAGTAAATTCCTAATGGACAATCATTTGAAATGCATAACTCTTTCTCTCCCTTTGTGTTTTTTTGCACATTGTTCCCTGTCATGGATTGTGAGGGGGGTTGGTTGAAGATGAGGCTGGTGGGTTGATGAGAGATTTTTCAGCTGTGCCTAATACTTTGAACCATCTTGATCTACCAGGAGATGGCTTTGGATGACTCATTGTGAAAACCATTTACATTATTTTGGTACCTCCACAAAATTAGGATTCAAAGAAAGAGGTAGATTTCTCCATAATAGTATCTGGAGTGTTGAATGCACTGATCCTTTCATTATTTAAAAGAGACACAGTTATTTTTGCATGTACAATTCTTGTGGTACAGTGATAGGAATTTAGAATCAGTAAGGGCTGAACTATGGCTTTACGAGGCATCTCAACACTGAAATATTGCTGACTATATTTTGATGAAGCTTGAACGTAATCACTGAAGTCACTGAGCAATCACATTTATATCAATCTATAAAACAGAATACTGAACTTACTGCACGACCCTTGCACCTATGCACCCTTTTATAGGACAAAATGCCAGCCAGATTTATCTTTCTGGATGGCTTTACAGGATTTTGAGCAAAGCTTTTTGCTTACTAAGCAGTTGGTATTTTTGTTACCTGAATTTGTCAGATCACATTCTACCAATGGTCAAGGTTTTAATACCAGTTTTTAAAAAAAATAATTTTATGCTGCAAAAATATAAATTATGTTGGTTCCACTGGAAGTACTGAATAAATGGAACATTTAATCCACCTTGTACAGTTTTTGGTTCTTTTGCTAAATGTATGCTTTTGCTTAAAATGAATGTGGCAGATTAGTGCAATCAGTATAGATGTGCTACCATTTAATTTTAAACACCAAAGAAATTTACATATGAGTCAGGCTTTACTGGAAGGATTTTCTGTCTTTGGAGAAAGAAACAGCAGGGATTTATTCAAAAATAGGTGAAAAGGAGTTTTTAAACAAGATTTAATGAATTGAGGCCATGTTGCATTCAATCCTTAGTAGAATTTGAATTAAGTTGGAAGATTGGACCATTGATAAAAAGCTCCTTGTAGATGGCGACAGTGAGGTGCCTTGATAATGTTCTTTTCTGTGCAGAACACTGTTGTCTGGAAATGTTCTATTTCTTTTTCTCATTTGGATTTACAGCTTCCAGAGCTGCATTGAAAACAGAAGATTTTCTACATCTGTCTTATTACCCTTACGCAGATCTAGTACAAAGCACCTAGTGTTGATTCGTACTGCAGAGTAGTACGCAATGAGACTCTTTGTTGGTCATCATTGTGTCACACTGCTGCTATTCCTGTCTCTTCTTGTGGACCAAGTATGTGCTGCATATAGCTAATCAGATCAGGGTGAAGAATCAGTAATGCTTACCTGTTCTTATGGACATCAAATATTCTGCTTATACAGCACCAAAGACAAAAACACAGGTATGGTTGAATTTATACCAGGATCAAGAGGGGGATGGACCCAGGCAGTATGCACCCTTGTGCAGTTCTGAGTTGAGATGAAATTTGAATTGAATGTTGCTTGAAGCATATGCCCAGGCCAGATTAAATGTGACCTGAACCAGAAGCCTAGGCAATTCCATTTGTAGTTTATTTGCTTTCATTTAAAATGTCCTTTTCCCTTTGTTTTTCCTTCCCTTTTCTGCCTTTAGTACCACTCTTATGATACAATTCTTCATGTCTGACTGCAAATAATTGAGAGGCAGATTTAAGTTAAATGAGTAGAATATTAGGCAGGCTCAATTTATTCATTCGTTCGTTCATTCATTCATTCATTCATTCATTCATGCGTGCTCTGCCCGAGTATAGCTCCTTGACTTGTTGTCTGCTGATGTTTCAACTGGAGCCATTTTCTTGCCAGTTTTTGTCAGTGGTGGTTTGCCATTGCTTTCCACTCTCTGGGGAGGGTGAGGAGGCAGGTCCCAAGTCAACTGGAATGGGAATCAAACCCGTGTTGTTGACATTAATCTGAACTACATGCTAGCTGACTTATTATGGTTGTGTAACCTGTCCTGTCAATTTTTTCCTTCTGCAGACTGCCCAGGGAGACGTTTACACCTAAATTCAAAAAGGAAAATCTGGCCTGAATATCAGTAGGCTTTTCTGATGATGGGAACCATCATAATTGATGCAGATTGTATCTGCATAAGAACCCCTGTGAGTGGAATTTGCTAGATGATAGAGAGGAAGCCTGGCACAAATGTTTTGTTATTTCCTCATCCAAGTCCAAGTGCGCTGAGGTACAATTGTAGCATCACAATTCCCACCCCAGTGGCTTATAGCCTTGGTGAGTATTGAGCCATCATGGAGAGGGCTTACATTCCCGCCATCAATAGTCTTTGTGCACCTTCCACAGCTGGGAGAGCAAGAATGCAACTTAATGCCTTGCTGCACTGTTGTTTTGTAATAGACTAATTCGGGGAAATGAAAAAGCAATCCAGGATGATTTTTCTGTGCCTGTCTGCCTCTCCTTCCTTGTCATAGGCCAGTATCTGATGGATAGGCAGGCAGTGAAGGATATAATTGGGGCCAAGTCTTGGTGCACTCACAAGCTTTTATTTAAAGAAAGAAAAAAAGACTAGCATTTATTGTGCCTTTCACGATCACTGGATGTTTCAAAGTGTTTTACAGCCAATGAAGTACTTTTCAAGTATAGTCACTGTTGTAATGTAGGAAATGTGGCTGGCGATTTGCACACAGTAAACTCCCACAAAAAGCAATGTGATAATGACTTAATAATCTGTTTTTGTGATGTTGATTGAAGGATAAATATTTGCCAGGACATCTTGGATAACTCCCATCCTCCTCTTCAGAATAGTGTCATGGGATATTTTACATCCACACTAACAGGCAAAAGGAACCTCTGTTGAATATCTCATACAAACGACGGTACCTCTGACAGTGCAGCACTCCCTCAGTACTGCACTGGGGTGTTAGCCTTAATTTTTGTGTTCAAGTCCTCGAGTAGGACTTGAACCCAGAACCTTGTGACTCAGAGGCAAGTACATTCAGAGACACACATGTGCACCTACAACCAACAACATCTCTTTCAAACTATATATAGTAAATATTAAAATAAAAAAAACACACACAAATATAAGCATAGGTGCGTCTCAAATTATTGCCAAGCACATGAGGATAATTATCCCCCAACTCATAAGCAGTATATAATTTTGTTTAACTTTTGCCCACAGCTGCATAACTGGTAAATCAGCTTATGGGTAACTAAAGATTCAAATCCATGTCTCTCTAATGGATGGTGCGGTCTTCCAACATATTAAACTACCTGGGGCCTTTCGATTTTTGACTTGTATAGCTTTAGTTAAGTGGGTTAATTGCATTTTTGTGATTTTGTAATTTTATTTCTAGGCTATCATAAAGGTGATTGCTTTGAGCTACTAATAACTATCTGTTCATTTATATTTAGAAAGTATGTGGGGAAATCAATGTTACAAAAATGATGTGACCACAGTGTGCTGGCTGTCATTTGATTGACAATGTTCTATGGTTACACCAGGAATAACTACTGCAACACAAATTACAGATTTATTTTGATAAATAATATAGTCCTTAGATAAAAGTGATTATTTGAGGTGATGTGGAATATTCCCAGTATAATGTTGTAGTAATTTGGAGGAATGAGACTTGAAGCTGTATACAAGTGAAGGGATGGTGTTTACATCTCTGCCGTTGCCAGTGCTATAAAGATGCAATCTAATAAGCACACGTGAAACTAGATTTACACTAAATACAAGTCAGTGCAATGCTAATATTGTTTGGGGATCTATATGAAGTTAAAAGCTTGCTTTTGATCTGCTACAAATTTGGCATTTTAACAAACCAACATCTCTGCTGTCATGTTATAAAAATGATCTTGCATAGAATCCACAATCAGGTTTTTAAAAATTGGGGTGGTGAGCAAATTATGTTGACATAAGTGGGGATCCTAGTGGAATCACTAGCAATTACAACATAAAATTGGATATCTGTCAACATTCTGTCTTTGGAAGCTGTAGAACTAACATTCATTTTGGTTCATCAGAAGTTGTCCCATAAATGGGGCACATGGAAGTAATTGGTATTCCAACTCCATAAGCCACTTGGAAGATGAGAAAAATTTTGTCCAATAATCAACAATCAGACCTGTGATTAAGCAATAATTGTGTGCTATCGTGATTGTGTCAGTAACTTTGAAAGTAAGTAGTGGGAAGCTGCTTATGATGTAGGTATTCCTATTCTGTTGTGTTTTGTCAAATTTTATGTTTATTTCTTTAGTTTGTTTTTCATCAGAAACTGAGAGATCCTAAACTAATTGATTAGTGTAGAGTAGTGCACAAATTGTGTTGGAATTGCTGTGATGGGTTACATTTTCCTTCATTGAGAGTTAATATACCTTTACTCTTTGTTAGTTGCTATCAGTACATAAAGTTTACTTATTAGAAGCCTGAGAACCCACATAGCAAAGTGCTAGGTAGACCATCAAAATGATGAGTTGGAGGGCAGTCATTTGCTACATAAATAGGATCTCAGAGGGTGGCTCCCTATAAGACACTTGTGTGGCCCTATTTAAGTGCCAGTTGTAGAGTGGCATTGATGGTGGGCTTCGTATTGGGCTCACTGCAAAAATTTTGGAAATGTTGTATTTGTAGTGGGGAGAAAAAAATACCTGAAGAAATTGTTAAAATATTCCTCCTCTTTGAACTAGCACTTGAAATGTTATTGTCTATTGAAAAATCCTGAAAGAATAATGTAATTTTTTTTCTTCAGGACATGTAAACACTTTATTTTCTTCATGTGGTGTGTTTGTGACTAGTTGAGAGGATGGGTGTGCCATCTGATCCCAGGCCCTTAACAGTGCCACAATGAATTGCATAAAAGCAAGTGACTGCCTTTGCTTTCCCTTTCCCTTGTGGTGAGTCATTTGGTTTCTGCTTGCCTCCTTCTCACGTCAGTGTGATTGAGATTAGAAACATGATGGAGTGTCTGATAACTCTCTAATGTTTTGTGATTCTGCTCCAAAATGCTGTATGAAGTAAGATGTTTAAAATTTCGACCACTGCCTGAAACTGTCAGTGCCGGACAGTATCATTCTTTGAGACTAATTCAAAACAAAATACTCCGTTGGTACAGAAATCCATTCACTGCCTGTGAGAGGCAATGTGATAAAAAGGTGGTTTAAAGCAGATCTGCTAGCTATCACTTTAGTTGTACAGTGTGTTGCAGAGGATGCTACGCCAGTAACAAATTTTGGGGGGAAATCTTTGAATCTCAGTTTTCAAATATATAGACTTCTGGTTTGTTCAGTTGATATTTTATGCACAGCTCTTTGTTAAATCTGAGAGGCTGGCTATTCAAATTACAGGATATTTCTGGCCTGTTCATTTCCAGATATACAAAGTAGAGCTTCCTCTGAACACAGTTTGTTGGCTGTGGGCCACTGTAAGAAACACATGTTCCTCCTTTCTCAAGAAAATGTGTTTTATTTTCAGGTTTGGCAACTACAATGAAGGTGAAGGAACTGTTCATTTTATATTCATAATTGCTTCATGTTTTTATATTTTCAGCATTTTCTATTCTGAATCAACAATTTTGAAAACCAAATGGTAATTTTTCTGATAACTTTAGATAGTTCAGCAACTCAGCCATTATTACTGAATGAGATGTGCTGCTGGTTTACGAAAGTATGTTACTAAAGCCTTTCTTGGTGAATTAGACA
This sequence comes from Cetorhinus maximus, assembly GCF_964194155.1. Taxonomy (NCBI): domain Eukaryota; kingdom Metazoa; phylum Chordata; class Chondrichthyes; order Lamniformes; family Cetorhinidae; genus Cetorhinus; species Cetorhinus maximus. The sequence goes on from NC_135881.1 coordinate 153,820,917, forward strand.
AAGATGGAAACACTCCTGCCCATGAGAATAGTCTAAAATACAAGAGTCTAAATAATGTAGGATAAGAAGATTTGGAAAGGTCCAAAAACTTGGTAGTCACTGGTATTAACCAACATGGCCATGAATAGGCAGGTACCCAAGCCTTACTAACCCTGAGAAGTCAGGGCAAGCTGCCCTGACTTGGCTGTGGCGAAACATTTCTTCAGGAGGCACAGTGCAGTCAGAATGCCATCAATTCATAAACCATGAATAGGAGTGTAAACTTTCATAAAATATGTGCAATTGTATACCTACATATATTATGACCTCCTAAAAAAATGTGTCTGCACCATTAATTGTATGTCAGCTATAAGATTTTGCACTAATAGCCTCATAAAATATATATATGAATTTTAGGCCTGCATGTGTAATGGCTTAATAAAACATGAGTGTACATTCCTGTAGCCCAATTTAAAACAAAAAGTTTCTGTAGTTCAGAGGCTCATTCGTACAGCTTGTTACTGTTTGAAATTTGAATAATGTAATCTAAATGTAACTCCTTTTAAATTTTAAAGTTTTGATAAGTAATTTGATAATCACTTCACTGCAAGTGAAACATTCAGTATTTGTTTTAAGATAAATCATTCAAAAAATCTATGACATCAACGGGACATAATTGCACTCGGTCTCATTTTACTGTCAGACACAGAAGTACACTGTTAGGTAGAAGTTTTCTTGTCATACCCTTGGCAGGTGATACAGTGAATTCACCCCTTTTGTACTGTGGGGTCAATTCCCAGGAGCAACAGCAACAAACAGCTGTGTATGTGAACACTCGTTTCCAATGTGCTGTTTGAAATTTTATGATATTAGTAACTAAAACACTCTGAAAATAAAATCCAGTGCTCTGAATAGAAAAAAAAAATCTTAGGTCACTTGAGAAATAACATTTTTATAATATGACTTAGAAAAAAAACTTTTTTGATCAAATGTTGAATGGCCTGATGAATTGTCCACATCTCTATGTAAAATCATTGGCCATACTGAGGACTTCAGTTTTCTTCAAAGCAATGTACTCTCCCAGGATTGTATGGAATTGAGAGAGGATTTTATACCAGTTAAACCTTTAGATACCCTTGGTGTTATAGCATTAGGAAAGTACAGAAACCAATATTTGCTTTGAATTTAACGTAATTCTAGAATTCTCAAACGCTTTTTAAATGTGTGTGAAATGGAAATCCATAAGAGTACTGATCTACTTTCACTTTCCCTAATCCAATGTGGTGAGTTACCTGTCTTTGGCTTGCTACCTTACACACACTGTAAGGTTACATTTGTGTCCTATTCAAGTGCATTAATTGGTTGAAGCCTAGCAATGAAGTACAGTTATTTCTCCTTTGGTGAGCACACCTGATTCTGCAACCTTCGTTTCTGTTCATTAATTAAATGATCAAAATAAGAAGGCTGTCAGAAACATTGCATTTGTTCATGCAGTAGAAGCTAAAACAAAAAAAAATGGAAATAAGATGCAAATTTGTACTGTAATTGAGGCAATTCAAAGAGTATCTTTCACCATAATTTTTGTATCTCAGATTTGGATTAAGGATCCTATCTCTTTGGCATAAAATTATCAAAGTTTTAATATTTTTTGCATAAAAGGTTCAGCTTTTTAGATTTATTTGAGTGTTGAGTGATGTTTACAGAATGGAAGCACGTTCCTTTATTATGATTAACGTTTTGAGTCCGTATGACACTCATCAGAGTTCTGATGAAGAGTCATACGGACTTGAAACATTAACTGTGTTCCTCTCCACAGATGCTGTCAGACCTGCTGAGTTTTTCCAGCTATTTTTATTTTTGTTTCCGATTTCCAGCATTCGCAGTATTTTGCTTTTACTTTTATTATGATGCTTCAGCTTTATTGGAACAATATTTAGTCAATGATAGAGGAGTTTTAGCTGCAGTGCAGTATCTGTTACTGTGAACATCAGAGTGTATGCTGCAAGCATTTTTGGGAGTATATTAGTCTTTAATGATCAGAATTAGATTGGGTGTTTATTTATTTTTTGATTGATTCTAATTTTGGATGGCAGGGTAGAGACCTTTTCCATTGGCTGGAGAGTCTAGAGCTAACGGTCATAGGCTCAGGTTAAAGGGTCAGCCATTTAAAACTAACATGAGAAATTTCTTCACTTGGGCAGTGATTCTGTATTCAACATTGAGATTTACAGATTTTTGGTAACTGAATTAAGGAATATGGGAATAGGATGAAAAAATGGAATTGAGGAAGAAGGTCAGCCGTTATCTTAATGGTTGGTGGAACAGGGGCTGCATGCTCCATTCTTAATTCTTATGCAGCTATGTTCTAATATCAATCACTTGTATGGCAGTGGCAAAGACTCAATATTGTCATGTATGTGGGAGGTGGGATTATGCTGCTTAATTTTATCATTTTGTTAAGAGTTATTTTATAATCTATGAAGCTGACCAAGTAACAAATTAATTTTGTGAAACCTCAACATACATCATCTTCATTAAATTGTTGAAGTTTCACAGAAGAGTAGTTTGAAAGCATTTGGTTGCCTTGCTTTGAGTCAATTATAGTATTAGCCAAGTTAGCACAATACAAAAGTGATAGGTGTGCTTATTTAAAAAAAAACACAATTCAGACTTCTTTACACAATATTACTTTACACATTCTGCACTTTACAAACACTTTGAGCCCCCTTCTAGTCGCTGTGCTTCGAATTTGCTTAAATAGGTCTTGTCAACAAAATGGTAAGTATAAAACATAGCTTTGAACTCTTTTTAGCAGAGTACCACTGAACTTGCTCCATGGGTTTAGTTCAACATTTGGTGAATGTGAATTGTATTATACGTGATGTGATGTGGCAAGCCAAGCATCCTTCAAAATATGTAGTAGTTAATGAATTTGAACATCAACATATACATTGTTTGATACAGGTGATTTGGTTTAAGAGACAATATTTTTTCACATTTCTGGTGTCCTCACTGATCATTCTTTCTCAGACCCAGAATTTGAAAGTCAGGAGCTCCTAAGAACTGAAATGCCGTGTAGTCAGGAATGGATAAACAGATTCTAAGCTTAAATCCATGATTTGCCATCTACCAGTTAGGCTGAGTTTCATAATCTGACAGCTACCATAAATCGGTGCTTTATAATAATCAAACACACTCTTCTCAACGTGCTGCTTGCCAACTACGAGACTCAGGTCAACAAATTGGAGAGGTCTGTGGTGTGGACACTTGGTCTTGTAATGGAGAAAGAAACCTGGAAAACAGAAATACGTGGGAAAAGGAAATCAAAAAAGGTTTGTGTAGAGGAAGCCATTTTTTGGATTTTGTGTTACATGAGTATGAGGTTTATGAGATTGTGTTTTTGGACTATGCCTTTAATTTAGGATAAAATGGAGAGGGTCATGTGACCAGTCTGAAGTCTACTGAACAATAGGCCTGGATGATGTGGCTGTTACAGATTATAAAGAGGCCCGGGTTCTTTTGCTGGATAGAAGGTGTAAGGCATTCACACTAGGAGACAGTGGCAACAGTATGTGTGTTTACAATGATTAGACTTGCTAGTCTCCAAAGTCCTAGGAAAGTATTGAGAATGTTGGGTTGTAAATACTCATGCTTTAAACTGTCCAGTTAGTTCCAAGATGAAAGAGTGTTGGGGTCTCAAGGATAGCTCATTAGCACTTCTACCTGTTATTCATGTTGCTATGGAGGTAGGCTTTGAGAGGCAAAGGATTTCTAAGATATCCCTAAGAATTCACAGACAAAGGCAGTCTGCCAGTATCCAGGAGAGAGAGCGCAGCTGGATCATGGAGCCATAACCACACAGAAGGAGGCCATTCAGCCTAAGAGATTTACCAGAATGGTTCCAGGGATGAAAAAAATTATCTACATGGTGAGTTTTGAGAAGATGGGGTTGTTATTCTTAGAGCAAAGCAGATTGAGGGGAGATTTGATAGAGCTGCACAAGATTATGACAGGTTTAGATAGAGTAGACAAAGAAAAGCTGTTCCTGTTAACTGATGGTAAAAGAACTAAAGACTCATGATTTAAGGTTTTTGGCAAGAGATGCAGAGGCTAGGTGAGGAGACAATTTTTTACTTAGCAAGTGGTAATGACCTAATCATTAGTCACTGTGGTTCACCATGCAGGAATGCAGATGGGAGCTCAGACGCAGATTGAAAGGACCTAAATTGTGAGGTTTTGAAACAATGCTGAAAGATTCGCCTAGTTAGAGGGAGGATTGCTAGGAAAAACCCTATGTGTGAAAGACAATTCTTGGGTTATAAGTTACCAGGCTGGGAAAGAAAAGGAACATAAGTAAACCCTTGGGAGTTGGGAATCACTTTGGACTGGGTCCTGGAAAATCAAATGGCTACTTAAGGGACAGCGTAAAGTATACCAGTGAAGTGGGTTTTTCGGTTATGTTTAAGGTAAAAGGGGAAAGTTCTGTTATTAAAATATAAGTTGCCTACAAAAATAGTGTTTAGTCAACCATGCTTTTAGTCTGTTTATTACAGTGAAAGTCTAAAAACATGAAATGCTGTTGTCATTTTTTCAGCTTTCAATAAATTTCTTTTTTAAAAAGTTATTGGTCTCTATGGGGATTGTAATATGAACTCTGTTAGAAAATCTGCCCAAACATATTGTACTTCTGAAATTGTCTTAATGTTTGGAAGTTGACCACCCTCGGATAACTCTGTGGAACAGCTGTATATTTGAAATTGTCCAGATTTCTCTGTGTTCACAGTTGAAGTACATTTTGAAAATGGTACACACATGTTTATGTTTTTATTCCTTTGAAGTTGATGAACATCACCTCCTAAAGAGATTTATAGCAAATTACTTAACATCCATCCTTGGTAAACAATCCTCATTTGAGTTGCCACTGACTAATACATGTAAGGTACATATACACAATTATAGTGATTTATTAGTGTGTTAAGTGTGTGCAGCTTTGGGGAGTACTTTGCTGAAAGTTGAGAAAGATCAAATCCCATTCATATCTACTTGAACTTCCAGGTATACAAGAGTAAAGCTCACTTCAGGATGTTAAGTCATTCAGTTTTCACTTGATAAGCGTAGCCTGTTGCATTATTGTAATGTGCATAGCATCAAAATAATTCAATTTAGTAATCCGAGTTCTGTAGATTAATTTTTGCACATTGTCTCTAAAAATTTTGGACTATTCTGCCTGGTTAGTTGAGTCTTTGTTTGATACAGGTTTGTGTCATTTTTATTTGTTCACAATAGTCACTGCACTTCGAAATTAACTCATTGTGTGAAGCATATTGAGACTTTTTGAAGAAGTACAGTGCTATGTGAATGCAAGTATCAGATACCACTACTTCTGAAGTCAACCAAGACAGGCAAAAATCTTTGTAATTCCTGTGGCTTTGTTCATGGAGATCGCTGAAAATCTTTTGTACAAATGCTCCAATTGACCTGAATTCTGTGAGGACTTGTTTTGATCTTGGGTGACAATGTATCAAAAATGGCAGATTTGAAAAATGGCAAATTATTTTGATGTGCAATACAGTGTGGAATACTAACATCTGGGTTTTCACTTTGAATACCCATGTAGTACATTCTTGATCTAGTCAAGGCAAGGTGGCTCCTTGGAGGGTTAGAGTCTGGGTCACCCGCATTGCTCCTGTCCATCATGTAGTGGCTGATTATACACAGTATTGATGGAAGCCTTGAAAGCAGTTGATTTGACACTGTGTCTGTGTAAGAGAAAGAATGTGTGATTTTATTTAGGAAAAGCAAGAGCTGGTTGCTCCCAAAGATGGGTAAATAACCTACATGCTTATGATTTAACACTCCTTTGAAGATTGATGCTTTGAGATTTCATATTTTTGAAGAAATTTGACAAATAGCCGTTACAATGTAGAGATTTATTTGAACAATAAATATCATGATGTAACATGATGTTATATGTTTTTAAATAATCACTTTAAAAAGTGTTTGTGTGGTTTAGTGTAGTGTAACTCTTTCGAGTTATCAACAGATCGCATGTAACTCTTTCGAGTACATTCACAGTTCTTGGTTTCCGGGAGTGGGACATGAACCCACAACCTTCTGACTCAAAGGCGAGGGTGCTATGTAGTGTAGACATTGTTAAAGTTTGCATTGTTAATCAGAAACAGCAGATGCAAGGTTCCTAATGCTGTTTTGATTTCATAGTTGCTGCATATGTGTTTAAGACCACTTGGCCCCTGTCCAACCAAACAGAAATATTTATCTCACATCAGTGCTGGGATTTGCACAAGTGATGTTACACCAATAACAATGTGTATAGAAGCAGAAGTTGAAAAACTCAGCAAAGAAAACATGTTTTAAAATTAACAAAACCAACTATGGTATTTGTTCAAACATTAAAAGCCTTTGGTACTGTCTGTTAGTACTGTCTGCAATTCTTCTATGCTTATGTGTCCTTAGGATGTGGATAATGTTGACAAGGTGGTGGTTGTCTTGTTCCTTGAAGTGTTGCTTATATTTCACCTCTTTTCTATTTTTACTTAGTTCTGTTGAAGAGTCATACGGACTTGAAACGTTAACTGTGTTCCTCTCCGCAGATGCTGCCAGACCTGCTGAGTTTTTGCAGGTATTTTTATTTTTGTTTTGGATTTCCGGCATCCGCAGTTTTTTGCTTTTATATATATATATATATATATATATATATATATATATATATAATGTTGCTGTCCTGGAACAGTGTGTGCCATGAAAGACAGGATGGTGCTGAGGAGGAGTCCGGCCTAATGGGAACTGCCTGATAAAGTTTTAATTGACTCCTGACCAGGGTTTGTGTGAGAGCAGTGCAACAGAATAGCTCCTAGCCTGAAAGGAAAAAGACCTAAAACTTCTCCTATGTGTGTAAAATTGCAGTAATTCCACAATAATAACAAGCTGGCTTCTTCTCATATCTCTATAACCTGCTCTCTCTCTCTCTCTGAAAACCCCTGTCAAGAGGCAAAGGAGAAAAATCACTATTGGAGACATTGAAAGGCAAGTGCTCAACCAATGAACTAAAGGCTGGAAGACCACCTCATGTCATCAACAAAGAACTGAAAGGAATTTGTAAGACGTCGATCAAAATCAACCCATCGCATCCTGTACTCTGGAATAGGTGCTATTGAAATATTTTAAAACACCCTTTAAAATCCATGCTTTTGTGTGTCTTATGTGCTTTGTAATGGTGTACCTAGGGATTTAAGAAGGGGTAGAGTTTAGGTTATAGAGTGACAATTTTATTTAAAAAAAACTTGGATATGCAAGTAATCTACAAGGCTACAGGCCAAGAACTGGAAAGTGAGATTCGGATGGATGACACTTTTTTGGCTGGCACGGACACGTTGGGCTGAAAGGCCTCCTTCTGTGCCATAACTTTTCCATGTTTCTGTGCTTTGTCTTGAATGCTTCTTGTGTGTTGTTGTGGATGCTGCCTTTAGGGTATTACCGAACAATTCCATCACATTCTTCACTTGAGCCTTTTAGATGGCTAGAGGCAAGGGAGTCAGGAAGGGAGTTGCCCATAACAGAATACTCAATCTATGCCCTGCCCTTGTAGCCATCATCTTGATATTGCTGACGCAGTAAAGCTTTTTTTGAATTTATTCTTTCATTGGCTAACCTTGTTGCTGGCGCGCCCAATATTTATGGCCCATCCCTAACTGCCCTTGAGAAGATGATGGTGAACCACCGCTTTGAACCCTTGCAGTCCATGTGGCATAGGTGCATCCACAGTGTTGTTCGGAAGGGGATTCCAGGATTTTGACCCAGTGACAGGTGAAGGTGATATAGCTCCATGGGGTGTGCGTTGGAGGAGAACTTGCAGGTGGTGATGTTCCCATGCATCTGCTGCCCTTGCCTTTTTAGGTGGTAGAGGTTAAGATTTTGGAAGGTGCTGTGAAACCTTGATGAGTTGTTGCAGTGCATCTTGTGTAGTACATTCTGCTGCCACTTGCGTTGGTGATGGAGGGAGTGAGTGTTTCAGTTGGTGGATGGAGTGCCGATCAAGCATCCTGCTTTGTCCTGGATGGTGTAGAGCTTCTTAAGTGTTGTTGGAATGGCACTCATCCAGACAAGTGGAGAATATTATATCACACTCCTGACTTGTGCCTTGTAGATGGTGGACAGACTTCTTGGGAGTCAGGAGGTGAGTTTGTCACCTCAGAAGTCACAGTCCCTGACCTGGTCTTGTAGCTGTAGTATTAATATGGCTGGTGCAGTTCTGTTTCAGGTCAATGGTAACCCTCAGGATACAGATTTTTAAAAAAAATTCTTTCACAGGATGTGGGTGTTGCTAGCTAGTCCAACATTTTTATTGCCCATCCCTAATTGCCTTGAACCACTGCAGTTCATGTGGCGTAGGTACACCACATGTGGTGTGTGGTGTTAGGAAGGGAGTGCCAGGATTTTGACCCAGTGATAGTGGAGGAACGGCGATATATTTCCAAGTCAGGATGGTGTGTGGTTTTGAGGGGGACTTGCAGGTGGTGGTATTCCCATGCATCTCCTGCCCTTGTCCTTCTAGGTGGTAGAATTTGCGGGTTTGGAAGGTCTTGTCGAAGGACCATCGGTGAGTTGCTGCAGTGCATCTTGTAGATGGTACACACTGCTGCCACTGTGCACCTGTAGTGGAAGGAATGGATATTGAAGGCGGTGGATGGGGTGTCAATCAAGTGTGCTACTTTGTCCTGGATGGCATTGAGCTTCTTGACTGTTGTTGGAGCTGCACTCATCCATGCAAGTGGAGAGTATCCTATCACACTCCTGACCTGTGCCTTGTAGATGTCGGACAGGCTTTGGGAGTGAGTTACTCGCCGCAGGATTCCTAGCCTCTGGCTTGTATTTATATGGCAAGCCCAGTTCAGTTTCTGGTCACCCCCAGGATGTTGATAATGGGGGATTCAGTGATGGTAATGCCATTGAATGTCAAGGGGAGATGGTTGGATTCTCCCTTGTTGGAGATGGTCATTGCCTGGCACTTGTGTGGCGCGTATGTTACTTGCCCCTTGTCAGCCCAAGCCTGAATGTTGTCCAGGTCTTGCTGCATTCAATACCTGAGGAGTCAAGAATGATACTGAGCATTGTGCACAGGAGCACAAGTGAGTTTGGGTGCCACACTCTCTCCACCTTTGCCCTCATGAATATTGCTGAGTCAGAAATGGAAGTGGGACATCACAGCCACGTTTTCTGGGTGCTTGCCTCACTTCTGACCTGAATCGGGCCACACAAATCTAGTCTCTGGTATTTCTAGTTGACTTAAAATGACATCATGCTGATGCTAGCTTGTATGCTTTGTCGTGCCAAATATGGCCATGAGGAAGCATTAATGATATAAGCTAATCACACAGAGCTACTCATGCAAGCAATCTGTTTGACATGCTCTTCAGCTGAAATTTTAGAAATTGACCAGAAGTTTAAAATCTCAAGTTTCCTTCATTATGAAGGAGTCTTAACAGGCAAATACTATATATGGTTGTCGTTTGTTTCTTTATAGCATATCATTCTTGCCCTTTGTCTCTGTGATTGCAGTCACATTTTTAAAAAAAACAATTAGTCAAGATTTTGCCTACTACATATCACTCATTAAAGTGATTCATGTCACTGGATAAACGCCCTTCAACCCAGGTTTCTCTCATGCTTTTTTAAAGGTAGTGACTCATGTGCTGGGGCACAGTTCTACAAAAGCCCTGCAGTACAAAACCCAAGCTACACTAGTCCAGAATAGTATATTTGTCTGAGTGGGTATCTAACCAACTTCCACACATGTTCTTTCCAGCAGGGATGCTGTATTCCCTCCTAGCCACCAAATATTGAGGCCTTTGCATCGCGTCCATCACCACCCCCCTGTCTGAGATCAGATACTTGAGATAAGTGAGCACAGGCTTTCTAGTTTGCGTGGCTGAATATCACACACTACTTGCTGGCCATCAGCAGAGCTTATTAAGTGGAGGGGGAGTGGAGGGGGGTGGGGGAGTTCGGTGTGAGGTTACACACAAGGTCTAAATTGATCTGTTCTTATTATTTTGCATATATCTCAAGCTTGAAATATTAACTGAACCAGGCGCTTGATTTAGATTTATCCATCAATGAGGCATCATGAGAAACTCAAAAAATTTCAACAGAGCAAATAAAATGTATAACTGCAATTGACTTCCCTCGGCTTTAAGGGCTTGAGAAGCACAAACGATGCTGGATATCTTTGCATTATTCCTGTCTTAGTTTTTTTTAAGCTGCAGTAAGTTTAAGCTGTTTTTGGCACTTTTTATTTGAGTACTGTTTTGAAAAAAAAACAAGGTTGATGGTTTTGGTAAGCATCAGTGCATATATGGAATGACAGATTGTGATAAATGTTTTCTATCTGCTGCATCTCATTCTAGATCATATTTTTGGCATCATTGCTTTATGTTAACCGGGTTGTGGTAATTGCCAAGGTAGAATTGAACTATTTCATTTCTTTCTGGGTTATGTGTAGGGATAAATTACTGTGTAGCTTATATGAACAACTAGCTCATTGAGAAAAGAGCTGCAGTCTATGAAGAGTGATATTGATATTTATTGTGAAATAAAAGCAAAATGCTGGAAAAACTCAGCAGGCCTGGCAGCATCTGTGGAGAGAGAAACAGAGTTAATATTTCGAGTGCAATATGACTCCCTTTGGAACCTGAGTTTCAAAGAAGCCGGCTCATGGACGTAAAAGGATTGTGGTTTGAGGAAATTAGCAAGTTGAAAGTTGGAGCACCCTGCTTTGTCATTACTATAAAACCCTTTTAAATCTTTTAAAAAATAAACAATCTCAATTGTTGAGACAATAGGGATTTTTAAATATTATTCATTATTATTAATATTTTATATTTCTATTTAATTTTTAAATTCATTTATGGGATGTGGGCTTCACTGGCTGGGCCAGCAATTATTGCCCATCCCTAGTTGCCCTTGAGAAGGTGGTGGTGAGCTGCCTTCTTGAACCGCTGCAGTCCGCGTGGTGTAGGTACACCCAGAGTGCTGTTATTTAGGGAGTTCCAGGATTTTGACCCAGCGATGAACCAGGGATGACTAGTGTGAGATATGGAAGAGTGTTACGCTTGCTGTGCGTGATTTTGTGGCTGAGGAATTATTCTGGGTGAAAGTAAAGGAGCCTTTGTTTTGTGTCTGACTGTTGTTCTTGAACAGGGAGTGCTTGATGTTGACGCACAGTGTCCCTGAAATGATGTGTGTTCCATTCTTCAGCAATAATATTTCTCATCTTGAAGAGCACAAAAAAGAAAGTTTAGAAGAAAACTGGGGTGTGAAGTGGAAAATCTGTGAATATTGATGTTCTGTCATTTGTAAGATGTTATTAGTGACGCAGTAGATGGCCTGGAACCTGCCAAGTTTTCCTCCATACAGCTCATAGTCTGGATGCTGTGTGCACTGATTAGGAACACACAAAGTGAGGCAAGAATTTGTAGTTGTAGATTTCAAAAATTGTAGAGTAGTTCAGTATGCTGAAGTGGTTACTTTGAGGCATGTAGATTGTTGCAAGGATTTGTTTTTGATTTTCTTCATCCATAAAATTTTTGCAATGATAAAAGCAAAATATTGCGGATGCTGGAAATCTGAAATAAAAACAGAAAATGCTGGAAAAACCCAGCAGCATCTGTGGAGAGAGAAACAGAGTTAACGTTTCGAGTGCATATGACCCCTCAAAACATTAACTCTCTTTCTCTCTCCACAGATGCTGTTAGACCTGTTGTGTTTTTCCAGCATTTCCTGTTTTTGTTTCAGATTTTTGCAACGTTTAGCTTACATCACTTCTCAAATGACAACACTATTGTATTTGTTTTGCTACTGCAGCTGAGCCTTCTATATTGCTTCAAAATTAGCGGTCACTCTTTTTAAGTACTGGATTTTTAATTGTAAATTTAAAGAAATTATTGCACAACAGTGGTGAGGTGGTGTTAATCATGTTTATGTTATTAAATTCTAAACTTATTCTCAAAAGTTAAATTTGAGAGATGGGAGAGTACATCTGAACTTATCAATTAGTAAACATTATCAGTCAGGAGGTAGAAAAGTAAAGCAATGTGGTAAGTGGATGGCTGCCACTTCCTACAGTAAGTTAAATTGGTTTTATTTTTATTACTGCATGCAAAGAGCCCGTAAAAAGGTTTGAAATGCTGTTGATTCTGGAGGGGCTGCAACTGGCTATTATTGATGCCTTTAATGGGTATATATAAGTTAAGTGCTCTGCATTTTGTATATATTTGTAAAAGTTGGCCCCATGACCTTTGGCTTAAAAAAAACTAATATTTTATATACTTCGTGTAACGCCTACCCTAGTTTTTCAAAGATTAAATAGTGTTGTAAATATTAAGTACTTAACAGTAATTGCTACAGTTTATAAATTTAAAGACATGCGTAGGAACTTTGCGACAATCTCCCAGCCAAGTGATGAGACTACTATGTACCATGTGATCTATCACAATGCTTTCAAGAAAGAATAACAAGTACACAGTTCAATTTAAACTGGAGAACGAAGTGGCAGGATTAACGAGCTTTGGCAAAATGGTCATATTATCACCTGCGGAGCCATCTGACTTTACACCCTCAGAGAAGTGAAGAAAGGTACTTTTCCAGAATTAAAGCCCAGTGCCGGTGCGATTTAGTTCTTCGTCAAAAAATGAAATCTGTATCTGCCGCTGGAACTCGACAATAAATAATCAAAATTTCACCATTTTGTCACCGACGTTGAGAGAATGTGTACCGATTGGCCTGCGTTGGAAATATGGATGAAACGCCAATGAACTTTGACATGCCAGCAAACAAGACTGTTACCAAGATTGGTTTTGAAAAAACCACACTTGTAAAGACAACTAGCCACGAGAAGACATGATTCATAGTGGTTCCGTTTTGTATGTCGGATGGTACAAAATGAAAACTGATTGTGATGTTCAACTGAAAAATTCTCTTCAAAAGAGATATTTCAGAAAGCCGTCATCCATGTTCACCAGAAAGGCTGGATGGATGAAGGCAGTTTCAAGAAGTGGATCAAAAAAGGGATAGAATTTGAGACCCAGAGGACTATTTGGGCAAAAATCAAGTAAGCCATACAGCCTCTAAAACATCCTAAAAAAATTTGGCTTTTACATGAGGATATATGCTGTTTGCACTTGCATTTGTTTGTGCATTGTCACTTGTTTATGTTGTTCTTCCAAGAATAAGTGAACAAAAATTTGGACAAAACTCGCTTTATAGACTAAAGTACAGATGAATAATAGCTGGTTTGGTCTCAGCTAATCAAGAGATTCTGGTGATGTAGACTGTGGGAGCAAAGCCTGACTACTAAGACATTTGAATTTCTAAGATGGCCTTTTAACTGGAATATTGTGTCCAAATCTGGATACTATAGTTTAGGAAGGATGTGAAGGCATTGGAGAAGGTGCAGAAAGGATTTAAGAGAATGGTTGTGTTGACACAGGGATATAGACTTCAGTTATGTGGATAAATTGGTGAAGCTGTGGTTGTTCTCCTTAGAGAAGAGAAGGCTCCCAGCAAATTTGATAGAGGTGCTCAAATTCATGAGGGGTCTCGGCAGAGTAGATAGGGAGAAACTGTTCTCATTGGCGGAAGGATCGAGAACAGTAGGTGGGAAGCTAATGATGCATTTACTAAAATAACTTATGCTGCTGAATTTGCTTTTTCTCACATCTCTTATGGGGTGTTGGATGATGTAGGGGTGTCAACACAGCCCAACATGCTGAACAATCACATTCTGTGGCTATGGATGTAATCCTGCAGCAGTCATGGGTTACTTTCCTTGATAGTTGGCTATTCAGGCTGTTTACTAATGAATACCAGATTTCCCTTATTTTGGTATGCTTTTTTTTTTGTTATGTTCTTTTTATTGATATTTAACAATTACATTACATTAATGTCTTTCTGTGGTGCTAAAACTGGGCCTGGAATTTATTTAATGATTGTGATCATTCATCCAGCAATTAATTTTGCTAGCTTAATCACTTGCATAAAGTGTTTATATTTTGTTCGAACTTGAATAAATTATCTCGAAACAGACCCTGGGTTCCTTTTTGAAAATGCCCTGCTGAGAACTGTCTGTTCATACATCTGTGAATACTTAAAGCTCTAGTCCAAGCATTAGTGGTACTAAACATATTGCATTCCTGTATATTTAACAGGATAAGGGTTAACAACCTGGCTGGAAAATTGTAAATCAATTATAAATGCTCCCCTGCCCCCCAAAAAACTGGATCTTAACATATTTGTCTAACATGGACTAATAACTTCCATAGTTTTTGGTAAATTGTATTACAAATTTGAGAATATTCAATAGGAATGACTTGATAAGCTCTGAAGACATTTTTTGAATGTCTTTGGATTTTGTTATAGCAGATGGGCAATAATGTCAGTTCAGGCTGACCTTTCTGCATGCAGGCCTGTTTATAGGGTCATTTTTATTGGTATTTTTAGAATCCTAGAATGGTTACAGCATAGAGGGAGGCCATTTGGCCTGTTATGTTCTTGCCAGCTCTCTGCAAGAGCATCTAAACTATTCCCACTCTGTTGCCTTTTCCCCATGGCCCTGAAAATATTTTCGCCAGATAATTATCCAATTCTCTTTTGAAAACAATGATTGAATCTGTCTTACCACTCAGGCAGTGCATTCCAGATCCTAAGTACTTGCTGTGCAATAACATTTTTTCCTCATGTTGTCTTTTGCCAATCACCTTTAATTGGTGTCCTCTGGTTCTCAGCCCTTCCGCCAACAGAAGCAGTTTCTCCCTATTTACTCTGTTCAGATTCCTCATGATTTTGAACATCTCTATCAATTCTCCTGTTACTTTTCTCGCCTCTAAGGAGAACTGGCCCTAGTTTCACCAATCTGTCCATGTAACTGAAATTCCTCATGCCTGGAGCCATTCCTGTAAATCTTTCTGCAGTTTCTATAAAGACTTCTTCACATCCCTCCTAAAGTGTGGTGCCCAGATTGGACACATTGCTCCAGTTGAGGCTAAGCCAGTGTTTTACAAAGGCTCATCATAACTTCCTTACTAAAAGCAAAACACTACAGATTCTGGAAATTTGAAATAAAAACAAAAAAAACGCTGGAAAATCTTAGGTCTAGCAGCAACTGTGGAGACAGAAACAGAGTTAACATTTCAAGTCCATGTGACTCTTCGTCAGAGCTCTGAAGAAGTCATACGGACTTGAAATGTTAACTCAGTTTCTCTCTCCACAAATGCTGGCAGACCTGCTGAGTTTTTCCAGCATTTTTTGTTTTTGTTATAACTTCCTTGCTCATGTACTCTATGCCCTTATTTATAAAACTCAGGATCCCATATGCTTTCTCAACCTGCCCTGCCACCTTGAACAGTTTGCACACATATATATCCAGGTCATTCTGCTAATACACCCCTTTTAGAATTGTACCCTTTATTTTACATTGCCTCCTTGTTCTTCTGACAAAATGTATCACTTCACAATTCTCTGCATTAATTTTAATCTACCACATATCTATCCATTCCACCAGCCTGTTTGCCCTCCTGAAGTCTATCACTATCCTCCTCACAGTTCACAATACTTTCAAGTTTTCTGTCATCTTCAAATTGTGGAACTGTGCCCCCCACATCCAAGTCTAAGTCATTAATTTAGATCAAGAAAAGCAGTGGTCCTAACATTGACCCCTGAGGACCCACTATATTCTTCCAGTTTGAAAAACAGCCATTCACCACTCTTTTCCTGTAACTCAGTGAACTTTGTATCCATGCTGCCACTGTTCCTTTTGTTATATGGACTTTAATTTTGCTGGCAAACCTGTTCTCGATTATCCCGGATTAAGACTGTGCTCGTATTTGATGTCATGAGCACCTTTTGATTTGAGACATACATGGCGTGTGCCCACGTCCAAATCATTTGCAAGCTGAGAAAAATATAGGTCCCAGCGGATGCCACTAGTTCCATCGTCAAAGAAAAATCCACTTAATTTCACATTCTCTTCTGTTCTTCAGTTGTGTCTCTATTCATGCTGCCACCTTGCCTCTAATCTCATGGACCTTAATTTTCGTAACAAATCTCTGTGTAGCACTTTATCAAACACTTTTTTGAAATACAGACGTATCCACTGTTTTTCCTTTGTCCATCCACTCAATTGTTTTGTTGCAGAATTCAATTAAATTATACAAGCATAACTTGACCTTTGTAACTCCATGTTGACAGTTCTTGATTAATCTTTACCTTTCTAAGTGCTCATTAACATTTTCTGTCATTATGATTTCTAACAGTTTTACTGCTACCAGCTTGAAGCAACTGGTCTGTTTTTTTTAGAGAAATAGGGTTGCAATATTCACTTCCTTCCAGTATCTTGGTTGAATTTCTGTTTACAGCAAATTTTGGAAAATTATAATTTAGTACCATTATTATTTCCTCAATCTTTTGCTCAGTTTAATGTTGTGCAGTCAATATGTGCCTGCTAATTTAACAATTTAACCCGCTTAACAGTATTTCCTTTTCTTATATTAAAGCTAAATCCATAAACATAACTTGCATTCATTTTTATGGTGCCTTTTATGCCTTCCAGATGCCCCAAAATACTTCAGTCAATTATTTGCTTTTGATGTATAGTCATTGTTTGTCTGCATGCAATCAGCAAATGAGATACATTGACCAGATAATCTTTTTCGGGAAACATTTTGGCCAGGATATGAGTGCCTTGCTTTTCTCTGAATGGTATCGTGAGATCTTTTGTGCCCATCTGTGCAAGTGGACTGGGGACCTCACTTTAACTTTTCACCTGAAAGATGTCACCTCTGACAATATAGCATTATAGATTGCACTGACATATCAGTATAGATTTTGGAGTATTTTGACCCGAGTTGAGAGTTCAGTTGCTGAGGCAAGCTGTGATAAAGTAACGGCCTGGATTTTATGGTTAGCAAAGAAGGAGCGACACTTGACATTCACGATGTTGACAGCGGCTCAAAAAGTTTTGGCAGGCACTTGAGTGGAGACTTGTGCCTCATCCAGTGTGGTGCCCTCTGCAGAGCAACTCTGGCATCTGTGAGCAGGGCTCTTGAACCAATTAGGTTGAAGAATCCTCACTGAGACATGGTAAGATTTTGAGTTTCTGCTAGAGCAGGGAACAGACACGGGTGGGAGCTAAATATAGCTCTGCCAGATGGTGGACTAATTCCCTGGCTGCATCCCACCTCTGAGCCATTTTTGAGGAGGCGACCTAAGGGGAACAGCAGGGCTATCTGCCCACACATACCGGGTAATCGTTGCAACTCATTAAGAGCCTATTGAGGCCAATTAAAAGCAGCCGACTAGGACTCTCCTGCAGGTGGCAGAAGCTAGTTTAGATGTCTGGTGTTAGATTCCATGTGGCAGGTCCAGCGTTTCAGGCAGATCTAGAGGCCCTCTCTGCCTGCCGAGGCACAGAGAACAGCCACAGGCCACCGTGTAGAGGGGATCTTCCCAATGCACCCAAACGCTTGTCACAGTGGTGGCCTGGCTGCAAAATTCATTTTTTAAATAATGTTTAAAAAGTTGGAGAGAGGGTGCCTCCATCTTTAAGTGCCCTCTTCCTCACTTGGAGCCTGTTGTTCCTTACAAATTGGAAGGCTTCTGATTGGCCCTTCAGTTTCAACAGCTACCGGCTGCCCTTAATTGAACAGTGAGCCTATGTCCAGGCCAATTAAGGGGGTGCCCCATAAAAATCACAATCAATGTTTCCCTCTGGGTGCGTGTTCAGGACCTGGAAACATTCCTGACCCCTCTCTCCCACTGTCAGAGGGAAAATCCTGCCCACACAGTCGGAATCAGGAGGTAAACATTAGATTTAAATCTTGTACAGAAAGCAGAATAAAGATTGGGGAAGGAAGATCAGATTAAGAGAGGAAGAGAGAAAAGAAACAGAGAAGTATTTTATAATTTTTAAATAATTTCCAGCATTAACTCCCTTCTAAAGGGGAGGAGTGGCGTAGTGGTATTGTCACTGGATTAGTAACCCAAAGACCCAGGGTAATGTTCTGGGGACCCAGGTTTGAATCCTGCCATGGCAGATGCGGGAATTTGAATTCAGTAAAAATCTGGAATTAAATGATGACCATGAGACCATTGTAGATTGTTGTAAAAACCCATCTGGTTCACTAATATCCTTTAGGGAAGGAAATCTGTTATCCTTACCTGGTCTGGCCTACATGTGACTCCAGACCCACAGCAAAGCGGTTGACTCTTAAATGCCCTCTCAACGAGCAATTAGGGTTGGACAATAATTGCTGGCCTAGCCAGCGATGCCCACATCCCATGAATGAATAAAAAAAATGGAATGGGAGTCCACACATCTGTAAAATTACATTTTCAGGACCAGAGAGATGTTTATAAGTAATGATTGCTCATCAAGCTGTTTAAAATCCACTCCTAAATGCAATAACCATAACTTTTTTGGCTGTGTTTGATGGGTAACTAGTCAGTAAATACTCCAACTTCATACCATAGCCTCATCTTTGAAATGGATGCAATTGGTTGGTTTTGGTGGTGCATCCTGTGGAGGTGCATGGTAACTCAGACCACAGTTCCTGGATTTCCTTGTTTAACTGTGCATGTATGTACTCTGAAGATGGTTGTATGATTTACTCCATAACAATGGTGAGTGCTGCCGGCCTCACTGATTATTAATGCATAATCTGAATCAAGAATTAATTGGGTTGTCTTTATTGGAAATGTTACAAACAGACATGTTAATTTGTTGTTTGGAATTTTGATGGTTTGGTGTCTTGAATTCCCCTGGCAAAGTACCTGAGAAGCTGGAGGTTGCTGTTCCTGTTTCTGCTCTAGCACTAGCCTTATTTGAGCATTCTGGCCCTCTTTCAACTCCTCAAAAATTAAATATCTGTTTGAGCTCGTACAGTAACACACAGCTTTTCATTACCTCTGGTGCATCAGTTTTGGGGTGTGATTTGCTCCCTCTCTCTCGTTCTCTCTTTTAGAAGTAACATGCAAGATATTGGCATGGGAATGATCTGGCTAGAACACTTTTAAAATACTGCGTCTATCAGATACTGCTCACTGACTCTCTCTAATCAGTGCAGACTGTCTCGCCCTGGAAACCTACAGTAATGACCTCACTAATCACCATCCATGAAAGTCTTCCTGTGGTGTTTTCAGCCTTTAAGTTACCACAGATATGTGTAGAAGATAAGTTAACGGATGCCTTTTTAAAAAAAACCCCACCAAAATACTGAACCAAGCCTTAACCCCTTGTTTTCTCACTGCAACTTTCAAAAATGTTGTCAATACTCATAACAATGCTTTTTTCTAAACTAATCACTCGACTGACTTCAATACTGTATAATGTATTTGAATGGTTCAGATGCGATAAACAGCTTAGGCTTTTTTTGTGATTCACCTGTAGCGTCTGACTGGGTGTTCTCTCAATTGATACAGAGGAAGTACAATCAATATGCATTGTGAAAGGAATTCTTAATTGTGAATGCATTACGATTTTACACACAGTTCCTCTGTTTCATTGTTTTCAATTGTCTGGGCATTTTATGAATTTAAAAGTATCTGTTGCTCTGTTTCCCTGAAAAGAAAACTGTATATTACTTCGCCTTTTATATTAATGTATTATTGAGTATGCTGTTCAACAAAGTGTTTGCTTTGGCATTTTACATTACATTGACTCTTCTTCGGAACTTCTGGACTCGAAACGTTAACTCTTTCTCTCCACAGATGCTGTCAGACCTGCTGAGTTTTCCAGCAATTTTTGTTTTTGTCACCTAAGGATAACTGCATTTATACTGTTTGTCCTTAGATATTTCTTCCAATTTAAGATATGTTTGAATATTTTAATACTCTCACATTGTGGTTTAATATTTCAGATTTTACATTATTGCTATTAGTGGTTTAGCTTTGAAATTCATGGTAGTTACTGAGCCAAGCTTTTTTTTTGTTTTCGCATTTGGACAGTGAGATTGTGTGAGCTAACCTTTGTGAATGTTTATCCTCTGTACGATGTAAGGTAACAGTGGCAGAAGAGTGTTTCTCAGTTTTACACTTGTGGCCCATTCCTTCAGTTTATTTCTTTCCAAATTTTTGAACTGTTTAAAAGCTCATGTTGCATGCAGGAAAAAGTGCCATGCTCTCTGTGAAGTCTGCCTAAAACTCACGTATTCTCATCATTGTAAGCATTGTGCTTGGCAGGAAATCACACTGCTACATGCCGGGCTTTGCGAAGCATGCTGGCATTGTCCGTAGCAAATTGCGTCAGTTGCTTTTTTGTGCCAGGAAGGGTAGAATTTGTTTGTGATAATACTGGATATTGAATCCACCTAAAGTTTAGCAACTGTTCGAGAGAATAGATTCTGAAATGGGTTGTAAATATACATTCTTTTTATTTTCAAAATTAAAATTTATCTTGAGCAATGTATAGGATGCTGGATAAAAATTGTAAAGTATTAACCCTGAAAGTAATTTAGTAATAAAAATTATGAATCAGCTATATTGTATAAGCTAAACTTGCTTCATCAAAAGAAGTTAGTTGAAAAAAATGCTGCATTTAAAAGTGCTTCTGAAGCCTCCACAGGCTCAGCTAATTTGCTCTCCTCTCAGGCTGGATATATAGAAGCCCTAGAAAAGGTTCAAAGGAGGGCCATTACTTTAATCCTAAATTTAAGGGCTCTGAATTAGGAGGACAGAGAACTAGGCTGGACGCTAGGAAGTACTTTTTGCAGAAAATCTTCAACCTCATTTAATATAAATTCACATACATCTTTACTCAACTGTTTTTGATTTCTGCTTCATATCAGCACTTTGTCCCTCCTAAACAGATTTTGTATTTATTTTTATGTGATGCATCAAACTTGGATGAACAGTTATAATTCAAATTACTTCGGGTGAGGATCTGCTCTCAAATCTTCAAATTTCACCATTCAAATCTTGATTGATGATACAAGCTATGGTAGTAGATCATTGATTGGAGGGTTTAAAGCCTTGTTTACTTCAGTGATTTGGTTCCCACAGATCAACACACAAAAAGATCTCTGTGCTCTCTTGCCAGTAAATTACACCTTCCATTTAGCTCTACTCGTAACGTTGTTAGAGGCAGATTTTTTGGGATGACGATTCAATTTCATACCAAGCCATGATGCATGCAGAATGTCAGAAACTGGAATTGACAGACTACCTTTTGTTCGTTGAACAGTAGAGAACAGGAGGAATCTAATAAAATAATAGATTGCAAAACTGTCCCATGAAAATCTTCATGTCACTGTTGCTTAAATAAAAGAAAAGGGTACTGGTGCTAGTAAGTCTGCCAGAAAGTCTCCCTTACTCATCCTTCACTTGCACCTTCCTTTTCCTCTCCTCTTCTTTCATTTTACGTGCATCTCTTTCTCCTTTGCCACTTCAGTCTCCTTTTGTGCCTTCTGTCCACCTAAGAAGGTTCTGAGTTTATGTTCACTCCAGGACTTGAGCATAAAAATTAAGGCTGGCATGCCAGAGGAGTGCCACTACTGAGAGAGTGCTGTACTAGTAGGAGGTGCCACCTTTCAGATGAAATGTTAAGTTGTATGTTAATTGCCTGCCCCCTCAGGTGATGTGGAATATCCCATGCCATTATTTCAAACTAGGGCAGGGGAGTTATCCCCACTGTCCTGGCCATATTTATCCCTCAATCAACATCACAAAAGCAGATTATTTGGGCATTACTACATTGCTGTTTGTGTAATGTACAAAGGTTGCATACAGAGAGTATTATTAACCAAAATTAGAAGGTCTCCATCTAATTTTATCGAATAGTGATTATATCTATAAAGGACAAATTGATATGGTGTTTGTTTACTGTCCTCTCATAGAAAGTTATTTCAGGTTTAACTTAAAGGGGGGTTATTGAAAAATAGAAACTGACCGAACTTCAATGTTCATTCTGGTGCCAGGATATATACTTTTGCCAATGTGTGACCATTAAACCAATTAAGTACTTTGAGAAACTGGAAATGAAAAAGTATTTGTCTTCTCTTTGTTACCTCCCAGGGCTGTGTAACCTAGACCCTGACTGTTGGAATGAATTGAATAACTGCATACATTTACATAGTCTCTGACGATGCCATCTGTGGCATGTCACTAAAGAGGGAGGCGGGGTGCTTAAATGCAACCAGTTGTCTAGGCACTTTGCCTATGCTTTGTTCAGTGCTGCAGTTGATGATCCAGCTGAGATCAACGATTTACTGTCTGAGGGAAGTGAGTGCAAGTGCTAATTAAGCCTGGGATTAGAATGGAGTCTGCTAGTCTGTGGAACAAAGCAGCAAAGTAATGCCCTTGACAAAAATTGTATAAATTTGCAACATTTTTAATAGCTTGGGGCTAAAAATGTAGCGGGGGTGTGCAGTGGGGGGATGGGTAGGGGATAGATATGAAGAGAATGAGTTTAGTGGCTGCCCTCAGAAATTGCTCATTGGCAATAATACATTATGAAACATGTCTATTCATATGATGTGACCATAGAAATGTTAATTATGCCAAGTAACTGGCCAAACTGAAATAAAACTGGCATAAGCAATATGCAGTTTCCAATCGAAGTAGTTTTGTGGCTGCATTGATTTTTCTCATTCCATGCTTTGTGTACCCCGCTTTCCACACTATTATTGGTCTTAGATCCATTCATACTTGCCACTGTCAAGAATTTTTTTCCAAGGCAGTGCTGATTTCCATTTCCAATTTTAATGTAAGGCCATTGACCTGAAACATTAACTCTGTTTCTCACTCCGCAGATGCTGCCAGATCTGCTGAGTATATCTGGTATTTTCTGTTTTTATTACTAATTTCCATATTCTTGGCCTGTCCCCAAATTTAAAAAAAAATCCTGTTTGCATCAATTTATCTCCCTTCCCCATCTTTACTTTTGAAGCTACTAACTCCTTGATGGGGTGCAGTTCAATCTGCATTGGTTACTGCCCACTACCTTACCCAAGTGCTTACTGCTTCCATCATTTAGCCTAGACAGTGGACATTGGTAGACTGACTGCAGTGATGTTATTGATGAGCTTATTGCCCCCACACACTCTTTGAGCAGAGATTTCTGCATAACCAGGAATCCTAGCTGATATTTCCCTTCCTAACTTGGGCATCTTGAGCCTTGTTGTTGTGATCATATTGTCTTCCTGGTTTTTGTGGCATTGTACATTGAATACTAATTTGTTGGGGTAACTGGTGAGACGATTGTATAACTGTTTTATAAACGTAAGAGTAAAATTTTGTACCATTTTGGTAGTATACATTTTGAAAATGTATAGTTGTACAGATAGGGGAGCTTTCATGGAATCTGATTATTAATATAAGCTGTTATGTATTTAATTTTACAGCTTTAACTTGTTCTAAGCCAGGTCTCTGACTTTAATGTTAGGCCATGCTTTCAGTCTGCTGGTTGCTTCCTGTTCCAGTGATGAGGCCACTGGTCAGTCTAGCCGTCTCGATGACCTCAGCTGTGTGTACTACACTGATCAGTGAGTTGGGAAATTTATTAATAATAAATACCTCAAGAGAGATCTGTGCTTGTTGCAGCTGTGCTTTGATGGCGAAGGTGGAGTCGGACTGTCTCCATGCTTGGCACAGACTAAGCTATTTGACAACTGGAGTCTGCTGTCCAGTGGATGAAATCTGGCCTTTGACTGCAGATGAAATGTTGTGGCTGACTAGCAGCCCTAAATTTATTTTTATTTATGAAAGGGTAACAAAAACAAACATTATAACATCTCAAAGTAATATAATCATCTCATATCTTTCCTGCAATTTAGTTAATTTATATGCTTAGCCCGGGACTTATCTTCTGAAGAGTAGCTTATCCACTGGGGCCAGGTTTTGGTCAGTTCAAATTGATGGGGCAGAGGATAGCACTTTCCTTTTTTCCTTGGGTTATAGACTCCTATGGGAAAGGAATGTAAGTGAATCAAATGTATGGAACAGACATGATGAATGGTATGACTTTTGATCATATCACCTGCCAGAAGAATTAATGTCAATATGAGTTTTACAATAAGAGATTTGGTCTCCATGATATTTCAAAGATCTGGAAGGCTAGAAAATCTAGAAAGCCTCAGAATTTTCGCACCAAATGAGCAGTCAAACAAAAGAGCAATTATTCAGTACTTCCAAGAATTCTGTAAACAAAGAAACGCTCCACAGCTGATTCTGTGTCCGATGTATCATACACAGGATTGAGAATTTCCTGTTCTACTGCAGGTTGCCTTTCAAAGTGTCTGCAATAATTATGTCACAAACTATCTTCCGTATCTGTTGTCATGCGTCAGGCAGTTCCTGCTGGCACATAAAATGCTAGAAATCATCTTGGATGTTTTATATCTTTTTTGTTGGATGATATAACATTGAATAATTACTACCTGTTTATAAACCTCTAATTAAAGATAGATACCATTAAATATGAAAGTAAAGCCAGCATTTTATAATCTTGAAATCACTTTCTTAATTGTTCTTTGCATTTTATTATTTTTAAAACATTAAGTTTTTAATTCTAACTTCCTTTTGCCAGTGGTGGCCAGTGTCAATCCTTGCACACATTTATGATGTCATTGCTAAAGTTAGAGAAATACTAGAGTTTATACTAAGACAAAAAACCTGTTTGATCATTGAGCCCTCAGATCAGTAAAACCATTTACAAATAATAGTTGGTAAATCACTATGCTGCAGATGTTTTTGAATAACTAATTTTTCCAAATGTACATGTTTGAAGTATGAGACAAGTTAGTTTTTAAATTTTTCTAAAACATTATAACATTAATGTGGTGGTTGCAAAAATTGTAACAATGAGCATATTAATAAACAATTAACATGGTAAGTATAATGTATATTTTGTAAATTGTATGTTAGTATTCTTTGATCATTCACAACATCTGAGATTGATACAATGTTCTAAACTATCACCTGGCTTGTCAGACCCTGTTTGTTGTGCTGTTCAGTGGAATGTAAATATACTCCCAAAAAACCCCAATAATCAATGGAAAATACTAATTCATGCAATATTTCATTGTTTACTAATGACTCGAGTGACAAAGGGGTGTTTATGCAGCTGCTTATTTAAAAGGCTTGCTCTACCTCACTTAATTCAGCAGCAATTTAAAAAATTTCTTTAAGTTTATGAATTATACATATTTCAATAATTAAGGACACATTCTTTCTAAGGCCACCTGTAATTAAGTTGGTCAACTAACATTGGCCCTCTATTGTCTCCTTCATTGTAATGCAGAACTGCATTATAATGTAGCTAAACAAGACATGCTGTCAACAGAGGAGGTGGTCATGATGGTGCGGCTTTCCTTGCTGGGGGTGCCTTCCTGCTTGCTTAAGTAATCAATGGCCATTTCAAGCTCAATGATGAGGGTTCTTTGGGCAGAATATTGCATTCGTTGGGCTGGTGCGCGCCTGACCCGAATGAGCGTAAAATGACTTGCACGATTTTTCGGTTGTTGGGCACGTGTGGGAGTCAGCAGTGTGCCCGTTGACAATTAAAGGCCTATTAAGGCCATTAAAGTTCTAATTAAATGAAATTTTTCACTGCCCATCTAACCTTACGGTTGGCGGGCAGGCGAAAAGGCCAAGTGGCCTTTGTATTTTTTGTGAAACCTCATCCATGGGGTGATGAGGCTTCTATCAGTGATTTATAAAAAAACAAATTCCGTCACATGAGCATGTTATTAACATTTGTAAGTTCCTTATTTTTAAAATTCTCCAGCTCCCCGAGGCAGCTCTGTGCCTCAGGGAGCTTTTAATGCAGGCACTCCCGAGCATGTACACACTTCTGCGCTTGTGCTTCTCCCGCCCCCACCCCGGCAGCGCTGATCGCTGCAGCGCACGTTTCATGCTGGCTGGCCATTAATTGGCTCGCCAGCGTGAAATCCATGTCGGGGCTGATCGCTGGCGGCAGTCGGCTTCGTGACCATTCCCGGGCCCGCCTGCCCGATGAGGGCAAAATTCTGCTCTTTGTCTATCTCAACTGTAACAGGAAACTACAGGAGAGTGTCAAAAACAGACTGAGAGATGCCTGTCTCACAGGAGTACAGCGCACAGTAGTATTCAACCCAGCAGGACATCTGTTTGCTCCTGTTGGTGAGTACTTTGCAAAGTGCTGATATTTGGCATCACTAGGGGTGTCGGTGCGTAGTGGGTCACCATATTTGGAGTTGTGAAGTTTCAGGGTTGCACTTTCACTCTGCTGCTGATGAGAGTGGTCAGTGTCGCAGTTTGCAGTGTGGTAGGTACGGGCGTGGGGAACACTGGGGCAGATCACATCTTTTTGTGTTAATCAGGTCAAGCTGATGTCAATGGCCTGATCTTGGGCGATGCCACGATACCTTGTGGTGATGTTTGCCTTGAAAGTAAATGTTGGTGATGCAGAATTCATTTAGGGCACGAAGTCCTCGTCTATTGAACACGTCTTGATAGAGAACTCCTTTATGTTAATGATGTCATGCTCATCGCTCACACGAAACTCAGCTACAAAGACTCATGGACTGTCTTTCCCATGCCTGTAACTTGTTCTCCCTTTACAGTAAGGATCAAGAAAACTATGGTTATAGGAGGGGGTATCACATCTCTGCCCTTGATCACTCTAAATAACAGCTAGCTGGAAGTGGTTAGCAAATCTGCCACCTGGGGTCCACAGTGTCAATATGGCTCTTTAAGCATAGCTTCATACATGCATAAAGAAAGCAGTTTTCACCTTTGGCCAACTCTCAAAACGTTCATGGATAACATTATGCCGACTCTTATAACCAAGATGCTGGTTTATGAGGCCTGTGTTCTCAGCACCCTAATGCTGAAACATGAATGACTTGCAGCTATCAAGAAAGGAAGCTCAGGAACTTAGATCTTTGCTACTGTGGCGGGTTCTGAGCATCTCATAGAAGGACAAAATCACGATTGCGGCAGTCCTCTCAAAGGCAAATTTCCCAAGTATGTTGGCACTCAGCAAGCCAGTGCGACGTCACGAGCTTGGACACATTCGCAGGATGGAAGGCTGACACATACCAAGGATTTTCTCTATGGCGAGGTATCCAGACCCGGATGACCAGCTAGACCCCCAAAGCTCCGCTTCAACGATACTTGCAAGGATGCCAGGAAGGCCTTAAACATAGATTTTCACCCTTGGGAGATACTAGCCAACGACCGAGGGAAATTTTGACATTACCTAGGGGCCGGTGTGCTCCACCATGACCATCAGTGGGTACAGTGGTTTGGCACAGGTGCCAACACCAAAACCAACAACAATACCTGATAACCACTTCATATACTGCACTTGTGGCAGAACCCACCTCTCATGGATTGGTCTCTTCACCCATCAGCAAAAGTGTGCCATATGGAGCTACTCCATTCCGAAGGGATTTGATTTGCTTCATGTCAGACATCTTATGTAGAATAAAGGATTCCGTCAGTCTAGTTAATTGTAAAATGGGTACCTAGTTTAAGCAATAGTTAAAAGGTTATTTTGCTGGAACCCCAGGAGCCATTTGGTCATAATTCTGATATTTGCAAGCTTGCTGAATTTGTCCAGAAAAGAATAACATTAAGAGGTGAGATGTCTTTGTGAGAAAGTTTTCATTGAATTTGTGAAGCATGAAAAGTTTGTCTAGCTATGTCTAGTTTTGTCCATATGTTTAGCAGTGACTGGATGAACGCCAAAGGATGTAAATTAGAATCATAAAATGTTGGTCTTACCCTCATTGTACCCCTTCCGTGTTTTGTAATTGGCCTGGTGAATTGTTTTACTGATGCCTTGAGAATTAGCCCAAGTCAGTCGTTTAGCTGCATTGTATTTTTTTATATTGCTGCTGTTTCAGCTTGTATTTAGGGAGATTTCGCTACCGCACTCTGGTAACAATGGTCCGGATCTTTCTGTCTGCGGATGGTTGGAGACCAGATGTAACTTGGAAGATGCGCTACGGGTCCCAGTGCAAGGACTCAATGAGAACTGCAGGGAAGTTTCAACTTCAGATGGGCAATTCCCTTGCATCGGGAACCCTCCAGAAAGGTCTCCAACTCTGAGTTAGAGTCATAGGCTTTGGAGGGTTCTGACTCACTTTTCTGGATAGTTACCAAGGAAATGTTAGACAGAAAAACCATGTCTAACTCCTGGGTAACTATATACATCTGAACACACCCACTCCCACCCCCCTACTCCCACACTCCAACTCACCACTGCCCCCACCGACTCTCCAACTCCTCCTAACACTCCCAACCCCCAATTCACCATCTGGTGCCCCCCCAGCCAGCTACCCCACCTGACACTGTGACTTTCTGCCGACTCCGACCCTGTGACCCCCCCACCCCCTGACACTGACTTCCCGCTCACCCTGGCCCTGTGGCCCCACTCCCTGGCCCTGTGGCAATACCCTTCCCCCAGCCCTGACCCTGTGGCCCAGCCCCTCCCTCGTGGCTTCACTCCTCCCCCCGGCCCCTCCCCCCCTGTGGCCCCACCCCATCCTGTGGGGGGGGCCCTGTGGCCACGCCCCTCCCTCAGCCCCATGGCCCCGCCCTGACCTGACCCAATCTGACCTGACTTCGCCAGTCTATCCACTTTGCCGCCTACCCATTTACCTCGCTCACGCTGATTCACTAACACAGTGAAAAGCTATTTTAAATGTCCCAAAGCTTTTCGCAGTATTAGATGAAGACTTACCAAAATACAGCAGCTAGTGCTGTATAAAGGGGGTATAGCCTGCTTCCCTGATGATCCTGCACTACAAAGAAGGATTCTGCATTCTGAAGAGGCCTGTTTTGGAAGTCTCGGCCTGAAATATGGAGCTCTGATGCCGTGTGTAAAAAATAAAAATAAAAAAAGAAATTAGTGGGGAGAATGGTAATCTGACGGTGATTGCTACCTCTCGGAAGATTCGGCCCACTGTACACAGTGCACTGATAGATACAACAATCTCAGTTTTGTGTCTTGTCACTTGTTTATCTGTGAAGAGGTGGAAGCAGTTGGATAAAGGAATCACAATTTCTAATCTAATCTAATGAAGACTGAGTACATTTAATTTATATTTGTTAATTCCATAGGCTGACATGGTTGTAATAGACTTGGAATTTTTGCTTGTGAATTTATAAAGTAGTAGCAGAATAACTAGTGTGAAGCTGACCATTGTTGGTGTCTTGGCCATCTTGAGGTGACAATGCACCGAACATTCAGTACTCCATGTGTGGATGTTTTCATTCTGGTGGTTTCAGATTGGCAACATTAAGCAGCATCCATAGGAGTTGTTGAGTACCATGTTCAAGGTAGCATAACAATCAGTTGAACAGTTTCGGAAATAATAGGCTGGATCCCTGCCCACCACCTCTGTCTATAAAGTCAGCAGAGAACCCTCCCACGGACCGATGGCTGCCTCACAGCTGTTTAATACTGGGAGCAGTGTTATTTGCTTTAAGGCGTTGGGCCAGCAGCTTTGTAGCCCCAGCAGAGCTACTGCTGGAACTACAAGCAGCCCCCATGCTGAGGAGCCCAGATGAACAGGTAAGTCTGGGATTAGGGGTCGGGGTGAGCGAGGGTGAAGGTGCGGGGGAAGCTGAGTTCAAGAAGCCATGTGGAAGGATTGGTAGGAGGGGGCAGGGGCGTGCCTCATAGGGATCGAGGGGGCTCCCCAAAGGAGATTCCCACCCCCCTGCCCAACACTAGCCCACAACAAGAGTTGCCAGGCTTCCCACATGGTGTGGAGCTACCCTGCCATGGGTAAAATACTGGTAGGGGTAATATGAGGCCCTTAAGTGGCCAATAGTTGTCCATTTAATGGCCTCTATAGGCTGTGGGCAGGTGGGTTGTCTGACCCCTCCCTTACCCCAGTAAAATATTAGATGGGGCGAGTGGGTAGGCAGCTGGAAGACCACCTGCTGGATTTTACTCCCCGCCCACCCGACTTCAAACCTGCTGGTGGGAGAGCAGCATAAAATGCAGACCTGTGAATCAGCATTGCTCTGTTGAGGGATGGTGATATTTGTAATTTGGTATTTCCAATTGTGCTATAATTGACAATGAAATCATCTGTTGAATGCTGAGGCATGCCATAGTGGACCCTAACTGCAATCCAGGTTTTGGTGTTGTACAACATTGCAGGTAAGCATAAGTGAGAAGGATTCACATTTCCAATTGCCGACTATCTGGCCTACCTCACCATTGTTGCTGTTAAATGCTTGAAATAATTAGTCCATTTAAAACTGATTCTTCAGTTCACTGCTTTGAAATGTTGTTGTATGGGATGTTGCTGTCCAGATAGATGAGTAATTTGACACAATTAATTTTATTTCTGACTTTCAGACAAGTGACAGGAAATGAAATGCTTTTGGCTTAGGCCAGTTGATTTTGTGAATTTTGGATTAATGTCTGAGAAATTGTTTGTTGCAAAAACCTATCCTGAAGATTGAACATAATAGTAATAAAAGTGTTAGTGCTGTGCATTTCACTTGTTTGCCCAACCATATTTTTGTCGTAGCTCTGTTCATGACTGCAAAGAGCTCTGCGTCTCAGCACTTTTTGATGAGCTAACCTGATTTACCATGAATTGCTTTGTTAAATTGTCTACCAAAGTGAATATAGTTAGTTACTGTTGCATAACTATTAAATTATTCGCAAATCCTTTGCAGCCCACTGACATTTGTCAGTACTAGCCTCAAATAAAATATCTTTTTTTTTATATATTCGTTCATGGGACAGGGGCGTCGCTGACTAGACCAGCAATATTTATTGCCCATCCCTAATTGCCCTTGAGAACTGAGTGGTCTGCTAGGCCATTTCAGAGGGCATTTAAGGGTCAGCCACATTGCTGTAGGTCTGGAGTAACATGTAGGCCAGACCAGGCAAGGACAGCAGATTTCCTTCCATAAATTGAACCAGATGGGTTTTTATGACAATTGACAATGGTTTCATGGTCATCATTAGACTTATTCCATATTTTTTCATTGAATTCAAATTTCATCATCTGCCGTGGTGGGATTCAAATCTGGGTTCCCAGAGCATTACCCTGGGTCTCTGAATTTCTAATCCAGTGATAATACCACTACATCACCGCTTCCCCTAAATAAAGACTTCATTAAGTGGTATGTTGAAATGTGGTTGTTTTTCACATGTTCACTATTATTCTGATATTATAACACAATGCAAATAAAAATTGCTTCAAACTCTCGAACTACATTGTGCAGTTAATGCAGTTCAATCATATTGGTGAGGTTTTAAGAAATACCCAGGCAAACCCAAGTGTAAACAAAATGTTGCACACCACAACTGACTGAGTTTGATTTACTTCAAAAAAAAATGCACCTGTTTACCTAAATTCACCCTAGTAACAAGGGTGTACAGAACTTAAGTATTGTTGAAAAAAGACGTTTTGTCGAAACTTTTCATCTTGCACTCCTCAGGACAATTGCAAGAATATCAATGTCTGGGGAAGCAACAACTTTGAGAAGAGAGTGCTGATTGGTAGTAGCATTGCCATGGAGAATGCACCAGTTAATGGTGATTGACAGTTAAGTGCCAAACATTGCTGAAATTTTAAACTAGGCAGTTTGGCTCGGATTGTTCAAGGCATTGACCTGAGGAATGAATCAGTGAATGGCTATCACATATTTTGTTTAGCTGGAACAGGTGCAATGTGTGTACATGTTCTTTCTGTCTGCGAAGAACAGGGCCCTGTGTATTAATATCTGTAGCTTCCAGTGCATGCAAATGCGCCAGACAGTGAGCCCAACTGACCATCTTAAATTGGTTATCTGTGTAATTTTTAGCACACTGAGGATTATTCAGCAAATGTTGCTCAATTGCGGAATCACATCTAATATTGGACACTTTTGAGTTTTGCAAGCATGGGCTGGTTGGGTACAGCCTGTACCTTGCTCATTGTGAACAGCAGAAAGGACTTGCTATTTGATAAGATCCACCAGTCTTTGGGATGTACCGCCTACATACCTAGCATCATAATGGCATTGAAATTCATATACCACAATACTAATTTGTGTCATAGGCAGAAAGCCTTTTTGGCTTGATGGCAGCATCCTGTTATTGGTGAATACTATTCCTGTTGCTCCTGCATAGTAGCAATGTGAAGCAGCTAGTTTCACCTGTTGCTCAAATATTTTTTCCTTGCATTAGCTTGCATGTCTTAATGGCCTCCATCTTGCACTCAAATTCACCTTTGAAATGGAGCAGTCAAATGAACTCCCCTTCCTTGATGCACTAGTTGAGAAATCTACCCGGGGTTCTCTACTACAGTCTAGCAAGCCTACCTTCACTGGTCAATAAATGCGTTGAGGTTCTTACAGTTCCACGCACTATAAGATTGGCCTTATAGGCAACCTTGTAAATAGGGCCCAAGCCAATTTCTCACCATGCTAGCTTGATGCTGAAATGGGGCATATCAAAGACATCCTGTGGGATAATGGTTACTCAGATCAGATAATTTCACGCTAAATATCACACAGATTTATGAACGGGCCTAAGGCCATCACTTTCGGCCCTGAAAAGTGCACAGTTTACCTCAGACTACTCTGGAAGAGCAAGGTACACACTGTCTACACATTGCACCTGTTTCAGCTAAACAAAATAAGTGATAGCCATTCACTGGTTCATTCCTCTGGGCAATCCTTGATCAATCCGAATCAAGCTGTCTGGTTTAAAATTTCAAACAGTGCTTGGCAGTTAACTGTCAGTCACTATAAACTGATACGTTCTCCATGGCAATGCCTCTGCCAACCTGAGTCCACTTGCCAACCAATCAGCACTCTCTTTCATAAAGTTGTTGCTCTCCCTAACATCGGTATTCTTGCAGTTGTCCTGATGAATGCAAGATGAAAAGCTTCAGCAAAATGACTTTTTTCAGCAATACTAGTAACAAGATTAAACGTGAACAATTTTTAAGGCATGTGGGATTAGTGCAAGAAAATATATTGCCTTTTATTCTCCAAAGAGCCTGCTGGGGCACTTGTTGCTGCCACCTTAGGAGTAGCAACCCCAACTACCCCATCCTCCTGCAAAATACTGTGAATAATACTGTGAATACTTTGCATAAAAGCAAAATACTGTGAATGCTGGAAATCTGAAATTAAAACAGCAAATGCTTTGAAAACTCAGCAGGTCTGGCAGCATCTGTGGAGAGAGAAAGAGTGTTAATGTTTCGAGTCTGATATGACTCCTGGAGGAACAGCACTTTATCTCCCGATTAGACACTTTACAGCCTTCTGGACCCAACATTGATTTTAGCAACTTCAGACCATGAACTCTGCCCACTATTTTGATTTCACACCCGCCCCCCGACCGACCTCTGCCCCAAAGTGCCAGTCTGCATTTTATTCTCTTGTTTTGCTTTCAGACAATGCTGACCCCTTTTCTGCTATTAGCACATTCTACCAGATTGTTTTCAATCAGTGCTGACCTTTATTCCACTATTAACACCTGCTTCCATGACTTTTGTCATTTAATCTCTTCTGAACTCCAGCCTGGACCTTACCTTCTATTTTGCTCCATCTGCCCCTCCCCACTTTTTCAACAGCATATTACCCATCACATTTCTACCTCTCTCCAGTTCTGATGAAGTGCCATATTAAACTTGAAACTCTTAACTCTGTTTCTCTCTCCACAGGTGCTTCCAGACTTACTGAGATTTTCCAGTATTTTCTGTTTTGATATCCCATCCTTTCCAAAATTCCTGGTCAGCTGCCCGTTAGGAGCTAACCTTACTAAGTTCCTGCATACGGCTCATCCCAAAACTGCCCGGTTGGGCTCTTCCAGTGGATGAATAATTGCCACCCTTTTTCATATTTCGCTGCAGAACGACGAACCAGGCCGTTGCCATCTGTAACCTAATTGTGGTAGATTGTATTGGCATCCTAGTTTCAACTAAAATGTTCCCTTCCTCTCCTCTATCTATGTGCTGGCCCTTGACAACACCATTTTCAGACATGGGAGGTGAGCTTTCACATGCATGCTGATGACGCCCAGCTCCATCTCTCCACTCTCTTCATCGTTCCACATCACCTTTTGCTGTCAATTTGCTTGTCCAACATCCTGCAGTTGCATTTTTCCCCAGATAAACATTGGAAAATCTGAAGTCGCTATCTTCAGCCCCCACCACAAACTCTGTATCCCTCCCACATGAGAACATAAGAAAAAGGAGCAGGAGTAGGCCATAAGGCCCTTGCGCCTACTCTGCCATTCAATAAGATCATGGCTAATCTGAACATGGCCTCAACTCTGCCTATTCCCCTAAACCCTTGACTCTCCTATGGTTCAAAAATCTGCCCATCTAGGCCTTGAATATATTCCATGACCCAGCCTCTGCAGGTCTTTGCGATAGAGAATCCCAAAGGTAAATGACCCTCAGAGAAGAAATTCCTTCTCGTTTCCGTCCTTATTTTGAAACTTTGCCCCCTGGTTCTAGATTCCCCCACAAGGGGAAACCTTTTCTCAGCATCTACTCTCATGTTTCAAGAAGATAACCTCTCAATGAGTGTAAGCCCTAACCTGCTTAACCTTTGCTCATAAGACGCAACCTCTTGACCTTACAAATCAATCTAGTGAACCTCTCTGAACTGCCTCCAATGCAAATATATCCCTCCTTAAATAAGTAGACCAAAACTATACAAAGTACTCTAGGTATTGTCTCATCAACACACTGTACAGTTGTACCCAAAACTACTTTATTTAAAGAGTGATGGGATACAAAATCCAATTTTCCATTTGACTTCCTAATTCCTTGATGTACCTCCATGCTAATTTTTCCATGTATGAGGCCACCCATATCCCTCAGTACTGCAGCATTCTGAATTCTCTCTCCATTTAAATAATATTTTGCTTTTCTGTTATTCCTACTAAAGTGGATAACTTCACATTTTCCCACATTATTTTCCATCTGCTAATTTTTTGCCCACTCACTTAAACCGTCTATATCCTTTTGCAGGTTCTTTGCGTCCTCATAATTTGCTTTCCCATCCACCTTTGTATTGTCAGCAAATTTAGCTATAATACATTCTGAGCCTTCGTCCAGGTCATTAATATGGATTGTGAATAGTTGAGGCCCCATTATTGATGCCCGTGGAACCCCAATAGTTAGTTTGCCAACCTGAAAATGACCTATTTACCCTGATTCTCTGTTTGCTGTTAGTTAACCTATTTATCTATACTCTTATCTATGCTTTTATATTACCCCCAACACCATGAGCTCTCATCTTTTGTGGTAACCTTTATGTGGCACCTTATTTCCAAATACATTAGATATTCTGGCTTCCTTTATCTTACCTGCTTGTTACATCCTTAAAGAACTCTAATAAATTTGTCAAACACAATTTCCCTTTCATAAAACCATGTTAACTCTGCTTGATTGATTGCATTATGATTTTCTAAATTCCTTAACAATGGAATCCGCCATTTTCCCAATTACTGATGTTAGGCTGACGGATGTATAGTTTCCTGCTTTCTGTCTCCCTCCTTTCATGACTAGGGGCGTTACATTTGTGGCTTTCCAATCCTTTCAGAATCTATGGAATTTTGGAAGATTACAACCAATGCATCCACGATCTCTGCAGCCACTATTAAGACCCAGGATACAGGCCATCAAGTCCGGGGCACTTATCAAACTTTAGCCCTGTTAGTTTACCCAGTACTTTTTTTCCAGTGATTGTTTTAAGTTCCTCCTTTTTGCCCTCTGATTTTCTAATATTGGGATGCCTTTAGTGTCTTCTACCATGAAGACACATTCAAAGTATTTGTTCAAATTATCTGCCATTTTCTTGTTTTTCATTATTAATTCCCCAGTCTCATCCTTAAAGTGACCAACATTAACTTTAGGAAAGCGAAATACTGCAGATGCTGGAAATCTGAAATAAAAACCGAAAATGTTGAAAAAAACTCAGCAGGTCTGAGAGCACCTGTGGAGAGAGAAACAGAGTTAACGTTTCAAGCCTGTATGACCCTTCTTCAGAGTCACAGACTCGAAACGTTAACTCTGTTTCTCTCTCCACAAATGCTGTCAGACCTGCTGAGTTTTTCCAGCATTTTCTGTTTTTATTTCAACGCTTACTTTAACTGCTCTCTTCCTTTTTGTATACTTGTAGATGCTCTTACTCTCTGGTTTTATATTTCTTGCTAGTTTACTCACTGACTTCATAACTCTCCCTAGCCATTGGCTTAGGCAGAAGCTGACTTAGGCAGTTTGCAGCCTTGATGCCCAATTCAAACCTGAGCTGAACTGTTGGCCCATATCTCTCCATCACCAAGGCTGTCTGCCTCCACCTCGATAACATTGCCCACCTCCACCCCAGTTTCAGCCCATCTACTGCTGAACCCTTATTCTGTGCCATTATCATTTTGAGTTTTATTCCAATTCTCTCATGACTGACCTCTCATCACCCAATAAACTTAAACTTATCTAAAACGCTTATGCCTATCCTACCCTGTACCAATTCCTCTCTATCCATTGGCTCCAAATCCCATAGTGTCTCAAATTTAAAATTTCCCTCCTTTTGTTTAAATGCTCTATGGTCTCACTTCTCCCTATTTCAGACCTTTTCCTGTATTATTGCCCTCCCCCAGAACTTTACATTCTTCTGACTCTGGCCTCTTGTACATCTCCCCCCTTCATCCCACTATTGTCTGCCTTACCTTCAGCTGCCTAGGTTCCAGGCTCAAGAATTCGTTTGTTAAACCCCTTTGCCCCTTAATCTCCCTTGCTTCCTTACGAACTTGCATTAAAACCCACCTCTGATTAGTCTGTTGGTCCACTGCCCTTGATATAATTTTCTTTTGAGTCTGTTGTATTTTCTTTCATTTGTTTCTATGGAAAGCTTTAGAATGTTTTTCTACATTCAATGTGCTATATTAATGCAAGTTTTTTATGAATCAGTAATAGTTTTCCTGTATATGCGCTTGAAGAATGTTACTAAGTATTGACATTTCAATTCTTATCCAAATTCCTGCTTATTATCTTTTTGGCCTTGTATTTTCAGAAAGTGGTTGATGAGCTGCATTTTACATCGAGAAAAATAAATATCTGAGAATAAATATAAGGTAGTTGTAGTGAAAGGGATTTGTCAGGACAGTCTGATAAACTGGACAAGCTGCCTCACATGCATTAAAAAATAATGTTTTTTTTTATCTGTCCCAATATGTTTTTAGCTATTCCATTAGCTTTAAAATGAACTTTTTAAAAGGAGAGCTAATATTGCAACTCTTGTCTCTTCAGTAATTTGCAGTCTTTCCCACAACCCTCCTAATGCACCTGTCTCTGTTAAGCAACAATCTCATGGCATCCGAATTGCATTGGTCAGAAAAGAAATCCACTCACAAGCCAAGTTGAAAAAGTAATGTAACATTAATGTCTACTACGAAAGAATTCTTTTAAATTCTGGATTAATCAGACCAGTGTGGATCAGTCTATAAACTATATGCCACTTGGACTGTTATCCGATTATGAATTTTCAATGATGCTGTAAACCAATTAAATCTTATAGCTGACTTGAATCTTAAATGAAATTGTAGCCTTATTTTCTCATGTGTATAATTACTTTTTTGAAAATAAATGTGTACTGTGTAGCTTGGTTTTATTGATATTTTTCCTTCTATGCTTTTAATATGGTGCAACTGCTTGATTTTATTGGTGCTTGAAGGCAGCCACACCAAAGATTTAATATATCCTTAGGTGTAAGAACAAATCTTTTTGGACTGACAAATTCTGACTCAGTGTTACTTCTTAAAACAGCATGCTTGTATTCAGAAAAAACAGAAAATGCTGGAAAAACTCAGCATCTCTGGAGAGAGAAAGGGTTAATGTTTTGAGCCTGTATGATGACTCTTCAGAGCATCTGCAGTATTTTGCTTTTATGTTTGTGTACAGTTCTCATCTTAGGATCATTTCTGGTTCAAGTGAAACAAATCTGACTAGATCGGACTGTTCAGCAAAAGCTACAAGTGTTTGTACCATGCAGAGCTAACTTTCTTAAAGTACAGAAATGCTCCTCAAGCACACCAAATAAAGGACAATATTGCAGATTTGGAGATTTATTTTCATTCTATTTGGACAACATATATTTACATAATGCCATTAATGTAATAAAAGGTCCCAAGTTGCTTTACAGGAGCATTATAAAACAAAATATGACGCCGAGCCACATGAGAACATACTAGGTCTGATGACCAAAAGTTTGTCCAAAGAACTAGGTTTTAAGGAGCCTCTTAAAAAAGTGAGGTAGAGAGGTGTCGGGGGAATGCCAAAGCTTAGGGCTGAGGCAGTTAGGCAGGAAAAGCATTTATATTGTGATAGCTGACTCAGAGTTGAAATAATTTATAATAGCGCATCATAAGATACAGGCGTACTTCTGTAACTGTGCCATGGTCATGAGAGTGAGCCTTAAATATATGTATTTATGTTGTGACTTTACCATAATAAAACATCCCAAGGTGCATTATCAAGCAAAATCTGACACTAAGCCATGTAAGGAGATTTTAGGGCAGATTACCAAAAGCTTAGTCAAAGAGGTAGGATTTAGTAGTGCTTTAAAGGAAGAAAGAAAGACAAAGTGTTTTAATGAGGAAATTACAGACGTGGTGCTCTGGCAGCTGAAGGCACAGCCGCCAATTTAGGAACAATTAAAATCAGGGATATACAAAAGGCCAGAATTGAGGAGGGAGCAGGTACCTTGGAGGTTTGTAAGACTGGAGGCCCTTAATAGAGTGAGGCCAAGGAGGGATTTGAAAATGAGGGTGGGAATTTTAAAATCGAGATACTGCTCAACTAGGAGCATAAAGATTGATGGGTAAATGGTGATATGGCAGGTGGTATTTGCTGGGCTGACCAACTCCCAAAGGGAAACTTGGTCAGGCTATCTCAATAATTTTGCAATTTGTATTTATTACGAGAAGATATGTGTACTGAAGTAAGAAGTAAAGGTTCCACTACCCCTTTTGGAGATTTTAAATATTAAGTTAAAAGATTTATTAACAAAAGAGAAGAAAGCTTAAACACACAAGATTACAGTTACACAGTTAAAGTTAGCCTTATAATATTTACCAAAAGAATTTTACTTAGACTCACAAGTAAACACCCTCTTTCAGGCAACAGTCCCAATAGATTCTTAATCTATAAAACATCCAGTAATATTACTGCAAAATACCCACTGTTGCTATAAGGGAGGTATTTCACAAGCTTCTCTCTCCCTCTCATTTGATGATGGAAATCTAAGGCTTGTAACAAAACATTGCTTTCTGGAGCAAGCAAGCACTTCTCTAGGGTAGCTGGAGGCTACTTTCTCACAGGCCTGTCTTCGCATAGCCCAGTCTTCAAGATCTCACATGGCCACTCCCTCATACAGCTTTCAATCTTTGCTTAAATATATTTTGACCCCTTTTCTCTTTTAAATCCATTGTTCTTAACCTTCTTTTGAAAGTCACCTTTCCCAGAATCTAAAAATCTTTCATGTTGCCATTACAGCTAGTACTTTTGGGGAAAATAAACTTAACTTTGCTTTATTTATTTATGATCTTTGCCAGTTGTAATAACTTGCTTTGTCTCTATTGTAAATTCAACAGCTAAAAATTCAACTCCCTATCTATCTGCTAATGCAAATTCCTATTCACACTGTACCTACTGGGATTCCATCTTAGCTCGTCTATCTCCACTTCAAAATGCCTGCTTTTACATCAACCCTTCGATGGTTTAAATCTTGCAGTCTGACTGTCACACACACAAGCAACATACACACAGCCCCCACAAGCCTGCTTCACAGTATCCCACAGTCATATTGGAAAAAATGGTATTTTATTTACAATAGGATTTGATGTGAGTTAGGATAGCCCTGTGGACTAAGAAGGTCCCAGGGTGATTTGTTGATCTGTGCAGTATAAGTTGTTTTCCCCCTTATATTGGTATCCTTGCGAGTGCCCTGACGAGCTCAGACATGTCTCTTTTTCAGCAATGTGCAGATTTTGTTGATTTAAAACTTGTCACCATGCAGTCCCTGCGTTGGTTTCTGTACCTGGTCAAATTCCCTAAGGCACTTCCTTCTGATTGCTATACGACTGCCCTAGTATGGGCGAGGATATGATGTCTCCTTTGAATAATCTGTTGACACTCATTGTAAAGCTTCCCACACAAGTTAGGCTGTTTAGACAAGTTACTGGAGGTGAACCAAAATTCATCGATTCATCGAAGATGAGGAGAATTTAGTGAAGCAAAAGGAATTGTACCCTTGCTCAGGTTTCACACAAGGGAACCATCTCCTTAAAAGTCAGCATGATGACATGGCCTAAAACTGAAAGCATTCTCTTTTGGAGACCAGAGAAATGGACACAATGCTAGCTCAATTGCTAACTCAGTTGAGTAACTATAAAGCCAAGTCTAACCATACATTAAATACATGTGCCATGTATCCAAAATCACATTTTTGAATGCCTGAATTTTTGTTCAGCCAGATTCCCTCACAGTGTACTCTTTATGTCAGAACATAACCATAATTCTTAGTTTAACAGTGGACATTTTATTCCTCCAGCTGTCTGTCTGAAAATGCAGCAAAACCAGAATCCCAGAAATATGATCTGAGGTTAAATGTTTTGCTGCAAATGGTTTTAATATAAGAATTGAAAGTAAAATATCCATATCAGTCATTCCAGCTGCAGTTCTTTAACCTCTAGTGGAATTTATTTATGAATCAGATTTGAACATCTGTATTTCATGGGGTTGTGGAAGTGCTGCACAGTGCAAAATTATTTGGACAATTAGGGAACTTTCTAAACATGATGAAATTAATGAGTTTGATTAACAGAACCCAGAGATTACATGTGTTTAAGTGTTTGTAAAAAAGGTTAAAGTGAGAAAAGTGCTCATCTTTGTAATTCATGTTGCAAAGAATTATTTTGTGTTTGAATCTAAGTGGTAACCACTCATCTGTATTCTGTAGGGAATGTATTATTTGAAGTGTTTTGGTGAGGGGAAATAAAGTAAATTTATGTCAGTCAAGCAACATGCCTTTGTACTGGTAAAGCCAATGTGCATGTAATTATCTC
This sequence comes from Cetorhinus maximus, assembly GCF_964194155.1. Lineage (NCBI taxonomy): Eukaryota > Metazoa > Chordata > Chondrichthyes > Lamniformes > Cetorhinidae > Cetorhinus > Cetorhinus maximus. The sequence goes on from NC_135881.1 coordinate 153,861,985, forward strand.
CGCCCGCCACTGAAAGTGTGCAGAGGTAACGTTTTCACCTCTGTTAGCCTGCTTGTCCGTAAACAATATATCTCAAAAGTGCACGGACGGATTTCAACGAAACCTGATACACAGATCGAGTATGGCTCAAGGAAGCACTGATTAGTTTTTGGTGAAGACGTGGATCCGAATCCTGGAATTATTTAAAAGACCCATCCATTGACATTGGGAGATAGGACGAATTGACTTTTTCTTTAGAATATTTGGGTGGTTTCATTTAAAACGTTGTGGATTGTCTCAGCTGTTGTGATGAATTTTGTCATAGCTGTCAAGATGTGAGCAGAGTTTTCAGAGCAGTTTATTTGATGTGGATTGGCCTGAAGCCACCTCAGTGAGATAGAAGCTCTTAATAAAAAGATTTCTTTTTTTCAGCTTTTGCAGTTACAGAGCTTCAACCAGACAGGGAAAAGCCTTACGGAAGAGCTGCATAATTGTAATAATGTTGAGTTAACACAATGTGATGGAGATATGTACTCTACTCTGTGCCCTCTTCACTTGTTCTAAGCTGCTTTCAGTCAAAAGTGAGACCAATTTCAGATTCCCCACCACAATTTGCAGGCAATCTCATAAATTTGATGAACCTGTTCTATTAGTAGGAGAGTAATTTTCAGACGTCAAGCATCAGGTACCTACATTTGTTCAGAAAATATAGGCACATTGTGGACCTCAGACAGAGTGCCTGTACTTTCCTGGGCAGGATTTTTAGTGTTGGATGCAACCTTTCCTTTCTTTCTTCAACATTGTTATTTTCAGCCCTATTTGCTCCTCCTCCTGTTTTTAAATTTACTTCCTCTCTCTTTAGATTTTTCCCAGGGAGTTGCAGGATCAAGTTTTTATTGGTGCTATCTCTGAGACAGAAACTGGTGGAGGTGATTTCACAAGTCTGCACTGGTGGGAGAAAGCCTTACCAGCTGGCAGTGCTGTTTTGGAAATTCAGCCAGAAATAGTGAGCAGCATGAATGCCTAAATATCCAGTATGCACTAACAGGCAAGGCTGCCCATCAGCAGTGCAGACAAGTAAAATTTACCCTGGTAGAAGCATGTGAGAATGGATTGGGGTGATCCATGCCAAACAGATCCATTTTTTTAACCCTTAGCCTATCTTGGGCCAAGCTACAAAAAAATCTATGATAATCCTTTAGGTGGCCTAACAACAATTATGTGAAGTTAAACTGAACCATATAGCATAATCTTTGATCTATCATTTGAGAATGTAGCTACAGTTGCCGTTTGAAAGAAAGTATTAAATGAAACGAACTTGTTTTTATAATGCTTATGACCCCATTGATGAGACTGATGATGAATACTTTAATTCAATGAAAAATAGCCTACAATGATATATGAACTACTCGTCTCTTTGTGCTTTTCACATTGATGTGTGGTTTTAAAAGTTTGTACATAAATGGAAATCTTTCAAGCAGCTTTTGATGTATGCCTTTGAGATTTCCAGCTGCATTTTAACAATTGAAAAATGCTTCACAGCAGTGTGGAATTAATTTGGCAATAACTTTGGTGGCCCCTGTTCATGCCACAGTGTTGAGGCATAGTGATGTTGGATGGTGTGTAAGCAGCTAACATTCCGCAAATTCAAAACTGTAGGAAGCAATTGAATTGGAGTTTTGGAGTACAATTGAATGCAAACTGAGCTGGTTGTTTCTGCATTCTGTTGGTAATGCAACTTCCAGGAAGCAAGAAGTGAATGAGAAGCAAATGACTCTCAATCACAGTTGCACTATAAGACAAATGCCCTATTACTTTTGTAAATTTCTTGTTTACATGCCACAAAATGGGCATTGTGTAGTTTTGGTAAGTTATGCCGTTGATTGATTGTAGACCTCTGTCCAGCTCCTTTGGACTTGAAAGGCTGAAACGCCTGGCACTTTTTTTTAAAGCACTTGAGCAGCTGTGAGAAAATGCAGTACTGATATAATCACACTGTGGTGTTTTGGTATGAAAGCACTCAGAAATATCTGAATGCAGAATTGATGAACAGTAATCTCCTGTCATTTACAAGAGTTGCATTTCAATCATTCAGAATATTTGGGGTAAGATCTCATAGTATTTTTCTCCAATTTAACATTACTGTTGTGAATGACTTGGCAAAGTGGTGTGGGAGTGTATATACTGCATTGTATGCATGTGCCACAGCCACAGTGTGAGGGTAACAAGTTAAAAGAAACCTCTGAGTCAATTATGTAGCTAGAATTCTGTGGTGAGTCATGATGTACATGTGTTTATAGTTTGCACCTGACATGTTTCGAGTTTATTTTGCAGTTCGCAAACTCCTATTTCATTTCTCGATTTTGTAGATGATCTGAACTGTAGTGATGAATGTGATGTGGGGCAGTGAGTGTAAAGAAATACTGAGTATCAGACTGTGGGACAGCAAATAACCTTTTGGTACCTGTGACTGTAACAGGAAATGTAATAAGGATCTGAGAGTATAACAGTATGGTGCTCAATGTTGTAATAGGACAAAAAAATAGTTTCAGAGGGTGTTGACCTAATTGTGCTGTGGGATCTTTTACATCCATCTAATGGGCAGATGGCTTTGGTTTAACAACTGGTCTTGAGTACAGACGTCTCTGACACTCCTTCAGCTTTGCACTGGGGTATTAGCCTATGATTAATTGTATCCCTTATTTCTCAATAAAATATCAACATCCAAGCCTGTAATGGGAAATATAATGAAGAACAGTGAATGTAAAGATCTTTATATTCTTGATTACTAAGTGTTAGAAATCAAGATTGAAATGTGGAATTAAAGAAAGGGCAGTCAACATAAAGGGGAAGCTACTGAACTATGGTGTAGTCCAGGAACAACTTCTCATCATAGGAGAACAGATGTTTTGAATTTAAATTTGTTCTTTCTCTTAAGTCTGGTTTGATGTCCCTTGCAGCAAAAGAATTGAGTATAGGAGACACCTCAGGATGAAATCCAATATCCCAACACTTAGCAATGAGTCTTAATATTGTTACAGCTGAGTGATCTACTGTAAATAACTTGGATGTATTTTGTTGCAGCTGTTGGTTAAGTGTTGTGTTGCCTGTGTTACTAAAGCACAGCGACATATCTAAGAGTGGCTTCTGTAGAATCCAAATATTTGCCTGAAACTTATTCTTTGTATTGATGTATCCAATTTGTATTCTGGAAAGTGTTAAGTGATAGATGTTATTAAGTACTAAATAGATAAAATTGCTGATTTATCTTTTCCTGCAATAATTTTCCAGGGACAATAGTGTAACGATGATCCAGTCTGGCAGTTATTACTACTGTCAGGGACCCTCTTCACTTCAAAAAGCAAATGAAACCTATATTATTACAGCACATACCTCCTTCCAATTTTAGGGTGCATTCATACCAGGAAACCAATTCAGCCCCTTGAGCCTATTCCACCATTCAATTAGATCATGGCAGCCTGATTCTATTCGTCTGGCTCTCACCAATTCTTTAATGTATAAAAACAGAAGTTCACTTGTTTCTGGCAGGAGCCTATCACTTGTTAGGGTGATGTAGGGTTCCCCTTTTCCCTCAGAGACCCCCCCCCCCCACACTCAAGTTTGTGACACCAGATTCACAAGTGTATGGCTTGAACAGAATGGCCAGCTAGACAAGTTTCTTCTGACAATTCACAATTGCTTTATTGAATTACCCACAACCCCACGGTACAAAACCCAAAATTTAAAACAACCTATTCCTAGCACCTGACACACAGTTACCATGACTCGGTTAAAACTTACAAAAACACTGGCAAAACACCACATCCTGTCCTGAAACCTTAAGTAAAAAAACCCCTCAGACGAATATCACCAAGATATGGCTGAAACAAGTTACAAAAAACACCAAGTTTTCGCCCCAAACCTTCACAAAACCCTCAGAGCATATCACTACAATTTGGCTTAAACTTACAATCCCCAACATGGCTGGCCTGGCCGGTGTTGACTGTAGGCCCAAGTCAAGGTGACCAAACTTAACCTTTCTTGCGACTGCATCCCAAAACCTTCAGGCCAGTATCACCACGATATGGCTGAAAACTTTTACAACCCCCAACACGGCTGGTCTGTTCGGTGTTAACTGTAGGTCTGAGTCAAGGTGACCAGACTCAATTCCTCTTCCAACTGCAGCTCAAAACCTTAGATCTGCTCACCTTTTATAATAATTTAACTCAGATGTCAAAACATATTTCCTATTGCTCCAGTGTCCATTTAGTTGATTCCACGCAAAGTCCTGACAAATGTCATCAGCTCCTGCTGGTTGAAACAGTACAGGGTTTTCCATGGAAAATGTACCCAGACGAATATTATCAGTTCTCATTGTATGGGCAATTCTCCTGCTGTTTGAGGTGGTCCTGCTGTTTGAGGTGGCACAGTAACAGCACCTGGCTCCAAAGTTAATGAAGGTTTGAATGACCTTATTCCAGTACTATTACCTGTGGTGGTTGAATAATTCCTTGAGTGTATTGTATTGATGATATGTCCTTTGTGCCGTTATATTGGGTAATCAGACTTCTTGATCATGTTAGTCAATGTCAAAATCCTTTTGATGAGTCACTCTGTTTTCACTAAATGTCCAAATTAACCCCTTGCTGCCCAGCTCTGTACTGCTGACTGCAGCTTATCTTCTTGAAATTTATAGCTCCAATCATGAGGTCAAAACATGTCCGTGGGTTTGAAATTATGTTCCATAAATTTCCTAGTTGGAGGGGATTCCGATCCCATAGTGATTAGATGCTAATACCTGAAAGTCTAGCATTTGTGAATCAGGTTTAATGCAGAAGTATAGCAGTTGTTGAAAGAATGATAAGGACTGAAATTATCAATGGGAATTTTTTTATTGGTTATTTTTGAACAAAGGCAGTTATAATGGTGACGATATAAAAAGGCAAGATCTGCACTGAAAGCATCTACAGGAAAATGCCAGGATGGTAAAATGGCAGTATGTAGAGAACTGCAACAGAAAAGCAGGATGCTTTCTCAATGATAAAAGTAAAATACTGCGGATGCTGGAAATCTGAAACAAAAACAGAAAAAGCTGGAAAAACTCAGGTCTAACAGCTGAGCAAGGGCAATGGGGATAACTCTTCTTTGAAGTAATACAATGAGATCTTTCACATCCACCTGAGAGGGTGCACAAGACTTAGGTTAAATGTCTCAGTGAAAGATGGCACCTCCAACAGTGCAGCACTCCTTTACTATAGCTCTAGATTGTCAGCCTTGATTTTTGTGCCCAAGTTCTGGACTTGAATTCTCAACTTTATGACTTAGAGACAAGTTCTACCAACTGAGTCACAACTGACAGAGGAATACCGGAGAAATATTTGTTTGAGGTTGAAATTATCATAAGGTATGTCATCAAAAATAGTTTTGAGGCAACCATCAAGACATAGTTTGTCTAAAGGAATTTATTACTTTATTTCAAAGTCAGAATATCTTTAGCCATGGTTCAGATTACTTTAATTAAATGAATCTTTTTAGTTGCAATAATAGTGGCTAGCTATTTATCATTGTGAATGCTTCAAATTCGACCGATTTTCAGTTTGGTAAGACCCAGCACAGCCTGGTCATTTACTGTACTGCATTTCAACGATACCTTTTTGTTGGAACAGTGCTCTGTGGAGTGAATATATATTTATTTTAAAACATTGGCGTTGACTATTTTCCATGTTTTCCATATTGGTGATGATCTTTGAGTGTGCATAATATAATGCACCCAAAACAAGTTTTGCCCCTTTAAATTGTCCTTTGATCACATGATTGTTACAATATCCTTGTGGTGAGGAGTCAGCTTTACTCAGCCGTTTGAGATTTTTACGCATTTGAAAGCACAACAGTTAATGATATATTGGGTCTGCCTTAGTATTTCTGTTTAATATGGGGCATTCTTTCTCGGTTTCTTTCCCTGCTGCCCTTAGCCCAAATGTTGTAGAGAGAGCTTTGCTTCAAGTGGAGGCTGGTGTTTTTGGGACAGTTGGAAGTAGATGCTGACTGTCAGGAATAGAAATGCTCAAAGTATGAGAACTCTGTGTAGGAACTAGGGCAAAGATTGTAGTTGTAGTTTGCAGTGTTTCAGTCTTTCCCTCTGTCATTCTAAAGGTGAAACACCTTTTTGTGTTTCACTTCAATGGAAGTGACATTATTCACTGAGGCGCATCATAAGCCAGTGGGCAAAATAAAACACAATTGTTATTATTATAATATCATTGTGCAGCTGGTGCAAACATTGAAAGCTTCTTGCCAAGATCGTGTTTACTTTTATTTCTGGATGAAAGCAAAGATGTCATTTACTTGAGGATTTAGGCGTGTCATCCAATGTGCAATTTGGTTAATGATAAGTTTTAGATTTTAAAAGCATTTAAATATTGGAACATATTCTCAGTGAAGGTTAGGTGATGTTGGATCATTTGTCCCCAAACCCCCCTCCCCCATGAAAAAAATCCAGATCATTGTCTTTTGGAAAGGAGGAAGGAAGGTTACAGAGTTAATAACAGATTTATATTTTTCAGGAAAGGGATGAGCAGATGATAATAGAGGAAGAGAGAGCCCATGGTATACCAATAATAGATTCAACTGATGTTATTGGGTAGAGAGGAAAATGGGAAATTGCTTGCTCCATGCTCAAAAGTCCTGTAGGCCAGTGAAGTGCCAGGATTGATGTGTTCTACCAGCTTGACTGCTTGAATATCCTATCCCAGGTCTGAAAGGCGAGAAATTACTTCAGCTTAGAGTTTGGAAATGGGGTTTGAGAGAATAGTTAGTAAATGTAAAAGCTAAATACTGCGGATGCTGGAAATCTAGAACAAAAACAAAATACCTGGAAAAACTCAGCAGGCCTGACAGCATCTGCGGAGAGGGATACAGACATCTTTGGCAGTCTCTTCTTGGCCTCCACCTATCACTGGCCCCCTATTGAGCTTGACCTGTCTCACCCACCCCCCTCTACCAGCTTATATTTCATCTCATTTCTACATGTTTTAGTTCTGATGAAGGGTCATACGGACTCGAAACGTCAACTGTATCCCTCTCCACAGATGCTGTCAGACCTGCTGAGTTAGTAAATGTATTTGTGCAATAAAACAATCACATTGTTGATTGTTAAGTGACTACGGTTCAAGGAATACATCAAACACACGGGTTATTACAGAATTAAGAAAATATAGAGATAAAAGATGATGAGCAACAAGTATAATCTGTTTCACTACTCTTGCAAGCATGATCTTCAGAAGTGACCAAAACTATTGAGTTAAACTTAAAGAGCAGCAAATGATAAGACCAGGGTTTTAGAGTTTTAAGGAAAATACCTTAAGCAATTGCATTTAATGCTTTCACTGCTGTAAATATTAGGGCTTAACAAAATATCTTTTGAACAACATAAAACAGAAGAAATTAGAGCAAGAATAGACTGTATAACCCACTGAGTCTGTACCACCATTCAATACGATTATTGCTCATTTATCTCAAATCCAGTTTCCTGTCCACTCTCCGTATCCCCTGAGAGAGCAAAAATCTTCTCCTCTCCCAGCCTTGAATATGTTCAGTCACGGACCATCCACAGCTCTGGGGTAGAGATTAACCCTCTGAGTGAAGAAATTTCTCCTCATCTCAGCCCTATATAACCAGCTCCTTATCCTGAGGGGGTGCCCCCGCCGCACCCCATGTTCTACATTCTCCAGGCAGGGGAAACAAGTTCTGAGTCTACCCTGTCAAGCCCCTTTAGAATTTTGTACATTTCAATGATTCTCATTCTTCTAAACCCCAGAGAGTATAGACCTTATTTACTCAGCTCCTCATTGTAGGAAAACCCTCTCATTCCAGGAATCAATCCAGTGATATACCGCCCCCAATGCAAGTATATCGTACCTTAGATATGGAGTCCAAGAGTGCATACATTACTCCAGGTGTGATTTTGCCCAAGCCCTCTGCAGCTGTAGCAAGACTTCCTTGTTCTTGTACTGCAGTCCCCTTGAAATAAAGGTCAGAATGGGCTATTTGCCTGCTGTATCTGCATTTTAACTTTGTATTCCTTATATTACACCCAAGTCTCTCCGAAGATCAGCATTCAAAAGTTTCACACCTTTTTAAAAAAAAATTCTGCTTTTCGACTCCCTGGCATTATACTCCTTATGCGGCTTTTGCCCACTCACTTAATTTGTCTATAACTTTGTGTAACCTCTTTGTGGCATCCTCATAGCCTGCATTTCCAACACACTTTGTATCATCAACAACCTGGACTCTATCTCTTTGTCTGAGTCATTAATATTTATTGTAAACAGCCGAGGCTCCTGAGGATCCTTGTGGCACTCCACTAGCTACAGCCTGCCAACTTGAAAATGCCCTGCTCTCTGCTTCCTGTCTGTTAACCAATCCCCCATCATATTAAGATGTTATTCCATGAGTCCTTACCTTGTGTATTAACGTTTTATGTGACATCTTATCAAATGCCTTCTGGAAATCCGAGTATGCTATATCTACCAGCTCCACTTTATCTACCCTGCTTCTAATGCCCTCAAAAAAACTGGAGTAAGTTTGTCAAATGCGATTTCCCTTTCATAAAATCATGATGACTCTGCCTGATCACAGTGATTTTTTTCTTAAGTACATTGTTAAAACTTTTTAAATAATAGATTCCAACATTTTCCTGACAACTGATGTCCAGTATTGTGATCCCTGTAGAGACCAATAACTTTTAAAAAGATATTTGTGTTTGCAGTGACTGAATGGATCACATGACAAGACTTCAAGTTTTGAGACTTTTGCTGTAACAAACTAAAAGCAACACAAGAAGGCAACTTATATTCTAAACTACGGAAAAAGTCTCCCATTTAACTTTTAAAACAACCAAAAAATCCCACAGCACATTTATATTTTACTCTGTCCCTTTAGTGGACACTTCATTCTCCAGGAATCAGCCCAAAGCTGTTCTGGATCATGATGGCTGGCTTCCTTTTTCCTTTTCCAGCTGGATAACATCTATTCCCCAAACTGACTTTCATGGTGAAGGATACCCTGGAAATTCTTCCCTCTAGCTGAAGCTAGGCAAAGCATCCAGCCTCATTTAAATCCTCATGAGTTTGATCTCTTTACTCCAAGCATAAGCTCCTTGCTGCACTCTGCGTGGTGAAAAACGGAGACTGGCTGTCTCCATCTGTCTCACTCTCAGATTCTTGCAGACGGACTGTGTCTGTGAGGTTCAGGGATCTCTTAAGAAGACCTGCAACCTAATCTTACAATGGCTTCTGATGGACTATTCCCTCTTAAAGCCCACCCCCATGGCAATGTGTATCACATGGGACTTGTACTCAGTTAGAAATGCTAATAAGTTATCCTTCAGACTCTGAACTCTGTTCTATAATGGAATTGAACAGATAGTTTAACGTATAGCCATTTATAAAGCCTGACATTCCTAACACCTCCCCATGAGCCTTGGAGACCAACCGTATGGCCGTTGTTAGCATAGATGTTCTTACCATTGTCTACAGTTGTGAATACCTTGCTCCTTCTTCCCAGTAAAAAAAATCTGGGGTCCTGTTTAAATTTTAAAAACCAAACCACCCCAGCTTGTCAGGCAGAATTCAGAACAGGTCACATGGTCCCCCTTCATTCCTCTTTACCCTAAATTAAAGATACAGTCCCAAAACATCATTATCTTATAAACTTTGCATTTGTAAGACAGCCTAGCTGACATGTAGTTCTGGGTTTCCTCTCTCTCCTTTATTGAATAGCAGTATTATATTTGCTAACTTCTAATCCACTGGGACCATTCTAGAATTTAGGAAATTTTCAAAAGTTGTAACCAGTGCATCTGTTATCTCTGCAGCTACCTCTTTTAGAACCCTAGGATGTATGTCATCAGGTCCTGGGGATTTGTCAGCTTTTAGTCCCTTAAGTATTTTGAATGCCCTTTCTCTACTGATATGAGTTAATTCAAGCTCTTCACTCTTGTAAGCTCCTTGCTTACCCTCTGTTTCTGGTATGCAATACATATCTTCTACTGTGAAGACAGACAGAATGTTTGTTTAATGTCTCAGCCATTTCCTTATTCCCTATGATAGTTTTCCTGCCTCTGCCATTAAAGAACTAATGTGTCCTCCAGCTACTTTTTTTATATCCTTTTAAAAGTTCTTACAGTCTGTTTTTATATTCCTGGCTAGTTTACTCTCATTCTATTTTTTTCCCTTTTTGTCAACTTTTTGGTTACCCTTTTCTGGTTCCTATATCTCTCCCAATCGTTAGGCTACCTATGATTCCATAGAACCATAGAAAAGTTACATCACAGAAGGAGGCCATTTGGACCATCTTGTCCATGCCAGCCCAAGAACACCCAGGTGCCCTTTCTAATCCCACCTTCCTGCACCCGGCCCATAGCCCTGCAGCTTACAGCACTTAAGGTGCAGATCCAGGTACTTTTTAAAAGAGTTTAGAGTTTCTGCCTCTACCACCAACTTGGGCAGCAAATTCCAGACACCCACTACCCTCTGCGTAAAAAAGTTCTTCCTCATGCCCCCCCCCTTACACCTTCTGCCACTTGTCTTGAATCTATGTTCCCTGGTTCTAGAATTCTCCACCAAGGGAAACAGTTTTATCCTGGCCACTCTATCTATTCCCCTCATAATTTTGTACACCTCAATCAAGTCGCCTCTCAGCCTTCTTTGTTCTAAGGAAAATAACCCCAAACTATCCAATCTCTCCTCGTAACTACACTTTTTTAACCCTGGCAACATTCTTGTAAACCTCCTCTGCACTCTCTCCAGAGCTATTACGTCCTTCCTGTAATGTGACCAGAACTGCAGACAATACTCCATTTGTGGCCTCACCAGTGTTTTATACGATCCCAACATTATATCCTCACTTTTATATTCTATACCTCTGCCAGTGAAGGAGAGCATTCCATATGCCTTCTTTACAACCTTGTCTACTTGAACTGCTGCCTTCATGGACCTATGTACTTGTACGCCAAGATCTCTCACTTCATCTACCCCTCTTAGTATATTCCCATTTATTGTGTAATCCTTGTAACTGTTTGACCTCCCTAAATGTATGACCTCACACTTCTCTATGTTAAAATCCATCTGCCATTTTACCGCCCACTCTACCAACCCATCTATATCGTTTTGGAGATTATGGCTATCCTCTACACTATCCGCTACTCGGCCAATCTTTGTGTCATCTGCAAATTTCCCAATCGTGCCCCCCATGTTCACGTCCAAATCGTTAATATATAACACAAACAGCAAGGGTCCCAACACCGAGCCCTGTGGAACACCACTTGAGACAACTTTCCATTCACAAGGGCATCCATCGATCATTACCCTTTGTTTCCTGTTACAAAGCCAACCTTTTATCCAGTTTGCCACATTACCCTGAATCCCATGGGCTTTTACTTTCCTGACCAATCTGCCATGTGGGACCTTGTCAAATGCCTTGCTAAAATCCATGTACACAACATCCATTACACTACCTTCATCAACCCTTCTTGTCACTTCCTCAAGGAATTCAATCAAATTTGTGAGGCAAGACCTTCCTTTAACAAATCGATGCTGACCATCCCTGACTAGCCCATGCCTTTCCACATGACAGTTAATCCTATCTCTCAGGATTGATTCTACTAATTTGCTCACCACCGATATAAGACTAACTGGCCTATAATTGTTTGGCATTTCCTTTGATCCCTTTTTAAACAATGGAACTACGTTTGCATTTCTCCAGTCCTCTAGTACCTCCCCTGTATCTAGTGAAGATTGGAAAATCATCCTCAGAGCATCTGCTATCTCCTCCCTGACTCCCTCCTTCAGCCTCGGAAACAATCCATCTGGCCCTGGTGACTTTTCAACTTTCGAGGATTTCAACCCATCGAGTACTTCCTCTCTCTTTATGACTATCCCGTCCAATATCTCGCAGTGTTCCTCCTGGACTACTATATCTACATCCTCCCTTTCCTTTGTAAACACGGAGACAAAATATTCATTCAAAGCCCTTCCTACAGCCTCTGCATCTACACACAAGTTTCCATCTTAATCTCTGATAGGTCCCACTTTTTCCTTAACTAATCTTTTTGCATTAATGTATTGGTAAAACATCTTTGGGTTATCTTTAACTTTACTTGCTAATCTTTTTTTCATGCCCTCTCTTTGATTTCCTTATTTCCCTTTTTACTTCGTCCCTGCACTTCCTATATTCGTATAGGCTATCTGCAGTGCTTAGTTCTTTGTGCCTATCGTACGCTTTCTTTTTCTGTTTGATCTCCCCCTGCATTCTTCTAGACGACCCTGAGATTCCTGAGAACATCATAAACCTCTTTTTTTAATCTAATGCTATCCTTAATCTGTTTAGTAAGCTAATCTTTTTCGCTGAGTTTTATTTTTTTAATGGGACATATCTTTGAACATTTTGAATCATTTCTTCATATGTTTCCGACTTGTTATTCACTGCCATACCTTTTAAACCTATTTACCCAATTAACTTTAGACAATTCTCCCCTCATAACCATGTATTTGACTTTGTTTAAATTTAAGACTCTTGTTTGACACTGGAGTATGCCACTCCCAAAATTAATATGGAATTCAATTATATTATGATCACTTTTTCCCAGAGTGTCTTTTAGTATGAAATGACTAATTATCTCTGTGTCATTACACAATACAAGGTCTAAAATAGCTTTATCTCTAGTTGGTTCTATAATGTTGTTCTAGGAAGCTTTCGTCTTCCAGACTACTTTTGCTAATTTGATTTGTCCAGTATATATGAAGATTAAAGTCCCCCATGATTACATTGCCTTTATTACAAACTTCCGTATTTTTTGCGTAATGCTCTGTCCAATGGTATAACTGCTTTTCTGGGCCTATAAACTATTCTCATCAGCTGTTTTTTTAACTCTTGTTATTCCTAATCCTCTCACATTCTGATTCTACTTCCTGATCTTCTGAGCCAAGATCTTACTACTGTCCTTAGCCATCTTTTATTATCAAAGACACTACTCCTTTTCCATTCTGCCTATCTTTTCGAAAGGTTGTGGACCCTGGAATATTTATTCCGAACTTCGGTCACTGTGCAACCATGTGTCTCTACTGGCGATTACATCAAACCCATTTATCCTATTTTGCCACTAGCTTCTGAATGATGTAACAAATGCTTTGTGCATTCAGATAAAAAGCCCTTAATTTTATATTTTTTTAACACTGTTCTTTGCATGGTCTTATTTGCTGATGCATTGTTTTATCGTTCAACACTCTGTCCCTTCTGCTTGTCTTCATCCAAATTGCAACATTGCCCTGTTGCCTTCTCTTTGGATTTCTAAACCTCCTTACACCTGACCCATTCCCCAGCCCCGTCCCTTTTTGTTCAAAGACCTATCCACAGCCCTAATTGTACAATTTGCCAGGACACTGATCCCAGCCCAGTTTAAGTGGTTGAGGTTTTCTCTTGGATTCACTTTTCTTAAATGCAGTTGCTTCGTACATGTACATCAGCAAAACTGGGAAAAAATATAAGTAATATGTAATCTCATTGAGAAGCCACCTAAGACAAAAATAAACAATTTTCGTCAGATGAGTTTTCCTTTTTAATGTTTTTTCCCCCTTTTTTGTATCTTGGACCTCCCTCTGCTTTATTGGCTGAGATAATGAGTAGGCACCCTGCTTCATGTTTCCTTTTATGGCGATCTGAAACCAGACGTGAAGGTGAGGTGGAATTTTTAAGAATTAAGCCTGTGACTGATTTGCTATACAAGCAGTAGCAGAGGGAGAGCTGTCCTCATTTACGCTTCTAATGACCAGTTACTGAGTGGCATATTTATAAGTCTGGAACTAGGTTACCTGTTTGGTCTTTGGTAGGGGGAATTGTGTGTGACTTGGATATTTAAAATTATTCAATGTAATCGATGAATAAGCTTTTCCTGAAAGTGTGAAATCGTGCAGAACAATCTCAACATTTCTATAATTGAATAAACTGGCCTGATGGGAACTCATTTCATTGAGTTGGAATTTTGTGTAAATAGACTCAGCATATTAGTTTACGGCACAATAGTGTATATGAATCATTCGAAGACATGCTGTTAATTATTTATGCTTTTCAAAAACCTCCAAACATTACATTGAACATTCAGCATGACAGTTTATTGGATCATATGTTTTTTATTAAACCTTTCTCCTGTATTTGCCATTGACTTGACTTTTTAAAAAAAAATTAAGAATCATTGTAGTAATTAGGCTAGGTTCCTAGCAAATCCATAGACACCTGTTCTTATTTGACAAATCGAGGATATAATTCACAGTTTTATATGTTTTGAGTTCAGACTAACCCCAGATTTAATCTTTCTACATGTTTTTAAAAATCCATGATTGAACCATGTTTAAATAGTGTAGATGGTTATTTAAAATGTTATCTAATCCAAATTGAATTCGCACTGGGAGGATTTCACCATGTATGGGTTTAAGTGTTCCTTAAAGACTTACTGTAACCTAACTTTCAAGATAGAAGAGGTTTACTTCAACCTAAAAATAAGAAGTGCAAATCATGGAATAGTACAGCACAGAAGGAGGCCATTCAGTTTTTCAATTTTTGCAGTTTTTGAAGAGTAATCCAGTTAGCTCCATTTTCCTGCATTTTCTCCATGTTCCTGTAATTTTTTTCTCTTTTTGAATGTTTTCTTTTGAATTTCCTTTTGAAAGTTACTATCGAATCTTTATACCCCACAGTATCAGACAGCATATTCCAAATCTTAATATGAAAGCAATATACTGCGGATCTAAAATTAAAACAAAGTGCTAGAAATACTCAGTTGGCCTGGCAGTACCTTAGGATAGACAGAGTTAATGTTTTGAGTCACGTGACTCTTCAGAAGGTAGAAATGTGATAGGTTTTATGCAGGTGAAAGGGTGGGGGGAGGGGTAAGGAAGAACAAAAAGGATAGAGTAGAGGGTGAGAGAGATTAAATGATAACGATGTCATGGAACATAAGGCAACAGGAATGGTAATGGTAAGAAGCAAAGTATTTGTCCAGAGTGAGAATAAATGGCAGAACAATGAACAGCTCTGCCCAAAAGCAGAAAAATTAAAAACATGATTAGCCAGGCATGTGGAAAAAAACAGAATTAAACTGGGGCACAAAGTTCATGGTCTGACATTGTTGAACTCAGGATTGAGTACAGAAGGCTGTAAAGTGCCTAATCAGAAAATGATGTGCTGTTACTCGAGCTTACATTGCGCTTCACTGGAACACGGCAGCAGAACGAGGACAGAAATGTGAGTGTGAGAGCAAGGTGGTGAATTAAAATGGCAAACAACCGGAAGCTCAGGGTCATGCTTGTGGATAGAGCGGAGGTGTTTTGCAAAGTGGTTAGCCAATCTGCATTTGGTCTGCCCAATGTAGAGAAAACCGCATTGTGAGAAGCAAATACAATATACGAAATTGAAAAAAGTACAGGTAAATTACTGCCTCACCTGACAAGAGTGTTTGAGGCCTTGGACAGTGAGGAGAGAGGAGGTAAAGGAGCAGGTGTACACCACTTGCAATTGATTGGAAGGTGCAGTGGGAAGGGGACAAAGGTGCTGAAGATAATTTGAGGGGTGGACCAGGGTGTCCTGGAGGGAAGAATGCTGATGGGATGGGAGGAGAGAGGTAAATATGTTTGGTGGTGGCATTACCCTGGAGAACACGAGAAATAGGAGCAGGCCCGTCGAGCCTGCTCCGGCATTCATTACGATCATGGCTGATCTTAGGCTTCAGCTCCAGTGTCCTGCCCATATCCATTGATTCCCTGAGAGACCAAACATCTGTCTATCCCAGCCTTAAATGTTTTCAACGATGGAGCGTCCACAACCCTCTTGGATAGAGATCCAAAACTTCACTGCCCTTTGAGTGAAGTAATTTCTCCTCATCTCAGATATAAATGATTGGCTCCTTATCCTGAGACTGTGCCCCTATATTTTCGACTCCCCGAGCAGTAGAAACAATCTCTCAAACAATCTAATTAACAAGCCCCTTCAGAATTTTGAAGGTTTCACTGAGGTTGCCTCTCACTCTTCTAAACTCCAGAGAACGTAAGCCCAAATTACTTAGCCTCTCATCATAGGAGAACCCCCTCACCCCAGGGACCAATTTAGTGAATCTTCGCTGTACGCCTTCAATGGAAGTATAAAGGTGTCAGCTGTGGCTCAGTTCATAGCACCCTCGCCTTTGAATCAGAGGGTTGTGGGTTCATGTCCCACTCCCGGAAACCAAGAACTGTTACTGTACTCGAAAGAGTTGCAATCTGTGACTGTTGATAACTCGAAAGAGTTTCAATGGAAGTATATCCTTTCTTAAATGTGGAGATCAAAACTGCATATGGTATTCCAGATGTAGCCTCACCAAAACCCTGTACAGTTGTAGCAAGACTTCTTTATTCCTGGATCCAATCCC
The DNA here is from genome assembly GCF_964194155.1 of Cetorhinus maximus. Taxonomy (NCBI): domain Eukaryota; kingdom Metazoa; phylum Chordata; class Chondrichthyes; order Lamniformes; family Cetorhinidae; genus Cetorhinus; species Cetorhinus maximus. The sequence goes on from NC_135881.1 coordinate 153,878,420, forward strand.
TTTGCAATAAAGACCAACATGCCATTTGCCTTCCTAATTGCTTGCTGCACCTGCATGCTAATGTTCTGCATTCCTTCCACGAGCACACCCACATCACTTTGAACATCAACACTTACAAGTTTCTCACCTGTTTAAAATTCTGCTTTTCTATTCTTAGGACCAAAGAGAATAACCGCACACTTCGCTACATTATACCCCATCTGCCATCTTGTTGCCCACTTACTTAACCTGTTCATATCTCTTTGCAGCCTCCCTATGTCCACCCTACAGCTTACCTTTCCATCTAACTTGGTATCATCAACAAACTTGGACACATTACTCTCTGTCCTTTCATCTAAGCCATTCTTATAGATTATAAATAATTGAGGCCCCAGCACTGATCCTTGTGAAACTCCACTATTCACTGCTGCCAAATTGAAAATATCCTGTTTCTGCCCACTCTGCTTTCTATCTGTTAACCAACCTTCTATGCAAGGTGGAGGTGATGGAAATGTTGGGGAATAATCCTTTGAATGCGTAGGTTCGTGGGGTGAAAAGTGAGGACAAGAGGAATCCTATTGCGATCCTTGGAGGGAGGGGAAGGGGTGAGAGCTGAAGTGCAGGAAATGAGTTAGGCATGATTGAGGGCCCTGTCAACCACAGTGTGGTGAAGGGGAAATCCTCAGTTGAGGAGAAAGGAAAGCATATCAGAAGCATTGTTGTGGAAGGCTGCATCATCAGAACAGATGTGACAGAGATGGAGATACTGGGAAATAGGAATGGAATGCTTATAGGAGGCAGTGTGTAGAAGGTATGGCCGAGGTAGCTGTGGGAGATGGTGGGTTTATAATGAAAATTAGTAGATAGCCTATCCCCAGAAATCGAGACATAGAAGTCAAGGAAGGGAAGGCAACTGTAGGAAATAGACCATGTGAAGGTGAAAGGAGGATGGAAATTGGAAGCTAATGTGAAGACAGGTATAACTAGGACCCATGTGGTAACCCCTAGCAACACCTTTGAGCAATTTCTCTTTTACCTTGTTTTAATGGGAGATCAAATTCATCCAGGCAAAGGAGGGTGGTGGTGTATGGGGACTGGTTGGGCCTTTGTTCATGGAAGAAGCGGAGAGCCCTCAAAACATTGTGGGGTTGTGTAGGGGGTGTTCTGGAGGTGTAGACAGTTTGGACATCCATAGTGTAGAAGAGATAGATAGAACTAAGAAACTGGAAATTGTTGAAATAATATGGGGCATCAGAAGAATCACAGATGTAGGTGGGAGGAGACTGGACAAGGGGAGAAAACAAATAGAGTTGAGATAAGAAGAAATCAGTTCAGTGGGGTAGGAACAGGCTGAAATGGTGGGTCTACCAGGACAGTTTTGTTTGTGGATTTTGGGAAGGAGGTAGAAATGGACTGTTGAGTGTTGGGGGCCTTTAAGATGGGAAGCTGTGGAGGGAAGATCTCCAGACAGTCCTGAGAAGGGCGTGAGAAAGGCAGTGGCGGTGGGAGATAAAAACCGGCGGCAGAGAGGGAAGCCCAGCACATGGAGAGCAGAGCTGTGTGAGAAGGGCAGCGATGGTGGGAGATAAAAACTGGCGGCAGAGAGCCCTTTCAACCTGTTTCTACCCGTCAGAGCTGAAGTGTGACTTGAAAGGAAAACAGGATTGGTGGGCATCTCTTCCATGTCTCTTTTGATTGGCCAGGTGATTTAAATCAGATGTTCATACAAAGAGTACAGTTAAGAAATTGACTTTTAAAATATTTACTATCCAAATTAAATAGAATAGAGATGGCTGGGCAGGTGATGTTTTGTGGTATGTGGGAGCTGGTGCGATCCATGGTGACCACACCTGCAGCAAGTGTTGGCTGCTCGAGGAACTTTGGCTCAGAGTTGATGAGCTGGAGTCCAAGCTGCAGACACTGCGACACGTCAGGGAGGGGGAGGGTTACCTGGACAATGTGTTTTAGGATACAATCACACCTCTTAGACTAATTACATCAAATTTGGTCCGTGGCCAAGGACAGGAGAGTGTGACTGCGAGTGAGGCAGGTATGGGAATCCAGAATTTAGCTTTGGAGGAGCCTCAGCCGGTGCCCTTGTCCAATAGGTACGAGGTTCTTGATCCCGGTGTGGACGAGGGCACAAACTGCAGGGAGGATGAGCGAACTGATCACAGCACCATGGTACCGAGTGCCATTCAAGTGGGGGGAGCAAAGAGAAATGTAGTAATAGGGGAAAGCATAGTTAGAGAAATAGATACTGTTCTCTGCAGCAAAGACGGAGTCCCAAAGGCTGTGTAGCCTACCCGGTGTCAATATGAAGGACATCTTTTCTGGGCTGGAGAGGAACTTGGAATGGGAGGGGAAGGATCCAGTTGTCATGGTCCACGTAGGTACCAACGACATAGGTAGGACAAGGAAAGAGGTTTTGCTGAGGGACTACGAGTAGCTCTGGGCTAAATTAAAAAGCAGAACCACAAAGGTAATGATCTTTGATTACTACCTGAGTCACGTGCAAATTGGCATAGGGTAAATAAGAGAGAGGTAAATGCGTGGCTCAGAGATTGGTGTGGGAGAAATCGGGTTCCAATTCATGGGGCACTGGCACCAGTACTGGGGAAGGAGAGAGCTGTTCCGTTGGGACAAGCTTCGTTTGAACCATGTTGGGACCAGTGCCCTGGCAAACTGTAGAACTAGGATTGTAGATAGGGCTTCAAGCCAATTAGTTGGGGGGAGGGTTCAATTGAAGGGAAGTTTATAACATCAAAAAGAAACGAGAGAGCAGAGGTGCAGGGTAGTGAAGAGATGAACGACAGTCAAAGTGTGACAGGAAGGGGCAGAAAATATAAGCAGAAGAGTGTAGCAGAAATTAGAACCAGAATGAGTAATAATGGTAAAAAGCCGAAGCTTGAGGCTCTTTATCTCAATCCACGCTGCATTTGTAACAAGGTAGATGAGTTGTCGGCACAAATAAAAATAAATGGATATGTCTTGATAGCTATTATAGAGATGTGGTTGCAGATTGACCAAGACTGGGAACTCAATATTCAAGGGTATTCGATGTCTGGTAAAATAGGCGAAAAGGAAAAGGAGGTAGGGTAGCTTTGTTAATAAAGGAAGGTATCAGTGCGGTGGTGAATAGTGATATAGGTGCAATAGATTATGATGTGGCATCAGTTTGGCTGGAAATAAGGGATAGCAAGGGGAAGAAGTCACGGCAGGGATTCGCCTATAAGCCCCTGAAGAGTCGCCTCGCTGTAGGACAAAGTATAAATCAGGAAATAACGGAGGTGTGTAAGAAGGGCGTTACAATTGTCATGGGTGATTTTAACCTGCATATTGACCGGACAAATCAGATTGGCAGGTGTAACATGGAAGGCAAATTTGTAGGTGCATCAGGGATTGTTTCTGAGAGCAATACATTGGAGAGCCAACCCAAGAACAGGCTATTTTAGATCTAGTAATGTGTAACGAAGTGGGATTAATAAGAGATCTCATAGTTAAGGATCCCCTGAGGGGTAGCGATCACAACATGGTAGAATTTCAAATTCAGTTTGACGGCGACAGCTTGGGTCTCAAAACAGTGTCCTCAACTTAAATAAGGGCAATTACAGAGGCATGAAGAAAGAGTTGTCTAAAGCGGGCTGGGAAAATAGACTAAGGGGAAGGTCAGTGGATGAGCAGTGGCAGACATTTAAGCAGATATTTCATAACACTCAGCAAAAATTTATATCAGTCAAAAAGAACTTGATGAGAAGGATGAACCACCTGTGGTTAACAAAGGCGGTGAAGGAGAGTATCCAATCAAAAACTAAGTCGCACAAAGTGGCGAAAACTAGTGGTAGACCAGAGAATTGGGAATTTTTTTAGGAACCAGCAGTGGATGACTAAAAAGCTAATAAAGAGGGAGAAAATTGATTATGAAAGTAAATTTGCAAGAAATATAAAAACAAACAAAGAGCTTCTACGGGTATATAAAAAGAAAGAGAGTAGCTAAAGTGAGCATGGGAACCTTGGAGGACGCGACTGGAGAATTGATAACGGGGAACTGGGAAATGGCAGATAACTTAAACCAATATTTTGCATCGGCTTCATGGTGGAGGACACTATAAACGTTCCAAAGATATCAGATAAGCAAGAAGCTAATGGGAGGAAAGATCTTGTAACAGTCTCTTTCACAAGGGACAAAGCATTTGAGAAACTAATGGGACTAAAGGCAGACTAGTTGCCTGGACCTGATGGCCTGCATCCAAGGGTTTTAAAGGAAGTGGCTGCAGAGATAGTGGAGGCATTGGCCAAAGTATTCCAGAGCTTGCTGGATTCCAGGACGGACCCAGTGGATTGGAGAACCGCTAATGCGATGCCCCTGTTCAAGAAGGGAGGGAGACAAAAAGCAGGAAACTATAGGCCAGTCAGCCTAACATCTGTCATTGGGAAAATGCTGGAGTCCATTATTAAGGAAGAAATAGGACATTTAGAAAAGCTTAATGCATTGAAACAGTGTCAATATGGTTTTGTGAAAGGGAAATCATGTTTGACGAATTTGCTAGTGTTCTTTGAGGATATAACAAGCGGAGTTGATAAAGGGGAACCGGTAAATGTAGTGTATTTGGATTTCCAGAAGTCCATTCAATAAGGTGCCACATAAAAGGGCATTGCACAAGCTAGGAGCTCTCAGTATTGAGGGTAACGTATTAGTATGGATTGAGGATTAGTTAACACACAGAAGACAGAGTCGGGATTACTGGAAAGATGTAACTATTGGAGTGCCACAAGGATCAGTCCTAGGGCCTCAATTATTTATATTATTATATAATATTTATATTATACTATCTATATTAATGACTTGGCAGAGGGGGCAGAGTTTAATGTATCCAAATTCGCTGACGATACAAAAATAGGCGGAAGGGCATGTTGTGATGAGGACATAAGGAATCTGCAAGGGGATACAGATAGGTTGAGTGAGTGGGCAAAAACTTGGCAGATGGAGTTTAATGTAGGAAAGTGTGAGGTCATGCACTTTGGTAGGAAAAATCAAAAGGCAGACTATTATTTAAATGGAGAGAGACTCCAGAAAAGTGCAGCACAAAGAGATCTGGGTGTTCTTGTGCATGAAACACAAAAAGTTAGCAAGCAAGTGCAGCAAATAATTAAGAAGGCAAATGGAATTTTGGCCTGTATTGCTAGGAGATTTGAGTTTAAAAATAGGGAAGTCTTGATACAACTGTATAGGGTGGTGGTGAGGTCACACCTGGAGTACTGTGTATAGTTTTGGTCTCCGTACTTAAGAAAGGATATACTGGCATTGGAGGCGGTTGAAAAGAGGTTGAAAACTAGGCTGAATCCTGGGATGAAAGGGTTGACTTATCAAGAATGGGCTAAACAGGTTAGGCCTTTATTCATTAGAGTTTAGAAGAATGAGGGATGATCTTATTGAAATGTACAAGACTCTGAGGGGACTTGACAGGGTAGATGTTGAGAAGATGTTTCCACTAGTGGGGTAATCGCGAACTAGGCGACATAGTTATGGAATAAGGGGACACTCATTTAAAACTGAGATGTGAAAGAATTTCTTCTCTCAGGGTGTAGTGACTGTCTGGAATTCTCTACCCCAGAGAGTTGAGGAGGCTAGATCACTGAAAGTATTTAAAGAGGAGGTAGATGGATTTTTGAAATATCGGGGAGTTGAGGGTTGTGAGGAGCTGGCACGAAAGAGGAGTTGAGGCCTGGGGCAGATTAGCCATGACCTTATTGAATGGCAGGGCAGGCTTGAAGGGCCGAATGTCCTACTCCTGCTCCTATTTCTTATGTTCTTATGTCCTGGAAACAATGGCTTGATGTTAGGTGGTGGGGTCATGGTCCAGGGGGAGGTGGAAGTTGGCACCCAGTCTCTGCAAGGTAGAGGCCAGTATGCCTGACAACAGCAGCACCACCATTGTCAGCAGCTTTGATAACAACGTCAGCTTATACCTGAGTGAAGCGAGTGCAGCAAGTTCAGAGGGAGACAGGTTGATGTGAGTGACGGAAGCAGAGAAATTAAGATGGCTATTTAAATCCTAACCACTGCGTGAAAAAGTCCCTCTGAATATCAGCTGCATTCATATCTGGGATGTAAGAAGTCTTGCTTGCTGAGATCTGCATTTTTTTTTTTCACTATGACTAAATTGAATAATCTTGAAATGCTGCAGAGCTCAATGTTGATGACTACAGTAGGATTAATTTCTGCACAGCTGTTTCTCTCACTATCATTCCTTACTTCTGGTATTTATGGCTTCGATGAGGTTAATGACCTAAGGAATTAATTTTGAGGGACTACTGTGCTCAATGATATAAGGGAGCTGTGAAATATAATCATTGATTCAGTGGCGTTTCAATAATTGTGTCATTTTGACAATGCATTAATTTTGTTTACTCGGTCACTAAATTCCTAACACCAGTTAAGTTCACTGTATAAACACTTATTCTACCAATAAGCCAAAATAGGTAGAAAAGCAAAAGGGCACTTATTTTTGTTTGACAGTTTTCATCCCTCTTTCCTGAGAGTTATTGACTCCTTTGGAAAAATGGGTGTTGTAGACAGACAACCAGTGCCCCATTGCCCAAGTGGCCATTCTTCATGCAAAAGCCTGGACATGCAATATCTTCAAGCTGTTTGAGTGAAATGTCAGAGTCAAGCATCTGACATCTACATTTGTATTTGGAAGCAGCAGATGTCACAGAATCAAGGGAATTCAAGCAAATGTCAGTTGCAGTGCCCGTACTGTTGAACTGCATGCCCAAGATCCTCTTAACTCAGTTCACATCAAAAATTGAACCTGGGACTTTCCAGTCTGTAAAGATGTTAAAATGAAGCAGAGTTCTTGGTAACTTATTTTAAAAAGGGTTACTGGTGATGAAATCTTTTAAAATAAATGCAGCTTTATGAAGCAACCATTTTTTTCAAATATTGTAAATTGTTTGTAACAGGCTGAAGAAATTGCTTAAAGGATAAATGTTTAAACAGTCATTTGGATGCAGGCAGTACCTATAAAGTGGGTGTCCATTATTTCTGCACTTACCATGGCTCTAATCATTTCTCGATTTCTTGTTTTTCTTGACTTGTACTTAATTTCTAATTCTACCTATTTTATTTATTGTGTATTCTCTTACTATATTGTACACTGTCCAGGAAATGTTTGGTGGATGGTGTTCCATCCACCGCCTTAAAGATTCACTCCCTCTGCCACTGACAAACAGTGGCAGCAGTGTACCTTATACAAGATGCATTGCAGCAAGTGGCCAAACTTTCATCCAGAGCACCCTCCAAATCCATGGACTCGACCACCTGGAAGGTCAAGGGAAGCAGACCCATGAGAACATCACCACCTGCAAGATCCCCCCAAGCCACACGCCATCCTCACTTGGAACTATTTTGCCGCTCCTTCACTATTACTGGGTCAAAATCTTGGAGCTCCCTAACAGCACTATGGGTGTCCCTATACCAGATAGGCTGCAGTGGTTCAAGAAGGAATCACCATCCCAAGGGCAATTAGGGATGAGCAACAAATGCTGACCTTGTCACTGATGCTGACATCCCATGAAAGAATGAAAATAAACACGCAGCTGCAATTAATCCAGTATTCTTGCAAATTGGCAACTCCGTTAGGGTATCTGGAGCACTAATACAAAAGCAAGATGCTACTTCACTGCTTAAAAGGGTGGTAGAGGCAGAAACCCTCATAACATTTAAGAAGTATTTGGATGTGCACTTGCGATGCCATGGCATACAAGGCTATGGGCCTAGTGCTGGAAAATGGGATTAGAATAGTTAGGTACTTGTTTGACCGGTGCAGGCTCGATGGGCAGAAGGACCTTTTTCTGTGCTGTAGACCTCTATAGCTCTATGATTACAGATGCTGGAAATTTGAAATAAAAACAGCAAATGACGGAAATGCTCAGCAGGCCAGGCAGCATCCGTGGAGAGAGAGAAACAAAATTAACGTTTGAGGTTGATAACCTTTCGTCAGAACTAGGGAAAAAAACTAGAGATGTAACAGGTTTAACAAGTTCCAAGTATAGAGGCAAGGAAGGGAGGGAAGGACAAAACAAAAGGGAAGGTTTGTCTTAGTGTGGAAGGCACCTCACAGGAGCATTATCAAGCAGATTTGATGCCGAGCTATGTACGGTGTTTTTAGGGCAGATGGCCAAAAACATGGGCAATACAGTAGGTTTTGAGGAGTGTTATAAGTGATAAAAGAGAGGTAAAGAGGCAGAGAGGTTTAAGGAGGAAATTCCAAAACTAAGTGCTACACAGTTGAAAGCACTCAGCATTTGTGGAGGAAATGAAATTCGGATTCTGAAGGTGCCAGGTTTAAATGAATGCGTATCTCGGAGAGCTGTGGGGCTGGAAGAGATTAGAGAGATAGGTGTGAGGCCATGGGAAACGAGGATGAGAATTTTTAAATCTGGATGTTGCTTAACTGGGTATTATTGTAGTTCAGGAAACACAGGAATGATGGATGGACAGACCTGGAATGCATTGGAATAGTTAAGTATCGAGGTAAGAAAGGCATGGATGAGGGTTTCAGCAGTATTGAACCGAGGCTCAGATGGATGAGACAGGATCCAGGTGATGTTAGGGAGTTGGTGGTCTGTGATAGCATGGATATTTGGCCAGTAGCTCACCTTGGAGTTAAATATGAGACCGAGCTTGTGGAAGGTCTGGTTCAGCATCATACCGTTGTCAGGGAGTGAGATGGTGATGGTAGTTAGCAAATAGAGTTTGTTGTAGGGACCAAAGACAGACAGTGGCTTCAGCCTTTCCAATAATTGCAGGAAATTTCTGCTCATCCAGTCTGCATGTTGGACAAGCAGCCCGATAATTTAGAGACAGTGGAGGAGTCGAGAGAGGCAACTGTCAGGCAGAGCTGGGTATCATCAGTGTATATGTGGAAATTAAATGGCAACGGGAATGATGGTGGAAGACAACGGTAATGAGACAATGATTGAATCAAAGGATGGGTCGGGGAAAGCTAAACCTGACAATGCAGAATCATTACTAGCAAATGCTGTCTGGAAAAAAATGAGAAAAATGGTTATGATCTGAAATTGTAGAATTAAATGTTGAGTCTGGAAGGCTGTAAAGTGCCTAATTGAAAGTTGAGGTGCTGTTTCTTGAGCTTCTGTTGAGCTTAATTAGAATAATGTGAGGAATGGAAGACAGAGATCAAAGTGGTGGTGGGATGGAAAATTAAAATGGCAAGCAAAAGGAAGATCAGGGTTGCAGAATAAACTGAAGTGTTACACAAAGCGATCACCACTCTGTTTGATCTCCCCAAATCATGAGCAGCGAATATAGTATACTTCATGAAAGAAGTGCAAACAAATCGCTGTTTCACCTGGAAGGAGTCTTTGGGGCCTTGGATGATGTGAAGGGAGGAGGTAAAAGGACAATGTTGCATCTCCTACGCTTCCATAGTAAGTGCTTTGGAAAGGGGATGGACTGTCTGGGGTGAATGAAGGGTGGTCATGGAGGGAACTGTTCCTTTGGAGTGCTGGGAGGGGAACATCTTTTGCAGCGTCATGCTGGAAGTGGTGGAAATAATGGACGACAATCTGTTGATTACAGAGGTTGGTGGGGTGAAAGATGAGAACGAGGGAAATGTTTGTAGAACTGGAACAAACAATGTTCCACATATTGCACGATAAAATAGGCACAGCTAAGACGCATACAAGTTCTCAAAGCAACACCTTTTACTTGGAAGAAGTGAGAGGAGTCAAAGGGGAAGCTGTTTGTCTGGCAGAACTTGTTTTTACAGTAGAGAAGTGTGACGTTGGATGGGCATTGGTTGGATGTCCATTCAAAGATGAAATGGAGAGCCTTTAGGTCGTTCTGATTGAGGGTCGGGGGTGTAGAGAGAATGGACATCTATGGTGCAAAGAAGTCAGTTTTGACCTGGAAACTGTTAAAGTAGACGAGGGCATTGGAAAATTTGAGAATGTAGGTGGGAAGAGTCAGGGCAAGTGGACAAGAAATAGTCAAGCTAAGAGGAAATCAGTTCCATGGGGCAAGAACAGGCTGAAACGATAGGTCTACTAAGGCAGTCCTAGTTTGTCAATCTTGGGTAGAAGTGGCCTGTGCTGGTTTGGGGCACTGAGGTCGGAGGCTGTATAGGGAAGGTCTCCAGAGGAGATGAAGTCAGAGACAGTCTAGGAAACGGAGTCTTGATGTTGATGGTGAGTCATGGGCCAGGGGCAGATAGGAAGAAATGTTAGTGTTGATGTTCAGCTTCTGCAAGGCAGAGAGGTTGGTTCACTAAACAACGATAGTGCTGATCTTATCCCACTTTTAATGATAATGTTGGGGTTGGATATGAGAGAATGGAGTGTTGCAAGGTCAAAGTTAGTGAGTGGAGAAGAAACATTGAGGTGGCCAATGTCATGCTGGCAATTTCCAAAGAATAGATCTTATGAGGTTGGGAGGCCAGGTGGAAGGACAATTCTGAAGATGAAAGATTCATTCGAGGTCGTGAGTGTTAAGGGGATGAAGCTGAGGCCTTTCACCTCCATGAGCCCAACTTGTTTTGAGCCCAGCCTGATGCCAAGCTCTTCAGTTGCCTTCACTCTTTTACTAGGAGTATATGGACTGTTACTCTATTTGAATTTCTTTTCTAAATTAACTTTTCATGTTATCTAATTATATACTTTTATTTGGTAGATTAATAAAATTGTAATATTGCTGATTCCCAGCAGTGTTCCAGTTGGCTTCTGGACCTTTGAGCTATACCTAAAGAAAGAAAAAATCTGCAGGATTTTTGCTCTTTCCATCAGGCCATCCCTGTTGGAAAGTGCCCATGGTTGGTGTACACTAGGATAAGTTCTGATGTGATTTTTGCACCCCTGTCCCCACCCTTGCCACCCTGCTTTCAGTTATTGCAGGATAGACAGTTGGGCAAGGATACTTTAGCACTCTGGTACTCCACGAAATGTATTGCAGCATTGCCTTCAAGATTAGAGGATTTAAAGAGTAGAAAATTGGGAGTTGGAAAATTGCAACAATAGCAATCTTACCATGTTCAGGCATATAGCTCCAAGTGCTGGGCATGTAAATTGATTAACATTTGATGGGCCTATGCTTGTTGGCTAAACACGATGATTCTAACCTGCAAACAAATGACAGATGCAGTACCTTGGATTTGCAGTGTTGTTTACTAACAGTGGCACTTTTAAGGAAACTTGGTGTACTTGGTTCATAGGAGAAAATTAATTGATAAATATGTAATATATATTTTTGATTTGTTGCACTTAGATTTTACAATTGTGATAAAAAATATTAGAATCAAAACTGCCGTTACTTGATTTAGCAAATATATTTCAGGAAATGGGGGCTGATGTCAGATGCCATTCTGATAATCCCTGGGTTTTTGTTATTCCAGAAGAACCCAGTGCTTTGAGGAATTGGTAATAACCATTTGTAGTTTTTAATATAGATTTGTCTATTTTTGGTAGCAGTGAATCTCCAGTAGCAAGTAAAACCTGCTGTCATTAACTCAAGTTGTACGTTAGTGTTATAGTGGATTAAATGCAGCCATCGGCAATACTTTTCAGTGGCATATTCGGCTGAACAAATATTTGGCATGCTGCTAATTTGGTGGAATGATGTGGAAAAACTATGCAGAATCATCCTGGGACACCTTGAATGTGTGAAGCAGGAATTAAAGGGCTGCATATTTGTCGTAATTTTGTAACTTTTTGTATCCCGTTTAGACATTCTTGAATTTACTGCAAACATTTCACATTGGTTCTGGACCAAAAGCAAGCCCTTGTTTCTGTGACTTCTGAGGACCTTTTTTTTTACAAAAATGCATATTTTCTTTTGTTTGACATTATATATAAATGTTCGCAATCACTCCGCCATTATTCATTCTGGAAACACAGTGAGGCCATCTCCACTTTTTAGTCCCATTACCATCTCCTTTTGCCTAGCACTGCCATCCCATTTTGCCATCTAATTTCTCCTGTCTTCCACCCTATTGTAGGTCTTCTCTTTTGTCCTGTCCCTGTACCTGTTTAAAACCTGTTGTGTCTCTAACTTTTTCCAGCTCTGATTAAAGATCATATACCTGAAACATAACTATCTCCACAGAGGCTGCCTAATCTGCTGAATATCTCCAGCATTTTCTTTTTCTATTTATGGGAATGAGTTATGTTGGCAGTGATGCAAGTGGTTTATTTTTCAGAAACCACTCGTACCTCATGTGATCTGTTTGTACAATACTTATGTCACATTTTTTATTGTTACTTGCTCAAATAGTTTAAAATGCTATTCTTGCTGTTTAGTGACATATTTGCGAGGTCAGTTTGAACGTGGAATTCAGAGATTGGATGGGGGAGAAATTGGCTTTCAATTAGTTTTAATATTGCTATTAAGATGCTATTAAAACGATGTGTCATCGACTAATGTTCACCTGAATGTTTCTAATGATTGTGCATCTTTGAGTTGCTATTGTGTCACAAAATTAACAGCCCTTGGTTTAGAAGACACTCGTGTAAATTTATTTTAATATTACCAATAGTGATTTGACCCTTGTCCAGCATGAGAATGTTATATTAAAACTTATCTGAATATGTTTATTCATGTATTTGTGAGGTCACAGTTTGAACATGGAATTTGGAGATTGAATGGAGGAGAAATTAGCTTTTAATTGACTTTAATGTTGCTATTAAAATGAATATTAATTAAGGTAACATGTCTCTCTTTCCAGCAATATTCAAGTTCTGTACTACCAAATGACTGTTTATATACAGATATACAGTGCCAGGAAGCTGTGGACATGTATCTTTGTTGGTTGCTTTTCTGCAGCACACCAATAGCTGAAGTAATTTTCTCTTTGTTGAACTACTGCTGATAAAACTACTTAAACGTTTTAAAAAGTGTTTCTTGATTAAAAATATTTAAAAGGGATTAAAATTATTTAAAAGTATTAAAAACTTCCAAACTACTTAATCATTATGAAGCACCAAGCTGAACACTGGCTTGATATCAAGGAGTATGACAACTTCTGGTAATATGCCTCGCTACTCAGCTTCGGGCATGAGTTCACCACTGGAACTATGTTGCAGGAAGGAGAGAGCAAGTTCCTGCTGCAGCCGATGCACAAGGTAATTTTGGTTTCTCCTGGGCAGTCAGTGGCAAACGCTGCAGCTTCACCGTTCAGAGGAAAATCTGGGCTGCAATTTTAACTATAGCCTACTGATACTTTGAATTAATTTAGATTAACCTATGTAAGTAAGCAAAATAAATGATTGTGATAAAACTTTGTTAAACAACTTTAAATTCAGAGGTTGAAAAAAACTGCCAGTGCATAGATTCCAACCAGCAGCCTGATAAAGGCGGATAGTGTAATAAATGCTGTTTTCAGTTTCTCCTAATGGCTTAGTGAACTTAGCTAGTGAGTAGCTGAACCATACAAATCAGAGGTTCCAGTTCAGTACCCAGTCTGAGTCAGCTGACTGCAGCCAGGACCGGAGAAGCAGCAGTGCCCTGTTTTAGTGAAGGGAGAATTGCCCAGGATTATTGCTCCTGAACAATATTCAGAAACCCTTGCTGGAAGTGTGAATGTATTAGGTGAGTATATCTTCAAGCTTCATATGATGCCTATCATGGTATATTGCCCACCAATATTTGCTGTTTCGGCTCATATCTGATTAGTTGCTACTTGGGCATTGCAGTGGTGGATAACTGCTACCAGTGGAACCCTATCCTAGGTAGGTTAGGTGATATTTGCATCTTGGTTCTGGGAAGGGAAATTGTTCTGACCCCTTATTAGTATCCGATAGCCCCTTCAGGAGAGCTGGAAAAAAATCACTGAAGAAAAAATGTAAACAAAATTATGTGTCAAGGAAAACATCCACAATGCTGAACTTATTCTACTGCAGTTACACTGTAGTGCTGACACTAGTGGCGGTCCTGCAAGGTAAATAGTGGAGTGCGACTGCCTTTAGGGAGGTACAGACCTATCTTAAGGGAATTTTTCACTATGCTATCATAGGAAGCAGAGTATAACCAGCAAGCTACCAGTGACATCACCTCCCATTTTTTTTCTGTTTCAGGATGGTTGAAGTTCATCCCACCCATGCAGACTAGCAGTATATAATTATTTTTTTGTATTTCCAGTAGTACTATGGAGCATGCCCAGCAACATAAGTGGGCTGAATTCCAAGCATTGGGAGCCTTGGTATATTATAAGACAATTAAAATTAGAAACAGTTTTGTAATATAAAATCAGCATTAATGGTTTAAAACACATCATGTTGGTTTGTTCAGCTGCACTGGCAGACTGAAAGCCGTGTTGCATTCTGATGACAGAATACAATTAGCAGTGGCAGCATTTCCTTTTTTCAGGCTGGATTAGGTGTTGTGAGTTGCAGCTGTGACCAAAGCCTGACTGAGATAAACAGCATGAATGATAGCTGTGCTTATGGCAGAGTGATTGGATAACATTCAGAATCTGTGGCTCCCAGAGGATGGTGAGAAGAGAGGATGACATCATCTGCTCGGCTCCACATCCTATTGATCATGTGATTAGATATATTGTAATTGGCAGCTACACCGATAGTCAGTGGTGCCAGGCATCATCATCTTGAGAGCTGTGTAAAGCAGCAGCATTTGGAATTCAGTAATATTATTGCAGGTGTGTGGTGGGTCTCAGAAATTTGTTTTCTCTGAACATATACATTTTTTTTTCTGTTCATCATTGATGAACCGTTAATGTTTGGGGTGCAGTCAATTCCATTATGTGCCACTCTACATGTTGTACTTTAGAACACACTGCCTGTAATCCTTGACAGTGTTGCTTCCAGCAAGCACCTGCCAATTTATCTTCACTAAAACATGGTTCAGTAGGTTTCTAGTCAGTGCCTTTTTATAAATTTTATAGCTCACAAAGAATTGTAAAACAATGTTGTTATGAATAAAATTTGTATTTTCAGTTGTTCTCAAGTTAAGTGAAAAGCCCAGAATTGTTGAGTGACTGAGATATTTTATTTTACAGAAATGATTGACTTTTTCCCTCTTTGATGTCTTTTTGTACTTGATAGCTGATAATTTCCATTGTGAAATATTCTGAGAGATTTTTAAATTCCTCTAGAGGAGAGTGCAAGAGGAGGACCCTGAGCCAGGCAGTCAGCAGCAGCTAGAGGAGAGTCCAAGAGGAGGACGAGCCAGGCAGCCAGCAGCACCTAGCACCTAACATCACAGGAGAAACATAAATTCATTGGTTGGTGAGAAACTGCTCTGAGAGAGTGTCATCTAGTAGCTGAGAATTAGAAAAACACATTATTTTTAAAAGAAGGGGCTACTGACATTTAAGTAAGAAACACAAGTAATAGGGAAATAAAGTTGTCGAGGCCAGGTAAAATAAAGTTGCATAACGAAAGGAAAGTAAAATAAAGTTAACGCAAGGGAAGTAAATTGAAGCCATGGCAGGACAGCTTGATCATGTGGAATGCATGTCTTGTAATATGTGGGAAGGCATGAATGCAACTGGTGTCCTAGATGACCACATGTGCAAGAAGTGCCACCAGCTGCACAACCTTGAGCTCTGGGTTTTGGAGCTCGAGCAGCGGCTAGAGTTACTGTGGTGCATCCGCGAGGCTGAGAGCTATGTGGATAGCACACTTCAGAGAGATGGTCACACCGCAGCTTAGGAGCCTGGAGATCGAAAGGGAATGGGTGACGGCAAGGCAGTCCAAGAGAAGTAGGCAGGTAGCACAGAGTCCCCTGGGGTCCCGCTCACCAATTGGCTTTACGTTTTGGATACCGGTGGGGGTGTTGGTTCCTCGGAGCAGTGCAGTCAGAGCAGTCCAGTTTGTGGCACCAGGCAGCATTGTTGTGCAGGAGGGGAGAAAGAAGAGGGGAAGAGCAGCAGTAACAGGGGATTCGTTAGTTAGGAGAACAGACAGCCATTTCTGTGGCCGTAGATATGACTGTAGGATGGTATGTTGCCTCCCTGGTGCCAGGGTGAAGGATGTCACGGCTGCAGGACTTCCTTCTGGGAGTGGGTGATCAGCCAGAGGTCGTGGTCCGTGTTGGTACCAATGGCATAGGTAGGAAAGAGGATGAGGTCCAGAAAGCAGACTTTAGGGAGCTAGGGAGGAGATTGAAAAGCAGGACCTCTAAAGCAGTAATCTCAGGATTACTCCCAGTCCCACGTGCAAGTGAGCATAGAAATAGGAGAATTAAGCGATTAAACATGTGACTGTAAAGCTGGTGTAGGAGGGAGGGCATCAGTTTTCTGAGGCATTGGGACTGGTTCTGGGGAAGATGGGACCTGTACAAGCCGGACGGCCTACACCTGAACAAGTGTGGGATGATTATTCTTGCAGGGAGATTTGCTAGTGTTGGTTGGGAGGTGTGGGGGGTGGGGTTTAAACTAGATTGGTAGGGGGATAGGGAGTGGGAACCTGAGGGCAAATTCAGAGCAGGGAATGGGAGATGGAGAATTAGTGAGTGACTCTGAAAGACAGAAGCAACACAGGTTAAAAAATGCACAGCACAGGAATTTGGCAGCAATAAGTGCAATATGTAAATGCAAGGAGCATAGTAAATAAAGCTAGTGAGCTGAGGGCACAAATAGACACATGGCTGCATGGTATCATCGCTATAACGGAAACTTGGCTTAAGGAGGGACAAAAAAATTGGCAGCTCAACATCCCTGGATGTAGAGTTCTCAGGCAGGTTAGGAAGGGGGATTAAAAAAGGTGGGGGTATAGCATTATTGGTTAAAGAATCAATTACAGCTGAGAGGAGGAATGATATACTAAACAAAACATCAAATGAGGCCATATGGGTTGAGCTCAGAAATAAAAAAGGGGCAGCCACACTGCTAGGGGTGTACTATAGATCCCCAAATAGTGGAAGGGAGCTAGAAGAGCAAATGTGCAGACAGATTTCTGAGTGCAAGATCAATAGGTAGTAATCGTTGGGGATTTCAACTACCCTAATATCAATTGGGATGTGAACAGTGTGAATGGCACAGAGGGCACAATATTCTTAAATTGCTTTCAAGAGAACTTTTTTAGCCAGTACGTAACAAGCCTAATGTGAGGGGGCGCAATTCTAGATTTAGGTGTAGGAAATGAAGCTGGGCAAGTGGATGAAGTAGCAGTGGGGGACCATTTTGAAGATAGTGACCATAATATAGTCAGATTTAGCATCATTATGGAAAAGGACAAAGATAGAACAGGAGTAGAAGTTCTAAACTGGGGAAAGGCAAAATTTACAAATCTGAGAGGTGAGCTGGCGAGAATGGACTGGATACAGCTTTTAGAAGGAAAAACTGTGTGAAATCAGTGAGAGGTATTCAAAGGTGAGATTCTACAGGCACAGTGTAGACACATCCCCACAAAGGAAAAGGCTGGTACTGCCAAACCTAGAGCCCCCTGGTTATCCAGAAGCACACAGGCCAAGATAAAGCAGAAAAAGAAAGCTTATGACAGTCACAAAAGACTTAATACTGTAGAAAGCCTAGAGGAGTATAGAAAGTGCAGGGGTGAAGTAAAAATGGAAATTAGGAAAGCAAAGAGGGGATACGAAAAAATATCGGCAGGTAAAATCAAAGAAAATCCTAAGATGTTTTACCAGTATATTAAGAGCAAGAGAATAACTAAGGAAAAGGTGAGGCCTACCAGAGATGCACATGGTAACTTGTGGGTTGATGCAGAAAATATGGGCAGGGTTTTCAGTGAGTACTTTGTCTTACCTTCACTAAGGAGCAGGATGATGCAGACATTCTAGTTAAAGAGGAGGAGTGTGAAATATTAGATTCAATAAGCATAGTGAGAGGGGAAGTACTGGAGGGACTGGCGTCCTTGAAGGTGGATAAATCACCAGGGCTAGATGGATTGTATCCCACGCTGCTGAAAGAAGCCAGAGAGGAAATAGCAGATGCCCTGAGGAACATTTTCCAATCCTCACTAGATACAGGCGAGGTCCCAGAGGATTGGAGGCCTGTGAACGTTGTACCATTATTTAAAAAGGGAGCAAGGGATAGGCCAGAAAATTATAGGCCGGTCAGTCTGACTTCGGTGTTGGGAAAATTATTGAAAACAATTCTGACAGACAGGATAAACTGTCACTTAGAAAGGCACAGATTGGTCAGGGATAGTCAGCATGGTTTTGTTAGGGGAAGATCATGTCTTACTAACATAATAGAATTTTTTTGAGGAAGTAATAAGGAAGATTGATGAAGGTAGTGCAATGGATATTGCATAGTGAGAGAGGAAGTACTGGAGGGACTGGCATCCTTGAAGGTGGCATGGATTTCAGTAAGGCATTAGACAAGGTCCCTCATAGCAGACTTGTTAGGAAAGTGAGATTACATGGGATGCTGAGGAAGGTGGCAAGTTGGATCCATAATTGGCTCAGTGACAGGAAATAAAGCATAATGGTTGATGGATGTTTTTGCGAATGGAAAACAGTTTCCAGTGGTGTTCCACAGGGCTCATTGTTGAGTCTCTTGCTGTTTATTGTATATATTAATGATTTAGACATAAATGTAGGAGGCTTGATGGGAAAATTTGCAGATGACACAAAAATTGGTCGTATAGTTGATAGTGAAGAGGATAGCTGTTAACTCCAGAATGATATCAATGGTTTGGTTGAGTGGGCGGAGAAATGGCAAATGGAATTCAATCTGGAAAAGTGTGGGGTAATTTGAGGAGGGCAAACAAAGCAAGAGAATAGTCAATAAGTGACAAGTTAGTGAGAGGGGTTGAGGAAGTGGGACACCTTGGAGTGCATGTCCACAGGCCCTTGAAGGTGGCAGGACAGGCAGACAAGGTGGCCAAGAAAACATATGGAATGCTTTTCTTTATTGGATGAGGTATTGAATACAAAAGCAGGGATGTAATGACGAAACTGTATAAAATGTTAGTTAGGCCACAGCTAGAATTTTGTGTACCGCTTTGTTCACCACATTACAGGAAGGACATAATTGTTCTGGAGAGAGTGCAGAGGAGATTTACAAGAATGTCACTAGGGCTTGAAAATTGCAGCTATGAGGAGAGTTTGGATAGGCTAGGGTTGTTTTCTTTAAAACAGAGGAGGCTATGTGGTGACCTTATTGAGGTGTACAAAATTATGAGGGACCTAGATAGGGTAGACAGGAAAAACTTGTTTCCCCTAGCTGAGGGGCCATTTACTAGGGGGCATCGATTTACGGTGTTTGGCAGAAAGATTAGAGGAAAAACTTTTTCACCCAGAGAGTGGTGGGCATCTGGAATTCACTGCCTAAGTTGGTGGTTGAGGCTGAAATGCTCAATTCATTTAAAAGGTACCTGGTTCTGCATCTGATGCGCAGGAACCTGCAAAGCTATGGACCAGGTGCTGGAAAGCCAGGTGCATTCCATTATTTTTTGTCTTTTACCCACTGAGATCTCTGACCATTTTATTCCACACTAAGTAATTGTTGATTGTACAGAACTTTACAAATGGCATGCCACTACTAGGTGAATTAGTCTCATGGCCAACGTCCTCTCCTCCTTGTATTTCTCCTCCTTGGCAGCTTGTGTGGTACCTTTAAGTATTTTTGCATTGCTGCTTATGTGTGCTACCTTAAAGGAGACAGTTTGTGAGTGACCTGCATAGTACACACACAGCTTATGGTGAACATAGCTCATGGCTCTTATTTCTTCAATCCCCATCCAAGAATTAGGGTTATTTGAATCATGCTGACAACACTAGTGTACCATTTGTAAAGGAAAGCACTTATGAAATTTATTGATCCCTGCTAGAAAAATCAATGCCTTTATTTAAAAAAAGGCTGACAGTTACTGTGTGGGGTTAGGAGATTGTTTTAACAGAATATTATTATTTGTGACGAAACCAATTTCTCTAGTTTTAACATTTGATAAAATGATGACAGCGGGGTATGGGCTACAATTTTGGAGTATCTGGTTCATCAAAAAATTGTTTTGCAAAATCATGGCTTAATAATGGTGTTTGACTGTCTCATTGCTGCTTTGGGTCATTCCTGTTTACAAATTGGCTACTTTGTTCATTTATATCACAAAAGAAACTGCATACTAAGCATTATTCATTCTTCGTGAAGTGCATTGGGATGTTTATATTTTTGAGACCATTGAATTGGCTAGTGGCATTTTGCAACCTGTTTCCGTTGCTCAGTTGGGCTTTGTATTGGGAGGTGGAATTTTCAAATACACTTGCCCCCTCTGTTAGTTGCTGGGGTTAGAAAGTAAAATACATATGAGGTAAAGTGATGTGAAAGACCACCTGGTCCATCAGTCTACTGTATCAGATATGGTGCAACCTCATGCTCTTGAGAGAGATATGAACCCTGTTTGTAATTTTCCTAACTCTTTGCCTGAAGAATTTCAAGCAATCCATGTGCCACATACTTCAGTTTTACGTTGCGGATGTCGATGACTCTCTTGTGAAAAGGAATGTTTACACACCTAATCTACTTTTTTATCTCTCTTATATTACAATCATACCTTCTAGTTCACCTATCTCAACGACAGCAATTTGTATTTATATGGCGCCCTTTAAGTAGTAAAATGTTCCTAGGTATTTCATAGGAACGTAATCATACAAAAATTGACACAAGCGAAGAAGCCATTTTGATAGATGGCCCAAAGTTTGGTCTAAGAGGTAGGTTTTAAGGAGTCTCTTCAAGGAGGCAGAGAGAGAGAGGTGGAGAGACGGGGAAGTTTTTAGGGAGGGAATTCCAGATGGCTGTTTCCTATCCAGCTGGTCAGAATCTATTCCCTTTGTTATTTTAATCATATCTATTCTAAGCCTCCATTTCTCTAGTGAACAAAGGAAGCACGAGCAATGCAAATCTGAAACCTTATTTGCGTTCCCAATAGCTTTGTTATACTGCTTGCACACCTTCAGAAATTTACCCACAATGGCTCTCTTCTGCTTCTCAAGTTGTCTGAATTATATAAGTTTTTAGCATTGTTGCAGCTGCATTCAAAAGGGAATTAGATGGTTATCTGAAAAGGAAGAATGTGCAGGGTTACGGGGAGAAGGCGGGAGAATGCCACTAAATGAATTGCTCATTTGGAGAGCTGGTGCAGTCATGATGGACCGAATGACCTCCTGCTGCGCTGTAACAATTCTGTGACAATGCAATGCCTGGAGTTTACCAGCTCGAAATACATCAAATACATCTCATTTGTATCTATTCACATTGAAGGATGTCTGGCACACTCGATGCCCATTTTCTAAATTACATAAATCGTTCAGTTACTGACTTATTTGATTGTAATTCCACCACCTTGCATGCTGTGCTATTTGCATATTTGTGAAGGTTCTATTAATGCCCTCATCTAAATCATTAATGAGGATATCTGAGGAGTTCTCAAGTCTTTTTCAGGAGTGCACTGTAAGCTACATGATTTAAGATTCCAACTAGTTTAGATAGCAAGTTTAATGTCAAAAAAAAGGTTACTTTGTATAAAAGATAACTTCCTTTTAAAAGTTAATTTTTTAAAAAAAAGAAAATCAATGTTAAGGGTGGGGCAAGAGTTTGTATTAAATTTAATGCTCTCTGGAAAGGTGCAAATTGTTAAGAATATCTCCTCATGATTTCTGTTTTATTGGTCAAAAGACAGTTAAAGTGGGGATCTATCATTTGTCTGTCAGCAGGAAGATCTGTTTTGTTGATGGGTCTGCCAATTCTCTTGCCAGCTGACTGACATTGACTTGAGTGCAAATCAAAAGTTCATGTTTCATGGGGGAAGCACAGTTCCTATTAAAAGTACTGCATTCGCTCACTAGAAATTAGGGGGATGGCAACATAGTGGTAATGTTACTGGACTAGTAATTCGAAGGCTCAGACTAATGCTCTGGAGACATAACTTCAAACTCCACCATGACAACAACTGGAGGGTTTAAATTCAATTAATTAATGAATCTGGAGTGAAATGCTAATCTCATGAATAATAATCATGAAAATACCAGATTCCCATAAAAACCCAGCTGGTTCACTAAGGTCTTTGAAGGAAGGAAATTTGCTGTCCTTCTTTTGCTGGCCTATAGTTGACTACAGACCCACAGCAATGTGGTTGACTTTTAACTACCCCTGAAATGGCCTATGGGCCATGGGTTCATGGGCAATTAGGAAGGGACAATAAATGCTGACGTAGCCAGCAATGCCCACACCCCAAGAACGAATATTTTAAAAAATGTTTAAAACAGAACATTTGACAAATTCTAGACAATAGTCGAACATTGTGCAGACTTCAAGTTGAAGTATGAACTTTTCTTTGAATCGAGATAAAGAAGCATTCATTTATTATGCATTTTTTGAGTTCAGTATGAGGGATATGAGCTCTGATGAATAGAATACTTTAAGTTTTGGACGCCAGGTATTACACCAAGTATTTCCAGGTTAAGCATGTTGTGAAGATGTCTTTTTTTTAACGATGCAATTTGTAACTTCTTTTTCCTGGCTGGGTTTAAAAAAAAGGCTGAAACCCTCTAAAAGACAATGGAGACTGTCAGGCAGCTACAATATACATTAAGATAAAAGCAAAATACTGCAGATGCTGGAAATCTAGAACAAAAATAAAAATACCTGGAAAAACTCAGCAGGTCTGACAGCATCTGCAGAGAGGGATACAATTGACGTTTCTTGAGTCCGTATGACCCTTCTGAAGGGTCATACGGACTCGAAACGTCAACTGTATCCCTCTCCGCAGATACTGTCAGACCTGCTGAGTTTTTCCAGGTATTTTATTTTAGCTACAATATACAGCTTGTGTTCCATCAAGTGGGATGGAGAAAAGGACACTCAACCCCCTGGGGAGCGTGAAAGACCCCATCTCCTGTTGGCTTTACGCTATTTTGAAACTTTGCACATACATCTGAGATAAGATATCAAAATGAAATTACCTGTTCTAAAAATGCAGCCGATGTGGACTAGTAGAATTTCTGTAAAATACACACCCAGCAGAGTACTTTGAGACTGCTGGCAAGCAGGAGACAGAGATCAGAAAGCTGTTTTTTCTCTCTCTCTCTCCCCCGCCGTCTTGCTCCCCTCTCTCTCCTTCCCTCTGCCTCTCGCTCTCGCTCTCCCTCCTTCCCTCTCCTGCTCTCCCTGTCACACTCTCTCTCCCTCCCACGCGCTCTCTCTCCCTTCCACCCGCTCGCGCTCTGCCTCACTCCCTCCGCCTGTCTCTCTCTTTCTCTCTCTCTCCCTCTCCCTTTCTCTCTCCCTCCCTCCCCCTCACTCCCTCTCTCTGTCTCCGTCCCTCTGTCTCTCCCTCTCTCTCTCTCTCCCCGTCTCTCCCTCTCTCTCTCTCCCCCGTCTCTCTCTCTCTCTCTCCCCCGTCTCTCTCTCGCTCTCTCTCTCTCCCTCCCCCGTCTCTCTCTCTCCCTCCTGCGCTCGCTCTCTCTCTCTCCCTCCCGCGCTCGCTCTCTCTCTCCCTCCCGCGCCCGCTCTCTCTCTCTCCCTCCCGCGCCCGCTCTCTCTCTCTCCCTCCCGCGCCCGCTCTCTCTCTCTCCCTCCCGCGCCCGCTCTCTCTCTCTCCCTCCCGCTCTCTCTCTCTCCCTCCCGCGCCCGCTCTCTCTCTCTCCCTCCCGCGCCCGCTCTCTCTCTCTCGCCCTCCCGCGCCCGCTCTCTCTCTCTCGCCCTCCCGCGCCCGCTCTCTCTCTCTCTCGCCCTCCCGCGCCCGCTCTCTCTCTCTCTCTCGCCCTCCCGCTCTCTCTCTCTCTCGCCCTCCCGCGCCCGCTCTCTCTCTCTCGCCCTCCCGCGCCCGCTCTCTCTCTCTCGCCCTCCCGCGCCCGCTCTCTCTCTCTCGCCCTCCCGCGCCCGCTCTCTCTCTCTCGCCCTCCCGCGCCCGCTCTCTCTCTCTCGCCCTCCCGCGCCCGCTCTCTCTCTCTCGCCCTCCCGCGCCCGCTCTCTCTCTCTCGCCCTCCCGCGCCCGCTCTCTCTCTCTCGCCCTCCCGCGCCCGCTCTCTCTCTCTCGCCCTCCCGCGCCCGCTCTCTCTCTCTCGCCCTCCCGCGCCCGCTCTCTCTCTCTCGCCCTCCCGCGCCCGCTCTCTCTCTCTCGCCCTCCCGCGCCCGCTCTCTCTCTCTCGCCCTCCCGCGCCCGCTCTCTCTCTCTCGCCCTCCCGCGCCCGCTCTCTCTCTCTCGCCCTCCCGCGCCCGCTCTCCCTCTCTCGCCCTCCCGCGCCCGCTCTCTCTCTCTCGCCCTCCCACGCCCGCTCTCTCTCTCTCGCCCTCCCGCGCCCGCTCTCTCTCTCTCGCCCTCCCGCGCCCGCTCTCGTTCTCTTTTTCTCTCCACCTGCCTGTCTGTCTGTGTCTGTCTGTCTCTCTCTCCCCACTGCCTGTCTTTCTCTCCACCTCTGCCTGTCTTTCTCTCCGCCCCGTCTGTCTGTCTCTCTCTCTCTTCCCCCCCCCCATCTCTCTCTCTTGTTCTCTCTCTCCCTTCCCCCCGTCTGTCTGTGTGTCTGTCTCTCTCCCTTTACATGTCTCTCTCTCCCTCTCTCCCTCTCCCTCTCTCTCCCCCTCTGTCTGTGTCTCTCTCTCCTCCTCTGTCTGTGTGTCTCTCTCTCTCTCCCCACTGCCTGTCTTTCTCTCCCCCTCTGCCTGTCTTTCTCTCCCCCTCTGCCTGTCTTTCTCTCCCCCTCTGCCTGTCTTTCTCTCCCCCTCTGCCTGTCTTTCTCTCCCCCTCTGCCTGTCTTTCTCTCCCCCTCTGCCTGTCTTTCTCACCGCCCCGTCTGTCTCTCTCTCTCTTTCCCCCGCCTCTCTCTCTCTTGTTCTCTCTCCCTTCTTCCGCCCCCCGTCTGTCTGTGTCTCTCTCCCCCCCTGCCTGACTCTCTCTCTCTCCCCCTCTGCCTGTGTCTGTCTGTCTCTCTCTCTCCTCTGCCTTTCTCACTCTCTCTCCGTCTCCCTGTCCCCCCTCTCTCTTTCCCCCTCTCTCTCCCTCCCGCCTGTCCTCCCCCCCACCCAACCCCCACTACTCTGCCTCTCTCCTCTCTCTCTCTTTTTCCGTCCCCTCTGCCTGTCTCTCTCTCTGAAGTATTGTGCCAAGATCTTTTGAGAATAAAACATGGCAAACTGCTCGATGTAACTACACCCAGGGACACAATTCAACAACACAACTGCAATGTTGAATCACTGCATCGAGACCCGCCAATAAACAGCTAACCATATACTCCTTGGTTTTATCTTTTTCACGAACTGTAAAGAATCCTTAAACTATCCCCTTAATCTGCCATCTGTACGGGCTGAGACGAATGTGTGTGACCTATGAATGCTGGTTGTGATTTACCCAGTTTTTTTCAAATTTGTGAAATTGTTTCAAAAAACTTATCTTGTTCTTTGTTTAACCTAAGAAAACCTGGCTGAATACGCTTTCAGATAGTAAAGAATTAAATAGTGGGACCCCTGCAGTATTGGCAAAGCGCATCCTCTCTAAATTGACAAAAAAAGCCCTGTTATGTTAGTACCTGGAGTGTTAGAAAAAGGGAGACAATTTACCCCATCTCAGGTGGTGGTAACAAGCAGCATGAAGCTCCCTCAATTCTGTTACAGTGATCTGCTTTAACTGCAATCTCAGAAGAACGGTTTCTACTGAAACATTGCAACATTTTTGCGTCTCGTGATAGCAGCCTGTGAATGAGGTTTGTCAATTTAGTGCCACTTCGCACTGTTATAAGAGTGGGCTTATGCTGTGAGCTCACGAAAATGTCCAAATTTATTTGAGATCGGACCCATAGGCATGAGGAAAATTTGATTTCATTATTTGGAGCTAGATATGGAACCAGAGGTAAAAACTACAGTTTGTTCTGTCTCCCACATCACCGGCATCACTGATAAGCTTGCTTCTATTTTTTTCAATTGGGTTTGCAGGATTTTCATCAGTATTTTGGTGATTATATTCTATGACACTATATATTTATAGTTAGGGTGGTGGTTTATGTGAAAACTCTGAAATACAAGCAAAATACTGCGGAAGATAGAAATCTGAAGTAAAAACAGAAAATGTTGAAAATATTCAGCAAGGTCTGGCAGCATCTGTGGAGAGAAAAACAAGAGTTAACGCTTCGGGTCCAACATGACTTCTTCGGAACACGAGGTATTTTGTGATCCAGTCTTTAGTGCAAACCACGAATTGGTGGCCTTGGCTGTGATACACTATTTCTACAACTTTGTCAGTTGTTCTGTTTTTGGCATTGGTTCTTTAATTACTCATATGTGTATCACACTGAGATTAATGAAGCATTTTGTTCTATGTGATGGCAAGTGTTTCAAAGAAATAGCTGGTGGTGACTCTTGTTTTGGTTGGGTCTAGTATTGTGTTGATGCTGCAGATTCTGTTGGGACCGTAACTTTGTGGTAACTTTTAGGTGTTAAGCGTTCTGAAGGTAGTGATTTCTGGTGTGTTGCTTTTAAGGACTCACATTGTGTGGTGATACAAATTATGGAGGTTGGCCTGAGAATGGTGTGGAAAGGAATTTTACATTTTTTTTAATTGTGAAACCCCTCAGCATTTTTTCTTGCATGTAACTAGTGGGTTGCTTACTGTTAGATTGTTCAACTGGAATTTTTTTCTTTTTGGAAACCTAAATTTGACTAAGAATGACATCATCAAACTGCTCTAATGCTTTTGCATAAGTTCGGGATAGCGTGCAAGGCCTGCTCATGAGTACCAGATGCAAGGGTGCAGAATATGTCTTTAACATGAGTGAAATAATGTGATGATGTCATCACATACCTATGTTAGCAGATGAGGTTGCTAAGAAGGGAATATCCATGAAATCAGTTTTACTAAAATGTTGACGTATGTTAATATTGTGTTAATGCATTGTTTAGTACACAAATGTTAAGTAACAGCTGTATTAATAATGACTAAAAGCACAGATCGATCTTAGTCATTTACTGTAGGCAGCTGAGTTTTGTAGGAAGAGGAAAGGTGATTCTTATAACTATCTGCTTTTCCTCCTACTATGAGGAGTTGAGGGTGGGCTCGCTCACTTGGCTAGATGGCTAGTGTGTGGTGAAAAATGACACCAACAGCACAGGTTCAATCCCTGTACAGGCTGTGGTAGTTCATGGAGGTCTGCTTCCTCGTGTTGCCCCATGCTTGCGGAGTGGTGACCCTCGAGCTATATATGTCTGTCTCGCTCATGGAGAGAAATGCCTATGACCCTGGTCATTACTTGTAAAACAAATGAGCCTATTTTGATTCATTGTAAAGATTTAAAGGTATTAAGATTGTCATAGAATGGTTACAAAAAAGGCCATTCAGCCCATTGTGTCTGTGCTGTCTCTCTACAGGAGCAAGCCACCACGTACCACTCCCCTGCCTTTTCCCTGTAGCCCTACACATTTTCCTCTTCAGATAATGATTCAGCTCTCTTTTGAAAGCTACAATTGAATCTGCATCCGCCACACGAGCAGGCATTATGTATTACCACATTTGTGAATCCCACTTTTGTTGCACAAATCAAAATTGTAGTTTAAACATCCTTTTAAAAATTAACTTAGTTCAAACTTTTTATTGCCCTTATTCAAAACATCATGTTCCTCCATATTAAGTTTTTTTCAAGGCACAATACATGTGACTTCTGTCTATAATTTAGACTTTATATTTCTGTCTAAGCTAATCTGAACTCAGCTTGAATAAGTCCTAGTAGTGATTTAAAAAAAAAATCTCCAGTAAAATCCTGAATTTCCATGGGAATTGGCCGGATCTCCTGTCGTACCTTTGGTGAAAGGTAGTAGAACACAAAGTTCTATAGTGCAAATCGCCATTCTTCACCTGTCTCTGCTGTTTCTGAGGTTCCTAATGCCAAAGTCATGCAGAAATTTCTGTAGCAATTTGAGGCCGTTGTCTCTAGGGGTATCAGTTTGACTCAATGGTAGCAGTCTCATCACTGAGTTCCTGTCACAGTACTGAAACGGCTCTTACCAAAGTCACTCATGACACCCTATATGTCTGTGACAAAGGTAAACTCCTCCCACCCCCTCCCCCACCCATCATTCTCGACCTGTCTGCAGCTTTTGACATAGTTGACTGTATCATAATTTTCCAATGCCTCTCCACCATTGTCCCATGGGGTGGGACTACACTCACCTTGGTCCATTCTTATCTATCTAATTGTATCTAGAGTATCATCTGAAATGGCTTCTGTTTGCATTCCAGCACAATTACTTCTGCTATCCCCAAGATCTTATCCTTGACCCCCCTCCTATTTCTCATCTGCATGCTTCCCATCGATGACATCATCTGAAAATACAGCATTAGTTTTATCACGTACGCTAAGAACACCCAACTCTCCCTCACTAGTACTTCTCTCGATGACTCCACGGCCATTCAGTTGTTAGACTGCTTGCCTGACATTCGATGCTGGTCGAGCTGAAATCCCACGAATTAAATATTAGACCCTGAAGCCATTGGTTTTGGTTCCCACAACACACTCTGTTCCCTAACTACCAACTCCATCCCCCTCCCTAGCAACTGTCTGACGATGGTCCATACTCCTTGCATTAAAACTGCTTATTTCACCTCTTTAATGTCACCTGACTCCGCCCAGCATCAGCCCATCTGCTGAAACCCTTATCCATACCTTTGTTACCTCTAGCCCAGTGTCGACCAATAGGATTTAGATGCTTGCCAAACTTTTGGTGATCAGGTCACCATACTTGCCACATGGTACAAAATATATGCAACATTAATAAAACAAATGTTCAACCTTTTGAAAAGAGGTTTGAAGTTTTAAACAGGCAGGGATCAAGACCAATACGTATGATGCCAGAACTGGGAGAACAGTTTAAAAAGGGTTTTGCAATCTAACTGTTCCGTATTGCAAGCTTGTTTTCTGTGCTCTCAAAGGGTGCTTGGCAATCTGTTAACTGAAGTGTTCTGTTTCTGACACTGTGCTTCAGTTTTTTTCAAGAAGACAAATTTCAAGAGTAATCTGTCTTCATTTTATCAGAATTGAAATATTCGAACCCTGGGAAGGGGCAAAGAATTAACTGAGCCCTGCGTATTGACTTTTGCACTGTGACTGTTGCCTTGCTTCCACTCTGTACCTGCCACTTCTGAAAACAGCGTCCGGACATATAATAGACCTTTTGGCTTACGGCCAACCTCCTGTAATCTCTCCTAGCTCCAGTAGTACCCTATTCATTTTAATCACTCATTTCAACAGATCTATTAAGATGAAGGCTGAACACATTTGGATGTTGCTGCACCGCTGCTGCTTGCCAAATTGAACATTTCAACCCCATTGGCATCCATTCAGTACTGTCTGCCCATCACGTACCTCAACCGTTGTGCAAAAACTGCCAACTCTCACCTAAAACCAAGTTCTTCAGCTCGCATCCCTGTGTCACTAGATCCCCCAAGAAAATTTTGAAACCAGTTAGACCACTGTCCTTCTGAAAGCTGGTCCAACTTTCACAGCACTTCGCAGAGTGGTCTCGCAGATCTAAATATCTTGTCATTTAGAGTCACCCAGAGAGAACAGGAACGGTGAAAGTAATGCACTGCGGACTATTTTTCTAGTTTAATTGAACAAGCGGCCCTTGAGTTCAGATCACTAGAAACCTGACAACGGAATTCTATTCTGTCAAATATAGTCACAGTCTGACCGATATGTGACTCCTGCCTAACAGCAATGTGGTTGATTCTCCCTTGCTCAATTACAAATAGCAATCTAGATAGTAACACCCATACTCATATCCACCACCGCAACTTTAGTACAACTCAGTACTGTATGGCTCTGAAAATGACCAGTGTCAATTTGCCACATGCCTGTGGCTGATACGTCGCACATGACAATACTTCTCTATACTTCACTATTCCACTGGCTGGCTCACCATATTTTATCCTCCGTAAATGTGAGATCATCCAAAATTCTGTAGCCTGTATCGTTACTCGCACCAAGTTCTGCTAACCTATAACTACAGTCCTTACTGATCTACATTAGCTCCGCATTAGCAACATCTTGATTTCCAAAATTCTCATTCTTGCTCTCAAATTCTTCTATGGCTCCATTCCTCCCTAACTGTAATTTCTTCTGGCCCCACAACCAACCCTCTAAGACAGGCACAAAACATTCCCTTTAAATTGCCCCGTGTGCAGAAGCACAAAAAAAATTTAGAGGAGATATCTGCACTAATTTTGACCTCTTGAGTATCCCTGATTTTAATTGCTCTAACTGTTGGTTGCTTCAGTCAACCTGCATTGCTGTGGATCTGGAGTCACATGTAGGCCAGATCATGTAAGGACGGCAGATTTCCTTCTCTGAGGGACATTAGTGAACCAGATGGGTTTTTACAACAATCAACAATGGTTTCATGGTTATCATTAGACTTTTAATTCCAGATATTTATTGAATTCAAATTCCACCATCTGCCATTGTGGGATTCGAACCCGGGTCCTCAGAGCATTACCTTGGGTCTCTGGAATACTAGTCCAGTGACAATACCACTATGCCACTGCCTCCCCCATGTGCTACTTATGTAGCTTGTTATCAAGTTTTGCTTTATAATGATCCTGTGAAGCCTCTTAGGATGCTTTATTACATTAAAGGTGCTATATAAATAAATGTCGTTGTTGTTTGAATCAAAGTTTCAAGTTCAAGCCCCCCTCCAGGACCAACACCCTCTTAAAATTATTTATGGAACTGTTTGGAAGGGCGTTGGAAGAGGCGAACATAAATGTAAAGCTCAGTTGGCTGAGAAGAGGGCCTGGAGAAAATAGAGCCCAGTGAATCATGCACCTTCTCAGCCCATTGTTTTCCTTTGTTCCTTCACTGTCGCTGGGTCAAAATCCTAGAACTCCCTTCCTAACAGCAGTGTAGGTGTACCTACATCACAGACTGCAACGGTTCAAGAAGGCAGCTCACCACCACCTTCTCAAGTGCAACTAGGGGTGGGCAATAAATGCTGGCCCAACTAGCAAAGCCCACATCCCGTGAATGAATAAAAAAAAGAATGTGATGAGACTGCCATGCCAGAATGGAGCTCCTGAACCACACCAAGAGATGGCTGACACAGAGTTGACCCACCATGGCGCAAACCATCATCTTAGAAGATAGGCTGCCAATCATTACTGCAAGTTGTTGTTGTTGTCTATGCTTCCTTTTTTTTAAACCCGAGTAACTCATGCTTTATTAACCACTTTATCAACTTGCTCTGCCATGTTTTAAGGATTTGTGAATAGACACTAAGGTCTCTTGGCACGTCTACCCTTCTCAAAATTGTGCTGTTTATAGTACACCGCCTTTCCATATCTCCCGAAATACATCACTTCACACTTCCCTGCACAGAGCTCCATCTGCCATGCTTCTGCCGAGTTCACCATCCTGCCTATGTCAGAACAGGGTTGAAGGGACGTATGGCCCACTCCTGTTCCTATCTCTTGCGCCACCCTGAAGTTTATAACTTGCCTCATCACTATCTGACTTGCAGTTTGAAATTGCCTCTTAGACAACTCAATCAGATTTGGTGCTTTTTGTGGTAATTTACAGGTAATGGGGAACACCACTCCTATAGTAGTAACCCTTCTCTTTACTATTGATTATATATTGAATTTTTAAAGGACAGATGCATGACGCAGCTGAAATCAGCATCACACCACAGGCACCAGTGTTTGAACTAAATTGAGTTCTCCCTCAGGAAAAGTCAGCCCTCTGTTTTGTAAAAGCAGAAGATACGTCATGGCTTATATTGCATGGAATCAAAGTGACCTATTTGAGTTGATTTCTTGTATAAAGAGGACAAGGAGAAGAACTTTGCATTAAAAGGTTCAGTTTTCTCTCTTTATTTGAAGTGTTTGTGAGAATTTGTAATTGAGATCACAACGCTCTCCTGTTTGTCATGCTGATGTGCTGTTAGTTGCATGTGTGTGGTGGTGCTTGCGTCTATTTTTAAGGCAGATTAAGGTGATCTTCAGTAAAGGTATTTCATTATTGTATTTCTCATCAGTGCCTTTGAGGATTCTGAATTACCAGCTTCTTGATTGCAAGGCATATGAATTACCCCAAGCTTTTGTATTCTGAGATTTTATGCTGCAGAGAAATATGTATTTAGCAGAAAGAGGAAGGTTAATGTAAATTTGCCTGTGATGGGTGCAGGATAATTGTGCATAGTCTTGCATCGTATTTCCTTTGGGCAGCAAAAACAAAGTTGGCTTTTGAGCGGTGTTATTCTTGAGTAAATTTACATTTATGTAAGTGTGACTGTATAAAACAGAAGCATTTTCCTCATCACTAAGTTAAACATGAATGCAGAACCATTATTCAACGTACTACCCATGTATGGTACTGCAAAATTTGAATGCTTCATATCTGATTTTTTTTATATAATAAAAAAAGAATAATTGGCAAATGATTACAGAACTAATAGTTAAGTGAACTGAAAGGGTTGACTACTGTTTCACAACTCTTAAGATATGAATATTATGTTAAGCATATTATATGTAGGTACTTTAATAGAAATTGCTGGATACTTTTCACGTAGTGAGTCAGAATGACCTGGAATTCGCTGCCTTTGAGGACCGTAGAAACGGATTTCAAAAGAAATTTGGATGGGCACTTGAAAGAAATAAAACTTAAAAGGCTAAGATTTAGAACAGGGGAATGGGACTGACTGGATTGCTCAATGGAGAAACAGCATAGCCTCTATGAGCTGAATGGCCTCTTTTTGTACCATTATGACTCTAAAATAAAATGCCAAAATTGTCATTTTTGTTGAATTGCTAATTTAACTGACCTGTGCTCTACTTCTTTCCGCTATATGGGCTTGGTGTGCTACTGCAATGGCCTGAATTTTGTAGTCAGTGGCACCAGCTGTTCATTGTGATTAAACATCCCCACAGACTTTTTATGAGATTTTGCATTATAATGTGCTGTGATTAGAATTCTATTTCAGCACA
This sequence comes from Cetorhinus maximus, assembly GCF_964194155.1. Lineage (NCBI taxonomy): Eukaryota > Metazoa > Chordata > Chondrichthyes > Lamniformes > Cetorhinidae > Cetorhinus > Cetorhinus maximus. The sequence continues at coordinate 153,911,300 of NC_135881.1, forward strand.
CCTTCAACATGGGTTCAGGGATCTGTGTAAACAGAGAAAGCAACTGTGTATCTATTTAACCAATTAGATTGAAGAATTATTAATGAAATGCACAGAGTCTGAGCCATGAAGTGTGTAAGCTAGAATAGTGAATACAATGCCAAATCATGTACCGAAAGTGAAATAAAGAGAGAGAGAGATTGGATTAAGGGAGAGAGGTAAGAGATAGAAAGAAATTTTTTTTAAATTATATTTTTATTTGTTTAAATCTCCAACAGTAATTAATGTGAAGAAATGAGACCCCACCCTCAAAAAGTTTATTTTCATTGCCAGAGAAGCTGTTTGACAGTGAGTGGGACTTGGGTTGGTAAAATTTACTTACACTGGAATGGACAAGCCCTAATTTTTTCTGGTGTGTTTAGTAAGTGGATAAATAGTACAGCTTCATGTCCTTCCATGTGTTGACGAGATACAGGTATAGCGAAGCTTCTGGAGCAGACTTAACTCTGAGACCGGCTTCCTGATTTCCACATTTAGCTGCACATGTACTGTTGCCAGAAGTTTCTGCCTGATTCGCTCTTTCAAAGTGCTGAGCACGAATATTCTTGCAGTTCTTGACATAAAATCTGGACCAATGTGCCAAGTGAAATCTCTGCTTTGTTTTAAGTACAGCAGGGACTGTCAAAGACAGAAGTATTCAATGGAACTACATCTAGATCTGCTCTGTGTCTACCACTGTTTTACATGAGTGCAAGGTAGAACAGCTGCACATCATATGCAGTGTGACCTCTGTTCTCTGTGACCCATATTAAGCCGTTTTACCCTTGGATTGGTTTTCACAGTTTTATATATATATTTTTAACATGGTGACTGGTTCTGATAAATTGTTTCCCTTTACACAGCAGTTTTCCATTTATACCTTCCAAGGCTTCTCTCTTTTTGTTGCTCACTATCTATTGTGTTTGGGCTAAGAAAATTTGTATGTTGTTGTACCAAGCGTAGAGTCACATTCTGTGCTGCTAGTCTGTCTTAGACCTTGGAGAAATATTAAATATCCTGATAAATGCATGTTCATTATATGGTAACTATAATTAATGTTTTCCTTATAGGTATATTGTTGCTATATGGTATGATGTCTTTACCATGTTTCTGTACATTTTTTTTTAAAGAAGATAGCAGTTTTCAAAATTGTTTCAACAGGAATTGAGTCCAAGATGGACATAGCAGAAGTTTGTGTGAGGCAGATAAAGCAAATATTTACTGTGGCATAAAATTGAGTAAAGGTCAAGGTATCACTTTTCTCAGTTGTTTTGAAGGAATGTGTGTCAGAAGCTATACCTTAAAACAACTATTGCAACAACACCCCATTAAATGCAAGCAAACATACATTTTCGTGACAGTATTTGAGAAATTGTAAGTTAATATTTCATTTTCTGCAGTTCTTGAGATAAACTTCATGTTCCACTTTATTTGGGGTGAGATTGGGTTGAGATTATGCAGTATCTATCAGTTTTCAAGTTTTCTTTTGAAACATCCAGTAGCCTTTACTGTCATGTTGCAGATGGACTCATGATTGTTTTAGTGTGTGTGAGAGAGAGCAAGTGACCCTTTGTGCTTGTGAATATAACTTTGGGTTATTGAACTGTTAACTATGCTGTACTCAAGACAGGTGAAATGAAAGCTCCAATGGAGGAGTGACAGATTCCCATGGCCAATACCTGGGTTCAGATTTTAGCATTTTAAATGGCATTCCAATTCATCTATTTAGATGAAATTTCTTGTCGTGGGGAGTGCAAAGATTTTATATTATGGTGAGATGGAGAGAAGTGAAAATTGGTCTTTCAGCTAATGGGATATAATTCTAATTGATATATTCAGACACAAGTTAGTATGTCGTGGGATGTCAGTAGGGATGATGGGCGAAGAAATGATTTATAAACTATTTTTTAAAAATAGACATTAATGAAGATGAAAGCTATAGAAGGTATTCTCAGGAAATTGTGTTTCAGAGCTTGAAGGGATTGATGTCATGCTAGTGCAGGTGGATCCAGAATGATTCTGTTTCATCTAAATAAAATTGCAATGTTCAGCTCATTTCACCACGCTCATCTAGAAATATCCTAAAAGATCCCAAGCTGCAATATTCAGCTGGTCCTTATATTATGCTAGTGTTTTTACTTTCACTACTCTATAAGTCCATTCCATATTGATTACTCTGTATGGAGAAGAATTTTCTGATATTAGCCCTGATATTGCCTTTTGCTATATTAAACTGGTAATTCTTTGCTCTACACTCAGTTTAATTACAAGCAATTTTCTAGTTTGAACCTTTCCATGCTGTATCATAAATCTTGTGTACATTTGTAATATAATTTATCAGACATATCCTTTCAAGCCTAAAGAGACCAAGTTTTTCTAGTTTGTCCTTTTGAAACCACAAAGGCCGGGGATTCGCATTATGTCCTTCTCTGCACCACCTCCATGGCTCAGTGACCATCTACTTAGAAGTTGGACTGACCAGTGTAATGTGAAATGAGATCATGCCTTATTTCAACTTACTAATGGGCTTACATAATGGTTTTGTTGACTGCTGTTCCGCATTCTTGAATCTTAAATCTACTGAAACTCCTATCTTGTTCAACTTCTTCCATAGTTATTTCAAAACCATTCATGGTGAATGTACTAATGCATTTTTCTATTTGTCTGAATTTGGCTTGCTACAGTTTAAATGGGATATTACTTTCTTAATGAGTTCAAGGTGATTGGTCATGTGGGCTTTGTCAACTAAGTTGTTATTGTACAAATTACTACATAGCCTGTTTCTGTACTGTATTTTCTATTTGACCCAACCAGTCAATGCCAGCAGTTATACTCCACTTCAGCCCTTTCCCGTCCTTCCTCATCTAACTCCATTAACATAACCCTGAGTTCTGTTCTCTCTAGTATCCTGGCCCTCTTTAAATGATCTGTATTATTCACCTTAACAACTCGCTGTGCTAGCAAGTTCCACATTTTCATCGCTCTTTGGGCAAGGAAATTTCTTTTGAATTTCCTATTTTGTTTCTTGATAGCTATCTTTTATTGATGGCCTCTAGTTTTACTCTCCTTCAAAAGTGGAAGCATTATCTAATCTTATCAAAAACGTCAAAACTTCTAGTGGGTCACCCTTAACCTTCTCTTTTTAAGAGAAAAGCATAGCCTCTTCATCCTTACCTGATGGATATAATCACCGTTTCTGGTACCATGTACATCTGAATTATATTTGGAATATTAACCTCCTGGATGAAAATGGCGTCAATGGATAACCCAAATTAAGGTCTTCCTTTTGAACCCGACATTGTTACACTGATAGTGATTCATCATGCCAGCTTTGCATTTAAGTAATTAGAACAGAAATGAATGTGACAAGACAAATCTTGAAAATTCTTTGGCAGTGTAGATGCTGAATTTTAATTGTGTTGGTAATGAATCTTAATTTAACTAGAATGGAGGATATTGTGACGTTGGTAATTAGATGGTGTGCTAATTGATTCGGAACAACTTCTCCAGATGCCTTTTGGTTAAGGCCAGCTGAAAGCAGTTGAACTGTTAGTGAGAGCACTTTGAGGTTGTTATGAACAGCCATAATGGTCATTCAGGTGTCGTCAGAAGACATTGAAATGTGTCCATTCAATCAATCGAAAACAATGGTGATTAACTTGCTGGCTGGAAGAGACACAGACGAGGTCACTGTTAAAAGGGTGCGTTGAATATTAAAGAGTCATGTGATGGCCCTCATAATAAAAAAGATCTATTAATTTTGCAATAGCAGTCACTTCTGACTTCTTTCATTTTTCCAATCTTATTTAACAGAGCAAGTCATGGATGTGAACTTAGGGGGGAAAAAAATCACCTTTAAAGGGCAGTGTAGCCTGGTAAAGTGTCCAGTAGATGTTGAGCAAGTTTCAAAAAAGACCACACTTCAGTGCAATCTGTATCACAATGATAATATTGTCTCCACATCAAAAATGTTTTGACTTGTAATGGAATAATATCTAAAGTTCTTGCTAGCAGTCTGATGTGTTCTGCAATGCAAGTCTTTCTTCTTTTAGAACAATTTAATTGGAGAATTAAGTCTGCCTGAACATGTTGGCATTGTTCTACATCTCTTCAACTTCATAACTTATTTTGTGTCCTTGTATTGAGCGATTTTTAAAGACACTCATGCAGAAACTCCAATTTGATCAGGTATGGGGGAGGCAATGGCGTAGTGGTATTGTCTGGTAATCCAGAGACCCAGGGTAATGCTCTGGGGGCCAGGGTTCCCCAGAGCAATAAAAAAAAATCTGGAATTAAAAGTCTGATGATGACCATGAAACCATTGAATTCCCTAAAGTACATTAGTCGCCCTTATTTGGCCTATTCCAGACCCACAAGTCCAGACCCCCAGCCACTCAGTTGTATCAAACCGCTACAAAGTCACAAAAAAGGAATGACCGGAAACGATAACAGCAATCTTGGTCCTGTCGACTCAACAAAGTCTTTGATTACATCTGGGGGTCCTCCATCATGTTGTATGGCACTACCACCATACTAAATGCTAGCAACTCAAGACTGGGCATCTATGCAGTGCTGTGGGCCATCAGCAGCAGCAGAATTGTATACAACCACAATCTGTAACCTCATGACCCGGCATATCCCCTGCCTCTACCATTGCCATCAAGCCAGGGGATCAGCCCTGGTTCAATGAAGAGTGCAGGAGGGCATGGCAGGAGCAGCACCAGGCATACCTAAAAATGAGGTGAAACTATAACACAGGACTACTTGTGTGCCAAACAGCATAAGCAGCAAGTGACAGAGCTAAAAACAAAAAACTGCGGATGCTGGAAATCCAAAACAATCAGTTCTGTTGAAGGGTCGTGAGGACTTGAAACGTCAACTCTTTTCTTCTTCTTCTCCGCCGATGCTGCCAGACCTGCTGAGTTTTTCCAGGTAATTCTGTTTTTGTTAAGTGACAGAGCTAAGCGATCCCACAACCAGCAGATCAGAGCTAAGCGATCCCACAACCAGCAGATCAGATCTAAGCTCTGCAGCCCTGCCACATCCAGTCATGAATGGTGGTGGTCTACTAAGCAACTCACTGGAGGAGGAGGCTCCACAAATATCCCCATCCTCAATGATGGAGGAGCCCAACACATCAGCGATAAGGCAAATTGCATTGAAACATTTGCAACAAGTGAATGATCCATCTTGGCCTCCTCCGGATTTGATTCACTCCAAGTGATATCATGAAAAGACTGACGGCACTGGATACTGCAAAGGCTATTGGCCCTGACAGTGTTCCAGCACTAGTACTGAAGACTAGTGCTCTAGAACTTGCCGTGCCCCTAGCCAAGCTGTTCCAGTACAGCTACAACACTGACAACTACACGACTATGTGGAAATTTACCCAGGTATGTCCTGTACACAAAAAGCAGGACAAATCGAACCCAGCCAATTACTGCCTCATCAGCCTATTCTCCAACATCAGTAAAGCAATGGAAGGAGTCATCAATAGTGCTATCAAGCGGCACTTGCTTAGCAATAACCTCACTGACGCCCAGTTTGGGTTCCACCAGGGCCACTCAGCTCCTGACCTCATTACAGCCCTGGTTCAAACATGGATAAAAGGGTTGAACTCCCGAGGTGAGGTGAGAGTGACTGCCCTTGACATCAAAGCCGCATTTGACAGTATGGCATCAAGAAGCTTTAGCAAAACTGGAGTCAATGGGAATCGGGGAAAACTCTCTGCTGGTTGGAGTCATACCTAGCACAAAGGAAGATGGTTGTTGGAGGTCAGTCATCTCAGCTCCAGGACATCACCACAGGAGTTATTTAGGGTAGTGTCCTAGGCCCAACCATCTTCAGCTGCCAAATCAATGTTCTTCCTTCCACTGTAAGGTCAGAAGTGGGGATGTTTGCTGATGATTGCACGATGTTCACCATTTGCAACTCCTCAGGTACTGAAGCAGTCTATATCCAAATGCAGCATTTGGACAATATCCAAGCTGACAAGTGGCAAGTAACATTCGCGCCACACAAGTGTCAGGCAATGACCATCTCCAACAAGAGAGAACCCAACCATTGCCCCTTGAAGTTCAACGGCATTACCATCACTGAATCTCCCACTATCAACATCTTGAGGGTTACCATTGACCAAAAACTGAACTGGACTAGCTATATAAATACTGTGGGTACAAGAGCAGGTCAGAGGCTAAGAATCGTGTGATGAGTAACACACCTCCTGACTCCCCAAAGCCTGCCCACCATGTCCAAGGCACAAGTCAGGAGTGTGATGGAATACTCCCCATTTGACTGGATGAGTGCAGCTCCCACAACACTCAAAAAGCTTGACACCGTTGAGGCCAATGCAGCCCACTTGATTGGCACCACATCCACAAAAATTCACTCCCTCCACCACCAGCACACAGTAGCAGCAGTGTGTACCATCTATAAGATGCACTGCAGGAATTCACCAAGGTCCTTTGACAGCACACATCCCGTGAATGATTAAAAAAATAATGCCCAAGTGGCCATCACTTGTCATCTACTCAGATATTTCTGCTTCTCTCCCTGAATTATAAATAGGAACTAAAAAGATTTTCAACTTTTAAAAAATTTATTTTCCACCGGATGTGGGTGTCACTGGCTAGGCCAGCATCTATTGCCCGTCCCTAATTACCCTTGAGAAGATGGTGGTGAGCCACCTCCTCGAACTGCTAGAGTCCATCTGGTGTAGGTGTAACCACAGTGCTGTTCAGACTTGACCTAACAAGCAACGTTATGGCTGCATGGTTCCAGAGAAATGTTTCCCAGATGCCAGCACCCTATCTTAATATAAAGATGAAATGATTTGACCGTGGACGCATCATTATGTACAAGTTCTTCCATTGGGTTTCTTGCATGAATTTATATAAACTGAACTCACCAACTGAATTTGGAGAGGTCTGGATAGCAGTTTTGAACGTGGTTTAAATACTCTTCAAATCTTCCTTACAGTTATGTAACCAAAAAAAAAAATTCTTCTTCACACTTCCCCCCCACCCGCCCCCAAAAAAACTCCCTTTCCCATCCATCATTTCCTAGGTGAGTAATCTGTCACAATTAATCTACTCCTGAGGTCCTGGTTTTGGGTGTGCTTCAGTAAATCATTTGCTAAAATATGTCTAAGAGTACACAAGATGAACTTGTTCTTCAGTTTTGCCTCTTCCTTTGGGTAAGGACATTGTCTCTTCTCATTGCCTCCCCTGGAGACGTCACTGTTGCCAGGAGCTTAACAATTGAAGAATTTCAGGTGCATTCCAATCTCCAGTTGAAGATATTCATGACACCCAACAGCACATTGTGCTGTGTTCTTCTGGACTTGTCTACATAAAATAATCCCAACATTTCTCAAAGCAGAACTTTGTTATGGTATTGCCTGTGTACTGATTTTCACCTCAGAACTTCCATGGTGCCCATCACTTAGCTACTTCCCAGTTTTCACTATTTTACTCTTCAGATTTATAAATCAAAGCCAAAAATTTTTGTCATAGATGTGGAGGAGAATCTTTCTTGACATTGAAGTGTTCATGGTGAAGATTGCTCAAAATTGGTGATTTGTGCTTTCATCACTCCCTCTGCCTGCCAATGTTCAGAATAAATTAAGTGAAATTTCTAGATTCAAAAGATAAGACCAAAAATAAGCCTGGCCAAGAAGGAAAGCAGCTGAGTTATACAGACCAGTTGTGTTCAGTTACCTCGATTAATCCAATGCCAATGAAGTACTACAGCCTGAGAAAAAGAAAACCAGGGTTCCTGCTCCACACTACGTAAGAATCCCTAATGGAAATGTGAGAGTATATGCCTAATGAGATCAGAATTGTACTTCGGAATGAGATCCCCTGTAAATAGTCTGCCAACTTTGTGTATCGACTGACGTGAAGAATCGGCACTGCATAATATATCTGATGTTGAGGGATTATTTAGTCACTTATCTGATGATATGTCATCCATGTACAGGTATCCTTACTGAAGGCAGTGAGAAAATAAATTATGGTAACTTTGCTACTAATTTAATTCTATATGAATTGTACAGTGAAAGCATATCTCTGTTGCAGAATGAAAGTGAATTACTTCATTGTACCATTAATTTTCAATTGATCAAAATAAAGTGTGAATATTTGGCAGGAAGGCAGCATTCTCTGATTTAACTTAACATTTTAAGAATGTTGAATAAAGCTTTGTGTGTTCCATTACATATCAATAGGAGTAGGCCTTTCAATTCCTTGAGTTGATTCTGCCATTCTACACCACAATTCAAAAACAAAATTACCTGGAAAAACTCAGCAGGTCTGGCAGCATTGGCAGAGAAGAAAAGAGTTGACGTTTGAACTGCTGAAGGGTCATGAGGACTCGAAACGTCAACTCTTTTCTTCTCCGCCGATGCTGCCAGACCTGCTGAGTTCTTCCAGGTAATTTTGTTCTTGTTTTGGATTTCCAGCATCCGCAGTAGTTTTTTGTTTTTATCCATTTACTTGTGTTTGGTCCATATTCCTTCGTATCTTACCTAATAAAAATGTCTATATCGTCTTGAAAATATTAATTGATATAGCAGCCACAGTCTTTTGAGGTGGGAATTCGCAGAACTTCACCACTCTTTGAGTGAAAAAATGCTTCCTGATTTTGATTTCACTGCGAAATGGAGCAGCACTAATTTCAAGCTTTTGCTCCCTTGTTTTGGGCTCTCCCACCAGAGGAGTTAACTTCTCTATAACCACCCTAGCTAATTCTTTTATCATTTGAAACTTTGATTAGAGCATCCCTCAATCTTTTAAATTGAAAGGAATGCAAACAAAGTTTATGCAACCTGTTTCCATAATTTTAACCCTTGAAGCCCTGGTATTTTTCTGGTGGGACAAAACATTGCAAGTGTGTTTGTATTTGTGCGCCTTTCCTTATTGTTAAAGACCCTTGTGTAAACTGTAATTTATGAGACAATTTCTGTTCGGGAGCAGGCCCATCATTTTGTTCCAAATGTTGGTTGACTGGGCCAATAGCTCATTGTCTCCCACAACAGCAGAAAATCCTTTGTGTTCACGTGCTAACCATTTTTCAGTCATACTTAATTGTTGCAATTAGTCCTGTAGATTCCTGTAAATCTCTTAACTGCCCTTAGACAGTGCTTCCTGTAGTTACCTCATTTAATAACTTCCTGCAGCTACTGCAGTTAATCACTTGCTGCAACCTTGCAGTGTAACTGAGTTTCTGTTTTGTGCCTAGGATGTTGGCTCAGTACTTGATAGGGCAGACAGTACATTGGTGGACTAGTACAGTTATTTATGGTGCCAGCTCTGTCGAGATTTAGAATCTAGTTCACATACGTGGTCTGGTTCTAACTGGTTGAAACAGCTGTACTGCATCAGCAAATGGCTTGTTAATATGCCCCTAATAATATCAAAGAAATATATTTTCAATGATTTTTGTATTCAAAAAAATTTTTCAACCAATTTTTACTCAAACCAAACAATCCAGAAGCATTTTAAACGTCATTGGGGAATTGAATCATTCAATGTGTTTCTTTCACTTCCTGGACCACTCATGGCTGAGATAGGGAAACAGCTGTCCAACAGTAAGGCCCCTGTCAATGTCACTCTGCAGCACATATGAGGAGCTACACAACACTGAAAGAAAAGCAATTGCATTGATTCCAACATCTTATAATGGTGTCAAACTGTCTCAGCATACTTCATGCAGTGAATACTTAGAAGTGCTTGAATGTTGGCCTGTGTGGTACTCAGCTGCAAGGATAACTTCGCACAAAAAAGAGATGCGATATATGACCAATTAATTTGTTTCTAGTGATATTTGGGTTATGGAGCTCATGGTGGAAGCTGAAAATGATGGAATAAAAACAAAATGCTCGAAAAACTCAGCAGGTCTGACAGCATATGTGGAGAGAGAAACAGAGTTAAAGTTTCTATTCTGTATGCTTCTTCTTCAGAAATGATGGCTTCGGTCCTCCCAATGTTTAGTTGGAGGAAATTGTGGCTCATCCAAGACTGATGGCCAGGCGGTTTAATAGCATAGAGCTAGTGGAGAACTTAAAGAGAAGTGGTGGAGAAATGGACATGATCGTCAGCAATGCACATGATTCAGTGTGTGTGGATAATTACACCAAAGACAACATGTAAATAAGGAAGAGAAGCAAAGAAAGACTTGCATTTATATAGCGCTTTCCCTGACCATTGGGCAAATCAAAGTGCTTTACAGCCAATGAAGTGCTTTTGAAGTGTAGTTGCTGTTGTAATGTAGGTGGGCTCTATCAATCGGCTGAGAACTCTGTAGGCAGGAGCAGACATCAATGTTGGAGATGTGGATAGTCAAATAGGTAAGAGTGGAACCAAATTAGGTCAGTCTCATCAAGCTGGACAACAGAGGAAAGATATTGGTGGAGACTAGTATTGTCAACCTGTGCATATGACATGTTTTTATTATGTAGTGGAACCTTATGCTTTCATGCAACTGTGCTTTCTTCATTGGTTTACTATAGTTGCTCCACCTTTTGGGGCACTGATTTTACAATTGATGAAAACCCCTTCAGCAACTGGGAGTGGCAAACTTGTAGAGAAAAAAACTTGATTATATAAGATATTGTATCGTGTTACAATGTGATTATACTCAATGGGTTCCTTTTTGAAGGCAAATATGATCCCGTATTCAGCAAGCCCTTGAAACAGCAAATGAATAAATTATCAGATGATTTCTTCTTGATTTTTGTAAAGACATAAAGGGAATATCTTGCTTTTTGTAGAATAGTGGCATGGGATGTTTTATGTCCACCTGCCAGGAGGATTGATCCATGGTTTAATGTCTGATTGCAGTAGTGCAGTATTGGCCTCAAGGCCTGGAGTTTGAGTTTGAGATGTTCACCTTTATGCTTGTCTGTCTTAAAGGTACACTGATTAATGCACTTGGAATTGGGTGCTTCCTATCTTATGTTACAGTTTCCAAGTTTGGCATTTTTTCAGTGTTTAGTACAAATGCGCTTCTTCAGTTTATAAGTGTGCCATGATGAATATTTATATTGTGACATTAACTTCTAGTAATTCACTTGCATTCATTGTGGTTTGCATCAAAAAATGTAGTGTGCAGTAAAAACCTTCAGTACTGCTTTCCAACATGACTTTGGATTATAGTTTTCTTAGGCAATAATGCTAGAGGAACAATTTGATTTTTCTCTTGTTTTGTTAAAGATGACAACCAAAAATAATTGTTGCTAATTCAATTGATTAGCTCCATCTCCTAGGTGGATTGAGTTTTAGAGAGACTTGTAATTGCGGCACTACTCCTGACACCTGTATGACCACCAGCCAGACGCTACGATCAACCCAATGCACGCGCGCACATTTCTTTCTTGTCTGTCTTTACAGCAGGCATCAAAGGAACAAGAATCTGGCATATTTTTCCCAATCATAGTCTAAAAGCCCAATTAATTATAGCACCAGTGCTGCCACCCTGCATGTGATCAGTTAGCTTAGTTCAGACCTAAACCCGAACAGATTAAGCATGGTGTTTTCTTTCTATGGTTTAGTGCCACAGAGGCACTATCAGGAGGACTGCAATAGAATTTTAAAGTTTTTTTTGGTGGATCAGGTTGAGTGGCAAGCAGCATTACAATGGAACTGAACTTCTGGATGAGCCTGGATAGTTTTTTTTTCTGCACTTTTAAGCTGAAAAACATTTTTCACCATAAATTGCTCGAAATGCAAGTGATGGCCTCTGGGGCCTCTGAATGGTAGGACCAGCAGTTTTTCTCTTTAACCAATGAGATTTAAGGACAGAGAAAGAATGAGAGAAACTGAGAAGGAAATAGGTCAAATCACATGCAAAGGGAGAAATAGGGAAAATTTATATTGTGACAGAGAAAGAATGCAACATAATGGGAAAATGAGGGAAGAAAAGCAAAATTAACATTTTTAAAATCTGAAAACAGTTTGTCACCTGAAAGAATGAGATTACACAATTTACATTGTTCAACTTCTGGGCAAGATAGGTTTGAGTGGCAATTCATTAACAATTATGACATTAAAAAGTACTTACAACACTGGTTATGTGACTTATTGCCAAAAGTCTAATGGTCAATTAATGTGCAAAGCCATCAAGTTTGCAAAAACAAAATGGGCTGGCTATGGGCGAGTTGCTGTTTGTGCGAAGCAACAGGGTAGTGTAAATTGGCCAGCAAGTTCCAGAAATCCAGAAGCATCTTTCAATCCCCTGAAATTGTTGGCTGTTTTGCACGTTAATAATGGAATGCGTCATTAACACTACATTATTTTTCCGGGAAGACCTGGCCTAGTATGTTTGAAAATACAAATAAATATGAGTTGGCTGTTGATTAAGTTTTCTAACTAAATGTATGTTGCACAGTGCTATAGTCTGCCTGAATTTGGCTTTCTCACCATTGTTTGGAAGTAGTATAACTGGATAACTGTTGCATTTCTCATAATTTATTTTTGCACACCTGTGTATTGATATTATGTATTTTATCCGGTTGGGCTGAATCGTGCTACAGAGAAAGTAGAGAGCTCTTGTTGTTAACCTGCCACAGATCAACTCTCTGGTAATAATTGCAATTATGTTAGCGAAAATTGGAGTGAAGCACCTGCTTATTCTACAATACAGTCTTTAATGTATAATTTTAAATATTTCTTCATATTCAAGCAATTGGAAATTGAATATTTTTGACAGATGAATTTGGAATTGTGCAGTATTACATTGAAATAGATCAGAGATTATTAATTAGTCCCATTTATAGTTGTATATGGGGCAATTGTGGTAGAAAAGATAGAAGAAGTGGTAGAAAAAGGTGATTAAAATAGTTTAACTTCTGCAAATGGGAATTTAGATGTATTATTTTTTAAAGACTTTTACTTTGCATTACTACCAGCTGAATTAATGTAAAGTTTATGGTCTTAACTTTTAAATGAGTTTAAAAATGTTCTGTACGAACTTAAAAGTATTAAAAAAATTGCAACACTTTAAGAAGTAAAAAAATTTACAACATTTTTGTTTTTATTTATATTGCTTTCATACACAAAATAATTTCATTTGCTGAAAAGCTGTACAGTCAGGTTATGATTTATGTCATTCGAAGGATCTGTTTCCTATGATCTTACTTGTTTAATCAGGTCAAGTAATATCTCTAACATATTACCGAAACATTTTAAAGTAACCTGTTTCAATATACAGTACCAGCAATATTGGTTCCTATACTGCAATGTCAATTCCCTTGTTCTTTGGGAAAACTTTTGCTGAAGCCTGTGTTCTATTGGGTTCGCTTGATTCGACATAGCAGTATCATTGCAATAATTTGAACTATTTAAATTGATCCAACTTTCATTCCATTGCTGTCATGTATGAATATGTATTTTATCAGCAGTGTAAGCTCTTCAAAATAATTTAATTTGAAATAGCTCTAGATTTATAGTTTTAATTGAGTGTGATTAGATTATAAGTACTATATTTCAGTTTGGGATTCAGAACATTGAGCACCCTGCACCACTATTTTCTCTCCTGCTGCAAAACACAACTGGGTCCTTCAGATCAGTGGCAAAAAGAGAACATGCTGTTTCTATATTCTGTATCCTAGATCAGGAATTTAAGCCTGTGTGGCTGGATTAAATGATGGTTGGTCATTTAATGTTGAGTGTTTCCAATTGGGCAACTACACAATGAAGTTTTACAAGAAGAAGCATGATAAGTGTCCACATGGGCACACAGCCAGTCTTTTGGTGGGGGTTGTAATTAATGATGACTGGCAGATAACTTGAACACTTCCACCTTGAGCAAAGAGCACATAAAAGCATTGGAAGAGTATGTGGCAGGTGGGGTGGTTAGTTTTGGCAGTTTTAACAGAAAAGATTTTAAGGGGGAAGGGACTCAATTTTCATTTACAGCATGTTAAAGCAATGCTAGAGTGCAGATTGGTATTAAGTTAACTCCTGGCATGGATCCTCTTTCTTTTCTAGCTGCATTGGGTTGGAATGCACAAATCATTTTAAGACAGTAAGATCTATTAAAGGTAAATCATGTTTGACTAACTTGCTGGAGTTTTTTGAAGTAACAGACATTTTTCATGAGGTTGATGAGGGGGATGTAGTTGATGTGGTGTACATGGACTTCCAGAAAGCATTCGATAACGTGTCACATAATAGGCTTGCCAGACAGTTTGGAGCCCATGAAATAAAAGGGATAGAGACTACATGGATACAAAGTTGACTGAGTGACAGGAAGCAGATAATAGGTGGACTGGAGAAAAGTGGATTGGGGTTCCCCAGGGGTCGCTGCTTGGACCACTGCTTTTCTTGATCTATATTACTGACATAGGCTTCGAGGTACAGGGCACAATTTCAACATTTTCAGATGAGACAAAACTTAGAAATATTGTGAACTCTGAAATGGACATAGTCGAAGAGGACATAGGCTGGTGGACTGGGAGGACACATGACTAATGGTTTTTAATGCAGAGAAGTGCAAAGTGGTACATTATGGTAGGAATAACAAGGAGAAGCTATATAAAGTAGGTGAAGGGTACAGGACCAGACTGGGGTGGGTGGGGGTGGGGGGGCGGGCGTGGTTGTAAATAAATGTGCAGAAAATGGCTCTATGGGCACAATGGATCCCGAGCTTTATAAAGAGAGGCATAGAGTACAGAAGTGAGGAAGTTATGATGAACCTATATGAAATACTGGCTCAACCTCAACAGGAACATGGTGTCCAGTTCTTAGGATTGCACTTTAAGAAGGATGTGAAGGCATAGAGAGGATTAAGAACCAGATCTCTCAGATTTCAGGTGATTGGAAAAAAGAATGATGATTAGGCTCTGGAATGTACTGCCTCAGTGTGGTGGAGGCAAACTCAATCATTGTTTTCAAAAGAAAATTGGATAAGCACCTGTGGAGAAGAAATTTGCAGGGCGACGTGGTAAGGGCAGGGGAGTGGGATTAGATAAATTGCTCTTGCAGGGAGCTGGCAAGACTTGACGGGCTGAATGGCCTTCTGTTCTGGAACTATTCTGTGATTCTGTGCACTGTTCTTGTGCTGATCTATGTTATTTGCTCACTCACTGCAATTGGGATATGATGCATCAGAAGATTTTTAAACATTTTCTGCAGAGTTGCCAATCAAGTTGTTTAAGTTGAATTGGCAATCAAATAATATCCACCAAAGCATGTATGCGCATATGATGAAGGAACATTAGTTGTGGTGATTTATACATAGTCTGCTTGCTTCTTTGTGTCGGTGAGTGTGAAAATCTTGGTTGGAAATCTTCAGCTGCAGATATGGGTAGAGAAGGAAGGAAGTGAATATAGATCTGAAATATGAGTTGGGAATGAGACATCAGTTGTTGTGACATCACCTCGAATCAGGCTGGGGAAAATATTAATTTTTTTTAATAATTAAAAGCGCACACCCTAGTTAGCGGTCAACTTTTCAGAATATATAAAATAACATTGCAAGGCCCAAATCCTGGAACATTTAAAGGCATAGAACTATAGAAAAGTTATGATGCAGAAAGAGGCCATTCAGCACATTGTGTCTTCACCAGCTAAAAAAAGAGGAAAAAAAGAAACTAGTCGCTCATTTTTAAAACCACTTTTCCAGCGCTTGGTCTGTAGCTTTGCAGGTTACAATGCTTCAGGTACATATCCCGGTACCTTTTAAATTAGTTGAACATTTCAGCCTCAACCACCAATTTTAGAAGTGAATTCAGATTTCTCTGGGTGAAAAAGCTTTTCCTCATATCCCCTCTACCAATCCCCTTAAATCTATGCCCCTTGGTATTTGACCCCTCAGCTAGGGGAAATGGATCTTTCCTGTCTATTCTGTCTAGGCCCCTCATAATTTTGTACACCTTTATTAGGTCACCCCTCAGCCACTTCTAAGGAAAACATCCCTAGCCTACCCAATCTTTCCTCATAGCCACAATTTTCAAGCCCTGGCAACATTCTTGTAAATTTCCTCTGTACTCTCCCCAGAACAATTATGTCCTTCCTGTAATGTGGTGAACAGAACAATAGACAAAATTCCAGCTGTGGCCTAACCAGCATTTTATACAGTTCCAGCATTACATCCCTGCTTTTCTATTCAATACCTTGTCCAATAAAGAAAAGCACTTGGTTTATCAAGCCTATTTCTCTGAAAGACTTTTTGCACAATCAACTTGACCTATCCAATTTCACAAAGGATAACAGTGAATAAGAATTCACGGTGAACTTCAAAAAAATCATGCACTTTCATTTAGTGATTCACATATCCATACCTGAAACCTGATAATGTAAAAAACATAAAAAGGAGCAGAAGTAGACCAGACGGTCCCTCAAGTCTGCTCTTGTCGTTCAGTAAGACCATGGCTGAACTTCTACATCAACTCCATTTTCCCACCCAATCCCATATCCATTGATTCTCTTAGTGCCCAAATTTTTATCAATCTGTCTTATCTTTGGAGTATTTGATTATTCCCGTCTACGCATATTCCATAAATGTCAAATTTGGTGTGAACCAAATGTTTATTTGATTGCTTTATGACGGAATTGATTTAAAACACACTCGGTTGCTTTTAGCAAGGCCCATTGTGAGTAATATCAATTCTGTAAGAAAGAAAATTTCGTTTAACCTCCAGTTTAACCTCAGTTTTATCAATTTTAAAATCATACATTTGACTCTCTCCTTACTCCTGGCATAATCTTATTCAAGTGCCTCATCATGTTCGCCCATTCACTTCTCCTTTATAATTGTTACACTCCCTACCCCTCCCTAGACACACACACACAGACCCCCCCCCCACCAATCCTGAGTTTGACCCTGTGAGTCAATACCCTGCTTAAAACCCACCTTTTCAGTCAAGCTTTTGTCACCCATCCTAATATCACCTGCTTTGGCTATTTTTGTCTGGGTACACTTCTTTGAAGTGCTTTGGGACATTGTTCTACATTAAAGGCACTACATAAGTACAATAATGACAAAAATATGTCCTCTGTGTCTAAGTTTGCAGTCTCAAGTAAATTACTATTTGGCAAACCTACAGCAGATGAAATGTGATCAATCATAAAGGTGCTAAAACTCCTTTGTGATGGGGGAGGAGTTAAGATACTGGTTCCTGATTATGCTCCATAACACGATATCATGCATGCCTCAAAGTTCCATCACCTCTGCTGAGGAGTACAGGAACAACTTAATACTATGAAGGAAATGAAAAGAAACATGGGTGAATACATGTAAAGATGTTTTTTTTTAAATAGACATTGGCTACCTGAAAGGAGGACATATTGCTTTTGAGAGTTCTAAAGACCTGAGATGTTGACTCTGTTTCACTCTCTAAAGATGCTACCAGACCTACTGAGTATTTCCAGCATTTTCTGTTTATAGTCAGATTTCCAGCATCTGCAGTGTTTTGCTTTTGCTTTTGAGGGTGTCAGAGCGAAGATGAGAATTGTGTATTTTCTCTCTCCACCACTTTCATGGCTTAGAGAGCCATGGTATTGTAGTTAGCAGGCAGATGCTTTCTTGGACATGGGGAAAAAATTTATCTTAAAGTCTTTCAGTTTGAATACAGTGTACAAGTCGCAGACTTGTAATTGTTCCATGCAATGATTGAAACATGAGGCATTTGCAGAGCTTCATTAGCTAAAATCTGGGTATTAATTTCAGCTATTAACCTGAATTTCTTCTATTAATAGTTTTGGGCAGAACTATCTGTGTCTTCTATTAAGTTTGACATAGTTTTAACCATGTGTCTACAAGCATTAACAGTTGACATAACATTCTCATTTAAAATGGTCTTACAGACAAGGGAGGGAGGCAAACTGAACTCCTTTATTTTTCTCGCCATCTGTCTATAATTTTTGAAATAGACTGGCATGTTTCCCCAAGCCCCCTGTTTGTGAAGTCATTGTTAAAGTAACTTGCAGCAAACTCTCCTTAGGGTTAAATCAGAAGTATGGTTTACTCATACATTCAAACCCGGGGGATGGTCATTGCAACTACATACATACACACACAAATACACAAGAAGCAGGTAGGAAAGAAAAGAGTTTTACAGTCAGGAATAACTTAAAACAAAAAAACCCCAAAGCTAGTGAGATTAATTCATGTGAATGTTAGAGTCCAGAATTTCAGAGCCCAGTGAGGTTTCCTTCGCTTAGGAGTTAAAATTCAGGCGGGTTCAGCTAGCTGAAAGCAGGAATAACAGAATTCCATCAAAGTTGGTAATGACGCAGCAAGTTGAGGTTGCTATATAGAAACTTGGGCCACCGAATAGGCGATGGCAGGAGAGAACCTGGCTTCGAAGAGGTTTAGACTTGAGGCAGGCTTTGTTGCCAGACCAGCCCAGCTTCAGTGTTGACAGTCTGGATGTTAACAGCAGATTGCATTGGGAGTCCAGGAATGTAACATTGAAACTTTCCAAAGGCCAAATAAGCTTGGGGCATGTGGTGTTGTCCATTGATGTGTCAGTTTCAGGTTAACAGTCAATTTCTATGCCTGTGGTCAAAATTCATTGTTCACCTTAGGAGATGAATGGTGGCTATTAGCACCTCCGCAGATATAACTAGTTTCGATGGCTCTCCCTCTCTTTGTTATTAGTCCAGGCTGGGGAGACAGACTGTCTGCTCTTCCCTTGTTTCATTGATTGTAATGGGCCCACATAATGATAGGTGTGAGATTCCACATGGATGAGGGTCGAACTTTGTTCTGTAATTACTGTTGGAAGTTTCCAGAACTGCAGCCAACTAGCAAATCCTGTCTCTTTATGGGGTATGTGGAACATTCCTTGTTCCAGTCCTACTCAGGCCCCCTCCCACAACTCTTTCTCCGCCAAATCGATGACTGCTTCGTTGCTGCTTTATGCTCTCGTCTGGACCTGGAAAAATTTATTAATTTTGCTTCCAATTTCCACCCCTCCATCATTTTCACATGGTCCATCTCTGACACTTCCCTTCCCTTCCTTGACCTCTCTGTCTCAATTTCTGGTGATAGACTGTCCACCAATATTCATTACAAGCCTACCGACTCCCACAGCTACCTTGACTACAGCTCCTCACACCTCGCTTCCTATAAGGACTCCATCTCATTCTCTCAGTTCCTTCGCCTCCATCACATCGGTTCTGATGATGCCACTTTCCAAAACAGTTCCTCTGACATGTCTTCCTTCTTCCTTAAACGAGGTTTTCCACCCATGGTGGTTGACAGGGCCCTCAACCATGTCCGGCCCATCTCCCACGCATCAGTCCTCACACCTTCCTCTCCCTCCCAGAACCATGATAGGGTCCCCCTTGTCCTCACTTATCACCCCACCAGCCTCCACATTCAAAGGATCATCCTCCCCCATTTTCGCCAACTCCAGCATGATGCCACCACCAAACACATCTTCCCTTCACCCCCCCTGGTGGCATTCCGCAGGGATCGTTCCCTCCGGGACACCCTGGTCCATTCCTCCATCACCCCCTACACCTCAACCCTCTCCCACGACACCTTCCTATGCAACAGCAGAAGGTGCAACACCTGCCCCTTTACTTCCCCTCTCCTCACCGTCCAAGGGCCCAAAAGCTCCTTTCAAGTGAAGCAGCATTTCACTTGCACTTCCCTCAATTTAGTCTACTGCATTCGCTGCTCCCGATGTGGTCGCCTCTACATTGGAGAGACCAAAGGCAGACTGGGTGACTGCTTTGTGGAACACCTTCGGTCTGTCCGCAAGCATGACCCAGACCTCCCTGTTGCTTGCCATTTCGACACTCCATCCTGCTCTCATGCCCACATGTCCATCCTTGGACTGCTGCAATTTTCCAGTGAAGTTCAACACAAACTGGAGGAACAGCACCTCATCTTACAACTAAGCACTTTACAGCCTTCTGGACTGAATATTGAGTTCAAGAATTTTAGATCATGAACTCTCTCCTCCACCCCCACCCCTTTCCGACCCCCCCCCCCTTTTTCCAATAACTTAAAAAGGTTTTTCTTTTCCCACCTATTTCTATTATTTTTAAATGTATTTCCATCCATTGTTTTATCTCTACCTTTTAGCCTATTTCGATCCCTTCCCCCCACCCCACCCCATTAGGCCCCACTAGTATCTTGCTCGTCCTGCTTTCTACCCTTAATGTCACCTATTAGCACATTTCTTAGATAATATCACCACCGTCAAAACCTCTTTGTCCTTTTGTCTATGACATCTTTTGGCAATCTCCACCTATCACTGGCCCTCTATCCAGCTCTACTTATCCCACCCCCCCTTAAACCAGCTTATATTTCACCTCTCTTCTATTTTTCCTCAGTTCTGTTGAAGAGTCATACGGACTTGAAACGTTAACTGTGTTCCTCTCACAGATGCTGTCAGACCTGCTGAGTTTTTCCTAGTATTTTTATTTTTGTTTTTGTTGTGTAGCAAATTATATGACCAGTTGCAGCCAGGTTTTTGGTCCAGCAAAGTCCATTTTTAAATAAGCAGAAAGTAAGGTTTGATTTACATAGTTTGATTTTTTTTCATGTTTTATGGGCATGACAGTATCAAAAATTACCAATTGGTAATGTAGCATTTACAATGATATATTTGGAAAACTAGAATTCCTAGGAATGTGTGTTATATCCCTGAGATAAACTGCTGGGAATGACTTTTCACTAATTTTAAGTAATTCCTTTTCAGGTTTTCGTAAAAATGATGAGATGAAGGCGATGGAAGTTCTTCCAATACTGAAGGAGAAGGTTGCGTTCCTCTCAGGTAAGGCAAACTAGTTTCAATTTTAAACTATATTTTTTTCAAGAATTCGCATCCATATTCATAGTGTATTTGTGCTGCTGTGGTTGTATTAATTTACAATTGCAAGGAGAGTAATGAAAAATAAAAAAAACAAATTGATTAAGCAAGGATAACTTTTTAAGAGAAACGATGTAGATGAATTATTGAATGTAGACAATCTTATTGGACATGGAATGTGTGTCAATGTATGATAAAAATCTCTGGTCTCATAGTGACCTCTGGTTATTTCAGTATAATGCTTGCAAATAGTAAGGTATTTGGTGTGACTAGAATAGGAGGGAATGCAATAAGATCTAAATCTAATTTACAGTGCAGGTATGCAAATGCATGGAGCATGGCAAATCGGGCTGCTGCACTGCAGCTGCAGATAGACATCATGGGATATGATGTTGTGGCAATAATAGAGACTTGGCTCAAAAAAAAAGGCTCTAAATGTCCCTGAACACAGGGTGTTATGCAAAGATAGGGAGGGAAAGCAAGGAGAGGAGTGGCAATATTGATTAATGAGAATATTACAGTACTGGAAAATGAATATTCTACAAGGGTCAAGGATGGAAGCTGTTTAGTTGGAACTAAGAAAGATTTGAGATATCATTTTGACTGCAGGATTTATTCTATACCGTTACACTACTGGGTTTATTCTCTGGGCTACAATGGGAAAGATATAGAGGAGCAAATTTGCAAGGAAATTATAGAGTTGCAAAAGCTATAGACTAGGTATAATGAGAGACTTCTGTTATCCTAGCATATAGACAGGGTATAATAATTATGAAGAGGGCAGAGAGGGGAAAGTTTCTTGCATGGGCATAGTAGAAATTTCTAGATCGGTATGTTTCCAGCCCAACAAGAAAGTAGGCATTTTTGGATCTGGTTCTAAGGGATAAGGTGACTCAAGTGGGCCAAGTGCCAGCAGGGGAACATTTAGGAGACAGTGGTCATAGAATCAGAGCATCATAAGGTTTAGATTAGCTATGGAAAAAGACAAGAAGCATTCTGGAGTAAAAATACTTAATTGGAGGAAAGCCAATTTCAATGGGATGAGAACAGATCTGGCCCAGGTCAAAAATTGGCAGATAAAACTGTAATGGAACAGTGGGCTGCCATTAAAGAGAAGAGGGTTCAGATACAATTGAGATACATTCTCACGAGGGGAAAATGTAGGACAAACAAAGCCAGAGCTCCCTAGATGACGATAGAATAAGATGTGGCAGAAAAAGGATGCATATGTCAGATGTCAGGTTTGATACTCTTTCGAGTTATCAACAGTCACAGATTGCAACTCTTTCGAGTACAAACACAGTTCTTGGTTTCCAGGAGTGGGACATGAACCCACAACCCTCTGATTCAAAGGCGAGGGTGCTATGAACTGAGCCACAGCTGACACCTCAGATGTCAGGTTGATGATGCAAGTGAGAGCCAGGCCTGACTATTGAATGATCAGAGAGGATGTAAAAAAGAAATGAGAAGCAAAGAGAAAACTAGCAGCTAACATAAAAGGGAATCCAGTAGTCTTCTATAGGCATATAAATAGTAAAATGGCGTTAAATGGAAGAGGGGGGTGAGTTAAGTACCAAAAAGCAGAATTATGCATTGAGGTCGCGGGCATGGTGAAGGTACTAAATGAGTACTTTGTATCTGTCTTTACTAAGTGTTATGACCAGGTGAGGAGGGGTTTAATCACTCCTCTCTTTTACCTTTCCTCGTTTGGTTGTAGCACAGGTTTTGAATTTTAAAAAGGATGGTGTATTGTTAACACACTATATACTTGACTGTGTGCAGTTTTTAAGAATTAAGACAGAGATATTCTTGAGTTAAACGCTAAACCCAACCCAGGTAGAATAATTAAAGATGTACAATTATGTCCTACTAATGCTTGTAAACACACACACTGAAACCCCAAGCATGCAGAATAAAATACAGCTTTACAGAGTATCAGAGGTTCAAATTGGCCAAGTTAAAGTGCAGATTAAAAAAAGGAAAGTCAATAAAGATTCACTGATTGTATCAGGAAGTGTTGGTTCTTCAGCTGAGACTGTTCAAAGCTGTAGCTGGTATGTTCCTTTTCTTTGGTAACACTGTTGTAGAAATCCAATGGCCTTCAGTAGAGTCTCTGCAGGAATGTCTGCTGTAGGAATGTAGAGACACTTTTAACTCAACAAAACAGGGTTCAAGGCTTAGATGGAATACTGTAGACGGAGAAAGGCAGCATTCTCTCCGGCAGCTAGAATATCTCTGCCTAAATCCCAAATTCAAACATCCATACAAATGGTTGTATCACATGACCACTCTCCATGTTGTTTCTATATTTCAAAAGGAAGTTGATCAGCTCATGTTTTGCAACAGCTTCTCTTGGCCATTGTGAAAGCTGAGCTGATTAATTTTTAATGCTCCAGAAATTAACTCCTGAATGGATAATTCTCCCTTTTGGATGAGATAGGAAGGAATCTTTTTCACAGCAAGGTCATTGTCTATTGAGGCCTCCATAGAACCTCCTCCTTAATGAAATGGACTGTGGCTACACAGATGCAAATTTCCAAATTGGCAGCCATTTTACGTCATCACCTTTGTGTTCCGGTGAAACGTCTCTTTTATAAAATGTTTAATATGTGAAAACAGCCAATGAGCTATCAAATTAATTCCATTTAGCACATCTTTGTGACACAAGAAAGACTATGTTTCCAAAACCACAGTGAAGGAGGAGCTAGTTGAGACACAGGATGAACCAAACATTGATAAAGAATAGGCATTTGGAAGGCTCGCTGAACCAAATAAGTTGATAAGTCTACAGGACCAGATCTGATGCACCTGAGGATGGAATGGATACAGCACAGGAGCAGGTTATTTGGCCGGTCATGTCCACATCAGATCTCTGCAACAGCAACTCATCTAGTCCCAATCCCCCATCTTTCCATCGTAGCCCTGCAGATGTTTACTATTCAGATAATTCTCTTTTGAAGGCCTCAATTGAATCTGCCTCCACTGCACTCAGACTGTCCATTCCAGATCCTAATCACTGTAAAAAGGTTTTTCCTCATGTCTCCGTTGCCTCTTTTCTCAATCATCTCAAATCGATACTGAGGGAAGTAAGGGTGGAAATTGCAGCCATGATCTTCCAATCCACCTTCGATACAAGGGGGGTGCTAGAGGACTGGAGAACTGCAAATGTTGCACTCTTGTTCAAAAAAGATTATAAGATCAGACCAGACAGTTTGACATCAGCTTTTAGAAAAGATAATCCAGGACAGAATGAACAGTCACTTAGACAAATGTGGCTTCATTAAGGAAAGCCAGCACAGATTTGTTAAAGGCAAATCCTCTTTAGCTAACTTGATTGGGTTTTTTGATGAGGCAATAGAGAGGGTTGATGAACTGAGGGTAAAGCAGTTGATCTGTCCGTGGACTCCCAAAGGTGTTTCATTAAGTGCCACGTAACAGGCTTGTCAGCCAAGTTAAACCCTGTGGAATAAAAGGGACAGTGGCAGCATGGATATAAAGTTGGCTAAATGACAGGAAAGAATAAACGACAAATGGCTGCTTTTCAAATGGGAGGAATGTAGATAGTGGAGTTCTCCAGGGATCAGCCTTCAGACCACTGCATTTCTTGATCAGTATTAATGATCTAGACTTGGTTGTGAAGGGCACAATTTCAAAATTTTCACATGACACAAACCTTTGAAGTATTGTGCACTGAGGAGGAGGATAATGATGGACTTCAGGAGGACTTGGACAGGCTGGTATGGGTGGACATATTGTAGATGAAATTTAATACAAAGAAGTGTTAAGTGATACATTTTAGAAGAAAGAAAATGAGGAGAAACAATATAAAATAAAGGATACAATTCTAAAGGTGTGTAGGAGCAGAGAGATCTAGGCGTGTATATGCACAAATTTTGGAAGTGGGCTGAGCAGATTGAGAAATTGGTTAATAAGATGTATGGGATCCTGGGCATTAAAAATAGAAGCATCGAGTACAAAAGGTTAAGGTAAACTTTTATAAAACACTGGCCTGACTTCAACTGGAATACTGTGTCCAGTTCTGGGCACCACATCTGAGGGAGCATGTAAAGGCATTGGAGAGGGTGCAGGAAAGATCTACGAGAATGGCTCCAGGGATGAAGAACTTCAGTTAGGTGGATAGATTGGAGAAGCTGGGGCTGTCCTCCTTAGAGGAGAGAAGGCTGAGAGGTGAATTGACAGAGGTATTCATAATCATGAGGGATCTGGACAGAATAGACAGAGAGAAACTGTTTCCATTAGCAGAAGGGTCAGAACCAGAGGACACCGATTTAAAATGAATGGCAAAAGAGCCAAAGGTGACATCAGGAATAACATTCCTGTGCAACTGTTTAGGTTCTGGAATGCACTGCCCAAGCATGGGATGGAGGCAGATTCAATTGTGGCTTTCAAAAGGGAATTATCTGATGATGAAAAAAAATGCAGGGCTATGGAGAAATGGCAAGGGGGTGGAGTTGCTCTTGCAGAGGACTGGCGTGGACACGAAGGCTGAACAGCCTCCTCCTGTGCTGTACCCATTCCATGGTTAATCTTGGAATTAATTAAAGAATTTTGCCAATGTTTAAAGTGCATTGTTCAAAAGTTCCAATTATGAAGCTTGAAAGTAGAGATCAAACAAAGACTAGACTGGAATAGTACATTTTCTGGTCCATAGGATGTTTGTGAACATGTTTTTCCACTTTTGGCATCTGACACATCTAGTTTGGATATTGTCCAGGTCAAGAAAAAAAAGTAAAGCTTGTTCCACTGTACTTATATCATTACATTAAATTGAGAAAGGCATCTTTTAGTACAATATTGTTAAATGTCTTTGTTTACAGGGACTAACCACCAGTGTCTAATCATGTGCAGGTTTTGACCTATTGACTTACTTCGACAGTTTGCAATTTTTAGACTACCATAAACTAGTGTAATTTAGGAGCTGTACAGCATTTAGAAAGAGAAGGCTTCCCTCTCATCATTCTGAGATGTTGCTTAAATCAAGCTCTATATTTATTTATTTGTTGCCTTTCCTCCTGAAGGCCCTGGCTCTTGTTGTGCTATGCTGCACGGATATTGAATGCTCTCTAGTACCTCAAATAAGTTTTTTTTTAATCTGAGTGTCTTGGCAGGATGCATGACCTTGAAGGGAATCATAGCTGATTTCCTTAACTGATGTCTATTTTCCCGCAGACATCTATGGATATAAAATGAAGCATGGGTATTGATCAGGAGGAGGAATGCTGGCTAATTTTTATCCTCCTTACCCCAAGGACATGAAGCCCAGTTAAAAAGCCCGAGGTGATATCAAATATCTCAATATAGATAAGGAATCAGACCTTGGACCTTCAGGAGGGCATGCCAGGAGCAGTACCAGGCATAACTAAAAATGAGGTGTCAACCTGGTGAAGCTATAACACAAGACTACTTGCATGCCAAGCAGCATAAGCAGCAAGTGATAGAGCTAAGCGATCCCACAACCAACGGATCTGATCTAATCTCTGCAGCCCTGACGCATCCAGCCATGAATGGTGGTGGACAATTAAACAACTCACTGGAGGAGGAGGCTCCACAAATATCCCCTTCCTCAATGATGTGGGAGCCCAGTACATCAGTGCAAAAGATAAGGCTGCAGCATTTGCTACAATCTCCAGCCAGAAGTGTCAAGTGGATGATCCATCATGTGGAGTGAATCGAATTGGCTGAAGACTGGCATCTGAGATGCTGGGGACCCCCGGAGGAGGCCAAGATAGAGTCATAAAGTCTCTCTGACTCTATCTCGGCCTCCTCCTCAGGAGGTCCCAGCATCTCAGATGCCAGTATTCAGCCAATTCGATTCACTCCACATGATATCAAGAAACAGCTGAAGGCACTGGATACTGTAAAAGCTATGGGCCCTGACAATATTCCAGCAATAGTACTGAAGACTTGTGCTCCAGAACTTGGCGCCCCTAGCCAAGCTGTTCCAGTACAGCTACAACACTGGCATCTTTCTGGCTATGTGGAAAATTGCCCAGGTATGTCCTGTACACAAAAGGCAGGGCAAATCCAACCTGGCCAATTAATGCCCCATCTAAGTCCATTCTCGATCATCGGTAAAGTAATGGAAGGGGTCATCAATAGTGCTATCAAGTGGCACTTGCTTAGCAATAACCTGCTCACTGACGCCCAATTTGGGTTCCGACAGGGCCAATCAGCTTTTGACCTCATTACAGCCTTGGTTCAAACATGGACAAAAGAGCTGAACTACCGAGGTGAGGCGAGAGCGACTGCTCTTGATATCAAGGCCGCATTTGACTGAGTGTGGCATCAAGGAGCCCTAGCAAAACTGGAGTCAATGGGAATCAGGGAAAACTCTCTGCTGGTTGGAGTCATGCCTAGCACAAAGGAAGATGTTTGTGGTTTTTGGAGGTCAGTCATCTCAGCTCCAGGGCATCACTGCAGGAGTTCCTCAGGGTGGTGTCCTAGTCCCAGCCATCTTCAGCTGCTTCATCAATGACCTTCCTTCCATCGTAAGGTCAGCTGATAATTGCACAATGCTTAGCACCATTTGCGACTCCTCAGATACTGAAGCAGTCCATGTCTAAATGCAGCAAGACCTGGACAGTATCCAGGCGTGGGCTGACAAGTGGCAAGTAACATTCGCGCCAAACAAGTGTCGGGCAATGACTATCTCCAACAGGAGAGAATCCAGCCATCGCCCCTTAATGTTCAATGGCATTACCATCACTGAATCCCCCACTATCAACATCCTGGGGGTTACCATTGACCAAAAACTGAACTGGATTAGCCATATAAATACTATGGCTACAAGATCAGGTCAGAGGCTAGGAAGCATGTGACGAGTAACTCAACTCCTGACTCCCCAAAGCCTGTTCACCGTCTACAAGGCACAAGTGATGGAATACAACCCACTTACCTGGATGCAGCTCCCACAGCACTCAAGAAGCTTGACACTGTCCAGTACAAAGCAGCCCGCTTGATTGGCACCACATCCACAAACATTCACTCCCTCCGTCACCGACATACAGTAGCAGCAGTGTGTACCATCTACAAGATGCACTGCAGGAATTCACCAAGGCTCCTTAGACAGCACCTTCCACACTCATGACCGCTACCATCTATAAGGGCAACAGATAGATGGGAACACCACCATCTGGAAGTTCCCCTCCAAGTCACCCATCATCCTGACTTGGAAATATATCGCCGTTCTTTCACTGTCGCTGGGTCAAAATCCTGGAACTCCCTTCCAAACAGCACTGTGGGTGTACCTACACCACATAGGCTGCAGTAGTCCAAGAAGGCAGCTCAGCACCACCTTCTCAAGGGCAATTAGGGATGAGCAGTAAATGTTGGCCCAGGCAGAGAAGCCCACATCCCGTGAATGAATAAAATCAAATGTAGAAACTGACGTGTTGCTGGATGATGACACCTAGAGGCAGCATGTTGGTGAGAAATGGGCGGGGAGCTAAGGATGTCCCCATGGAACTCCAGCTGTAACAATGCAGGAGTGGGAAGAGAAACCATTGGACATGATTCTATGGCTATGATTGGATAGAGAAGAATAGAACTAGACCCAGCTAGACAGTGGAGCACTGGCATTGGAAGAAGATGGTATGCTTTGCTGTGTTAAAGGCTACAGACAGGTTGTGAAGGACAAGGCAGGATAGTTTACCATGGTCTCAGTCACAGAGGATGCCATTTGTGACTTTAATAAGGGCAATGTTGATGCTGATGTGGGATGAAAGCCCAAGAGGAGGGATTTAAACATGGAATTGTGGGAAAGATGGGCATAGCTTTGGATCTCAAAACTCAAAACTTTGGGACAACCCCAGTTCAGAAAGCTAAACCATAAATTTGCTGCACAGTATGAACATTTCACACATGTACTTGTTACATATTGCTGAAATTCTAATAACATTGAGAAAAATATTTAATATTTTTCTTTCCCATTTTACATGTGTGGCCAGAGTGAAGAAAATATTTAACAGTGGCAACAACATGTTTAAAAACTTTGGAGGAGAAAAGAGGTTTGATATGGGGCAGTAGCTTGCAAGGCCAGAGGAATCAAGAGTGGGTTTTTTGAAGAGGGGGTGATGATGGCAGCTTTGAAGATGAGGTGGACAGTACCTCAGGAGAGGGAATGGGGAACAATATCAACTAGCATGGAGGCCAGGAAGGAAGGTTGAGTGGTCAGCAGCTTTGTGGGAATTGAATTCAGGGATCAGGACATGGGTCTAATGAACAGGATGTCCTTGGAGAGGGCCCTCTCCAAGGGCTCTTAGGGCCCCAAGGGCCCTTTGTATCAATTTGAAGAAAAAACATATAAACAGATTAGTGGTAAGCCAGAGGATTGGGAAAGTTTTAAAAACCAACCAAAGATGACCCAAAAAAAATAGAGGGAGAAAATAAACTTTGAGGGCAAACTAGCAAGTAACATAAAAACGGACAGAAAGAGTTTTTTTAAATATATAAAAAGGAAGAGAGAGGCCAAAGTGAACATAGGGCCCTTAGAGAATGAGGCTTAGGAAATAATAATGGGGAACCAGGAAATGGCAGAAGAGTTGAATAAATGCTTTGCATCAGTCTTCACGGTAGAAGACACTAATAGTATTCCAAAAATACTAAATAATCAAGGGGCAAAAGGCTGGGGGAGGAAATAAATACAATAACTATCACTAGAGAAAAAGTACTAGGGAAACTATTGGGGCCAAAGGCCGATTAAGACCCTGCATCCTAGGATATTAAACGAAGTAGCTACACGGATAGTGGATGCACTGGTAGTAATGTTCCAAGAATCCTCAGATTCTGGAAAAGTCCCAGGGGATTGGAAAACTGCCAATGTAACACCCTTATTCAAAAAGTGAGTGAGATGAAAAACAGATAGCTAAAGGCCAGGTAGCTTAACATCTGTCATTGAGAAAATGTTATAGTCTATTATAAAGGATGTAATAGTAGAGCATTTAGAAATACATAATATAATCAAACAGAGTCAGCATGGCTTCCTGAAGGGGAACTCATGTCTGAAAAATGTATTAGAATTCTTTGAGGAGGTAACAAGTAGGATAGATAAAAGGGAACCAGTAGATGTAATATATTTGGATTTCCAAGAGGCGTTCGATAAGGTACTACACATACGGCTACTTAATAAGATAGGAACCCATGGTGTTGGGGGTAGTATATCAGCATGGATAGATGATTGGCTGACTAACAGAAGACAGAAAGTTGGGATAAAAGGGGCATTTTCAGGATGGCAATCTGTAACTAGAGGTGTGCCACAGGGATCAATGCTGGGGCCACAATTATTTACAATATATATTAATGACTTGGATGAGGAAAGTGAATATACTATCGCCAAATCTGCAGATGACACAAAAATAGGTGAGAAGGCTAGTGGTGAGGATGACACAGAGTCTACAGAGGAATATAGACAGGTTAAGTGAATGGGCAAAAACTTGGCAGATGGAATATAATGTGGGAAAATATGAGGTTATGCACTTTGGCAGGAAGAATAGAGGAGCTGAATATTATTTAAATGGAGAAAGACTGCAGAAAGCTGCAGCACAGAGGGATTTGGGGGATCTCGTGCATGTATCCCAAAAAGCTAGCATACAAGTTCAGGTAATAGGGAAGGCAACTGGAATGTTGGCCTTCATTTCAAAAGGAATGGAGTATAAAAATATGGAAGTCTTGCTAAAACTATACAAGGCACTAGTTAGATCACACCTAGGATACTGTGAACAGTTTTGGTCCTCTTATCAAAGGAAAGATATACTGGCATTGGAGGCAGTCCAGAGAAGGTTCACTAGGTTGATCCCAGGCATGGAGGGATTTTCTTCTGAGGAGAAGTTGAGTCGGTTGGGCCTGTACTCATTAGAGTTTAGAAGAATGAGAGGTGACCTTATTGAAACATATAAGATTCTTAGGAGGCTTGACAGGGTAGATGCTGAGGTTGTTCTCCCTTGTGGGAAAGTCTAGGACCAGAGGGTATAATCTCAGAGTAAGGGAGCGCCCATTTAAAACAGAGATGAGGAGCAATTTCTTCTCTGAGGGAGTGAATCTATAGAATTTTTTACCGCAGAGGGCTGTAGAGGCTGGGTCATTAAGTATATTCAAGGTTGAGGTAGTCAGATTTTTAATCAGTAAGAGATATCGAGGATTATGGGGAAAAGGCAGGAAAGTGGAGTTCAGGATTATCAGATCAGCCATGATCTCATTGAATGGCGGAGCAGACTCGATGGGCCAAAAGGCCTATTCTGCACCAATGTCTTATGGTCTTATGGCATGAAGGAAGATATGAGAGAAGCCAGAGCAATGTGAGTTCAGGGCTGGGGCAGTTGGAAACCGTAGAAGTTTGACTTGGTGTGCTAGGGGTAGGGTGGAAAGCAGCTGATTAGAGGTTCTCAACTTGGTGGTGAAGAAGTCCATATCATTGAGGTCTATGTCCCTTGGACTTAAGGGAACGAAGATGAAGGCCATTCCTGTTGACCACCCAGAATGAGAGTAATGGTTTTAATGGAGACAAGTGCATCACACTGCATAGTTTACCCACTAAGGTCATTAAAGCTAATTCGACAAAGAATCATAGGCATCTATCTCCATTAGAGAGAGACAGTATTATATGTAGCTTGTGGGGCAAGATGCAGAGGCAGGCACAGGGATTGAACCTGTGTTATTGATGTCATTCTGCATTGTATTCTCGCCATCTAGCCAACTGAGATAACCTATTCCTTATGGCATCCAGAGCTACCGGGGGGGTTGTTCCTACCTCCTGTGCCTGTCACTCCCCTCACGTGCCTCTGACTTCACTTCTACACGAGTTCAATTTTACGAGACAAAAAATGACTCTTAAGATCAATATTCTCAAGATTCAGTGGAAGGACGATTTTGGTTCCACAATTAAGCATTTTATTACTTATTCATGAATAGATGTTCTACTTTGCAATGACCACACGCATTGTCAGATCTGGTTTTTATTTTTGCATTTCCCACCCTACTTTATAGCAACATTTTGGCAGTTTGTGGCTATGGCGTCAGGACAAGCAGTGTGGTGAAAGCATGTCCAGTTCATTATCGAAACCATTGAAAATTAAGATGTTGGATTTAATCACATAATTTGACCACATACTTAGTGAACCTCATTGTGACTCTGGTGCAAATTTGTAAACTCAAGGCTACCGGCTGTTGACAGGATATTAGATTGGGATTTAGGCTTTTTTCCTGGGTTTTCATGTGTAATAAATTTGAAGTCTTGTCCAATAGTTCAAGCTCACTCCATATTTAAGCAAAATTGAGAATGAATATTTTACAATATTTGAGCAGCAGTCTACAAGGAACAGTTGAGAATTGCATTCCTCCACTGATCCTTAGGTAGAAGGCATGGTCCATTCCTTGTCCCAATTACTCATGTGCGTTTCTACACTTGATTGGCATCCTCCTTGGCTCTTCTACACTGAGAATGACCCAAATCTCCTTGGATATACCCCAAAAACATGAACTACATAAAAATCCGTACACTCTTAGGCCCAATAAGTTCTGTGCCCAAGCACAGACCTTGTGCCTCTCTTATTTGCTTTTACCCTTAGAACAAGCAATCTAGCAAAGCTTAATATTGAATAATAGTAAAAAAAGGGATTATATTTGAAAAAATATCAGAAATTCTCAGTGTATTCCTGCAGACATAAAAGAGATGGGTGTCACGCTGTTCTCTTTCCTCTCTTCTAAGAATAATAGTTTTTGGAATAAGGAGGGCACTTTGGTACTGCAACATCCAACACTCAACAAACTGTCCTAAAGCATTGTATTTTGCAGAACAGCAGTTCTAGCAAACAACTTAGTGCAATTTAAAGCTTGTAATTCCTAAACCCTCAATACCCTTGTAAGCCATTTTTTAATTATTCGGCATAACACAACTCAAAAGGATCAAAGCACCACACTGAGTAAACTCATGTAACCGTTGACACAATCAAAGCAAAATCAACATTGAACAAAAGGCACGATATGATACATTACTAACATCTACTTTATTTCACTACCTCTATGCAGTAAACGGTAGTGAAATTCTTAACTTAATCATAAATAGAAAACTAATTATGTTTGGACTTATAATAATACAATCTTAACTAAATTCAATTAATAGAGTAGTTCAGTTCAGAATTACAGTGTCACAACCTTAACTTGTTCTGCTTAACAAGGCATGACAGTGATATCTAGTTTTGAAAATAACACTACATGCTTGTCAAATTTATTTGCTTTCATCTTAAGTAATATCAAATGTTCATTTCCTCTTTGTCAATATTTAGATGATGCTAATGTAAAAGTGTAGAACTTCTTTAATAAAGTAGAAGTTTATTTACTAGATCCAGAACAATTCCATTTTCTGCATTATGCTCATTCCAGCCTCTGGAACGCATCTTCACAAAGGCATTTAAATTTCTTTTTTTACTCGTTTTTTAGGTAGCTTAACACTAAGCACATCCTTTATATTGTTCATTATATTTTTGCTTCTCCCAGCATATATTAATGAGACAACACTTATGTGACAACTGTTGTGGTGCTCTGAAATATGCTTGAACAAACTTGTCCTGACTTGAAATTTAAGGCAAAAATGTTCTCAATAATGCAGTTTATCAAAACTGAAGCATTATTTCAGCCATCAATCATAAAACTAAAAAAATACTCAATCATAAAATATGAGTTTCTGTAAAAGAAAAAACAAGCATATCTTTATGGATATTTTGTTTCTGTGAAGTTGTTCAATTAATTATTAAATTAAACAAGCAGCATGTTAATAATGAAATTAATTCTAAAACTTTGGAATTTTTGAGGTTAGTTATAAAGAAGAACTGCATTTTACTGATACACTGATATGGTGTTTCCTCCTGGTGAAACTTATCTTGTTAGTGATATCCAAAGCCATTTGGAGGAATTATAATTAGACTTTGGTTACCAGACTCATTCACCTGCAGGTATTAGCCACAAAGCGAAGCTCACAGTTCTTACTTATTTGCGGTCTGTCAGGTTTTTTGGCCTGAACAAAAATCCCAGAGACGCATCTAAGAATGACCCCAGGCAATTACAAACTTTAGAATGGCCTGAGTTTAAAGCATAACTATCTATTGTTAAGGATGCACTGGTAATGTACAGTATCCATTTATTGTGTAGTAAAAGTAAATCATGTCCTTCAGCAGAAAATTCCTCATTCTCAAAGACTCATTAAAGAAAAAGATAATGTTGCATTTTACACTCAGGTCATGATTCGTGGGACATTGCAAACTAACTTAAAATGGTTGTTCTGGATCTTTTAACAAGAATATTAATGTGGGAAGGATGATTTACAACCCTGGACAGAATGCATTCAGTGGATTGAACAACTAGAAATAATTTGTGATTGGAGTTCCATAAAATGACAATTTTGATTCTGTACCAAATCAAATATGATATAGGCTATTGCTTGCCAAGCTATTTCCCAACACACTTTATTTTTGTTCACCACAAATCTTAGTTTTTTGAATGAACTAAAGCTTACAGTGGGGTCAGGATAGGAGGTTTGTCAGAAAGAATTGGAGTAGCTGGGTCTCTGGAGATCAGTGCTAGATGGGTTGAGGTAGGGACATCATGCGATGTTAGGGAGGTGGAAGTAGGCAGTCTTTGCAATGGTGAGGGTGTGGAGCCAGAAGCTCAACTCAGGGTCAGATAGAATTCCAAGGCTTCGAAAAGTCTGATCAGCTGAGACAATGGTGAGAGCAATGAATTTATAATGAAAGCCAAAGATAATGTTTCGATATTCTCAGTTTTTTTGGTGACAGATTGGCTGCCGCATCTGACATACCAACAGTGACTCCACTTCAAATAAACTACTACTTTGGCTAAAAAGCGTTTTGAGATGTCCGGTTGCCATGAAAAGTGCAATATAAATGTAAAACTGCCTTCCGCCCGGCTCTGCCGGCTTCCACCCCCCGCCCCCACCGCCTTGCCTCCCTGTCTCCTGCTATCGCTCCCTCCCTCTTTTGCCCCCTTCCCTCCCTCTTTGGCCCCCCCTCCTTCTTTCTGCCTCCCTCCCTCTTTGTTTCCCCCCTCCCTCTTTCTTTCCCCCCTCCCTCTTTCTTTCCCTCCTCCCTCTTTCTTTCCCCCCTCCCTCTTTCTTTCCCCCCTCCCTCTTTCTTTCCCCCCTCCCTCTTTCTTTCCCCCCTCCCTCTTTCTTTCCCCCCTCCCTCTTTCTTTCCCCCTCCCTCTTTCTTTCCCCCCTCCCTCTTTCTTTCCCCCTCCCTCTTTCTTTCGCCCCCTCCCTCTTTCTTTCGCCCCCTCCCTCTTTCTTTCGCCCCCTCCCTCTTTCTTTCGCCCCCTCCCTCTTTCTTTCGCCCCCTCCCTCTTTCTTTCGCCCCCTCCCTCTTTCTTTCGCCCCCTCCCTCTTTCTTTCGCCCCCTCCCTCTTTCTTTCGCCCCCCTCTCTCTTCCTCTCGCCCCCCTCCCTCTTCCTCTCGCCCCCCTCCCCCTCCCTCTTCCTTTCGCCCCCCCTCCCTCTTTTCCTCTTTCTTACTTATCCAAGTTAAGCCTGACAGCACAAAGGTAATTCGAAGAAAAATGATGGAGAAGTAGAACTGGGCATCATCTACTTTTCTGAAAATTAACTATAATTTGATCAGTTGCACTCCAAAGGGCAACCCAGAATTTCTGCAGCCAGTAATAAATTCCTAATGAAAATTGAAATTTCAGTGCCTTCAGGTAGGAGCCCTTTATGTTCACATACAGAAAACCAGTAAGCACTTTTTACCCCAATGCTTTACAGAAACCAATTAAATTTGCCCATTTTGATCAAACTAAAATTTTATTTAAAAATCAAAAAGATTAAATACACAATGACATAAAATTGACTTTTTACTAAATCCTGACAGATTTTGGATCTATCACACATACTTCTTTGAGGCTGCTTCACATGTAATATTAAACTTTAAATGAAGATGGTATGCTGGCAACTAGCAATCACTTTCCTGACATTTGGTTGCATGGATTCTGAGTATATTTCCTGAAAGGTGGATTTAAATGCCTCATTAAATATTTCAAATTGTACAGAGTTTTCATCTGATGAGCAGAAATCTACAAATTTGGGGAACCACAACTACAAATAAGTTTTTAATAAAAACATAAAACAGTTGAAATACTCAGCAGGCCTGGCAGCATCTGTGGAGAGAGAAACTTATAAGTTTAGCTTGGCTAAGTTTGAAGCCATGTCCTTGAGTATTCAGTTAAAGGGGGATAAAAACTCACTGTGTTAGTTACCAGATGATGAGACTGACTTTATTTTGCTATTTAGCACATATATGATGAGGAATTTTCATTTCAGGCAGAGCTTGCACTGTAGAGTGTTGGAACATCCCATTTTAAGATGGCCATGTAGTTGACCTTATACAGCACTACTATGAAGAGTGACTTCTGTGTAGATGTCAGGTACTTATTGATGTAAAGTGGGTAGGGGACATCAATAACATCTTACATAGCAACTGTAATGTAATAAAATGTCCCAAGGTGCTTTACAGGAGCATCATAAAGCTTAGTATAGCACTGAACTACAAAAGGTGATATTAGGTCAGATGACCAAAGGCTTAGTCAAAGAGTTTAAGTTTTAAGAAGTATCTTAAAGGAGGAAAGCAAGGCAGATAGTTGTAGAAACTCTCTAGGAATTCCAGAGCTTAGGTCCTAATCAGCTGAAGGTGTGGCCACCAATAGTGGAGCGATTAAAATTGGGATGCTCAGGAGGCTAGAATCAGACGAGCGCAAGAATCTTGGAGGGCTGTGGAGCTGGAGAAGATTACTGAGATAGGGAGGGGCGAGCCCATGAAGGAATTTGAAAACAAAGATGAGAATTTTAAAATCAACATGCTGTTTGATCAGAAGCCAGTGTAGGTCAGTGAACACGGGGGAAGACAGATGAACAGGACGTGGTGCAAGTTAAGATACGGGCAGCAGAGTTTGGGATGACCTCAAGTTCACGGGGTAGAGAATTTGGGAGAACAGGTAGGAGTGCGTTGGACTAGTCATTGGCTTCTCGTCAGTTGGTCATCTCAGTGTGACACAGATGTTAGAGCTATAGCTATTATACTGATTAAAATCACTATTTACTAATCTCTTGCTTTGGGTTTGCTCCATTTTATAACATTTAATCTCTTGTAAAAAGGGCAGTTTCCTTCCAAATAAACTGGTAAGGAAACTCATTACAGGAACATTTTTCAGAGAAGACTGAAGAATTGCATTTGCTATTACTTGCTTGTCTTTATTTGTCCTTGAATATTTTTTTCTTCAGGTGGGCGAGATAAGCGTGGAGGTCCTGTCTTGACATTTCCAGCACGTAGCAACCATGACAGAATAAGACAAGAAGATCTTAGGCGGCTTATCTCCTATTTAGCTAATATTCCCAGGTATGACAAATACACTGCATTTATTTATCCTGAAAAATATACCCGTGTAGGAATTTTATAGTACTACGTTTTCCCTCCAGAGCTCTTAATTTGTTACCTTCAAAATGTGAACCAATAATGAAAACATAAATATTTTACCAAACATATATATATCATTGAATTTTACTTAGTGGAAGACACTAAAGGGATGGTAAGTACATAGAGAGCATTGAAAATAGTTCTTTGTGACTGATGATGTCGGATTGCAAGTACTTATGGCAATATAAGTTGCTGGACACAATTGGAAGATGATGCTTTTGTTCTTAAATATTGACTTCTCTGGTTTGCAGTTCAAAACCCTTTATGCATGTACAAATGCTAAATTTGATGAGTAATATCATACTGTGCACTTCAGTAATACCTCCCATAGTTTAAAAAAAGTCTTGATTTTGTTTTAAGTACAATTTATACACTGAGTGGTTTTGTTCCACAGGGTTTGAAAGCTGAATATTTGCAAGTTACCTTAGGACTTATAGAAGAAGGGAGAAACAGCTTCAGTTTCACTTCCATTAGCCCAGATATGATATATTTACCCCACCTCTCTGTGTCTTTGATTTTGGTTTCCCCAGCTTTGATTCAAAATTGCAACCAGAGGTTACACTAGGAATAAATTGTAGCCTCTGCTGCTTTGTTTCTGGTTTGAATAATACAGATTATCTGAAAAAAGAGTGAAAATTAACAGATATATATGAGGTGGTGGTAACATAGCAGGAGGTGGTGGCATAGTGGTATTGTCACTGGACTGGTAATCCAGAGCCCAGGGCAATAGTCTGGGTCCGAAGCCCACCATTGGAGATGGTGGAATTTGAATTCAATAAAAATCTGGAATTAAAAGCCTAATGATGACCGTGAAACCATTGCCGATTGTCATAAAAACCCATCTGGTTCACTAATGTTCTTGAGGGAAGGAAATCTGCTGTCCTTACCTGGTCTGACCTATATGTGACTCCAGACCCACAGCAATGTGGCTGACTCTTAACTGGCCCTCTAAACAAGGGCAATTAGGGATGGGCAATTAGGGATGGGTAATAAATGCTGGTCCAGCCAGCGATGCCTACATCTCATGAATGAATAAAAAAAATATATGCACACATTGATAGAGGATAATAAATATAGATTAATTTCAACATACTTTGGTAGTTATAGAAACTAGAACAATTTTTTATGCACCATGTGATTTGAACATATCACTTTTTGGTGACCTAGTTTGGATTCATTTTTAAAGCCCAATCAGAAGTGAAGGCAGAATACCTGGTGTTCTTACTGATTGTAATAAGGAATTAAAATTAATGTAATGAATTCTTGCCATTTTTCTAGTATCATATCAGCAGGGGAATCCTGCTGAAAATTGGTGATTGCATTAAAGAATTTTATTTAATTTGCAAGACTGAAATATATAAAACTGCTGATGACTTTCAAGTAGACTGAGTAGTGGTCAGTAAGGGATTTCTAAACCTTGGAATAAAGATATTATCCGTAAAGGAGGTTGGAATGTAAGGTTTCTAAGTCGGGAGAACTAATTTCTATAAACATAATAGTATATAGTACATATCATTGTATTATAAATCATGCCATTTTACTAATATGGAAATGTAAAGCATAAAACACTTTAAACTGATTATTTAAAACTTGTACACAAGTCTCAAATAAATTTAAACATGGCTTATTTAAAAGGGTGACAGTGTTCAAGTGCCAAAATGTTGAATTTAGTTTTGCTTACCCAGGTGCTTACTTCTACACACTTAAATATGCAGAAATTGTGAAGTTTGCCAATTGCATCAAGAATAAGCAAGTTGTGTTAATATAGAACAAAGAACAAAGAAAAGTACAGCACAAGAACAGGCCCTTCGGCCCTCCAAGCCTGCGCCGATCATATTGCCCGTCAACTAAAACATTTTGCACTTCCGGGGTCCGTATCCCTCTATTCCCATCCTATTCATGTACTTGTCAAGCTGCCTCTTAAACACCACTCTCGTACCTGCTTCCACCACCACCTCTGGCAGCGAATTCCAGACAATCACTACCCTCTGCGTAAAAAAAACTTGCCCTGCACATCTCCTCTATAGTTTTCTCCTCTCACCTTAAATTGTGTCCCCTAGTAATTGACTCTTCCACCCTGGGAAAAAGTTTCTGACTATCTACTCTGTCCATGCCACTCATAATTTTGTAAACTTCTATCAAGTCGCCCCTCAATCTCCGTCGCTCTGGTGAGAACAATCCGAGTTTCTCCAACCTCTCCTCATAGCTAATAACGTCCAGACCAGGCAGCATCCTGGTAAACCTCCTCTGCACCCTCTCCAACCCCTCCATATCCTTCTGGTAATGTGGCGACCAGAATTGCATGTAATATTCCAAGTGTGGCCTAATCAAGGTTCTATACAGCAGCAGCTTTTATACTCAATACCCCTGCCAGTGAAGGCAAGCATGCCATATACCTTCCTGACTACCTTATCCACCTGCGTTGCCACTTTCAGTGACCTGTGGACCTATACACCCAGATCCCTTTGCCCGTCAATGCACTTAAGGATTCTGCCATTTACTGTATAATTCCTGCCTGTATTAGACCTTCCAAAATGCATTATCTCGCATTTGTCTGGATTAAACTCCATCTGCCATTTCTCCACCCATGTCTCCAACAGATCTATATCCCGTTGTATCCTTTGATAATCCTCTTCACAATCTCCTCCAACCTTAGTGTCATCTGCAGACTTACTAATTAGCCCAGTTACATTTTCCTCCAAACCATTTATGTATACTACAAACAGCAAAGGTCCCAGCACTGATCCCTGCGGAACTCCACTAGTCACAGCTCTCCATTCAGAAAAGCACCCTTCCACTGCTACCCTCTGTCTTATAGTGCCTTTGACATAGAAAATGTGTTGCCAACACTTCACAAAGGCATGAAGAATGAAATAGATGCCATCAGAAAGAGATGCGAGGAATGGTCATGGAGGATAATTTGAAGAAAGTTCTTAGAGGAATAAATGATGAACAGTGGAGAGATTTAGGGAGGGAATTCTAGATTATTGAGGGACCTAGGAGGTGGAAGGCACGGCCATCAAGCTGGGATGAAGGGAGGGAGAATGTGTAACAGCTAGAGTCAAAGACCATGAGTTTGAGGGAAGCTTTAGAAATGGGAGGGAGCTAAATGCAAGAATGAGAATTTTAAAATTTGAGATGTTGGGGACAGGAAGCCAGTGTAGGTCAGTAAAGGGATAGTGACCAAGCAGGGCCCTTTAAGTTTCTCCAGCTAATTGAGACTTTATTGCCAGAATCTTCTTTTTCTTAAGATGCTCCAAAAACCCCCTTTTGACTGTTT
This sequence comes from Cetorhinus maximus, assembly GCF_964194155.1. Classification (NCBI taxonomy): domain Eukaryota; kingdom Metazoa; phylum Chordata; class Chondrichthyes; order Lamniformes; family Cetorhinidae; genus Cetorhinus; species Cetorhinus maximus. The sequence goes on from NC_135881.1 coordinate 153,951,857, forward strand.
CAAATGTGGTCCTCTCAGTGATTCATACAAGGTTTGAACTTGTTTTTTTATATAATCACGCATCTACATAAATAGAAAATAATTACTTGTATATCTTTTACTGCTAGCCACAGGTAACTTTTCTGCTGATTGTCATTTGAATGATTGTAAACCCAACCTTCACTGAAATATTTGAACAGATGCGAGAAAACAAATTAGTGTGGACCCGATATTATTTTTGATCTTTTAGTTTAGTCATTATAAATTAAGGCTCAACATAAAATGTTTTCAGGGTAGAAGTGATGAAGCGTCACATTCAAAATACCAAAATAGCTCTGATTTCAAATGCTGATTGACCTACTGTGCATTTAGACCATTTTCTGCTTTAATTTCAGATTTCCAGCAGTTTTGTTTTCATTTTTATTTCCTAGCTGAGGTATTTTTTTCATGAATCTATATTTTCTTTCAGCAACATTTAAAATTCAGATTTTCTTCTATTTTCTTTTTCTGTTCTGTCCATCCGACAGAGAACCTTATCCAACTCCTTGGTCTCTCACTAGTCCTCTGGCCTACTGACTGCTGTGCATCCTCTCCATCTCCATTCCATCTTTGTTGGCAGAACTTTCATCTGCATTGCATCAGCAAAGGCTGTAGTCTTTAGAATTAACTCCATAAAACCTTCTCCACCATTAATAGCTTACAAAACACATCTTTTTGATGAGACCTTTGGCCATCCCATTCTAAGTGACCCATAGAAGCTTATTACATGTTTCTTTTGTCCTCTGTAGGGCCTTGGGACAGTTTTCTGTGGTATTTAAATGCAGATTTCTGTTGTTCCTTATTAATCCTATCCAGACCTATTCTCATAGCTATAAAATTTACAATTGTAAATGTATATGTCCCTGCATCGTTCTGTGTATGGAATGCCAACCACATGCTATTTGATTGATCTATTAAACCTAAGAATTTGTGCTATCGTATTTTATTCAATGAGAATTAGTGTTGGTTATTGGTTACTTCAAAAAGGATAAACTGAATAATTGATGGTGATCTTTGAGTGTGCTTTTGCATCGAAGTTGTGCAGTGAAATAACTGTTAGAGTGCATTGTGTGAGATAGCAGAATTAGAGTTGACATGTTACTATAGAATATAGTTTTGCGACCTGATTTGCCATCTGTGCAGATCAGATGGCTAATTGAAATTTGCCAGTATATATGTTTAATGTACATATGTTTGACAGCAACATGATAGGTGACTCTTCTGATCACCATTAATTTTTTTGATGTAATTTGCCGAAATGTACTGTAAATCACTGGGCTGTAGCTGCTTACATTTGGTTGAGCACAGACGTTTAAAGCGGGAGTTAAATTGTTTGCGATGCAGTAGAAGATTGAAACTACAAACTTGTAAACTGAAAAAAACTCTTTATTCCTTGTTTATAAAATTTGCCATTTTCTGGACAACGGTTAATTCATTTCTAAATATGACAGCTGGAGATTTATCCCAGATTTCCTTCAGTGTAGGTTGCAGGCAGGTGATTCCAGTGATACCAAGATGAAATGGGCATGGGGATGCGGTGGACCTACTATATATTCACTTTAGCTGTTTCATTTGTGTAAAAAAAAAAGCAAACTGTAAATTAGTTAGACGCAATGTTCTGTAAAATTGAAACAGATATTCCAAGCCAGTTATCGGCATGAAAATCCCAAACGTTCGGTATGTTTAAACTGTTGTCAGGCGCACCAAACAGGAATGTTGGGGACCGTTATTTGATGTACCCTTTTCACACTTTCCACTACAATCAACATAGCACATTATTTATAAATTAAGGCTAAGTATATACAAGTGGAGGGCATTGATTGGATGATTACTTGAGCATATTAAAGAGACATTTATTGACACTGGGGGAAGAGTGGAGTTGTAATGTTTCACTCTTGAATAAATGTAAAACTGAGTAAAGATTGTCTTCTGGTCGTATACTTCACCAACTGGCTGTCAGGAGTTTAACAGCTAGTCAACTTCCTTCAATTGTTCCCATACTAAAGCAAATGACACTGTTGAGACAATCTACCAGCTGTGTTGCTTAAATCTACTTTTGCAAACCTTTGAGTATTTGGCAGTTATTTGTGACAGTGGTTTCTCTTGTTAACTTGTATTTATAATTGCATGCTGGAATATTCCTCTCAGCCATTCATGATTTATCTTGAAAAAAATTGAATTTGACCTTCTACCTTTTATGAACAGAACTACACGACATGTTCAACGTTGGAAAATCATTAATGTTATTGTCCTTTTAAAACACAGATATATTTGTTAAAAATTGCATTTTGATAATATCTAGATTTAAGAAGCTGCTGTTTGTAACAGAATTGGTGTACTTTCTATACTGCAATTATAGAAATATTACGCTGGAGTTAGTATTGGCTTGTTAGTATTGGCTTTAGTACCAACATAGTGTTGAATTTTTGTTTCAGTGTCAGAGCCCTGATGCAGGTGCATTTCCGGGTACTATTTATGCGTTATGTCGGCATGAGACACCAAATGCAATTTTTGAAGTGCTGGCCAATATGTGGCCATGGAGGATGCTCACCATCCAGTTAAGGCTGGTTCAGGCCCCCGAGATGGGAGAGCCAATAGGAAGCCTTCCAGCCCTGAAGGATCGGCAGACCCACTATCAGAGATAGGAGCTGCTTATGCACGCGAGAGAGAGAATTGATGCCTCAAGATGGAAGAGGCCTCTGAAGACTTTGTTCAAAGGTTAGAATAAAACAGGTTGCAGCTCCCAGACTGCTACTGTACAGTGGTCTCCCCTCCACTGAGTGGCCTGTGGCTGCAGCTGTGACCACCTCACAATCGTGGCCACTGGGTGGATCAGAAATGTTAAATGGAGTGCTGGTCCCCGGCTTGCACCTGGGAACTTGTCTCGATCCCAGAGCCATGTTTTGACCTGAGCGGGTGGCCTGCTGCTAAATGGAAGATTCCATTTGGTATCTGTACTGTGCCCTTAATAGGCCATTTAAGGGCCTTCATTGGCCACCCTCCATCTATCATCTATCCACTTCCAAAATGGCTTGGTGGTAGAAAGATGCTGGCCATTGCTGGGAAGTTGCTGGCCTGTCCCCCTCTGTTCCCATCTTCAGGGCCGTTTATAAATTCGGCCCATAGTGTTTGACACATGTTGCTCTTCAATAAACATTAAATGTCTTATACAATAAATATGTTGTCTGCCAGATCCAAATACAGTTCTTGAAACCCATTCCAATTTTCTCTTTTGTCAGTATTTATATTTTCGGATTCCCTTAGCTTAGATGCAAAAGAATACCTCAGAATTGAAATATTGAGTTCACTGTTGTGTATTTGCTTTGAGGATGTTTGTAAACTTGAAGGGCATTGCATACCTAGATCTTTCACATCTTTCATACAATATAATTTGTTTTTTGCCTTTTTGCAAGTAGGGCAAAAGAAACGCTTGCATTTATATAATGCTTTCTAGTGAGAGTGCAGAATATGGAAGTACACCAGCTTGCAGGGATCCCCAACATATTTGCCCTTTTGAGTCAGCAGAATCACAGAGTGCAGAAGAGGTCCTTCGGCCCATTGAGTCTGCACCGACGCGTGAGAAACACCTGACTTACCTACCTAATCCCATTTACCAACACTTGGCCCATAACCTTGAGTGTTATTGCGTGCCAAGTGCTCACCCAGGTACTTTTTAAAGGATGTGAGGCAACCCGCCTCCACCACCCTCCCAGGCAGTGCATTCCAGACCGTCACCACCCTCTGGGTAAAAAGGTTTCTCCTCACATCCCCCGCTAAACCTCCTGCCCCTCACCTTGAACTTGTGTCCCCTCGTGACTGACCCTTCAACTAAGGGGAACAGCTGCTCCCAATCCACCCTGTCCATGCCCCTCATAATCTTGTACACCTCGATCAGGTCGCCCCTCAGTCTTCTCTGCTCCAACGAAAACAACCCAAGTCTATCCAACCTCTCTTCATAACTTAAATGTTTCATCCCAGGCAACATCCTGCTGAATCTCCTCTGCACCCACTCCAGTGCAATCATATCCTTCCCATAATGTGGTGACTAAAACTGCACACAGTACTCCAGCTGTGGCCTCACCAAGGTTCCATACAACTCCAACATGACCTCCCTGCTTTTGTAATCTATGCCTCGATTGATAAAGGCAAGTGTCCCATATGCCTTTTTCACCACCCCACTAACATGCCCCTCCACCTTCAGAGATCTATGGACGCACACGCCAAGGTCCCTTTGTTCCTCAGAACTTCCTAGTGTCATGCCGTTCATTGAATACTTCCTTGTCAAATTACTCCTTCCAAAGTGTATCACCTCTCACTTTTCAGGGTTAAATTCCATCTGTCACTTACCTGCCCATTTGGCCACCCCGTCTATATCTTCCTGTAGCCCAAGAACTCAACCTCACTGTTAACCACCTGGCCAATCTTTGTGTCATCTGCAAACTTACTAATCCTACCCAGCACAGATCCCTGTGGTATGCCACTGGGCATTGGCTTCCAGTCACTAAAGTGGCCTTCTGCCATCACTCTCTGTCTCCTACAACTAAGCCAATTTTGAATCCACCTTATCAAATTACCCTGTATCCCATGTGCATTTGCCTTCTTTATAAGTCTCCCATGTGGGACCATGTCAAAGGCTTTGCTGAAATCCATATAAACTACATCAACTGCACTACCCTCATCTGCACACCTGGTCACCTCCTCAAAAAATTCAATCAAATTTGTTGGGCATGACCTCCCTCTGACAAAACCATGCTGACTATCCCTTATCAAACCTTGCCTCTCCAAGTGGAAATAGATTCTCCCCTTCAGAATTTTCTCCAATAGTTTCCCTACCACTGGCGTGAGACTCACTGGCCTGTAGTTCCCTGGCTTATCTCTACAACCCTTCTTAAATAGCGGAACCACAGCGACACCTTTGGCTGGGTTATGCGAACCAAATGGTTGATAGCCACATTACCAAAGACATGCTCTGTGGTGAACTTGCTACCGGCACCAGACCAACAGGTCACCCATATCTGTGATACAAGAATGTCTGTAGGAGAGACCTCATGTTGACTCGGATTGGAGTCGATGCATGGGTGTCCTTGCTGCTGACCAGGAGTGCCTGGAAACAAGCATTCAAGAAGAGTGTGGAAAAAGCAGAGGGCAAAAGAAACGACCAGATGGTGGAAAAGAGAGTCTGGAAGAAGGAAAAACATAAGTTGACTTAAGGCAAATGTTTTTCATCTGTGCCAGCTGCGGAAGGGACTGCCATTCACGAATTAGCCTCTACTGCCAAAACAGCTGATGTTCAATCCAGAAGTGATGTACACCCCAGGCGCAGTCCATCATGTCCCTAGATGGATAATGCCTATACTACACTTTCATGACCACAAGATGCCCCAAAGTTCTTCAAAGCCAATTAAGTACTTTTTAAAAATTGTAGTTACTGCTCTAATGTAGGAAAGAGCTCAGCATATCCTATAGTAGCCTGCATTAATTGTTAGCTGTGAAAGTAAAGTTAGACAACAGTGCTGCTTAATGTGCCAACACAAATAGTAATTACAAATGTTGTATTTATGGAATTTGTTTAAATTCAGCCTGTTTAAATATTCACACACGTACTTTCAATATAGCATGGTTTATATTTCTGTTTCTTTATTGCATCCTCCTTTCCTTGAAAAGTGTGTATCTTGACATTAAGGATCCCACTTAATTAACAGTGATGTATGCAGAATGAATGCCATCGACATCTCTTGTGGTGGATTGGACTAGCAGAGCAACTTGTTTGTCAGTACTTGAAGTCAATTTGAATGTTCTTGGCTACAACTGTTGTAGAATTGTAGCCCCAGGACAGCGCTGCAGGAGTTCCTCAGGGTAGTGTTCTAGTCCCAACCATCTTCAGCTGCTTCATCAATGACTTTACCTTCATCTTAAGGCCAGAAGTGCAGATGCCCACAACTCCTCAGATACCGAAGCACATTGTGGCTACATACAGCAAGACCTGGACAACATTGAGGCTTGAGCTGATAAGTGACAAGTAATATCATGCCACACAATAGTCCTCTCCAATGAGAGGGTCTAAACATCATTGATGTTCAATGGCATTATCGTCACTGAATCACTCACTATCAACATTTTGGGAGGTTAACTGTTGACCAAAAATTGAACTGGAACAGCTATATAAATACTGTGGCTACAAGAACAGGTCAAATGCTGAGAATTCTGCGATGAGTAACTCAGCTCCTGACTCCGCAAGGCCTGTGCATCATCTACAAGGCTGACGCCAGGAGTGTGGTTTGATTCTGGCTTTTGGAGGCAAAGCATCGCTGCAAGAGTTCATCAAGAAGATGTCCCAGGCTGAACCATCTTCAGCTGCTTCATAAATGACCTTCCCCTCCATCCTAAAGTCAGAAGTTTGGATGTTCATTGATGATTACAGTTTTTAGCGTCGTTTGTAACTTCTCAGGTAACGAAGTAATGTCTGCCCTCTGGAGCAAGACCTTGGCGAAACTCAGGTTTGCCTGAGAAGTGGCAAGTAACATTTGCGCTATGTAAATGTTACGTAATGACCATCTCCAATTAGAGACAATTTAACCATCTCCTCATGAAATTCAGGGGCATTATCATTGCTGAATCCCCCATCATTAACGTTCTGGGAGTTACCATTAAGTAGAATCCTAACTCGACTAGCCATGTAAATACTGTGGCTACAAGAACAGATTAGAAGGTGGGACTTCTGCAACAACTGACTCACCACCTGGCTCTCCAAAGCCTGACCACTAGGCACAAGTCAGGAGTGTGGTATAATACTCTCGACTTGTCTGGATGAATGCAGCTCGAACTACACTCAAGGAGCAGGCTAAAACAGTCAGCTTGATAGGCACCCCAGCCAAGACCTAAATATTCACTCCCTCAACCACTGGCGCACAGTGGCATCAGCTGTGTACCACCTACAAGATCCCCTAAAGCAAGGGAGTGGGGAGGCAATGGCGTAGTGGTATTGTTGCTGGACTAGTAATCCAGAGACCCAGGGTAATGCTCTGGGGACCAGGGTTTGAATCCTGCCACAGCAGATGGTGGAATTTGAATTCAATAAAAATCTGGAATTAAACCATTGTCGATTTTTGTAAAAACCCATCTGGTTCACTCATGTCCTTTAGGGAAGGAAATCTGTCATCCTTACCTGGTCTGGTCTGGCCTACTTAAACTCCAGACCCACAGCAATGTGGTTGACTCTTAAATGCCCTCTGAAATGTCCTAGCAAGCCACCGCTACAAAGTAACAAAAAAGGAATGAAACCGGACGGACCACCTGGCAATGACCTAAGCACCAGAAATGACACTGGCAATCTCAGCCCTGTCGAACCTGCAAAGTCCTCCTGACTAACGTCGGGGGGCTAGTGCCAAAATTGGGAGCGCTGTCTCACAGACTAGTCAAGCAACTGCCTGACATTGTCATCCTCATGGAATCATACCTTATAGATAACAGACCACCACTAGCATCCCTGGGTATGTCCTGTCCCAGGCCCAGCAGAGGTGGCGGCACAGCGGTTTACAGTCGGGAGGGAGTTGCCCTGGGATTTCTCAACATCGACTCCAGTCCCCATGAAGTCTCATGGCATCAGATCAAACATGGACAAGGAAACCTCCTGCTGATTACCATGTACCGCCCTCCCTCAGCTGATGAATCAGTGCTCCTCCAAGTTGAACACCACTTGGCGGAAGCACCGAGGATTGGCAAGGGCGCAGAATGTACTCTGGGTGGGGAAATTAAATGTCCATCACCAACAGTGGCTTGGCAGCATCACTACTGACTGAGCTGGCCAAGTCCTAAATGAAATAGCTGCTAGACTTGGTCTGTGGCAGGTGGTGAGGGAACCAACAAGAGAGAAAAACACACTTGACCTCATCCTCACTAACCTGCCTGCTGCAGATGCATCTGCCCATGACAGCATCAGTAGGAGTGATCACCACACAGTCATTGTGGAAAGGAAGTCCCACCTTCACATTTGAGGATATCCTCCATCGTGTTTGGCACTACCACCATGCTAAATGGGATCGATTTCGAACAGATCTAGCAACTCAAGACTGGGCATCCATGAAGCGCTGTGGGCCATCAGCAGCAGCAGAATTGTACTTGAACGCAATCGGTAACCTCATGGCTCTGCATATCCCCCACCCTACCAATACCATCAAGCTAGGGGATCAACCCTGGTTCAATGAAGAGTGCAGGAGGGCATGCCAGGAGCAGCACCAGGCATACCTAAAAATGAGCTATCAACCTGTTGAAGCTGTCATGCAGGACTACTTGTATGCCAAACAGCATATGCAGCAAGTAATAGAGAGAGCTAAGCGATCCCACAACCAATGGATCAGATCTAAGCTCTGCAGTCCTGCCACATCCAATCGTGAATGGTGGTGGACAATTAAACAACTCACTGGATGAGGAGGCTTCATAAATATCCCCATCCTCAATATGGAGGAGCCCAGCACATCAGTGCAAAAGATAAGGCTGAAGCATTTGCTACAATCTTCAGCCAGAAGTGCCGATCCATCTCGGCCTCCTCCGGAGGTCCCCCGCATCACAGGTGCCAGTCTTCAGCCAATTCGATTCACTCCACATGATACCAAGAAACGATTGAAGGCACTGGATACTGCATGGGCCATGACAATATTCCGGCAATAGTACTGAAGACTTGTGCCCCAGAACCTGCCATGCCTCTAGCCAAGCTGTTTCAGTACAGCTACAACTGGCATCTACCCAGCTATGTGGAAAATTGCCCAGGTATGTCTTGTACACAAAAAGCGGGACAAATCGAACCCAGCCAATTACTGCCCCATCAGCCTACTCTCCATCAATAAAATAATGGAAGGGGTCATCAACAGTGCTATCAGGCAGCACTTGTTTAGCAATAACCTGCTCACTGACATTTAGTTTGGGTTCAGCCAGGGCTACCCAGCTTCTGACCTCATTATAGCCTTGGTTCAAACATGGACAAAAGAGCTGAACTCCCGAGGTGAGGTGAGTGTGACTGCCCTTGACATCAAGGCCGCATTTAACCGAGTATGGCGTCAAGGATCCCAAGCAAAACTGGAGTCAATGGGAATCAGGGCGAAAACGCACCACTGGTTGGAGTCATACTTAGCACAAAAGAAGATGTTTGTGGTTGTTGGAGTCAGTCATCTCAGCTCCAGGACATCACCGCAGGAGTTCCTCAGGGTAGTGTCCTCGGCACAATCATCTTCAGCTGCTTCATCAATGACCTTCCTTCCATCATAATGTCAGAAGTTGGGATGTTCGCTGATGATTGCACGATGTTCAGTACCAGCCGCAACTCCTCAGATACTGAAGCAGACCATGTCCAAATGCAGCCAGACCTGGATAACATCCGAGCTTAGGCTGACAAGTGGCAAGTAACATTTGTGCCGCACAAGTGTCAGGCAATGACCATCTCCAACAAGAGAGAATTCAACCATCGCCCACTGATCTTCAATGGCATTACCATCACTGAATCCCCCACTATCAACATCCTAGGGGTTACCATTGACCAAAAACTGAACTGGACTAGCCATGTAAATACTGTGGCTACAAGAGCAGGTCAGAGGCTAGGAATTCTGCGACGAGTAACCCGCCACCTAACTCCCCAAAGCCTGTCCACCATTTGCAAGGCACAGGTCAGGAGTGTGAGGGAATACTCCCCACTTGCCTGGATGAGTGCAGTTCCCACAACACTCAAGAAGCTTGACACCATCCAGGACAATGCAAACTGCTTGATTAGCACCTCATCCACAAACATTCACTCTCTCCACCACCAACGCACAGTAGTAGCAGTGTGTACCATCTACAAGATGCACTGTAGGGATTCACGAAGGCTTCTTCAACAGCACCTTCCAAACCCACAACCACTACCATCAGGACAAGGGCAACAGATAGATGAGAATACTACCACCTGGAAGTTCCCCTCCAGGTCACTTACCATCCTGATTTGGAAATATATCGCCATTCCTTCACTGTCGCTGGGTCAAAATCCTGGAACTCCCTCCCTAACAGCACTGTGGGTGTACCTATAACATATGGACTGCAGTGGTTCAAGAAGGCAGCTCACCACCACCTTCTCAAGGGCAATTAAGGATGGGCAATAAATGCTGGCCCAGCCAGCGAAACCCACATCCCATGAATGAATTTTTTAAAAACTCAATTCTTCTTTGATACCACCTTCCAAACCTGTGACCTGTACCACCTAGAAGGCCAAGGGTAGCAGATGCATAGGAATACCATCACCTGCAAGCCGCACACCATCCTGACTTGGAACTATATTGCATTCCTTCACAGTTGCTGTGTCAAAAACCAGGAATCTCCCCTCCTAATAGCATGGTAGATGTACTATGCATCATATGGACTGCATTGATTCAAGAAGGTGGCTCACCATCATCTTCTTAAGGCAATTAGTGATGGGCAATAAATACTGGCTATGCCAACGACACTGACATGTCATGAATGAACAAAAAAAGTGACTGAAAGCTCTGAGATGGGGAAAGCTCTGGATAGAATTTACCAATTGAAGCACTGTATAGGCTAAAACAAAAACAGAATTACCTGGAAAAACTCAGCAGGTCTGGCAGCATCGATGGAGAAGAAATCAGTTAACGTTTCGAGCCTTCACGGCCCTTCGGCAGAACTGAAGCATAGTTAGGAGAGGGGTGAAATATAAGCTGGTTTAAGGTGGGGGGGGGGGGGGGGTGCGGGGGGAGGGAGAGAGAAGTTGAGGGTGTGGTGATTGTGGAGATAAGCAAGCAGTGATAGGAGCAGATAATCAAAAGATGTCACAGATGTCACAGATGTATAGGCTATTTATGTTGAGAACTGGTGCTGCTATGTGGGTTCAAAGATCAGAGTCATGCAGCTGTATTGAAAAGGATGCAATTTGTTTATATGCTGCAGATATAATTATTTACTTTGAAGATATTTTTACATGTCTGGTGTGCTAAATTTTCTTTGAATGAAACAGTCGAATGGAATGCCACATTTCGTACAAAATCCTCATTATTTGCTGCCCTCCCAAGCCTTATTCAACCTCATCCTTCATATAAACTCTCCATTTTGGTCTTCCCTCACCTAATCATTTTTCACATTTCACCATTCCAGATGTCTTGATTGCTGATAAGGGTATCTTTGAGCTCATCCTAATTATCAGTTGCATCTCCTTAATTTATCTCCCCCTCCAATTTCACTGCCCTTTCCATCAGCGTCTGGGAAGAACACTAGCTGTCTCAAATTCACTTTTAAACTCACCGCCCTCTTCTGGCATTGCACCTGTCTTTCACTTGCCACAATACCTCTGCTGTTGTCACCTGCAAAAATGCTTTCTTGCCTTTGCCTTCAACATCCTTGCCCCAAGAAAATCAATTACTGCCTAGATTCAGTTTTAACACCTAAATTATTTTAGCCAATGTAGCTAAATAAGAAAAGGCATGAATTCTATTGAATCATTGAGTAGAAGCAAAACTAGGAAAGTAAAATTGGTAGACCTCCTCCTTTCAGTTAACCATCAAGTTTGTCTAGCCGTAAAGCAGCATTGTTGGGCTAATTGTGGTACTGGAATTCCTTCATGTATCAGAGATGGCCCTGCATACAAGTATATGTGACTGAACTATATCCTTGAAAGGTGCTTCTAACTGGGCTAAATGAATGAGATTTACAATTTTGTGCTTGTTGTCATATGAAACTGGGTTAAGACTAGCCAAATTCATGTAAATCCAGTGATAAGATGTTCATCTTGCTGAACTTGGTTAAGGCCCAAGTCCAAGAGGACTCAGATGGAGTCACCCAGCTCCGTTCTTATTTCTCTCAGCACTTCTGCATCCTGTCCACTGTTTGGAGAGTCACCAATTAGGTCCTTTGGCTGGAGTTTTCTAGCTGCTCATGCTGGCAGGATCTTCTGGTTCTGCTGATGTGAATGGAGATTTCAGTGGCTCGCCGGCCCTGCCACGAGGAAACCTGTTGCGGGGGTACTGCAAAATTCCAGCCTTTATTGCTGATTGTGGTGTTCTGTCGCTTCTCAACCTCCTTGATATGGGATAAAGATATAGATGCAGAAGTATTGTGTTTAGTCCCTATTTGGCGCTGCAGCAGCTAACCTCAATCAGAGTGGTGATAAAGCTGCTGGAATTGATTTGGCATTCTGCATTAACAAGGGGAAAAGTTGACGATTCCAACTCCTGATTGTTATCCGTTCATCCCAGCTATAAATACTTACCTGGGCATTTGATGAAAGCAACATCAAATTTACCTGTGATGCTTATATAACCTGCTGTCCCTTGACTGTCTGGGTTCACACGTGAATGATAACCACTTGGCTGAGTACTGGAAGATGGAGGTTGCTCAGCATCAATGAAATCATATTGCAGCAAGGAGTTCCAGAGAGCCAAAGCTTGAAAAAGGAAAGGGAAAGCAAAAGTTACTTCAGGTTACTTATTTGAACAAAGTCAATTTGTAGTCTTTCTCTGACTTTAAATTAAAATAAAAGTTTTTTTGGAAGGAGTCAGCCAAAATCTAAAACCACGTCACTGTTGGTCTTCATTTGCTGCTGCTATTCATATGCTATCTGGTTTGCCTTGTACAAATCTATTTTCAGGATGTGACTTGTGTTTCTTTTCTCCAGTGAGGAAGTGTGTAAACGAGGGTTCACTGTGATAGTTGACATGCGTGGATCCAAATGGGACTCCATTAAACCGCTGCTGAAGATTCTACAGGAGTCTTTTCCTGGCTGTATTCACGTTGCACTGATCATCAAGCCAGACAACTTCTGGCAGAAGCAAAGAACTAACTTTGGCAGTTCTAAGTTCGAGTTTGAGGTATTTCCAAATATAAATATTAGACTAATGTTCCTTTGCTTCTAAAGTAACCTTTTTGGCATCACCATTTAACTATGTTTCCTTCCTACATATTAAGGTTTGAAAGCTTATTTTAGCCCTGCTGCACAGGACAAAGCAATTTTGATAATGTGGGAAAATTATAAAATTTCTAAATACATTTTGTGAAAACACATCCCTTGTTGTCATAATGTGATATAATTGTTTAACTCAGTTAAACAGTGCTTGGAAGAAGTTTAAGAAGCTAGTGTCACGAGCTGTTAGTGTACTGGAGGACTAACTGGTGAATTTCTCCTGATGAATTGTACTGCTTCACTTTCAGTTTGATTATAACATTTTAATTCAAAAAGAATTCCAGGCTCAGACCATATGCAAAAGCGTTGTGTTTGGTCCTTATTCTGTGCTGCAGCAGCTAACCTCAACCAGAGTGGATAGGATTCTATTCTATGATTCTAGGAAAAACATTTTTAAGCGGCAGTCTGGAATAGACTGCGTGAGAGGATAGTGGGGCAGATTCAATCATGACTTTCAAAGGGAACTGGATAAGCACCTGAAGAGAGAAAATTGCAGGGCTTTGGGGAAAAGGTTGGATTAGCTAAATTGCTCTTGCATTGACCGACGCTCTCAAGTCTAAGATAAAAACAAAATACTGCAGATGCTGGAAATCTGAAACAAAAACAAAAATTGCTGGAAAAACTCAGCAGGCCTGACAGCATCTGTGGAGAGAGAGACAGAGTTAACGTTTCGAGTCCGTATGACTTCTTCAGAACTAAAGAGAAGTAAAAATGTGGTGAAATATATACTGTTTAAGGGGGGTGAGACAGGTGAAGCTGGATAGAAGGTCAGTGATAGGTGGAGGCAAAAGAGAGATCGCAAAAGATGTCATAAACAAAAGGTCGAAGGGGTGTTGATGGTAGTGATACTGGCTAAAGGAGGTGCTAATGGTGTTTTCTCTTCCCACCTACATCCGCGATTCCTCTGATGCCCTACACCATATCAACAATTTCCAGTTCCTTGGTCCCAACCGCCTTCTCTTCACCATGGACATCCAGTTCCCCGTTAGGATGGTCTGAGGGCTCTCCCCTTCTTTCTTGAACAGAGACCCGAACAATCCCCATCCATCACCATTCTCCTCCATCTGGCTGAACTTGTTCTCTCACTGAACAATTTCTCCTTAAACTCGCCTCACTTCCTCCAAATAAAAGATGCATAAGCCCCAGTTATGCCTGTCTCTTTATGGGGTATGTGGAATATTTCTTGTTCCAATCCTACTCAGGCCCCCTCCCACAACTCTTTCTCCGTTACAACGATGACTGTTTCGGTGCCGCTTCACGCTCTTACCTGGACCAGGAAAAATTTGTTAATTTTGCTTCCAATTTCCACCCCTCCATCACTTTCACATGGTCCATCACTGACACTTCCCTTCCCTTCCTTGACCTTTCTGTCTCAATTTCTGGTGATAGGCTGTCCGCCAATATTCATTACAAGCCCACCAATTCCCACAGCTACCTCGACAACTCCTCACACCTTGCTTCCTGTAAGGACTCCATCCCATTCTCTCAGTTCCTTCTCCTCCGTCGCATCTGTTCCAATGATGCCACTTTCCAAAACAGTGCTTCTGGCATGTCTTCCTTCTTCCTTAACTGAGGTTTCCCCACCCACGGTAGTTGACAGGGCCCTCAACCGTGTCCGACCCATCTCCTGCGCCTCTGCCCTCACACCTTCCTCCCCCTCCCAGAACCATGACAGGGTCCCCCTTGTCCTCACTTTTCAACTCAGCAGCTTCCGCATTCAAAGGATCATCCTCCGCTATTTCCGCCAACTTCAGCCTGATGCCACCACCAAATACATCTTCCCTTCACCCCCCTGTCGGCATTCTGTAGGGACCTTCCCTCCGCGACACCCTGGTCCACTCCTCTATAACCCCCAACACAACAAGCTCCTCCCAAGGCACCTTCCCATGCAATCGCAGAAGGTGCAACACCTGCCCCTTTACTTCTCCCCTCCTCACTGTCCAAGGGCCCAAACACTCCTTTCCAGTGAAGCAGCATTTCACTTGCACTTCCCTCAATTTGCTCTACTGCATTCGCTGCTCCCAATGCGGTCTGCTCTACATTGGAGAGACCAAATGCAGACTGGGTGACAGCTTTGCGGAACACCTTCGGTCTGTCCGCAAGCAGGACCCAGACCTTCCTGTCGCTTGCCATTTCAACACTCCATCCTGCTCTCATGCCAACATATCCGTCCTTGGCCTGCTGCAGTGTTCCAGTGACGCTCAACGCAAACTGGAGGAACAGCACCTGATCTTCCGATTAGGCACTTTACAACAACTTCAGATCATGAACCCTCTCCTCCATCCTCATCCCTTTTTGATCCCCCTTTTTTCAAATATTTAGTTTTAAATTTTTATACATATTTTTTCCCCATCTATTTCTATTATTATTTTTAAAATTTATTTCCACTCATTGTTTTAACCCCACCTTTTAGCCTATTTCGATCTTTTTTCCCACACCGTCCCCTCTCCCCACCCCACTCCCAATAGGGCCATCTGTCACTTGCTCATCCTGCTTTCTACTCTTAATGTCACCATTAGCACCTCCTTTAGCCAGTATCACCACCATCAACATCCCTTCAATCTTTTGTTTATGACATCTTTTGCAATCTCTCCTTCGCCTCCACCTATCACTGGCCTTCTTTCTAGCTTCACCTGTCCCGCCCCCCCTTTAAACAGTATATATTTCACCACATTTTTACTTCTCTTTAGTTCTGAAGAAGAGTCGTACGGACTCAAAAGGTTAACTCTGTCTTTCTCTCCACAGATGCTGTCAGACCTGCTGAGTTTTTCCAGCAATTTTTGTTTTTGTTTCACTCAAGTCTAAACTGGTACTCGATGGACTGAATGGCGTCCTTCTGTCCTGTTATATTTCTATGACCTGAGCGAGTGGAGATGTAAGAGAGTGAAATTAATGCTGTAACTGGAACGCAATGGCTTCAATCTTCCCATTTGTTACATCATTGCTAATTCATGATTTAACATTGGATAGCAGTGTGGTCACATGGAGGTGATAGAGAGAGGAGGCAATTGAAAAATAGTGCTAGGTATAATTAGCATACATATGGAAACTGCCCCTTACTTGTAGATAATGTTGTCAAGGGGCAGTGTGTGGAGCTGAGGGAAAGGAGTGGAGCTAATTGTGAAACCTATAGTGACTCTGAAGGTGAGGTGTTGTTTGAGATTTCTTGGTTACAATCAATAAATAGTAATGGAACTGTGCATAGCCAGTTCCATAGAGCTAAAGAAAATGGAGGACAGACAAGCCAAGAAAATGTTATTATCCACCTTAAAAAATATTGCAAGGACATCAAGAAGTAACATCAGTAAATAAAATCAGACTTTAGTCCTGGCACCCTAACCATCCACTGCCTGTTTTAATTATCTCTTTCCTCCTGAAGGGTTGAGCTCATATAGGTGAACAATTTGATGTTCAGTATATTAATGTAACAATATTACCCTTATGCCAGTAAGTAATTTTTTCAATGTAAAAATGAGTCCTCTTGAACCACGTACTTAAAAATCTCTATGCTTTTCCCTGCCTGATGTTTTGAATTAAATGAATTATGAGCTTCCTATAGAAAAGAGTCATGGAGGTTAAAGTTAAAATGGGAACTGGTTTTAATGTAACTAAAAAAACTTCAATGGTTGATGGTTGCTTCATTTTTCAAACAAATAAGAATCATGAAAACTTTAGAAGATTATAATGTTTGTCAGTGTTTTACACACAATCTACAAACAGTGAACCCTTTAATGCAGTGCCACAATCACTGTTTTGCTGCAGACTATTTTTGGGAATGCACCAAAATGCTGTGCGGGGCATGGGTTTGCATGACCAATCACTACGCAGTGTATTCCTGTTTCAAAACAAACCATCCTGTATATTTGCAAAGTGAAGGCTAGGCATTTCCCTCAGAATTGGGAATGAATCTTTAGAATTGGTATTTTTCAACCATAGGTCATGTAATTTTCTTATTTTTTAACTTCAATTGATAATCTTGCTTCTTAAATGTATTCTCTTGCTTTCTCTCACTGTATTGCAGAGAGGAAAAACCTCAGAATCCCAGCTGTGAAAAGCATAAAGCAAGAGTTATGCTGGAATGAATGGAAGTTGATCTGCAAGTTACACCAGGGCTATATTAAGTGTACCACTAAAGTGTAATTCTCAATAATGACTAATGAACTCACGAGAATGACGTATGCTTTTTATTCTGTCTGTTTTTAGACCACCATGGTGTCCATAGAAGGTCTTACCAAAGTTGTTGACCCATCCCAGCTCACTCCTGAGTTTGATGGCTGTCTGGAGTACAACCATGAGGAGTGGATTGAGATCCATGTGGCCTTTGAAGACTTCATAAGCAATGCATCACACATGTTATCCAGACTGGAAGAACTCCAGGAAATGCTAGCCAAAAAGGACTTTCCTCAGGACTTGGAAGGAGCTAGAAAGATGATTGATGAGCATACACTACTGAAAAAGAAAGTCATCAAAGCTCCAATTGAAGAGCTGGACCTAGAAGGGCAAAAATTGCTGCAGAGGATTCAAAGTAGCGAAAGTTTTCCCCATAAGAACTCTGTATCAGGGAATGCAGACTTTCAGGGCCTTGTACCAAAAGTGTCCAGTATGTTGGACAGACTGCACTCAACCAGGCAGCATCTGCATCAGATGTGGCATATACGCAAGCTGAAACTGGATCAGTGCTTTCAGCTTAGGCTCTTTGAACAAGATGCAGAAAAGGTGAGGTTAAATTAATCATTCAAAATGCATTAACAACTCTTTTTGAGATTATGGTATTCCTGGTTTATATTCATAAATTTAGTTTGAATTTATACATTATAAGTTTAACATGTAAATTTTATTTGTGAGCACTTTAAAACAAAACGGTATAAGTTGAACATCTTTTTAATTGATTATGCAGACTAATTATGCCAATACTGTGCTATGAAAGAGTCTGTTGGGTTTATGAATCTTTTGTAAACAGATTTAAACTGATAGCCATTACAGCCCATCAAGTCCATGTTGGCTCTTTGTAGAACAATTCAGTCAATCCCATTCCCCTGGTATAGAGTGATGTAGAGTCAAAAGTTGACATTGCTGAAGCAGAGAAGGGTTTTGATCCATTGAATTCAGGGGTTATGGGCCCAGCATTCTTCTGTTGCTTTGCTCACATAATTTATCAGAAAATGGAGACAAGAGGAAGGTATATTAAGTGAAGTCCCAAAATAAAGGTCTCTTTTTTATATATGTATATATATTAGTGGGGAGGTGGTGGCTTTGTGGTAATGTTACTGGACTAGTAATTCAGAGGCCCAGCTAATGCTCTGGTCCCCAGTTCTGGTTCAAATCCCACCACGGCACCTGGTGCAATTGAAGTTCAATGAATAAAGCTAGTCTCATTAATGGTGACCAGGAAACCATTGTCAATTGTCATAAAAACCCATCTGGCTCACTAATGTTCCCTTTAGGGAAGGAAATCTGCCATCCTTATCTGCACCAAAGTGGTTGACTCTTAACTGCCATCTTAAATGGCTTAGTAAGCCACTTAGTTGTGTCAAACCATTACAAAATCAAAAAGGAATGAAAATATACAGTGGAAATGGCGATGGAACACCCAGCCCTGTTGACCCTGCAAAGTCCTCCTGACTAATTCTGGGGGCTTGTTGTCAAAATTGGGAGAGCTGTTCGACAGACTAGTCAGGCACCAGAGCCATACTCACTGAATCATACTGTACAATGCCTCAGACACCACCCTGGGTGTGTCCTGTCCCACCAGCAGGACAGACCCAGCAGAGGTCACGGCACAGTTGGGATGGAGTTGCCCTCGGAGTCCTCAATATTGACTCGCAACCCAATGGCATCAGTTGAATCATGGACAAGGAAGCCTCCTGCTCATTAACATCTAGTGTCTTCTTCTCCACCACCACCCCCCCACACCCACCCCTGACCTCAGCTGACGAATCTGTACGTTGAACCTAACACCAATTGGAAGATGCACTGAGGGTGGCAAGGGCACCGTCTATACTCCGGGATTTGATGACTATTACCAAGAATGGCTTGGTAGCCCCACTACTGGTCGAGTCCTGAAGGACATTGCTGCTAAACTGGGACAGATGATGAGGGAATGAACAAGAGGAAAAATCCTACTTGACCTTGTCCTCCCCAGTCTACATGTTGCAGATGCATCCGTCCATGACAGTATTGGTAGGAGTGACAAGCACACAGTCCTTATGGAGGTGAAGCCCCATCCTCACATTGAGGATGCCCTCCACAGTGTTTTGTGCCACTGTAAGCATGCTAAATGGGATTGATTTTGAACAGATCTAGAAACTCGAGACTGGTCATCCATGAGGCACTGTGGGCCATCAGCAGCAGCAGAATTATACTCAACCACAATCTGTAACCTCATGGTCCAGCAAATCCCTCACTCTACCATTACCATAAAGCTAGGGTATCAACCCTGGTTCAATGAAGAGTGCAGGAGGGCATGCCAGGAACAGCATCAGGTATACCTAAAAATTATGTGTCAACTTGGCGAAGCTACAACATGGGACTATTTGCCAAACAACGAAGGTAGCATGTGATAGGCAGAGTTAAGTGATCCCACAACCAACAGATCAGATCTAATCTCTGCAGTCCTGCCACATCCAGTCGTGAATGGTGATGGACAATTAAACAACTAACTGGAGGAGGCTTCACAAATATCCGCATCCTCGATGATGGAGGAGCCCAGCACATCAATGTAAAAGACAAGGCTGAAGCTTTTGCAACCATCTTCAGCCGGAGGGTGCCAAGTGGGTGAACCAGTTCGGCCTCTGCTGACATCATCATAGATGCCAGTCTTCAGCCAATTCAATTCACTCCATGTGATATCAAGAAATGCCTGAATGCACAAAGAGTCTTGGCCCTGACAATGTTCTAGCAATACTACTGAAGACTTGTGCTCTAGAACTTGCCAGCCCCCTAGCCAAGCTCTTACAGTACAGCTACAACACTGGCACCTACCCGGAAATGTAGAAAATTGCCCAGGTATATCCTGTCCACAAAAAACTGGATGAATCTAACCCGGCCAATTACCACCCCATCAGTCTACTGTCAGTCATCAGCAAAGTGATGGAATACTTACTCAGCAATAACCTGCTCACTGATGCCCAGTTTGGGTTCCGCCTGGGCCACACAGCTCCTGATCTCATTACAGCCTTGGTCCAAACATGGACAAAAGAGCTGAGCTGCAGAAGTGAGGTGAGAGTGACTTCCCTTGACGTCAAGGTAGCATTTGACCAAGTGTGGCATCAAGGACTGCTGGCAAAACTGAAGTCAGTGGGAATCAGGGGGAAACCTCTCCACTAGCTGGAGTCATATCTAGCACAAAGGAAGATGGTTGTGGTTATTGGAGGTCAATCATCTCAATCCCGATCAAAATTCCTTGGAAGGCAGATACCAAATATTGAGCTGGGCTGCATAAAGGCAACAAGGCAATAATTTACAGCAACAAATTATAGAAGGATGAAATGCACACAAGCAGCTAACTGTCTGCTTGACTCAAATGCTCTCACCTGTGAGTCAGAGGTTTGTTCCAAAGCTTCAGTGCTTTATGTGGACTGACTTTTCAGTGCAGTACTGACTGGGTGCTACATTGTTGGAATGGTGTCTTTTGAATGCGATATTAAACTGAGGTTCTGTTTGCCTGTTCAGGCATTATTTTTCAAAAAAAGAGTGGATGAATGCTAAACATCATTAAAGTAGATTAACTGGCTATTAATATCATTTGCTTTTGTAAGATATTACTATATTATTAATTACTATTGCTGCAATTCACTGACTTCAAAGTGCTTTGGGATTTCTTGGGGGTATTATTGGTCCTTTATATAAAAGCAAATTATTTCTTTCCTCTTAATTATAAATATATATACATGAAAATAAAAATATCATATAGTTTTCAATGATCCCTTGGTGATGGTGGGTAGATTGGGTACGCAGGGTTTTAGTGCCTCCCACTGGAGTGCCAACTGGCAACCCAGAACTGGGTCACAAAGGGGCAATTCTTAGCAACTTCGAGTTCTGTGCTATTAGTGGTAGCAGGCAATTAGGGGAAAAGCAAACTTTCAACTAATCTAAATGGAACATAGGAACAGGAGTATGATACTCAGCCCTTTAAACCTACTCTGCCATTCAATTAGATCATGGTTGGTCTGTATCTTAACTCCATTTACCTGCCTTGTTTCCATAAGCCTAATAAAAATCTCAGCAGCTCACGCAGTTGAGTTCAGTTTTAATGACACCATGTATACCCAAATAAATGGTGTTGCCATGGGATCCCCTTTAGGCCCAGCTCTCACAAACATCTTTGTTGGGTTCCATGAGAAATGTGTCTTCAATGGAATGAGACCCAACCTCCTACCTCTCGCATATTTATGATATGTGGATGATACGTTGGCTATATTTAAATCCAAAGCTGCATGTCATAATTTCCTTGCATGTCTTAATGGGCTCCATTTTGCGCTCATATTCACCTTTGAAATGAAGCAGTCAAATGAACTCACTTTCCTTGCCGTACTAGTTGAGAAATCTGCCAGGGGATTCTCTACTGCGGTCTACCGCAAGCCTACCTTCATTGGTCAATACACACGTTGCAGCGTTACAGTTCCAAGCGCTACAAGATTGGCCATATTAACAGCCTCGTAAATATGGCCTGAGCTATTTGCTCACCATACAAGCTTGGTACTGAAATAGGGTGCATCAAAGACATCCTGCGAGATAATGGCTACCCTGATCAGATCATTCCGTGCTGCATATTGCGCAAACTCATGAACAGGCCCAAAGCTGTCACTTTCGGCCCTGAAAAATGCCCAGATTACCCGGGAAGGGCAAAGTACCTCAAAGATTTGAGCAACAGATGAAGCTAACTGTTTCACGCTGCTATTTTGCAGTAGCAACATGAGTGGTATTCGCCACTAACAGGATGCTGCTGCCAAGCCAAAAATATGTTCTGCCTATCTCACAAATGAGTAATGTGGTATATGAATTTCAGTGCCAGTATGATGTTAGGTATGTAGGCTGTACTTCCAAAAGACTGGCAGAGGGTATCAAACAGCATGTCCTTTCTGCTGTTTGCAAAGGCCAAGGTATGGACCGTACCTAACCAGCGCGTGCTTGCAAAATTCAGAACGATGTGTCCAACATTAGATGTGATTCCGCAATTGCACAACATTTGCTAAATAGTCCTCTGTGTGCTAAGAATATGTGTCAGAATCTAAGATTGTCTAAGAATCTAAGATTGTCAGTTGGGCTCACAGTATAGTGCATTTATGTGTATTCGAAGCTGCATATACTAATATACAGGGCCCTGTTCTTTGCAGACAGAATATGTACACACATTGCACCTGTATCAGCTAAACAAAATAAGTGACAACCATTTGTTGGTTCATTTGCTTGGCAGTTAACTGTCAGTCACTATCAACTTGTGCATTCTCCATGGCAACGCCTCTACCAATCAGAGTCCACTTGCCAACCAATCAGCACTATCTTCTCGCATGGTATAAATATGTTGTTTCCCCTGATATTGGTGTTTTATTACGAATTGTCCTGATGAGTGCAAGATGAAAAGCTTCAACAAAAAAAATCTCTTTTTCAGCAATACTGAAGTCCTGTACTACCAAATAACTATTTGCAAAACCTATTAATTTATCTTGAAGGTTTCAATTGACCTAACCTAAAGCTTTCCAGATAATCACCCCAAACAGTCTAGCTATAACTTTTAAGGTTTATTCTTGACTTCCCCCACCAGAGGCATTGGTTTTCATTCTGTCTACTCTTGTCAATTCCTTTCGCCATCTTAAACACCTCAGTTAAATGTATTATCCTTAATCTTCTATACTAAAGGGAGTAAAGACCTAATCCATCGTTCTGGTGAATCTCTGCTGTACCTCCCTACCAAGGCCATTATGTATCTTTCCTTAAATGCGATGTGTTGAACTGAATAAATGGGCTCTCACCTGAACTTTATATAACTGTAATACAATGTTCATCCTTTGTATTCCACCTGCCTTTCTCGTTGTATTCCAACTCTTTTGAGGCAATGGCCAACATTCCATTAGCCTTTTTGTACCTGTCCATTAGCTTTTAGTGATTGTTGTACTTAGACCCCTAAATCTCTCTGTGCCTCCACAGTTCCTAACTTCTCACCTTTTAGAAAATACTCTGATCTATTTATCTTAGCTCCAGAGTGAATGAGGTCACACAGTGAATTCTTTTTGCCAGTTTTGGCAATTTAGTCAATCTGACCATATCCCTTTGCAGCATTCTCCTCCTAGCTACACTATTTACTGTGCCAACTAACTTGGCATTGAGAGCAAACTTGGATACATGGCTCTCTTCCTTCATCTAAGTCATTTATAAATATAGTGAAAAGGTGAGACCCCTGTATAAATCCCTGGGGAGCACCACAAGTCATATCCTGCCAATTTGAGAACATACCTATTATTACCCTACTCTCTGTCTCTTAACCCCTAACCAATTAAGATTTTAATTGAAGGATTTAAGACAATCAAAATGTTTAAAAATACTTTTTAAACTCATCGGTTAAGAAAAAGGAGATGCTGCTGCACTGAAGCTATTGGAACAGATCAAATACCTGGAGAATACTGATTGTAATGTGACAGTCAAGTATGACCTTCTCATTCTAATATAGCATTTATTGGATCACAAGGAGCCATTCAGACTTCTTGACATGGGATAAGAAATGTTTAGATTGAATTTTCTAATGGAATATGCAGTGCCACATAGTGGTTTTAAAATATCACCAGTTGATGCTCCGTGGAGTCAAGACCAAGGTGAACCAGGGCTAGAAGGTAGGGGATAATTAAGTCAAAGCATGCAGTCATGTTAGAGTCATTTTAAAGTCATACGTTTTGTCCTTTTAAACTTGCATTATAAATTCCTTTGCCCGCATTTTTAATGAAACTGTTGATATAGATTTATGTAAATTTATTGTGCTGTTAGAGGTGGGGAGTGGGATTTATTAGATAAATCTATCAAAGAGCCAACACTTACACAGTAACCCACAAGGCCGTCTCCTGTGCTGTATCATTCTATGATGCTAATTGCATCCTCTTGCCAGAAATGGTGGTATAGCGCTTCCAATGTGCGCACGCTCTCTCTCTCTCTCTCTCTCTCTCTCTCTCGCGCTCTTCTCTCTCTCTCTCTTTCTCTCTCTCTCTTTCTCTAGCACCATGCATTAATTAACCCATGATGTAAAGAACCTGTATCATGCTGTTAATCTGTTGTATTACCCACTATCCTACAGCAACCTCTAGTTGTTGGTGCTTGTCATTCAATGCAACTAAGTATTGCAGCAGAAACAATGTGCAGGGTTAGGGAGAAAAGGCAGGAGAATGGCACTAAGTCAGAATGCTCATTCGGAGAGCTGGTGTAGACATGATGGGCCGAATGGCCTCCTGAACCATTACAATTCTGAGATATTTGTGGAAATAAACAAATAGGGTAGATGCTGCAAATCTGAAGACAAAAACAGAATTACAGTCAGAAGCTCAGCAAGTAACAGCAGTGGTTGTGTGTGTACTGTAGGCTAGAAAAGATTACTATAAAGCTTTAAATAGCAGAGCAGCAGAATCATGGCAGCTGAGTCTTATAGGGTAGTCCAACGAAGCTGTGTGGCCCTGATCGCAGAGAAATCCAGGAGACTGGGAAGCCAAATTTGAGCCGATTTCAAGGTGTTGAAAAGAGCTTCAAAAGAACGCAGGATGAGCAATGTTCTCTGTACAGGTAACTTTAAATGTATAGTTTTGAACTTGGAGTCTGATGTTGTAATGTGTCCATTATTTTGGCCATGGACTTTAAGCAGTAGAAAAGAGCAGATTGGATGGAGGATAGGTGTATTGGCATAATCCTGCATTATTCACCATAATCTTTGATATGTTTTATTCTCTCACACTGCCACATTTCACTTTGATCACAGAAAAATTCCTGCCCACAATTATTTAAAAGCACATACTGTACAATATATATTTGTATATGAAATGTATAAATATTATAGATAATTTCTCTCCTGTTAAGATCCTCACTGTATTTGTAAATACTTGTTTTGAAGTGTCAGCCTTGGCTTAGTGGTAGCACACACACACTCTGAGACAGAAGGTTTTGGGTCACTTGAAATTTGAGCCCAAAATCTAGGCTGACGCTTCTGTGCAGTACTGAGTAAATACTGCACTTTCTGAAGTGCAGTCCTTCAAGTTAGGCATGAAACAGTGGCCCTGTCTGTCTTCTCAGCTGACATAAAACATCCCTTGGCACTGTTAAAGGTGTGCGGGGTATTTCTCCCGGTGTCCTGACCAATATTTATTGGCCAACACCACCCTCTGGGACTTTGTACAGTGAGTATTGACCACTGTGCTTTCCTACATCACAATAGGTACTAAACTTTAAAAGTAATTACCTGGTGGTGAACTATTTTGGGGCGTCCTCCAGTTGTAAAAGGCACCTTTGATCCCTACTTGATCACACATTACAGTACATGGTCACATGTGCCCAAATACTGGTGGTGTCAACTCAAATGGACGCTTGATTGATGTGAAGTTTTGCGCGTTCTATGGAATTCAGCAGCGTAAGACAATATTGGTGCTAAAAGACCCTTTACTATGATTGCTCCCTTCATATCTTACTGGGCTCAACCCCATATTCTGCCTTACTTTCTTCCTTCACTCCCACCACCCCCCATCCCTCCCCCTCAAACACCCTGATTGGCAAAAATGAAGGCCTCTTTTTTTTCCAGTTAGGGAAATTTGTCAAAAACCACTGGGACCAATGTTTGTGCGAACTGCATAATTAGAGAAGGAGAGAGGGTTTTAAACTAAATAGTGGGGGCTAGGGATCAAATGTGGAAAGATGTGGTATATCAAAGAGTAGAGACAAGGTAAGAGAGGAAAATAGTAATTTAGGAAATAAGGGTCAGAGAAAGGCAGGAAGAGACAGAGAAAAATCTAAGAATGCACAAAGAATCAAGACCAGATGTTAAAGATAACAAAAAGACTAAACTAAAGGCTCTGTATCTGTGCGTAGCATTCATAAAATAAATGAATTGATAGCACACATTGAAGTAAATAAATATGATCTGATAGACATTACAGAGAGCTGGCTGCAAGATGACAAGGATTTGGTCCTGAATATTGAGGGGTATATGACTTTGAAGAAGAATAGAAAGCTAGGTAAAGGTGGAGGGGTAGCACTGTTAATCAAGGATGGCATTTGTGCAATAGTTAGAGATGACCTTGGTTCAGGAGATCAGGATGTAGAATCGGTTTGGGTGAAGATGAGGAATAGTAGGGGAAAGAAGTCACTAGTGGGGGTGGTCTACATGCTCTCTAACAGTAACCACAATGTAGGACATAGTATGAAAGAAGAAATATTATGTGCTTGTGATAAAGGGACGACAATAATCACGGGTGACCTTAATCTACATATAAACTGGAAAAATGAGATTGGCAGTAGTAGCCTGGATGAGGAGTTCATAGAATGCTTTCAAGAGAGTTTCTTAGAGCAGCACGTTCTGGAACCAACCAGAGAACAGGTTAAATTAGACTTGGTATTGTGTAATGTGACAAGATTAATTAATGACCTCAGGGCAAAGGCACCCCTAGGTAGCAGCAACCTCAATATGATTGAATTTTACATCCAGTTTGAAAGAGAGAAGAGTTGGTCTAAGACTAGTATTTTAAACTTAAATAAGGACAACTATGTTGGGATGAAAGCTGAGCTAGCTGAAGTGAACTGGGATACTAGGCTAGGAGATAGATTAATATAGAAGCAGTGGCAGACATTAAGGGGATATTTCAAAATACTCAGAATAAGCTTATCTCTACTATAAAGGGAGGACCCACCATCAATGGTTAACAGAAGAAGTTAGGGAAAGCATCAGACTTAAAGAAAAAGCATATAACTGCACAAAGATGAGTGGCAGGTCAGATGATTGATCAGAATATAAACAATAGCAGAGAATGACTGAAAGGTTAATCAGGAGAAAAAAATTAGAGTATGAGAGGAAGTTGGCTAGAAATGTAAAAACAATGGCAAAAGTTCCTACAGATATTTAAACAGGAAGAGTAGGTAAAGTGAGTGTTGGTCCTCTAGTGAGTGAGAATGGGGTGTTAATAGTAGATAATAAGGAAATGGCGGATGAAATCAACAAATATTTTGCTTCTGTCTTCACTATGAAGGATACAAAAAACATTCTAGTTCTAGCTTTAAATTGGGAGATGGAGGGGAGAGAGGAACTTGGTGAAATTATAATCACTAGGGAAGCAGCACTGAGCAAACTGGTGGAGCTGTGGGCTAACAGGTTCCCGGGTCCAGATAGACTTCATCCTAGGGTCTTAAAGGAGGTGGCTTATGAGGCAGTAGATGCTTTGGTGTTAATTTTCCAAAATTTGCTAGATTTCATCAGACTGGGAAATAGCAAATATTAGCCCTCTATTCAAGAAAGGAGAGGCAGAAAACAGGAAACTTAGTCCAGTTAGTTTGACGTGGGGAAGGTGTTATAATTGATCATTTAGAGATTATAGCTAGGTACTTAGAAAAACTCAAGGTAAAGAGTTAACTTGATTTTATGAAAGGGAAATCATGTTTAACCAATTTATTAGAGTTCTTTGTAGGAGTAACATGTGCAATGGATAAAGGGGAGCCTGTAGATGTACAATACTTGGGATTTCCAGAAAGCCTGTAGATGTGCTGTACTTGGATTTTCGGAAAGCATTCGATAAGGTCCAACATCAAAGGTTATTGCGGAAAATAAAAGTTCATGGTGTAGGGGGTAACATATCAGCCTGGATAGAAAATTAACTGACTGGTAGAAAACAGAACGCATGCATAGATGGATCTTTTTGGCAGGGCGTGATGAGTGGAGTCCCGCATGGGGTTTGTGCTGGGGCCTTGACTTTTTACAATTTACATCAATGACTTAGATGAGGGAAGAGAAGGCATGGTAGCTAAATTTTCAGATGACACAAAGATAAGTAGGAAAGGATGTTGTGAAGAAAACATAAGGAGTTTGCAGTTGGATATAGATAAGTTGAGTGAGTAAAAACCTGGCATTGGAGTATAATGTGGGAAAATGTGAAGTTGTTCACTGTGGCAGGAAGAATTAAAAAGCAGAGTATTACTTAAACGAAGATCGACTGAAGAATTTCAGCGTGCAGAAGGACCTAGGTGTTTTTCAAGCATAAGTCACAAAAAGTTAGTATGCAGGTACAACATTTAATCAAAAAGGCTAATGGAATGCTATCCTTTATTACGAGGGGAATTGAACATAAAAGTAAGGATGTTATGTGTTACGACGTGGCAGGTGACAAGTGCCAGGCGGACCAAATCCACAAGGGAAACTTGGCTACGCTATCACAGCGGTTTTGCAATTTATATTTATTACAAGAAGGCTTATGCACTGAATTCAGAAGAATTGAGTCCACTAACACCTTTAGAGATTTTAAAATTAAGTTAAAACATTTAATAATAAAAGAAAAAAAAACAATAAACATACACAAAGTTCCAAAGACAAGATTAGTTAGTTTTAACAGTTCCCAAAATTCTTAGTTAAACAGGCTCCCAACTACATACCCCCTTTAAGGCAACAGTCCAAAATAGATTTGAAATTATATAATCAACCCAGCAAGGTTATCACAGCACCCACTTGACAGTGGAATTCCAAAGGCTTGTAACACAACTTTAGTTACTGGACACAGCAGACTTCTGCTAAGGTGACTGGAGGCTTTTCCACAAGAACTGCGGCATACAGTGTACCCTTTAATCTCACACAGTCACACCCCTGATATAGCCTTCCCTCCCTCTTTTTATATATGTTTTCTCTTTCTTTAATCTGTAAATTCCATTGTTCTGCAGGTTTTTGGAAATTTACTTTTCCCATAATATAAAAATCTTTCATGTTGCAATATAGCCTCTTTTGGGAAAAATAACCATCATAACCTTGCCCTATTTATCTGTTAGTTGTAAACATCCTACCATCCCTTTGAAACCCAAACGCCTTTCCACTTATCTTAAAATGCAAATTTCCACCATACCTTATCTGTGGAACCCTCATCCTAGCTTGCCCATCTCCATTTCAAAAGCCTGCTTTACGCCTAATTCTTTTGATAATTTCAGCCTTGCAGTCTACCTGATTCTAATTCAATTAAATCAGTCACACAGACAGAACCGTCCACACTCTCAGCCATAAGCCTACATTAATGTTATGAAAAATATTATAGTAGTTTTGTGATAAATGCTTCAGTTATACAGGGCCTTGGTGAGACTGCATCTCAAATGCTGTGTGCAATTTTGGTCTTATTTAAGGAAGGATGTAAATGTGTTGTAGTCAGTTCAGAGGAAGCTTACTAGATTGATACCTGGAATGAGTGGGTTCTTTTATGAGGGTTGATACCTGGAATGAGTGGGTTGTCTTATGAGGATAGGTTGGACAGGCTGGGCTTGTTTCCAGTAGAGTTTCGAAGAGTGAGGTGTGACTTGATTGTAGTATATTAGATCCTGAATGGCCTTGACAGGGTGGACGTGGAAAGCATGTTTCCTGTTGTGGTTGAGTCATGAAATAGGGGGGGGCACTGTTTTAAAATTAGGGATCGCCCTTATAAGACAGAGATGAGGAGAAATTTTTTCTCTAGTGTTGTGCAACTTAGGAACTCTCCACCTTAGAAGGCGGCTGAAGCAGGGTCGCTGAATATTTTTGAGGCAAAGGTAGATAGATTCTTGTTAGACAAGGAAATCAAAGGTTATCGGGAGTAGATGGGAATGTGAAACTCGAAGCTCAGACAGATCAGCCTTGATCTTATTGAATGGCAGAGCAGGCTTGAGGGGCCGATGACCTGCTCCTATTTCATATGTTCATATTCCATGACAATCCTCAGGAAGGCCCTAAATCTCACCTTGCTGCTGCAATAGCTTCATAGTTTTCCAAAAGTCGTACATGGGTGCTTCCTGGTCATTTGTCAATAGACTTATAATTAATAGCACATAAATGCCTATCACTTAGAGCAATGCTTATATGCTTAAATGTTTCTAAGTATCACTATTTAAATTTAGCTGCAGCACACAATACCTCCAACAGAGTTGTCATAATAGTGCAGTGACTCCTGTCCCTTACTATTTTGTGTACCTATGGCATGTGAGGGATGCTAAATGAAGAAGAAACATAAGAATACCTACCTAATAAGGTTGCCTATATTCTTTAGCTGCATTATCTGGATATCCTAAGCACTTGCCTACTGGATAATAGGCTGGGTTTTGCTGGGGGTGGTGGGAGGGTGGTTGATGGTAAGCTGTCAGTATGTGTTTGAAACCCCTTAAAAAGTTGCACCTTAGCAGAGGTTTTAAATGCTGAAATGATTAACAAAATTTGATGAAGAACAGAATTGTTCTGAAGCTATAATGTCAAAATCCTGGCACGCTGTTAGATGATTAATTAGTAAAGCTACATTTTAAAAATAATTTTTAAAAATTCTGAATATTTTAGCTTCCACCTTCACACCAAGTGTGCCCCAATCTTTAATTTATTCAACATAAAAATTTTAGAAGTGATTTTATTTTAGTGCTTTTAGTTTCTTTCTATGGTGGGGGAGGGTTTTTGTGAAAACCCTTTAATCTGATTGGCTGCTTTGAGAGCCTAGTGACATCACTTCAGCTGCACGCTGTGAATCCTCCATAAAGAATGCTGCAAACAGTTACAGTGCCTCTGCTTGCCACTAGAGGTGAAATTCTCGCTAGAGAGATTGCTAGAACGAGACTTAATTCCTGCCCTTGCTGTACTGCTGACCGCAAGATCCGGCACAATGATAATGATTCTTAACATCCATCTGATCCATCAACAATTTAAAACTCAGCCGAATGTGTGACAATCTAGAATGTCTTCAGCATTTCATTGAAGTATCATCTTATCTTATGTGCTCAAGTCCTGCAATCAGGCTTCAATCCACAATCTTCTGAAGCAAGAGTACTACCAACTGAGCCAAGCCTTCACATTTCCATGTATGTGTTCAGTGCACAGTTTCCCCAGAATCTATAAAACTAGGCAATACTGCAGTGTGTGAAGGATGCATGTCATTCAAATATTTAAAAAACCTCCACCTGTATGATGCATATTTCATTATGCTGTATACAATAGTACAGCTGTATATGCTCCAACATAAATTTGCAGTGCGTTTGTCAGGTAATTTTCCAACCTGTAATTAGTTGTAAACAATTAATGTAATACCATCAACACTGCAACACTGATTCCTTTATTGTACTTTTGAAAACAGTTTACTGTGTGTCAGGCCCCTTTAAATTCTCAAATTATTCTCCTGTTACTACGCACGTGTAGGGCTGTTGCCAGACCTCCATTATAAAAGTGTGCCCAAAGTGCCTGGTAAAATTGCCTGTTGCTATTCAAGCAAGTTGTGTACAAAGAAACGATGAAGCTGAAGGAGATGCAGCCTGTGTTAAATTAGACTGATCCGTCTCGCACACTGTGCCTTTTTGTTTTCAGTCACTGCTGTGCAATAACTTACAAGTCACCCAGTGTCCATCGCAATGTGTCATTTCATAAATCTAATTGAGATTCAATGTGTTTAATAAATCTCATGCTTCTATTCAGATGTTTGACTGGATCTCTCACAACAAAGGACTCTTTTTGAATAGCTACACGGAGATTGGAGCTACTCATCAGCACGCGATGGAACTTCAAACACAGCACAATCACTTTGCAATGAACTGCATGGTAAGGATCTATAGATGAGAAACACAAAAGTTGATGCAGTAAGTATTGCGTTTCTGCTTTTCAGGTGGGGCAAAGAGAGAAGTTTTGGTAAAGAGCTGCGATGTGTTTCACTAATGAATAAGGCAAATTATTTGTTATTGCTTAAATTCTTTCAAACAGGTTTTCACTAACTCTGGTACTTCAATGCAAAATTAATAGCGTTCTAATATCACGTTGCAGTGCATATGGTTGACATTTGTGGAATTTGGCGAGGGTAGCTGTATTATGGCAAATTACTAACTTTGCTAATTAATGAGCTCTACCCAACTATTAATGGAGGGGGGACACACTATAGGCAACAGTTTTAATCCAGATCTGAAGCTTTTATACTGATCAAATTACATGTATTAATCTATTGAAGCAATGAGTGACTTAGTGTGTTGAAAGGTAATATAGACCTTCCGATTTAGCTATGGATGTGAAAACTGTCTTGTATTTTTGCTCTTAATTTGTCTATTGCTATCGAACAATTGCTGATAGAACTGCAGGATTGTGGATCTTTGATCACAATGACGACTGAAGTTAAACAGAACTGTGTAAACTGATACATGACTTGATTGAAGAACTGTTCAGCTTTTGCTCTCTGTGGAACTGTGGATCTGTAGAAGTCACTGTTCTCTAGGTAGAGGGAAAGGGTGGAAGAAATAATATATTGGCAGGTAGATTGTGATAATACAAACACACGTCGGTTTGTGTTTCCACACATTGGGATTTTGGCATTAATGGTGCTGTAGTTCGGAGATTACTATCAATTCTGCTCCACACCTTATCCAGCACCTCAGACCCAACCAAACTGTTTGCAACATCATCCTGTTTGATCCCAATCTGAGCTACTAACCTCATCATACCGTTGACCAAGTTCTTAGCCTCCCTTTCTGATATCTCCTTTGGTTCTAGAAACATTTCTACATTAGGGTGCGATGCAAATGCAAGTTTATTTTGTGGTGTCAGGTGAGGATCAAGTGCTTCCTTGTAGATAATTTAGAAAAATTGTTGGGAGAGTCACCTTGCCAATTTCAGAGAGCATTGACAAATGCCATGGGGTAGGTAGCTGGCTAAATTAGCTATGCATAGTGCAAGGCAAGATGAAATAGTCACATTGTTGGTAATAGAACTATTAATATTTCAATTTCACTGCTAAAAATCTGTCAAATAAAATATAACTCAAAAAAGATGGAAGTAAAATAAGAGTAGCAATCCTGCTATCCCACCATCACTGCCAATTTACAGCCGGGTAGTGGTTTAAGAAAGAATGAAAATCTATAGGGAGTGCTTTTTGCTCAATGTATCAAAATAGCAGATACAAATATATTTGCTTTTTAAAATTAATTTCCTATCCTCTAGTAGACACCAAGTATTTTTTGTTGAGCATACAACCATTGATGATTGGTCCTCCAGAATGGCTCCACTATGCCTATCTTTGAACATACATGAGAGCTGATCTGCAACTTTGTTAACTAAAGGAAAGTGTATTCCTGCTGGGCACAATGCCAACATGGCAATTCTCATTTTAAATAGAAAATGGATGTCTTACAAAAATATTTGGTGTCTTTTTTTAATCTATTTGCAATGCAAGATAAGTACTTCACGAACTCTCCTTCCTCTATTGATGCTTTAAGTTCCCATGCCCAAGCAATCTGACCTATTTCCCCAATGATACTCGGCAGAGCAAAAGGCTCACACTCACTGCAGCTCAACTGAAGAGAGAGGAGGCCAGCTGTATGATTCCCTAATTATTTAAATTTAACAACCATTTTTGAACTCTATTTTTAAAACTGCTCTCATGAGAAAAAGGTGTGCTAAGTTTATACATTTTGAAAAATGAAAAGTATGCAGCTGATTTAATTAAAATGGTTAAATGTGGATTTATTTTGTCCTATCTAATTTAGCTCCCTCTCTTGTTAATTATTGTTGATGATGCAACTCATCTATTTCACTTCATGAAGAAATATGTTTGATGTTTGCTGTGATGCATAGAGTGAAAGCTGCTTCACTCTATAAACATATTTGACAGGTTGTAAAGCCATTTTGAGTTGCTGACATAGGGAATGTGACTGTAATCAGTTACAACGGGAACAAATTTGACATAGTAATATAAAAGCCAAATTCTGTGGATGCTGGAAATCTGAAATAAA
The DNA here is from genome assembly GCF_964194155.1 of Cetorhinus maximus. Lineage (NCBI taxonomy): Eukaryota > Metazoa > Chordata > Chondrichthyes > Lamniformes > Cetorhinidae > Cetorhinus > Cetorhinus maximus. The sequence continues at coordinate 153,985,725 of NC_135881.1, forward strand.
AACAAAGTGCTGGAAGCACTCAGCAGGTCTGACAGCATCTGTAGAAAGAGAAACAGAGTTAATGTTTCGACTTGAATATGACTCCTCTTCAAGATGCAGTCAGACTTGCCAAATTTGACATAGTACCTTGTTTCTTTCAACTGAATCAGGATATCCTACCATTTATCCATATCCACTTAATCAGTAAGTCTCTACTTTCCATTAGATTCTGTATTTTTTTTGAGTTTCCTTATAATCAACCGCAAGATATTTTCCAATAAACTTGGCCTATGCCACAGAAGAGTACAGTCCCTTTATATGGAATCTTTTGGAACAATGAGCTTGGTGCCATTAAAAACAGTACTAAAATTGAGATACTTTCAAATTTCATGTCAAGAAATCCTGAAAATGGTTCAAGTTAATTTTCAACTTATAACACAAATATAGCCCATACTCTACAAAAGAAGATATTATGGCTGAAACACAACTTGCAACCTAATACTGCAAGCATGCTTTACTGTCTGATAACATCATCCTTCGCCTGAATTAGGTACTTTTCAAATCGCTCCATGACGGGTGTTATTTTAGTAAAAAATAATCTGGAATACTTTTTGTTTAAAGAATGATGCTGCTGCATTTTTAAGCAGTGAGACATTTATTGTTATTTTCAGTTTTAGGAATTTTTAAAAATCAGACATTAATGTCCACTATTGTTATCAATTCAATTGATGTTCAGTTTTACTTCCAATTTTATATTGTATTCCATTCAATATGTATGACACACGCCATTTATTTGGGCATTACCAATGTGACACACAGTCACTTTTGCAGCCATACGCTTCTACCAATAGAAGCAGTTTCAGAAGTTGCAGATGCTCCCTTCCCTTGCACTAATGGTTTTTAGAACAAGGAAGGGAGAAGTACCAATATATATGAAAAAACAAAAAGCCTGTTTCAACCAACTTAATGTGTAACACTACAGGGTAGGACAGGTTAGTTTCATATTTCATGTCCTTGGTAGCAGCACATAGACTAGATGAGAACTTGCCAAATCATTCATTTGTCAAGCTAACACATCGTTCCTGCACCCCCTTCAAAATTGCACCCTTTATATTGCCTCTCTTTGTTTTTCCAACAAAACATACTACTTCACATTGTATCAAACTTCATCTGCCACTTGTCTGCACATTCCAGCAAACGGTCTCTGTCCCCTTGAAGACTGTCACTATCCTCCTCACAGTTTACAATACTTCATAGTTTTGTATCATGTGTAAACTTTTAAATTGTACGGTGCACGTGCAAGTGTGGGGCATTAATATATCTCGAGAAAAGCGGCGGTCATAATATTGACTCCGGGAGAACCCCATTATATACCTTAATCTAGTCTGTTAAAACAACTGAAACAAAAACAAAAATACTTGGAAAAACTCAACAGGTCTGACAGCATCTGTGGACAGGAATACAGTTAATGTTTCGAGTCCGTATTACTCTTCACCAGAACTCAGTCAGGCCTGCTGAGTTTTTCCAGGTATTTTTGTTTTGGTTTCGGATTTCTAGCATCCGCAGTTTTTTGCTTTTATCTTACTGTTAAAACGACTGTTCCCCACTACTGTCTGTTTCCTGTCACTCAGGACACCATACACCATACCCTTGCTGCCGCTGTCCCTTTTTATTCCATGGGCTTCAACTTGTATGTGGCACATTATGAAACACTCTTTGGAAATCCATATGGAACACATCAATCACATTACCCTCATCAAGCATCTCTACCACTTCATTCAAAAACTCAGTCGGCAAACATGAGTTGCTTATAGCAAATCTGTACTAAGTTTCCCTAATTAATCCACACTTGCCCAAGTGATTTTGTCCTGTATAACCATTTCTAAAAGTGTTCCCATTATCAATATTAAACTGACTGGCCTGAAGTTGCTGTGTTTATCCTTACACCATAAGATTTTGGGCTGTACCTTTGCAATCTCCAATCTTACTTCCCTCAGTTTCCTGGGATGCATTATACCTAGCTCTGGTGACTCCAATTTTAGGTAAGCCAGGCAGTCTAATACTTCCTCTTTATCAGTTGTTAACCCATACAGTATCCCAGCTACCTCTTAAACTGGACTTTGGTCTTCTTCCTTGGTAAAAAAAAACAGATATAATGTAGTCTTTTAGTACCTCAGTGAGGTGAGAGTGACTGCCCTTGTCATAAAGGCAGCATGTGACCGAATGTGGCATCAAGGAGCCCTAGCAAAACTGGAGTCAATGGGAATTAGGAGGCAAACTCTCCGCTGGTTGGAGCTCTACCTAGCACAAAGGAAGATGGTTGTGGTTGTTGGAGGTCAGTCATCTCAGCTCCAGGACATCACTGCAGGAGTTCCTCAGGATAGTGTCCGTGGCCCAACTATCTTCAGCTGCTTCATCAATGACCTTCCTTCCATCATAAGGTCAGAAGTGGGGATGCTCGCTGATGATTGCACAATGTACAGCGTCATTCGCAACTCCTCAGATACTGAAGCAGTCCGTGTCCAAATGCAGCAAGACATGGACAATATTCCAGGCTTGAACTGACAAGTGGTAAGTAACACTTGCACCACACAAGTGTCAGGCAATGACCATCTCCAACAAGAGAGAATCCAACCATCGCCCCTTGATATTCAATGGCGTTGCTATCACTGAATCCCCCACTATCAACATCCTGAGGGTTGCCGTTGATCAGAACAACTGGACTGGCCATATAAATATTGTAGCTACAAGAGCAAGTTAGAGGCTAGGAATCATGCAATGCATAACTCACTTCCTGACCCCCCCAAAGCCTGTCCATCATCTACAAGGCACAAGTCAGGATTGTGGTGGAATACTCCCCACTTGCCTGGATGAGTGCAGCTCCCACAGCACTCAAGAACCTTGGCATTGTCCAGGACAAAGCAGCCTGCTTGATTGGCACCACATATACAAATATTCGCTCCCTCCACCACCAATGCACAGTAGCAGCAGTGTGTACCATCAACATGATGCAGGAATTCACGAAGGATCCTTTGACAGCACCTTCCAAACCCATGACCACTACCATCTAGAAGGACAAGGGCAGCAGATAGATGGGAATACCACCACCTGGAAGTTCCCCTCCAAGTCACTCACCATCCTGACTTGGAAATATATCACCATTCCTTCATTGTCACTAGGTCAAAATCCTGGAACTCCCTTCCTAGCAGCACTGTGGGTGCACCTACACCACATGGACTGCAGCGGTTCAAGAAGGCAGCTCACCACCACCATCACCTCAAGGACAACTACAGATGGGCAATAAATTGTGGCCCTGCCAGCGAAGCCCACATCCCATGAATGAATATATAAAAAACCTCAGTCATGCCCTCTGCCTCCATGTGTAAAGCTCCCTTTTGCTCCCTAATTAGCCCTACCTCTTCTCTTACTACCTGTTTACTATTTATATGCTTATATAAAACTTCTGAATTCCCTTTTATGTTAGCTGCCAGTCTCTTAGACTCTTTGCCTCACTGATTTCCCTTTTCTTTCCACTCTGAACCTTCTGTATTCAACCTTGGTTCTCACTTGTACTATCAACCTGACACCTGTCATACTTTTCTGCTTCATCTCTCCATCTCTCTCTTCACTCGGGGAGCTCTAAGTTTGGCTGCCCTTTTTTTTTTACCCCTCTCATAGGAATGTATCTCAACTGTACCCGCACCATCTCTTCTTTAAAGGCAGCCCATTGTTGTGTTACAGTTTTGCCAGCCAATCTTCCACCCCACTGAAATTGAACCTTGTCTTTATCCATGTTGAACCTAAACTTAATATACTCCTGATCACTGTTCTCTGAAAGGCCCTCAATTGACACTTGATCCATTTAAATCACTTCATTTCTAAGAACCAGATCCAGCAATGCCCCCTCCTTAGGTAGGCTGAAAACATACTGTTCAAGAAAATTCTTCTTAATACACTTCAGAAACTCTATGCCCTTTCTACCCTTTTCACTGTTAGATCACAATCTATGTTAGGATGATTAAAAACCCCATTATTCCACTCGATAGTTTTTACACCTCATTGTACTTTCCCTACAAAATTGCTCCTCTATATCTTTCCCACTAGTTGGTAGCATATAGAATGCATCCAGTTGTGTAATGGTACCTCTGTTGTTTCTTAACTCTAACCGAATAGATTCAGTCCTTCAGCCCTCCAGGACATCTCTCTTCAGCCCTCCAGGACATCTCTCTTCAGCACTCTTTAGTCATTGTAGTCACCCCTCTTCCTTTCTTGTTGATTTGTTCTCACAGCGATCTCTCTGCCTCCTACTGACTTCCTGCCGTCGCTTTTACCTGTTTGCCCTGGCACTGTTTTCGCTCAGACTTGTTCTCTTTGAGTTGTGCCTTTTACAATTAAGAATTTTGATGTACTGAATAGTGAAAGGCTTAATTTTTCTGGTTACTGAAATGGTGATCATAGTTTATCAATTTCAAATCAAAGACATTGAGGAGAGAGGTTAGGAGAAGCAGCATTCCTGGAGCATGGAGTGCTTTGTCAGAAGGAATGATTATGGCAGACACCATTGCACCTTTAAAAGGAAATTTAGTTAAATGGTTGAAGCCGAGGAAGACACTGTGCTTTGGGAAGAGCATGGGGCAATGGGAGTAGTTTTGACTTGCTGTAGGAAGGAGCTAGCATGAACTTTGGGTTGAATAGCCTCTTTCTGTATTGTAAACCTGTCTGGTTCTATGCCACTAGATCTTAATGAAATGCATCATAAAATGCTATTAGAAGTCAGATGGAGATTTTAACCGCTGAAGGAATGAAATAGCTAATCATGCATCACCCAGCTTAACCTCAGTAATGGCGAAGGTTCAAGTGACTGTAATTTGGATAAGTTAACAGTCAAATTAAAAAGATGTAGGTTAATTAAAGATAACCAACATGGACTTTTAAAGGCAAGTTATGCCTGGCAGGTGATAGAATTCTTTGAACAAGTAACTGATGTGAAGCGAATGCAGTAGGTTTTGGGTGCCACTTAGGAGGCTTGTTGATAAAATTAAGCAGCATGGTATTGAATTGAATGTGGCAGCATGAATAGGAAGTTGACTATAGGAAGAAAATAGAGAGCCAAAATTAATAAATGTTTTTGGATTGGAGAGATGTAAACAATGGTTTCTCCCAAAGATCACTTAAGACCGTAGTTTCTATCGCTTTCTCTCTTGTGCGCGCTCTCGTATATTTGTGGAGAAAATGATTAACTTGTGAAGAGGATTGTAAGCATCCTCAGGAGGACATAGCTTAGTAGATTGGCCAGATAAAATTTAATATGTTTTAGGAGAGAGTAGAGGAGGAATTAGATACTTAACAGTAAAACTTTAAGCCGCCTTTAAGTTTTTTTTTAAATTACTTTTTTTTTCCAACGAAATAAATATGTTGCTTTCAAACTAAAAAGTAAAATAAAACTTCACTGATTTTTTTTTTTAAAAAGAGATTTATTTAATTGTAATTCAAAATAAAATATTAGCTGGGAAATTATTAAGTGATACAAGTTTGCATCAGTTTTAACATCAAATTAAATGCCTGTGTTTTTGTTTGAAACTTTGGTTTTCACTAAAGTAGCATATTTTAAGTGGTGGTGTAATGTATAATTACCACTGTAAGATTGTGTTAAATTGAGCCATATGTGCAGGTGTCCAATCCTGGTTGACATTTTAATTAGACATTAGAAAGCATCTGTTAAAAATGGGATGGGATGTCGCTATATTAAAATATGGTGTAGTAATTGGGAACTTAGGCGTCATAAATAGATTGTGTTTAAGAAACACTAATGTACAAATTACATAACAGAAAATTAGCTACTTATTCTACTATTAATGCTGTTCATGTAACTCCGTCTTTCTACTTGTTTCCAACTCTTGTTTTCTCTTTTATATTCTTTGTTGTCCTTTTTTTTTTTCCATGCTTACTCTCTCCTTGTTTTCTCTTTGTATATTTCCATACACTTTTTCTCAGTATCTTTGTTTATCCTTAATTTTTTTAAACGTTTCATTGTCTGGCTCTACCCTTCTGTATCCCTGTCAATGCCCGTTTCTCCTTTCTCCTGTTCACTTCTTCTCTCCCATTTTCCTTCTGTTTTGGCTCTCTTTCTGCCTCTATCCTTTTTTCTTCTTATATTTCTTGCCTTGCTCCTTAATCTCTGTTGTTCTTTTTCTCCTTCCCCTCTTCACTCTTGTTTTCTTGTCTGATGCTATTTTCATCTTGCCTTCTATTTCATGTTTTCTATTTCTGTCTGCTTCTTGACACTTACTCTTGCTACCTCTGTACCTTGGTGTTTGTCTAAGACTATTTTCTCTTATCCTTTTATTTAAGTTTCTGTTTCTCTGTTCTGCTCTTGGGTAACTCTTTGTTTAGTTACTGTAAAATACTGCTTAACACCCGTTGTTCTAAAACAACACAGCCTCCAACATGCCTTGAGTGGTATTGCAAGAGATTATTGCATGTAATTATCATAACTGACCCTCAAACATCACATTGTAATGAGGGTTAAAATATATTTACTTAACCAGAAAAGCCAACTTCTTGAAATGCTACAGAACCACTTTTGCACATTAGCTTTTACTTCCAGCTGCATGTTGTTTTGAAATATTTGTTCTTGATAATTGTTAAACTGCCTAAATATAGAAGTTTTTTGTGGCCAACATCTTATGATGGAAGAACAAATAATAATGTTAAAATTGAAGTTATACATTGGTCCAGCCTCATTTAAATATAATTACAATGGACCTTTGATATAAGGAATGCTGGTTAACAATGTTAATTTTATGTTATGGGGCTGGTGAGGCTTTGTTCCATACAGGAAAACAGAACCAAAGGTTTTGCTTCATGCAATATTTGTGAAGCTGGAACACAGGATGTTAACTAAATTCATGGGAGCGGCTTGCTGCTGGGTCATGGAGTCACAGGTGCATGAGAAAATGAGCAGCCAAAAATCAATGAGTTAAGAACCTTCTAGCAGGGAAGAGGTCAACTGATCTCTTAATTACCTGAATTGAACAATAATACTGATCGCAATAAACACTGTACGAGCTAATTCCTGTTGTGTTATCTTAGATACATTGGGGCACATTTGACTTTTTAGTGGGAGAATTATCTGAGATGATCGGGTATGGAATGCAATGTGAGAATAATTGAATTGGAGCTAAAGAATAGTGGGCGGAGATAGTTTAGAGAGAAGAAAAAGGAGCAAAGAGGGAGGTGGAAGAAAGTATGGGAGAGGATGAAGGAAGACATTGGAGGAAGGATGGGTGAGTATTGGGGAAAGAGAATGGGAGAAAATGGAGATAGAAGGGAAGACGAGAGAGAGGGTGAGAAGTTAAGTGCCTCAGGAGAAGGGAATAGTATAATATCTGAGCTCAGTTGCGGAGAGATACCTAATGTGAGGTTGTGGTATATGCAGTACTACAGGGAGGGTAGTATTAATGTTGTGATTTTGGTTCTGCTAAGGGGCTGTTTGGAACATTCAGTTTGTTTTTTTTTAAATCGTCTCACCTTGTCCACCACAAAGCTCCTTCAGCAACTGCTACATTTTGCATGCTTATTTAATTATATTTCCACTTCTTAACACAGCTGTTTGGCTTCTTGTTTAAGACTTTAGGAGACCCACAATTGTGTTTTCAACCATGGCTATCGCGCTCAGACTGCATGCATTGCTTTACCTTCCTTCACATTTGTATTACCAATTTCTGGGAGGTAGTAAATGTGATTATTTTTATATGTAGGACACAACAGCAGTTGATTGCTCAGGGTAATGTTTGGAGCTGTCCTATAATGTTTGGCATTGTTTTCAATCTGTCACAATGTTATTTTTACAGCGTTACCTACTGTTGTTTCAAGGCTTTTGGAACCTCAACTCGCTATTTTTATATGATGGTTTATTTATAGCTAGGAGCTTGGGGGGCATGCTTGTTAAAAATATTTAGATATAGAAATAGCTATTCTGCAAATATTTTGAATTTTCACAGCAGAAACCTATTTCAAGAATGGATGGCAGTAATCCCTAATATTTGCCTATCTGGCCTTGCAGTAAGATTTGGCAAAAACACAGGGTTGTTTTGGATGTTCAGGCATCATCGGCATGATTACACTCGGTGGTGTTCCTAATATTGGTCATCACTGTAAAAACACAGTTGTGTCTTTATAAAGATGTTCAGAGAAAGTTTGTTTTATTGTAATATGGGCAGAACTTTCTGTCTGTCTGTCGGGCGGGCTGGTCGGGAGTGCGGGCGGGCGCAGAGCCGATTGGCTGCGCGTCGCCATTTTATGTGGGCGGGCCAATTAAGGCCTGCCCAGTGTGATGTGTGTCCGGTAGCGCTCAGCACTACCTGTGTGGGCAGGGGGAGGAGGGAGAGTCGGAGCCTGTGCTGAAAGAGCGCAGAAATCTCCCTGAAGCACGGAGCTGCCTCAGGGAGCTTAAGCTCAGATTGAAAGTTTGAAAAAAAGAAAGATTAAAATTATTCAGACATATCCCCTCATGTGACAGTGGCACATGAGCTGGGGCATGCTTATGAATTGTCAACATTTTAAAAAATTATTTAATAAAACCTTCAGGAACCCTCATCCCACCCGTGGATGAGGTTTCCTGAAAAAGGCGAAGGCCGCTTGGGCTCTTTGCCTGCCCGCTCAACTTAAGTTTGGATGTGCAGCCCTGTCAATTACCTAAATTGGCTTATTAAAGGCCTTAACAAGCTTTTGATAGTTTGGTGGGTGCGCAACTGTCTCTGGCGCATGCCTGCCGAACGAAAGGTTGGAATGACGCGCGGTGACGCCGGGACGCATGCCCGACGTCCCACACGCCAAAGTGAAAATTCTCCCCATAAACTCTTTAATTGCTAATCTGATGATATGTTATTTGGGCAATGCAATTATATATGTGAGTGGCCTCTTAGCCTATCTTGATTGCAAATTTAAATTAAGCAGAAAAGTTTACATTGACAATTTAAACCCCTGCCTTTGTTATAAGAAAAGTGAAAATTAAGCTGAAATTCTTTTGGAATGCATAAACACATGAGTGAGACGATTCATTCCATGTTGCTTTGCACCATCACAGCAAAAGACTAATAATACATTATTCAAACTGCCTATCATTTAGATATCCCTTTGCTTATTTGACAAAGACTAACAGTTGTTTGTGTTGTGTTTTCCACAGAATGTATATGTCAACATCAACCGCATAATGTCAGTGGCCAATCGTTTACTGGAATCTAACCATTATGCATCTCAGCAAATCAAGCAGATTGCCAGTCAGCTGGAGCTGGAGTGGAAGGCATTCGCAGCAGCATTAGATGAGCGTAGCACCTTGCTTGACATGTCTGCTGTCTTTCATCAGAAAGCTGAACAGGTCAGTAAATGTTCACACCATCTGTAACTGCTGTTTATATGGACAGGTGCCACAGGTAATTAATTTGTTAACCATCTGTGTGTTTTTTAGATGCTTTATTCTCTTAAAAAAAAGCTTCTTGTAGAGTCCAAGCATTTCAACAGAGCAAACCAGACTAATATTGATACACTTCTACAATACATATATAAGATTCAGGACATCCTGATTCCTTGCAAATTCTACTATTCTAAATGCAATCTAAAGTAATTTCAAATCTATTGCTTAGTTTTCAATGGCATGGTCTACACCTCAAACAATTAATGCACCTCAAAAATATTTTTTAAAATTATACTGTAGGAATTGACTAAAGAAGACAATAACTGCTGGTAATAGAATGCTGGTGGTGATTTTGTGTTATTTGTGCATTTTGTTCATAAAACAATGGCATGATTACATTGGGGTATTGTCATGCAGGGTGATCTCCATCAATTCAATCAACTGGATGCACCAAATAGCTGCCTTTGGAAGCTGCAGCCTGTTTCCTAGCCTTCTCCCAGTTACCTGGCAGTTCAATTTCTTAGGCTTTGTTGAGGATGTTTGTAAATTTGAGTATTTTGATAATCCATATTTGCCTTGGACTTAAGTGGTTACAAATTATATAGAATTTTACCCCTTTTCCTTGGCTGACTTTTCTTTGGCACCTTAATGTCAGCCCTGTAATGAGCTGTACAATTAAGACTACAACTAATGGATCCCAATATCAAGCGGTATGCAAGGTTGGCTTGTCTAGTCACTTCTTATGACTGGAATTAGCTGTTATATATACAAAGTTACATCATTAACATAATTAAAAAAGACTAGAGTTTCTATTGAAAATTACCTCATAGGGGAAAAAAATGCCATTATAGTCTTTGCACTGAAGTCTGCGTGCATTCTTTAGTTGTAGTTTGATACAATGGTTTAGCCTGGAGGCTTATGATCAGACTAAAAGTCTAAAATGTCGAGCAGAGCCACCAGTCAGGCCCGTCTATTTAACAACTGCCTGTTACTATGAAAACACTTGTGCCCAATATCTTTGTTAGTTGACAGCAAAATCCATTGCTGTAATTGTAACCTAAAAAACAGCAAAATTAGAGAGAAAACACGGACTAAAATAGGGTATTCTAATGGTATGAATACCTGTTTTTCTCTTCTATGCGCGAGTTTTAGTTGGCATATTTAAAGGACAGCAAAAGCTATTTTTAAAGTAACTTGATGCCTAGTTGTTGATAATTTTGTGTTACTAATGCCGGAGCATAATTGTGTTGAATATAAAAGTCCAGGAATCATATTATAAACTCTGCTGCACCCTAGTTACTACAGAAAATTTTTGCAATTCCAAATGACCGTTAAGATTCATTTTCATACCTTGGCAAAATGGGGTTTAATGGTCATAAAGTGCTTATGAACGTCCAGACGCTGAATATATTTAAGAAGGAAATACATTTCTAGACTCTAAAGACATCAAGGGATATGGGGAGAGAGCAGGAGTATGGCATTGAGATAGATGATCATGTTGATCATATTGAACGGCAGAGCAGGCTTGAAGGGCCGAATGACCTACTCCCTCTATTTTTCTATGTTCTATGTCCTATGTTCCTATGACACACAGCTAAGGTTACATTCTGCTATTTGTTTAGACATTGCATTCTATGTTTTTGACATATTTCATCTTTTACGGAAATATTTGCATATAGAGAATCATAGTCATAATGGCACGGAAAGAGAACACTGAGTCCATTCTGGCTCTCTGTAGGTCAATCCAATCCATTCCATTCCCCTGCCTTATCCCTGTAGGTCTATTTCGCTCAAGTGCCCATGAAATTTTTTTTTAAGATCATTCATCATCTCCAATCCCCATCCTCCTAAGCAGCGAGTTCCAAGTCATAACCACTCGCCATGTAAAAAAGTTCTTCGTCACATTCCCCTTCCACCTCTTGCCCAAAATCTTAAATCTGTGTCCCCCTAGCCCATGTACCATCAGCTAATGGGAACAGCTTTCCTTTGTCTACCTTTTGTAAACCTACCATAATCTTGTACACCTCTATCAATTCTCCCCTCAACTTCCTTTGCCCCAAGAAGAACAATCCAGCTTCTCCAACCTAACCTTTGTAGCTAAAATCCCTCATTCCTTGAATTATCTGGTAAATCTCCTCTGCACTCTCTCAAGGACCCTCTCAGGTTCGTCAGGTTTCTTTGTAGTTCCTGTTTAATAAACATCTCACTGGTGTGGAATAATCTATAAATGTCATCAAATAGGCAAAATTTTAAATATATATGGAGTGTATTTATTCTCTCAATTTTTTTTGATTGTGGATAACCATTACCATTCCATGTTTCTATCAAAATACCTAGCAATAGATCCACTTAAAATCTAAAAAATAATGTTTTAATTTCCATGACAAATTCTGAGCCAGGTGTGTACTTTACTAAAAGTTCTTCATTTACCATTTCGCTTCACAATATGCACTTTTTAAAAGGTAATATAGGACCACATTGAATTTTCAGTTGCAACAATTTTTGTCCTCTAGTGCATTAAAGAAGACAGGGAAAACTTAAAAAAACACACAAACCTCTTTCTACACTACTACTTCTTGGCTTTAAATTCTGTTTTCAAGCAGTGATCCTCCCTGTTTTAGATTATTTATTATCAATGTACAGTTAATATGATAATTGTGGAAAAAGATGTACAAAAGCTTCCTGTCTATTATGAACCTGCTCTAATCTATTCAATTTTAGAAATGCAAACTATTCCAAATTTAAAGCTTATGTTGAAACGTATTTGTTTTTATCATATTGTTTTGTTTCCAAGAGCTAATATTTTAATACCCTAGTGAATAAGAGGTATTATCATTCATCCGCTGAGACATTCATTTGATTACTGAGTAATATGACTTTGACTAGATGATTTCTCCATTCTTTCCATGTAACGTCTTGTTACAAATTCGGTTGTCGCAAGTACCTACTCAGCTTGAATGGTACAATTTACTCTCATAAGGGATCTGAGCATCTTACTCTTACAGAAGTTGATTCACAATGTCCTAAATCATCATGTCTAAAGGCACACTCCAGAGGATAGAATCGTGATTTGAACTGGACATTTGTGTTTCTTGCATGGGCTCAACTTCAATTTCTTTAAGGCAGACCAAAGACTCATTTGAATCAATAATCTAATTATGTCACAAAAGCGTTGTTATGGCAAGAGTTCACATAATTCAATCTGCACACTTTACCTTCATGTAAGCAATACAAAATAAATAATGCTACCCTGCAACAGTAGCTTAGCTTACTTAAGTAGGTTGGCTTCTAACTATCCTCCAGTATTTGTACTTGCTTTACCTCAATGAAATCCCTGTTTTCCTTCAACAAATTTGATTGTCTTCCTGTTTCAAAAAGCCTCCCTGCCAGCCTCTGTCCCAGTTTCTGTCTTATTTCTTGTTACTCATTTGCTGAAGAGTAGTTATAAGACTTTGAAACAATGGGTTTGAGATATTTTTGACAAGGTAACCTATTTTTTATTTAAAGTGCCCCTTTAGCATATGAACCAGCTTTTGCCCAGATATTTTAAAGCTTATGAAAATGCATTTATCTTAAAAAATGAGCATTTTTTTCTATCCCTTCTGATACATGAAATTTATGGCTGCTGGTATATAATTGAAACACAAAAGTAGCATTTCTTTTTATGCAGCAGCTAGTGTATATTAAAAAAAATAGAAAAAAATGCTAGTTATTTCCTGCTGTTTTTCTGGCCTTGAGAAGGTGGAGATTAACCAGCAGTTGTCAACCTGGAGAAGAATAAAGTGCCCAAGAAGCCACTAATTTGTATTAGAATATGCCTGTTTAGAGTAATAAGTTTTATGACCTTTTACAGTACATGGCATATTATTATTAAATGTAACAATAGAACAATACATTTTGCATTCAGTGGATCAATACTTCTATCTTTATGAAAAAGTGCATCATCTGACTTACTTTGAGCAGAGCCAGGGGAGATCTTGATAATATATGGTGAAGAAATGGGCCCATTCATCAAATGTTTTATCCTGTTAAAGAGATTTTAAGATGGCATTCTGACACTTTGTTGCTGTCAATTGTGAGGATTTAGTTTAGTTGACTTAGTAGCCCACTTTACTAATTGGCCACAATTGCTAAAAGCCATGCTACTTTCATTAGTAACTGAATCACAGTCAACCAGATGAGATTTATATGGGAGCCCCAGTAAAACTGGACATTGCCACTGCACAAGCACGTTTAGCACATTAAAGTTTGCAGGCCTGACCTGATCATAAAATAAATACAGATAAAAGAAAGGCTATTTGTTTATCTTAACTCATCAATTAGATAAACCTAAGATAACACGGAATCTGAATATCTCTTAAATATTTCCATAATTTTTGTTTCTACTACCTAACCTTGAAGTTTATTCCAAGTATTTGGCATTTTCAGTTCAGGAATGACTTCCTGTCATCAGTCTTAAATTTATCTTTTACCAGTTTGGATTTGGATTATTTTGGATACCATTATGAAATTACTTCTTATCACTTGTTTTCAAGGCTGAAAAGCCTTAGATTACCTGGTTCATTGACAGAAACCTCTGTAGTAGTATTGCATTTGATCTAATTTGGTGAGGGTTTGTTATAATCAGATTTGTCTACTAGAAAGTAATTTCAGTAGCAAATATGTAGCATAAACTCTTTGTCATTTGGCTGTTGCTGCAGTAGATCTGTAATTATTATATAAGGAATTGTTGTACATAAAACCATAGGCAAAGTTGGGTGGAATATCAGTGTAGATATTCCCAAAATTGAAAAGAGGTGGGTTTACACCAATCTTCTCTGCTGTACGTTCTTGACATATTGATGTGGGAGAGCGCCACAAAGCACTGAGCAACAGTCGTTATGCTTCCTGAAGTCTTAACTGTTGATTGGCAAAGCTGTAGGGAGAGTAAAAGCAGGGAATTTAAATTGGACCATTAAAAAGATAAATAAATTATGTTGCATGGTTGGAAAGATTTTGGAAAATAAAAATTGTCTGTGGAGAAGATTTTAAGTAAACTGCAAGGCTGGGTGTTGTGCATTTAAAATGTATTAAAGGTTTTATGGGTGTGAGTTTCTGCTAGGTTGTGCTGTCTTTTTCAGCGCAATTTGCTCAAGCTCAACCAAGCCCGTGCAAAAAATCATGGAATTTTAAGCTCTCGTTATGTTTAGTGAAAATCATTTGAGCTAAGACCATCGCACAAGAAGCCAGACTTGCCCAGGAAATGACCATGACCGTCAATATAAGTTTTTACTAAGTTACTAATTTTTACTAATCCGGTCAAGGATGTTCTGAAAATTGAACTTTTTATTTAGGCGCAAGGACATCAATAGGCATGTCTTAAAGCTTTTAATTTTAAAAAAATTCTGCAAAACTGACTGCAGTGCACCAATGCAACTAGTAAGTGGCTCTGCATAGCTTTTGAGAGTCATTTTCAATTGTTTAAGATTGTTGCTCACAGGTGGTCACTGATTAAAAATCATTAATTACTTTGATAAATACATTTTAAGCTGTATTAATAAAGTTGCTCTTTCTTAAGTATACTTAAATATACTCTTAAGTATATCACAAATATTTTCTAAATGCAAAACCTTTCAAAAAATTATGTTCTAAAGTATGCTGCCTGATTGTATTGGTTCATGGAAGAGTTTTTTGTTTGTAATATGCAAATGAGTTTGAACAGAAACTTTGGGGGGAAAACGTTTTTCAAAGCTATTGCATTTTTTGCACCCAGATCACCAATTGCACCAAAAGTGAAACTTTTGCCCTGTTTATATATCACCCCGTTATAAATTTTCACAATACCTAATTTTGGTAAGGAGAATAACTGAACAAGATTTCAGTGAAAGGCAGATGCGATGGTATTGGATATATTTCAAGTAGTTCAGCAGTGAGATTATCACCAAGGTCATCGATTATTTGATCTTTTTATTGGCAAATACAACCCCAACTGAAATACTTCAGTTTACATGTAAATCCAACTGAAGAGCTAATTAGCTGCCTGTATTAGTACTGTCTGTTTGGCATCTCATTGCATGTTTGAGTGCTTCAAACAGAAGACATTTTTCTCTCCTACTTAAATAAGTAAGAAAGAACCTGCATTCACACAGTGCATTTTGTGACCTTCAGGCACCCTAAAGTGCTTCACAACCAATGAAGTCAATGTTCAATTGTAGCCCAACGTATCTTTAAATTTGCTGACTACAAAGTTCCTCATGCAGCAATGAGATAGATGACCAGATAAGCTATTTTAATGATGATGCTGAAGGATACAAATTGAATATTAGTCAGAACTCTCGGAGAAGTCACCTGTTCCTCTTTAGATAGTGCCATGGGGTCTGTTTTGTCCACCTGAGAAGGCAGACAGGGCTTTGGCTTAACCTCTTATCTGTAGAACAGCACTTCCAACAGTCAGATACTCTTTCAGTACTGCGCTGAAGTGTCAGTTTTAGATAATGCTTTCACATTTCTGAGTCTAACTGGTAGCAATTTTTTCCAACATTTTGTTTGAAGTATTGCTGAATGAAGTTAATTTTCTTAGAGAACCATTTGTGCAACATTAAGTGCAACTGCTGCCATCATAATATATGGAGACCCCATTTTTGGAGTGATTTTTCAAGGCTTCTTAATGTTGACTCATATACACCAAAGTCTATGGTAGTAGTTGCTGCATCTTAATTGCTATATTACAGCACCTTTAACGTTGCTCAAACCTAATTGAAATTCAAAAATAGAGGCATAGCTCTGTCTTCCAAAGAATTATAACACTTTATACTTCCTTGTTGTACAATCATCTTGCTGGAAATTTTGATTAAGTCATGGTAAAGTAAGCACCAAAACTCAAAGAATTATTTTATGGAAGATAGGCCAAGAATCAAGTTGACTGTATTCAGATTGCTTCTGTTGGGGATGCAAATGAAATGCAAGTTGTCTAGATGTGAAAGATGTACAAAAATGGAATTGGGGGTGTTTATTGGCTCAGAGCACTAGGCTTACTGCTTTGTATGTTACAGAGCCATATAATCAAATAAAACCACTGGTGTTTGGTGAGCTAACTCTTAGCCAATGAATCAGTAGAGTAAGGAGAAAACGGCCTGCTGGTTGGGATATTGCAGGTTGGGAGAAGCAGGGAAGAATATTAGCCAGTTCCTGCCCTTGGTTGCCATTTACAATATGCATTTGATTGTAGGTATATATGTAAGAAAGGAACAAGACTCTCATCAGTCTTAGCACACCATCAGTCTAGTCTCAACAATGAAGAATTGTCATTTGGGTGAGATACCAGAGGGCTGACGATACCTGCAGAACCTTACCCTGCAGCACCTTCAGGATAAAATTAGGGGAGGAAACACTTTAAAGGAAACAAAACAGACTACAGTCAAACCCACTTAAATGAATAATTGATAAAATAATAAAATGCTTAAGAATAAAATTTTCATGCACAAATCCATTTTCTATCTTTTCTAGCACTTGCTGTCCATGTTAAATAAATAAAACATTTAAATAAGTTGCAAAAGTCTGGCTCTCTTCATTTAATTTTTTTGTTGCCTTGCTAAAGCCAATAAGTGTATTAAGCACATTATACAAATGTTTTTATCTCAATGTGAAAGACCCCCAGTAACCAATTCAGTGATGGTTCAAAATCTTTCATTTGTTGAGGTGCTAGGACTGGGGCACTTTTGGCAATCGATAAGCACATTTATTTAGATGTGAAAAACACCTCATCAGGTGTTAATGGTCAAGCTTTGTAATGTTTATAGCTCACTCAACAGTTTGTCTTTTAAATGATGTTAAATATCATGTCGCATTTGTAGGTGTGATTAATTTGTTCTTAAGTCCTATTTTAAAGATTTGTTGAGCTGTATTATATTGTATGGTTTGTGATGCAGCACATTACAAATATACTTTCAGCTATCAATAGCAACTGTGATATTTTTACAGAGCTGCAGTCCAGGTAATATTACGCTGGTAAATTCTAACTAAACTTGAATGTAGCTATTAAAACTGTTTTTAAAAAAAAAAAAGAATGCTTGGCAAATATTGGGCCAAATAGCTTTGTACATATAACAATGAGTTCATGATTTATGACGTTATATGTAAATTGGTTAGCAACTTAAAGCAAAGAAAAGATGCACTGTGGGCTGCAAATCTCCATAAACGCACATGTGGCAGCTTGGTCTCAACCACACCCACAATATTAGTTAGAACTTGATGGATTTTCATATTAATTGGCCATTAAACTCACCACAGAATGTTAAGGCTCATCGTTAACAACATAAGTACCTGTTTAATTACTTGATAGTTAATAAAGCAATTCCACTTAATTTCTTGGCCCAGAAGGTTTAAACTGTTGAGTCTCATTCCTA
Organism: Cetorhinus maximus; assembly: GCF_964194155.1. Classification (NCBI taxonomy): domain Eukaryota; kingdom Metazoa; phylum Chordata; class Chondrichthyes; order Lamniformes; family Cetorhinidae; genus Cetorhinus; species Cetorhinus maximus. Next base: position 154,003,503 of record NC_135881.1, read on the forward strand.
CATGTAGTAAATTGTCTGTAAAGTTTTTTTAAAATATATATATTTTTACATTTTTTGTTTCTTTATCTATCCTTTTTTCCTGTGTCTCTTAATCAAACCTTTTTCCCCTCCCTTTATTTCTCTTTCTTTACCCACTTTTAAATCACCCTCCTTCTCCGTTTGTTTCTTTCTCAATTCTTAAATGTCACTGGTTAAGGTTTAGACCCATTGTTCTCCCTGTACTGTTATCAACTTGCACTTCCAGCATGGTATTGTGTAAATTATGCTTGAACTGAAGAGTACAGGAAAATGTCTAATGTCTCACATTATGAGATTGCCACTCAGAATCACGAAATCACACAGTGCAGAAGAGGTCCTTCGGCCCATCAAGTCTGCACCAACACGTGAAAAACACCTGATCTACCTACCTAATCCCATTTACCAGCACTTGGCCCATAGCCTTGAATGTTATGACGTGCCAAGTGCTCATCCAGGTACTTTTTAAAAGATGTGAGGCAACCCGCCTCCACCACCCTCCCAGGCAGCGCATTCCAGACAGTCACCACCCTCTGGGTAAAAAAGTTTTTCCTCACATCCCCCCTAAACCTCCTGCTCTTCACCTTGAACTTCTGTCCTCTCGACTGACCTTCAACTAAGGGGAACAGCTGCTCCCTATCCACCCTGTCCATGCCCCTCATATGGTAACATGAGGGATACATGGAAAACCTAGCAAAGAGGAGAGTGCCCTGATTACAGAGACAGTGAGGGGTAAGGCCATGGATGAGAATTTTAACATCGTGGCTTTGCTGGACTGGAAATCAAGGTAGGTCAATGTAGCAATGGGTCAAAAGGAGTCAGCATGAGTACGAAATGGTCAGCTTATATGCACTGGGGGTGGAAGTTGGGAGGGTGGCCAGGAGAGCGTTGACATGCACACAAACTTCACATCAGCTGTTAGGTTTCAGGAACGAATTCCCTAACAGATAATTCCCTTCCATAGCTGAAGCATACTGCAGCTCGAATCACTAGAGGTACTCACCAAATCCATCTTGAGGATGCAATTGAGCAACCTCAATTTTGTGGATTAATATTATACACTACGGTCATTCCACTAATGAAATTGAGTTGGTCAAAGGTTTCAGATATAATTACAATTCCTCCTGGCAACAGTTTTTTGACTCAGCACTTTGAATCGTCCACTCCAGCAAGATTTGGCCCATTATTGCACTGTGTACCCCATAAAATTATAGGAGTATGTGTTAGAAGATTAAAATTCAAATGGCCTTTAAACAGTTTGGCTAGATAGGAAACCTATGCAAATTTAAAATGTATTGGTATAAATCCTTGCTTTCCTGTTGCATTTAGAATTAATTCAAATCCTGGTTCGGGGCACCCATTTCTAAGGTACAGTCACTTCTGGTCCAGAACTATTTTTGGGGTGAGGTCAGGTGGAAGAGAGTAATACTGTTAATGCTGAAGGTAAGAATATACAAAACCAGCTAGTTGAATATTAGATGTGAAATAGGCACTTGTATGCGATAGAACTTACCAGACCAGGAGCTGTCAGTTGACCCATCACTAACTGTGTCCAAACTTGTCGAGTTAGCAATACAGATAGTGGGGATGGGACGGTTCAGTTGGCTAGATGGCTAAAGTGTGATGCAGAATGATGCCAACAGCGGAGGTTCAATCCCCATGGTAGTTCATGGAGGTCTGTCTCTTCGCTTTTCCCCATGCTTGCAGGGTGGTGCCCTTCAAAAAACCAACTGTCTCTCTCTAAAGGTGTCAGTGATCCTTTGTGGACTATGGATAATTACAATATCAAAATTACCTTAGCAATAAGCTGAGCTATATTGCCAGTTCAATTGCTTTGAAATGCCCAGAATTAATACTGATGTCAGTGCTCTGGATGGGCCCATCTGGAATACAACATATAATTTTGCTGTGACGTAAGAGAGCTGCCCTGCCCTGAGAGATTATGCAGGAAAAGCAATGCTGGCAAATGATTATGCAAAGCATCCTAAGATAATTAGATTTGTAAGTATCGGTGGATCGATGTAGTGTGAATAGCTGTTTTGTGAGTAGTACTTACGTTTAAATCATTTGATTGTTGACTGTTGCTTTCTTGGGTTTAAGTAGAATGTGGAAGCATGAGGGCATTCAAGAGGCCAGCAAAGTGAAAAGTTATTTTCCTGGATTTGGTATTGAAAGTAGTTTAAAGATACTCTTGTCTGTTGCTGCTTCTATGTCCCATTTATTTTGACAAGACTGGGAGAAGAAGAAAAACTGCTAGGCAACATAAACAGAAATAGTGCAGGATTTTATAAACACACAATAAAGATGAAACAAAATCAAAGAAAGGATAGGATAGAACCAGTTAGAAGTGAAAATGAAAATCATTTTATGGAGAATGAAGGAATGGTGACAGTACCAAATAGTTTGCCTCACTTTTCATAGAAGAGTGTGCTAGTGGCAATGAAAGGGTGCAAGGAGAGAAGGTGGGACAATTATACAGGATAATTGCTGATTTTAAAAAAAGTAGCATGAAATTTGAGTGGAAAAGGCCTTTGACAGTATGCATCCCAGAACATGAAGGGACATCAGACAGGAAGGGGTAGTGGCTCTGTCCAATGCCTTTTAGTCGTCTTGAAATGTAAAAGTTGTGCCAGAAGACTGGAGGGTTGCCAACAATGTTCCCTCTCAATTTTCTTTGCACTGGGCAGGCTGCAAATGAGTACTCTTTTTTTGTCCATGGGCAGTTTACATTTTAAATGTCATGACTTACATTGTGCTTGAAATTTGTCCTGACAAACTGACAAAGTTACGAGCACCCTGTTTATTTCAATGTATGGTGAATGTGGAAAGTTAGTTACCAATGCAGCACCTGTATTTAAAAAGGGAAAAGGTGATAAGCCTGGTAACTATAGACCAGTAAGTCTAACATTGCTAGTAGGTTGGTTTTCAGAGGCCAAAGGAAAGACATGGTTCAACTAAGAGCACCCAGCTAACATTTGTAAAGGACAAATTGTGTCTGATAAAATGTATTAAGAGTTCATTGAGACAAAAAAAAACTAAGTCGATTGATAAAAGAAGCGCAGTGGCTGTTGCTTATATAAATTTTCAAAAGGTATTTGGATATGCTAGAAAGGAGACCCACTAATATAAGTAAATCATTAAAGGGAATGTAGCAGAATGGTTAGGAAGTTGGTCAAAGGACAGAAAACAGTAACAATTAATGGATGTTTTCAGTCTGGAGGAAGGTAGACATTTGTGTTCCCAAGAATCAGAGTTGGAACTATTGCTGTTTTCAATGTGTGTGCATGTATTTAAACAAATGATTGGAACATACACATGAGATTACAGTAGAAGCTTGTATCAATGAAACTTCTAAAAAGTATTGTTTCAGTGATGATTTTCTATCATAATGGAAAAATTTGACACTCAACAAATATAAAACTGGTTTTACTGGAAGGTGACCAACTCTCAGGGGGTAAAATTAAGGGATAATTTGGCATGTGGGACTGTAGGAATGGGGATTTGCTGCCCAGACTGTTTGGGAGGTTGGGGTGGTGTGGTTATGATGGGGAGCGGCAAGTGGAAATGGGAGGGCGGGGGTGTACTGCACATGTGCAAGGATCACAGACCTGAAATACAGGACAAAGGCCATCCTGACAGCAAACACGCTGGGGCACTGGCAAACAGCTTCAAATACGGTCCTGTAAACTCTTGGACAGTTGGTCACCCTGTTTACAGGGGACAGTGAGGTTGCTTGGTAGTAATTATGAGGTCAGTACTCAGTTAAAAACCCAGTTACACTTCATTCAAAATGGTCTCACTTTTTCAAGGATTTTTGCAGTGAGGCTAATGACATAAAAGGACAAGTTCTTGTCAACTGAGTGATTTCTACTTGATTGCATTCGGGGGTGGGTGGGGGTGGGGGGGAATCTTGAACAGCACACTATGGAGAAACGTAGAATCACTATCAACGACTTTTGGATTTCTGCATTTAACTGCACATACGCAGACTTCAAAAGTTGCTGTCAGTTTTGGAGGAGTCATAATGGTGAATGCTGAGAGCTTTGTCGTCATTACTAGATGGGCCAACCCAGTTTTGGGTATCTTAATTTAGAAAGGATGCTAACACCATGAAGAGGGTCAAGAAGAAATTTACTAAGATGATACCAGGGATATGAAAGATAAAAGAAATTAAGAAACCTGTTTGGGGTTTGATGAAGTAAATCATAAAAGCATTGTTTTCACTTGTTGGCTAGTGAGTAAATCAACTATAAATTTAAGGTCATCATCAAAAATAGGGATCGAAAAGCGTAGATTCACCAGATGATGTTAGAAATGGAAAACTAATAATTGAGAAATATATTAATAATGAGATAGTAGGAATGTTTCCACCAGAGCAGGGAAGACTAAGGAGATTGAACAGATATTTTTTAATAATATGAAGAATTTTGGAAGTGAATATGTAAAAATATTTTCTCTGATTTGTGAGTGAGGAGAACTTTTTAAATATAGAGAGTTGTTTGAGAATAGAATGCTTTTCCACAGAGAGTAATTAAAACAAATCATTGCATCTTTAAAAGAAAAATTGGGCAGATATTTCAAATTGATAATGTTTCAGGGGCTTTGTGGAAGAAGGCAGGAGCAGTAGCATTTGTTAAAGGTAGGAGCGAGTCAATGGCTTAGTGCCAAACGTCCAAAATAAAGTATAAACGAAAGAACTCTCCAGGAATGCAAAATACTGGAGCCTCTTGCTTGACATCTACATGAACTCATCCAATATTTACTTAAAAACAGCAACCTCTTAAAGGGCTGTACCTACACTTCACGGAATCTATTTTGCGTGGCGTTATAAAACAATGTGCAACCTGACTCAAGATAAGTAACGCCGTGAGGGAATATTCTGATATTATTAAAAGCAGTAGATGTAGTGTTTACTTCTGCTCTGTTGTGCTGAAATTTCTACATCATTTAAAACAAAAAAAACAATGAATCATGGGCAGGGGTGTTCATGTAGTGCTGCATCTAGCAATGGTTGATACCACTGAAGAATGCCACATATGGTTTATGCCTGCCCCCAGGTAATCAACCTAGTCTGCATAAAGAAGTGGCACTAAGCAAGCAAATTTCTCCCCCAGGAACTTTTTCAGATGCAATAAGCTAAAGAACTGAAGTGTCCAACATTGACCATGGGTTTCTATTCCCCAGTACATGAGCAATGTGGATTCATGGTGTAAGGCCTGTGGAGAGGTTGAGCTTCCTTCAGAACTGCAGGATCTGGAAGATTCCATTCACCATCACCAAGGTTTATATGAACAAATAACGTTGGCGTACTCGGAGGTAAGTGATTTACTACGGAGCGAATGGCAAGGTGTTAGGGAAATAGGACCAGTTATGTCAAATTTAATGGAGGGTTCTATAGTAGATGCGCTGAAGTTCCGAGACCAACTCATTTGCATACACCAGAATATAAAAATAAACCAGTGGAAAGGCACATAACCAATCAGGACACAAAGGAAGCATGGAACTTGTGACATTTTCCTTTAAGACCCACTTTATGCATGTTTAAAATTTGAAGTATCAAACCAACATTTACGTACATTCGGCACACCATATTTAAGAAAATACAATACTGTAAATTTTTAATTTTTAATGTAACTCATTCTGTTGCCATAAAAATGTATTCACAGATATGGAAAATGTAACAGAGGTGAGCAATTTAAAAATTACCATTAAACACTAGAAATCTGACCTTGGTTTTAGCTGGACTTAAAATTTTGGATGTAAATTTACAGGCTACTCAGAACTGACATTCCCCTGGATTTTACATGGGTGACAGCTTTATTATTGCAAGACAGAGTTTTTGCAGAGGTTCTGCTAAATTGCTGTATAAAGGAACCTGGGCATAGCATAAAAACACTTATGTGCAAATTTACTTAGCCGCCTATGTTAAAGATCAGCATTATGCCATACTTAGGCTGTTGTTTTTGCGCAGGTTTAGAGGAAATTCAAAGCATTCTCCTGTGAGATCTGTGGTGGTTTTAAATTAAGAATCCTTTGAGACTTCCAAAACAGTATTTGGTTGGAACTGATTGTTTTTGAATTTTTTTTTGTCAAATTATAATCTTTGTCATAGCTCTTTTATGTTGGAAAAGATAACATTTAATGAGTGAATTTAGTCTCTAGATTTCAGTAAGCTCGATTTATGGAAAAACGAATACAATTTGTGCATAGATTTTTTTACAAAGTGTGGGATCTTCAAAAAAAGAGTCTACCAAAACCTAATTTACCATAAGTAGCACTTTTGGAAAGGCTGGCATGCTTATAATCACTTTTTAAAAAACTTTTTTTACCTCTTCTGAAAACAGTAACTCTTGATTTGTTGTGATTTCATGAGTTTGAACAGGCATGAGTGACCACTCTTAATAAGTAAACATTAAAAAAGTTACTAGCTGATTTGATTTTGAGGATATCACAGTAAAGCTGAATCCTGTTCTTGACTAATGTGTACATTTGTGCACCTTCCAACAGGGACCAGTAGAAAGTGGTCAACAGCAAGAAGTTTGGCTGATTTTTATTTCCCCACTTATTTAATCCAGGGGCATGAGGCAATTGGAGCAACCTATTGCTGCTCTCCTTACAAGCCAGAAGTTTAGTTTGGAATATTGGAGTCTATATAATTTATACAATTCAGAGATAGAGTGCCCAAGATCATCATCTCCAGATAGCATCCTTCATTATTTAAGGATCGTGAACCGTGGCTCATACCGTGATTTTACTATGGGACAGGGAGAGAATCCAGGCCCCCAAATCTACATCAGCTGGGAAGGGGATTGAACCCTGAGCTGCTGGCGTTATTCTGAACCATACTAGCCAATTGAGCTAACCGACCCCACCACCAACCCCCCCCACCACCTCTCCTTCCCCACCCCAGTGCATTTTATTTGATCGATTAATGTGTGGTCAGTTTTCCACTTAACAGATACACATGCTTTGTGTAGCTTTCACGTATTCTGTTAACAGATTATTGTTTTTGCAGGAATAGCTACTGTTAAAGGATAAAAATGGCTTTGTTTTGAGAGAGAATATCAAAGTAAAATTTTTGCAATTCTGTCACGAAAAAAATAGTACTAATTAAAATGTTCTTTCAGTGTCTGATGTTTGCCTATATGAAAGTAAAGTACTGGATGCTGGAAATCTAAAATAAAAACAGATAATGCTTGAAATACTCAGCAGGTCAGGTAGCATCTGTGGAAAGAGAAACATAGGTCAGTGACTTGAAATGTTCATTGTCATTCAAAGACCATCGGCCTGAAACAATGGCCTGGATTTTGTGAGGGTGGGAGCAGGCATGGTTAATGACAAAATATCAGGGTTTCCCATTCTTGAACTCTGAAACTGATTACAACTTTGGAATATAGCACATGCACAAATTAGCGCAGAAATCCAGGAGTTGCAGTCTGTGCTCAGTTCTCCCCTACAGGCTGCCCCCACCCTCCCTGTTATGACTATCATTGAAATGAGGAGGAACTTTGACTTTCATGCTCCCACATCGCTGTTGGAAACCCCATAAAAAGTTAAACCTGCTCAGTCAGGTGTAACTGGGTTTCTAATGGTGGTGTGATCAATAACATTTAATGAATAGAACTGGCTATGAAAAAGTAATTTTATACTTGTGGAGTGCTGTCAAATGATTAATTTTTAAACTTTTTTGAAATAGTTCTTAATTTTTAAAAATTAATATTCTAATACCCTAATGTAAACTTGGATAACAGTGTAAAGGGGAGAGAAGATGAAGGGTTTCTGAATTGTGTTCAGGAGAATTTTCTTTATATTTCCAGTCCAATGAGGAAGGAGGCATTGTTTGATTTGGTTCTGGAGAATGAGGTTGTCAGTAAGGGAACCTTCAGGGAACAGTGATCATGATGTCATAAGGATTAGGTTAGCCATGTAAAAGGACAAGGAGCAAGCTAAGCTAAAAATCCTAAATTAAAGGAGGCAATTTGTGAAGTGAGAATGGATCTTTCCTAGGTAAATTGGAATCAAAGAGTGGCAGGGAAAACTAATGGAACAGTGGGCTGCATTTAAAACTGAGATAGTTCAGCTACAGTATTTGCAAGTTTTGCATCATCTGCAAATTTTAAAATTGTACCCTGCACACCCAAGTCTAGATCATTAACATATATCAAGAAAAGCAGTGGCCCTTGTACCAACCCTTGGGAAACTCCATCTTCCTCCTGTCCAAAAAGCAACCATTCATCACTACTCTCTGTTTCCTGTCATTCAGCCAACTTCATATCACAGAATCACAGAATTTTAATGGCACAGGAGGAGGCCATTTGGCGCATCATGTCTGCACTGGCTCTCCAAATAAGCGTTATGACCTAGTGCCATTTCCCTGCCTTTTCCCCGTACCCCTGCACATTGTTTCTATTCAAATAATCATCTAATGCCCTCTTGAATGCCTCGATTGAACCTGCCTCCATCACACTTCCAGGTATTACTTTCCAGACCCGAACCACTTGTTGTGTGAAAAAGTTTTTTCTCACGCCACATTGCCTCTCTTGCAAATCACTTTAAATCTGTGCCCTCTCATCCTTGATTCTTTTATGAACGGGAGCAGTTTCTCCCTATCTGCTCTGTCCAGCCCCCTCATGATTTTGATAGATCTCTATCAAATCTCCTCAGCCTTTTTTTACCCCAAGGAGAACAGTCCCAACTCTATCTTTGTAACTGAAGTTTCTCATCCCTGGAACCATTCTTGGAGATTTCTTCTGTACTCTCTCCAATGTGTTCACATCCTTCCGATAATGTGGCACCCAGAACTGTATGCAATATTTCAGCTGAGGTCTAATGTGTGTCTTATGTAAATTCAGCATAACCTCCTTGCTCTTGTACTCTATGCCCCTATTAATAAAGCCCAGGATACTATATGCTTTATTAACTGCTCTCTCCACCTGTCTTGCCACCTTAAATGATCAATGTACATACACACCCAAGTCTTTATGCTCCTGCACCCCCTTCAGAATTTCACTCCTTATTTTATATTGTCTGTCCATGTTGCCCCTACCAAAATGCATGACCTCACACTTCTCTGCATTGAACTTTATCTGCCACCTATCTGCCCACTCCACCAACTTGTCTATGTCCTTTTGAAGTCCTACACTGTCCTCCTCACAGTTTACAACACTCCCAAACTTTGTAACATCCGCAAATTTTGAAATTGTCTCCTGCACACCAAGATCTAGATCATTAATATATATCAGGAAAAGCAAAGGTCCCAATGCCGACCCCTGGGGAAACTCCACTATAAACTTTCCTCCAGCCTGAAAAATATCCATTGACCATTACTCTCTGCTTCCTATTTTTCAGGCAATTTTGTATCCACGTTGTTACTGGCCCTTTTAATCCACGAACAATAACTTGTCTCAAGTCTGTTGTGTGGCACTGTATCAAATGCCTTTTGAAAGTCCATGTATACCACATCAACAGCATTACCCTCATCAATCATCTCTGTTACCCTTCAAAAAACTCCAGCAAGTTAGTTAAACACAATTTCCCCTTTAGAAAACCATGCTGGCTCTTCCTTATCAACCCATATTTTTCCATGTGACTACTAATTTTATCCCGAATAATTGTTTCTAGAATCTTGCCCACCATTGAACTTAAACTGACTGGTCTGTAATTGCTGGGCTTATCCTTACAACCTTTTTTGAACAAGGACGTAATGTTTGCAATTCTCCAGTCCTTTGGCACCTCCCCTGAGTCTAGAGAAGACTGAAAAATTATGGCCAGTGCCCCTGCAATTTCTACTCTCATTTCCTTCAATATCCTTGGTTGCACATTGTCTAGTCCCCGTGCCTTGTCAACTTTAAATGCTGACAGTGTATTCAACACTTCCTCCTTATCAATTTTGAACCCATCTAGTAGCTGCCCCTTTCCCTTTTATTCCATGGACTTCAATTTTGTAACTATGTGGCTTTTCATGAAATGCCTTTTGGAATTCCAGATACAGCATATTAACTGCAATATCTTCATCAACCATCTCCATTAGCTCACCAAAATACTTAATCAAGTTTGTTAAATATGATTTGTCTTTAACAAGTCCATGCTGGCTGGTTTTCTATCAGGCAGGGAAGCCAAAGCCAGGCACCCCCTGGATAATGAGAGAGCTAGAAAGTAAGGTGAAGCAGAAAAAGGGGGTGTATGACAGATGTCAGGTTCATAATACAAGTGAGAACTAGGCTGTAGAAAGTTGAGTGGGAGTGGAAAAGGAAATCAGAGAGACCAAGAGAGAGTATAAGAGACTGGTAGCTAACATAAAAGTGAATACAGAAGTCTTCGAACAGCAAATAAAGAGTAAAAAGGGCGATGAAGGAGGGTCGGGGCCAATTAGAGACCAAAAAGGGGATCTGCGCTTGTAGGCAGAGGGCATGATGATGGTGCTGAATGAGTACTTTGCATCTGTCTTTACCAAGGCAGAAGACCCTGCCACAGTCATAGTGAAAGACCAGATAGTTAAGACTTTGGATGGTCTAAGCAATGATGATGAGGAGGTACTAGAAAGGCTGTCTGTACTTAAAGTTGATAAGCCACCAGGACCATATATGATGCATCCAAGAATGCTAAGTGAAGTAAGGGTGAAAATTACAGAGATACTGACTGTAATCTCTCAATCCTCCTCAGATGAGGGGATAGGTGCCAGAGGACTAGAGAGTTGCAAGTGTTACTTACACCTTTATTGAAAAATCGATGTAACGATAAGCCGAGCAACTACAGGTGGTAGGAAAGCTTTTAGAGATGATAATCCAGGACAAAATTAGCAGTCACTCGGGCAAGTTTAGATTAATGAGAGAAAACCAGCATGGACTTGTTAAAGGCAAATCATATTTAACTAACTTGATTAAGCTTTTTGATGAGGTAATGGAGAGGATTGATGAAGATATTGCGGTTGATATGTGGTATCTGGACTTCCAAAAGGCATTTCACGAAGGGCCACATAATTGCAAAATTGAAGCCCATGGAATAAAAGGGAAAGGGATGGAAATGAAATTGGTCGAGTGACAGGAAACAGTAGTGATGAATGGCTGTTTTTGGACTGGAGGAAGATGGAGCTTCCCAAGGGTTGGTACAAGTGCCACTGCTTTTCTTGATATATGTTAATGATCTAGACTTGAGTCTGCAGGGCACAATTTTAAAATTTGCAGATGACACAAAACTTGCAAATATTGTGAACTGTGAGGAGGATAGTGTTAAACTTCAAGAGGACAGAGGCGGGCAGGTGCAACGGGTGGACATTTGGCAGATGAAATTCAATGAAGAGAAATGTAAAGTGGTGCATTTTGGTAGGAAGATCTTGAAGAGGCAATAGAAAATAAAGGGCACATTCTAAAGTGGATAGAGAAACAGAGACCCGGAGTTATATATTCAGAAATTCTTGGAAGGTGGAGGGCAGGTTGAGAAAATGGTTAAGGCTGCAACCCTAGGCTATATAAATAGAGGCATAGAGTACAAAAGCAAAGAAGTTATGATAAACCTTTATAAAACACTGGCTTGGCCTCAACTGGAGTAGTGTGTCCACGTCTGGGCACTGCACTTCAGCTAGGATGTGAACCCTTGTGGGTGTAGAAAAGATTTACAAGAATGATTCCAGGGATGAGGGACATCAATAATGTGAATAGATTATGGAAGCTGGTGTTTTCTCCTTCAAGAACTGATGGTTGAGAGGATATTTGATAGAAGTGTTCAAAATCATCAGGGATCTGGGCAGATTAAATGGAGAGAAGCTGTTCTATTGGTGGAAGAGTCAAGAACCAGAGGGGTCAGATTTAAGGGGAATGGCAAAAGCAATAATGGTGACATGAGAAAAGTTTTTTACGCAGCGAGTGATTTGGATCTGGAATGCACTGCCTGAGAGTGTGATGGGGGCAGATACAAATGTGGTTTTCAAAAGGGAATTAGACAAGCAAAATTTGCGGGGTTACAGGCAAAGTGCAGGGGAGTAGGATTAGCTGAATTGCTCTTGCAGAGAGTACGTATGGACTCAGTGAGATGAATGGTCTCCATCTGAGCAGTGGCCATTCTATGATTTAAACATCTACCTTCACTAGTGTATGTCCCAATCTTTAATTTGCCCTATGTAAAAAAAAAATGCAAAACCAATTTTACTTCACTAATTTTTGTTTCCTGGTTGGAAAAACCCTTGAAAGTGATTGACTTTTTTCGGCATTATCACATCAGTCCAGCTCCACACTGGGAATTCTCCTGTAAAGAACACTGCAATCAGGTGCTGAACCACACATTGTGGTAGAAGTGAAATTCTTGCCAGATAGATTGCTAGATCTGCCAGCAAGGCTTGCTTCAAGGTCAGTGGTGAGCGCCTTTTCTTCACCACTGACTGCAAACTCTGAGCCATTGTTATTTTCTCTGCACAGATGCTGCCTTACCTGTTGAGCATTTCCAACATTTTCTGCTTTTATTCCAGATTTTTCCTGTAATACATAATGCTACCACTCTACAACCACCATCTATCCCTCCACTGTACTGTCTGACTGCTTGTCTATCATCCAGTCTTGAAGAAGCCAAACATTCCTCCAGCTGTACAATGGAAAATCCAAAGTCATCAACTCTATCCTCACCATTGACACCACCCACTGTCGTATGGTGAACCAGACTGTTCATGACCATGGTGTCTTTGGTAGAAGGCACTAAAAGCATTCCAATAATAGTAGGAAATGAGGGGGCATACGGAAGGAACTTAAACAATCATTATCACTAGAGAAAAAAATACCAGGCAAAATAATGAAACAAAAGATTGTCAAGTGCCCCACGACTTGATGGCCTGCATCTTAAGGCCTTAAAAGAAGAGAGAAACCCAGAAATTATAGGCCAGTTTGGCTAACATCTGTCATTGGGAAAACACTATAATTCCTGCCACCAACCGGAAAGGTGTCTGGAAAGGAACAGTTTCACATGTGCACTTGGCCTGCACTTGCATGTGCAAATGTTCTTGACACCTTTCCAGTTGGGGGCAGCAGGAGTTATGGTGATTTTGAAATATTTAAGAGGGGGTCACTTGTGCAGCTGTCTTTAGATGCAGTGTCACCTTTCCTGCTTTATTAAAAAGGCTGAGTTTATTTAAACAAGTGAATAAGTCTGACAAGTGCAGGGATTTCCTACACAGCCTAGCTAGCTCAGTTGATTGATTATAGGTCTCTTAATTCCAGGGTCATTTTCGAGCCCCAGGATGGGGTGATGCTTTTTTCTTAAACATTTTAAAGAATTTTTTATTTTTCTTAAATTTTTAACAGGTTGTTGGGGAAAGAATATCTACATGTCACTCCCAGGCATCATGTGTTCACTACTGTAAGACTGAAAAACAATATTGCTTTATTTAACTTGCAAGCCTTTACCTTTAATAAAACTCTCCATCGTAAATAAAGCATAAATAAATAAAGTTACAATTTTTCCCATTAACTAATTTTGTTGTAGACGGTTGTAAGACAGCACCTTGCAAAAAAAATTTAAGCAACAGAAAGCAGAGCTTCACTTAAAAGCATCTCTCACTTTTAACAGTCACAAGTTGACACTGACACTGCATCTGTGCAGGTGCAGGAAATGCTCCCCCTAGTGTTGAGGTACAAATAAACAGCCTTGGGGTAAATGCTGGAATCCATTGTTAAGGAACTAGTAACAGGACATTTAGAAAATCATAATACAATCAAGGAGGATCAACATGGTTTTATGAAACTGAAATAGCATCTGAAAAATTTATTAGAGATTTCTGAGGATGTAACAAACAGGATGGAAAAGGGGGAAACTAATAGATATAGTGTATTTGGATTTCCAAAAGACATTTGATAAGGTGCCACATTAAAGGTTACTACACAAGATCTTGGGGGTAATACATTAATATTGGCCAACTAGCAGAAAACAGAGTTGGGATAATTGGGGTTTTTCGGGTTAGCAAACTCTAATAACTACAGCTGGCCAGATGGATCAGAACTGGGGCCTCAACTCAAATGCAGTCTGTATTTGTAACATTAATGGAGGGAGCCAGTATATTATAGCCAATTTTGCTGATTATGTAAACATGGGTGGGAAAACAAGTTGTAATGATGTCACAAAGTATCTGCAAAGGGATATAGGTAGGCTAAGTAAGTGGGCAAGAATTTGACAGATGTTTAATGTGGTAAAATGTCAGATTGCCTCATTTCCCTGCTCTATTCCATAGCCCAGCAAGTTTATCCCCCTCAAGTGTCTATCCAGTTTCCTTTTGGAATCACTAATTGTTTCATTAACACTCACTGTGTAAAAAAATTCTTCCTTATATCTCTCCCATATCTCTTGTCCAACATCTTAAACCTGTGTCCAAATATTAGTTAATGAGAATAGCTTTCCTTTGTCTAACATAGCTAAATTTCCATAATCTTTTACACCACTATCAAACATCCCCTTAACCTCACTAAGATAAAAGCAAAATACTGTGGCTGCTGGGGATATGAAATAAAAACAGAAAATGCTGGAAAAACTCAGCAGGTCTGGCGGCAACTGTGGAGAGAGAAACAGAGTTAATGTTTCGAGTCCGTATGACTCTTCTTCAGGGTCATGTGGACTCAACGCTAACTCTGTTTCTCTCTCCACAGATGCTGTCAGACCTGCTGAATTTTTCCAGCATTTTCTGTTTTTATCTCCCCTTAACCTTCTTTACTCCAAGGAGGACAACCCCAGCTTCTCTAACCTAACGTTATAGCTAAATTCCCCCATCCAGGAACTATTCTGGTGAACCTTCTCTACACTCTCTCAAGGACATTCTTCCTAAAATGTGGTGAGCAAAGCTAGACGCAGTACTCTAGTTGTGGCTTATAAGCTATGTTTATAAGCTTCGGCATAGCTTCCCTAGTTTTGCACTCAATAACTCTATTTATGAAACCCGAGATCCAGTATGCTTTGCTAACCACTCTCTCAAAATGTCCTGTCACCTTCAACGATCAATGCAGATGAATCCCCAGGCCCCTCTGCTCATACACATTCTTTAGAACTGTGGCAATAAGAATATATTGCCTCTCCCTATCCCTTCTGCGAAAATGCATCACCTTATACTTCTCTGTATTAAATTCCATCTACCACATTTCTGCCCATTCTGCTAGTCAATTGATGGCCTGTTGCAGCCACTTAGTCTCATCATCACTGTTTGCCATACCTCCAAGTTCGGTATATTTGTCAAATTTTGAAACTTTGTATTCCAATATTCAAGTCCACTTACATATGTCAAAAAAATGCGGTGGCCCTCGCACTGACCTTTGGGGAATACCACTGTCTACCATCCTTCAATCTGAAGAACAACCATTTCCCACGACTTGCTGTTTTCAGTACTCGAGCTTTTTTTAAATCCAACTCAGTGACCCTTTCATTCTATGAGCCTCAGTTTTGTTAACCAGCCTTTTATATGGCACTTTGTCAAATGCCACTGCAAACATTCCCACATGGCTGTGTGTGCTTACAGCTCACCAACCTGTGTTTACATACATGCATTCTAAACTTGCCTTATATTCCTTATAGCCCTCCTTTGTCTGCTCTTATGTAATATACTGCTTCCTTCTCTAGTACAATCGAGCTCCTCTCACTGCTTTATGCACCTTACTCTTTTCTACTTAAATATAATGGTGACCACCTTCCAATTTAGTATAGACCCTCCCCAATCATTAGTAAACCTCCACTCGAGGACATTGGCCCCAGTCCTGTTTAGATTGTCCCAGTCCTGTTTAGGTGCAACCCACCCCTTTTAAATAGGTGCCTCCTGCCCCAAAGCTGGTCCCATTGCCCCAAGACACTCTAGCCCTCCCTCTTGCACCATGCTTCAAGCCACGTACTGATCCTCCCTATCTTCCTATTTCTACTGTCGCTAGCGCATTGCACTGAGTGTAATCCAGAGATAACTACCTTTTAAGGTCCTACTTTTTAACTTCCTTCCTAGCTAATCTGACCTAGAACCTCAATTCCTCTTCCATGTCACTGACACTGATGTGTAGCAGAACTTCTGGATCACTGCCTTCCCCCTGCAGGATATTCTGAAGCCTCTCCATGATGTCCTTTACCCTGGCTCCAGGGAGGCAATACACCTTTTGAAATTCATGATGGTTACAAAAACACCTGTCTAACCTCTTAGCCATGGAATCTCCTGTAATGACTGCATTTCAAAGCTTTGCTGTTTTCCTAGTGTGCAGCCCTTGCCGATTGGCACTATGGCCTGGACTGCACTCCTCCGAGGTGTCGTCATTACCTGCAGTCTCCAATGCTGAGTACTGGTTTGAGAGTGGTACACACCATGATGACTCCTGTGCTTCATGTCTCTTCCTGCTCACATGAATGGCCACCCATCTCCTATCCTGAGCACACACTGCCTGTGAGCTGGCCACTTCTCGGATCGTACAATCCAACAAACTCTCAGCTGGCCTGATGCTCTGCAGTGACTCCAGCTGCCCCTCAAGATCAAAGTCTGAGCTCAGCTCAAGTAACTGGCGATACTTCCTATACACAAGGCTATCCAAGGCATGTGAAATGTCCTGAAGTTTCCATATGGAATTGCAAGCAGCAAGTCTCAGTTGTCCATCCATGATCCAAAGAAAAAAAAATCTCTATTCTCTCTTTTAGAGTATAACTGGTACCTTGTTTAAACTATTAATTTTAATTAATGTCTCTAGATGTCAGCACTCAGGTCTTGCTTTCAGCTTCCAGCTTTCTCTTTCTTATCGGCCCTTGTGTTTTTAAAATGACACCACTTTCCTCACTGTGCAAAGTTGTGCAGAAGCAGTATCTTGTAGAACTGGCCTCCATACTTGCTAGGAAGAATTGAAAAGCAAAATATTATTTAAATAGAGAGAAACTAGAGAATACTGCAGTACAGATGGATTTGGGCTCCTTTGTACGTGGAAAGACAAAAAGCTAGCATGCAGGTACAGCGAGTAATTAGGAAACTGAAATGTTGGCCTTTATTGTCAAGGGGGATGGAGTATAAAAGTAGAGAAGGCTTGTTACAACTGTATAGGGCATTGGTGAGACCACACCTGGAAGTACTGCATACAGTTTTGGTCATCTTATTTCGGGCGTGATATACTTGCATGGGGGCAGTTCAGAGAAGGTTTACTTGGTTGATTCTGGGGTGAAGGTGTTGTCTTATGAAGAAAAGTTTAGCAGGTTGGGCAAATACTCATTGGTGTTTAGAAGACTGGGATTTGACGTTATCGAAACATTCTGAAAGTTTCTGAGGGAGCTTGGCAGGATAGATGCTAAAATAGAGTTTCCCTTCGTAGGAAATCTAGAACTAGGGAGCAAAGTATCTGAATAACAGGTTGCCCATTTAAGACAGAGATGAAAAGGATTTTCTTCTGAGGTTCGTGAATCTTCCCATTTCTCGGAGAGCTGTGAAAACAGAATCGTTGAATATTCTCAAGGCTGAGATTGACAGATTCTTGAACTATAGAGGGATCAAAGATTATGGGGTATAGGCAGGAAAGTGGAGTTGAGGACAATATCAGATCAACCATGATCTTATTGAGTGCCTCTGCTGCTTTAAGACCCAACTTAAAACCCAACTGTTTGACTAAGTTTTAGCCTCATCTAATCTAATCCTTCTAGCACTTGAAATCCTTTTTGGGACTACCTTAGTTGGAACTGTGCTGCACAATAGTTTATGAATGCACTTATAAATTTGTTTCCAGAACAATACCTTAAAGCAAGACAAGGATAAATTTGGGAAATTTTGCTGAAAATGTAATTATTGATTCCCTTATAACCTGTTAGTAAAGGCACTGCCTGGTGTAGCGTGAGAAATGCAGACCAGAAAATCTGAAATTGGACTCCTGGATTGCGTTGGGTTAGTCAATCTTTGCCAGGGTGCATCAATGTGCCTGAACAGTAGAAAAAAAATCAGCCAAACACTTGTGCTATCTAGTGGCTCCTGCTGGAACACGTGCCTTATATACATTGAATCAAACTCAACTGTGATATCCTCCACAAAAGATTTGCATTTATATAGTGCCATTCATGACCAATGGCTGTCCCAAAATGCTTTGCAGCCAATGAAGTACTTTTGAAGCAGTCACAGTTATAACGTGAAAAACATACCAGCCAATTTGTGCACAGCAAGTACCCTCAAACTTAAATCTGTTGTTGCTGTTGACTGAGGGATAAATATTGGCCAGGACACCAGTGATAACCCCTCCTTCTCGTTTCTGAAATAGTACCATGGGATCTTTTATGTCTACCTGAGAGGGCAGACGGTGCCTCGCTTTAAGTACTCAACTGAAAGGTGACTCTCCTGGCAATGCAGCACTTCCTCAGTACTGCGCTAGAGTGTCAACCTTGGATTTTTGTACTCAGGCCCTGGAGTGGGTTTTGAACCCACAACCCTTTGACTTAGAGATGAGAGTGCTACCAACCAAGCCCACGGCTGACGCAGTGCAAATGTTTTCTAGTATTTACTGCCATGGTTCATGAATGAAGAATGATGCCATTGTAGAACTGTATCCTGCTAAGTACTGCCTTCAGAAGAGGAAGGGAAATGCACATACTGTTAGGTTTCACTTTAGATTATATTTTTATTTTTAAAATATCCCTAGTTTAATTTTTAGTTCATATTCATGATGTTTTAACTTGTGCAGGTGAGTCAAGATGGGAAAGCTCTGCTGGATAAACTCCAGCGACCCCTGACCCCTGGCAGTGCAGACTCATTAATGGCAACAGCCAATTATTCAAAGGCTGTTCATCATGTCTTGGATATTATTCATGAAGTCCTCCATCATCAGCGACAGCTTGAGAACATCTGGCAGCATCGAAAGGTTCGACTTCACCAGCGGCTTCAGCTTTGCGTTTTTCAACAGGATGTGCACCAGGTGGGTGCAAAGGTTTTGCTGCTCTTGATGTAAAACGAAAGCAATGGAATGCTTGTTATGATACTTCAAGGATTACCTGTTTTTTCTTAGTCCATTGTGTGTTTTTTTCCATATGTTACATTTTCAATAATTTCTAAAGGAAAGTCAGTGGATGATTAGCAAGAAATTGTTTGTATATTGGTGTCTTGTTAGGACTGCTGGTAAAATAGTGATGCAAAACGGAATTTTTAAACAGGTTATTTTACTTTGGAATGTCTCTTTTCTATTTGTTGAAAGCCGATACCTCAACATTATGTTGAAATTATCGCCAGAGTTACTGATTTAAAGTGTATGACTTAAAGGATATGGTAGCATAGTGGTTACGT
The DNA here is from genome assembly GCF_964194155.1 of Cetorhinus maximus. Classification (NCBI taxonomy): domain Eukaryota; kingdom Metazoa; phylum Chordata; class Chondrichthyes; order Lamniformes; family Cetorhinidae; genus Cetorhinus; species Cetorhinus maximus. Next base: position 154,022,752 of record NC_135881.1, read on the forward strand.
TACTGGACTAGTAATCCAGAGGTCTAGGCTAATGGCCAAGCCACATGAGCTCAACTTCCACCATGGCACTTGAGGAATTCAAATTTAGTTAATTAAATAAATGTGCAATGAAAAGCTAGCTTCAATACTGACTTTTTCTTTTATCCTCTCATGGGATGCGGGCGTCGCTAGCTGGGCTAGCATTTATCACCCATCCTTAATTGCCCTTGAGAACGTGGTGGTGAGCTGCCTTCTTCAACCGCTGCAATCCATATGGTGTAGGTACACCCACAGTGCTGTTAGGGAGGGAATTCCATGATTTTGACCCAGTGACAGTGAAGGAATGGCGATGTATTTCCAAGTCAGGATGGTGAGTAACTTGGAGGGGAACTTCCAGGTAGTGGCATTCCCATGTATCTGCTGCCCTTGTCCTTCTAGATGGTAGCGATCAAGGGTTTGGAAGGTGCTGTCTAAAAAGGATTGGTGAGTTCCTGCAGTGCATCTTGTAGATGTACACACTGCTACCACTGTGTGTCAGTAGCAGAGGGAGTGAATGTTTGTGGATGGGGTGCCAATCAAGCCGGCTGCTTTGCCCTGGATGGTGTCACACTCCTGACTAGTGCTCTGACTAGTGCCTTGTAGATGATGGACAGTCTTTGGGGAGTCAGGATTCCTAGCCTCTGACCTGCTCTTGTAGCCACAGTATTTATATGGCTAGTCCAGTTCAGTTTCTGGCCAATAGGGGATTCAGCGACGCTAATGCCGTTGAATGTCAGTGGTTAGATTCTCTCTTGTTGGAGATGGTCATTGCCTGACACTTGTATGGTGCGAATGATACTTGTCAGTTAGAACCATAGAAAAGTTACAGCACAGAAGGAGGCCATTCCTTCTTGTCCATGCCAGCCCGAGGACACCCTGGTGCCCTTTCTAATCCCACCTTCCTGCACCCGGCCCATAGCCCTGCAGCTTACAGCACTTAAGGTGCAGATCCAGGTACTTTTTAAAAGAGTTTAGAGTTTCTGCCTCTACCACCAACTTAGGCAGTGAATTCCAGACACCCACTGCCCTCTGTGTAAAAAAAGTTCTTCCTCATCCACCCCCCCCCACACCTTCTGCCACTTATCTTGAATCTATGTCCCCTGGTTCTAGAATTCTCGAAGGGAAACAATTTTATCCTGTCCACTCTATCTATTCCCCTCATAATTTTGTACACCTCAATCAAGTCACCTCTCAGCCTTCTTTTTTCTGAGGAAAATAACCCCAACCTATCCAATCTCTCTTTGTAGCTACACTTTTCTAACCCTGGCAACATTCTTGTAAACTTCCTCTGCATTCTCTCCAGAGCTTTTATGTCCTTCCTGTAATGTGGTGACCAGAACTGTGCACAATACTCCAGTTGTGGCCTCACCAGTGTTTTATACAATTCCAACATTATATCCTTATTTTTATATTCTATACCTCTGCCAATGAAGGAGAGTATTCCATCTGCCTTCTTTACAACCTTGTCTACTTGAACTGCTGCCTTCATGGACCTGTGCACTTGTACGCCAAGATCTCTCACTTCATCCACCCCTCTTAGTATATTCCCATTTATTGTGTAATCTCTGTAACTGTTTGATCTCCCTAAATGTATGACCTCACACTTCTCTATGCCACTTTACCACCCACTCCACCAACCCATCTATATCGTTTTGGAGATTATGGCTGTCCTCAACACTATCCACTACTCGGCCAATCTTTGTGTCATCTGCAAATTTCCCAATCGTGCCGTCCCACATTCACGTCAAATCGTTAATATGAAACACAAACAGCAAGGGTCCCAACACCGAGCCCTGTGGAACACCACTTGAGACATCTTTCCATTCGCAAGGGCATCCATCAACCATTACCCTTTGTTTCCTGTTACAAAGCCAACCTTTTATCCAGTTTGCCACATTACCCTGAATCCCATGGGCTTTTACTTTCCTGACCAATCTGCCATGTGGGACCTTGTCAAATGCCTTGCTAAAATCCATGTACACAACATCCACTGCACTACCTTCATCAACCCTTCTTGTCACTTCCTCAAAGAATTCAATCAAATTTGTGAGGCAAGACCTTCCTTTAACAAATCCATGCTGACTATCCCTGACTAGTCCATGCCTTTCCACATGACAGTTAATCCTATCTCTCAGGATTGATCTATTTGCTCATCACCGATGTAAGACTAACTGGCCTATAATTGTTTGGCATTTCCTTTGATCCCTTTTTAAACAATGGAACTACGTTTGCATTTCTCCAGTCCTCTGGTACCTCCCTTGTATCTAGTGAAGATTGGAAAATCATCCTCAGAGCATCTGCTATCTCCTCCCTGACTTCCTTCAGCAGCCTCGGAAACAATCCATATGGCCCTGGTGACTTATCAGCTTTCAAGGATTTCAACCCTTTGAGTACTTCCTCTCTCTTTATGACTATCCCGTCCAATATCTCGCAGTGTTCCTCCTGGACTACCATATCTACATCCTCCCTTTCCTTTGTAAACACGGAGACAAAATATTCATTCAAAATCCTTCCCGCAGCCTCTGCATCTACACACAGGTTTCCATCTTCATCACTGATAGGTCCCACTTTTTCCTTAACTAACCTTTTTGCATTAATGTATTGGTAAAACATCTTTGGGTTATCTTTAACATTAATGTATTGGTAAAACATCTTTGGGTTATCTTTAACTTTACTTGCTAATCTTTTTTCATGCCCTCTCTTTGATTTCCTTATTTCCTTTTTTACTCGGAATATTGCATGCAATTCTGGTCGCCACATCACCAGAAGGATTTGGAGGCATTGGAGAGGGTGCAGAGGAGGTTTACTAGGATGCTGCCTGGTCTGGAGGTTATTAGCAATGCGGAGAGGTTGGAGAAACTCGGATTGTGCTCACTAGAGCGACGGAGATTGAGGGGTGACTTGATAGAAGTTTACAAAATTATGAGTGACATGGACATAGTAGATAGCCAGAAGCTTTTTCCCAGGGTGGAAGAGTCAATTACTAGGGGACATAGATTTAAGGTGAGAGGAGAAAACTTTAGAGGAGATGTGCAGGGTAAGTTTTTTATGCAGAGGGTAGTGAGTGCCTGGAATTCACTGCCAGAGTTGGTGGTGGAAGCAGGTACGATAGTTGTTGTTTAAGAGGCAGCTTGACAAATACATGAATAGGATGGGAATAGAGGGATACGGACCCCGGAAGTGCAAAATGTTTTAGTTTGACAGGCAATATGATCGGCGCAGGCTTGGAGGGCCAAAGGGCCTGTTCCTGTGCTGTACTTTTCTTAGTTCTTGTTCTTTGCACTTCCTATATTCGTCTAGGCTATCTGCAGTGCTTAGTTCTTTGTGCCTATCGTATGCTTTCTTTTTCTGTTTGATCTTCCCCTGTATTCCTCTAGACAAGCAGGGGGGGTCTAGATTTGGCAGTACCACTCTTATTTTTGTAGGGGACATGTCTACTTTGTACAATTAGGATCTCGCTTTATAGTGCTTCCCACTGGTTTTCCACTGTTTTGTCCTCCAGAAGTGCTGTGCAGTCCACCTCGGCCAAGTCCCTTCTCATTTCTGCAAAATTTGCCTTCCCCCAGTTCAAGTCTTTTACTCCTTCCTTATCTCTGTCCTTTTCCATGGTAATGCTAAATCTAACTGAATTATGATCACTGTCCCCGATATGGTCGCCAACTGTCACTTCACCCACTTGCCCTTCTTCGTTCCCCAAGACTAGGTCTAGAATTGCATCTCCTCTTGTTGGGTTTACAAAGAACAAAGAAAAGTACAGCACAGGAACAGGCCCTTCGGCCCTCCAAGCCTGCGCCGATCATATTGCCCGTCAACTAAAACATTTGCACTTCCAGGGTCCGTATCCCTCTATTCCCATCCTATTCATGTATTTGTCAAGCTGCCTCTTAAACACCACTATCGTACCTGATTCCACCACCTCCTCTGGCAGCGAATTCCAGACACTCACTACCCTCTGCGTAAAAAACTTGCCCTGCACATCTCCTCTATAGTTTCCTCCTCTCACCTTAAATCTATGTCCCCTAGTAATTGACTCTTCCTCCCTGGGAAAAAGCTTCTGACTATCTACTCTGTCCTGGCCACTCATAATTTTGTAAACTTTTATCAAGTTGCCCCTCAATCTCCGTCGCTCTAGTGAGAACAATCCGAGTTTCTCCAACCTCTCCTCATAGCTAATAACCTCCAGACCAAGCAGCATCCTGGTAAACCTCCTCTGCACCCTCTCCAATGCCTCCATATCCTTCTGGTAATGTGGCGACCAGAATTGCACGTAATATTCCAAGTGTGGCCGAACCAAGGTTCTATACTGCTGCAGCATGACTTCCCAGCTTTTATACTCAATACCCCTGCCAATGAAGGCAAGCATGCCATATGCCTTCCTGACTACCTTATCCACCTGCGTTGCCACTTTCAGTGACCTGTGGACCTGTACACCCAGATCCCTCTGCCCATCAATGCACTTAAGGGTTCTGCCATTTACTGTATAATTCCTGCCTGTATTAGACCTTCCAAAATGCATTACCTCGCATTTGTCTGGATTAAACTCCATCTGCCATTTCTCCACCCAAGTCTCCAACCAATCTATATCCCGTTGTATCCTTTGACAATCCTCTTCACTATCTGCAACTCCTCCAACCTTAGTGTCGTCTGCAAACTTACTAATTAGCCCAGTTACATTTTCCTCCAAATCATTTTACAGAAATTACTGAACACAGTATGACTGGGGGTCTGAAATGCAGTTGTTTCAATGCGAGAAGTATAACAGGCAAGGCAGTTGAATTTAGAGCTTGGATTAGTATTTGGGATTATGATGTTATTGCTATTACAGAGACTTGGTTGAAGGATGGACAGGATTGGCAGATAAACGTTCCAGGATTTAGATGTTTCAGGCAGGATAGAGAGCGATGTAGAAGAGGTGGGGGAGTTGCACTGCTGGTTAAGGGGAATATTACAGCTGTACGACAGGAGGACACCTCGGTGGGCTCATGCAGCGAGGCAATATGGGTAGAGCTCCGGAATAGGAAGGGTGCAGTCACAATGTTGGGCTTTACTATAGGCCTCCCAATTGCCGACAGGAGATTGAGGAACAGTTATGTAGGCAGATTTTGGAAAGATGTAAAAGCACTAGGGTTGTCGTGGTGGGTGATTTTAACTTTCCCTATATTGACTGGGAATCACTTTTGTGCTAGGGGTTTGGATGGTGCAGAATTTGTAAGGTGCATCCAGGAGGGCTTCCTGAGACAATATGTAGATAGTCCAACTAGGGAAGGGATAATACTGGACCTGGTATTAGGGAATGAACCCGGCCAGGTGGTCGAAGTTTCAGTAGGGGAGCATTTCGCGAAAAGTGACCATAATTCACTAAGCTTCAAGGTACTGGTGGATAAGGATAACAGGAGTCCTCGGGTTAAGGTGCTTAATTGGGGGAAGGCTAATTATAACAATATTAGGCAGGAACTGAGGAATCTAGACTGGAGGCGGATGTTTGAGGGCAAATCAACAACTGACGTGTGGGGGGCTTTCAAACGTCAGTTGATAAGAATTCAGGACCGGCATATTCCTGCTAGGATGAAGGATAAGCATGGCAAGTTTCAGGAACCTTGGATAACGACGGATATTGCGAGATTAGTCAAAGAGAAAAGGGAAGCATTCGTAAGGGCTAGAAGGCTGGGAACAGATGAAACCCGTGGAGAATATAAAGAAAGTAGGAAGAAACTTAAGCAAGGAGTCAGGAGGGCTAAAAGGGGTCATGAAAAGTCATTGGCAACCAGGGAAAACCCCAAGGCCTTTTATATATATGTAAAAAGCAAGAGGGTAGCCAGGGAAAGGGTAGGCCCACTCAGGGACAGAGGTGGGAATCTGTGTGTGGAGCCAGAAGAAATGGGAGAGATACTAAATGAATACTTCTCATCAGTATTCACCAAAGAGAAGGACTTAGGGGTCGATTTGTCTAGGGAAGAGTGTGTAGATAGCCTGGATCATGTTGAGATCAAAAAAGAGGAGCTGTTAGGCGTCTTGAAGAATATTAAGGTGGATAAGTCCCCTGGGCCAGATGGGATCTACCCCAGAGTACTGAGGGAGGCAAGGGAGGAGATTGCTGGGGCCTTGACAGAAATCCTTGTATCCTCACTGGCTACGGGTGAGGTCCCAGAGGACTGGAGAATGGCCAATGTTGTTCCATTGTTTAAGAAGGGTAACAGGGATAATCCAGGAAATTACAGGCTGGTGAGCCTTACGTCAGTGGTAGGGAAATTATTGGAGAAGATTCATCGTGACAGGATTTACTACCATTTGGAAGCAAATGGGTGTATTAGTGAGAGGCAGCATGGTTTTGTGAAGGGGAGGTCGTGTCTCAGTAACTTGATCGAGTTTTTCGAGGAAGTGACAAAGATGATCGACGATGGAAGGGCAGTGGATGTTATGTACATGGATTTCAGTAAGGCCCCATGGCAGACTGGTACAGAAGGTAAAGTCGCACGGGATCAGAGGTGAGCCGGCAAGATGGATACAGAATTGGCTTGGTCATAAAAGACAGAGGGTAGCAGTGGAAGGGTGCTTTTCTGAATGGAGAGCTGTGACCACTGGAGTTCCACAGGGATCAGCGCTGGGACCTTTGCTGTTTGTAGTATACATAAATGATTTGGGTTTGTCACTAATTGGTTGGGTTTGTCACTAACTTGTCAGTCCAAGCCTGGATAATGTCCAGGTCTTGTTGCTGATGACCTTGAAACAACTGGATTGTCATAAAAATGTCCTTTAGGGAAGGAAATCTGCTGCCTTGACCCAGACTAACCTCTGTGACTCCAGACCCACAATAATGTGGTTGACTTTTAACTGCCCTCTGAAATTGCCTCACAAGCCACACAGTTGAATCAAACCACTATTATACAAAAGTCTAATAAGAATAAAACTAGATGGATCTCTCAGCATCGATCTAGGCACTGGACAAAACAAAGGTTCACACTGCCCAGCAATCCTGCAAAGTCCTCCTTTCTGACGTGGCAATTTGTGCCATAATTGGGAGAACTCCCCCATAAACTAGTCAAGCAACAGCCCAACAAAACCATGTTCACAGAATCATAAATTATAACCAAACTCCTCCAACACCATCCCCCAGTGATAGGTTATGTTCACTGGCAAGGCAGACCCACCAGCGATGACGGCTGAGTGGTATACAGTGAGGGCCCTGGGAGTTCTTGATATTTACTCTGGACCCCATGGAGCCTCATGGCATCAGGTAAAACATGGGCCATACTGTAGCTGCTGGAAACCTGAGCTATAAACAGAATACTCAGCAGGTTAGGCAGCATCTGCGGAGAGAGAGAAACAGAGAGAACTTTTCAGACCGATGACCTTTTCTTAAAACCTGGTAAAAGTTAGAAATGTAATAGGTTTTATGCAAGTGAGAGGTGGGAGAGTGGAAAAATAAGTAAACGGAAGGTCCGTGATAAGGTGGAAGATACGAGAAATTAAATGGCAAGGGCTGGTGGTGCAAAATCAAATGGAGTGGTAATGAAACAAACTGGGGGCCGAGATTGTTGTCTGAAATTTTTGAACTCAAACTTGAGTCTGGAAATTGTAACGTGCCTAATCAAATGATGAGGTATTGTTTCTTGAGTTTATGTTGAGCTTCATTCTGCAGGTGACAGGGAGGTAAGGGTCATGCTTGTAGACTGAAAGGAGGTGTTCCACAAAATGGTCATATAATCGGTATTTAGTCTCACCAGTATAGAGCGGACTGCTTTGTGTGCAACAAATAGAGCATACTGAATTAAAAGAAGCACACACAAATCACTGTTTCACCTGGAAGGAGTGTTTGGGGCCTTGGAGGGTGAGGAGATAGGAGGTAAAAGGGCAGGTATTGCATGTCCAGTGCTTGCATGGAATGATGACATGGGAAAGGAGGTGGGGTTGGGAGTGATTGAAGTGTGGCTCATGGTGTATCAGAGGGAATGGTCCTGTCGGAATGTTGAAATGGGAGGGAAGAAGTATATTGTGGTGATGCCATGCTGGAGATGGCAGAGATGGCAATGGATGATTCGTTGAATATGAAGGTCGTTGGGGTGGAAGTTGAGTACAAGGGAAACCCTATCGTGGTTCTGTGAAGAACGGGGAAGGGATGGGAGCAGAAGTGCAGGAAATGGCACGGAAATGGTCGAGGGCCCTACCAACCATGGTGGGCAGGAATCCTTGCTTGAAGTAAAAGGAAATAGTCCCAGAAGCAATGGTATGGAAGGTCGTTGTTTATTTAATTAACTGGGAAAATGGAATGGAGTCATTTTTGAAAGCAGGGTGTGAGGAGGTGCTGTTAAGGTAGCCGAGAAAATCAGTGGCCTTGTAATGAATATTCGTTGATGAATTATCTGCAGAAATGGAGACAGAGAAGTCGAGGAAGGGAAGAAATAGAAACAGACTATGTGAAAGTGAGAGAAGGGTAAAAATTAGAAGCAAAGTCAATTAAATTTTCCAGCTCAGGATGAGAGCAGGAAACGGCACTGATATAGTCAACAATGTACCAGAAAAAGAGGTGAGGGAGAAGGCTCGAGTTGGGCTGGAACAGGGAATGTTTCACATAACCACAAAAAGACTGACATAGCTAGGACCCATGTGGGTATCCATAGCAGCACCTTCCTATTTGTAGGAAGTGAGTGGAGTTAAATGTAAAGGTGTTCAATGTAAGAACGAGTTCAGCCAGGCTGAGGGTGGTATGATTGATGGAGACTGGTTGCGCCTCCATCCAAGAAAAAACAGATAGCTGATAGTGAGGCATGGAGGTGTGGAGAGATAGGACGTCCATGATTAAGAAGAGACAGGGCCAGGAAGCTCGAAACTGTTAAAGTGACAGAGGGCATCAGAAGAGTTTCAAATGTAGGTGGGAAGAGACTGGACAAGGAGAGAAAAATAGATTTGAGCTAGGAAGAAATGTGTTCAGTAGGGCAGGAGCAGGCTCAGATGGCAGGTCTACCAGAGCAGCCCTATTTGTGGATCTTGGGGGGAGATAGAAGAGGCCTGTTCAGAACTGGGGGACTTTGAGGTTGGAAGTTGTGGAGGGATGATCTCCAGAGGAAATGAGGTCAGTGACAGCCCTGGAGACACTGGCTTGATGTTTAGTGGTGGTGTCATGGTCCAGAGGGAGGTAGGAGAAAGTGTCAGAGAGTTGGTAATCGGCCTGTGCAAGATAGAGTAAGTTCACCAGAGAACAAGAGTACCATGCTTGTCAGCAAGTTTGATAATTTTATGAAAGGACATGATGGAACAGAGCGCAGCAAGAGAAGAAGGGGACGGAGGTTAGAGTGAGCGAGGGGAGCAGAGAAATTTTGATGGCCAATGTCACACTGGCAATTCTGAATGAAAAGATCAAGTGAGGCTAAGATGCTAAAGGAAGGGGTCTAGATCGAGGGACAATACTAGAAGTGGGTAAAAGGGTCTGCTGTGCAGTGGCAGGACTCTTGGCCAAAAAAGTGGGCATGGAGGCAAAGGTGACGGAAGAAAAGCTCAGCATCGTGTCAAGCTGGAAATTTATGAAGGTGGGGCAAGTGGACGAAGCGAAAACCTTTGCTGAGGACAAGGAAACCTCTCGCTGATTATTATCCACTGCCCTTTCTCAGCTGATGAATCAATAACACACCACTTGGAATAAGCACTGAGAGATAGCAAGAGTACTTTGGTGGGGTACGTCAATGATCATTATCAAGAATGGCTCAGTAGCCCCATTACTAACCAAGCTGGCTGAGCCCTGATGGGTGGAACTACTAGATTGCGCCTGCAGCAGGTGACGAGAGAACCAACATGAGGGAAACACCTTCTTGACCTCATCCTCAGGTGTCTACCTGAAACAGTTGCATCTGTCCATGACAGTATTGATTAGAGTGACCACCACCGCAGTGCGAGTGGAGACAAAGTCCTGTCCTCACATTAAGAGCACCCTCCAGCATACTCAATGGTTTGATTCAGACAGAATTTCTTCTGAGGATAGTTAGCCTTTGGAATTCTCTTCCAGAGAACCGTGGAGACTGGGTCATTGAATATGTTCAAGACTGAGTTAGACAGATAGTTGATCTACAAGGGAGTTGAGGGTTATGGGGATCAGGCAGGAAAGTGGAGTTAAGGCCACAGTCAGATCAGCCATGATCTTATTAAATGGAATACAGACTCAATGGGGGCCAGATGACTTACTCCTACTCCTGCTCCTATTTCTTATGATCTTTTATGTCTCCATTGAAATCTGTTTCTTACTTTTTAGTGCAGATCACCAATGCACCACCAATGGCTAGCTGCTGCCTCATTGGATTTTCTGTGCCACAGACCACGTTTCCTGGACAAGCTTTCCCTGTGCCTGTAACCTATTTAAATTTAAGGAAAGGGATTGCTTGTCCCAAGCAAGCCTGTGCATTGGGTCAGTTCAAATGGAAAGTTGTGGTTTATCAGTGATAGTCTCCAAGCTGGCTAAGCATTCTGTTTACTACATTTTCTGTTATCAAAATTTAGTGTAAATTACAATGGAGGAGTGCCCAAGGGAGTCCCAATTTATGAAAGATATTTTAGACATGTGAATTATTTTCCCCGAACTTATATCTATGCAGGATTTGTTCAGAACCTTTTAAATCTATGGGTTGCTGTAAGCCTAAGTTTTCATTTCGAGCAAAATATCTCCAATTATTTTGTGGACCATTTCAATCAGGCATATAAAACCATAGCTCTGAGCAACAAGATTTTTGTAAAAAATTCAAACAAATGCTTCTTCCTCAAAATGTATACTGCTATTATTTTCTTGCCAGTAGATGGCAATAATTTGTAGTTAGCTGTGCATATGAATGGCTCAACAGATACTTTGCTAGCTCTTGTTAGCACCGAGAATCAGTAAACTGCATGCATTCACGGTAAAGCTAACTGACCTTGTTCATGAAGCATCTTGGGATATTTTTGCTATATTCATGGCACGTTTCTCAAAATCATTGTGCTGAAGCTTCATTTATAAACCCACACTTTTTTCATTGATAAATACCACTTGGTTATATGCATTAAAGGCATTGGCCTTTTTTGTATGTAGGCTGAAGGAACTTTGTGAGTTTACTTTAGGTGGTTGTGAATTTCCAAATGAGACAACATTATAGAGTCATAAACGACTAATTTACAATTAATAAACAGGTTGGGAAATTGGCACGTGGTCTCCTGTACTTGTGCTGTGCTCTCTAGCATATTGGCCGTGGTAGCAACTTACTGTTGTCAATAAATGTGCAGCCAGACACAGTCATTTACGTAACCATATGCAAAACGAGGACTATATTGTGTTATTTGTTTGTTCATTTTCTGTCAGATGTGATTAAGACAGGAAGATTTGTCTTTGACAAATTGCCAATGAGAAGAGCTAGCTTGTGATTACGGATGCTGCATTTGCAAAAGTAAGCATTAGAAAAAAGCACTTTCACTGAAGGATATGGATCCCATTAAAGCACATAAATCATCCTTTGTGATGTTTCAGCAAATGGGAACCATTCATAATAATTCATGACTCAGTTCAACATTTTCCTTTTCAGATATTGAAGCCTATGGATAAATTAATACATATGCCTGCGTGTCTCCATTGTAAGGAGTATGAAGGGCACTTGATTGGTTTTAATTCACCTATGTTTATTGATCTATGAACTAAGTGAATTTTTACTGTACTATCTGTTGGATCTGGTTTGGTCATATATAATTGCTTATTAGAAATAGTGTCTCGTTAGTCAATGTCAGTTGAGCCATGCAGACCAAGTTACAGGACAATAATGGGGAAACAGTTTAAATTGTGGAAGAGGAGGTAGTTCAAAAACTGCAGTCATTACAGGACATAGAATGAAGGCTGATAGAAGATTAAATGTAGAATTTAAAATGAGGAGCAAGAGAAACTTCTTTACACACACAATTTTGTTCCAGGGTTAGTGGTTGAAGCAGAAGCTGTGTCAGCAATTCAAGATTAGATTGGATAATTGGATAAAGGAAGAGGAGATAAAAGGATGTGGGAACAAGGTTTGTGATTAGGAAAAATTGCTTGTGTTAAGCATAACCACCATCATGAACAGATTAGGCTAAATGGTCTATGTTGTCGTTGTTAACTCCTATGAAAAAGGAAAGGCTATTTATATAGTACTTTTCATGACCATCTAGCTCCCAACATACTTTACAGCCAATAAAGTACCTTTGAAACGTAGTCACTGTTTTAGTGTGGGAAATGCAGCAGCTCCCATATGCAGCAATATGACAATGATCAAATAACCTGTTTTTGTGATGTTGATTGAGAGATAAAGATTAGCCAGGATATAAGGGATCTTCTGAGTGTCATGTGATCTGTTATACCCACCTGAGAGGGCAGATGTTTAACTATGTAATGTCTCATCTGAAAGACTCATTTGACAATGCAGCATTCCCCCAGTACTGCACTGATGTGTCAGCCTGGAACATTGTGCTGAAGGCCTGGAGTGGCACTTGAAACCACAATCTATGAATTATGTTTGATTCCCTACAGAGTGCTGAGTTATTTGGTGTGAATTGGACAGGTGGCAAGGCTCCTATTATTGGCCTTAGCACCTCAGGATTGGGGAAGCCAGTCAAGTCCTCACTCCAGCAAAGGAATTAGTGCCTTCAGGAAGTGAGGGAGAAAAATTAGTGAGAGCAAGGTGCAGTTTTATTTTGTCCTTGTTCAAATCTTTGAAACATTTTTGGAACTGTATTGGATTTTAACTCTTAAATTAATGATACTTTCCTATTTATATAAAAAAAACTATTGGAAGCCAAACTGGCCCAGGCACATGTAACATTCGCACACTAATGTACTGGATTACAGCCTGAAGAAGTCTGAAGTTCGAAGTTGAGAGTTCCTAGATGTTAAGTTGTTTAGGAAGACATGCTTATTGATAGACAAAAATCAGAGGGTGAGTGACCTTCACTTCCTCTCATGCACCTCCTAGAATGAAAATATCCAACCATTTGCAACTGAGTAGGCTGCTAACTTTTGAATCAGGGATTATTTAGCTGTAGCATAGCATGAAATTGAGGCCACCTCTGTCCTCTCATATTTGTCCTTAAAGTCAGCTCCCTGTGTGCAAACATTTTATAGGGTGTAGTTAATAGAGTTCCTCTAAAAAAAAATCACTGTCTGGTGATTGATTTTCCAAATGATGTAATAACAAAACTGTCAGAGTATTTTATTTTAAAAGTCTATTTTTATAATATTTGTAAAGAAAATCTTTTTGTAGTTAGTGAAGTAAACATTTTGTAAAATCATCAAAATGCTGTACATTGTATTTTGATATTTGTACAGTCACCGAGATAATATTCTGTGTCTTGTTTTCTGTGAAATTTATTTAATAAGTGTTTTTCTTTTTTGAATTTTACAAGATTTATGCAATCACCATGCTAAATTTGGTTACGTTTAGTGTTTTAAGAAAGAAGGAAAAATTGACAGACTGGCAATTTGCTCCTGCCCTCAGCAGGACTGGCCTACTTCCCTGCTTATTTGGATCGATGGGGAAAATTTGTAATCTCCCCTCCTCCCACACATCTCTGAAAATTTATAATTTATTTAATTGTGACACAGGACATTAAAAGTATGAGTGTGAATAAGCTACATTCAAAGAGCTACATGCTGCTTGGGATATTTAAGTTTATGTGAAAGCTCAAATCATTCAGGAGTCAGCCTACTTGACTCTCAACATGAGTCAGAGAGGTTTCTAACAGACCAACATTGGAGGAGTCTGGCAGAATATGATAGGAGAGGAGAACGAGGAAAGCAATCAAGAATTTGAAAATCTTTCCATTCCACTAAAGTACTTTGCCTATTCAAATTGCTTTCTCAGCAGATGCCATTCCCAAACAGCCTTGAAACTATAGACCACGTTATGGCTCAAATCTTACAGCTTTTGGATCGTTGGAGACTGGACATATGACTGAAGATGTGTGTCAGGACCCATTGGAAATCCTGATACGTGGACCTATGCAGGAATTGCCCTGGAAGTTTAAACTTCCAGTGGGCAATTCCCCTGCTCCCCAGGACCCTGTGCAAATGTCTCCGACTTGGAGCTGGAGTTGGAGATTTGGGACTGATCTGCAGTACTTACCTAAATAGATATCCCGAGCTTTCTCCACTCGTCCACTCACCCACCACCCACCTCCTACTTCACCTACTCACCCACCTACCCAATCACCCTCCTCACCCACCATTTCAGGATGGCAATCTGTAACTAGTGGAGTGCCACAGGGATCAGTGCAAAGGCCACAATTATTTACAACATATATTAATGACTTGGATGAGGCAAGTGAATGCACTATCGCCAAGTTTGCAGATGACGCCTAAATAGGTGGGAAGGCAAGTGGTGAGGATGACACAAAGAGCCTACAGAGGGATATAGACAGGTGAAATGAGTGGGAAAAAATGTGGCAGATGGAATAAAATGTGGGAAAGTGTGAGGTTATGCACTTTGGCAGGAAGAATAGAGGAGCTGAATATTATTTAAATGGAGAAAGACTGCAGAAAGCTGCAGCAAAGAGGGATTTGGGCGTCTTCGTGCATGAATCCCAAAAAGCTAGCATACAAGTTCAGGTAATAGGGAAGGCAAATGGAATGTTGGCCTTTATTTCAAAGGGAATGGAGTATAAAAATAGGGAAGTCTTGATAAAACTATACAAGGTGCTAGTTAGACCACACCTAGGATACTGTGAACAGTTTTGGCTCCCTTATCTAAGGAAAGATATACTGGCATTGGAGACAGTCCAGAGAAGGTTCACTGGGTTGATCCCAGGGATGGAGGGATTTTCTTATGAGGAGAATATGAGTTGGTTGGGCCTGCACTCATTGGAGTTTAGAAGAATGAGAGGTGACCTTATTGAAACATAAGATTCTGAGGGGGCTTGACATGGTAGCTGCTGAGAGGTTGTTTCCCCTTATGGGAGAGTCCAGGACCAGAGGGCATAATCAGAGTAAGGGGGCGCCCATTTAAAACAGAGATGAGGAATTTCTTCTCTCAGAGGGTAGTAAATCTGTGGAATTCTTTACCACAGAGAGCTGTAGAGGCTGGGTCATTAAGTATATTCAAGGCTGAGACAGACAGATTTTTAATCAGTAAGGGAATCAAGGGTTATGGGGATAAGGCAGGAAAGTGGAGTTGAGGGTTATCAAATCAGCCATGATCTCATTGAATGGCAGAACTCGATGGACCAAATGGCATACTTCTGCCCCTACGTCTTCTGGTCTTATCTAATAGCCCACTGACCCATTTATCCACTCACCAATACACTTACCCATTCACTAAATTATAAAGACTAAGCTTTTAAACTTAATTGAATACCACAGCTAGTGTTGTAAAAATGGGGTGCCTGCTCTCTTCCCTGACTCTGCTCCTCTCCACAGGGAATGCTGTGTTGCGCATTTCTTTGATAGCCAGGATTGGAAGATTCCAGAAGAAATGTGCAACAGTGTTGGGTCATTGGAGAATCTTCATGCATGCTACTCAGAAGATTCATGCCAGTATTAAAGCCAGAGTAACAACTGTGTTATTATGGAAGAAGATCTAACAATATTGATCGAAATTTACTGCAAATATCTTGAACTTTTCAGGATGAGGAAGAGTAGAGAGTTGGTTGGGTATCACACTGGTGCATAGTTATAGAACAGATGGCTGAATTTTAAACATCATGTGAGGCAAGTTCAAATCTAATGTTACTGAAGCAATGTGTTTGGTGCTCTAATGCACATATGACATTAAGTGACTTCTTTCATATCACCTCCAGATTCAACTCAACAGGGACTGACACAGTCACTGAAACATTTCTGTGTACTATTAAAGGGCTAAGTTGCAGTACAGTTAAGAAGTAGGGTTTCAGATATAAATACAAGCCTGAGAATCGCACTTTCCATTTGTAAGAGATGTCTGTTTTCATTAATTTCACTTGAGTTCATTGAGGAGTTGTACATGTTGGACAGAATTTTTATTTGCTATTTTGCTTGTAATGCAGATCGTTCGTGGACTTAGTGTCGTATTTGACCCCAGATTACCTTCCATCAAAAAACTGACAACTTCCACCTCCGTCGTATTGGCTATATCCACCCTGGCCTTAGCTCACCTGCTGAAACACTCATTCATGTATTTGCTCTTTCTAGACTTGACTAATCCAGTGTTTCCCTGGGAAACTCCCCATCACCCATCCTCCATAAACTTGAGCTCACACTAAACTCAGTGCCCCCATCCCAACTCGCATGAATTTCTGCTCACTCATCACCCCTGTAATCGCATACCTACATTGGTTTTCAGTCCAGCAATGTCTTGATTTTAAAATTCTCATCTTTGTTTTCAAATTTCTAATGGACCTATCCCTTTCTATCTCTGTCAGCTCTAACAGCCCGAGGACCCTCTTGAGATCTCTGCACTCCTCCAGTTCCAACCTTTAGCACATCCCTGGTCACTTTGCCATTGATGGCTGACCCTGCAACTGTCGGGCCCAAAGCTCTAGAATTCCTCGCTAAGTCTCTCTACATCTCTCTCCTCTGGATGTTCCTTAAAACATCCTTCTTTAATCTTTTAGCCATGTGTCCTATTACCTCCTTATGTGGCTCAATGTCATATTTTGTTCGATAATTCTTCTGTGGAACACTTTGGGGCATTTTACTACATTAAGGGTGTTATATAAATATAGACTGTAGTTAGTTGAAAGCATTGTGATTCTTTCCTGTTTAGGTTGTCCTATTTTTAGACCTTGTATTTTTTTTTCTTTTTAAAACAGCTATATTCCCTCAGTAGTTAGCTTAAACCTGGTGCTTAGGCTGCACCATCCACAACTTTTGTTGAATGGAAAAAAATCAGTTGCATCAGTAAATAAACACATCACCAAGTTTGCAGGTCATAAAAACCTGTATGTAAGTGAGAATTTTGCACTGGCCATTACTATAAGGAATAATAAAACTAAAAATTTCCAGCCAAAAATACGATGGATTTGCTTGTCTTCGGTGGATGTGTGTTCAGCAAGGAGACCAGTTGTTCACTGTACAGATTGGCGTTGTCTCATATGTGATGTCAAACCAAATCTTGATTTGCAGACCTGATAGCAAATATTACGTATAGAGTCACTTTTGGAGGGGTGGAGTAAAGACTGACTTTGTGCAATGCTCACTTGGCCTGCAATGAGTAACATGGTGGGATCCCATGTGTCCTGGGCCACTTTGATTACTGTGAAGGTCTGCTAGGAACACTATAAATAGCTCAGCACACAGGCTCTGGCAATGCTCACTTGGCCTGCAATGAGTAACATGGTGGGATCCCATGTGTGCTGGGCCACTTTGATTACTGTGAAGGTCTGCTAGGAAAGCTATAAATACCTCAGCACACAGACTCTGGCAAACTAGTCCTCAATGGTAGAACAGGCGGGGGAAGATGTGCTATCTGGAATATCTCAACGGCTGCTCCAGCAGAATGAAACCTCCAGTTTTTTGGTTTCCTTGCCATTGGATTAAGGTTTCGCTCAGTCACAACAAGTGTGAAAGCTGGTGTGCAATAGCTTCTCCATGCTTAAAGATGTCATGCACACTTAGGACTCGTGGAAGACAATCATCCATACCAGCAAGAGATAGCCACTAACTTGTCCTTCAGGGACCTCCTCAGATGTTGAAGTTGCTTGATGACGGAGACTTCTTCATTTGGATCTGTCCAGGGTTGTTTGTTCCCATTTGGTGGGGTCCACCTCTCTGGAATTGGCTTTCAGAATGTCTTTGTATCCAAGTTTGGGACATCCTATGTTTCCATGCTAAGCTGGCTGGTTTGCAGGAATCCTCCATGTGAACCACATGGCTGACCTAGGAAAACTGATGAGCATGCTCTCGATACTAGGTATGCAGCACCTTCCAAGAACTTCGGCGTTAGGGATTTTATCCTGCTGCTTGATGTCGCAGATAGACCTTAAGCAGTGAAAGTGGAAAGCACCTAGTTGCTTTATATGATGCAGGTTGATTGTCCATGCCTCACAGCTGTAGAGAAGTGATTTGAGAACCACTGTTTGGTAGACTTTGATCTTGGTTCTGAGACATTCTGTGCTCCCTCCAAAGCCTGTGGATGAGCCTGCTGAATTCTGAGTATGCCGTGTGCTGAGCTTGCTTTTACCAGGCTATGGGTGATTTCATCACCTGACGTAGATACTGTCAAGATAGCAGAACTTCTGAACTGAGTTGAGGAGTGTCTTGTTGATTGTGACAATGGTGTCTTGGAATAAAAACAGAAATGCTGGAAAAACTCGGCAGATCTGGCAGCATCTGTGGAGAGAGAAACAGAGTTAATGTTTCAAGTCCATGTGACTGTTCTTTAATGGGGTCTTGGAGTTTGTGACCAGCGGCAGGATGGCACAGGACCTTTGTTTTTGTCAGATTTAGGCCAAAGCATTGTGAGGCTTGAACAAAGCAGTCAACAAATAGCTGGATAGAATATGTACAATGAGAGCACAGCCGTTGACAAACAAGAGTTCACTTAGCTGTTCTGTGATCCTTATGCAAACCTGGAGCCTTTGCAGATTAAAGAGATTGCCATCTATCCTGAACTGAATATGTGTTCCTATGTCGAGATCTTTGATTGCATACATATAACAGTTGCATTTGTGCTGGCAGCCGCATTGTGGGTCAAACGTGTACGTGCACCTGTTCTTGCTGCACTTCTGGTTGGCGGCAGGAGTTACAGTGGGATAAAAATTAATTTAAGGACAGAAAACAGCGAGTTATGGTAACTGGGTGTTTTTCTTTTTTGAGTGCAACATTACAAGTGCCTGCTTTCTTCCCGAGCCAACACCCAGTGTCCCAGAAGTCTCTATATTCCTCAGTTAGAAACCCAGTAATAATTAAGCCATTACCAATTAAGTGCCCGATTTGAAAGGGGCACTTTTACGTCACTGTACCAAAAGCAAACTTTAAAAGGAGACATATGAAATTAAAATAACATCTCCAGAGGTGATGATGTACACCCCCCACCACTGGTCACAGAAGGCCTCAGGTGTACTGGTGGATATTACATGCTCTCTCTCCAGGGATACCTGGATGCAAAAGTTGCCGCAGAATAGAGGCAGGCAGTCAGGCTGAACAACCCCTTTGACAGTCTGCTGCCTGGACCTGTTCAGAATCACCTTGGCCAGGCCTAGGAGCAGACCGGCAAGGAGATCCTCCGATCTGCCTGTTCCCCTCCACTGGGTGGCCAAAGATCATGAGCCTGGGGCTAAAGTGCAACAAATGGTTGTTTTACAGGCTAGAGGATGGTAGACAGTGGTGTTCCCCTAGACTTAGTGATAGGATCACGTTTTTTTTTCATATAAGTATAAGTGGCTTGGATATTGAAATACAGAGTAAAGTTTCAACATTGGTTAATGGTTCCAAACTTGGGGGTGTGGCAGACAGTGAGGATCATACCAATAAACTGCAACAGGACGTGGATTTTTTTCAGCAGCAAAGTGATGGACAGGGTCGTCGACAGTTCTACCAAGCGGCATTCTGAAATAACCTGCTCACTGACATTCAGTGTGGGGTCCGCCAGGGCCACTCAGCTCTTGACCTCATTACAGCCTTGGTCTAGACATGGGCAAAAGAGCTGAACTCGAGGTGCAGTGAGAATTACTTCCCTTGACATCGAGACAATATTTGAGTAGGTCTGGTATCAAGGAGCCCGAGCAAAACTGGAGTCAATGGGAACCGGGGAAAGCTCTGCACTGGTTGGAATCATGCCTAGCAAAAAGAAAGATGGGGAGGGTTGTGGTTGTTGGAGATCAATCATCTCAGTCCAAGTTCGTCACTGCAGGAGTTCCTCGGTAGTATCCTGGGCCCAACCATCTTCAGCTGCTTCCATCAAGGACCATCCGTCCATCATAAGGTCAGAAGTGGGGATGTTCACTGATGATTGCATAATGTTCAGCAATATATGCGACTCCTCAGATATTGAAGCAGTTCATGTCCATATACAGCAAGGCTAGGGCTGATAAGTGGCAAGTAACATTTATGCCACACAAGTGCCAGGCAATGACCATATCCAACAAGAGAGAATCCAACCATCTCCCCATGACATTCAATGGAATTACCATTGCCGAATCTCCCACTATCAACATCCTGGGCGGGGTTATCATTGACCAGAAACTGACCTGGACCAGCATGTAGATACTGTGGCTATAAGAGCAGGTCAGAGGCTGGGAATTCTGCGGCTGGATGAATTAACTATGCAAATAGATGTAAACAGGTATGATATAATCGGGATTACGGAGACATGGCTGCAGGGTGACCAGGGATGGGAACTGAACATCCAGGGGTATTCAATATTTAAGAAGGACAAACAAAAAGGAAAAGGCAGTCGAGTTGCATTGCTGGTTAAAGAGGAAATTAACGCAATAGTGAGGAAAGATATTAGCTCCGACGATGTGGAATCTGTATGGGTAGAACTGAGAAACACCAAGGGGCAAAAAACATTAGTGGGGGTTGTATAAAGACCCCCAAACTAGCGGTGATGTTGGGAATGGCATTAAACAGGAAATTAGAGACGCATGCAATAAAGGAACATCTGTAATTATGGGTGACTTTAATATGCATATAGATTGGGCAAATCAAATTAGTAACAATACCGATGAGGAGGAATTCCTGGAGTGTATATGGGATGTTTTTCTGGACCAATACGTTGAGGAACCAACTAGAGAACAGGCCATCCTCGACTGGGTATTGTGTAACGAGAAAGGAATGATTGGCAGTCTAGTTGTGTGAGGCCCCTTGGGGATGAGTAACCATAATATGATGGAATTCTTCATCAAGATGGAGAGTGACGTACTTGATTCTGAGACTAGGGCCCTGAATCTTAATAAAGGAAACTACGTTGATATGAGGTGCGAGTTGGCTATGATGGATTGGGAACAATTACTTAAAGAGATGACGGTGGATAGGCAATGGCAAACATTCAAAAGAGCGCATGGGTGAACTGCAACAATTGTTTATTCGTCTGGCGCAAAAGTAAAACAGGAAAGGTGGCCAAACCTTGGCTTACGAGGGAAATTAAAGATAGTATTAGATGCAAGGAAGAGGCATATAAATTGGCCAGAAAAAGCAACAGACCTGAGGATTGGGAGCAGTTTAGAATTCAGCAAAGGAGGACCAAGGGATTGATTAAGAAGGGGAAAATAGAGTATGAGAGTAAGCTTGCAGGGAACATAAAAACTAACTGTATAAGTTTCTATAGGTATGTGAAGAGAAAAAGATTGGGATGACAATAATGTAGGTCCCTTACAGTCAGAAGCAGGGGAATTTATATGGGAAACAAAGAAATGGCTGACCAACTAAATACATACTTTGTCTTCACAAAGGAGGCCACAAATAACATACCAGAAATGTTGGGGAACACAGGGTTTAGTGAGAGGGAGGAACTGAAAGAGATCAGTATTAGTGGGGAAATGGTGTTGGGGAAGTTGATGGGATTGAAGGCCGATAAATCCCCGGGGCCTGATAATCTACACCCTAGAGTACTTAAGGAAGTGGCCCTAGAAATAGTGGATGCATTAGTGGTCATCTTCCAAGATTCTACAGACTCAGGAGCAGTTCCTACAGATCGGAGGGTAGCTAATGTAACCCTGCTATTTAAAAAGGGAGGTAGAGAGAAAACAGGGAATTATAGACCAGTCAGCCTGACGTCGGTAGCGGGGAAAATTCTAGAGCCCGTTATAAAAGATTTAATAGCTGAGCACGTGGAAAATAGTGGCAGAATCGGACAGAGTCAGCATGGATTTATGAAAGAGAAATCATGCTTGAAAAATCTACTGGAATTTTTTGAGGATGTTACTAGTAGAGTTGATGAGGGGGAGCCAGTGGATGTAGTTTATTTGGACTTTCAGAAGGCTTTTGACAAAGTCCCACATAAGAGATTGGCGTGTAAAATTAAAGCGCATAGGATTGGGGGTAGTGTATTGAGATGGATAGAAAACTGGTTGGCAGACAGGAAACAAAGAGTAGGAATAAACGGGTCTTTTTCCGAATGACAGGTAGTGACTAGTGGGGTACCGCAGGGATTGGTGCTGGGTCCCCAGTTATTCACAATGAGGGAACTAAATGTAATATCTCCAAATTTGCAGCAGACACAAAGTTGGGTGGGAGGGTGAGCTGTGAGGAGGATGCAGAGATGCTTCAGTATGATTTGGACAAGCTGAGTGAGTGGGCAAACGCATGGCAGATGCAGTATAATGTGGATAGATGTGAGGTTATCCATTTTGGTAGCAAAAACAGGAAGGCAGATTATTATCTGAATGGCTATAAATTGAGAGAGGGGAATGTACAACGAGACCTGGGTGTCCTTGTACACCAGTCGCTGAAGGTAAGCATGCAGGTGCAGCAGGCGGTAAAGAAGGCAAATGGTATGTTGGCCTTCATAGCCAGAGGATTTGAGTACAGGAACAGGGATGTCTTGCTACAATTGTACAGGGCCTTGGTGAGACCACACCTGGAATATTGTGTGCAGTTTTGGTCTCCTTGTCTGAGGAAGGATGTACTTGCTATAGAGGGAGTGCAGCGAAGGTTTACCCGACTGATTCCTGGGATGGCGGGATTGACATATGAGGAGAGATTGAGTCGGTTAGGATTATATTTGCTGGAGTTCAGAAGAATGAGGTGGGAATCTCATACAAAACTATAAAATTCTAACAGGACTAGACAGGGTAAATGCAGGAAGGATGTTCCTGATGGTGGGGAAGTCCAGAACCAGGGGTCACAGCCTGAGGATACGGGGTAGACCATTTAGGACTGAGATGAGGAGAAATTTCTTCACCCAGAGAGTGGTGAGCCTGTGGAATTCGTTACCACAGAAAGTAGTTGGGGCCAAAACATTGTATGTTTTCAAGAAGGAGTTAGATATAGCTCTTGGGGCGAAAGCTATCAAAGGATATGGGGAGAAAGCGGGAGCAGGCTATTGAGTTGGATGATCAGCCATGATCATAATGAATGGCGGAGCAGGCGCGAAGTGCCAAATGGCCTACTCCTGCTCCTTGTTTCTGAGTAACTCACCTCCTAGCTCCCCAAAGCCTGTCCACAAGGCACAGGTTAGGAGTGTGATGGAATGTTCTCCACTTGCCTGGATGAGTGCAGCTCCAACAACACTCAAGAAACTCGATACAATCCAGGACAAGAACAGCAGACACATGGGAACACCACCCTCTGGAAGATCCTCTCCAAGCCACTCACCATCCTGACTTGGAAATATCTCACTGTTCCTTCACTGTTGCCTGATCAAAATCCTAGAACTCCTTCCCTAACAGCACTGTGGGTGTACCTACACCACAGGGACTGGAGCAGTTCAAGAAGGCAGCTCACCACCACCTTCTCAAGAGCAATTGGGATGGCAATAAATGCTGGCCTAGCCAGTGACACCCACATCCCATGAACAAGTAAAAAAAGACAATTGTCGCCCATCCACCACCTTCAACATTCTCTCCTCCTATCACCGATGCATAGTGGCATCAGTGTGTATAATCTCCAAAATGCACTGCAGGAACTCATCAAGGCTTCTTCAACAGTACCTTCCAAACCTGGGACCTGTATCAACAAGGACCAGGGCAGCAGATGCATGGGAACACCACCACCTGCAAGTGCCCCTCCAAGCCACACACCATCCTGACTTGGAACATTATCACTGTTTCTTCACTGTTGCTGGGTCAAGATCCTGGAACTCCTTTTCTAACAGCACTGTGGATGTATTTACACCACTTGGACTGCAGCAGTTCAAGAAGACGAGTCACCATCACCTTCTCAAGGGCTCTTTAGGATGTGCAATAAATGCTGGCCTAGCCAGCGATGCCCGCATCCTGTGAAAGAATTTTAAAAACTGGTTGGCTAGCAGAATGGACAGACAAGTGTCAGATGGAATTTAATACAGAGGAGCTGATGCATTTCGACAGAAGGGATAAGGAGAGGCAGTACATTAAATGACACAGCTCTAAACAGTGTATAGGGACAAAGAGATCTGAGAATTCATGTGCATTAGTCTTTGAACATGGTAGGACATATTGACACAGTAGTTAGCAAAGCATATAGGATCTTGGACTTCATAAATACAAATATTGAGTACAAAAGCAGGGAAGTTATGCTGAACCTGCATATAGCTCTGGTTAGGCCACAACTAAAGTATTGCATCCAGTTCTGGTCGTCACACTTTCGGAAAGATATGCGGTTCCTTGAGAGGGTGCAGAGATAATTTACCATTGGTTCCATAGATGGGGGATTTTAACTACAAACTTAGGTTGGAGAACTGGGGTTGTTCTCATTGGAGCCAAGGAGACTGAGGTGGGATTTGATAGAGGTATACAAGGTTATAAGGCTTGGACAAGATAGATAAAGAAAAGCTGTTCCCATTAGCTGATGATACATGGACTAGGGGACACAGATTTAAAGTTTTGGGCTAGAGCTCCAGCAGGGATGTGAGGATGGACTTTTTTTTTAACGTAGCAAGTGGATACCTGGAAATCGCTGTCGTTATGGTGGTGGAAGTGAAGATGAGGAATGATTTCAAAAGGAAATTGGATGGGCACTTGAGGGAAACAGACTTTCAGGGCTATGGGGATAGAGCAGGGGAATGGAATGATTAGATTGCTCTAGAGAGAGCTAGCCTGGACTCAGTCGGCCAAATGGCCCCCTCCTGTGCTGTTATGACTGTAAGAGCATAGCGGAAAAGTAGATGACAAACAGAACTGGAGCTATTATACAACCTTGCTTGGTGCCATTAGTGACAGGAAAGGCATCTGATGAGGCACGATTCTGTATCATACTGGCTATCATAACATCATGAAATGAATGGATAACCCTGATCATCTTTTCAGGGAAGTCATATTTGTATAGTACCTTTCACAGGTGTTCACAAATTACTGTGTTGAAGGCCTTGGTCGGGTCAAGGAGCACAAGGTAGAGGTCCTTATTCTGTTCTTGGGACTTTTCTTGAATTTGACGTGCCACAAAGATCATGCGATTGTTCCTCATCTAGCATGGAAACCACACTGTGATTTCGGGTACACTGATTTTGTAAGATGAGTGACAATCCTGTTGCAAATAACCCTTGCGAGAATTTTTCCTGCAGTGGAGAGAAGTGAAAGGATGATTGTCACAGATGGACTTGTGTTTGTACAGGTGAGTTATGGAAGCATCCTTGTAATCCTGGGACACAATGCCCTGCTCCTACATTAAGCAGAAGAGACTAATGAGTTTTCTAATCGTGTGAGCACCTCTGTACTTGAATACTTAATGTGGAATGCCATTGGCTCCCAGAGACTTATCCACTTTATGCCCTTGGTGACTTTGGCTTGAGATAGATCGAGGGCATGGTTGTCCAGAATGCGATGCTATTGAAATGATTCAATGGCATCGTTGCACTCCATGGATTCTTGGTTCAGGAGATTGTTGAAGTTCTCTTCCCAATGAGAGAGATGTCTGTTTGTTAGGAGCTGATTTCCATCTGCTGAGGGGACAGGTGTCGTGCCATTGGTTTGGGGACCTTTATGGAGAGCCATCAGGCCGTGCTAATCAGCAGCTTCCTGAAGCTCCTGCAGCCTTGTTCTCCTACCATCAGTTCTTCATCTCTCTTAGATTAACCTTCCGTATGTATTTTGCTTGATGGTATCTGGCTTTTCTTGCTGGTGATTTTTTGTCAGATGTATAGGATCTGTGAGTATTGTGCATGTAAGCATATAGCTTGGCTATATCTTGGTCATTCTTGTTGAACCAGCTTTGGTGCTTCCGTTTGATTAACCCATGGACCTCAGATGCCATGTTATGAGTGACATCCCTTAACTTCTCCCAAGAAGCTTCAATGTTTTTGTTCCAGTTCCTGTTTCAGGGCCGTGTCTTTTAGAATAGTTACATCAAGCTTTCTTTGTGGTTTGATTGTGTCATAGCACTTTAGTTGTTACTTTCAATAACATGATGCTCCTGAGAAACCAATGGTCTGACCATTCAGCAAATATACCATCTGTAATACCCCAAATCAAACAAACAGTGTCTCTGGGACTTTTTTCTATGTTAAATGCATTATATGGATGGAATTTAATCCAGCCTATGGGACTGGGCCGGGAGGTGGGAATCGGAAGGGAAGGCGTGGTTGGATTGCCCGTTCCCTTTCCCAACTCTGTGTAGCTGAATCAGCGGCACGGAAGGTCAAGGACAGCATTCCCACCCGGAAACCAATTGAGGCTCTCAAATGGCCAATTAAGGGCCACTTAAGTGTCCCTTCCTGTCACCGCCAGTGGGGAGGGGAAGCTTCTTCATGAGGGGAGACAGCCCAGTAAAAGCAGGCAGCCTCTCTGCAGGCTTGAGGGCTGGGTTTGGTGGGGCGGTGGTTGGTGTGGAGGGGCTCCCGAAAATGGCTGAGGTGCATTGCTCACAGCTTCCCAGCCCAGTGTTGGACCACCACTGTTGGCATTAAATTCATCCCTATCAGTGCAAATTGTTCTCATTGTTGTTATTGTTTTGGTCTCTTCATTACAGCAGCCCAGAGCATGTCAACTGTAGTTGATTAATATGAAAAGAGATTGATCTGACTAAGAATGTTCTTTATCTTAGTTGATCATTGTATTTATTACAAAAACTGAATACATTGATCATCACTAGAATTCATTTTATGACCCGTTTCCTCTACACAGATGCTGCCAGACCTGAGTTTTTCTAGCATTTCCTGTTTTTATTTCAGATTTCCAGCATCCGCAGTATTTTGCTACCATTTTATGATCATTGCTTTGGTCAAAATATCTGATAGTGTGTTCCTAATTGAGTGCTTTCATTAAATTTTGCAGGTATTGGACTGGATTGAAAACCATGGAGAGGCCTTTCTCAGCAAACACACTGGAGTGGGGAAATCGCTACACAGAGCCAGGGCTTTACAGAAACGGCATGAGGATTTTGAAGAAGTTGCGCAGGTGAGGATATGCAAAGCCTGTATTAAATACCCTTAATCATGCAAGTTTGGAGGATGAAGAGCTAAATGTTTGAATTTTTCAAGGAGATGCTAAAGGTTGTTACAGAATTATCTTTTATATCATATTTTCAGCACTTTTTTTTTCCTATGCCACCTCAATTTCAGCTGTGTTTCTACTTTTGACACTGCAGTTGTTCAGTGTATTGTCACCAGTTAAGTCAATTTCAATTATATTAGCCCTCCATGAATAACTCTAATTTCTACCAAATTCCTGAGACTACTGAATATCTTTGGGGAACAGATGTAAGTGCTGCTTTTATTTTCTATGTTTTATATATATTATTTATATTTTTTTTAGGATTAGTTAACTTACTAAGTATTTTGATGGTCCATATGCTATGTCCAGTGTTTATTTTGTGTTAATTCTTTGAACTCTAGCTCAGCTGTTTATACTTTCTTTGACTCTTCATATTTTAATTTTTATTGAATTTACTAGTTGGTGCACAGAAACAAGAAGTGGTTTTATTTCTAAATTTTTGTGATTTTTGCAGTTGATTTGAAAGAGCTGATGCAAGTGTTCCTATTTCTGCTTCAGTGATGCATTTAAGTTGTCTCCAATTTCCAATTTCTAACACTTTGGTAGTGTTTTTGCAAATTTGCAGAAGAAGGGATAAATCAATATAATCTTAAGAAGCAAACCTTTCACATTATGTACCACAACTATTCTCATTAATCGGAAACATGGCTGTTTGGGATAATATAAAAGGATGTTTTCAAAAACTTTTATGGCATTTAATGCCTGCAGTATGTTGGGCAGTGAGATTATGCTATTTAGAAACTTAATTCAGAAATCACCATTTTTCAGTGGGCTTCATCAGATCAAACACTTTGTGGGTGTATGTGCTGTGAAGCAAGTATTTAAAGGCAAGTAAAGTAGCAGTATTCTGGAATTTATTTTTTAACTAATTGCACTGTCCCCACAGTACTCTTGAAGATATCATTGTTTTAAAACGCACTCATCTAACCCAAACCAACATGTCCACTTTCCTCCATATTATTTAGGTGGCTGACATCATAATGGGATGGATTGCATCCATCATTTCCTATTACTTTATGGTCAGAATCATTACGATTCAAAATGTTGGCTCTTTTGGGGAAGCCAGGGTGACAATCTGCTGGAATAATAATCTTTTAAAATTGTAATTGAAATAAAATGTAAAGAAAATTCTAGAGAGAAACATGATCAGGAAATAATGTCAACAAGTTCCTTAGACAATGCCATAATCGGCATGAGCAAAGCCAATTTAGAACTCTTTGAGTTCAGTTCTCACAGTCATAATATTTCAACAATAACTATATTTTCACCTTAGCTTTGTTTTCTGACTTAGTTCAAGCTTTGGAGCTTGAAGATTAATCTGTATCCCTCTGCTTGACTTCTTTAAAATTTTCCCATTATTTTTTTCTGTCTGGCTTCTCCAAACATTCTTGTTGCTCTCCATTCCCTCATGGGCAATATTTTCCCCCTCTAAATCTATTTCTTCCTTCTATTGAAACTGGAATTCATTAACATATGTTTTATATTTAATTGGTAACATAACATTTTGCTGTCAATAATGCTAATTTAGGCATATTGTTTTCAAATCATGTGCATTCTTCTTAGATAAAAGCAATTTATCATCCATACAAAAAGATGGATGTAGCTAAGTCACTATTTAAATGTTCTGAACAGTTGGAGAGCTTGAGATGCTAGGAAAACATTTTAAATGGGAGCCAGTGTAGGCCAATGAGCTCGGGTAATTGGTGATTTGGTGCGGGTTAGGATATGCGAAGCTAGTTTTTGGATCAGCTGAAGTTTATGGAGAATGGGGGATGAGAGGCTGGCAGAGAGAGCATTGGCAAAATGGAATCTGAAGGTGAAAAAGGCAAGGGTAAAGGTTTCAGCGTCAGATGGGCTGTAGCTTGGCAGAGATGGGCGACTTGTTTAACTACATTATAACTTATCCCAATAGGACAAGCAGGGACTGATATTTCTGTGGGTTTATGGACAGGAAAATAAATGGTTAACTTTGTGTGAGGGATTTGAGACACATCCCAATGTACAAAGGAAGCCTGTGTGCAATTCTATGCTTGAGTTAGAAGATACTTTGCTTTGCAAACACAGCATGGCACCAAGTTGACTTGATTAAACATGCATAGAGCTTCATCTTTTTTTTAAAAAAAAGTCACCAATTCCCACTAGATTAGAGGCGAGAGTGCAATCACTGAGCCAAGTTGATATGAGTCAACTTACAGCTGTCAGTTTTGCAGTGTTGTTCACTTGGAAACTTTGTTTATTCTGCGTCACTGCTCTTAAAGTTATTGATTTGTGATAAATTTGTTCTCTTTAAACAAAAATTTAAATCAACAGAAAGTTACAAGTTGCAAGCCTTATTAAAAGGCTTCTTCAAAATAAAATGCCAGCCTTGTACATTACAGGGAGTGCCTAAAAGCACACCTAAGGCACAGAAGCAAATTGTTCCCATCTCAGAAATCAATTCATTTGAATGTTTTTGAAGAATCTTTCTTGTTTGTAAATTACCATCTTCATTTCTACTCCTGAGAGAGTTCCCAGTATATTTTGTGTGAGATTTCCGCCAAGATGAAAATACTTCCTTTACAGATGAGGCATAATAATTTTGTTTATGGAATTAGTTTTTCCCTCCATCTCTCCAATCCAACCCTCCTATAGAAACTCTACCACTATTTTGTTCTCTCCTCTGATTTACAAATGTTGGCCTCCTAAAAAATATCCTGACCCAGGCCTTCTATGATGAAGTGAATCAGGCAAGCATTTGAATCAGCACTTAAAGTAAAGTTACTGTTTCCTTTTACTTACACCATCATTCCTTTTATCATTTAATCTCTCCCGCCTTTCGCAGACTTTCCCTTTTGTTCTCTCCTCCTGCCACTCCTTTCCTTACCTCTGCACTTGCTTAAAACTTGTTGCATCCCGACTTTTTCCAGTTTTGAAGAAACATTATTGACCTGAAACATCTACTCTTTTTTTCCTGGTACCACCCTTGCCTCTGAACCACAAGGCTCTGGGTTCAAGTCGCACTCCAGGCCTTAAGCACAAAAATCAAGGCTGACACTCCAATGCAGCACTGAGAAGGTTGCATTGTTGGAGGTACCATCTTTCAGATGAGACATTAAATTGAGGCTATCACGGCTTGCTTATCTCCACAATCACCACACCCTCAACTTCTCTCTTCTCTCCCCCCCCCCCCCCCACCACCACCTTAAACCAGCTTATATTTTTCCTTTCTCCTAACTATGCTTCAGTTCTGCCGAAGGGCCGTGAAGGCTCGAAACGTTAACTGATTTCTTCTCCACCGATGCTGCCAGACCTGCTGAGTTTTTCCAGGTAATTCTGTTTTTGTTTTGTATTAAATTGAGGACCCATCTGCATGCTGAGGTGGATGTAAAAGATCCCAAGGCACTATTTCGAAGGAGAGCAGGGGAGCTTTCCCTTGTGCCTTGGCCAATGTTTGTCTTTCAATTATCATCACTGGTCATTATCACACTGCTGTTTGTGAGAATTTGCTGAACGCAAATTAGCTGCTGTGTTTCCTACATTACGTCACTGCAGTACAACAATTACTACACTTCAAAAAGTACTTACTTGGCTGTAAAGTACTTTGAGACACCCGGTGGTCATGAAAAACAGGATATAAATGCATGTCTCTCTCTCTCTCTATTCTCTCATCTCACTCCCTGTCCCGGCAGTAGTTTTCCTTTGTATTTAAAAACACTGATTACAAACATGCATAATCGCTACTGAAGTAATGTTGACCGAAATCTTCTTTACAAGCCATTTCTTCCATTTTTGGAGAAGTTGCTTTGTTACTACAGCACCACCTGGTGACAGTTGGCCTCAGCTTATTGAATTGGAGATCTGTAATTAACTAAAAGTGAAGATTTGTTTTCAGTTACCCTTGATCAAGGCTCTGAAACCATATTTGCCAATGATCTTAAGTTATAAAAAAACAGAAAATACCATAAACTGAGAAAGGGCCGACACCAAAACCATTAACCTCCTCTTTTCAGATGCTGATGTGTCATTCCAGCATTTTCTGCAGTTCTGTCACCAACTTCATTTAGTCATAAATTCACTTAGATGACTACATTTTGTCTAAATTAAGCATTTTGTTATTGCTACTGCCACATTATTTGTGAGTCATTTCATTTAGTAATGTTTAGTGTTATCTTTATTGATGATTGCTTCTGGAAATCTAGTCTGGCTACAGTTGATAAAACTCCTTGGTTGTGTTTGTTTATAATGATCAGTGGGTATTGTGTTGATCAGATTAGTTTGTTTCAGCATGAGAAAGAGTTTTGCAGTTCATTCTGTGACCAAGCTATGCAGTTCTTTCCTACTGTGAAATAATACTCTGATTAGAGGACCATTGCTACAAAGTTTAAAACATACTGCTGGAGATGCAAAAGCTGGAAATGCACAACAAATCAGTCAGCAACTGTGGAGAAAGTGTTTTGTATTTCAGGTTCAACATTTATGTGACCAAGTTCCGAGGGCATTGGGGATCGGCAACAAATACTGGCCTTGCCAGTGACGCTCACATTCCATGAAAGCAAGAAAAGTCCTAGAAGGCTGTGCACACTTGCAACATAGATTATCTACATCACTGCTAACCTGTTGTGTTTGCAAAGCACAACAGCATCTTATCTCTCAAGCATAGAATTGCTGGCAAGCTTCACTTTGCGCCTTTACCTGAGCCCCAAATCTCTTACCTAATGGAGTGAAAACCTTTTGAGAGCTGGTTGAATGCATTAGTGAGATTGATGAAGGCAATGGTCTTCTTTGTTCACCATGTTTCTCTTGCAGCTGCTGGACTCAGAATTGTCAGTTGTAGATCTTGAAACCACAAAAGGACCCAGGGTAGCTGTATTCAGCCAAGATCTGCAGTCTTACAGGGCAACAGGACAAATACTTTCCCACAGTGCTCAGCAGGAAAATGCCTCGATATTTGTTGCAATTGTTGTGGTCACCCTTGTTCTCATACAGGGTCACAGTGTTTGCGTCACATATATCCTGGGGAACTGCCCCTTCCCTCCAGCAGAGACAGAGAAGATAGTGCAGATGCTGTCGGAGTGCGGGTTTCCCGTGCTTGATGAGTTCAGACGGTATAGCATCAGCACCTGGATTTTTGCCCATAGCAAGTGAGTCAATAACTTTGCTAAGCACCTCTACTGTGTGTTCAATATCCAGCTCTGCCATGACAGGCAGGCTTTCCATGGTGTCTAAGCCTTCCTCGGTGACAGTGTCCTCCCTATAATACAGCTCAAAGTAGAGTCCATCTCTCCAGCTGTTTATTACAATCAGTGATGACCACCTCTTTGTTTTCAATAGAGCCGTTTTCTTTGTTAATGGACCTGTTGCCTTTTTTATCCCTTCATACATACCCCAAGCATTCCCTGTGTCAAAGGACATCTGGATATTCTGGCTAAGTTGTAGCTAGTTATTGTCGCACCACTCAGCAGTTTGTTGGACTTTACTTTGAATGGCTCTTAGTGCATTCCAAGATTTTTTTGCTTGGATCTCTCTTGTAATTAATGAGAGTGGCCAACCTGGCTTCAATGACAAGTTCAATTACAGTGAAATCAGCCTTGAATCAGTCAGCATTTTAGCGCTTTTGCTTTCCAAATGTTGAGAATGCAGTACCTTGAAGTATGTTCAATTTTGCTCCTGCACTCTGTATGGGAATGCTAGAGAGCGCCTCTTCAATAGAGTCGTAGAACTGATGGTTTTTATTTGGGTAGACAGTGTGGCTGAAGCTGATACAAGGTCGGTGAGGATGGCTGACATTGACACAAGGATGGAATTTCTGCTTTGAATGAAAAAGCTTCAAGGGTTGCATTCTAACCCTGGTACCCACTGGAGAGTAATCTGTATCACATCCAATGCTGTGGTAGCTGCATGTGTTGAGAATGCTGTTCAGAGAGTCATACCTGGTGATGATCAGATCCAGCTGGTGCCAATGCCCTGACCTTGGTTGTCTCCAGGATGCCTTGTGCATGGTTTGTTCTTAAAGAAGGTTTTAGTTGCACAAAGCTCATGGTAGCAGCAAAGCTCAAGCATTCTCTATTCACTCTCATTTATCTCTCCCAGGCCATGATATCCAAGGTGAGAGGGCCGTGTCTCATGGTCTGCACCCACTCGTGTTGAAATGCCCCAGACGGTAAAGATGTTCTGACTTAGGGATTCTGCTGATAGCAATCTTAAGCCTCTAATAGAACTTGTAGAGCACAGTTTTGGAGCGTAGATACTCCTGAGATTAACTAGCCTTGTTTTAGTTGAGAGGGAGGTGGAGAGAACGCGTTCTGAACCATATGTTTGGGGCAGGGTGGGAGTGCAGGCCTATCATTGAGAGGAGCGAGTTCCTTACAACAAAGCCTACACCTTGTTCATGTGGTTCCTTTGAACTCTTCCTCTGCCAGATGAATGTGTAACGTTTTGCTTTCAGTAATCTGCTCTCGGTAAGCCTGGTTTCTTGAGGGAAGCTATGTCAACATTCAGCCTGTCAAGTTCAGTGGTTATCATGGCTGTATTGTGTGCATTATGGATCTGCTGCAAGTCGTCTGTTAATCCTGTGCACATGGTCCTAACATTCCAGCTTGCCATTCAAAGTGTTGGCATCTTCTTCAAAAAGAAAAAATGCCAGAAAAACTCGTCTGACAGCATCTGTGGAGAGAAAGATAGAGTTAACATTTCGAGTCTGTATGACTCTTCTTCAGAGCTTTTCTTTTTGAGTCATATGGACTCGAAACGTTAACTCTATCTTTCTCTCCACAGATGCTGTCAGACCTGCTGAGCTTTTCCAGAATTTTTTCTTTTTTGTTTCAGATTTCCAGCATCCGCAGTATTTTGTTTTTAGATTATGTTTGCATCTTCTATTTGTTTCTTTTGTTTGTTCGCTTGCTGCGAAGGATTGCATCCACTTGTTGAGCAGAAACTCTAAGCTCCAAGCATCCATTGAAGCAGATGGACCGTGGCAGGTCAGTGCGTTAGTAGTCTCGGGCTGCTTAACTTGAGGTGGGCGGTGGCTGTACAGTGGGACATGACTGTCCCTCCCACCATTGGAGACAGCTCGTAGCACCCATTCTCTATGCCAGTCGAGTTGGGCTTATCACTGGTAACTGCTGTCTTCTGTGTTGTGTTAACGTTCTGCAGTGAAACTGGAGCGTCCTTTCCAGGGTGCAAGCCTGGACAAAATTTATGGACACCTTTGGCTGCCCAAATGTCAGGGTCGCCCTCTTGATCTCCTGAGTTGAGTCCAAAGGAATGCAAAGCACTACGTTTTGCACTGGCTCATTTGCAGGAGTTGCTGAAAAGATGACATATTTAGACATCAGGCAGCCTTTGGGCTCCACTCCAGATCTTTTGTCAATGTTTACTCCCTTAGCCTTTAACTCTCCCGATGTATCCACAAGGCACTAGAGCTATTCAGCGATAGTTGGGAGTTTGGATTATGAGTGCCAGGGCATGTCCACATGCCAGGTCTGCGGGCCAGACCTCCTCTGAGTGCTTCTGAAGCTTTAGCCTGAGATGCAAGGCTCTCAGCTTTCATTTGTTGTCACAAGGAGGCACAGCTGAGGACTTGCCAATGGAGTTGCTGAATACTGACCCAGAGAAACTTATACACTGGGATCTCTTTGCATTGCTGAAAGCCAACTATGTAGGCTGAAAAAGAGAAGCAAGCTCTTTCTCTAGAATTAATAAGTTACCAAGACCGATTGGGATGCATTAAGGATGCTGAGGGATGTAAGGGTGGAAATTTGCAGAGGTGCTGACCATAATCTTCCAATCTTCCTTAGATATGGGGGTGGTGCCAGAGGACGGTAAAATTGCAAATATTATACCCTTGTATGAAAGAAGGTGTAGAGATAAACCCAGCAACTACAGGCCAGTAAATGTAATCTTAGTGATGGGAACGCTTTTAGAAATGATTATCCAAGACAAAATTGACAGCCACTTAGAGAAGTTGAGATTATTTGGAGAAAGCCAACATAGACTTGTTAATGGCAAACTCTGTTTAACTAATTTGATTGAGTTTTCTTTTGATAAGGTAATATAATGGATTGATGAGTGTAAAACAAGGAAACTATGATGAACTTTAATAAAAACCTGGCTCTGCCTCAACTGGAATATTATGAGCAGTCCTGGGCACTGCACTTTAGGTAGGATGTGAAGGTATGAGAGAGGATGCAGAAAAAATTATGAGAATGGCTCGAAGGATGAGGGGCTTCAGTTCTGTGAATAGATTGGAAGTTGAAAAGAGATTTGATAGAAGTGTTTAAAATCATGAGAGGTCTATCCAGCGCAGAAAGAGAGAAACTGTATGCATTGGTGGAAAGGTCGAGAACCAGAGGACACTGAATTCAGGTGGTTGACAAAAGAAGCGATGGCAACACAAGAAAAACATTTTTTGCATAGCAAGTGATTTGGATCTGGAATGCACTGCCTGAGAGTGTGATGGAGGCAATGACAATTGTAACTTTCAAAAGGGGATTGGAGAAATTCCTGAAGGGAGAAAATTTGCAAGGCTACTCGAAAAGAATGGGCGAGTGGGGCTAGATGAGTTATTCTTGCAGAGAGTTGCCATGGACATGATGGGCTGAAAGGCCTTTTCTGTCCTGTAGCCATTCTCTGATATATAAAATATATATATATATATATATAAAAAGCTTTTGCCCTAGTACAGATCCAATGGTTTGCCTCAAAATCCAAACATTTTTGTCAACAGTTTATTTTGTAAAACCTTGTTGAATGGCTTCTATAGGCCAGAAATATAAATATATATTATATGTGCTATATAAATAACATGCACAGGCACTTCTTCGTCTACCATATTTAATACTGCTTCAAAACATTCAACCAAGTTCGTTAGTCATGATTTACCTTTTGTATCGCTGAGAAAAGACATTTTGTGGAAGCACTCATCAGGACAATTGCAAGAATACCAATGTCAGGGGAAGCAAAAGCTATATACTGTATGAGAAGATAGTGCTGATTGGTAGAGGCGTTGCCATAGAAAATGCACCAGCTAATGGTGACCGGCATTTAACTACCAAGCATTGTTTGAAATTTTAAATCAGACAGCTTGACTCTGGTTAAGGCATTGTCCTGAGGAATGAACTAGCGAGTGACTATCACATATTTTGTTTAGCTAAAACAGGCACAATGCGTGTACATGTTCTTTCTGCCTGCAAAGAACAGGGCCCTGTATATTAATATATGTGGTTTCCAGTACATGCAAATGTGCCACTCTGCAAGACTGACTGACAATTGGTTGTCAGCGTAATTTTTGGCACACTGAGGATTATTTAGCAAACGTTGTCCAATTGCAGAATCACAACTAATGTTGGACACTGTGTTTTGAGTTTTGCAAGCATGCGCTGGTTGGGTACGGCCTGTACCTTGCCTGTTGCGAACAGCAGAAGGGAAATGCTGTTTGATACGATCCACCAGTTTTTGGGACATATGGCCTACATATCTAGCATCACACTGGCACTGAAATTCATATACCATATTACTCATTTGTGTGATAGGCAAAGCATCTTTTTGGCTTGACGGCAGCATCCTGTTAGTGGCGAACACCACTCGTGTTGCTGTTGCATAGTAGCGACGTGAAACAGCTAGTTTAAAATATTTTTGACCAACTCGGACATACACATCGGTAAACCTGATAAAGGAACAGGAATAGTCATTCTTAACAAGCGTGATTATATCAACAAAATGCATGCCATTCTAAATGACGGGTCCAAATTTATATCCATTGGACCTGCCGCTCAACATGACTGGACAGCCTTGCTCGAAAGTAAGCTAAAAAACATGCTTGACAGGGCCCTCAACTGTGTCCGGCCCATCTCCCGCTCATCCGCCCTCACACCTTCCTCTCCCTCCCAGAACCATGATAGGGTCCCCCTTGTCCTCACTTATCACCCCACCAGCCTCCACATTCCAAGGATCATCCTCCGCCATTTCCGCCAACTCCAGCATGATGCCACCACCAAACACATCTTCTCTTCACCCCCCATGGCGGCATTCTGCAGGGATCGTTCCTTCCAGGACACCCTGGCCCACTCCTCCATCACCCCCTATACCTCAACCCCCTCCCACGGCACCTTCCCATGCAACCGCAGAATGTGCAACACCTGCCCCTTTACTTCCCCCCTCCTCACCGCCCAAGGGCCCAAACACTCCTTTCAAGTGAAGCAGCATTTCACTTGCACTTCCCTCAATTTAACCTACTGCATTCGCTGCTCCCAATGCGGTCTCCTCTACATTGGAGAGGCCAAACACAGACTGGGTGACCACTTTGTGGAACATCACCCAGACCTCCCTGTCGCTTGCCATTTCAACACACCACCCTGCTCTCATGCCGACATGTCTGTCCTTGGCCTGCTGCAATGTTCCAGTGAAGCTCAACGCAAAGTGGAGGAACAGCACCTCATCTTCCGACTAGGCACTTTACAGCCTTCCGGACTTAACATTTGAGTTCAACAACTTCAGATCATGAACTCTCTCCTCCATCCCCACCCACTTTCCGATCCCCCTTTTTCCAATAATTTATCATTGTAAAAAAAAATATTTTTCTTTTCCCATCTATTTCCATTATTTTAAAATTTACTTCCATCCATTGTTTTATCTCCACCTTTTAGCCTATTTCGATCCCTTCCCCCCACCCCACCCCCACTAGGGCTAACTGTCACTTGCTCGTCCTGCTTTCTACCCTTAATGTCACCATTAGCACATTCCTCAGCTAATATCACCACCGTCAACACCCTTTTGTCCTTTTGGCAATGACATCTTTGGCAATCGCTTCTTTGCCTCCACCTATCACTGGCCCCCTATCCAGCTCTACCTGACCCACCCCCCTCAACCAGCTTATATTTCACCTCATTTCTATTTTTCCTTAGTTCTGATGAAGAGTTGTATGGACTCGAAATGGTAACTGTATTCCTCTCCGCAGGTGCTGTCAGACCTGCTGAGTTTTTCCAGCTATTTTTGTTTTTATTAAAAAACATGCTTGCTGGACTTATGTAAGAGCAATGAGCTGCCGCATGACATATATGACATGGTTCATCCTCATGGCTCACTGCATCCACCTATGTATGGGTTGCCCAAGACACACACAAGTGATGTTCTTTGTGTCCTATCTTACCTATGACCAAAGGTAAAAGCAGAGTCAGACAGATTCGGAAAAAAAATTTCTCCACAGATGCTATTAGACCTGCTGAGTGTTTTTGGCATTTTCTGTTTTTGTTATCTATGACTGGTTCTGCACAGCATGAATTGGCGAAATAGTTGGGGGAGTTGTTAAAACCAGTTTTGAACAAGTTTTCCAGATACACGGTGAAGGATTCCTTCACATTTGCAAATGCCACACAGGACTTGCATATCTATAGCAATGCTGTGTCCAAGCGCTTATTTGACATTGCTAGTCTATTCACCAATGTTCCACTTAAGGAAGCTGTAGATGTTTGCGCTGTGGCACTATATCATGGTGATCTAGACCCACCACCATTGCTTGAATCAGTATGCATTGAGCTTATGAGCTTGGCAACTCATGCAGTTAAGTTCAGCTTTAACCATCCATGCATGCTCAAATAGATGTTGTTGCCATGGGATCCCCTTTAGGCCCAGCTGTCTTAAACATCTTTGTTGGGTTCCATGAGAAATGTGTTTTCAAAGGAATGACACCTAACCTCCTACCACTTGCATATTTCCGATATGTGGAAGATACGTTTGCTATATCGAAATCCGTAGCAGCATGTAATAATTTCTGGATATGTCTTAATGGGCTCCATCCTGCAATCAAATTCACCTTTGAAATGGAGCAGTGAAATAAACTCCCCTTCGTTGACGCACTAGTTGAGAAATCTGCCAGAGGTTTCTCTACCACGGTCTACTGCAAGCCTACCTTCACTGGTCAATACGTGCATCAGGATTCTTGCAGTTCCACAGGCTATAAGATTGGCAACCTCATAAATGGGGCCCAAGCCATTTTCTCACCATGCAAACTTGATGCTGAAGTAGGGCGCATCAAAGACGTCCTGCGGGATAATGGCTACCCTGATTCACATCATTTCACAGTATTTTTTTACTTCGTTAATGGGCTAGGCCAGCATTTATTATCCATCCCTAATTGCCCTTGAGAACAGAGTGGCTTGCTAGGACATTTCAGAGGATATTTAAGAGTCAACCACATTGCTTTGGGTCTGGAGTCACATGTAGGCCAGACCAGGTAAAGACGCAGATTTCCTTCTCTTCAGGACATGAGTGAACCAGATGGGTTTTTATGACAATTGACAACGGTTTATGTTTAATTCCAGATTTTTTAAAAATTGAAATCAAATTTCACCATCTGCCATGGTGGGTTTTGAATGGGGTCCCCAGAGCATTACCCTGGGTCTCTGGATTACTAGTCCAGTGACAATACCACTAACTGCTGTCCCCCCTATATATCG
This sequence comes from Cetorhinus maximus, assembly GCF_964194155.1. Lineage (NCBI taxonomy): Eukaryota > Metazoa > Chordata > Chondrichthyes > Lamniformes > Cetorhinidae > Cetorhinus > Cetorhinus maximus. Next base: position 154,062,210 of record NC_135881.1, read on the forward strand.
CACATTCACGAACGGGCCTAAGGCTGTCATTACCCTGGAAGGGCAAGGAATCTGGAAAAGGTGAAATTAGCTGTCACTATGCAGTATCAACACAAGTGGTACTCGCCACTAACCCGTATGCTGCTGTCAAGCCAAAAAGACCTTCTGCCTATCACACAAATGAGTAATGTGGTATATGAATTTCAGTGCCAGTATGATGCTAGGTATGTGTGTCGTACGTCCCAAAGACTGGTGGATCGTATCAAACAGCATGCCCCTTCTGCTGTTCACAATGGGCAAGGTATAGACCGTACCCAACCAGCACGTGCTTGCAAAATTCAAAACAGTGTCAAACATTAGTTGTGATTCCACAATTGGACAACATTTGCTAAATAATCCTCTGTGCTAAAAATTATGCTGGCAACCAATTTAAGATTGTCAGTCGGGCTTGCAGTGTGGCACGGTTGCATGTACTGGAAGCTTCATATATTAATACACAGGGCCCTGTTCTTTGCAGACAGAAAGAACATTGCACCTGTTTTAGCTGAGCAAAATAAGTGATAGCCATTCTCTGTTTCATTCCTCAGGGTAATGCCTTAACCGATCAGAGTCAAGCTGCCTGATTTAAAATTAGATGCTCACAACTGGTTTATTTGCTTATGACAGTGAACATAGTACATGAAGCATTGCTGGCAAGTTTACTAGTACATTGGGACCTTGCTCCACACCTCAGGAGACTGCGTTACAATGGGGCCCTGATGTGTTTGGTGGGAAAAAAATCTAGCTGGGTATAAAAGATAGAGATACATTCATGTTTTTGTTTCCTAGATTAGCAACATTTCCTCCCAGGCAAGGAAGATGTATATGTAATGGACCCACTCATTGCGGTGTCTTTTGTTGGTGCTGAGTGTTCAGACTTACACATATATACACAATCCAGTAGGGGTTAATGGACAACCAGCAGTAGCGCTAGCAGGCTTGCCTCTTTCCCAACAGGGGTGTAGAGGTCAACTGAAATGCCTTTACTGCTGCCACAGCAGAACTCAGTTACTGAGCTGGAAGCTTTCATGCTGAGCATGGTTCGATACCACATTGGACAAATTCTATTTAAAACAAAGTTTGAGTCCAAGACAGACCCATGTTATACAGAGTACCACACCACAGCAAACTGTTATAGCAGGGTCCCAGTGTAGAATCAATGTTAAAAGTCTTTGTCACTAACTTTAAAAAAAATATATCAAATTTGCTTCCAAATGTGTATGGTTCCTAGAATATTTTTTAAATATTAAAAGTATACATGCTGCTCTTTCCCTTTGTCATGCTTGGTGAAGGTATGTTCTATTTATAATTTCAAACATGGACTGTGTTTCTGTGGAAGCTTCTGGAATTGTCTTTTATATTTTAAAATGGACCGTGCTCACAAAGGTGGCTAAGGTGGCTGCTGAGAGGTCAGGTGACCTTTGCTTATTCAACAGACTATCTCATGCTTCTGGAAAGTTCTAATTGAATCACCCTGGGTGGGTGGCCACCTCCTGGGATCAACATATCCAGACTGCACCCCTCTGGAATTCACACCTGCCATTGTTCAAAGCTTATTCCAAACATGGAATCAGTGGGCTCCTAGACTCTATCTCTCCAAGTTTGCAATTTAACAAAAGACCCCTCACCAGAACTATTACCTGAAATGTTGACTATGTTTCTCTGCACAGATGCTGCCTGACCTGCTGAGTATTTCCAGCATTTTCAGTTTTTATTTCGGATTTCCAGCAGCTGCACTATTTTGCTTTTGTATGAACTAATTGAAGGTAATCCTGTGTTTTACTTGCACACTCGCTGTTTCTTTCTCCATTACTCTAAACCTAGTTCTCATTAAATCCATTCCTTTTGTGGCATAATTTAAATTAGGAGCTCATTATGTAAGGAATTATGCAAATTCCACCCTGTCATTCTATAGAGCACAAGCATGTTGCAAAAGTGTAGCATGTAGTCCATAATTAAACTAAGATGAAAACTTTCTGTATTTAATGTGAAAACCGAGATCTTTTAGCAAAAACTGTTCAAATTTTCTTGTGTATTCTCAAAATTTCTATAATAATTGCTAGTTCAATATAGAAAGTTAACATTTTCGTATAAAAACAGTAGCTCCTGTTGAGAGTTAGCAACACTTTTGTACAATTGATATTGTGTTGCGGAGTTCCGCTGAATGATACCAGGAAATATAGACGCATTCTTTTCTTGTTTAGAACACATACACCAATGCAGATAAACTCCTGGAAGCAGCAGAGCAATTGGCTCAGACTGGGGAGTGTGACCCTGAAGAGATTTACCAGGCAGCCCATCAACTGGAAGATCGGATTCAGGACTTTGTGAGAAGAGTGGAGCAGCGGAAGATCCTATTGGATATGTCGGTCTCTTTTCATACTCATGTCAAGGAGGTGAGGCAACGTTTTATTTTCCATTAAGTAAATTCGTTCAGTATATTGAAAATTCCACTTCTGCACAAACGTCCTGTTGACATTTTCCGTTAGAAATTTCTGTGACCAGATTGGTAATGGAAATTGTCTCTGGAAACATATCCTGTGGACATGAATTGTGACACTGTTTGGCTGGTGGTGTTAATGGTCAGGGAACTGCGTCCAGTCTGCTGACTGGGATCTTAAACAATATTTTGAGTAGAAATATGGGTCTGCAGGATGAGAAGCTGGTGGGACCAGGGCTTTTTGTGAATTAGCATTGATTGTTACTAACAAGGAAATTCCTGGAAGAATGCTTGTCTCTTTAACATGCTCTTAAGTGTTAAAGTCATTGATGAGCTATTGCCTTGGTAGAATTTGGCTGGATAGCTATTTAGGCCAGGAATCCTCTAATTTTGGATGTTTCTACCTGACTGGGATCTCATTCTAAATTAGGAAGTCCAGTGCCTGCATCCTCCTTAGTGAATTAGGAGAGAGGGAGTTTTGCTCTCTAGCCATCCTGCTCAAAATAGTTAGCCTGGTGTGTCAGAGGAGTTTTTTCTACTCCTGTTGACAATGGCTGTTTATTTAATCTCTTGCTTGTGCCAGGGTTTGCTTGTTGCTCTCTGTTCAGAAATTTTATGGCATTGGCTCTACTTCAGCTGGGGTTGTTGTCCTCCTTCTGAAGAAAGCAGTAATCTTTGCTGGGACCAGTGATTACTTTTCTGTCTTAAATAGGTGCAGGACTTCCCTTTTCAACTGCTTAGTCAGAAAGTTCCCTAATGTTCTGGGGAAGATTAGTTCAGGTGCCCTATTTGAGAATAATTTCCTGGAGCTTCTGGGTGGGTTCTCAGAGGTGAGTTCATTTCAGGACTTTTGTTGGACTTGAATGGTTTTCTAGCCACATTCCTTAATGACATGTTGTGGGGAGGAAGTATGTTCTGTAATTAAATGTTTTGATTCTCTCAGGTAATTTCTGCCAAGAATTGGAATCAGAATGTGAAGCTTTTATCTTAGGTACTTAACTAATTCATCCTGAAACTCTAGGGCTGGTTTTCGTTTTCTTGAGATTATTTTGCATCTGGTGTGTGATGGACAAAATGCGAACTAGCCGTATAAAAATCAATTTTTATTGAAGTTAGAGAATATGGTGTGCCTCACTGGTCTTTGATGTCCTGTTGTTTCTCTTTCTGCTGAGGTCTGCCAGAAGCTAACAAAAGTTCTATCAGTATAGCTGACTGAAAGGTACTGATGCATCCTGGAACACTGCACATGCTGAATTGGCACAATCCAAATTTAGTTTACAAAGTCATAGCTCTGGGTAAAAACATCATGTGCAAGTCCAAGCTTTTTATTTGTTTTTGGGAGGTGAGCATTGCTGGCAAGGACAGCATTTATTGCCATGCCTAATTGCCCTTGAGAAGATGGTGGCTCACACCTTCTTGGACTGCTGCAGTCAATGTGGTGTAGGTACACCCTCCTGTTAGGGAAGGAGTTCCAGAATTTTGACCCAGCGACAGCGGAGGAACAGCAATATAGTTCCAAGTCAGGATGGTGTGTGGCTTGGAGGCGAACTTGTAAGTAATGGTATTCTCAAGCATCTGTAACCCTTGTCCTTCTAGGCAGTAGACGTTGTGCATTTGGAAGGTTCTGTTTAAAGACCTTGGCAAGTTGTTGCAATGCATCATGTTGATAGTATACATTGCTTTTATTGTACATTGGTGGTGGAGGGAGTGAATGTTTAAGGTGCTGGATGAAGTACCAATCAAATGGGCTGTTTTGTGTTGATAGTGTCAAGCTTCTTGAGAGTTGCTGGAACTGCACCCACTCAGGAAATTGAGAGTATTCCATCACATGCCTGACTTGTGCCTATTAGATGGTGGGTAATGCTTTGGGGAGTCAGGAGAAGTTACCCACTGCTGACTTCCCAGTCTCTGAACTGCTTATGTAGCACAGTATTTATATGGCTGGTACAGTTAAGTTTCTGATTAATGGTAACTCCCAGGATGTTGTTGATGGGAGATTCAGTGATGGTAATGCTGTTGATTGTTGAGGGCAAATGGTTAGATTCACTTTTGTGGCAAAAATATTACTTGTCACTTTCTTCTCAAGCCTGAATGTTATTCAGATCTTGCTGCATATGGAAACAGGCTGCTTCAGTACCTGAGGAGTTGTAAATAGTACTGAACAGTGTGCAATCATCAGCGAACGTTCCCACTTCTGACCTTATGTTGGAGGGAAGGTCATTGATGAAACAGCTGAAGGTGGTTGGGTTGAGGACGCTACCCTGAGGAACTCCTGTAGTGATGTCATGGAGCTGAGATGACTGACCTCCAACAACCACAACCATCTTCCTTTGCGCTAGGTATCACTCCAGCCAATGGAGAGTTCCCACCCCCCCACCGATTCCCATTGACTCTAGTTTTGCTAGGGCTCATTGATGCCACACTTGGTCAAATGCTGCCTTGATGTCAAGGACAGTCACTCTCACCTCACCTCGGAAGTTCAGCTCTTTTGTCCATGTATGGACCAAGGCTTTAATGAGGCAAGGAGCTGTGGCCCTGGCAGAACTACTACTGCTCTGGAAGGGAATCATGCTCAGGGGAGGGGTTGTGGGGTCAGTAAACAGGAACCTGTGGTGGGGTGGCCAAAGGTTTAAATTGGTAGTTGGTCAGATCAGGGCAGTAAAGAAATGGGGAAGCATTTACACCATTGTAAACCACTGACCTCTGTGGGTTGGGGGCAGGGTGGTGGGGGAGAATTTAAATTGACCTTGTGACTTTCAAGTTATAATTCCAAACACTTGTTTAATGGTATTTTGTTTTGTTCTATAATGGCGGTGGTAGCCTCCTGAATTTTAAGATGATGGTTTGCGCTCTGGTGGTCAACTCTGTTTTGAGTGTTACCTGGTGTGGATCAAGAGCTCTACTCAGGCATGGCAGTCTCTGCCATATTTGCTGAAGAGGAAGATAGTGCACTGAGATGGTGCATGATTCACTGGTCTCTGTTTTCTCTGGGCCCTTTCCTCACCCAGCTGGGTTTTTGTTTTCTGCTCGCCTCTTCCAATATTTCCTCAAACAGCCTTACCTCCAGAGGTCATGGCCTCCATCGATTGTCTTCCAGTTGTCAGTGTCAAAGTCCACCCTCTTCATATCTCACTTGCAGGTGTCCTTGTAGTGGAAGTATGGAGGTTGAAGAAGTCATGACTCAGTGGTTAGTCTTTGGGTGACCGTCATCCATCTGATAAACATGACAAAGCTAGGGCAGACATTGTTGGCTTAGCAATGAGTGTATGCTGATGGAATTAGCCTGTTCCAGGATCTCTGTGTTGGTGACCCTGTCCTGCCAAGAGATACCAAGGATACGTCTGAGACAGCAAAGGTGAAAATTGTTCAGCCTTTTTTCCTGCCTAGCATATATTGCCCAAGTACCACCACAGTAGAGGAGTGCACTGAGGATGAAGGCCTGGTAAACCCGCAGTTTAGTGCACTCAGCCATGTTTCTGTTGTTCCACTTTCTCTTACCCAGCCTGGACATGACAGCTGCAGCTTTTGATATGCATATGTTGATTTCAGCATCAAGTGGCATTGCTGGTGAGTGTGGAGCCTAGATATGTGAAGCTATCAACAACACCCAGCATTATGTTGTTATATTAATGTTCTATAATAAGTTGTACAATTCTAGTCACGATGTTCATTCTACTGTGCATGTTAAGTTATTATTTTAATAATCAGTGGTTGAGGTGTCTGGAGTTACAAAGTGAAGTGATGAGAGATGAAAGGGAGTACAACATAATTGGGCGAAGGAGAAACGTGATGCAGATTTTCATTTAAAACAGCTGAGTGTATTTTAAATTTATTACTTTTAGTTATGGATCTTAGGGATGTGTGGATGTTGGAGGAGAGCTGAATTGAGCTCAGCTGTGAGTGTTTGCTGTCAACCTGCTAATGTAAAGAATTGTCTTGGATGAACAATGCGAGGGCTACTGACACAGTCACTCAGCACCTGACCTCATTACAGCCTTGGTTCGAACATGGACAAAAGAGCTGAATTCCAGAGGTGAGGTGAGAGTGACTGCCCTTGACATCAAGGCAGCATTTGACTGAGTGTGGCATCAAGGAGCCCTAGCAAAACTGGAGTCAATGGGAATCAGGGGGAAAACTCTCCGCTGGTTGGAGTGATACCTAGCACAAAGGAAAATTATTGTGGTTGTTGGAGGTCAATCATCTCAGTTCCAGGACATCGCTGCAGAAGCTCCTCAGGGTAGTATCCTAGGCCCAAACAACTTCAGCTGCTTCAACAATGACCTTCCTTCCATCATAAGATCAGAAGTGGGGACCTTCACTGATGATTCAACAACATTCAGCACCATTCGTGACTCCTCAGATACTGAAGCAGCCCATGTCCAAACGCAGCAAGACCTGGACAACATCCAGGCTTGGGTTGTCAAGTGGCAAGTAATATTCACGCCACATAAGTGCCAGGCAATGACCATCTCCAACAAGAGAAAACCTAACCATCATCCCTTGACACTCAATGGTATTACCATCACTGAATCCCCCACTATCAACATCCTGGGGGTTACCATTGACCAGAAGCTGAACTGGACTAACCATATAAATAAGGTGGCTACAAGAGCAGGTCAGAGGCTAGGAATCCTGTGGCACGTAACTCACCTCCTGACTCCCCAAAGCCTGTCCACCATCTACAAGGCCTAAGCCAGGAGTGTGATGGAATACTCTCCAGTTGCCTGGATGAGTGCAGCTCCCACAACACCCAAGAAGCTTGACACCATTCAGGACAAAGAAGCCCACTTGATTGGCATCCCTTCCACAAACATTCACTACCTCCACCACTGAAGCACAGTGGCAGCAGTGTGTATCATCTACGAGATGCATTGCAGAAACTCACCACGTCTCCTTAGACAGCACCTTCCAAACCCACGACCGGTAGCATCTAGAAGGACAAGAGTAGTAGACACATGGGAACACCACACCTGGAAGTTCCCCTCCAAGCCACTCAACATCCTGACTTGGGAATATATCACCGTTCCTTCATTGTAGGTGGGTCAAAATCCTGGAACTCCCTAACAGCACTGTGGATGTACCCACATCACATAGACTGCAGCGGTTCAAGAAGGAAGCTCACCAACACCACCTCAAGGGCAATTAGGGATGGGCAATAAATGCTGGCCTAGCCACCGATGCCCCACACCCTGTAAATGAATCAATAAAAACAGTGGAACCCCAGCAAAGTGCCCTCAGAATTTCTAAAAAGAAAATAAGCCAAAAAATGGTAAATGAGGACAAATTGTATCATCATTCTTCTGAAGCTAGTTCTGAAATTTAGTACATTTCAAAACCATCATGGTGTGTGTATGTCTCTAACTTTAAAGGTCTGCTGGGTTGACTAGTGACAGTCACTAAAATGAGAAGTTGCAGTAGACTTTCTCCCACCCACATCACAGATAATGTGGCTTTTGGCCATCAGCTAGCAGGAAATTAAGAGTACATTGAAGAAACACCCTTCCCTTCCTATCATGGACATTGCATTGCAGTTTATTAGGAATTTGGCAGAATGGGACGTTTGAGCCTTGATTATAGCAATTCATGATGTTGCAATTTGACACACCATACTGTGACCTTGGCTGCCCAAATTTTAAGTATGCTGACAGCTTTTCAGAGTAGTGTGAAGCTTTACATTTTAATTTGTTATTTGGTGGGAATTTTTTTTTCCAAAGCTGCTCCCTTTGTTACATCTCCACGTAATCTCAACAGTTTAACCATGACTATGAGCTTGAACCTCATAAGGTGAGTATATTGATTTAATAGCAGCAGCAATGCATTTCTAGCTGTTGTAAAAAGTCCATCAATAGATCACTTCGCAGTAAATTTTAAGTGGAAAGCCATTGCTCATTGTGTTTGACTGCAAAAAAAGCAGGCAATACAACGGAATAGGCCTGTTTTTTAAGAAATCTGATGACTGGTCACTCGTCCACCTGCAAAAAATCCTAACCTAATGTGGTAAGAACTCACTTCAATTGGACCTTTTTTCCCCCTCAAATCTGTTCTCAATCACATTGTTAATGTTTTGTCTGTGTGTGTTTGCTGTTTTGCAGCTCTGGACGTGGCTGGAGGATTTACAGAAGGAGCTTCTGGACGATGTGTATGCTGAATCTGTGGAGGCAGTGCAGGATTTGATCAAACGCTTTGGGCAGCAGCAGCAGACCACCCTGCAAGTGACAGTGAATGTCATCAAAGAAGGGGAGGATCTAATCCAACAGTTGAGGTTGGCAATCAGATTGTTACAAACTTTAGGATTGTCACTGTCTCATTTAGTTCGAACTCCCTGTTCCTGATCTCAATTTGCACAGCTAAATTCCCCCCTCTTGTCCTAGTGGCAGGATTAGAGATGGGTGAAAAACGACGCTTAGGTTTCTGTCACTGGGATAACGAGGCTGTTATAGCGGTGTAAACTTGGAGAGTTAGCACAGAGGTAGCAGTCTCCCAGAATTTTTGCTAAATGAACAATGGTAAAAATCTAGCTTATTGCAGAAGTTAAGTATATTCCTTTTGAGACTGAACTGTAGCATGAGAGTGAGAAATGTGGTTCAAAAATAGAATCTTTCTTTGGGATGCTAAAACAAATCCCACCATGGCAGCTGGGGGAATTTAAATTTAATTATTAGAGCTGGAATAAAAAGCTAGTCTTAGTAATGATAAGACCATAAGACATAGGAGCAGAAATTAGGCCATTCGGCCCATCGAGTCTGCTCCGCCATTCAATCATGGCTGATAAGTTTCTCAACCCCATTCTCCCGCCTTCTCCCCGTAACCTTTGATTCCCTTACTAATCAAGAACCTATCTATCTCGGTCTTAAATACACTTTCTGGAGGTCAACAAGTATGTGACAAAATGATGATTACAAAACTACCAGATTGTCATAAAAGCCCATCTGGTTCGCTAATATCCTTCAGGGAAAGATATCTGCAGTCCTTACCTGGTTTGGCTTAGTTGTAACTCCAGATCCACAGCAATGTGGTCTTAACTGCCCCCTGAAAAGGCCTAGCAAGCCACTCAGTTATGTCAAACAGCTACAGACCAGTTAAATAAGAATAAAGCTGCATGGACCACTTGGCACTGATCTCTGCACTGGAAACAATAAAGATGCCTCCGGTCTAGTCGACCCTGCAAAGCCCTCTACCCTAGCGTCAAGGGTCTTGTACCAAAATTGGGAGAGCTGTCCCACAGATGAGTCAAGCAACAGCCTAACATAGTCATGCTCACCGAATCATACTCAATGTACCAGACTCCTCTACCATCCACTCAGCACTTCTGGGTGATGATGGCTCCAAATACTTCAATCTTGTCTTTTGTGCTGATGTGCTGGACTCTGCTGTCATTGAGGTCAGGAATGTTTCTAGAGCCACCTCCTCCATTTATGACCAGATGTGGCAGGATTGCAGAATTTAGGTCTGATCTGTTGGTTGTGGAATCATCTAACTTTGCATGTAGCATGCTACTTCCGCTGTTTAGCATGTAGTCCTTTATTGTAGCTTCACCAGGCTGGCATCTCATTTTTAGGTATGCCTGGTGCTGCTAATGAATGGGCAGTTTGCATCTCAAAGGGGCTGGGACGCATCCTCACAGGGGGTTTTGCTAGTGCTGTTGAGAAGGGTTTAAACTAGTTTGGTAAGTGAATAGGAATCTAAGAGTAGATTCAGAAGGGAGGGGCAAAAAGTTGGAAATGGAAGGCAGAAAATTAGTAAGCGTTTTGGAAAACAGGGAAAACAAATGCTGGAAAATAGTCAACAATGGAGTTTGACAGGGTTTTATATATATATATATATATATATATATATATACTTCAATGGAAGGTATTAAGGTGAATAAGGCAGATGAGCTGAGAACACAGATTGACGTGTGGGAGTATTATGTTTTGGCTATTATGGAGACATTGCTGAAAGAAAGGCTGGAATGGCAGCTCAACATTCCTGTTTACAGGGTTTTCAGTTGAGAAAGAGAGGGGGATAAAAAATAGGAGGGCAGGGTCACAATATTGATTAAATAAATAATTATGGCTGAGAGGAGGGATGATATGAGAGAAAGATCATCAAATGAGGCCAAATGGGTTGAACTGAAGAAGGAAAAAGGGGCAATCACACTACTGGGAATGTACTATGGATGACCAAACAGTCAGAGGGTGATGGAAGAGCAAATACAGAGGCAAATCTCTGAGAATTGCAAAAACAATAGGGCAGTAATAATGGAGGATTTCAAATATCCTAATATGAATGGCGATAGAAAGGCACAAAGGGAGCAGAATTTGTAAAATGCATTCAGGAGAACCTTTTTAGCTGGTAAGCTAGTACCTAGCAAACCCAACAATATAATGGATGGTTCTAGACTTGGTTTTAGAGAATGAAGCTGGGCAGGTGGAGGGGCTATCAGTTGGGGAGCACTTTAGTGGAAGTGATAATTCAGTTTTTAAATTACCTTTTGGGAGTTGTGAGCGTCACTGGCAAGACCAACATTTGTCGCCCTTTCCTGATTGCCTTTGAAAAGGTGGCGGTGAGGCACCTTCTTGAACTGCTGCAGCCCATCTGGTGTATGTATACCTACAGTTTTGTTAGGAAAGGAGTTCTAGGATTTTGACCCAGCAGCAGTAGAGGAATAGCCATATAGGTCCAAGTCAGGATAGTGTGTGACTTGGAAGGGGAACTTGCAGGTGGTGGTGTTCCCATGTGTCTGCTGCCCTTGTCCTTCTGGGTGGTAGAGGTCACAGGTTTGGAAGGTGTTGTTGAAGGAACTGTGGTGAGTTGTTGCAGTACATCTTGCAAATGGTACACATTGCTGCCGCTGTGTATCAGTGATGAAGGGAGTGAATTTTTAAGGCGGTAGATTGGGTGCCGATCAAGCAGGCTGCTTTGACCTTGATTGTGTCAAGCTTCCTGATTGTTGTTGGAACCTTACTCATCCAGGCAAGTGGAGAGTGTTCCATCACACTCCTGACCTGTGCCTTGTAGATGGTGGACAGGCTTTGGGGACTGCGGGGTAAGTTACTCACTGCAGAATTCTGAGCTTCTGACCTGCTTTTGTAGCCACATTTTACATGGCTAGTCCAGTTAAATTACTGAATAATGGTAACCCCTCCAGGGTGTTGATAGTGGGGGACTCAGCGATGGTAATGCCTTTGAATGTTATGGGGATTTGGTTAGATTCTCTTTTCTGTGGAGATAGTCATTGCCTGACACTTTAGAGTAGTTATGGAAAAGGATAAAGATAGACCAGGAATAAAAGCCCTCAATTGGGGTTAAGCTAATTTTACTAAACCGGGATGTGATTTATTTAAAGTGGACTGGAAGAGCAGGGGAGGTGATGGTGTAGTGGTATTGTCACTGGAATTGTAATCCAGAGACCCAGGATACCTGAGGACCTGGGTTCGAATTCCATCACAGCAGACGGTGAAATTTGAATTCAATAAAAATCTGGAAGTCAGATGATGACTGATGTCATTTAGTCCTTTGATGTCCTTACCTGCCTACATGTGTCTCCAGACTATCCAGATACTAATCCATAGCCTCCTGGATGTCAAGGAAAAATGCCAAGGTCTCTCTATTGCAGAAAACCTAGAGGAGTATAAAAAATGTTGGGCGTAAAAGGAAAGTAGGAAAGCGAAGAGAGGGCATGAAAACAATATTGTCAAGTAAACCCCAAAGATTTTTTGGGGACCACAAGGGTAACCTGAGTGTGGTTGCAGAAGACGTTGGTGTGGCTCTTAATGAATACTTTGTTTTCACAAAAGGGAGAGACAATACAGATCTTGGGATCAAGGAGCAGCAGTGTGAACTATTCGACAAAATTAAAATAGTGAGAGAGATAGAATTAAGGCATGCAGTTCTGGTCACTGCACTATAGGAAACGTGATTACACTGGAGGGGGCACTGGGGACATTAATGATGATGTTGTCTGGGCTGGTGATTTTTAGTTGTGAGGAAAGATTGGATAGGCTGGGGTTGTTTTCTTTGGAACAGAGGAGGCTGAGATGACCGAATTGAAATGAATAAAATTGAAGGTCCAGATAGAATGGATAGGAAGGCACTATTACCCTTAGTTGAGGGGTCCAAAACCAGGATGCGTGATTTAGGGTAAGCGATAGGAGGTTTAGAGGGGATTCAAGGGAAATTTTTTTCACCAGGGGTGGTGGGAATCTGAAACTCTCTGCTTGAAAGGGTGGCGGAGGCAAAATCCCATATAACATTGAAAAATACTTGGATATGCACTTGAAGGGCCCTAACTCACAAGGCAACGGAATAGAGGTGTAATATGGGATTAGGCTGGATTGCACTTGTCAACTGGCAAGGAACAATGGGACAAACGGCCTCCTTCTGTGCTGTAAATTTCTATGATTCTGTGAAGTCAGAGTGTGATGGAATACTCTCCACTTGCCCAAATGAGTGCAGCTCCAACAACATTCAGGAAGCTCCGCACCATCCAGGACAAAAGAGCTTGCTTGATCAGCGCCCCATTCAGCGCCTTAAAACATTTACTTCCCGCAACCAAGGGCACATAGCAGCAGTAATGTGTACCATCAACAAAATGCACCACAGGAACGCGACTAGGCTGCTTCAACAGTTGCTTTCAAACCTGCAACTTCCAACACCTGGAAGAACAAGAGCACGTATGAACACCACCACCTGCAAGCTCCCCTCCAAGCCACACACCATCTTGACTTGAAGTTAAATCGCTGCTCCTTTACTGTCGCTGAGTCAAAAACCTGGAATTTCCTCGCTAACAGCAATGTAGGTGTATCTGCACCAGATAGACTGCAGCAGCTCAAGAAGGCGACTCACCACTACCTTTTCAAGGGCATTGGGGATGGACAACAAATGTTGTACTCCCATACCATGAGCAATTTTAAAAAAAATCTGTAATATATATATCTTGGCAAACTCAGTTGGGCATGCATGCAGTCCTGGAGTCAGGCTTAGGGAGAGAAAATTAATCATCCCATCCTACTTTTGTACATACTTCAGCAGAATGGCAGAGGCCTAGGAATAAGTCATTTATGTATTTATGCCTCATCTGACCACTAGTGTTTACCTCTCAGTCAGCTGTGAGTTTATGCTATGTAAGGTACTTGGTGTGCAGAGATGAATCAAATGGGGGCTAAAAGGAAACAGCCCAAATATTGGAAACCTGAAATAAAAATAAAATTGCTAGAAAGGCCCAATGGCTCCTGTCTCGCCTCTTTGATTGAGCTGATGTGTATTTTCAGCATTTTTTTTGTTTTAATTTTCATAAGGGGAGCGGGATTGCATTTTTCTTGAAAAAAAATAAATCTTAAAGACAGCATCCTTCTTTTAGTCTAAAATAAATTAAAAACTTGAAGTTAAAGGCAATTATCAGGTTTTGGAAATCTCGATTGCCAAAACACAGTTGCAGTTGTATTCAGTTGCAGATGTGATCTGAATGCTTTGATTTTAATTCCATTTTGTAACCACTGTTCCCTCTGATATATGAAAGATCATACTAACAGTAAGCTGGTGGCAGAGTTAAATTGTCACATATGAGAATATAGGATAAATGATTGTTTGGAACAAATCCTATGTTATGTAAAAATTCATAAGGTTTCATGGGCAGTACATTTTGTGTGCAGTCATACTTTAAAAAAAACGCAGTTGATGTATGATGTACTTTTCTTCAGTAAGATTTGTGACAAAAATAACAACATAACCTTTCCTTGATCAGAAATGGATGGTATGCCTCATTAATAATATTGCCATCAAGAATTTGTTCCTTTTCGTAATGCTAAAATGGGAAGCTTGCTCTCTTTCATCTCATGTCTTCTGTGATCAAGCACGAGAGATTTTGTTTTGTATCTCTATACCATTATTTCACACTGTTACTCAGGCATGATCTGAAGAAGCACATGCTTTCCATTTTAATAATACCATGCACAGAAACAGTATTCTTTATGGATTCAGGTCTTGCTGAGTCAGTTGTTCTCAACCAGTGCAGCAACAATGGGATTTGACTAAAGTCATCTTAAATCAGTGGCCCATGGTTCTGAGTGTCTTGCATTCAATGAATTTGGACAGTATCATTCCACTTGTTTATAGGCATGGGTCTAGAGCATAATACTGTCATTTTGCACTTCACTTTGTCATAGGATAGCTGATATGGGAAGTTGAAAAATGACACACAGTAGAAGGTGCTCTGTTAAGGTTAGGGCTGAGGCACATAATTGGGGCAGAGTTGAGAGAATTAGACTCTGCATTTAATTTTGCCACACCTGAATGGAAGAAGCTAGTTGCCTCAGATAGAAGGGAATAGAATAATACAATGCAGAAAGAGGCTATCCATCCCATCAAGTCTGCACTAGATCTTTAAAAGAACCATCCACTTAATCTCACTCTTTAGCCATGCCTCTGAAAATTTTTCTCCCTCCAAGTCTTCCCATTCTCCATTTTGAAAGCTGGCAATGCTTCTGTATCCACCACCCTATAAGTTCACTCCAAATTCTAATCACATGTTGTGCAAAAAATGCTTTTTCTTCATACCGCTTCTGGTTTTTTCGGCAATCATCTTAAAATTGTGCTCTCTGGTTATCGACCTTTCAACCGTGGAAACTATTTCCTTTTAAACATTTCATGATTATAAACACCTCTATCAAATCTCCTCTTATTTTCTGCCTTTTCTGCTCTCAGGAAAACAACCCCAGCTTCCAGAATCAGTTCACACAACTGTAATCCCTCATGCCTGAATAATTGGATGATTAAAAGTTTTTAATGCTTTTATCTCCCTACAGATTTTATAAATATAAAATACAGGATGTTACTATTTTTATTTCAGCATCGAGAATGGCTTCTTAACTAATATTTGATGCACTAGTGAATCTTAACAGTAAAATGTGTACTTGGCAGATGCAGCAATAATCTTGACTATAATGCACCATTGGGTATTAAAGTTATTTTAATTTTTTGTATCATTTAGTTTGTCTTTGGTCCAGAATATTTTGTGTTAAGGATGAAAGGGGTCTCCTTATCCAGTTACTTATAGTCAGGTGATTGGAGGATGAGAGTTTTTATGACAGCTGCTTAATGCAAGTTGTGAGCTGTGGTGGAGGCAGTTCAGAGGAGGTTTACTAGATTGAGACCTGGAACGAGCGGGTTGTCTTATGAGGATAGATTGGACAGACTGAGCTTGTTTCCAGTGGAGTTTAGAAGAGTCAGTGGTGACTTAATTGAAGTATATAAGATCC
This sequence comes from Cetorhinus maximus, assembly GCF_964194155.1. NCBI lineage: Eukaryota > Metazoa > Chordata > Chondrichthyes > Lamniformes > Cetorhinidae > Cetorhinus > Cetorhinus maximus. Next base: position 154,077,906 of record NC_135881.1, read on the forward strand.
TGAATGGTCTTGACAAGGTGGACGTGGAAAGCATGTTTTCGCTTGTGGGTGAGTCCAGAGCTAGCCTTATAGGGCAAAGATGAGAATTTTTTTCTGAGGGTTGTGTGACTTTGGAACTCTCCGTCTCAGAAAGCGATGGAAGCAGGGCCACTGAATTGTTAAAAATTATTCGTTCATGAGATTTGGGCATCGCTGGCTAGGCCAGCATTTATTACCCACCCCTAATTGCCCTTGTTCAGAGGGCATTTAAGAGTCAACCACATTGCTGTGGGTCTGGAGTCACATGTAGGCCAGACCAGGTAAGGACGACAGATTTCCTTCTCTAAAGGACATTAGTGAACTACATGGATTTTTACAACAATCAACAATGGTTTCATAGATATAAAAGCAAAGAACTGCGGATGCTGGAAATCCAAAACAAAAACAAAAACAGAAATACCTGGAAAACCTCAGCAGGTCTGGCAGCATCGGTGGAGAAGAGCACAGTTGACGTTTCGAGTCCTCATGACCCTTCAACAGAACTAAATAAAAATAGGAAAGGGGTGAAATATAAGCTAGTTTAGGGGGGTGGGGGGTGGGTGTTGTAACAAGAAGAGCTAGCTCTTCTTGTCCCAACCACCCCCCGCCCCCCTTAAACCAGCTTATATTTCACCCCTTTCCTATTTTTATTTAGTTCTGTTGAAGGGTCATGAGGACTCGAAACGTCAACTGTGCTCTTCTCCACCGATGCTGCCAGACCTGCTGAGTTTTTCTAGGTGTTTTTGTTTTTGTAACAATGGTTACATGGTCATCATTAGATTTTTAATTCCAGTTTTTTTATTGAATTCAAATTCCACCATCTGCCGTGTCAGGATTTGAACCCAGGCACCCAGAGCATTAATAGTCCAGCAACAATATCACTACGCCATTAGCAGATGTAGATAGATTCTTGTTGGGCAAGGGTATCAAAGGTTATCGGGGGTAGATGGGAATGTGGAACTCGAAGCACAAACAGATCAGCCATGATCTTATTGAATGGTGGAGCAGGCTCGAGGGGCTGAGTGGCCTACTTCTCCTATTCCGTTTGCTCGTATCCTACATTCAAACACCCATGCCTTATGATAAAGTAGTTTTGATTTGGTTGTTATCTCCTCACCTGGAATAAATTCTATCAGGTCATATGGATACATGCTACTGATGGGGAGACATAAAAGAAATACCACAAAAGTATTGCCATATATGTTGGAAAATTGCCAGTGTGCATGGTACCTTGAGGTATGATGCCGACAGTTAAGGCTCTCGCTTTCAGCGCACATTTATTTAAGTTAGCCCTCTTAGCTTAAATTTGTGAGATAATTATTTCTCTCTGCCGCATAAACAGCATCCTCACCATCTACTGTTTTGTTAAAATTTGTATTTTTGTTGATTTTGACATGCAGTAGCTGGTTTTCCTCTGACTAATGAATGTATGTTCACCTATTTCCAGTGCATTACATAACAGGAAAAATAACCATTTGCAATTGATGAAAGCTTCTGGTCATGGGTCCAGCAGTAGCATGAGGAGGTAGAGGTTGGACATTGTTGTGCCTGTTGTACAGATGTAAAATAATTGCAATGAGGGCCATTCTTGGGGGCAGCATCCCACACCAGATTCACGTTAGAGGTATGGTAGCTACCATATTGGCACAAGCAGCCGCTCAGGCACTTGTAGCGGCAATGTAATGGCTGATGGTGTTGTTCGAGGGATAGACAATGGCTAGTACCCTGGAGACACATCTCCTGCTCCTTTCTGAAACCGTGCCATGGAATCTTCCTCGTTCACCTGAGAGGGCAGACTAGTCCCCAGTTCAGCGCTTCATTTGAAAGGTGACACCTCTGATAGTGCTGAGGGAGTGCTGCACTACACTGGTGAGCCTGTTCAGATCTCTGAGCCCGTGTCTTGGAGCAGGATGCAAGCTTCTGATCTAGAGGCGAGAGTGCTGCCAACTGTGCCACAGCTGACACTCTGATAAGCAGAATAGGTTCTGGGCTTTCATTTCTCAGGATTCTTCAGTGGTTGCTAAAGCCCAAGCAGGAACTACTAAAAAATAATTTTGAATAAAAAGATCCAGTGAAGATAAGAGCAACGTTAGTGAGGACTGCTGGTGGCCTGCAATTGTCTTTGCTCCCATTGTCCATCCTTTCTCATTAATAAACAGAATTTTTCTTTTGTAAGTTACAGTGCATTACCCATTTGAAATAAGATTGTATTTATATCTTACTGATAGGGCAATAGGGTGCTAAGTTGAAAATTCAACAAGTTAATTGACTTCTAAGTAACAACTTCAAAGGATTTAAAGGTTTTTGTTTGTAAAATGAACCAGGAATTCAACCAGAAACGAATCAGTCATTGTGTGTATTACCTGTTGCAATTACCTTACTGTAATTTTCTTGCTAGGGATTCTGCTATTTCAAGCAACAAGACTCCACACAACAGCTCCATTAATCATATAGAGAGTGTTCTTCAGCAGCTGGATGAAGCCCAGGCTCAGATGGAAGATCTTTTTCAGGAGCGCAAGATCAAACTGGATCTCTTCCTTCAGCTCCGAGTATTTGAACGGGATGCAATAGATGTAAGTGTCACATGGAGGAAAACATAGGTTTTCTTAAACATCTGCTTTATCTTATAGATCTATGAAGTTCTTGGAGTGATTATTTCCATGCTGTTATTTCTTAGGTTTCCTTCCTTCTTTGATAGAAAGGTACATTGCATTTATTCTGCTGTACATGTCATCTCCTCCACCACAAGGCAGGTAGAGGGCACTGATGCACCCCTGCCGTTGCTGCATTCTAGCATAGCACATGCAGATCACACCATTGTCACTATTTATCACAACAATTGGATAAAATTCTCACAACTCCATTTAATTGACTTAGTAATCAAAGGTTCAACAGGATTGCAGTCACATTTACCAGTTCTTCAAATCGTTTGAGAAGATTTTATTGCAAAGTGGGTAATCCTGAATATTTAATTGACTGTCAATTTTGCGGTGAAATTCTGTTGAATTCATCACACCCATTGTCACTTGTTATTACAACAAATACAAATTGAGAGTTATGATACCAGAAATTTTGTGATATACTTTCTCTGAATCATGATGCTAGCAACTATTGTGACAATATGCAGCATTGATGTCACAGTAATTGCTGAATTCAGTGAAATGCTGTATTCATTACCTTCATGCTGAAAAAAAAAACAAATCCAATCTCTTAACGAAAATATTCTCACATTCAATAAATAATCCTACTTTAAAAAGATCAGAGAGTTCAAAGCACATTGTTCTTCCATTTCTTTGGTTTTGCCTATCACTTCCAGCTGTAAGACTTCCAACTCTCAATCCTATCATGTGCAAGAAGTGTGCAAGCGTAGTTTCTCTTGCTGTGTTTCATTTATCCCCGATCTCTCTTTACTCTAGAATTAGCTATTGTTAGTCAAAGTTTTCTCCGAGGTCAAAAATCTCAAGTTTCTCTAGCCTTAAATAATTCCCAGACTGCTTTAATTTCCATTCTCCTATGCATCAATCAACAACAACAATTATTATCTTCTGTGCTATTTCTGTTCCACCTCTGAGCCCTTTCTGTGCTTGTCTCAGTAAATGCATATAGGAATCAAATGGGTGCTTTTAAAAATAACTTGCATTCCCAAATAAGTAAAGGAATTCGATCATTAAGCCAGTTTACGAATTCTTAGATTTGATACTAGTTGTCCCGTTTTAAGGGCCTTATCCAAATCGATTGAACATTGGAAAAATAACATTGTTTTAATCTGAAATTAATCCAATTTAGGCTCATATCACACTCCAATAACATTTGGGGAAATTAATTTCTGATATATCCCTCAAATAATTATCTTCCTGCACTCCAAAAGAAACTGTAGTGATATGTTTTTGCATCAGGAGAAGCAGCTACAAACAAATCCTAGTCTTTAACATTATATCTGCTTTATTACCAGAGCTGAATTTTCTCATAGCTTTATTCTGCATACATCTAGCACTGGCAATAATAAGTGGTTTAAAAAAATTACAACTAAGGGATTCAACAACTTTTGATACTGAAGAGAATTGCTCTCAACTTTATTGATGCACTTAGATTAATGGAATGACCAATCATAATATGGTTTTACTAATTAGTTGTCACTTTAAAAGCAGCAGTAACACCATAATTTTGGCTGTTGTCAGCACCGATTAGTATGTCTTTCATGAGCATAATAAAGTTTCCCCTTGGCCTGGATGCATGGCAAGAGCATGTGTTTACGTATGGCTTAATCCATTAAAAAAAACACTTCACATGGATGAGATAATAATCTGCACTGCCTGTTCTTAAAAGCTGAGTTTTGGTGATTACTGTTTTAAAGGTTCTAATGAACTGTTGCTAGGCAACTGAATGATCAAATTTCAATTGGTCATTTTCTTCATTCATGAGGATGAATTGTTAGCATGGATTTTTATCTGATGGTCAAGTTCATATTTCCGCTAAGATTGTTGTGGGTTAATATACTACCAAATGACATCAACACTGTGAAACTTCTACAATCATATATTTTGTTTTGCACATTTTCAACGATCCAGTTTGGAACTACACATGTAAGTGTAGTGATGTGCAACTAGTAATCTCCAGTAGAAATCAGGGCATGCTAACAAAACAAGTAGAAAGATTGAAAAGGGAATCAGTTTTATTTTTCCTTGTAGCGATGGAGAATGAACATATTTTGCGTATCATCCCTAGTCGCCTGTGGGTCTTTGCTTTCTGCAGTTGCTCAGAAAATGGCTTATTCTGAAGGGACAATGGTCAATATCTGTTTTATCCATTACCTTTATCTTTGTCCTTTCACTTCTCCCCCCAGTGCTGTAGCTGCAAAAAACAAACAATGGCTATAGCTTTGCCTACTAAGTTCAAGGGAAAAGAGAACAGATTGCATGATATTTTAGGAGCAATACCAAATGAAGGGCATTTTCTTAATAGTATTCAAAATGATGTAATGTTGCTAATAGCATAGAAAGTAAATCTGACCCTGATATAATCAAAATATCATGACAAGAAAATCGCAGGTTTATAATCCCTGGTTTCTGTCAAATCAAACCTTATAATTGGCTTTAATACCTTGAATTAGTCAAGCTTTCCACTCCCAATGGTGACTTTTCTTAGAAAATACATGTGTTTGAATGTTGGGCTAGGCCACAATTCAGTTCTGGTGCCCTCTACCATCAAATAGTTTGCCAATATACACTGTCTACTAACTTAATAAGAATGTTGATAATAGGTGATATGCTAGAGGGCACCCAGTTTGTGAGGAACTATGCTGCAACAAAAGTTAATTATTGCATCAGAAGATGGGGGAAAAATTGGAAAGGAAGATGAAATACAGTAACAATTTAACACTTCAAAGTTACTGTGTACATGTTAAAATTTGTGCTAATAACTAGAATCGAGAAATATTTTCAATCAATTTCTGTTGGTGAGTAATTTGAGTTGTGCTGCCTTTCAGAATAGTACCGTAATTTCACAAAACTAACTCTCATAGGTTATACAAAATGAACCATCCAATTTGTCTGGTTGCAGTTCAGGTTACAAATGTTCGGGTTATAAATGTGACTCTTTTTGCAGAAGGTTGGCCAGTTCCAATTTCCTTACAGTTCACAGGTAAGAATTTGTAAGTGTGGCAATGGATTCAACTGTGTTTGTATGTGTAATCAGGTGATTGTGAAGTCCATCTGCAAGGGCGAGTGAATCGGTGTTTGTTGTGAGTCTATGTAAATATGAATTAGCAGTCAGTGTCTATTTATAGAATTTATAGAAAATTATGGATTATTGGAAGTAATTCTTAGAGTGGCATTGGGCTAAATATCCTTTTGACATTGAGGTTAATTTTTCAACTTTATTGCAACAACCTGGGATGTGGATTGCCCATCTTTTATTGATTTTAATGGACAATGGTCAGCTGATCTACTCCATTAGGTAACCAACAGGGATGGGAGGTGGAAAATGACCCCCTTTGTGTTCAATTATTTCTGTAACCCTAGATCCCAAATCCAGTAGTGTTATTTTTGCCACGTGTTTGTGTAGTTCATTAAATAAGATTAGTTAGAAATGCTGGGATAGGTATAAGACTCAAGTCGATAGGTTTTACCACAGATTTGCTACATAGCTAATGGAAAAATATGACCATCTGCGTCTTGTACTGCAGAATTTAGGGCAGAGAGCATGTCTGTACAGGCAAGACTTGGGATTTTAAAAAATTATATACATAATAGAATTGAAATTGAGTTTGTCTCTATTGTAGTGAAGGTTATTTTGTGAAATTACGGTAGTTTATAAAAGGTGACATTTTTATAATTTAGATAGCACAGAGCCAAATCTCAACAATGAAATGATTACTTTGAAAATTCAGCTTCTGTTAATGGCCAATGATCCTAACATTGACCTTGATAAATGAATGTTAGTGCAATTTAAATGAAACTGTTTCAACTGAGAACTGATAAATTATCTGTTTTGGCCTGATTATCTTGAGACTGAGCAAATGTATAAATGAATGCTGCAATAATTGATGTTTTTTTAACTGAATTTCTGATTAATTTAATTGTTAATCTTTCTTCTGTTTTTGCCTTAAAATATTGTATATTGAAGCTCAGTATTCATTCATCTATTTTCTCTGAATACAGAACATTACATTTGCAACATTGTTACATATTAATACTGTATATAAACCTGAGTGTCTGTGACTGTCTTAAGTTTTTGATGCTAAACTGATGTTGTTCATGTTGAAAGTATTCCTTCCTGATGGAGTTTTCATTCAAGTCAGTGCACTAGTTCAGCATAGTTTTCCATAAATTATGATGGCTTGCTTCTTTCAGATCATTTCAGACCTCGAGTCTTGGAATGATGAGCTGTCCCAACAGATGAACGACTTTGACACTGAGGATTTGACCCTTGCTGAACAGAGGTTGCAGCACCACGCTGATAAAGCTCTAACTATGAATAACTTGACTTTTGACGTCATCCATCAGGGGCAGGAATTACTCCAGTATGTGAATGAAGTACAAGCCTCAGGTATGTTCCACAGAGTGTTTTATAACTCCAAACTTGGAGGCTATTTGACTGAGGTTTATAAAATAATGAAGGGACTAGATTGTGTCCACATTGACAAATGTTTTCAATTGTATACTTGACCAGGGGTCACCCTTATATAGGGCTGGATGTGCTAAAGTTATAATGGTGGTAGGCAGACCAGGAGAGCCTTGGAATAGTCAAGTCTAGGGGTGACAAAGGCATACATTAAGGTTTCAGCAGCTGAAGAGCTGAGGAAGGGGCTGAGGCAGCCAACATTATGTAAGTAGTTTTGGTGATGGAGGGTTTAGAAGCTCAGCTCAGGGCCAGATAGGATGTCATGATTGTGAATATTCTGGTTCAACCTCAGGCAGAGACCAGGGAGAGAGAGCTGGGGTTGGTAGATAGGGAACGGGGTTTATAGTGGGGACCGAAGTATAACTTTGGGCTTCCCAATATTTAATGGAATAGTAACTAATTTTATTAGTTGAATAGCAATTATGAAACATGGACATTGCGAGGAACTTACTCTATTAACTAAAACAAAATATACTTTTATAATTTGCTGCAATTTTTCTCTGAGGGTTGCTATGAAAATATATGAAATTGGGCTAACCAGCATGCAAAGGGTAAACTTGAAGCTCTAGTAATTTTGACAGAGGTTTTGTATTATCTCTCCTGCTACAGTTACAACTTGGCTATTTGAATAAGGCACCTGTGCTGGAATAGGTAACAGTTTCCTAGTTACAGATCGTCACAAGTATCTTGTGAGCAAATTAGAAGTTCTTGTTAAACCAATCTGTGATTATGACTTGAGCTTCTACTGAATGAAGAAAACAGCAATGCCCATTTTATTTTGTTATAATTTTTTATATTTTATCATAGTTTAAATGTATTGTGTTTTCCCAGCTGGAAGGATGGCCTGAAGAGCTCCTCCAGTTTTTTACCTGGCCACTAGAAAGTACAGAAAAGTGGCTAGAATGTGTCTCAGATTTTCCCTTCCTGGAGAAAAGTAGCTTATGTGTTGTTGAAACTCAGAAATTGCCATAAATTATAGGTATCAGCTCCCATGTAGATGCCATGGCACAGCATATTGGAAGTTGTGCAAGTTGAAACAGCTTATAGGATTTTCAGTGAGCACGATGTTAACCTGCACTGCCGGACACAGATAGAAATTAGTTCTTGATAAAAGACCAGCCTTTTAGCATGAATTCCTTATTTCAGCAGATTGTTTGGGATAGACAATAAGTCACACTGCTTCTTGACAGGTTTGGAGCATATTAGAGGATTGCTCTTGTGACTCTGTTAACCCTGGTTACAAAGGTGTTGACAAAAAACTTTGAAGTCTTTAGACTATGAATGCTTCCCCTTGGTCAAAGAACAATTTAAATAATTTGTTAAAAGATGAACTAGAAACCTAAATGGTTAATACTGTAACTAGGTGAGGGGTCAATGTTTTGAGGAGAGGAAGCCAGATGTTTAGGAGTGAATAAAATTTTCAAATATGTTTTGTACTTGCTGTTACCCTTTAGGTGTTGAGTTAACCTGTGACAGAGATGTCGATATGGCAACCCGTGTGCAGGACCTCCTGGAATTTCTTCACGAGAAGCAACAGGAACTGGACCTCACCGCAGAGCAGCACCGTCGGCACTTAGAGCAGTGTGTGCAGCTGAGGCACCTACAGGCTGAGGTCAAACAGGTTAGCATTGAGGTTGTTTTGCATGATTATGACTAAAATGTCATAATTTGTTTTTGATGAGAGTGCAGCATTCACGTGGGAGGAAACCAGAAATTGCACATTGTCATAGATTGAGAGTTGCGGTTCTGAGGTTCCGCTATCGGCGCATTGTTTGAGTGCAATAAAGATTCAATTTCTGCACACCTTCACAAGCAATACTAGACCTGGGAACACATGATACTAACATTGGGCAACCATCAATGGGAAAGGGTAATTTTTGTTGCTTAGCACTAATACCCTTATCGTAAAAAAAATGAAAAATTTGGACAGCTATATGTTGTTTATCTTTTTAATCTTCCATGGGATAGCAGTGGATACATGGGAACAACACCACCTGCAATTCCGCTCCAAGTCATAAACCCCACACTGAGAACCATATTAGCATTTCTTTATTGTCCCTGGGTTAAAACCCTGGAAGTCCCTCCCTAACACCACTGTTGCTGTACCTACTGCAGAGGTTCAAGGAGGCAGCTCACCACCACTTCTCAAGGGCAGTTTGAGATTGGCAACAAATGTTGGCCTTGGCCCGACACTCTCATCCTATGAAAGAAAGAACAAAAACAATGGTTGGGCCAAGGATACTACCCTGAGGAGCTCCTGCTGTGATGTCCAGGTGTTGAGATGATTGGCCTTCAACAACCACAAATATATTTTATGCTAGGTATGACTCCAACCAGTGGAGAGTGTTCCTCCGATTCCCATTGATCTCAATTTTGGTGGAGCTACCTTGATGTCAAGGGCACTCAACTCATTTTTGAAATTCAACTCTTTATTTTCCATGTCTGTACCGAGGTTGTATGAGGTTTGTAATGACTATGAGTTCACCATATGTTTCGCAAAGCCATTCCAGTGGTATGAATGAGATTACTCATTTATTGCTAAATCATGGACAGCTTTGGACATTCAAATCCAACTCTTTAGGGGCTCAGCTGAGACTTTCCATTCTGTGAAGGACCCCCCAACTCCATTTGAATCGAATTAAAACCTGGGCGCCACAAGTCATTGTGTATTATACCTGAGCTGGTACAATTTCAATTTTAATGTGGTGTATTCTGCGTGTGTAGGCTCACGTACTTCTAAACTTATGCTCCCATTTATATTTGAGTTTTGCAATGGAGGGCACTTGCATATGTACCTGTTCTCTTGTTGTGAATTTGCATCTTGTTATTAGATCATAATGGTAAATGTGGCAATCTTCATTCTGATACTAAAAGTAAAGGATCAGAAGGAAAATGTAAACACTTTTGTATGTCATGCAGACTAAATTTTAATTAAAATGATCTAAATTACTCTGGAGCTTAATACAAAGCAGTGCATCTTGGTGCTAGTGGTATTAACAGTGAGTTACTGACTCTTCGAATATTATCTTCTACATTCCTCCCTCCCTTTCTCCATTGTTGGTGGATGTGTGTTCAGCTATCTAAACCGCATGACCTGGAATTTCCTTCCTAAATCTCTCTGCCTCCTCATCTCCTGCTCCTACTTTATATCTCTCCTTAAAACACAGCCCTGAGACAACTGAAGCCTCACTGTGCACTATTAGCAATATTTGTATTTCTTGCAGGTACTGGGTTGGATTCGAAATGGAGAATCCATGCTAAATGCAGGCCTCATCACTGCTAGCTCACTTCAGGAAGCTGAGCAGCTACAGCGTGAGCATGAGCAGTTCCAACATGCTATTGAGGTAAGGTAATTTCTAGCAATAATGTGCTGTTATTGCATGATGAAGAACTTAAATGTGTCTCAGAGCAATTTAGAGACTTCCCTCGTCAAATTCTGATACTTGCCTGTTCTAAAGCCATAGTTTGTTTCACACATGGTTTAAGATTATCTTTTTCTCAAAGTGTTGGCTCTGTCAAACAAAAAGAGAATAGTTAAGTTCTTAAAAATAACCGATTTGTTTTTGAGTCCGCATCTGAAAGTACACACTATGTGACTTCCAAACCAAAAGCATTCAGCTTAATACTCAGAATTGCCAGTCTTCAGTTCTCTTGAACCTGGAAAATTTTGTAGAAGTTAGCTAGGATTGTTATGGAGAAACAAACAAGCAAGCTGCTCCATGCCATAATGATGGAGATGGAGGTCATAGAAAAGTCCATCCACACTAAGCCCACACCCCCCCACCCAGCCAGGTAGGCAGGAGTTGGTGGTTATCTGCTCCATCACAAAGACAGTTTGCTACCACCTTTGTTTGTAGTTCAGCCATTCAAACCCTAAATTGTGCCTTTTCTACCTCCACATTTGACTACCCCAATGCACTCCCTATCAGTCTCTAATCTGTCTCTGTCCACACACTGCAGCTCATCCAAATCTCTGCTGATCCAACCTGCTGTTCACCAATTAGCCCTTTCCTCACTGACTTACATTAGCTTCCAGTTCACCAAGATCTCGTTTGAATTTTTGTTCTTGCTTTTAAATGGCCTTGCCTCTTTTTATTCTGTAATCTTCCCCCCTCCAAAATTGTTACCCTGACTCCAGCCTCTTGTAGATCCCCTCTCCTTCTGCCTCACCATGAGTGACTGTGCCTTCAATCACCTATGTCTCAGTTTCTGAATTTCCCCCCGAAACCACTTCAGCTTTCCCCTTTCTGCTCTCTTTTAAGATTCTCCTTAAGGCCCTTCTCTTTGATCTTTCACCACTTTTCTCAAATCTCTGTTTCTTGGCCTTGGTATCTGTGAAAGGTCATAGGACATGTAGAAGTATTCTGTAAATGTTGGTGAGCAGCGGGAAAGAAGATTATTGTGCAAAAATACCTCTGCCATGACAAGAATTATCCAATTAACAAGGTAATTTGCCTAATTCTCATTAGACAGCTGTTTTTCTACATTTATACGGTAGATATTTAAAATATTACCTGAAATCTAAGTTACGTATAAATTAATTCAACAAATTATATATTCCTGTTGGGAACTTGTGTGGCGATAAGTTAAACGATGGGACATCAGCATTTTAATAAGCGACTAAATTAGCTATTGTAGAAACTATTTTTAGAATAATTTAATTTAATAGAAAAGCTCTCAAAGATAAATAATAGTGGTTTGTGGATTGCAAGTTATTTTGTATTTTGATTTCTTCCCTTTTAGTCTCCTCATATCATATATATTATGACAGCTAAGACCTGGAAGAGCTAGCAGACCATTTCAAACTGCAGATCAGAGAATGCATGACTTCAGTTCCCCCACCCCCATTACTGTGAAGAAGCACATGATGACTGATGGGATTGCCAATACTGAGACCACCATGTGGCACTGTGGAGCACAGCATTCCTTCAGGGCCTGGATGTGCCTTGAAATGAGGGCAGCAAGTGGGAAATTATCAGAAATAATGTAGACATGCTATCACTCTTATAACTAACTTTCAAGGGTGCTAATACCAGGAGCAAATTTTGCTGTTTTTACTCAAGTAAATGGAGCTCCACTGATTCTATTTATTCATCAGTGGAATGCATTTGTTCACAGGATTCATACTGCTAAGGAGCTTTTTCTTGTTATCATAGTTTTTTTTTATTCATTCACGAGATGTGGGCTTCACTGGCTGGGCCAGTATTTATTGCCCATCCCTTGTGGCCCTTGAGAAGGTGTTGGTGAACTGCCTTTTTGAGCTGCTGCAGTCCATGTGGTGTAGGTACACCCACAGTGCTGTTAGGAAGTGAGTTCCAGGATTTTGAACCAGTGACAGTGAAGGAACGGCAATATATTTCCAAGTCAGGATGGTGACTGACTTGGTGGGCAACTTCCAAGTGGTGGTGTTCCCAACTATCTGCTGCCCTTGTCCTACTAGATGGTAGTGGTAGTGGTTGTGGGTTTGGAAGGTGCTGCCTATGGAGCCTTGGTGAAATGCTGCAGTGCATCTTGTAGATGGTACACACTGCAGCCACAGTGCGTCAGTGGTGGAGGGAGTGAATGTTTGTGGATGTGGTGTCTATCAAGCAGGCTGGTTTGTCCTGGTCAGTGTCAAGCTTCTTGAGTGTTGTGGGAGCTGCACTCATCCAGGCAACTGGAGAGTTTTCCATCACACTCCTGACTTGTGCCTTGTAGTTGGTGAATAGGCTCTGGGGAGTCAGGAGGTGAGTTACCCGTCGCAGGATTCCTAGCCTCTGACCTGCTCTTGTAGCCATAGTATTTGCATGGCTAGTCCAGTTCACTTTCAGGTCAATGGTAGCTCTCAGGATATCGATAGTGGAGGATTCAGTGATGGTAATGCCATTGAGTGTCATGGGGCGATGATTAGATTCTCTCTTGTTGGAGATGGTCATTGCCTGGCACTTGTGTGGCGTGAATGTTACTTGCCACTTGTCAACCCAAGCCTGGATGTTGTCCAGGTCTTGCTGCATTTGGACATGGACTGCTTCAGTACCTGAGGAGTCATGAATGGTGCTGAACATTTGTGCAATCATCAGTGAACATCCCCGCTTCTGGCCTTACGATGGAGGGAAGGTCATTGATGAAGCAGCTGAAGATGGTTGGGCCTAGGACACTACCCTGAGGAACTCCTGCAGTGGTGTCCTGGAGCTGAATTGACTGACCTCAACCACAACCATCTTCCTTTCTGCTAGGTATGATTCCAACCGGTGGAGAGTTTTCCCCCTGATTCCCATTGACTCCAGCTTTGCTAGGGCTCTTGATACCACATTCGGTCAAATGCTGCCTTGATGTCAAGGGCGGTCACTTTTACCTCACCTCAGGCGTTCAGCTCTTTTGTCCATGTTTGAACCAAGGTTGTAATGAGGTCAGGAGTTGAGTGGCCCTGGTGGAACCCAAACTGGGTTCCAGTGAGCAGGTTATTGCTAAACAAATGCTGCTTGATAGCACTGTTGATGACACCTTCCATAACTTTACTGGTGATCAAGAGTAGACTGATGGTGTGGTAATTGGCCAGGTTGGATTTGTCCTGCTTTTTGTGCACAAGACATACCTGGGCAATTTTCCACATAGCTGCTTAGATGCCAGTGTTGTAGCTGTACTGGAACAGCTTGGCTAGGGACACGGCAAGTTCTGGAGCAAAAGCCTTCACTACTATTGCAGGAATATTGTCAGGGCCCATAGCCTTTACACTATCCAGGGCCTTCAGCTGTTTCTTGATATCACATGGAGTGAATCGAATTGGCTGAAGACTGGCACCTGTGATGCTGGGGCCCTCTGGAGGAGGCCGAGATGGATCATTCACTTGGCACTTCTGGCTGAAGATTGTTGCGAATGTTTCAGCCTTATCTTTCGCACTGATGTGCTGGGCTCCCCATCATTGAGGATGGGGATATTTGTGAAGCCTCCTCTTCCAGTGAGTTGTTTAATTGTCTACCACCATTCACGACTGGATGTGGCAGGACTGCAGAACTTGGACCTGATCTGTTGGTTGTGGAATGACTTAGCTCTGTCTATTACTTGCTGCTTCTGCTGTTTGGCATGCAAGTAGTCCTGTGTTATCACTTCACCGTGTTCACTTTCCAAACCCACGACCACTACCATCTAGAAGGGCAAGGGCAGCAGATAGATGGGAACACCACCACCTGGATGTTCCCCTCCAAGTCACTCATCATCCTGACTTAGAAATATATCGCAGTTCCTCAACTATCGCTGGGTCAAAATCCTGGAACTCCCTTCCTAACAGCACTGTGGATGTACCTACACCGCATGGATTGCAGCGGTTCAAGAAGGCAGCTCACCACCACCTTCTCAAGGGCAACTAGGGATGGGCAATTAATGCTAGCCCAGCCAGCAAAGCTCACATCCTGTGAATGAATAAAAACAAAACACCTTATTTTTAGGTATGCCTGGTGCTGCTTCCTGCACTCTTCATTGAACCAGGGTTGATCTCCTGGCTTGGTGGTAATGGTAGAGTGGGAGTTATGCTGGGCCATTAGATTACAGGTTGTGTTCGAGTATAATTCTGCTACTGCTGATGGCCCACAGTGCCCCATGGATGCCCAATCTTGAGTTGCTAGATCTGTTGGAAATCTGTCTCATTTAGCACTGTGCGGTGGTCAGTTCTGCTGACACTGTCATGACAGATGCATCTGCGGCAGGCAGGTTGGTGAGGATGAGGTCAAGTGTGTTTTTCCCTCTTGTTGGTTCCCTCACCACCTGCCGCAGACCTGGTCTAGCAGCTATGTCCTTTAGAACTCAGCCAGCTCGGTCCGTAATGGTAATGAACGTTGATGTCCCCACCCGGAGTACATTCTGCGCCCTTGTTACCCTCAGTACATCCTCCAAGTGGTGCTCAGCACTGATTCATCAGCTGAGGGGGGGTGGTATATGGTAATCTGCAGGAGGTTTCCTCGCCCATGTTTGACCCGATGCCAGGACCTGGGGTCCGGAGTCGATGTTGAAGACTCCCAAGTCCGACTGACTGTATACCACTGCGCTGCTGCCTCTCACCAGCACGACAGACCTAGGGATGGTGATGGCGGTGTCTGGGACATTTTCTGTAAGATATGATTCCGTGAGGATGACAATGTCAGGCTGCTGCATGACTAGTCTGTGGGACAGCTCTCCCAATTACGACACTAGCTCCCAGATGTTAGTAAGGAGGACTTCGCAGGGTCGCCATTGTTATTTCCAATGCCTAGGTCCATTCATGCCTTTTTTGAGACTTTGTAGCAGTTTGATATAACTGAGTGGCTTGCTTGGCCATTTCAGAGTCAAGCATTGCTGTGGGTCTGGAGTCATATGTAGACCAGGTAAGGACAGCAGATTTCCTTCCCTAAAGGGCATTGGTGAACCAGATGGGTTTTTACTACAATCAACAATGGTTGCATGGTTATCATTAGATTTTTATTGAATTCAAATTCCACCATCTGCCATGGTGAGGTTCGAACCCCAGACCATTACCCTGGGTCTTTGGATTACCAGTCCAGCGATAATACCACTACACCATCGCCTCCCCTCATTTCTCTCCTGATGCTATAGTACTGAAAGCAGTACAAATATATTGGCTATGTAATAGGAATAATCACACACTTACATAGAATACACGGCAAAGAAACTAGTTGACACCCAACTGGCCCATATTGGTGATTATGTTCATATGACCCTTGTCTCACCCTATTTCAGCTCATCCTTTCAAAATATTATTTTATTCCTTTCTCCCTCGTGTTTATCTGGATACCCCTTAAATGCAACTGTGCTGTTCGGACCAACTACTCTGCAATAGCAAATTCATATTCCAACCACCCTATGGGTTAGAATGATCAAGAGGAGGATATTTATTAACAGCAGAGAAACCTTAAATATTGAATTCCATTTTAACTCTGGTAGACATGTGCCTATAACAAAAGAGAAATATAAATATTTTGCACAATAAATTTAATTGATTGTAGTGCAGTGGCTAGATTGTGGATTCTTCGAAGGAAATCAGAGTCAAGGACTTATTAAATGAGTTAGCTGATGATCTTTTCTCTGGAATGTTTTGTTCTTATTTATTCTGTACCTGGTTCAAGCTCTCTTTTAAGAACATTGGTTGTAATTCAATGAACAGCTCAGGTTGCTGAATATTGAGAGGAGTACAAACAAGCTATTTTTGTTTCAGTAATGTACATCTGCTGCTGGTGTTTGGGAGACTAAACTGGTTGGTGGTCATAGCAACTGATAGTTTAATTCTCTGTAGCTGTGGGAACGCTTGTTAACAGCTTGGATGAGGAGACCTGGAAGTTGGCGTTATCCACACCACAGGAGCCTTCACATTTCCCTAGTTTTTTTCTTCCCATCCTTTTTCTCATGTTTTCCACAGTGCACACCTGGCTGAGGGAAGCAGACCAGTGGCCTACTATAAGATTTCTGCTGATGCATGTTTTGATCTCTGAGCTAGGAGGTGAATTTCAGCATCATTTGATGACTTGCCTCCTGATATTTGCCTGTTGTCTTGTTTACTTTACACCTTTATCCAACTTACAACTGAAATCAGGAACTCATTGACTTATTATCTAGGGAATAGTGGGAAATGGTCAATTGGTTCTCAAGCTTTCAGATAAAAAGCGATAGAATTCTGGCATCAGCTGCTAAAAACTGGCAATACAATGTGGAAACTACTGGATAAGCATTTTGTTTTCAGTTCCATCTGACAACAGCCTGACTCTCCCCCTCCCCATACTGACTAATCTCATCAACCTGTACTTTTTTGAACTACAGCTGAACAAACTGAACATTGCATTTTGCCAATCTTGAGGACCAAAGAGCCATGTGGCCCCTTGGCTCCTCTAATGTGCTTATCACCAAGATATTCAAATTAATTTGTGACTGTTAATAACTAAAATCTGTCACTTGCAATGGATCTGACAACTCTAACAATTGTAAAAGGACGTGCATTTTGAAAGGGATAAAGTTGCTGAATTTTAACCATTTTTAAATTGCTAGTAACCACTTAAAAATACATTAATCAAATTTGATGTGTTGGATTTTCTTTGTATTCGTACTTGGAAGCATTTAAAAGATTGCTTGCATTGTGTCAAATTTTCTCCAAACTGGAAGCTGTGCCTTTGATTATTTAAAAGCATGTCTGCAACATACTAGCTATAATATCTCAAAAATAACAACACCCACCTATTTGTATACTACCTATCACAAAATAGAATGTCCCAAGGTGCTTTGCAGGAGCATTATAAAACAAAATATAGCAGGGGTTTGAAAGCAAGGATGTGAATTTTAAAATCAAGACGTTACCTGATTGGGAGTCTAACTGGCAGGCCCCATTGAGAGAGTAATTAGCAAAGCATATGGGATTTTGGGCTTCATAAATGGAGGTATTGACTACAAAAGCAGTTAAGTTATGGTGAACCTTTATAAGGCTCTGGTTTGGCTATAACTGGAGTATTGCGTCGAGTACCACACTTTAGAAAGGATGTGAGGGTCCTTGAGAGGGTGCAGAGGAAATTTACCAGAATGTTTCCAGGGATGAGGGATTTTAGCTGCAAGTTAGAGAAGCTGGGGGGGTTCTCCTCGGAGCAGAAAAAATTGAGGGGAGAATTGATAGAGGTGTACTGGATTATGGCAGGTTTACACATGGTAGGCAAAGAAAACATGTTCCAATCATCTGATGGTACAAAGTCTACGGACTTAGATTCAGGTTTTGGACAAGAGATGCAGAGAGGATTTAAGGAAGAACTTTTTTTACATAGCAAGCAGTAATAACCTGTAACTCGTTGCCCACAAGGTGACGAAGCAGCGACAGTCAGTGATTTTAAAAGGAAATCGGTTGGGTACTTGAAGGAAATATGGTTGCATGGCTATGGGGATTGAGCAGGGGAATGCTCTATAGAGAGCTGGCATAGGCTTGATGGGCCAAATGGCATCCATCTGTGCCATAATGACGCTATGACTGTATAAGCACAGAGATGAATGGTGAACAGGACATACTGTGAATTAAGGCAAGGGTAGCAGAGTTTTGGATGAGCCCAGTTTACAACGAATAGAATATGGGAGACCAGCCAGGATCGCATTGGAATAATCAAATCCAGAGGTAACAAAGGCATGAATGAGGGCTTCAGTAGCAGATGAGCTGAGATGAGGCAAAGTTGGTGATGTTACGGATGTCGAAATATTAATATTAATTATTGATGGTGCAAATATGTGTCAGAAGCTCATCCAGGGTCAAATATGACACCAAGATTGTGAACAGACAGACAGGTTTAGCCTTAGATTTTTTGATCAACAAGGCAGTTGAGGCTTATGGGGGGCAGACAAGAAAGTGAAATTGAGGCCACAATCTGATCAGCCATAATTTTATCAAATGGCGAAGCAGGCTCGAGGGGCCGAATGGGATATTCCTGCTCCTAATTCTTGTGTTCTTGCGTTGAATGAGAGGAGTGGAGTTGGTAATGAAGGAATGGAGTTTGGAGCCAGGACCGAAAACAATGGCTTCAGCCTTCCGAATATTTAATTGGAGGAAATTTCTGTTCATCCAGTGCAGGATGGCCAGATAAGCAGTCTGATAATTTAGCAATAATGCAGGAGTTGAAAATTTGATGATAAACACCTGAGAATGCAGAAATGAAAGGGGGCATGATGTTAGAGTGGAGTAAAGAGGATAGTAGTAAGAAAAAGAGTAGAAGTACAATTGGAGTGATAGGTTCAGGTCTGGAGCAGCAGCTGAAACATGTGCCGAAATGGATTAAAGGAAAACTCAAGTTACATCAGTCTGGTTTGGTAAGCATTTTGATTTGTAAAAACCTGATAGTAAATGGGAAATAGATAAGAGGAAGGAGTCCAGAGTAAAGGCCAGATAATGATGATGTAGATAGGGTGGAGCATCAATGAACTGTTGCCTGAGTTTGGAGACAGGTGTAGTGTGTGAAGTCCAGAAGCATTAAAGTAATTAATAAGGTGCATTTAAACAGCAAATTTTGCTTGAATAATTATATTGATGAGTCCTACTTGCACAAAAAAGTTAATGGATGTTTGAAATTATTTCTGACATTCCTATCATTTCTTTGTAATAGAAAACCCATCAAAGTGCACTTCAAGTGCAGCAGAAAGCAGAAGGCATGCTGCAGGCCAATCACTATGATATGGAAATGATTCGGGAATGCGCAGAGAAGGTGGCTTCCAATTGGCAACAGCTCATGCTAAAGATGGAAGATCGTTTGAAACTTGTCAATGCCTCCGTTGCATTCTACAAAACCTCTGAACAGGTAAACAAATAATTCTGAAAGCCTGTAAAATGGGTGTTTTGTCTTGACTCATTTTCATTGCATGGCTACATTGTGCAAGTAATAATGATACAAAGTCCTTCATTAATTGGGTACTTCAGCAAGCTAGCACATTGCCCAATGAGTAGGGCAAAAGTAAAAAGTGAGGCTGAATGATACGGACATGCATAAAATAGAATAAACATGTGATTCATAACAAATCTACTTTGCAACATAGGGCAGGATTTTACATTGTGTGGGCGGGCTCACACCCGTCCCAATCGGGCATAAAATAGTGCATGATAACATTGGACATGCGCCTCGATGTCATCGCGCACTCGTGCGATATTTCAGTCGGTGGATACAAGCGAGAGTCGGCAGCGCCCGCTGACAATTAAGAGGCCTATTAAGGCCTTTAATCAATTAATTTAAACCTATTTTTCGCTGCTAGCCCAACCTTACAGTTAGCGGGTGGATGAATTGGCCAGGCAGCCTTTTGATTTTTTGGCAAACCTCATCCATGGTACATAATCCAATTAAATAAAAAATAAATATAAATAATTGGGCAGAATTTTTATTTTGCTAATGTTATTGTGAGTGAGTCCCATGTCGGGACATTTTTTTCAGATTTTAAAAATCTTTATTTTAGATTTTATAATTGTTCAGCTCCCCGAGGCAGCTCCCTGCCTTCAGGGAGCTTTCAGTGCGCGCTCCCCCGCGCATGCGCAGACTTCTGTGCTCACGCTTCTCCGGCCACACTCCCCCCCACCCACCCACCCACCCCAGCAGTGCTGGGCTTCTCAGCGCACCTGTCATGCTGGCTGGCTATTAATTGGCCAGCCAGTGTGAAATCGCGGGCGGCGGACCGCCCCGGCCCTGCCCAGAAGAACAAGAGTGATGCTTTCTTTTAGCTGCAGTACGGTAAAATGCTTGGACATGTTTAGCCACGTTGAAATAGACCTTAAAAAAAGGAATAAGTATGACTAATTAAAATGTAAACCATAACTCGGATCTACTTCATTACTTTGGTAAGTTGCTTTGGATTGATAGCACAGGTTAAGTTTTCGTGGAGTTTGATATTGTTGTTGAGCTTCCAGTCCCAGAACTCTCCCCCCACCCACTCTCCCACACACGCTGCCCCCCCCTTCACCCCAGAATTTATTGTTTGTTTCAGAAGGAGATCAAAGGATATATCTGATCACTGTCACCCCACGGATCTTCTAGAAACTAGAGCAAGGGCAAAAATGCTCAAGAAATAATCATTTGTCCACTGTCCATTTTTATTGTGGAGGAAGGGGAAGGGCAGACCACCAAAATAAATGAAAATTACCACATTTAACTAGTAGTCATGGGTGACTTGTCGAACAAAACTAAAACTGCTTTTGGCTCTTGATTAAATTGCAAACGAGACTGCTTTAAAAATATCACTGATGCCATAGTGCTAATTTGAATAAGCTGCAGAAGCACATTTTTATCTGTTTATACTGTGATTATCTGTGTATTATATAATTAATGAGGCAATTCCATTATTCTCTGGATGATTGTGGATCCATATATGTAATCTATGAAGCAAATTATGAGTGTGTTTATTACAAGTAAATAAACAATTGGGGAACAGGTTCCAAAACAGTATGGAAAAGCTCATAAAGCAAAAACTACGGATGTTGGAAACCTAAAGTAAAAACAGAAAATACTGGAAATGCTTAACAGGTCAGCAGCATCTGTGGAGAGAGAGTTAATGGGAGGAACCTTGTATTGCGTTGAATCACCTGATGTCGGGACCAGAAGTGTGCAGGGTTTCCATTCAGAGGTGGAATGACTGGCCACGTGAAGGCCAGCCGATTATATACCGAGTTGAGGGGCTTGGCTAATCATGCTGCAGGAGCGAGCATGAGGTCAACCTGCCATTACCTCACTGGGATGAAGTTCCAGATGCCATATTTAAAAGACATCTGGACAGGCATCCACTCCCTGCAATCCAACAGCATCAGTCCGACTGTGTAAGTGGATGTTTTGAAAGTTCAACCGCTGCTGCAAACGCTTGATTTGACTCCCCCACCCCGCCCCATTTCTCAGAAAGCTGCAACTGCTGTTGCAACCACCTACTGTTCTTTATTAATGTTTCAGTGCAGAGAACGAGTGGCCCCGTGGTTTAACGATGCCTCGCTGCAGGTTCTCCTTCAGGCTGCCCAGGAATGGCAGGACGTCCTGTTTTCTAACAATGGCAGCAGGAGACCTCCTGCCTGACTAAGGCAGCCTGGACAGAGATTGCAGTGGCAGTGGGGTCTGCAAATGAAACTGGGTCAAATGGGTCAATGACCTCCTGTGCTTCACAAGAGTAGGTGGCACAGTGTAGTCACTGCAAAGTGGCACTCATGATGGCACCAAACAATGTAAATATGCGAGTGATGAGGTATCAAGGCAGGAGTTTGTGTTCCAGGCCTCAACACCAGATGGAATATGTGGATTGAATGTGTGGGAGCCAGTTGTAGGAGGGTGCATGTGTGGAACACTTACTAGGGAAGCAAAATTAGCTGTCATAGGCCTGCAAGCTCTTAAAGGGGTTTGCTGTTATTGAGATGATACTCAATCCTGTCTGCCTGCAGGACAATGTTCAGAGTGCTTGACCCCTGACATCTGCATACTGACGCCTACAGAGGAGGAGGTGGGTGAACTGACCAGGGAACAGGGAGAACGCTCAGTTACAGAGGATGTTGAGGCCAGAGTATCAGGCCAACCGAATGAGGATGCCTCCAATCTGATGTCGAGAACTGGGCATATGGGAGGCACGTGTGGCTCTGCTCTGGGAAATGGGATTGTGCATTACCTCAAGCTAATTCTTTGTATCCTCCAATAGAGGTCCGTGCAGTCAGCAGATATATTGCCCACAATCCAGAACACCAGAATACCACCTCTGAGGATAATGACACGG
Source organism: Cetorhinus maximus (assembly GCF_964194155.1). Classification (NCBI taxonomy): domain Eukaryota; kingdom Metazoa; phylum Chordata; class Chondrichthyes; order Lamniformes; family Cetorhinidae; genus Cetorhinus; species Cetorhinus maximus. Next base: position 154,100,256 of record NC_135881.1, read on the forward strand.
AATATTTAGAGGATGCTCTATCACGTTGTTCCCCTGCACCCTCCACCAGTGCAGAGACAGTCACCTCAGTGGGAATACTTCTGTAAATTAGCTTGGGATCACAACATGGTGAACACATCACAGGCACATTGCAGCAGTTAATGGAGGATTTGACAGCGGAGATCTCTGACAATTAGAGGACTGAAGACCAGACCCATGCTGAGCCCCACACTGATGACATGCCTCTGGAAATGGCTGCAAGAAACATGCTGGAGATGCAGTAATAGGCAGGGTAATATCAGGCAGAGATGCCAGATGCCACTATGCGCAGCCTTGAGTGAATGGGGGAGGAATCTATCCAAGTCATGAGTTCTGTCATGGCACCAGCATATGAGCGTGTGGCTCCCTCCATGGAGAGGTTGGCGACTGCCATAGAGAGCCAATTCCAACAGAGAACACTGAACAGCTCCTGGATATGTGCGGGAACTTGCATTCTGTCACTCTGGCCATGGACTCCATACACTATTGGCTAGACAAGAGGGGGGGCGAAGCACCTCGACTTCCCTCCAGGTTCCCCTTCTCCTCCTGGAGTCAGAAAATGCCATTGTGTACCAAAGAGTGGCAGCAAGCAGCCTTGGGACCATCGTTTCAGGGCGCTCCAAGGATGAATTGCCACTTCTCCTCCTCCAGTGCCTCCAGTAGGTGAGGCCAACGAGGATGCACCTGTGCAAGAGATCCTCAGCAGACCAGAACCCTCTAGGCCTCGGACCACCAGAGGACAGCTGCCAGGGTCATGTCAGGCAACAGAGAATAGCACTGGGCCAGCTGCCTCCACCTCAACTGTGGATGTCAGGGTCGCAACAAGGCATAGTGCTAAGAAAAATAAGCAAAAAAGCCTCCAATGGCACAAAGGTGGCACAGGTGCCCAATCATTCTGTGACGTTATAGGTTTATGATTAAATGTATACAAACAAAGAACTAAGAAAAGTACAGCACAAAAACGGGCCCTTCGGCCCTCCAAGCCTGCGCCGATCACATTGCCTGTCAAACTAAAACATTTTGCACTTCCAAGGTCTGTATCCCTTTATTCCCATCCTATTCATGAACTTGTCAAGCTGCCTCTTAAACACCACTATTGTACCTGCTTCCACCACCTCCCCTGGCAGCGAATTCCAGAAACTCACTACCCTCTGCGTAAAAAAACTTGCCCCGCACATCTCCTCTAAAGCTTTCTCCTCTCACCTTAAATCTATGTCCCCTAGTAATTGACTCTTCCACCCTAGGAAAAAGCTTCTGACTATCTACTCTGTCCTGGCCACTCATAATTTTGTAAACTTCTATCAAGTCGCCCCTCAATCTCTGTCGCTCTAGTGAGAACAATCCGAGTTTCTCCAACCTCTCCTCATAGCTAATAACCTCCAGACCAAGCAGCATCCTGGTAAACCTCCTCTGCACCCTCTCCAATGCCTCCATATCCTTCTGGTAATGTGGCAACCAGAATTGCACGCAGTATTCGAAGTGTGGCCTAACCAAGGTTCTATAAAGCTGCAGCATGACTTCCCAGCTTTTATACTCAATACCCCTGCCGATGAAGGCAAGCATGCCATATGCCTTCCTGACTACCTTATCCACCTGCGTTGCCACTTTCAGTGACCTATGGACCTGTACACCCAGATCCCTCTGCCCGTCGATGCACTTAAGGGTTCTGCCATTTACTGTATAATTCCTACCTGTGTTAGACCTTTCAAAATGCATTACCTCGCATTTGTCCGGATTAAACTCCATCTGCCACTTCTCCACCCAAGTCTCCAACCGATCTATATCCTGTTGTATCCTTTGACAATCCTCTTCACTATCTGCAACTCCTCCAACCTTAGTGTCGTCTGCAAACTTACTAATTAGCCCAGTTACATTTTCCTCCAAATCATTTACGTATACTACAAACAGCAAAGGTTCCAGCACTGATCCCTGCAGAACACCACTAGTCACAGCTCTCCATTCAGAAAAGCACCCTTCCACTGCTACCCTCTGTCTTCTATGACCAAGCCAATTCTGTATCCACCTTGCCAGCTCACCTCTGATACCTTGCGACTTTACCTTCTGTACCAGCCTGCCATGGGGGACCTTGTCAAAGGCCTTACTGAAATCCATGTAGATAACATCCACTGCCCTTGCATCGTCGATCATCTTTGTCATTTCCTCGAAAAACTCGATCAAGTTAGTGAGACACGACCTCCCCTTCACAAAACCATGCTGCCTCTCACTAATATGTCCATTTGCTTCCAAATGGTAGTAAATCCTGTCACGAAGAATCTTCTCCGATAATTTCCCTACCACTGACGTAAGGCTCACCGGCCTGTAATTTCCTGGATTATCCCTGTTACCCTTCTTAAACAATGGAGCAACATTGGCCATTCTCCAGTCCTTTGGGACCTCACCCGTAGCCAGTGAGGATACAAGGATTTCTGTCAAGGCCCCAGTTCTGCGGAAGGGTCATGAAGACTCGAAACGTTAACTGATTTCTTCTCCACCGATGCTGCCAGACCTGCTGAGTTTTTCCAGGTAATTCTGTTTTTGTTTTGGATTTCCAGCATCCGCAGTAGCTTTTAGCTTTTTGTTTTAATCTCCTCCCTTGCCTCCCTCAGTACTCTGGGGTAGATCCCATCTGGCCCTGGGGACTTATCCACCTTAATATTCTTCAAGACACCTAACACCTCTTTTTTGATCTCAACATGATCCAGGCTATCTACACACTCTTCCCTAGACAAATCAACCGCTAAGTCCTTCTCTTGGTGAATACTGATGAGAAGTACTCATTTAGTATCTCTCCCATTTCTTCTGGCTCCACACACAGATTCCCACCTCTGTCCCTGAGTGGGCCTACCCTTTCCCTGGCTACCCTCTTGCTTTTTACATATGTATAAAAGGCCTTGGGATTTTCCTTAATCCTGGTTGCCAATGACTTTTCATGACCCCTTTTAGCCCTCCTGACTCCTTGCTTAAGTTTCTTCCTACTTTCTTTATATTCTCCACGGGTTTCATCTGTTCCCAGCCTTCTAGCCCTTTTCTTTTTGACTAATCTCACAATATCCTTCGTTATCCAAGGTTCCTGAAACTTGCCATGCTTATCCTTCATCCTAGCAGGAACATGCCGGTCCTGAATTCTTATCAACTGACGTTTGAAAGCCCCCCACACGTCAGTTGTTGATTTGCCTTCAAACATCCGCCTCCAGTCTAGATTCCTCAGTTCCTGCCTAATATTGTTATAATTAGCCTTCCCCCAATTAAGCACCTTAACCCGAGGACTCGTTTTGAGTACTTTATTTGTATGCTCAATTGTTATGTTGGGCTTTTAAGGACTTGGCGCTTCATTGAAACTCAGTGAAGGCTGGGGCTATGGACACACTATTTATTGTTGAGCCTTGGAGGTATTGACAATTCTGAGCTTCTTGACAAATGGTGGTTCCTATGTTTGTCAACCCTGCTGGCAAGCCAGCGTATGTTGCTCAGCCCTTTATCACCATTCAGAAGCTGTTGCCCCAGCAGCATCTGCAGCTGAGAAAATCCATATTTTGCAGTTGAGCGTGTAGAGTCCAAAGCCAGGCCTTGCCAGGATTGGAGCATGTGTGACTGAGTCATTGGTGACTCTCTCCAAGTCGGAAGTGTGTGAGGCTTTGGTGAGACCACGTGTATGGGCTTTTTCATGCCACGGGCCTGAAGCCTTTTCCCTTCTTGGTGTCAGAGGTTATGGGCTGGTAGTTTGGTTGGAGGAAGTGTTCTGCATGTGGTGGCACTTACACAATAACATTTCCTGAGATGGAAATCAATAGATCTCATTGGGACATCATTGTTGCTGAAATCGGGATGCAGTAAGGCTATCACAGGCCTGTCTGGTGCGTCGTTCCATGGCCCTGGCATCTGCATCTGAAGAAGTACCTTACATCACCTCATGGTCTTCTGATTCTGTCCCTTCATCCTCACCTGAGGCTGAAACTGTCTCTTCCATCTCCAGTCTGGCAATTCCTCACCCCTTTGCTGCTTGAGGTTGGGTATGGCGCAGCAGACCACAATGATTCATGTACTGCTGTGCTTTGCATGAGCGGTCCAAACAATGGAGCCTCATCTTCTGGCAGTCCAATATTCTGCTCTATTGGTGCCCTTGTTGAGGCTTGGGCAGCATCATTACCCCTTCTCTGCTGCGCTTTGGAGGCTCCACACAGGTGTCATGAGCCAAATCTTATGTGGCTATCCCCTTTCACCCAGGAGTCACCCCTGGAGTGCACAGGCATTCCAGGGAGCAAACAGCTGTGGCACCTGAGTGACTGAGAATGTACAAGTGTACAAATGTACATGAGCTCCCTGGGAAGCAAGTGCACACCTGCAGGATTCGTTTTCGGTGGGTCACAAAATAGCTGCACATTGATGGAATGAAACCCCTTTTGTTTTATGAATGCTGCTGTCAGTTCCCAGGGGGCTCTGAGCTCCACATGTGCAATCAATTGCCCCTAATACTTGTGGAAATCCAACTATTGTACTGAATCCAACAGCTCTGGCTATTTGCCAGAGATGCCACATATGTCCCAGGTGGGGTCCTGGAACAACTCAGTGGCATAGAAATTCAAGATGGCGGTGACTTTTAAGGCTACCGGCATATGATTGCTTCCCATTGCATGGGAAGTAGGTCTTCCTGCAGGAGTTCACATGGGTGAATGACTGACTGCTATGACATCTCTCCTCTTCTGCCACAACATAAAAAAGCACTGGGTGCAGGAGACCCACCCTCCCTTTCACATGCAGACAGCTATGCCCTGACCTGCCTCGACAGCTGCCATCTGAGCTCAATGCAACAACTCAGGCCTCTCTCCCCTGGTCCAGCAAAGTTCCCGATACAAGAAAGCAGTTCCTGTCAGGAAGACTACATTGCCTGCTACGCGCCACCTTTAACTAGTTGTGAATCTGAAGCCACGTGTTTCTCATTTGCTGCCAACTTAATTGCAAAGTACAATATGACCTGGTGAACACATGTTTTAATGAGCATGGATTTTGTGCTAATGCATTAAAAATAAGTTCCATTTACTTACCAAAGGGAACCACCTTTAATCCGCTGCCAACTTAATTCCCAACTTTCATCCCGTCGTCGGGAAGCTGACATTTGCCTCCTGCACAATTAAGCACCCCAACCCACCTTGTTTTCCGTTCCCGTGAGCTTCACTGGATTCAGCTCGATGTTTCAGGTCAATGACCTTTTGCAAGAAGGAATGCCTGAATTGATCCAAAGCTAGGAGTCTTAATTCTTGAATTTTCTCTCATAGAATTCTCTCCTAAAAATTGTTGACTTTCAAATTTATTCTTTTAATCAACATTTTCCGTCTTTTTTTATGCTCTACCCTCTTCTCCTAAAGTATTAATTTCTCACTGAATTATTGTTCCATGAGTGTCATATACCCTCTAATAGCTCTTCCAAGTAATTATTCAAGTTGAAGCTTTAGTGTGTAAAACAAAAACAGAATTACCTGGAAAAACTTTTTTCAAAAGATTTTCCAGGTAATTCTGTTTTTGTTTTTGTTTAGGATTTCCAGCATCCGCAATTTTTTGTTTTTATCTTTAGTGTGTATTTAGACAGGCTTTATTGAGTGAACAACCCTGTCCTCATATGACGTTCACACGCACTTGCACAAATACACATTTCTAAGGGATTGCCCAATCCTGATTGGGAACTGGAACTCTCTATTTTACATGAATTTTATGCACCCTTGTTCTGTTTATGTGCCTGTGATCACCATAGATTTTCATGGCTGGCAACAAGCAAGGAGTTGCCAAATATTTCTAGAGTTAGAACTGATGCATTTTTTTTAACCTAACAGGTGGAGATTTGTGATTGAACTAATTTATCCAATATCCCCAGTGTGGTAAAGAGGGAGCTAGCTCCAAATATCTATTTTTCTGGTTTAGTATGTATAGTTGGATTCTTAGCAGTCTTTATTCCTCTCCGCAGATGCTGTCAGACCTGCTGAGTTTTTCCAGCTATTTTTATTTTTGCTTATGCACTTTTGGTTTTGTTTCTTGCTGATATTGCGACAGCATAGTAAACATTGATAATCGTTAGCAATTTGGCCTGCTGATTGGTCAGCCTTATGCCTTAGTTACATGTTGGTGTGGAGGTGAGTATGCAATTCTGTTCCCAATTGGTTCTAGGGAGACTTGAATAAAAACTAGCAGGATTGCTTCTTTAGATTTAGCTCTGAGAATGCCCAGATCCAGAACCTCAGAAGCCAAGCTGCAGAAAAATTTGAACTTTAATCTTTTTAATGTATGACCGTTGCTGGGTTGAAGATGAAAATATTCTTTAACATGACACCTGATGTGAACTGTTAAGTCTTATTTTGTGCTTCTGATGGAGTAAAATATTAACTTTGGGGCCTACGGAAATATCAACTGTGGCCAAGATGTAAAATTATGTTTTCTTTTTGTTTAATGTGAAGCCAAAATAACACAGTACTATTCATGTTAAGAACAAAATTTATTTTTAACATAAGCGATATCAGTAAGTTAGATAAATATCCGTAAAATGCCTTTCACTTATCGTGGATTACAGGCACAGTATTTTTATTGTTGTTGCTGTCAGCCTCCAGTGAAAGACTTTAATTGAATTAGCAGCTGTTTATTTGGTTTTTGTGCAAAGGTCTGCAGTGTTCTGGAGAGTCTGGAGCAGGAGTACAAACGGGAAGAGGACTGGTGTGGAGGAATTGATAAGCTTGGTCCAAATTCAGAGTGTGATCACGTGACACCCATGATCAGCAAGCATCTAGAACAAAAGGAAGCCTTTCTCAAAGTAAGTGGAAACACAAGTGTCCATTTGTTCACTATTAGTCATTTCCAAGTAGACATTCACCAGCTGAAGGAGAATGTGTGATTCTGCCAGCAACTCGTAAACATGTAAAAGATAGCAGATACAATATTCAATACTTATACATACAAGGCAGCTCCACTTCCAGCTTTAAAGTGGGTATTCCAAAATTAGTGTTATTTTTCAGAAATGAGTGACACAGGTGGGGAAGAGGCTTTTATAATTTTTTTTACACTGAATTAAACGACTTAAGTTTCAGCATATTTATGAGTTAAAAGAATCATTAAAAACTGATTTTTTTTTGCCCAAATTTTCCTCTTCCTTGTGGATAACAAGATACGTGCGCAGTGCACTAATTACATGATTATACATGTTGAGTAGTGACATCATGTATACGGAGCTGGTTCAGACTAACTTTGTTACACTCACGTGGAAAGCTCAAATAAGATGTATTAAATAATGTCACAGTATATATACATACCTGCGCATGTGCAGAGGTTCTTTGAATATCAAAGGATGCGAAATCATACAATTTTGTGCAAAGTAGCCCATTGTACACAGAGTACATCTACCTATAGCATAAATCTATGTTCTGATGAGCTTGGTTTTGACATGGTAGACTGATATAGGACAGGGTCAGCGTTTCATAACATAACCTGGCGTTGAGGATTCTGCATCAGCATAAGATTTTATATCGGTAGCCACATAATATTATTTAACAGACCACCACCAGAATAGACCTTGGTGGAGCTAGTACAGCTAAATGCAATTTAACAGTTCTGTGTTAGCTATAGTCCACAAAGGACCATAGGCATCTCCCTCCATTAGATGGAAACAATTGGTTATGTAGATTGAGGGACACGACTCCACATCAAGCATGGGGCAAGGCAAGGGGGCAGGCCTCCATAAAGTACTACAGCCGGTATAGGGGTTGAACCTGTGTTGCTAGTGTCATTCTGCACCACATTCTATTCAACTTGCCAATCCCAACCCTCCAAGGACAGGTCTATTCTCACAAACATTTAAGTATTTCTAGGTGGGCAGCAGGTGTAAGGAGCTCCTTGAATACACCACCATTTAACCATAAAATATGTGTACTATCCTTCTGACCAGAACATGGATAAAAAGTTTTAGCAGTGGCTGCTTCTCTCTCTACAAACCAAATTCAAAAGTGCAATGCCCTGTCCATTCAAGCCCTTGTTCTCATACCCAGTTTCCAGATACTACCAGCAGCTGTTGCTTCAAATCTCAGAGTTGCCTCATCAATCAAAAAATGGACATCTGTTTTCAGCATATTGGAAGGATCTAAAAATAGCAGCCTATGTTGTACCAGTCACCTTATTCTGCTCGATGCCCACTTTAGCAAGGAAGGATGCTCTGTACCATATCTGTTGACAACTGAATCCATTTCCCTGTGTGAGAAGTTTTGGTAAAGACCCCCTACTTGCCTTGAGACTGGCTCCTCTTCCATGGTATTGGGAATGAGTATTTTAGATCATCCCTTGAATTTTATTAATACTGTTAATTTTTGATAATTTGTAATCAAATGCCATGTGAGCATAAATCGTTTAAAGTGGTTAGATATCTTTATATGGGGACAAGAGTAAAATTGTGCTTGAGTGCAAGATTTGAGCTAAACAAGTGACATTTACTTTCTATGTTTAATTTTAGTTAACCTTTTCTTATAGGCCTGCACTTTAGCAAGGAGGAATGCTGATGTTTTCCTGAAGTATCTCCATAGAAACAGTGTCAACATGCCAGGAATGATGAGTCATGTCAAAGCACCTGAACAGCAAGTAAAAAGTAAGACCTTGTTACTGCAGACAGAAAACTAGGGCTTTATCATAGAATCACAGAACAAGGCCATTTGATCCATCATGCCTCAGCTGGCTCTTAAACAGAACTGTTGTGTCTAGTCCCTCACATCCATTTTTTGTTTATAACCCTGTAAGTTCCTCATTCTTAAATATCTGCCTCTCAACTGCCTTCTGGAATTATGGAATCATCATCTACCATCTTTTTAGATAGAATGGTCCAGATTCCACCAACTATGAGTAAAAACATTTCTGCTATTCTCCCCTCTAGATCTTATGAATATGTGACCTCATAACTTAAGGCTCCCATCCATGGGAACATTGTTAAACCCCCTCTGTACCTTTTCTAAGGCCTTTACATCTTTTCTTAAGTGTGGTGCTCAGAATAGTCCACTGTATTCCAGCAGAGGCCTAACCAGTGATTTATAAAGTTCTAGTACGACCTTTTGCTTTTGATATTCTACCCCTCTCTGTAAACTCAAGTAACCCATCTACTTTTTGAAACACCTTATTTATGAAATTGCCATGTCATCTTTAAGGATTTGCCTACATGAACGTGATGGTCTCTCTACTCATCTAGACTTATGAAAATTGTGCCATTTATAGTATTTTTTTTTGATATTAGACCTCCCAAAGTGCTTCAATTCATACTTCTCTGTATTGAATTTTACCTGCCATACTTCTGACTGTCTCACCATCCTATCCATGTCACCTTGGAGCCCAAAACTATCGTAATCACTGTCTATTACCTTGTCAAGTTTCATATCATCTGCACACTTTATAATACTGCTTTCTGTTTACATTGTTTATAAAAAGTGGAAATAATAGACCCAAAACTGACTCTCAGGGGATACCACTGCAATCCACTTATTGTCTGAAAAACTTACATTCACCACCACTGTCACTTGGCAAATTTTGTAACCATACCGCCACTTTCCTCTTAAATCCCCGAGTGTCCATCTTCTTTAAAAAACCTCTTATGTGGCACTTTGTCTTCCAAAAGTCTATATGTACATTTACTACACTATCTTGATCAGAATTCAAACAAGTTAGTCATACATAGTTTTTCTTTAACAAATCCATGTTGACTTTCTTTAGTTAGCCTGTACTTTTCAAAATGAAAGTTTAATTTATCCCTGATAATGGTTTACATAACTTCTCTAGCACTGGTTTGCCTCTCTCTTTTCTTCAATAGTGGTAGGGGGTAACATATTAACCTGGATAGAAGATTGGCTGGCTGGCAGAAAACAGAGTATGCATAAATGGGTCTTTGTCTGATTGGCAGGATGTGATGAGTGGAGGCTTGCTCGGGCCTCAACTTTTTACAATTTACATCAATGACTTAGGTGAGGGGAGCGAAGGCATGGTAGCTAAATTTGCAGATGGCACAAAGATAGGTAGGAAAGTATGTTGTGAAGAAGACACAAGGAGTTTGCAGACAGGTATAGATAGGTTGAGAGAGTGGGCAAAAATTTGGCAGATGTGGTATAATATGGGAAAATGTGAAGATGTTCACTTTGGCAGGAAGAATAAAAAAGCAGGGTATTACTTAAGCAGAGAATGACTACAGAATTCTGAGTTGCAGAGGGATCTATGTATTCTTGTGCATGAGTCACAAAAAGTTAGTGTGCAGGTACAGCACGTAATCAAGAAGGCTAATGGAATGCTATCCTTTATTACGAGAGGAATTAAACATAAAAAAAGGATGTTGTACAGGGCATTGGTGAGGCCACACCTGGAATACTGTGTGCAGTTTTGATCTCTTTATTTAAGGAAGGATGTAAATGCATTGGAGGCAGTTCAGTGGAGGTTTACTAGATTGTTACCTGGAATGAGCTGGTTGTCTTATGAGGAGTTGGACATGCTGGGCTTGTTCTCAGTGGAGCTTAGAAGAGTGATGGATGACTTGACTGAAGTATATAAGATCCTGAATGGTCTTGACAAGGTGGATGTGGAAAGGGTGTTTCCTGTTGTGGGTGAGTCCAGAACTAGGGGGGCACTGTTTTAAAATTAGGGCTCGCCCTTATGGGACAGAGATTAGAATTTTTTTCTCTGAGGGCTGAGAGACTTTGGAACTCTCTGCCTCAGAAGGCATTGGAGGCAGGGTCACTGAATATTTTTAAGGCAGAGGCAGATAGATTCTTATTAGGCAAGGGAATCAAAAGTTATCGGGGGTAGATGGGAATGTGGAATTTGAAACACAAACAGATCAGCCATGATCTTATTGAATGGTGAAGCAATTTCAAGGGGTCGATTGGCCCCCGACTTCTATTTAGTATGTAACATTAGCAACCCTTCAGCCCTCTGGCACTACTCAAAAATCAATGAGGGTTTAAAGATTGTGATCAGTGCCTCTGCATCATTGGAATCATACAGTGGTTACAGCACAGAATGAGGCCATTCAGCTCATTGAGTCCATATCCATTCTCTGCAACAGCAACTCAGTTGGACCTACTTCCCTGCCCTCTCCCCATAGCCCTGTAATTGTTTTCTCTTTGGGTGCGTATCCAGTCCCATTTTGAAAGCCATGATTAAATTTGCCATCACCACAAGCTCAGGCAGTGCATTCCAAGATCCTAACCACTTGCTGCATAAAATTTTTCTCATGTCACCATTGCTGCTTTTGCCAATCACCTTAAATTGGTGTCCTTTGGCTCTCGAGCCTTCTGCCAATGGGAACAGTTTCTCTCTATCTATTCTGGCTAGACCACTGTAATTTTCTAACAAATTTCCAACAAATCTCCTCTCAACATTCTCTTTTCTAAAGAGAACAACCCCAGCTTCTCCATTCCGTCCAGATAACTGAAGTCCATCATCCCTGGAATCATTCTCGTAAATCTTCTCCGTACCATCTCTAAAACCTTCACAAAGTGCGGTGCTCAGAATTGGACACACTATTCCAGTTGAGGCTAAATGAGTGTTTTATAAATGTTCATACTTCCTTGCTTTTGCCACTCTATCCATCTGTAAAGCACAGGACCCCATAAGCCTTTTTAAACAGTTCATCAACCTGCTGTGCCATCTTCAAAGATTTATACCACATTTACCTAAATATTTCTCTGTTCTTGCACCCCATTTAGAATGGTAAAAATGTATTTCATATTGCTTGGCCTCATTCTTCCCAACAAAATGTATCACTTCACACTTCTCTGCATTAAATTTCATCTGACTTGATCAAATGACTTAAAAACAATTTGTCTTTTACAAATCTGTTCTGGCTTTCCTTAACTAATCCACAATTGTCCAATTGACTGTCCATTTTGTACCAGATTGTCATTTGTAAAAGCTTTCCTACTACTAAGTTTAGAACTGTTTTGCCCGTGATTGCTGGGTTTATCATTCCACCGTTGTTTGCAAATCTCTACCCCTCTGGCACCATATCTGTATCTAAGGAGGATTGGAAGATTATGGCCAGTACCTCCTACACTTTTCCACCCTTACTTCCATCAGCATCCTCCATTGAATCCCACCTATTCCTGGTGACTTATCAACTTTCAGTAAAGCCAGCCTTCCTAATATCTCTTCATTAATTTTTAGTCCATCCAGTATCTCAACTATCTCCTCTTTCAACTATGACTTTGACTGCATCTTCTTCCTTGGTAAAAACAAATGCAAAGTACACATTTAGTACCTCAGCCATGCCCAGTGCCTCCATGCATAGATCTCTTTTTGGGTCCCTAATCGACTACATCCCTCCTCTTACGACCTTTTTACTACTTATATGCATTTAGAAGACTTTTGGATTCTTGTTTATGTTAGCTGCCAGCCTCTTCTCAGACTTTCTCTTTGCCTCTCATTTCCTTTTTCACCTCTACTCTGAACTTTCTATATTCAGCCTAGTTCTCACTTAAATTATCAGCCATACACTTTTTTCAACTTCATTTTACTCTCTAGCTTTATCATATCCCGGGAGCTTTGGTTGCCCCAATTATCCCACTCATGGGAATTTACCGCGACTGTCCCTGAAACATCTTTTTAAAGCCAACCCATTGTTCCCTTGCAGTTTTGTCTGCCAATCTTTGATTCTAATGTACCTGGGTCAGATCTGTTTTCATATTACTGGAATTTGCCCCCCTCCAATTAAATATTTTTACTCAAGATTGCTCCTTATTCTTGTACTTAGCTAAGCTAAATTATGATCATTGTTCCCTAAATTTTTCCTTCCTGACTCTTGATCCAATTGACCCATCTCATTCCTCAGAACCAGATCCAACAATGCCTCATTCCTCATTGGGCCAGAAACCTACTGATGAAGAAAATTCTCCTGAACATACTTCAAAACTCTTCCCCCTTTTCTGCCTTTTACACAATTACAATCCCTGCCTATATTTGGATGATTAAAGTCCCCCATTATTACTACTATATAGTTTTGCATCTCTCTGTAACTTGCTTGCCAGTTTGCTCCTCTATATGTTTTCCACTATTTGGTGAGCTATTGAATACACCCAGCAGAAGCTATTCCACCTCGATCAGGTGCCTTAACAACTTTCAGTAATGCTAATCATTTTAACTTGCCTTCTCTATCTATTACTATACTGTGCATAGCTTCCCTCTGTTCTTTTAGTGTAACCTTTACATCATCCACTTCCTTTGTGAAGACAGTTGCCAAGTGCTTATTGAATACCTTAGCCACATCTTTTGTATCTACATGAAGATTTTCTTTGGATCCTCAATGCCCCAATTTTTCCCCAGCTAACTGCTTACGCTTTATATGTTTATAAAACATTATTGGGTTCAATTTAATGTTGCTTACTAATCTTTTCTCAATATCTCTCTTCGTCTCCTGTATTAACTTCTTCACCCCAATCCTGTACTTTGCATACTCTTCCTGGTTATTAACTGAATCCTTCACCTGCTTTTTATCATAAGATTCCTTTCTCTGTTCTATTATAACTGTTATTTCCTTTGTCATTCAGGGCATAATAACTTTCAATGTCCTACTTTTCCCTTCAAAGGAATCTGCCTAGTTTGTACCTGATCTTCCTTTTCCCTGAATACCCTCCATTGCTCCATTATTGCTTTACCCTGCAATCACCTTTTCCCATCTACCTGTGCCAGATCCCTCCTTAAATCACCGGAATTCATACACACCCAGTTGAACATTTTCCCCTTTGTTTTTTGTTTGGTCTCTTTTCCTAATTAAAATGCTTTAAAACGAATTATGTTGTGGTCACTGTTAGCTAAGTGATTTCCTTCTGTATCACACACCACTTGCCCTACTTCATTTCCCAGAACCAGATGCAACACTGCTTCCTTCCTCGTGGAACGGAGACATTGGATATTAAAATTCTCCTGTGTGCATATTAAAAATTAAAAATATTAAAAGTTCCTCTCCTTCCCCTCATTAACACTATGCTTTTCCCAACTTATATTTAGGTAATTAAAAGTCTTCTAATATTAGTACTCAATTTTTTTTACACACCTTAGAAATTTACCAAGAAATGTCCTCATTGAATTTCTCAATGTTTGGGACACTATTTTTAAAAATCCACATAATAAGGTAAAAGCTCCTGCCCTGTTGCTTAGCTCATGCAAAATAAATTCAGTCCGAGAACCATTTAGTATATCCTTTTTATTTAGAACTGTAATATCCCTAACCAATACTACTATGCGGCTCTTGTTTTTTCTTCTCTAGAATTTCTGTCTACTTGGTAACCAGGAATATTAAGAACCATCTCTCTGTTAATGAAACCACATCATAATTCCATGTCCCAAAAACAGAAAATGCTTGAAAAACTCAGCAGGTCTAGCAGCATCTGTGGAGAGAGAAACAGAGTTAACATTTCAAGTCCGTTTGACTCTTCAGAGCTTCATAATGCTTCACAATTCCATGTGGCGATTTGTGCACGATGCTCACCAACTATTTTAATTACACTACATACATCAATGTACTTTAAGTTTAATACCTCCTTTGCCAATTTTGACCTGGTTCCTGCAGTTTTTGGCTTATTTTTCATTTTACTGTTATTTATATCCCTCTGTTCTCTGAACTCATTCCTGTTTCTTCTGCTTTACCTCCTCCTGTCAAGTTGGTTTAAACCCTTCCCAGCATTACTAGTTAACTTCTCAGCAAGAACATTGGTCCTAGCTTTGTACAGTTGCAGTTTCAGAACCATGTGTCTGTGTCTCTATTGAATTCTCTACAACCACTGCATTCTTGATCTCTTTCCCTTGTGCAGTCAAGTCTTCTATGGTGCTGGTGGTTTGATTCTTACTGCATTCCGCCAAAGAGTCATCACCCTCCTCGGTATTCAAAACTTTTAACCAGTTAGTGAGTTCCACTACCTGTATATTTCTCCTATCCAGTGTGGTGGCCGCTCCCACTCTCACTTCTGCACTTCTAGTCGCTGTGGGTGATTACCTCTTGGAGAATAGGTTTGAAGAAATTGTCAGGTTTCCAGATACACTGTAGTGACTCATGCTGCTCCCCAAGCTCCAAAGCTCAGAACTTGAGCCCGACAACTCGTGGCACTTTCTGTACATGTGAGTATCTAGGATGCATGAAGTGTTCTGGAGTTCTGAGATAGAACAGGGTGTGCCAGCAGCAGATACTGGCTAGCTAGTAGTCAATCCACTGACCTTAAAATCACTGATACCCTAACTATTAAAATACTTGACACTGAATTCTCAAAAGCTTTAAACTGATGTCTAAGACATTGAGGTACTGACCTATAAAAATCTAGGAAACTGACCTCTGAGATTCTAAAATAGTAGAATGATAACTAAAGACAATGGAAATTGTATCTAATAAAGCTAAAACACAATTAAACTATGATGAAGTGAATTTCAACAGTGAAAAAAACAGTTTAATAAAACAAACTTAACACTGACTGGTTATCCACAAATACATTACCTCTGTGACAGTGGCATCATTTTTGAATTTCTTTCTCAATTTTCCACAGTCAGTTTGCACTCTGATTCTGACTCTTTCCTTTTGCACTCTTTTCCCACAGGCTCATTCTCTTTCCCTTCAGTCTTGTCCTCTGCACTCTCATTGACTCTTGCACTCTTTTCCTTCATAGGTGCCTTCTCTGCTCTCATTGACTCTTGAACTGTTTCCCTTCAGCCATATTTTTTCGCTTTCACTGACTCTCGAAGTGCTTCTCCTCGAGTTCTTTTCGCTTTTACTGACACCCACATTTCTTCCTCTCAGACTCACTCTCTCTGCTCTCACTGACTTTCACACTGTTTCCCCTCAGATTCACTCCCCACTCTTGCTGACTTCCACACTGTTTTCCATCAGATGCAATCTTTCGCTGACTCTTGAATTGCTCCCTCTGCTTTCACTGACTCTCTATCTGTTGGTTCGTCACGTTGACTCCCCTTAAGCTTGTTCTCTTCATTCTCTTTTTATGTAATGTTTTGCAGGGCTAGAGGGGCAATAATCTGAGCTAATCTGCATCAGGAGAAAGTCTGTGATGGATGTTTACCTTTTGGTTTAGTCATTAATGACAAAATTTAGAATTTGTATTATATTGAGACATATTTAATATATCAGAGTAGAATCAAATTTAGTTGTTAATGACATATGACATAGCTCAGATTTCTTCATATTTGTTCATTGTATTTTCCAATGCAAGTACCTGAGAAATTGTGTATTATTGCTAAAATTAAGAATCAAACTAAGCTGTGGTGCTGAAGACCTGTGCTCCAGAACCACCCCTACCACTAGCCAAGCTGCTGTCCTGTATGTACAAAATTGGCATTTACCTAACAGTGTGGAAAATTGCCCAGGAAAGTCCTATGCACAAAAGGCAGGATAAATCCAACCTGACCAATTTCCACTCCAGCAATTTCCTCTTAACCACCAGCAGCATATTGGATAAAAATTGACAAAGCACCATCAAGCAGCATTTACAAATGACCTGCTCATTGATGCTCAGTTTCAGTTCTGCCTGGACTATTCGGTTCCAAAGCTCATTATAGTCTTGGCCTAAACATGGACAAAGGAGCTGAATTCCAGTGATGAAGTGAGAGAGCCAAGCTGCCTTGACACCAAGGGAACATTCAATCCAGTGTGGTACCAAGGAACCCTAGCAAAATTTATGTAAATGGAAATTGGGGTGGGGGATAAACTTTCCTCTGATTGGAGCCATGCCAGACACAAAGGAAGATGATGTGGTTGTTGGCACCAGTCATCTCAGCCCCAGGCCATGTGGAAGTTCCTTAGGGCAGCATCCCAGGCCCAACTATTTTCAATTGCTTTGTCAGTGAGCCTCTCTCCATCATAAGGCCAGAGTTTTGCTGCTTGCCAATAATTGTACAGTGTTCAGTTCCTTTTGCAATCCCTGAGCTAATAAAACAGTGCATGTCTGTAAGCTGCAAGACTGGACAACAATCAAGTTTATACTGGTAAGCGGCAGATGCCAAGCAAGGGCCAGGCAATGGCCATCTCCAGCAAAAGGGAGTCAAACCACTTCCTCTTGATATTAAATGGTATTAGCATCACTGAATCCCCCACCATCAACATTCTGGGGTCACCATTTATCAGAAATTCAACTGGACCAAGCTGGTGGCTACTAGAATATGCCAAAAACTTCTAATGTTCCATGGCCGTGTCTCCCCCTCTGTCCCCTGCAAAGCCCAAATCAGAAATGTGATGGAATACTCTATACTTGCTTGGATGGGTATGGCTTTAACAACACTCAAGAAAGTTCACACTATCGAAGCCAGTGCACAATGCTTGATCAGCACTTCATCCACTAGCCTAAGTATCTACCCACTCCAATACCATTGTATCATGGGCTGCAGTGTATTATCTATAAGATTAACTGCAGCATGTCACCATAGCTTCTTCAGTATCTCCTATTTTTGTGACCTCCACCGCGTAGCTGACAAGGGCTGCAGGTGCTTAGGAACACCATCACCACCAAATCACACACTATCTTGGATTAGATGTATATTCTATTTCATTTTTTTTGGCCATATCCACTGTCTCTCCTGCTGTTCCTTTTTTTTGTCATAAATTTGATAACCCCAGCAGTTAACTTTGTGAGCAGACTATTTAGAAAGATTAGAAATTACTTTGGCAGAAGTATATAGGACTCCAATGAACACTTTCACCCATAGTTTGAATTTGCACCTCTTACAAATACTTTCTGTTTCTTATTATTTTCAACTGGTTTCTAATGCTGTGCCATATTCCTCTGGTGTTTAGTTCAGTTGGAAGATTTTAAAATGAAATTTGTCCAAAACTTTCTGAAACCCTAAAGTGTGCAATATAATAGGGAGTGTCACTATTCACTTTAACTGTAACATACTTAAAGAAGTCAGGCAGCACTTTTCCCTTTGAAATCCAATGTTAAACACGTCTCTTTGTTGTTGTTATTGTTAGGTATTACTTTTGACTATTTCTAGCCCTGCAGAACCTCACCAGTGGCTAGTGGTTCTTTCTTGACAATAGCAATGCCCCACAATTTCCTTCCTAACCACCACAGCATCCTAGGCTATACATGATAAGTACAGGAACTCACCAAGGCTCCTTAGACAGCACCTTCCAAACCCACGACCGCTACCTTCTGGAAGGACAAGGGCAGCAGACACATGGGAACACCACCACCTGGAAGTTCCCGTCAAAGCCACTCACTATCCTGACTTGGAAAAGTGTTACTGTTGCTTCACTGTTGCTGGGTCAAAATCCTTGAACTCCCTCCCTAACAGCACTGTGGGTGTACCTACACCACGTGGACTGCAGCAGTTCAGGTAAGCAGCTCACCACCACCTTCTCAAGGGCAATTAGAGATGGGACATAAATGCTGGCCCAGCCAGCGATGCCACATCCCATAAATGAATTTTAAAACATGACCTGGCCACAAGATTTGCCTGTCATATGCCACCCATAATTGTCAAGCAATGGTCACACTCTCTTCAAAACCGTCTATAATACTGTGCTAGGTATATGAAGAATGATAAGTTATTATTTCTATGCAATACTTCTAGAAATATATATTTATTAAATACTTGAATTATTTTATCTTTAATGGCATGTTTAATCTTTTGCCATTCTAACTTCTCAAACTGTGTTTTTATAGATCTGATAAAGGAAGTTCTATACCTTTTAGTATTATGCTTAACATCTTCAGTTCTACCCACCTCTCACATTCTCACTGTACTTCTGATATTGCTTGTCACTTCTTTTAGCAACTTCCTATATTCCTCCCAGACCACACATACATTTTATCCTACAAGCTTGGTGTAGTTTCCTTTTCATTTTAATTCCCATATAATTGGCATGTTCATTCATTTTAGAGGATGTTTCCTAAGTAATTTTTCCAGGGTACAACATCTTTATCTTACAAAAAATTTTAAGAACAGTTCACATTACCTGTCTCCAACAGCTTACCTCCTGTTTACTCTGTTGGTGTCAGAGCAAGAGATCAGCTATGCCCACTCTTCCTGTCTCATCCTGGTCTCTCTGTAAACTTCTCCAGCTCTTCAACCCTTCCCCTTACGCTCTGCATTCCTCTGACTCTGGCCTCTGGTGGACTTTCCTCCCTCTCGATCACACCATCATTGATGGGCATGCCTTCAGCTGCCTAAGTCCATTGCTCTGGAATTTACTCCCTAAACCTCTCAATCACCTCCTCCTTTAACACACTCCTTACAATGTACCTCTTTAACCTCTCTTAATATTTTTGATTACCCTCTTTGAAGTACATGAAATGTTTTTTAATATTACACACTTTATAAAAGCAAGTTGTTATCCTTCCTAGAAATCTGTAGCACACTTACAGTTAATCCCATCCTCTGTCTGCTTGTTAACTCTTGCAGATTTTTTTTCACATTTGAACTCAAATTGGTATAGTCATACAGACTTTCTGAATGTTAATGTGGTAAAATCTTTGCATGTTACAGACATTCTTAATGAGTTATTACAAAGGGAGAACCGGGTGTTGCATTTTTGGACCATGAGGAAGAAGAGACTGGACCAGTGCCAACAATATGTGGTCTTTGAGAGGAGTGCTAAACAAGTAAGTAATGTACTTTATTGTGTGTGTGAAGAGATCGTCTTGAATTAATAACATTCAGAATTATTTTCCACTTTTAGGTAAATGAAAGAAAGGAAAATGGATACAAACCTGAAGTATTCAGACCAATTTTTCCCCTTTATAGATTCTAACAGATCTCCTGTGTATTTCCAGTAATTTTTTAAAAGTTGACTTTCTAGCAATTCCAAATTTTCAATTTTATTTGCAATTCCTTCAATAAGTTTTAACTCTATACGACAATAGAAGTTTTGGATGAAGTAGTGATAAGGAATGTATTTCTAATTTCTTCTTTCACACTCACTCTGCTTTATATTCTTGACTTAACAACAATTTAACTTTTAAAGAAAAAACACATGCTCAATGAAAGCATTGTCTTAAACAAGTTGGAATGCTCATGTTTTGAATATGTCATGGCATTTTTCATTATGCAGACAATAGAGATGTGCCAGCAATAAAATATTTTACCTGGAAATAAAAATGGGAAATCATGACAGTCAACAGATATACTTTATTTCACATGGTTAGATTGCTCAGAATTATTTGCACTTCATATAAATGATATAATTCAGAATGGGTTAAATTTATGTTAAAATGTTCATGTTACGCAAATAATATGAAAAGTATGTTACACACTAATAGGGAAACTAAGTGTTAATTTAATCTTTCTGTAGTTTTTAACCTCTGTAACTTGTTCTGTCTAGTCTAGCAAACAACCCTAACTCTGAAAATACGTGCCTCCACTAGCAATATGGAATAAAACAGCAAAAGAATGTTTGAAGGATAAAGTGCACAATCCAGATGTGATTTGCCCCAACCTTTGGCATTCGCACTTTGATTAATTTTGAACTGCTAACTTTTATATTATTGGCTTAACTGAATTTCAAGCCTATTGCATAAAGATATCTTTAGCAAAATAATGTACAAGTTATAATATTGCAACTCGCTCTACCTGTAACACCTTCTCGCCTAATAAATGTGATACACTTGACAATTTTTTCTCTTCTGATAAAGCTAAAATGTAGAGAAACCAGCATCAACAAAACATTAGAGATTGTCACATATCTGTGTTAGACATTGTAATAATTCAAATAAAACAGAAAATGCTAGAAACACTCAGTAAGTCAGGCAGCATCTGTGGAGAGAGAAGCATTGTTAATGTTTCAGGTCGATGACCTTTCATCAGAACTGCGAAAAGTTAGAGATGTAATAGGTTTTGAACAAGGGGTGGGTGGGACAAGGACAAAGGAAGGTCTGATAGGGTGGGTGAGGTTGAATGACAGTAGAGTTAGTTTTCCAGGGCCAAAGAGAATGGTGATGGGACAAAAAAAGAAACTAAAGATGTGCCTAGAGCAGATGTGCTAATGACTGAAAGCAAAAAAAGAGAAAAACTGAAACATGCAAAAAGGAAACAAAATGGGGGGACAGTGTTAAGTATGGAAGGCTGTAAAGTGCCTAATTGAATGACGATTTGCTGTTCCTCAAGCTTACATTGAGTTTCATTGGAACAGTACAGCAGGCCAAGGACAAAGATGTTAGCATGAGAGCAAAGTGGAGAATTAAAATGATAGGCCAGCAGAAGCTCAGGGTCATGTTTACAGATTGAATGGAGATGTTAGGCAAGGCAGTAACCCAATCTGCTTTTGGCCTCCACAGTGTAGTGAAGACCATATTGTGAGCAGTGAATACCTTATATTAAATTGAAAGCAGTACATGTAAATCACTGCTTCACCTGGAAGGAATGTTTGGGGCCTTGGACGTAGAGGAGAGAGGAGGTAAAAGGGCAGGTGTTACATCTCCTGCATCTGCATTGAAAGGTGCCATGGGAAGGGGGATGGGGGTTGGGAACGATGATGATAGAGGAGTGGACTAGGGTATCATGGAACGGACAGTCCCTTCAGAATGCTGAAAGGGTAGAGGAGGGAAAGGTATGGCATCACACTGGAGGTGACAGAAATAGCAGAAAATATGGAGGCTGGTGGAGATGGAAAGTGAGGACAAGGGGAACCCTATTGTGGTTCTGGGAGGAAGGGGAAGGGTGGGAAACATGCAGAAACGTTTGAGGGGCCTGTCAACAAGGATGTGGAGAAAAAAAGACATCTCAGAAATGCTGGTGTTCAAGGTTACATCATTGGTTCAAATGCAATGCAGATGGAGGAAATGGGAGAATGGAATGGAGTTCTTATAAGAAGCGGGGTGTGAGGAAGTGTAGTTGAGGTAGCTGTGGGAGTCAGTAGGCAAACACATTTACCCTTTCCCATTAAGAAGGGACTGTTTTCTCCGTGATACCCTGGTCCACGTGAAAGAGAGAATACAACATGCTGCAAAGGAAATATTGCCAAAACAGAAAAGAGAGAGAGATGAATGGCACATGAGATACTAGCAATGAAGGTAGAAAATGGAAATAAAAACACACCTGAGTGTGATGAAATTGAAAAGAAAATAAAGAATGCATGTAGGCAGGCTAAACAGAAATGGTATAATAAGGTGCGTGATAAATATTGCAGCTGGAAAGAAATCACAAAATGAGAGTTGTGCTCTAGGAAGTTAAATCCTTGATAGATAGAAAGAAAGGGTTAACAGCAGATAGTGGATGCATAAAAGACAAAGATGGTAAGATTTTATGCAGCAGTAAAAAGGTGGACAGAATGTGTAAATGAATTGTATGATGATCCAAATCGAGGGAGACCTCATGATATTGAGGCAAATGAAGGGCCAAACATTATGATATCAAAGGTAAAGAATGCTTTGAAATTGATGAATACAGGATAAGCTCCGGGCATAGATTAACTAACAACAAAACATCTAAAAGTTCTCGGAGAAGAGACCCTACAAAATATCGTAGATCAAGTAAAATCTAGAAGTTTAGAATATGTATCAAGAATGAACAGCAAAAAGAAAAAACATTGTTTGTTTGAAGGATTACATTAGAATAAAAGAATGAAAATTGAAGTGAATGTTGTCATACTGGAATAAGTAGATAAGTTAAAATCAAAATACTGTGGGTGCTGGAAATCTGAAATAAAGCAGAAAATGCTGGAAAAACTCAGCAGGCCTGGCAGTATCTGTGGAGAGAGAAACAGAGTTAATGTTTCGAGTCCAATATGACTTCTCTTTGAATGTAGATAAGTTTGTCTATTTAGGACAAATGATAACAGAAGATGGTAGATGAGATGCCAAAGTCAGAAGAAGGATAGATAGCCAGAAGTAATTTCGTGAAAATGAAGGATGTGTTAACAATGGGAAAAATTAAGCTTGTAACAAGGAAAATATACATAAATGCTACATTCTATCCACTTTCCTGTATGCCTCAGAAATCTAGACAATAAATAAAGATATGTGAAAGAAAATAGAGGCCTTTGAAATGTGGATGCAAAGACATCTGCTTAAAATTCCATATGCAGATCATAAAACAAATTAAGAGATGCTCAAAGTTGCAAAAGCACAAATAATTCTAAAAAGTGACATCCAGAAAAGAAAATGTCAGTTTTCAGGCATTTGATCAGAGCTGAAATGGCCTCGCTTGTGACACAGTATACTTCAATTATTTGTAGGCTTTGGAGTGGATCCATGATACTGGAGAGTTCTATCTGTCCACACACACATCCACAGGCTCCAGCATTCCACACACTCAAGAGCTTTTAAAAGAACATGAAGAGTTCCAAATTACTGCAAAGGTAAGCAAGATGCCTGGGTTTGAAAGAATGATGTACATTTAGTCCATACGTAGAGCAAAGCCTGGAATTCTACTTTGCCCTAAATGATTTGAATAGCATTTTGAGCAATGTTGCCATTTTCGGCTGAACCCAAGATAGGGTAACAGGTAGAATAGGACTATGGAAAAAGTTCAAGGGCATTTATGTCTATTTGCACTTTCTAGTGAATGTAGTATAATTACCACTAGACTTAATGATATTTGAGGACATGACATATCATCATCATTCCTTATTAATTCTTGCTTTTTTTTGCTTAGTTCTGCTCTGTGTGCTGTTATGCGCAAGGTTATATTTGTTAAGTATCATACAGCTTATCTCCATCTTGGCATTGTCTTTTTTTAAATGGCCTTGTATGAAAATAGTTCCTTTACACAGCCCATGATATTAATGATTTAATATATGGTACTCTTACACAGGGTGACCTAATATTTACACTTGAGTTGGCATAGCTGTAGTACAAGGGTATTGGACATAGCTGTAGTACAAGGGTATTGGGCATAGCAAGGGTTAATGTGGGACTGGGAAACAGTACCACCCACAGTGTGATGTAAAGAGATTAGAGTCAATTGTGGACTGGATTGAGACCTGTGTAGAAGCAAGCATGGAGTTAGTTCATAGCTTGGGCTATGCCCTGTATATATGTACATAGTTATGTGTTATCAATAAACACTTAATGTACAACCATACAAGACCCAGAACCTCTTTGTGAGACCTACTGAACATACAATTTACAGCAATGTCTATTCTTAAAAAGAAAATGTCAATGCCAACACCTTAAATTTGGTTGAACCTTCTTTCTAGCAAACCAAAGATCGGGTGAAACTGTTGATACAACTGGCCGATGGCTTTTGTGAAAAAGGGCACTCCCATGCAGTGGAAATCAAAAATTGGGTCACAGCAGTAGATAAGCGATATCGAGATTTTTCCCTTCGCATGGAGAAATATCGTGTAGCATTAGAGAAAGCACTTGGAATCTCAGACTCCAAAGGGGTAAGTTAACATGGCAACCAGGGATTATGTTATTTTATTTCCAATATCTTTCGCACATGCATAGAGAACTTATGTACTGTTTTCTGCACCTCCCAATGCAGAGCAAAGACTTACAATTGGACATCATCCCGGCGAGTGCTCCTGGTTCAGAGGTGAAACTCCGTGATGCTGCACATGAGCTGAATGAAGAAAGGCGTAAATCAGCTCGCAGGAAAGAGTATGTTTTGATTTCCTTCAAATTTTAATTGAGTTTTCCAGTTTTAATGTAAGAAAATTAATTATATTTAATTGTTTTACAGAACCTATTCCTTTTACAACTTCACCAATCTATAGTCATGAATGTAGACACATGAATGTTAACTAAGTTTGAAAGCACCGTAATTTTTTTTTTGTAAAATGGAAAGGATATTCCATAAGGAAGACATGTTAGTTTGGGTACTATTGCTGACATGTACTATGTTGTATTTTCTGCTTTAAGTTCTGTATAATTTGTGCAATAATGCAACCTTAGAACTATTAAATGCCTATACACAGGTTTGGTTTCTCTAAGTCTGGGTGGGTAGTTCAGAATTGATTAAGATTACTTTTAAACAGTGAACAATGTAAATAATTATAAATCCTAATGAAGCAACCTATTGCCTTATCCTCAGATTTATTATGGCTGAACTGATCCAAACTGAAAAAGCTTATGTACGAGATCTTCGAGAGTGTTTGGAAGTAAGTTTCTCGTATTATAACTGGGCATACTTCTAGAAATGATGTACAATGTGGCAGAAATCCTGCAACTCTGTTGTCTTTGCCAGTTATTGAGTGATTGTTATATTTAATGATTTTTAAAAACAGGGCCGATATTAAAAATTAGCTTAAAAACAAATAGTGAAATTTTGTATATATTTGTTCCCATGTTTTATTTTTTAAAAATCAGTTAAAGCTAAAGTACTGCACAAATATGCACTATTTTTGAAAACTTCTAATCAACATAATTTTAGCAATGGTTACAGTAATTTTGTGGAAGTATTTTTTTCTTGGCATTTGTCCGCCTTATTGTAAATAACCCAGGCTGAGATCTATTGCCACCATAAATTCCTGCATTTGGAGATCTAGATCTTGCTTAGAAATTTAAAACTATTGATAAAGTGTGAATTATTCGAAGTAGCATGCTTTAAACCTTATTAAATATAACTCCGAGAAGAATAAAGAGTAATCCTTCTGTCCTTTAACAGGGAAAATAATTTTTTTTTCAGGGTAATTTTCTTTAACCCATTTGAGAGAGAGAGACACCATTTTCATTGGAAGTTTCTAAAATTCTTAGTTGTAAAATAGTTAATGATGTTTCACCCTTGTAAAGATGTAACTGCTAACAATTAGTGTGTTCAGTGTATGGTCCTCAAAAATGTTTTTCTCCTTCCAAACTAGACATATCTCTGGGAAATGACGAGCGGTGTAGATGAAATTCCACCTGGGATTGTAAATAAAGAGCATATAATATTTGGCAACATGCAGGAAATCTATGAGTTCCACAATAAGTAAGTAAGCCTAATATATAATGTAACAGTTTTGTTGCACAGCCTACATTCGCAAGTTTTAAGAACAAATTGTAGCATTATCCAGGAGCAATCTGTTTTGCAAAATGTTTCTTGTGCGGGGGGTGAAAATCAGAAGAGATTTATGTTTTTGCATTGTCTATCCAAGAATGCTAAATCCTCACTTCAAAAACTTCAAAATGCTTTGTCAAAGGGTAGTGTATTGGAATAGGCCTGCATGCCACATGGAATGGTGCAAGGTCATGTAAATGCCTTACTCTACTGAATTACCTGATTGCAATCATACTGCGAAAAGTTGCTCAAGGTCAGGCGGGCTAATTTCCAAATCTGCGAACACACTTGGCAACATAGAAGACTTTTAGAACTATTTAGAACATTATGCCAAATGATTTGCTTGAAAACATTCTGTACTTGAACATGATCTTGTAGTCCTATTAACACACAAGGGTATGAACGGATTATTATCACCAAATTTGATAAAGACCTCGTTTTCGTCAAACTCATTTAATTGAGGGATGTGTTTCTCTTCTCATAGAAGTAATCAGTCGAATGTTATCGCAGGGCCATTGGACCCCATCATATAAGAGCCCCAAGCCCACACCTGCTGGCAAGGAGACCGGCAGCACAATCTTCCAGGAGACAGCTTCCTAATTGGCCGCTTCCACGTTCAACATCCTATTAATGAAAGCGGACAAGGCTCCAAGGCTGCAGGCCCAATCATAAGGCTGGCACCTCCAGCATAGGAGCCTCAACATGGAGGTTCTTTCGCTAGCCTCCAGAGAAGATAATGATTAAAGGTTCCGGAAGCCAGTAGGGCCATTCTAAGACCCTCCCTGAGATCAGACACGGCCCCAATTGCTGCCTTTCAACACTGTAGCCTCGCCACCTCCAATGAGCTGGCAGCCTCCACGTGCAGTGAGGGGGCCGCTCCACCAATGAGAAAGTTCTGACGATGCCACAGAATTGCCCCTAATAGAGGTTTTAACCGCCATAATTGGCAACCTTCCTCCATGGAGCAGACAGCCGACCCTTTTCGCAGCCTGCTTCTGGCAAGTTCCCAAGTTATGGGCATGTGTGGGGAACAGTCCTGATGTGGCTCCTCCCTATTTACCCAGACCCTCATCTCTAACCTTGTCTACACAGGGCTGGGAAAATACAGCCCAATAGCTTTTTAACATCCAGCAAATTGAAGGTTTAGTTAGATTGTAATCCAAGTATTTATCCATCGTCTGACATTGGATTAATTAAAAATAATGAATGAGAAGGAACTTTCCATCCATGATTGCAAACACCCTCAATATTGCCCTGAACTAAAGCTTAATTGAAAAACTACCTATTATGTAATGCTGGTGCAAAATGCACATTTTCAAATTATAAGCAACAGGTTTTCTTTAGTGTATCAAGCACAGGGAAGAAATTAACACCAAGCAGTAATAGGAGAAGTAACTAATGATAGAGTTGAAGGGATAGCCAAGCTGTTCCAGTACAACAATAACACTGGCATCTTCCTGGCAATGTGGAAAATTGAACAGCAGAAAATTGAAAAGCAGAGCAAGTCCAACCTGGCCAATCACAGCCCTATCAGTCTATTCTCGATGATCAGTAAAGTGATGGAAAGAATCATTAACAGCGCTAATAAGTGGCACTTGTTTAGCAATAACCATCTCACTGACGCTCAGTTTGGCTTCCATGGGGGTCACTCAGCTCCTGACCTGATTACAGCATTGGCTCAAATATGGACAAAAGAGTTGAACTCCAGAGGTGAGGTGAGAGTGACTGCCCTTGACATCAAGGCAGTATTTGACCAAGTGTGGCATCAAGGAGCCCTAGCAAAACTGGAATCAATAGGAACCAGGGAGAAAACTCTCCAATGGTTGGAATGATACCTAGCACAAAGGAAGATGGTTTTGGTTGTTGGAGGTCAGTTGTCTCAGTACCAGGATATCACTGCAGGTGTTCCTCACGATAGCTTCCTAGTCCCAACCATCTTCAGCTGCTTTACCAATGACCTTCCTTCCATCATAAGGTCAGAAGTGGGGATGTTCGCTGATGATTGCACAATGTTCAGCACCATTCATGACTCCTCAGCTACTGAAGCAGTCCATCTCCAAATGCAGCAAGACCTGGAAAATATCTAGGCTTGAACTGACATGTGGTAAGTAACATTCATGCCATACTTTTTTTATCCATCCATGAGATGTAGGCATCAGTGGCTAGGCCAGCATTTATTGCCCATCCCTAAATTGCCCTTGAGAAGATGGTGGTGAGCTGCCTTCTTGAGTCACTGCAGTCCATGTGGTGTAGGTATACCCACAGTGCTGTTAGGGAGGGAGTTCCAGGATTGTGAGGCAGCGGCAGTGAAGGAATATTTTCAAGTCAGGGTGTTGAGTGGCTTAGAGGGGAACTTCCAGGTGGTGGTGTCCCCATGTGTCTGCTGCCATTGTCCTAGATAGTAGTGGTCATGGGTTTGGAAGGTGCTGTCTAAGGAGCCTTGGTGAGTATCTTGCAGATGTTACATGCTGCTGCCACTGTGGATCAGTGGTGGAAAGAGTGAATGTTTGTGGATGGGGTGCCAATCAAGCAGGCAGCTTGGCCCTGGATGGTGTCAAGCTTCTTGAAGCTGCACTCATACAGGCAAGTGGAGAGTATTCCATCATATGGCTGACTTGTGCCTCATAGATTGTGGACAGGTTTTAGGGAGTCAGGATGTAAGTTACTTGCTTCTGAACTGCTCTTGTAGTCATGGTATTTATATGGCTAGTCCAGTTCAGTTTCTCGTCAATGTTAACCCCCCCCAGGATGTTGATAGTGGGGGATTCAACGACGGTAATGCCATTGAAAATTATGGAGCAATGGTTAGATTCTCTCTTGTTGGAATGGTCATTAGTGGCACACAAGTGCCAGGCACTGTTACTTGCCTCTTGTCAGCCCAAGCCTGGATATTGTCCAGGTCTTGCTGCATTTGGACATGGACTGCTTCAGTATCTGTGGAGTCGCGAATGGTGCTGAACATTGTGCAATCATCAGCAAACATCCCCACTTCTGACCTTTATGACGGAAGGAAGGCCATTGATGAAGCTGCTGAAGGTGGCTGGGCCTAGGGCACTATCTAAGGAACTTCTGCAATGATGTCCTGGAACTGAGATGATTGCCCTCCAACAACCGCAACCATCTTCCTTTGTGCCAGGTATGACTCCAACCAGTGGAGAGTTTTCCTCCTGATTCCTATTGACTCCAGTTAGCTATGGCTGCTTGATGCCACACTCGGTCAAATGCTGACTTGATGCCAAGGGCAGTCACCCTCACCTCACCTCAGGAGTTCAGCTCTTTTGTCCATGTTTGAACCAAGGCTGCAATAAGGTCAGGAGCTGAGTGGCCCTGGCAGAACCCAAACTGAGCATCAGTGAGCAGGTTATTGCTGAGCAAGTGCCACTTGATAGCACTGTTAATGACCACTACCATCACTTTACTGATGATCGAGAGTAGACTGATGGGGCGGTAATTGGCCGGGTTGATTTGTCCTGCTTTTTGTGCACAGGACGTAGCTGTGCAAATTTTCACATTGTCAAGTAGATGCCAGTGTTGTAGCTGTACTGGAACAGCTTGGCTAGGGGTGCAGCAAGGCCTGGAGCACAAGCCTTCAGTACTATTGCCAGAATATTGTCAGGGCCCATAGCCTTTGCAGTATCCAGTGCCTCCAGTCGTTTCTTGATATCACGTGGAGTGAATCGAATTGGCTGAAGATTGACATCTGTGATGCTGGGGACCTCCAGAAGAGGTCGAGATGGACCATCCACTTGGCACTTCTGGCTGAAGATTGTTGCAAATGTTTCAACCTTTTCTTTTGCTGGGCTACCTCATCATTGAGGATGGGGATTTGTGGAGCCCCCTCCTCCAGTGAGCTGTTTATTGTCCACCACCATTCATGACTGGACTTGGCAAGACTGCGGAGCTTAGATCTGGTCATTGGTTGTAGAATCGCTTAGCCCAGCCTATGCTGTTTGGCATGCAAGTAGTTCTGTGTTGTAGTCTCACCAGATTGACACCTCATTTTTAGGTATGCCTGGTGCTGCTCCTGGCATGCCCTCTTGCACTGTTCATTGAACGAGGGTTGATCCCCTGGCTTGATGGTAATGGTAGAGTGGTGAGTATATCAGCCATGAGGTTACAGATTGTGGTTGAGTACAGTTCTGGCCCACAGTGCCTCCTGGCTGCCCAGTATTGAGTTGCTAAATCTGTTTGATGTCTATCCCGTTTAGCACGGTAGTAGTGCTACACAACACAATGGAGGGTATCCTCAATGTAAGGACGGGACTTCATCTCAACAAGGACTGTGCAGTGGTCATTCCTACTGATACTGTCATGAGCAGGTGCATTTGCAGCAGGCAGGTTGGTGAGGATGAGGTCAAATATGTTTTTTTCCCTCTTGTTGATTTCCTCACCACCTGGTACAAACCCAGTCTAGCAACTATGTCCTTTAGAACTTGGCCAGCTCAATGTGTAGTGGTGCTATTTAGCCATTAATGAACATTGAAGTCCTCCACCCAGAGTACACTCTGCACCCTTTCCACCCTCAGTGCTTCCTCCAAGTGGTGTTCAACATGGAGGAGCACTGATTCATCGTCTGAGAGGGTGCGGGTACATGGTAATCAGCAGGAGGTTTCCTTGCCTACGTTTGACTTGATGCCATGCAGCTTCATGGGGTCTGGAGTCAATGATGAGGGTAACTCCCTCCCAACTGTATTAACTGTGCCCCCTCCTCTGCTGGGCTTGCCCTGCTGGTGGGTCAGGACATAACCAGGGATGGTGATGGTGGTGCCTGGGACATAGTCATGCTCACGGAATCATAACTTATAGACAATGTCAGGCTGTTGCCTGAATAGTCTGTGAGACAGCTCTCCCAATTTTGGCACAAGCCCCCAGATGTTAGTAAGTGCCTGGTAATGACCATCTCCAACAAGAGAGAATCTATTGGCCCTTGATGTTCAATGGCATTGCCATCACTGAATTCCCCGCTATCAACATCCTGAGAGTCACCATTGACCAGAAACTGAACTGGATTAGCCATGTAAACACTGTGGCTACAAAGAGCAAGTCAGAGGCTAGGAATCGTGCAGCAAGTAACTCACCACCTGTCTCTTCAAAGCCTGCCCACCATCTACAAAGCACAAGTCAGGAGTGTGATGAAATGCTCTCCACTTGCCTGGATGAGTGCAGCTCCAACAACACTCAAGAAGCTTGACACCATCCAGGGCAAAGCAGCCCGCTTAATTGGCAGCCCATCCGCAAACATTCACTCCCTCCACCACCGGTGTACAGTGTGCGCCATCTACACGATCCACTGCAGAAACTCACCAAGGCTCCTTAGACAGCACCTTCTAAATCTACGACTGCTACCAAGTAAAGGATAAGGGAGTAGACACATGAAAACAATACCTCCTGGAATTTCCCCTCCAACCCACTCACCATCCTGACTTGGAAATATATCGCCTTCCTTCACTCCCGCTGGGTCAAGTTCCTGGAACTCCCTCCCTAACAGCACTGTGGGTGTACCTACACCACATAAACTGCAGCGATTCAAGAAGGTAGCTCACCATCACCTTCTCAAGGACAATTAGCGACGGGCAATAAATGCTGGTCTAGCTAGCGATGCCTGCATCCCATGAATGAATTTAAAAAAGCAGTGGAGCCTGGTGACAGCAAATGATAAATAAATGGGGGATTGCAGGATAAGATCTGGGCAACAGTGTCGCGGACAGTTATGCAGATAGTCAACTAATGGATGTTCAAAAAGGTGTTTCTGTTTTCTCAAAATGATACAAGTGTGTTCTCATTTAATTGAACTATCTCCAGCATTACCCTGCTAACTACTTGCAAGGAAGATTTCTGAATATTCCTACATTTCCATTTTTATCATGTCATAACAGAGGCTTTCCCAAAGTGAATGCTTCAACAGCTTTTTCCATAGTTACAGCTAAATAAGACAGACATGCATATCCTAGTTCCCATGATACCCTTTATTCGGATGGGATTAGCTGGTTTGTGTATAAGCCTGCAGCACCATGCCTAGTTTACAAGACATTGCAACAAACTGGACAAAGGGAAGTATTAATGCAGTAAAGAATGTAGATAGAGATAGATTATATAGATAAATAAAAGCAATTTGATTTGTCTTTAGAATAAACTTAATTTTTTTTCAAGAAAATGTATAAGCTGCGCATTATAAATTGAGGATTTTAATTTGAAATCTTTATCACATTATCCAACTCCTTTGCACGCCATCTGTAAAATTACTGACAAGATATCCTCATCATATTTATCTCAATGCAGACCATCCTGGTTGCAAGCCAAGATTGAAACTATATTTTATCAATTGTTTGATTTTGCATACCTCAAAATATCTTTGCAGTTTATTTCTGAAAGAGCTGGAGAAGTATGAACAGCTGCCGGAAGATGTGGGGCATTGTTTTGTCACCTGGGTAAGTCATTTGTCGCTTTCAGGAGATTTTTTGCACCAGAGAATGATAAGAATTATGGCAACAGTTTTGTGCGGCGTATTACTTTAAACTATGCAAACTATATTAAGCTATTACTTTAAACTATTTATTTATGTAGTGCAAACATATTATGGTCCACTAGTTAAATTCAAAATCTGAATGTCAATATATTAAAAATCGTGGAATTTCCATCAAACCATGATTCAGTTTCTATGTTGCAGTGGAAAATTGGCTTACCAACAATTTTCAATAAACACACCCTGCCATCCAAAATTATCTGAATAAGTTAAAATACTTTGTGGAATGCCCCGAATGATAAATTGGTTAAAGCAGATGTAACTGAGCTTTCCACAGTAGTCCACTCTCACTAGTTAGCTGGTCTTTGGTCAATAGTAAGGGTGAAAGAAATGGTCTCCGTCCTGTGGTCTAGGGAAGGGAACATTTAGCCAGGGTTCCTCCTGCTAACACTAGATAGTGATTTCTGATGTGCACTTAAGGGCATCAGATGAAGACAGGGTTGTGCTTAGCTGTCATACCTCACAATCAGCTTGTCAGTTTATCTGACCACCCTGTGAAGTCTTTTCCATTAACTCTTCCTTCTAAAAGATCAGAAATTGCTTATTTTCCAGATGTCACCTGAATAAAGGCAGTGGGTACATAGTGTATACTGTATTCTTACATCATCAAAAATTTTATGCAGTTGAAAATATTTCTACTTGGCATATTGAAAAATATAATAAAAGTGAATTATAATTTATAGATAAAAGATCATCACATTTCTTAAGATCTGCGTATCAAGAAAAATCTTTTTGATTTTTCACCTGTTACACTGGCTTATTTACAGTTTCCAGCTTGGACAATCAGATTCGCAAGTTGATGGGAGTTCACATGTATATTCTAAATATTTAAACCTGCTATGTGTTGGTCTTCAGAACTCATGATCGCCTAATTTTTAAAAAAATCTGAACTTTCTGAATGTTTTCAACTTCTTTAAAAAACAAATCACAAGTGCATGTGTGTAAATGCACAAACCCTGGTAAATAAACATGTGGCTGTGGGGAAATTTCTTCACTTAGAATTGTGAACCTTTGGAATTCTTTACCCTGGAGGATTGTGGATGTTTAGTTCTTGAATATATTCAAGACTGGAGTTGATGAATTTTTGGATTCTAAATGAACAAGTAATCAGGTTGGAAAGTGGAGTTGAGATTCAAGATCAGCTATGATCTTATTGAAGACCGAGCATGTTCAGAAGGCTTTTGGCCTGATCCTGTGCCTATTTATTGTGCTTTTATATTCTATTTGACCCTGAGCTGAGCTTTCATCCCCATATTCTCTCCATCATTTAGACTGCTTACTTCCACCTCCAAAACATCACCTGACTCCCCTCCAACTCAGCTCAGCTGTTGCTGAAAATCTTTACCATACCTTTTGTTACCTCTAGAATTTAATAGAATTCCAGTGCTCCCTTGGCTGGCCTCCCACCTTGGACTCTGCTGCCTATATCCTAGCACTCAACAAGTCCCGATCACCCATTACCCATTTACTCCCACCCAACAAAGTCCTGATTGTAAAGTTCTCATCTTTGTTTTCACTCCTTCTGTGACCTCGCCCTTCCATTTCAGTGTGACTATCTCCAGCCCTCCAACCCTGATATCTCTGTGCTTTTCCAATTCTGGCCTCTCCCACATTCCTGATTTTCTTCTCTGCACCATTGGTAGCTGTGCCTGCATCTGCCTCAGCCTTAAGCTCTGGAATTCCATTCCTAAACTTCACAGCCTCTCTACCCATTTATGTTGATTTTTAAAATATTTCTGTTTGACAATGTTTTGTTCACTATCCTGATGTTTTTTCCTGTAGCTCAGTGTCCAGTTTTGTTTGGCAATTACTCCTATGAAGTGCCTTGTGATATTTTACTATGTTAAAGCCGTTAAATAAATAATAATTGTTGTATCAGGATCACATCAACAATACATTAAGCCATGCTAAGACATTAGGGAGCGTTTACCACTGCATATCATAGCCAACATTGTTCATTCCAATGTGCCATTAATTTTTTTTTTAAACAAAGGAATTTTGGAAAATTCTCATTTCTTCCCACTCTCCCTCAACATGCACACAGACCAGTCCATAAAAATTTTTTACATCCCATCATGAATGTTTAGTTTGGTGATGTACTGTAGATGTCAGTGTATGAGTTAACCTTTGGAGCCTTGAAACGTTCCTCCGCAAACATGTCAACTCATACACTGAGTATAAAAGTGGAGTGCCTGTGTGTGTGTGGTCCCCATCCTTGTCATTCGCCACGCGGGGTTTCCTCTATATGGGCTTGTCTTAAACTCTTGCCCTTCATTGCCTGCTTGATCCTTTGCAGCCAAGTGATAAGGTACCAGTAGGTAAAATATCTATTTGTGGGGTGAAAAATTGAGGCTGACTACTAATGCAAGTATAGAAAGTAGTGGCTGAAAAGCGAGGTTGAGTCTTATTCTGAGTGTATGCAAAAACATGACTTTTGGGACTGGTAAAATTGGGTTGGATGATATGCTAGGTGGATTTATATTACCGTAGACCACAGCATATAAAATAAAATAACTTGTAATTAGGTGGTGTGTTCCACATCCTCAGGATGCACCAAAGCATTTCACAGCCAAAGTGGCAAAGTATTAATGACAGGATAATCTTTTTTAATAATGTTGGCTGAGAGATAAATATTAGCCTGGATGTCAGTGAGAACTCCCTGCTGTTCTTCAAAATAGTACCATGGAAACTTTTGCATCCACCTGCATGGGCAAACAGGGCCTTTAACAAATCACCCAAGAGGGCGGCACCTCCATCAGTGCAACAATCCCTCAGTGGAATGTCAATCTAGATTATGCACTGATGCTGCTCAAGTGGGACTTGAATCCTCAACCACCTGGATCAGAGTCAAGAGTGTTACCCCTGAACTAAGGCTGGCATCTGCTATCTTCTGCTGTGATGTTTATGTGGGTCTAGAAGGGGAAGGTGCAGGTTATTTGGCAACATTGGATATTCTTATATATACTGCATAATTATCCTCTGCAAAACAAACTTGTCAAAAATGCAAGGCAGGGGTACAGTGCACAAGGTGTTTTTGAAAAATTTGAAATTCTCCTTTTTGTGTTACTATGCAAACAAAGGAAAGCTCCTTAATTTCCTACGCAAAAAGTGACCAGTATAAAGGTGTACATCATAACTGCCGGTCTCTCTATTCTTATCTCACCATTAAGTCATATTTTAAAATTATTACTTTTTAAATCAAAATGCTAGGCTTGTCTCTGCATGTTATTGTCTCAAGACAGTTATTAACAAATAATTTTTAAGTTTTATTTTTCTCACATAAACAGATGCTCCAGATGTTACCATTCCTTCAGAGTTTGACTAATGAAGCAATGAGAATGTGGTTTGTGACTTTGTTGTTTTTGTTTTCTCCTAAACAGGCTGACAAATTCCAGATGTACGTAACATACTGTAGGAACAAGCCAGACTCCACACAGCTCATACTGGAGCATGCAGGAGCATACTTCGATGTCAGTACTATTCATTGACTTGGTGCTTTTTAACATTTCCTATTCCCTTTGCTTAGGATGGTCATTCTTAGCAATAATATTTAAACTTCCTTTCAGCAAAATTTCAAAACTGAGAGAGATTTGTATTAGGCAACGGTATTAAGAGTTATGGAACCTAGGTGGGTAGATGGAGTTAAGATGCAGATCAATTGTAACCTCATTGCATGGAGGAAGGAAACAGACTGAAAACCTACTTCTATTGCTATGTTCCAGACAGGTGGGCAGCCTCTTCTCGGGTTTAATAATGCTGCTTACAGGTTAAAAACTGTCCCTTTTTTTTATTGTCATGTGGGGAAAAACTTGCCTTTAGTTGTCACTTTTCTCAAAGTGGCTTCATTTGGATTGGGAACTCAGTACCATGAGGTGAGGGAGGAGAGGTTCACACACCTTGAAACTGATAGGTAAAACTTTGATCCATGGGTTTCAGTATCGTCTATACCCCCAATTTCCCTATCACCCCTCTAAGAATAACTTGGTCTGCCATGTTTAAGAAAAAAAAGAAAAATACATCAGTGCTAAACCTACCAGAAATCATCAAAAAATATCGGGGTAGAAATTGGAGAGTGCCAAAATTGGGCATGATTGCTGTGTTTGAGAAGCAATGACATTCCAGATTGGAAAGGACTGCCTGAAAAAAATGATCCCGTACCAATTTGTCACTGCCTGAAAAACTCAAAGACCTCTGCTCTGCTAAATTGTTTATCATTGTGCCAATTTTACACCTAGGAGCAACAAAGTTTAATTTAAGCCCCAATGTATCTAGAAAATGTATCAACAGCAATGCAGGCTTTTTCAATATAGATTTTCAGCTATCAAATATTTGGAGATGATGAGAGCTGTTGGCACCTAAGAAATTGTCTTTCACTGTGAATTACTACATTTTTCTATATTTATAGTATTAACTGAATATTGCAATCTAAAATTACATTTATTTAAAAAAAATAGGAAATACAGCATCGGCATGGACTGGCCAACTCGATCTCTTCCTATCTTATCAAACCTGTCCAGCGAATAACTAAGTATCAGCTGCTTTTAAAGGTAAGTTAAAGTGATAAGACAGGACTAACCAGTTGTTTTGCAGAACTTAAAATATAACATGTCTAATGGTTTATATGAGTAGTGGGTCTGCATATTCCATCTACAAATGGATAGCTGTGCTTTATTAGAATGGACTCCAGAATTAAATACCCTGTTTAGCCATATCTGCTTTTGTGTATTTGTATTGTTGCCAACCCTTTCAATAAATCAGGAAAGATATCAATTCAGTGGAACTAGGTCTTTTAGAATTTGTGCCTCCACGAAAATTTCTAAATAGCAATAAAGCTGAGTTTTGCTTTGCTTTTTTAACTTGTAGGAACTGTTAACATGCTGTGAAGAAGGAAAGGGAGAAATTAAAGATGGCCTGGAGGTGATGCTAAGTGTGCCAAAGCGAGCCAACGATGCCATGCATCTCAGCATGCTAGAAGGTGCGCCTTTTTATATACACCTGAACACTAAGGTTCAGAATTATTGTGAAGTAGGTCAAAAATTGTAATATATTTATCACTTTATGTTCAGATGGCTATATTTGGTTAATATTGCAAAGTAAAAATTGAATTGTGTGTGAAATTCTTGAAAGTTGCCTTATTTAACCAGACTTTTAGCTTGAAGTTATTGGACATGTAAAGGACATAAAACCTGAAAAAAATTGCAAAATTCTCCTTGAAATATATTGTTCTACAGTAAGTCAGACGTACTTGTCATTTAGAAGCAAATGCCAGAATAACCATGCTGTGTAACCTGTTCATTGTGTTTAGAAGGCATGTTCATAAAGAACATAATACCTTTTTATTTGATCTGAATATTTAAACAAAGGCCTTTTTCAGCAAAATCAGAATGTGAAGGAAATGACTTATGCTTGCATCTTAAAGAAAAAATATGAAAGAGTTGTTGTTGTCATTAGGCTTTGATGAAAATCTGGAATCCCAGGGAGAGCTGATCCTTCAAGAATCCTTTCAAGTGTGGGATCCTAAGTCTTTGATCCGCAAAGGCCGAGAACGACACCTGTTCCTGTTTGAAATGTCACTTGTCTTCAGCAAAGAAATCAAAGATTCCAATGGGAGGAGTAAATATATCTACAAACACAAACTGCTTGTAAGTTCAATGAGTGGAAGCTGGAATACCGGTGCTTCAGAATGAGGATAGAAATTAAATCTTGTGCAGTTAGGGATGTGGCTGATCAGAAAGTATTTTCAGTGTGATTATTCACCAGAGTGGTGAATTTGAACTCTGATGAAAGGTTTCAGGTGGAACTAATCATTCTTTTTCAGTTTCTGATTAATCATTCAGTTTCATCAGTTTCTATTTAAGTATTTATGTAAGTTGAAAATAGCCTCATTATTTAACTTCTCCATTATTTTTACAACTACTAGCATTTATATAGCACCTCTTTAACATAGTCAGACATCGCAAGGAGCTTCACAAGAGCATTACCAAACAAAACTTAGCACCAAACCATATAAGGAGATATAGGCTGATGACCAAAAGCTTGGCCATTGAGGTAGGTTTTAAAGAGCATTTTCATTGAGGATTCAGGGAGGGAATCCAGAGTTTGGGCTTCGACAGCTGAAGGCATATCTGCCAGTGGTGGACCAGTTAAATTCAGGCATGCGAAAGAGGCCAGAATTGGAGGAGCACCGATTTCTTAAAGGATTGTAAGGCTGGAGGAGGTTACAAGATTCGGAGGGGCAGGGCCATGGAAGAATTTGAAGACAAGGGGAGTTTTAAAATCAAAGCATTGCTCAACTGGAAGCCAGTGAAGGTCAGTGAACACTGGGTGATAGGTGGATGGGACTTCTGTGCAAGTTAGGATACCAACAACAGAGTTTTGGGTGAGGTTAAGTTTATGAAAGGTGAAAGATGGGAGTGCTTTGAACTAGTCAAGTCCAGAGATGATAATGGCTTGGATGAGGGTTTTGGCAGCAAATGAGCTGAGGCAGGGCAGAATCAGGTGATGTCATAGAGTTGGAAGTTGGGCAGTCTTAGTGATGATGTAGATTTGTTGTCAGAAGCTCATTCTGAGGTCAAATAAGGTACAAAGGTTGTGGGCAAAGTGGTTAGCCTCAGTTGCCAGCGAAGGGAATTGGAGCTTATGTCAGGGAACCAAAGATAGTTTCTTCAATTTTCTCAATATTTAATTGGACGAAATCTCTGCTCGTTCAATACTAGATGTCAGATAAACAGTCTGACAATTTAGCAGTTTAGACAGTGGAGTGTTTCAGTGGCAAGGTAAAGTTGTGTGTCATCAGCATACATGTGAAACTTTGTGATTTTGAGTGATGTTGCTAGGGAACAGCATGTAGATGAGAAATAGGATGGAGCCAAGGATCGATCCTTAGGGACTGCAGAGGTCATGCCACAGGAGTGAGAAAAGCCATTTCAGGTGATTCTCTGGCTATGACTGGATAAATGAGAACGGAGCCAGGCAAGGACAGTCCCATCCAAATGGACAAAGAAGGATAGATGTGGGCAGAGGGCACTGTTGTCAACTGTGTCAAGCCCTGCAGATAGATTGAGAAGGATGAGGAGGAGTAAGTTGTCACCGTCCTAGTCAAATTAAATGTCATTCCTGACTCTGATAAGAGCTGTTTCGGTACTATGGCAAGACTGGAAATCTGATTCAGGGGAATTAAACATGGAGTTTTCAGAAAGATGGACACGAATTTGGAAGGAAAATGCAATTTAAGGCTTTGAAGAGGTGAGATATTCAAAGGACAAGAAAGTGCCAGAAGAGCAGGGGGGACAGATCAAGCTCTGGTTTGCTGATTAGAGCCATGGCTGTTAGGGCAGGCAAATGGTGATAGGGTTCAGGCATGCATGAGGGTCTCATTTCAGGGAAAGGTATCATCACCCCTCAACCAGGTTTCTAATAAGGCCATAATGTTGAAGCAATTATCCGTAACAAGCCCATGGATAGCCTGGGCCTTGTTCAGAAGTGACTGAGACATTCTGGTGGGAGATGTAAAGAGGGGCATTGATGGCTGATCTGTTGGCAGAGTGCACACAGACAACATTTAGAGTGGTGAGTGGGATGGGAAGGAGGTAGATTAGAATAACCCCCAGTGGAAAAGCTGGTGGAAATATTTGTGAGGAAATAAGATGGAGCAGCTTGGGTTGCTGATTGTAAGGAGTTAAGATGGCAACAACAAATGCCCCAATGGGCTCTTAGGGGATGCCAAGAAAGACTTAAATTTATTTAAGAGGGAGTCAAACCTGGGATGGCAGCAGGAGAGTGGCAAGGCCAAAGAGTGCTGATGAGTGGAAGTAGGAATTTTACGTCAAAATTGACTTCTGGATGTTGAATCATGTTACATGGTGAGTCAGTATCTAATTAAGTAGGAATTGACTTTGATTTCTACAACTGCAATGGAAGTTTCTTGTCTCCTGACCTGAGAATTGTCTAGTAGTAGCAAAGTTTATAATCTAATAGTAATGCCAGTGCTGCTGTGACCTCTATAGTGCACATCCTATGCTGAGTGGGAACTCCAGGATGCTTCCAGTGTCCTGGATAACCATTTGTGCAGGATTCTCCTGAGTGCATCCCACTCTCCAACCAGTATTCAGTTTTGAATTTTTTTTTTTCCATTCATTCACGGGATGTGGGCCTCATTGGCTGGGCCAGCATTTGTTGCCCATCCCTAGTTGCCCTTGAGAAGGTGGTGGTGAGCTGCCTTCTTGAACTGCTGTAGTCCATGTGGTGTGTATACATCCATAGTGCTGTTGGGAAGGGAGTTCCAGGATTTTGACCAGCGACAGTGAAGGAACGGCGATATATTTCCAAGTCAGGATGATTGATGAGAGATCATTGATGAGAGTCATGATTCATATCGGGAGTGCAGCCAGAGCCACGTCCATGGCACCACTGGTGGCTCAGCAGGACAGGGGGGCACAAATAAGTCTGGAAGAACAATTTTGATAGGTGATTCAATAGTTGGGGAAATGGACAGGCGTTTCTGTAGACACAAATTTGAATTTTTTTTATTCATTCATGGGATGTGGGCATCACTGGCTAGGCCTGCATTTATTGCCCACCCTAATTGCCCTTGAGAAGGTGGTGGTGTGCTGCCAATGTTACACAAATGTTACTTGCCACTTGTCAGTACCTGTGGAGTCACGAATGGTGTTGAACATTGCACAATCGTGAGCGAGCTTCCCACTTCTGACCTTATGATCGAAGGAAGGTAGGTCATTGATGAAGCAGCTGAAGATGGTTGGGCCTAGGATACTAACCTGAGGAACTCCTGAATCCAGAATGCTGAGTTGCCTCCCTGGTGCCACAGAGCACCCTGAGGTGGGAGGGTGAACAGCCAGAGTTGTGGCCCATATTGGTGCAAATGGCAAAGGTGGAAAAAGGGATGTGATCCTGCAGTCATAATTTAGGGAGCTAAGCAGAAAATTAGCAAGCAGGACCTCAAAAGTAGTAATCTTCAGGTTATTCCCAGTAGCACATGCAAGGGAGTATAGAAATAGGAGGATAAAGCAGATGAATGCATGGCTGGAAAGATGGTGCAGGAGGGATTTAGATTCCTGGGACATTCGAATCAACTCTGGGTGAGATAGGATCTGTACAGGCTGGATGTGTTGCACCCCTAAGCAGAGCCAGGATTGAGTTCCTTGCAGGATGATTTGCTAGTGCAGTTGTGGAGGGTTTAAACTAACTTGGCAGGGGTGTGGGAACTAGCAGGTAATATTGGAGTGGAATACCAAGATGCATAGAATACTGGGAGAGAAAGATAGCACTAGCGTAGGAAATAATATGTTATTAGGTAGGCTCAGAGTAAGGGAGAAAGTAATAAAGTTTAAATCAAGAATACTGTGCATATATGTGAATACATGGGGTGTAGTAAATAAGATTGGTGAGTTATAGATGTGGATTGCCATCTGGAAATACAATGTTGTGGCTATAAAAAAGACCTGGCTCACAGACTTGCAGGACTGAGTATTAAATATTCCTGGATGCAAGACGTTCAGGAACGATAGAAATTGGGGAGGGCTGGCACTACTGATTACAGAGAATGTTTTCAGTGCTGGAGAGCAACGTTGTGTCAGGGACAGAATCTACTTGGCTAGAGCTAAGGAACGAGTAAGGTGCAATTACATTGCATGGTGTAGTCTATAGGCCACCAACTAATGGGAAAGATGGAGAGGAACAAATTTTCAAGGAAATTACACATAGGTGCAA
Source organism: Cetorhinus maximus (assembly GCF_964194155.1). Classification (NCBI taxonomy): domain Eukaryota; kingdom Metazoa; phylum Chordata; class Chondrichthyes; order Lamniformes; family Cetorhinidae; genus Cetorhinus; species Cetorhinus maximus. The sequence goes on from NC_135881.1 coordinate 154,142,434, forward strand.
AAATTAGAGGGTTATAATGGGGAATTTTAATTATCTGAATATAAACTGGGACAGTAGTAGTGCAAAGGGCAGAGGGTTAAGAGTTCCTAGAGTGTGATCAGGAAAATTTTCTTTGTTTCCTGTTCAATGAGAGAAGGAGTACTGCTAAATCTGGAAATAAGGTGGGTCAAGTAGAGCAAGTGTCAGTGGGAGAACATCTAGAGGACAGTGAATATTGCATCATAAGGTTTAGGATGGCTATGGGAAAGGACAAAGAACAATCCAGAGTAGGAATAATTAACTGGGTGAAAGCCAACTTCAATGGGGTAAGAATGTCTCTCGGCAGACAACAAATTGGAATTAATGATTGGCAGAAAAAACGGTAACTGAACAATGACCTACCCTTAAAGAAGAGTAGTTTGGGCACAGTTAACGTATATTCCCACGAAGGGATAAGGTAGGGGAAACAAATCCCGAGCTCCCTGGATTAAGAAAGAGTTAGAGTTTAAGATGAAGAAAAAGTGCGCTTATTACAGATATCAGGTAGATTATACAGCCACAAACCAGGCTGAATATAGAAGGTTCAGAGAGGAATTGAAAAAGCAGTTGAGAGAAGCTAAAAGAGAGTATGAAAAGAGACTCAGGGGTGTGGGTAACATGAAAGGAATTCCAAAGTCTTTTATACGCATGTAAAGAATAAAAGGGCGGTAAAAAGAGGACTAGGGCCGATTAGGGACCAAAAAGGGGATTTATGTCTGGAAACAGGAGGTATTAAATGAATACTTTGTATCTGCCTTTACCAAGGAAGAAGATATTGCCCATGTCATGGTGAAAGAGGAAGTAATTCAGGCACTTGAAGAGTTTAAAATTGATAAAGCGAAGGTATTGGATAGGCTGCCTGCACCTAAGTTTGATAAGACACCGGGACCGGATGAGATGCATCCAAGGATACTGAGGGAAGTGAAAGTAGTAATTGCAGAGGCACTGGCTATAATTTTCCAGTCTTCCTTAGACTCAGGTGGTGCTAGAGGACTCGAAATTTACAAATGTTACACGCTTGTTCAGAAAAGGGTGTGAAGATAAATCAGCAACAGGCCAGTCAGTTTAACTTGGGTGGTGGGAAAGCTTCTAGAAACAATTTTTGTCCCAAATTATTAATAGCCACTTGAGGAAATGCGGATTAATTAAGGAAAGCCAGCAAGGATTTGTTAAGGGAAGATGGTGTTTAACTAACTTGCTGGAATTTTTTGAAGTGGATACTGCTGTTGATGTTGTTTACATGGACTTCCAAAAGGCATTTGATACAGTGCCACACAACAGACTTGTAAACAAAGTTATAGCTCATGGAGTAAAAGGGCAGTAGCAACATGGATACAAAGTTCACTGAATGACAGGAAACAGAGTAGTGGCTAATGGATGTTTTTCAGACTGGAGGAAAGTTTGCGCTGGAGTTCCTAGAGTGTGATCAGGAAAATTTGGTGTTTGGGCCCTTGCTTTTCCTGATATTTTTATTAACAACCTAAATCGGTATACAGGGCACAATTTCAAAATTTGTGGATGATATGAAACATGGAAGCATTGTGAAAAGGATAGTATAAACCTGACATAGATTGCTAGAATGGGCAGACAAGTGGCAGATGAAATTTAATGCAGAGAAATGTGAATTGATTCATTTTAATAGAAAGAACACAGAGACAATATAAAATAAAGGTTATAATTCTAGAAGGGTGCAGGAGCATAGGAACATGGTGTGTATAGGTCATTGAAGGTGGCAGAACAGGTCAAGATTTTCTTTCTTTATTCTTTCATGGGGTGTAGGTGTCACTGGCAAGGTCAGCATTTGAACTGAGTGGCTTGCCATGCCATTTCAGAGGGCAGTTAAGAGTCAACCACATTGCTGTGGGTCTAGGGTCACATGTAGGCTAGGTAAGGATGGAATAATACCTTCCCTAAAGGACATTAGTGAAGTGAACAACTGATGGCCGTTTCGTGGTCACCATTATTGAGATTATCTTTATATTCCAGATTAATTTATTGAATTCAAATTCTACCAACTTTCATGGTGGGACTTGAACCCTTGTCCCCTGTTTGTTTGGCCTCAATTGAAGTTTTGTGTCCAGTTCTGGGCACCACACTTTAGGAAAGACAAGAAGGCATTAGAGAGGGTGCAGAAAAGATTCACTAGAATGGTTCCAGGGATGAGGAATTTCAGTTGTGTAAAAATTGGAGAAGGTGGGACTGTTTTCCTTGGAGAAAAGTAGATTGAGAGGAGATTTGATAGAGGTATTCAAAATCATGAAGGTCTAGACAGAGAGATAGAGAAAAACTGTTTCTGCTGGTGGAAAGCTCAAGAATGAGAGGGCACAGATTTAAGCAATCACAATATGAGAAGAAACTTTTTCACAGGAGTGGTTAAGATAGGGAATGCACTGCCTGAGACTGTAGTGGGGACAGGTTCAATTGAGGCATTCAAGAGGGAGTTGGATTATTATTTGAAAAGTAAGAATTGTGCAGAGTTAGGGGGAGAAAGCAGGGGAATGGCACCACGTGTATTGCTAATTCGGAGTGCTGGTGTACACCTTACGAGCTGAACGAGTGGTATAACAATTCTGTGATTCTGAGAGTTCCACATTCGTCTCATGGCAACTTTTCATGTCATTTAAAGATCAATCAGAAATATAACTACAAATAACATGAAAGTTCTAATTATCGGTGTGAATAGAGCAATTCGTAACATTGTATTTAATAAGTTAACTGGATAGCACTCAGATTCTCAGGGTGCTCATTTACAATTTTATTTTCTACATTGTATTATGCTAAAAAGCAATATATCATTTATTTTACACTTCTGGCACAGTATTTATATTTTCAGTGATTAATATTTAGATACTCCTACAAAAGTATTTTTAAAAATCCCAGTGAATTTTTATGGCATATATTAAACACCTAATTGAACATTAAAACTTAATTTCCTCCTCCTGTGATCTGTGTGACTGCAAAAGGATCAGTTTGCTAGTAAAAGTTCATACCCCATGACTTAATTGATTGTGAGGAGATAATTTAAGTGATAGCATGACAATATAGGTGTAATTTTAACTGCTGGAAAGGAGGCGAGTTTGGGTGCAGACGGTGGACTAAAACCCTAAAATGTGGCAGCAGGTCAGAAATCTGGCATGATACTGCCCACTTCCAGGTTTCACCAGACAGGATAGGAGGCGAGCAGGGATCCCCTGTGGATCTGTTGGGTGAGTAATTTAAACAACCCAAGTCAGCAATTGATCCTTGTTTTCAACCAGAGTTCAGAGTTTAACAGCCAAAGCTCGGGTTTCATGAACTGTGTGAAACTTGCCAGGTGCAACCAGGCAAGAGCACAGCAGGGATTCAATTGTGCATTGAAACTGACAGGCTGGGAATCCTTCATACAGTGAAACTGAGGAGCTATTTCCTTTCCTGAGTGAAAGGATGGTACTCGCACCACTTCTGACAGGTGATTTCAAACTTCTTGGATGTCAGTTCACATACTTTGCTCTTCATTCACCTTTATCTGCACTTGCCTGCTGTCAGCCTTCACTGTGGCATAGGAGCAGCTTATGCAATTCTACCTTGCACCTCTGATGGCCTAAAGGAACAGCATTAGCAGCACCAGGAGTAGCAGGAGCAACACTAGCAACTGCCTTCTCCAACAACTACAGTTACTGCCAAAATCCTGTACCAAGATTATAAGCACATCTTGTTAAAGGTATCCCTCTTAACGTTTGCGATACAAAGGCAACATCTGCTGCTCCACAGGACAGAGGGATTGAGCTCAAATGAGAGGGGATCCCGACACAGGATCCACAGCAAAGGATTAACCCTCTTGATATGTTTTTTTAAATTCATTCACCGGATGTGGGCTTCCGCTGGCTGGGTCAGCATTTATTGCCCATTCCTAGTTGCCCTTGAGAAAGTGGTGGTGAGCTGCCTTCTTGAACCACTGCAGTCCATGTGGTGTAGGTACACCCACAGTGCTGTTAAGAAGGGAGTTCCAGGATTTTGACCCAGTGACAGTAAAGGAATGGTGATATATTTCCAAGTCAGGATGGTGACTGACTTCAAGGGGAACTTCCAGGTAGTGGTGTTCCTATCTATCTGCTGCCCTTGTCCTTCTAGATGGTTGTGGTCACGGGTTTAGAAGGTGCTGTCGAATGAGCCTTGGTGAATTCCTGCAGTGCAGCTTGTATACGCACTACTGCTACTGTGCATTGGTGGTAGAGGGAGTGAATATTTGTGGATGTGGTACCAATGAAGCAGGCTGCTTTGTCCTGGATGGTGTCAAGCTTCTTCAGTATTGTGGGAGCTGAACTTATCCAGACAAGTTGGGGGGGGGTGTATTCCATCACAGTCCTGACTTGTGCCTTGTAGATGGTGGACAGGCTTTGGGGAGTCAGGAGGCAAGTTACTCGTCACAGGATTCCTAGCCTCTTACCTACTCCTGTAGCCACAGTACTTATATGGCTAGTCCAGTTCAGTTTCTGATCGGTTGTAACCTCAGGACGTTGATAGTGGGGGATTCAGTGTTGGCAATGCCACTGAACATCAAGGGGTGATGGTTAAATTCTCTCTTGTTGGAGATGGGCATTACTTGGCACTTGTGGCATGAATGTTACTTGTCATTTGTCAGCCCAAGCCTGGATGTTGTCCAGGTCTTGCTGCATTTGGACATGGACTGTTTCAGTATCTGAGGAGTCGCGAATGGTGCTGAACATTTCACAATCATAAGCGAACATCCTCACTTCTGACCTTATGATGGAAGGAAGGTCATTGATGAAGCAGCTGAAAATGGTTGGGCTGAGAACACTACCCTGAGGATCGTCTGCAGTGATGTCCTGGAGCTGAGATGACTGACCTCCAACAACCAAAACCATCTTCCTTTATGCTAGGTATGACTCTGTGAGTGTTATGACATAGCAGTTGGTAAATGTTGAGCTGTGTAGATCACAAAGGGAAACTTGAACAACTGTCATAACCTATATTTTCAATTGGTATGTTTGAGATGCAGCTCTGAATTACGGAATAAGACCACTGAGCCTCATGAGGTTTTTTTTATATCAAACTAAATTAGACATTTATTAATTTAACAAGAACGTAAACACATACACAGGTCTACAAATTACTACCCTAATAACTTATAAACAAATCCCCAAATTAATCACTCCCAGGTAAACCTTCACCAAGGCAACAGTAACCTATAGACTTTAAACAGACACTAGGCAAAGCACATTTGACCTCACAATTTCAGAATGAGGTTCCTTGCAATTTGGCTCCTTTGCGGACACAGTTATAGGTTTACGGCCTGGTTAGATCTTAAATGCCTCTGACTTACACACAAACTCCTTTCTGTTTATACCTAGCTTCCCCATTGAATGTAAATTTTCCATGGTATCCTAGGCTTTTAACGTTACATCTTCTAACAAGAACATCTTAATCCCACTAATTTTCTTAATAATATAAACACATTGCTTGGTGCCTCCCAGCTAGGTGCAAGATTTTACTCCCACTTTTGAATGTTTTATTCAACAAATGCAAATTTACACTTTATCTTCTATCCTCCTTACTGTTTACCCAATTAACATATCAAATTACTATACAGCAAAGCATCCAGACCAGCTGGCTTTAATTCAATTAAGACACACACAGTCAAAACACATGGACACAGGCCCTACTACAACACTATTTTTAAAATAATTTTCAGTAACATTATAGATATTAATATGTCTTCATGACATCCCCTACCTATCAAAAAATGAACCGTGATCATTTTAAAAGACGGCTTCATTTTAATAACCCATCTCACACTAACTCCTATACTTATTACACTATTACACTACCTTATGTATGCATTAACATAATATATATATATATATATATATGCACTCAAGCCCTTGGTATCAATAGAAATCTCTCCAATCCAGTGCCCAGGTTTTTTTAAAAATGTCTAATTTCCCCTTTAAGCTTCAAACTCTTGATAACACATCTGCGAACAGATTTACTCTACCAACAACATGTACAATCCCTAGATTAAATGGTTGTAATAATAGACTCCACCTGAAAAGTCTAGCACTTTTGTCTCGAAATTTGTCCAAAAACTTCAAAGGATTGTGGTCTGTATAAACAGTTGTTTCTGACGAATTGTTTGCCACATAAATTTCAAAATGCTGCAATGCTAACGCCAAACTCAACGCTTTTTTTTCGATCGTTGAATATCTTCTCTGTTGTATATTCAGCTTCGATGAAAAATACCCTATCGGTTTTTCAATTCCAGTGTCATCCTCTTGTAACAGTACAGCCCCAATGCCTACATCGCTTGCCTCAACGGCCAACTTAAATTGCTTGACATAATTGGATACTGCCAAAACTGTTGTCATAGTTAATACAGTTTTCAAATTGTCAAATGGCTTCTGATACTCCAGTGTCCATTGAAATTTCGTGTTCTTTTTTAATAGTTATCAGTAGAGCAACCACTTGGCTAAAATGTGGCACAAATTTCCGGTAAAACCCACTCATGCCCAGAAATCTCAAAACTTCTCATTTTGTTGTAGGCACTGGGAAATCCACGATAGCCTTGACTTTCGCATCTCTCGGAGCCACCTTACCATATCCAATGGTATGGCCTAGTTATGTAACTTGCACTGTTGCAAATTCACTTTGAGCCAAGGTCATCACCAAATTAGCTTCTTGTAATCGAGAAAATAATTCTTCCAGATGCTGTAAAAGCTCATCCTACGTCTGACTGAAAATAATCAGATCATCAATATAAACCGCACAATTGCTTAGACCTGCAATTACTTTGTCAGTCTTTGAAATGTCGTGGGTACATTCTTCATACCAAATAGCATGACTTTAAACTGATATAGTCCATTTGGCGTCACAAAAGTTGTTATCTCCTTTGCTCTTTCTGACAACGCTGGCTGCCAATATCCTTTTAGCAAGCCAATCTTTGTGATAAATTTCGATTGCCCCATTTTCTCAATGCAATCCTCAAACCGTGGTATGGGATATGAATCCCTTGTTGTCACCACATTCATCTTTAGATAGTCCACACACAGCCTTTGTGTTCTATCCGGTTTTGGTAACAGCTCAATAGATGAATTCCACTTACTGCAACTAGACTCAGTGATATCATTTTGAATCATAAAGCCAATTTCTTTTAGTACTTGTGATAACTTTGCCAGATTTAATCGATGAGGATGTTGCCTTATTGAAGATGAAACTTGTACAGACACATCATGTATAGCTAAATCTGTCTTTCTCCAACTTATTTCCACAAATAGCTTTGTGTAATTGCAATAGCTTTTCCAAATCACTTTGACATTTGTTTGGAAGGTAACTCAATATTTCTTTTAAGTTTTCAAGCATCCCCTCATTATCCAATTTGATTAGAGGAAAATCAATTTCAGAGCCCTGCACTTCTACCTCTTCCTCAACATGCACCATCACTAATTCCTCTTTTGTTCCTCTTCCCTGTCACCGTACTTTTTAAGCACATTTACATGACACACTCTCTGCTTCTTTCTTCTACCTGGAGTATTTATTAAATAATTTACTTCACTCAATTTCTTTTCAACCCTAAACCTTGCATTTAATGAATCACCTAGTACTGGTAACAGAACTAGCACTTCTCTTCAGAAACAAAACTACGAGCTGTAGCTTTCTTGCCTGCCTTCATTTTCATTACTTGCTGTGACACCTTTAAATGTCCCCTAGCCAACTCACATGTTCTGTTCAATTTTTCCCTGAAATTTGATACGTAATCTGGGAGAATAGTTTCTGAATTTTGACTCACCGATTCACATTAATCAATTTCAGTGGTCCCCTTACCTCATGACCATAAAGTAGTTCAAAAGGGCTAAAACCAGTCACTGCGTTAGGAGTGTCTCTAATAGCAAATGACAAGAATGGAACTCCTCTATCCCAATCCTGTGGATAATCCTGACAGTATGCTCTTATCATAGTTTTTAAAATTTTATGCCATCTTTCCAAAGCTCCTTGTGACTCCAGATGATAAGCTGTTGACTTAAATTGCTTTATCCCCAAACTGTCCATTACTTCCTCAAATAGCTGTGACATGAGTTTTGACCCCTGGTCTGATTGTATTTTCCTTTGGTAAACCATATCTTGTAAAAAATTTAGTTAACTCCCCCACGATCTTCTTGGTTGTAATATTTCTTAAAGGTGTCACTTCAGGAAACCTGGTAGACCCATCCATTATTGTTAATAAATACTGATTTCCACTTTTAGTTTTAGGGAGGGGTCCTATACAATCAATCATGACCCTAGTAAAAGGTTCTTCAAATGGTGGTATTGGGATTAAAGGTGCAGGCTTAATCACTGCTTGTGGTTTCCCTATAACCTGACATGTGTGACATGCTCTACAGAATTTGACTACATCCTTATGCAACCCTGGCCAAAAAAAACTTCTACCTTTTCCTGTGTTTTCCTAATTCCTAAATGTCCCCTCACTAGAATTTGATGAGCAATCCTCAGCATCTCATTTCTATACCCAACCGGGATAACAACCTGATGCACCTCCCTCCAGCTTTCATTCACTGAGACATGATCCGGCCTCCATTTTCTCATTAAAATATCACTCATAAGGTAATAACACACTGGAATGCATTTTGCCTCAGTTTCTGAGTTAGCTGCCTGATATAACTGTTTTAATTGAAAATCATTTTTGTTTAACTCTACTAACCTCCTTGAGTTAAACACTTCAGCTGAATTGTCCTGTAGTCTTTCTTCCTGAACAATGTTATCAAACACAGCGCCAGCTAATTGGATTTCGACACCTTCTTCTTACCTTTGAATTGCCTGCCCTTCTTGTTTATCTTGTTTCAATCTATGAGCCCGTGACCTCATTACCACACAATCTGGAATCAGTCCAGGATACTCTCTCTGCAACACCTCTGTTGAAACCACTTATACAGGCTGCTCAACTACCATAGGCATCACCCAAATCTGCGACCCAGCTATATCATTACCCAAAATAAATTGAACCCCTGCAATGGGCATTTTTCCACTACCCCAACAATAATTTACCTGTTCACCTTCCATTTGCTCTATAAATTCATCCTCCAAAAGGGGATAGTTTTAGCACCTCCAATAACCCCACGTATTAATACCTGCTTCTGCAGTACTCCCTCTGAACATCAAATGTCACTATCCCACTACATTAAGAATTGACTAGCCCCTGTGTCTCTTAAAATTTTAACATCTTTACCTACTCCACCCTGTACACATGGAAAGATTTTCCCTGCACACACAAAGTCTTTAAACATTTCTGCAATTTTCCCCTCGGAATTCTCCTGGGCAAATTGTGAACACATTCCCAATTCTTTACCTATCACTCATTCTTTCTGTTTTACCTGTACACTCACCATTGGTTTTTCCTGTGCTTGAACCTCAGAATCGGTAATACTTTTATGTCCAGAACTTTTCTGCACTCCAATAATTCCAACAGATTTTCCCAGTAATTTCTAACACACTGACTTTGTATGCCCCACTTTATTACAATGAAAACACCTCAATTTTTAAATGTCACTCCTACCCTCAGCACCTTCCTTTTTATTGTGAGAAAAAAACTTCCTGAGAATTTCCAGCTACTCCTCCTCTTCCCTGACTACCCACCTTCCTTTCACCTTCCCACTTTCCATCCTTTTCCGATTTGAAAAGGTGACAGAAAAAAGGATTAGCTCTATGAACTAACTCATAATCATCAGCTATCACTGCTGCTTGTCTTACCATTTGAACCCTCTGTTCCTCCACATGAGTCCTCACTACTGAAGGAATTGAATCTTTTCATTCTTCCAAAAGAATTATCTCTCTAAGAGCTGTATATGTTGTCTGTATTTTTAATGCCCATATCCATCGGTCAAAATTACTTTGTTTTACTCTCTCCAACTCAATATAAGTTTGCCAGACTGTTTTCTCATATTCCTAAATTTCTATCTGAATGCCTCAGGAACCAACTCAAATGCACTCAAAATAGCCTTTTTCACTGCATCATAATTCACCCATACCTCTCCAGATAGCAAAGCATATACCTCATGCGCTCTACCCACCAACTTGGATTGCAACAACAATATGCAGTGCTCCTGTAAATGAAATAAAGAATGCTTCAACATCTTTTTCCTCAAACTTTGGAACAGTTTGTACAAATCTAAACTTCTCCTCACTGGGTTTTAGGTTAAAGGTTTTATCATCGTCAGAACTCTCCGCAGAATCTGAGATCTCTTTTTTTTAACTTCCAACCTGTTAAACTGGTATACTCTTTCTCTTTCTTTCTCTCTTTCCGTTGCCTCTCTTTCTTTATATTTCCCTCTTGCCTGAAATTCTAGTTCCAGCTTCCTTGCTTTCTCCTGCCTTTCCGCTTGCTCCCTTAGAAATGCCCTTTCTCTCTCCTTTGCTTCTAATTCAAATTTTTTCAGTTCATTGGCTTGTTCAAGTTCAAGCGTCTTCATTTGTAACTGAAGTCTCACTACCTCCAGCTGTGACTCACTAGTGTCAGGTTTCACTTCCAACTGTAGATGCTGTGCTATACCTTCATATCTGCTTTCTTCACCCCAACAGACAACCCCAATTTTAACTTATCTGCCAACTCTATTAACTTATTCTTAGATTTTTTTTGTAGCCCAATCAGAGTTATATCTTCTACTCCCAGACAAGTCTTAGAAATTGCCAAAGCCATCTTGCAGTCTCACTACTTATGAAAAACTTCACCAACTCCTACATTCAAAGTGCTTCTCATACTCGTAACCTTAAGATTCACCAATTCCAAAGCCAATCAAGGAATTATAAATATTATCCCTGATGAGCCCCCAATTATAATGGCACAGCAGTTGGTAAAGACTGAGTTGTTTAAACCCCACAGAGAAACTTGAACAACTGTCAGAACCTATATTTTCAATTGGTATGTTTGAGATGCAGCTCTGTATTGAGGAATAAGACTACCGAACCTCAAGAGGTTTTTTATATAAAACTAAATTGAGAGTTTATTAATTTAACAACAAAGTAAACACATACACGTATACAAATTACTACCATAATATCTTTTAAACAAATCCCCAAATTAATCACTCCCAGGTAAATCTTCACCAAGGCAACAGTAACCTATAGACTTTAAACAGACGCCAGGCAAAGCATATTTGACCGTATGAATTTAAAAAGAGGTTCTTTGCAATTTGGTTCCTTTACAGACACACTTGTAGGCTTATAGGTTAGTTAGATCTTAAATGCCTCTGACTTACACACAAACTCCTTTCTGTTTATACCTAGCTTCCTCTTTGAATGTAAATTTTCCATGGTATCCTAGGCTTTTAGCATCACATCTTCTAACAAGAACATTTTCATCCCACTAATTTTATTAATAATATAAACACATTGCTTGGTGCCTCCCAGCTAGGTGCAAGATTTTACTCCAACTCTTGAATGTTTTAATCAACAAATGCAAATTTACACTTTACCTTCTATCCTCCTTACTGTTTACCCAATTAACATCTCAGACCACTATACATCAAAGCACCCAGACTAGCTGGTTTTAATCCAGTTAAGACACACAGTCAAACACATGGATACTGACCCCACTACAACTCTATTTTAAAAATAATTTTCAGTAACATTATAGATATTAATATCTCTTCATGACATCCCCCTCCCTATCAAAAAATGAACCATGATAATTTTAAAAGACAGCTTCATTTTAATAACCCATCCCAAACTATCTCCTATACTTATTACACTATTACATTACCAGATGCCTGCATTAACATAACATAACCCCATTAAAGCTCTATTTTAAAAATAATTTCCAATAACATTATACACATCAATATCTCTTCATGACAGTGAACACAAGTTCGATCACAGACAAAAGAGTTGAACTCCTGAGGTGAGAGTGACTACCCTTGACATCAAGGCAGCATTTGACCGAGTGTGGCATCAAGGAGCCCTGGCAAAACTGGAATTGGGGGGGGAAAACCCTTCACTGGTTGGAGACATACCTAGCACAAAGGAAGATGGTTGTGGTTGTTGGAGGTCAGCCATCTCAGCTCCAGGACATCACTGCAGGAGTTCCTCAGGGTAGTGTCCTCTGCCCAACCAACTTCAGCTGCTTCATCAATGACCTTCCTTCCATCATAAGGTCAGAAGTAGGGATGTTCGCTGATGATTGCACAATGCTCAGCACCATTTCCGACTCCACAGATACTGAAGCAGCCCATGTCCAAATGCAGCAAGACCTGGACAATATCCAGGCTTGGGCTGACAAGTGGCAAGTAACATTTGCACCATGCAAGTGCCAGGCAATGACCATCTCCAACAAGAGAGAATCCAACCATCGTCCCTTGACGTTCAATGGCATTACGATCACTGAATCCCCCCACTATCAACATCCTGAGGGTTACCATTGACCAGAAGCTGAACTGGACTAGCCATATAAATACTGTGGCTACAAGAGCAGGTCGGAGGCTAGGAATCATGTAACTCACCACCTGACTCCTCAAAGCCTGTCCACCATCTACAAGGCAGAAGTCAGGACTGTGATGGAATACTCCTCACCTGTCTGGATGAGTGCAGCTCCTACAACACTGAAGAAGCTTAACACCGTACAGGACAATGCAGTCTACTTGATTGGCACCACACCCACAAACATTTACTCCCTCCGACCACTACCATCTAGAAGGACAAGGGGAGCAGATAGATGAAAACACCATCACCTGGAAGTCCCCCACCAAGTCACTCACCATCCTGACTTGGAAATATATTGTCATTCCTTCACTGTCACTGGGTCAAAATCCTGGAACTCCCTTTATAACAGAGCTGTGGGAGTACCTACACCACATGGGCTGCAGTGGTTCAAGAAGGCAGCTCACCACCAGCTTCTCAAGGGCAACTAGGGATGGGCAAGAAATGTTGGCCCAGCCAGCAAAGCCCACATCCTGTGAATGAATTTAAAAAATGCATCGGAGGGCTCAGGCTTTCATGGCAGGTTATTGCCAATATTTGCAGCTCCTGGAACAAGACCTCTTTCACGGTGGCTGTGAAGATAGCTATCAATAGAGGGCCACCCCTTCCCCCATTCTAACTGCCTGACCGTACTCTATTCTGCTTGGAAAGAAAGCAATGTGTGAGAAGTGGAATGCGTGGAGAGAAAGGAAGGACATCATTTTTGGAGGGTGACTGTGAGCTCTGTCTGTGAGATGGCCCAAAATTGAGGGTGTGTGAGAGTTTTGGCAGTTCAGATGGGTATGTGAGGGGGTGGCTGGAGAGAGGAATGAGTGTAGTTGCAAGGTGCCTTAGTCTAAGGAGTGCTGTGCAGGAGAATGCTGGGATGTCAGAATGTCAGGTTTGGCATCTGAATGTGTTACACCACTCACCTGCCATACCCTCCTGAGGTCCTTGAATCTCTTGGGCACTGTCTCCAGGTTCACGGGATCCTCTCCTGTTCATTTTCCTGGATACTTCCATCTATGACTGCTTATTTAGAGAAACTGTCTCCTTCCTCCCATCCTTGGCAAATGTCAGTTTCAGTCTCTCAATCCAGAAAAGAGTCCAGGAGTTTGGGGGGTAGTCTTCCTAGGTATCCTTTCCATTCCAGTGGTTGCTGAAGCCTGAGGAATTCATGTGGAGTTCGTCCATTCAGAGCTCTGACTTGGTCCCTTTAACTAGAAATTCACCAGATTCAACAAATCATCCCACCCACACACTCTGGTCAGGAAACCTGGAAGCAGGATGCTAATGCTGTGTTCACAGCAGTTTCCAGTGGTTTCCCAACCCACTGCAGGTCCCTCCATTTCAACTCGAACTATCATTTCAAAATTTTGCCCTATATGTTGAAGATATGTCAGCATATAGTAATATCTGTTGTCTATCCCACAAAAATAGATGGTAATTGGGGGTTTGGTAGTGGTCAGTGGGAATGTCACTGGACTATTAATCCGAAGACCCAGGCTAATGCTCTGGGGACATGGGTTCAAATCCCCCCATGGCAGCTGGGAGAATTTAAATTCAATTAATAAATCTAGAATTAAAAGCTAGCCTCAGTAACGACGACCATGAAACTATCATCAATTGTCTAAAAATCCATCTGGTTCACTAATGCCCTTTAAGGAAGGAAATCTGCCATCCTTACCCAGTCTGGCCTATATGACTCCAGATCCACAGCAATGTGGTTGACTCTTAACTACCCCGTGAAATGACCTTTAAAGTCACTCAGTTCAAGGGCAGATAAAAACAAAAAGCTAAAAGCTACTGCGGATGCTGGAAATCCAAAACAAAAACAGAATTACCTGGAAAAACTCAGCAGGTCTGGCAGCATCGGTGGAGAAGAAATCAGTTAACGTTTCGAGTCCTCACGGTTCTGCCGAAGGGTCATGAGGACTCGAAACGTTAACTGATTTCTTCTCTACCGATGCTGCCAGACCTGCTGAGTTTTTCCAGGTAATTCTGTTTTTGTTTCAGTTCAAGGGCAGTTAGGGATGGTCAACAAATGCTGGCCTTGCCAGCAACGCCCACATCCCATGAAAGAATAAATACTAAAAAAACAGTGCTTTACATTATAGCTTTTGTTTTCTGGAATATGCATGCATGATCAACCCGCCATCAGGGCAGACCCTTGGAAAAATGACTAAATTTGCCATGTCTTAAATATACATCTATATGTAAACTATACATAGTATCATATTCCCTCTGCAATACATTATTTAAAATACTCTCCAAGGAAGACTAATGATACATTTTGGTGCAGACACTGCAGCACTTAATTTTTCTGTCTGTTTTGTGAAGATCTTTGAACAGTAATGCAGCAATTATACTTGTTCATCCAGTCAGCTATCATTATGATGTTACTATTTTCTGGTTTATTTTGTTGGTTTTGTATATGTACAACTGTGCCTTCTGATCTGCTGTAGACTATTCAGAAATTTAATTGGTGTAGCAATAATACTCTAGAAAATTGACATGTCAAATATGAGCATTTCTTGCCAGTGCATGCATTATCAGTTAGAAAACAAGGGAGAATTGAACAAATATTTTTTCTGTTTTTTAGACCTCAGAACTTGGGGTCACAGAGCATGTTGAAGGAGATCATTGTAAGTTTGCATTGTGGGTTGGACGGACTCCGACATCAGACAACAAAATTGTTTTAAAGGTAATTTTGATTTGCTTTTAGAATTTGAGAAGTTTCAGGTAACTTAACGCAAGGTCATTTTTGGCTTAGCTCTATTCATGCTCTGTTCAGTTGTGAGAAGTTGACTGTGGTTCAGCACTGTTCCATCTCCTTTTCTTGTTCTTGAAAAAATAGTAATATGGATCGAGATTAAGGCCCTTCCATGTAGCTAGCAAAAGAAGCTGAAAATAAAACTCTGCATCCTATTTTTATTCCTTTTTCTTCAATAAACACCTGGCTTCCACTCTTCAGCTGCCCTCATTAGCATGATGAAAGCCAAAAACTCCCCATCTGGAGAAACCCACATGCCTGACATAGTTACACCACTCCATGATATTGCGCCAGTCATAAGATTGACCTTTGATCAAGACACCAGTTGAGATTGTGGACCTCAACAGTGAGATAGTAACACAGTAGATTAAATCAGTGAATTAATAATTAATTAATTGCAGTAAAGCAACTGACTTATTTCATTGTCCACCCCATTTTAGTTCTATTAATCTTTGTAAATAATGCACATATGTTTGTAAGATGTAAATTTTATAACCTGGGCATGTGTCCCTCTATATGCTTTGTGTAATGAAATAATTTATAATTGAACCCCATTTTATAAACAACTGTCTTACAATTCCATAACATACACTCTGCAGAGAAAATATTTCATCTTGATTATTTTCTCGTGTGTACCTTTTTGTCTTGAATCTTACTGTTTGTGTTGAAGGCATCCAGCATTGAAAATAAACAAGATTGGATTAAGCATATACGAGAGGTTATACAGGAAAGGACTATTCATCTGAAAGGTGCCCTGAAAGAAGCAATTCACTTGCCCAAACCTACATCTCACAAACATAAAGGGAGAAGGTGAGTGCTGACATCTTGCTGCATCACATAACAGTTTAGTACTTGTTTTGCATATTGTCCTAGTAAACTAAGATATCATCAATACTTAGTGTGCATTGAATTTTAAGCAAATCCTTTTCAAAAATCATGACATTGGATGCATGTAACCTTTCAGACACCTTTTAACACCATTTAAATGTGTCTTCCTCAATAAAAGCACAAGTTAGTTATATGCATGTTGAACAGTGAAACCGACGCCAAATTTACAACAACCTACTTACTCATCAGCATGTAGGACTCAATGTGCCACCTTTGACTGATTAACTTATTTTGTGCATCCGTAATAGGTCTGAGTTAGCGAACACCATAGGTGAGGGAGTGACAGATGAGGAATTAGGTTGTTGCAAATCTGATTTGAGTTTCAGAGTGGACTGCTCCGCAATGCGTATATTTCTTTTCTCCGACGTTTGAAGATACAATCAGGTATACACTTGTCTAAAAGCCAATCCTAGATTTTCAGGGAACAAAGCCAGAAATTTCAGGGCCAAAGTATAATCCTGCAGATGTTGACAATTCAATTTCATTGTAAATGTATAAATAACAATGAAAATGAGTATTTGTAAGTAAATGCTTAAAACATTCATGTTCAAGTTTTGTTTTAATTTCTTCAAATTATTAAAGTGATCAAACTATGAATGATAATTAATATGAATTCTTTAGTGTTTTTGCTTTTTTACTTTATTCCATTGTGACGGTCTTTTTTGGATTTGACTTGAGTCCAAATCAAGCCCATATATGTCAACCCCTCGAAAACATTACCCATATAAAAGTCAATTCCCCTGACTTTTAGCCTAAAAAAATTCGACTTCTACGTCAGTATATACGGTAATTTAATGTTAGCAATGCAAATGAGCACTCGTCTGCACAGTGTCACTGAGTGGATTAAAAAGCACCTGAAGCTAAACTGAGCTACCACAGGAACAGGTTCACATTGTGTTAATTGACTGCTGATCTTGTTCACTTGATTTGGTGCCAAGACTGAGGGGACTGGTGGTGTGTAACAACATGTCAGGAATGGAAAATATTGAGTGCCTTCTACCATAGATTCATATCTGAAGTCAGAAGGTTCTAATAGACAGCTATGTAGTTTGCAGGAATATTATTGTCAGAAAATGCAGAAGTTTCTTGAAAAGATTATTAAATTACATTTCGACATTTATGTAGCTACAAGTCTATAGGTAAACTTTCAGCAGCGTGATGGTTTAACAATAATAATATTGGACGTGCAAGAAGGTAATGACAGGCACAGGTTCCAAGGACATCGGATGCACAAGTTTGCAGTGCTTCACTTCATTTAAATGTCATATTTTAAATAGTGAACCAATGTTAGCCTATTTCTTCTGATTACTCTGAGTATCAAGTACTAAACAAAAATTGAATGTCAGCCCCATTAGAAATATTGTCACTGACACATTTGCTTTCTTAATTGAGGGTTGCTAAGAACTTTACCATTGTGCCATGAGGAGACGGAAGACATTCGTTAAACAAAGTGAAATGTCAAAAGATTTTGATGTCCACAATACAACATCTGTGATTCGAAAATTCTGTTTGTCTTGCAAATTGAAGGAAGTAATTTTCTGTAAATATTGCTGAATAGTACTGAATATCACAGATGCAATGGGTTGCCATAGCGACTGCCAAATTAGAGAGTAATTTGACTGCAGCAACGCCTGATGATCAAAAGTCAGACATTTACAGAAGTATTTTTGTGTGCTATGTAATGTCTAGAAGTATTTTTATAATCAGTAAGAAGAGGCTAATCTTGATTCACAACTCAGAATCTGAACTTTAGGCCTGTCTTTCTCTCTGGTTCATTATTTTTGTTTAATTTTTATGGCCGCTTTCAAATTCCATTGATGTTCAACTTTTAAATATTGCCGATGTTTTATGCCAGAATAATTGATATTGTTCAAAGGGATATTAAGTGATTCCTTTGATTTCTTTTCCAAAACCAGCTAACACACTAAATCTTTAATTTGAATGAGAGAGCAACACATGGGCATTGCTTTTGTGTCATTATTTATTTGTATTTTTTAGCAACAATGTGATAAAATATAAAAGGGATATTGGATATTTGAAATGCTACGGTCTGTGTGGCGTAGGTACACCCACAGTGCTGTTAAGAAGCTCCAGTATTCTGACCCATCAGCAGTGAAGGAACCAAGTCATGATGGTATGTAACTTGGAGATGGTGTTCTAGGTGGTAGAAGATACGAATTTGGAAAGTGCTGTGAATGGGCATTTGTGAATTGCTGCAATGCTTCTTAGTATGTGCTGCTGCCCTGCCAGGTAGTGGAAGGAGGAAATTAATGTTTAAGGTGATGGATGAAGTGCCAATCAAGTGTGCTGCTTTGTTCTGGATGGCATTGAGCTTCTTGAGTGTTGTTGAAGATGTGCTCATCTAGCTAAATGGAGAGTATTCCATCACACTTCTGACTTGTGCTTTGTAGGTGTTGTAAGGAACATATCTCGATATTTTCTGTTGGACTGTGGATTAAAATTATAATGGCTACAGTTTGAAAGACATGTCCACTGGAACAGGATGAGAGATGTATACAGTGTTGCATTCCTGGAGCAGAGTGTGCCATGAAAGACAGAATGGTGCCAGAAAGGAGTTCTGGACCAAGGGAGCTGCCTGGTAACAACATTTTAATTGACCCCTGACCAGGTGACCAGGTTTTGTGTGAGGCCAGAGCAGCTGAATAGCTCCTAGCCTGTAAGGAAAAAGACCTATGACCTCTCTCTCCTGTGTAAGATTCCAGTAATCCTATAATAGTAGCTAGCTGGCTTTTTCTCCTCATATCTCTATAATCTGTTCTCTCTCTGAAAACCTCTGACACGAGGCAAAGGGGAAAATCATTATTAGAGACGTTGAAAGGCAAGTGCTCAACCAGTGAACTAAACACTGAAAGTGCTGGAAGACCACCTCGTGTCATCAACAAGATCTGGAAAAAATTTTGAAGACACCGATCAATATCAACCCATTGAATCCTGTACTCTGGGATTGGTGCTATTGAAATGTTTTATCTCACCCTTAAATCCATGTTTTTGTGTGTCTTGTATGTGTTTGTATAGGGACTTAAGAAGGGGTAGAGTTTAGGTTATAGAGTTAGAAATTAGCAGTTCATATTTCTCTCTTTTGTCACTGGTAAGTGACGGTTTGTTCAATAAACAGTTATTTACAAACCTGATGCCCGTATTCTGTTAACTTAAATTAAGTAATTATGTAGAATTGGGGCAATCTGGTGGTTTGGTCAAACTTCTCTCATTTGTTGCAGTTCAGTAGCAGTGGGGCTTGATATGACAAGTCCCCAGTGAGTCATGGCAAAGTTTGGGGGCTTAGGTCGGGGATATTTTGGAACAAAAGACAATGACTTTGAGTGTGGATTTAGTAAGTAATAAAAGCTAAAAGGAAACACCAGGTTTGTACTGTCAAAAATAAGATGGCACTAGAAACTGCTAAAGCTTTCCTGCAAGTGGAAAGATGTCCTTGATGATTTTACAAGGGATCCCAAAAGCCAGGTTTATTGAATTGGCAAATAAATTAAGAGTAGAATTGCCTGCCAAAGCTAGGAAGGCAGAGGTAATCGAAGAGATGGCACAGCATTTGAAATTGGAAGGAATACCCGAGAGAGTTCTCCAAGGGGTGGTTCATTGGTTAGGGCTCAAATTCAGTTGCAAATAAAAAATATTGGAACTAGAAGCAGCAGATTAGGAAAGAGAAAGGATATTTCAAAGTGAGTTAGACTTGGTGAAGTTAGAAAAGGAGGAAAGAGAAAAAGAGAGAGAATTCCAGCTTAAGATGCTGACAGTTAAAAAGGTGACACCAGTATGTGAGGCAGGGCTTATTTCTAGATCAGAACCCAGCAGGGGGATATTTAAATTTGTACAAGCTTTTCCAAAATTTGAGGAAAGGGATGTTGATGCATTCTTTATTTCATTTGAGAAGATAGCTAAACAGATGAACTGGCCAAAGGAAAACTGGACATTTCCCATGCAGAGCAAATTGACAGGTAGAGCACAGGAAATTTATGCTTCACTGTCAGAGGAGTTTTCTAGGGATTATGATGTGATGAAAAGGGCCATTTTGAGTGCCTATGAGTTGGTCCCTGAAGTATACAGACAAAAGTTTTGAAATTTAAGGAAACAGCCTGGGCAAACTTACATTGAATTTGAAAGGGTTAAGCAAAGTAGTTTTGACAGGTGGATTCAAGCATTAGGAGCTGAAACTACCTATGAAGTTCTCAGAGAGACCATTCTCTTGGAAAAATGTAACAACTCCCCACCTTCTGTAATAAGAACCCATATTGAAGGCCAAAGGGTTGCAACTGCTAGACAGGCAGCAGTTATGGCTGACGATTATGAGCTGATCCGTAAAACTAAACCTTTTTTCCATCACCCCATAAATTTGAAAAGGATGGAAAGTGGGAGAGTGAAAGGAAGGCAAGTAGCCAGGGTAAAGAATGGATAGCAGGGACTACCTTGTGATCTCCTCCCCAGATCAGGAAGGAAGGTACTGAGGGCGGAGATGAAACTCAAAGGCCTAACTGTTTCCATTGTAACAAAGTGGGACACACTCGTTCAGAATGCCAGAATTGCGAGGGAAGCCCATGGGACTCATTGGAGTCCCTAAGAATGAGCCTGAAAAGGGAACTCAAAAAGAAAATGTCTTGGATCAACTTGTAGCTTTAACTACAAATAAGCATCTGGAGGTAAACACTGCTGTGAATGCAGGTGAAGTGAATACGGTAGATAAGAGATATAAAAGGTTTTTGTCTAAAGGGAAGATAACCCCTTTTTCATCAAATGATGCAGCTAAACCCAAAACAATATTAAGGGACACAGGAACTACTCAAACTCTTGCTGGAGAAGGACCCAGTTTTCCCTCCAGAGAATTCAGTGAAAGCTATAGTATTGGTGAATGAGATAAGTGGAGAGTATATCCCGGTTCCATTGTACAAGGCGCAATTGGAGTGTGATTTGTTGCCTGGATCGGTGGTTGTAGGAGTGGTTAAGAAATTACCCGTGATTGGAGTTGATTTACTCCTAGGGAATGATTTGGCAGGAATGAAGGTCATAGCTTCGCCCATAATTACTGAAAGCCCGAGAGAGGCTAAAGAGATGGAGCAGTTACAAGAACAAGTTCCTGGTACTTTTCCATTGTGTGTGGTGACCAGAGCAATGGCTAAACAAAGTCCATCACTAGAGGTCAAAGTAATACCACGAGCAGATCTTAGAGTAGCTGAAATTTTTTTTAAGGATGAGGATAATTCAAAGGAAGTGTCTGGCATGTCTTCATTAATTGAGGCTCAGAAAGCAGATCCAGAGTTAAACAAGTTAGCACAGTCAGCTCACGCTGAAGCTGAGGCGGAAGGAGTTCCGGAGCGCTATTACATTAAAAATGGAGTTCTGATGAGGAAGTGGAGGCACCCTCACAGACCTGCAGATGAGGAATGGACAGTTGTTCATCAGATAGGGGTACCGCCCAAATATCGCAAGGAGATATTGCAGTAGCGCATGAAATTCCTGTGGCAGGACATGTAGGAATACAGAAAACCCAAGTATCGATAAACGTAATAATACCAATACTTCATCATCTTGGAACGTTCTAGTTGTAGCATGTTTGTCTGCCCATTCTTTCATTTTGGCGTAGGAAATTTTTAAGCGCTCTTGTGTTACTTTACATGCTCCTGTGAGCCTTTCTAGAAACATGGACACATAGGATTACTGGAATCTTACACACATAGGAGAGAGAAGTCTTAGGTCTTTTTCCTATTACTATAGGAAAGTAAATGTAGTAGCGAGGACAGATTCGTACCCAATTCCTCGGTTAAAAGTTGCATCGATAGGGTTGGCAGTGCGTCATTTCTTTCTAAAATGGATCTATTGAAGGGGCACTGGCAAGTGCTATTACCTCAAGGGCTAAAGCAAAAGGGAAAATCACTGTTAGAGACATTGAAAGGCAAGTGCTCAACCAGTGAACTAAATACTGAAAGTGTTGGAAGACCACCTTGTGTCATCAACAAGAACTGAAAAGAATTTAGAGCCATAAATGTCTGCAGCACAGAAAAAGGCCCTTTGGCCCATCAAGTCTGCACCAGGCAAACAAGTGCCTAACTATTCTAATCCCATTTTCCAGCACTTTGCCCATAGCCTTGTATGCCATGGCATCGCAAGTGCATATCCAAATACTTCTTAAATGTTATGAGGGTTTCTGCCTCTACCACCCTTTCAGGCAGTGAGTTCCAGATTCCCACCACCCTCTGGGTGAAAAAAATTCTTCCTCACACCACCTCTAAATCACCTGCCCCTTCCCTTAAATCTATGCTCCCTGGTTATTGATCCCCCCCACCAAGAGGAAAAGTTCCTTCCTGTCTACTCTATCTATGTCCTTCATAATTTTATACACCTCAATCATGTCCCCCCTCAATCTCCTCTGCTCCAGGGAAAATAACCCCAGTCTATTCAATCTCTCCTCATAACTAAAACTCTCCAGCCCAGGCAACATCCTGGTAATTTGGAAGACACCGATCAAAATCAACCCATCGAACCCTGTATGCCAGAATTGGTGCTATTGAACTGTTTTATCCCACCCTTAAAATCCATGTTTTTGTGTGTCTTGTATGTGTGTGTATAGGGATTTAAGAAGGGCTAGCGTTTAGGTTATAGAGTTAGAAATTAGCAGTTCATATTTCTTTCTTTTGCCACTGGTTAACGACGGTTTGTTCAATAAACAGTTATTTACTTAAGTTTACAAACCTGGTGCTGATATTCTGTTAACCTAAATTAAACAGTTAGGTAGACTTGAGGCAATTTGGTGGTTTGGTCGAACTTTTCACATTTGTTGCGGCTCAGGGACAGTGGGGCTTGATATGACAGTGCACAATCCCCAGTAACTCGTGACAGTATGGACAGTGTTTGGAGTGTCAGGAGGTGAGCTACTCCCCACAGAATTCTCAGCCTTTGACCTTCACTTGTAGCCACAGTATTTATATTGCTGGTCCAGTTCAGTTTTTGGTCAATGGTAACCCCCGGGGTGTTGATAGTGGGGGATTTGGTGATTGTAATGCCATTGAATGTCATGGGGAGATGGTTAGATTCTCTCTTGTGGAGATGGCTGGTGCCTGTCATTTGTATGGCATGATTATTACTTGCCACTTACCAGTTCAAAACTAAATGTTGTTCAGGTCTTGTATCATGTGGGCACGGACTGCTTTGGTATCTGAGGAGTTGCACAATTTACTGAACACTAAAATCATCAACAAAGATCTTCACTTCTGACCTCATGTTGGAGGGATGGTTATTAATGAAGCAGCTAGAGAACGATGGGCTTAGGACACTACCCTGAGGAGCTCCTGCAGCGATGTCCTGGGGCTGAGATGATTGGCCTCTAATGACCACAGCTGTATTCCTTTGTGCTCAAAGTGTTGGTTTGAGCCTAAATTCACAATAGAGGTGATTCACGGAGCTCTAAAATGCATCCCATAACTCAGATTCACTATATCATGCTTCATTTACAAGTGTT
Organism: Cetorhinus maximus; assembly: GCF_964194155.1. Lineage (NCBI taxonomy): Eukaryota > Metazoa > Chordata > Chondrichthyes > Lamniformes > Cetorhinidae > Cetorhinus > Cetorhinus maximus. The sequence goes on from NC_135881.1 coordinate 154,166,037, forward strand.
GCATAGAATCTACTGAACAGAAACAGGACATTGAGTGCAACTGCTCTATGCCAGTGTTTATATGCTACACAAGCCTCCCCCATTCTTGTTACCTTTTCTTACCCTATCCCTCTATTCTTCTCTTTCTCATCTATGCATTAAGCCATCCTTAAATGTAGCAGTGCTATCTGCTTCCATCATTCTATTATGCAGCAGGTCCCACATTTTCAACACACTTTCTTTAAAGAAATTTCTCCATGCAATAAATTGGCTGTTCATTTGGATAGTAAATGAATTTGCCTTAGATAAGTACTTTGTGTGAGCCTTTGGTTGCAGCACCACCTGATGAACATGGAACATCTTTTGCTCCCTTCAAGTTGTTTTTAATTGAGCAGAAAGAACTTAAAAATACTTATTCATAGATAGAAATAAGTGTACAAAACTGAAGAATACTCCTTAATGCATAGTTTTCTTGGAACAACATTTTTTTTAAAAAATCAGTTCTCTTTGATAATCAGAGCTAAAAGTTTGTGTCTCACAGGATATTTATACAATTAAATTCATTAGATTTTCTGCAGATTATTTCACCACCTCCTCTCATTTTCGACACTGAGCCAATTTCTAACTTTGTTTTTTTATGATCATTTTCCAGTTATACTTCTCTTGAGATCTGAGATTTTGTGAGGCTGTGACACCAGTTGGAATTGAGGATTTACCACATGTACGACAATGCACCCAGCTTATTCTCACTAACATCCCACTCAATCCTTCCACTGTCTCAAAATTATCAGACTGCTTTCTGACATCCAGTACTGAATGTGCAGAAATTCCCTCCAGTTAAATGTTGAGAAGGCTGAAGCCATTGTCTTTAGTTACTCCAAACTCTGTTACCTTGCCACCGACTCCATCCCTCTCCCTGGCAACAGTGTGAGGCTGAACCTGTGTGCAACCTCAGTGTCATATTTGACCCTGAGATGAACTTTCAACCACATCTACACTATTGCTAAGACCACCTATTTTCACCTCTATAACATTGCTTAACTCTGCCCTTGCATTAGCTGCTGCTGATAACCCTCACTCATGCCTTTTTTACCTTCAGCCTTAATTATTCTAGCACATCCCAGGCTGGTCTCCCACTTTCTCATGTGAAACTCTGCTGCTCTACGGCACCAAATTCCGTTTGCCCATCACCCCTGTGCTCACTCGCCTATTCTGGCTTCCAGTTAAGCAGTGCCTCAATTTTAAAATCCCCACCCTTGTTTTCAAATCCCTCTATGGCCTCGCCCCTTCCTATCTCAGCAATTCCTCCAGCCCTACAACCCTCAGATATCTACTCCTCTAATTTTGGCCTATGGATATTCCTGATTTTAGTGGTTTCACTACTGGTGGCTGTGCCTACAGCTGTCTGGACCCTAAGCTCTGGAATTCCTTCCCTAAACCTCTCTACCTTTCTATCTTGCTTTTCTAATTGACCAAGCTTTTGGTCATCTGACCTAATATGTCCTTATGTGGCTCAGTGTCATATTTTGTCTCTATGCCTCTGTGAAAATGCCTTGGGATATTTTAATATGTTAAAGGTGTTCTCTAAATACAAGTTGTTGTTGAAAGCTGTCTTCTCTGGCTCCACCTTTGAAGCAGAAAAGCTCAAGTCTCTTCAGTCTTGCTTCACATGTCAATGCTTGATGTTACTAATCAATCTCATGGTTTCCCTCATCATTGTCTTCACAGTTAGCATGTCTCTGTTGTGGTTCACTCAGTAGCACTGGACACAGCACCCAAAGTATGGTCTGACCAGAGCACTGGAAAATTTTTGCATAATTTTCTTTGACCTTTACTGTTTTGGTTACTTAAGCCTTCAATTTGTTTTGCCAATTGTTACTCCTCCATGATTGGACATATTGAGTGTTAGATCTGCTAATACCTGTGAATTGCTTCCAATTTCTTACCTAACTATTCCAATTTCTTGAAGTACTTTATATTCCAGTTCTTTACACTTGTCCATATTTAACTTCTGAAATAGTTTTACATAGATATTACGGCATGGAAACAGGTCATTCAACCCAACAAATATGTATTTGTGTTTATTATTCACCCAAGCAGTAGTTCTAATCCCATATGAAAACCCTGTCCCTACATTTTTTTTTCTCCTATCCTAAGGCTCCATATTAATCTGTTCTTGGAAGGTGACCTGATATCTGCTTCAATTACTAACGCCAGTGAATATTTTAGTATCAATCCTTTGTGTTAGAATGTTTCTATTGCTCTCTATCCTAAATCTCTTGGATTTAATTTCTTGTTCTAGACCCCCTCAACCACTGAAAACAGTCTATTTCTATACACTTTGGCCCATCCATTTAAAAATTCAATATGCCCACTTACATTTGACATGATATTGCTTGCAGGAATATTTGTTTTAACTTTTTTGAGGGGAGGAGTAGAGCTAAAACAAGTGTATGAAAGTTAGCTTTGTGTGTGTCTTACAAATGGTGTTGGCTAGCAGTTATTCAGATCTCAAATTTAATGGGTTGACTTTTGATTGGAATAAAGTAGCTATGTATAATTATGGTGCACAAATAGCCAGAGAGTCTTGCTTTATTGTATTTCTGTTGCTTTCCTTCGCACAGGTAAACAAAAATTCATCCTTATTTCATGCACATTTATTGGCCTGGTTGCTTTTTGTAAAATTCTGTGCCCATATAAATATTTTTAACTGAGTGGTTAAAAGGAAAATATCTTAATTTTGGGGATTGTCAGAATACACAATAACTTGCATTTATTTGGCATGTAGAAAAGTGTTCCAGGACACATTACAGAAGGGAAAAATAAAAAGTAATATACACCAAGCCATCTGTGGATATTGATGAGCAGGTTCCAGAGTGTAGGGTGATGGTGGCCAGTGGCACCCCCAACAGTGGTCCGAAGGGAATGAAATTTCTTTAAAGGCCAAAGTTGATGGCAGGATGAGACATAGCTCATGGAAAGCTTTGAAGATGAGAACAAAGATGGTCGACTTGATGCATTGGGGTACAAGAGTGGTGGTGATGGGTATATGAACCTTAATATGGGATAGGCTACAACTTACTCAGTTTTGTATAAGTTGCAGTTTGGGAATGGAGGCAGTTGAAAAGTGGGCAAGGAGGATGTTGAGGAATTAAATCTCGATGTGACAAAAACCACAGATAAGGATTTTGTTGGCAGTGGGATTAAGGTGAAAGGCATTCAGGCCACAGATGTAGATGTACGCAGCCTTTGTAATGAATAGGTTTGCAGTTCAAGAATCTGGATCCTGAAGGATACCTTGGTGTTTCACAACCTATCTTTACCTGATGAGTAACCACAAAGGTGGTAGAATAAGTGGCAAGGGAGGGAGGTTTATGATGGCCAGAAGAAAAGGCTTTGGTTGTCTAAATATTCAGTTGGATAGAAATTTTATCTTATCCTTGATTTCATGTCAGGCAATCTGTCAACACAGGGATGATGATGAATTTGAGGCTAGTATTAGAATGGTAGAGCTGGATTGTGTTAACATTTTGAAGTTGACCTTTTGCGTGCAAATGAGGTCATTGAGGGCCACATTTAGATGAGAACGAGGAGGTGGCTGAGGATAGATCCATGTAGAATTCCAGAGGTGACTGTGCAGGGCAAGAAGAGAATGTATTTCTGGAGATATTGTGTTGGAAAGCATGCAGTTGGAGATATGCAGCCTTTTTCTTGTCCTTGGAGCATCCCCAAATGCTTTATAATCAATTAATTGTTTTTAAACAGTAGTTTGTTATGATCCCCGTAGAGACCAATAACTTTTAAAAAGAAATTTGAATGGCCAGTTAATAGGTAAAAGGATGACATGACAAGGTTTCACATTTTTAAGACTTTTACTGTAACAAAAAGCAGCAATGACTAAACATTATTTCATAGGCAAGTTATACTTTAAACTACAGAACTGAACGATCGCCTTTTACTTTTAAGACAGCTGAAAATCCCACTGTCCCATAAGTAGTCATTTGATTTTCCCGGACCGAGTCCCAAAGTGATTCTCTTCCCTTTACTGTCTGGTAACTTTTAACCCCAGAACTGTCTTTCATGGTAAGCGTTTTTCCTGGAGATTTTGTCTTGAGTGCAAGCTAGGCAAATCTTCCAGCCTCATTTCAAATCCTCACAAATTTGGTCTTTTCAATCGGAGCGCAAGCTCTCACCACCTCTCTTGCACAGTGAGCTATAGGGACTTTTGACCTCTCGCTTCTTTCTTGCTCCCAAGTCCTGGCAAACTGCCTAAGTCTGAGAGTTTTCAGGGATATTTTAGAAACCCTCCCCTTTTCAAAGCCCATCTCCATGGCACCGTAAATCACGTGGGTCTGGCATCCAAGTAGAAATGCTGATTAGTTATCCTTGAGACTCAAAGGCCTGAATTTTTCAGGCGGCGGGCAGGCTCAGCAGGAGCGTGCGGGGGTGGTCACGGAGTCGATCGCCGCCTGCGATCGGCTCCACACTGCCATTTTATGCGGGCGGGCCAATTAAGGCCTGCCCAGCAAAAGACGTAAGCCGTGGTAGTCAGCGCTAACTGAGTGGGAGGAGGGAGAGGCAGGACCAGCACTCTTTTGCGCGAAAGAGCGTTTCAATCTCCCTGCGGCACGGAGCTGCCTCAGGGAGATTGAATCGATATTGAAATAATTAAATAAATTGCTCAAAAATTTATTTAAACATGTCCCCTCATGTGACTGTGTCATATGAGATGGGACATATTTTTATATTTCATAAAATTTTTAAATTTAATTAATAAACACTTTAGGAAACCTCATCCCGCTCGTGGATGAGGTTTCCTAAAAAATGTGAAGATCGCTTGGCCTTTTCGCCTGACCGCCAACATTAAGGTTGGACAGGCAGCGTTAACAATTACATTAATGACCTCCTTAACAGCCTTAATAGGCCGTTTAAATATTGAGAAACATCGCAAGACGGTGCAATGACATTGGGACGCACACCCGATGTCATCGTGCTTCATTTTACACGTCGACGTGTCAGGCCCACCCCCGCATGCCAACTGAAAAATCCTGCCTCAATTGTCTTTTACCTTGGAAGTACATGGACGGTTTAAAGCATAACTTGTTGTAACCCGACATTCTCAACATCTTCCTGGAACTTTAGAGACTAGCAGTCTAATAACTGTAAGCACCTTATGCTTTGCCTCCAACAAACTTTAATCTCCCTTTAATTTTCAACAGCCACATCACCCAGGCCTGTTGTTAGGCAGACTTCAGAACAGGTAACATGAGCCCCTTCATTTTATCCTAAATTAAAGACAAAAACTCAAACATAACAGCCTTATAAACCTCATTATTGTAAAAAGTTATTGTATTGAAGGCAAATGCGGCAGCGAAATTGTGTACAGCAAAGTTTCATAAATTGCAGTCAGTTAAATAACCAGATATTCTGTTTCCATTGGTCTTGTTGAGATTGAACTAGACTCTTTTTGAAAACTTTGCCATCTCAGAGTCAAATATAAACCTTCTGACTATGTATTCCATCACAAAACCACCTACTTCTTCCATAACATCACCTGACTTTGTCCCCGCCTCCGTTCATCTGTGCTAAAATCTACAAAATTCACGTCCAGGCCTTTGTTACCTTTAGCATTGACTATTCTAATGTTTTGCTGACCATCTTGGAATCCCTCGATCACTGCACCACTCTCTATTTTTGTAATCTCCTTCAGCCATGTGACCCTCTGATATATCTGCCTCTTATGCAGCCTCTAGCTGGTTAGGATGAATGAGTCAAAAATGATAACTAATCAGCAGACATCAAAATATGAACATGTTTTTATTAAGTGGGGTGTGGTCCACCTTATTGAGTTTCAATATTGTCAACTAATTGAACTTGTGACAGCCCAAAAAATTACTATAATGGGAGATCTGTAATAATTAAGAACCACAGTCTTTTTAGTACCTCAGATGAATGTTAACAGACAGTGAGACACTTTATTTTATTTCAGGGATGGAGAAGAACTAGACAGTCAGGGAGATGCAAGCAGTCAGCCCGACACAATCTCCATTGCATCACGGACCTCACAGAACACTTTGGACAGTGACAAGGTAGGTGATATTCTGTAATTTTCAACCAAGCAACGTTAAGCTTTCACGGTTTGAGTTCAATGCAATGATTTGGCTGCAGAAATAGTACTCTTCACAATTAAAAATGCAGTTGTGAACCAAGGGTTAGGATTTCTTAGTCTTTTGATTAGAAGCCATAAACATCACATAGATGAGTTTGTGACCAGAAACTGAAATGTGTTAAGCTTACTTAATGTTTTATTTTGCTGCCAAAATGCCACTACAAACCTTGAAAGGTTAAATGTGAATGTGCGCATTGATGTACTGGAAAGAGGAAGGTGAAACATGTTTCATGCAAAGGACCAGCAAGTATTGCTTGCAGCAACATAAAATTTAATTAAAAACTGTGGTTTATGATTATTGTTCTGGTGCTGAAAAGCTGTGTGTCAAAAAAAATGTTGCTCATGCTGATTACATTTTTGTACCTTCGGTGTTATTCACAGAGAAAAATACTGCTTGTAAGAAAACAAAGAAGGCAGGCTATAGATTCATTTTCTTGGCCTATAACCAGAAGTGAGGATATTTAAATGGTTGAAAGCCAAGCCTCCAATTTCAACATGCACCTTTTTACCTTAAGCCCTCTTGTGGCTCACAATTTCACAATCTCTCAGTTGGAAGTGACACTGAAGCTTTAAAGCATCAAAGTACTTCAGAAACAGCTGGAAAATGATCAACAAGAATACTGTTTGATATGGTGTTGAACCATATGAATGAGGAAAGTACCAGGCTTCATCTTTAAATTGTATTGAGTTAGATGGACTGGTGGTGGCTAGAGAAAGCAATAGCAAATCATGGTTCTGGATACTGACCTTTATCAATTGAACAAAACCGAAGAATGCTTACATCTGGATTTTGGGTGTGAGGACAGACTGAAGAGCTGCTGTGATTTTTCCTGTGGTCAGAAAAACTCCCCAGGAGTTGATTAAAGGTCTTCACTTCACATTAGCATTTAACTGCTATAATAGTATAAATCTTATAGCTAAATTTAGCATCACCCATCTTCCAGAGAAGTATATTTTCATGCAGTAAACTGAAAACACCATGAGAAATCCTTTTTCAAAACTGAGTGCCAGAAATAACTCCCATTAACACTATGGCCTGCAGTTTCACTCGGTTGCGCTGTTTTTCCTTCAGCTCAATTCCCCAGTATCAGTGATCAGTGAAAAGGATCATTGAATTGTAAGCAAAAATTATGTTCGACATAAATTGAGTTTCCGTGATCTTTTACTCTAGTTTTAAAAACATCATGCCAGAAGCAGGCCACACTCTAGGGTGAATTAATCAGCATTGGGAGTTTTTGCTAATTGCACTCTTTGTAGGCGTTCTAGGAAGCTCCAAAAATTAAGCTGGACGCTATTACATATATTTTGAAAAGTTCTAAATGATTTCTATTACTAAGGAACTGACTAATGTACCCCAATTAAACTAGAGAGTAATTTTTTTGAAATTATCTTATATAACCTAACCATTGGGTGACTCAGGTTGTGGATTGACACTTATTTAAAATGAATTAGCTTCTTCATGCTTTTCAGTGAGATATATTTCTCCTGGATTCTCTTGATTGCCATTTTAAATGTTACCAACTACTTTGACCACAACTGGAGTACTATGCATAGTTTTGGTCTCTATATCTAAAGAAGGATACACTTGCATTGGAGGCGGAACAGTGAAGATTCACTAACTTGTTTCCTGGGAAGCGAGGGCTCTCCTGTGATGAGTAGCTGAGTAAATTTATAGAATCATATGGCTACAGCACAGAAGGAGGCCATTGGCCCATGGTGTCCATGCTGCTGTCTGGAAGAGCATCTCACTTAGGCCCACTCACCCACTGTTCCCCATTGCTCTGCAAATTTTTTCTCTTCAGATTATCATTCAATATCCTTTTGAAAGCCATAATTAAATCTGCCTCCACATTCTCAAGCAGTGCATGCCAGAACCTAACCACTCAATGTGTATAAAAGAATTCCCTTTTGGTCTTTTGTCATTCACCTTAAATCAGTGTCCTCTAGTTCTTGACCATCCTGCCAATGGGAATAGTTTCTTCCTATCTACTCTGTCCAGATGCCTCATGATTTTGCAGACCCTGATCAAATCTCTTTGGGAGAACAGCCCCAGTTTTTCAAATCTATCCCAGTAACTGAAGTCCCTCATCCCGAAAGCATTCTTGTAAATCTTTCCTGTACCCTGTATAATGCCTTCACATCCTTCCTAAAGTATGGTACCAGAACTGGACACAATATTCCATGGGGTAGCAGTGTCATTTAAGACGTGAGAGGATGGCCATCCCTGCCCTTTTGAGAATTACCCTAGGCCCAGGAAAAGGTCCAGTGCTCCGGATTATGAGCCATGGTCAATGATGGAACTGACAAGTTTTCAATGGGGCTGGCAGAAGTGCTAGAATCTTGAGGGACAACAGCTGCATTCTGGTTCCTTTAGGATCCTTCAGGAAGGGGACTTGTGTTTTCTTTAAGCACACACAAGGAAGGCAACGGGAAACCACCTCATACTCTTTTCTTAGTCCTATTGTTCGTTGCTCATTGAAATCGAAAATGGGAGGCTCTCACAAGCAAATGAAGAGGAAAGCGCAGAACTGCGAGACATGGAGAAATGGGCAGAGGACCTGCCCTTGGACAGATTACCATTACTCCGTTTCATGCTGAAGCAGCATTTGAAAAGGTTCACCATAATTTCCTTGCTTTTGTACTCTATGCCTCAATTTATAAAGCCCAGAATTCCATATGCCTTATTAACCGCTTTCTTAGCCTGCCTTGCCACCTTCAATGATTTGTGCACCTATATGCCCAGGCCCCTCTGCTCTTGCATCCCCTTTAAAACTCTCCTTTATATTATATTACCTCTCCTCATTCTTTTTCCTAAAATGTATCAAATCGCAACTCTCTGCATTAAATTTCATCTGCCATGTATCCGCTTATTCCACCAGTCTATCCATATCCTCTTGAAGTCTATCTCTGTCCTTCTCACAATACACAGTACTTTCAGGTTTTGTGTCATCCGCAAATTTTGAAATTGTTCCCTGCACACCCAAGTCTAGATCATTAATATAGATCAAGAAAAGCAATGGTCCTAATACTGATCCCTGCAGAACCTCTCTATACACCTTCCTCATCTGAGAAACAACTGTTCACCATTACTCTCTTTTCCATTAATCAACCTATTTTGGACCTATATTCCCAGCAATTCAGAAGAGAGAGAGGTAAATAAGAAAGTCTTGCTACAATTGTATAGGGTTTTGGTGAGATCATACATGGAGTACTCTGTGCAGTTTGGGTCTCCATGTTTAAGAAAGGATATCCTTGCATTGGAGGCAGTACAGTGAAGGTTCACTCGATTGGTTCCTGGGATGAGAGGGTTGCCTTATGATGAGAGGCTGAGTAAATTGGGCCTCTATTTGCTCTCTGGAATTGAGAAAAATGGTGATCTCATCGAAACATGTAAGATTCTGAAGGGACTTGACAGGATAGGCACTGTGAAGTTGTTCCCCTGGCTGGGAATCTAGAATATGGGGCACAGTCTCAGGAAAAGGAGCTGATCATTTAGGACTGAAGTGAGAAGCATCTTCTCTCAAAGGGTTGTGAATCTTTGGAATTTTCTACCCCAGAATGTTGTGGGTGCTCCAGCGTATATTTAAAGGTAAAATAAACAGATTTTTGGGGTCTCAGGGAATCAAGGGAAATATGGGGAGCGGGTGGAAAAGTGTAGTTGAGGCAGAAAATCACTCATGATGGCATTGAATCATGGAGCAGGCTCAAGAGCTCATATGCTCATCTCCTAGTTTTTCTGCTGATCTTTTATTCATTCTCTGCCATCCTCCCAAGAACTTATTCTCTGTCAACCTCCCAAGTCCCCCATTTAAAATATGCTCTCACTGAGGCATCTTCACTGCTTCTCCACCTCAGCCTCTGCACAGAATGACTTCTCAGCCTTCATCTCAACCCATCATGTTCTCTCTCCTCTGAGTTTATTGCTCTCTTATTCTCCCTAAATCTCTCCTGCTTGTTTTCTCTCAAATCCATATTAACAACCATCTCCTTGACCTTGTCATCACACGTGATCTCGCTACTCCCATTGTATCAATCACAGATAAGACTTGATCACTTCCTTGTATCACTCTCCACTGACATCCCCCTTGCATGCCCTAACCCTCCCTCCCTTCTGTAACTACCTCTATATAAAAAAAAAGGCCATTCCCCAATTCACTTAGGACTGCACTTTCAAAATCCCAGCTATCGAGCCTTTGGCCCTCTATTCACCACAGCATTTCTGCAATTACTGATTTGTTCTCAACAGCACCCTCACCTCCACTTTTGATGCCCTAAACCCAATAAAACCATTACTCTCTCTTACCCTTTCTGTTTCCCTTACCCTCATTTCTGCTCCTTTAAGTCCAAGGATTGTAAACTTGAAGGGACACAGCAGACAACTGGTTTAGCCATCCACTTCCAGATGTGGTTGGACCACATAAAATACCATTGGTGGTCCTCCTGTGTGCTAAGACTGCTCAATATTTCAGGATAATCTTGAAATTAAAGAAAATCTTCCAGCTTTTCTCTAATACAAACTATCTTCTGAAACACCTCTCCACTGTCTTCTCCAACAATAAGTGCAGACTTCTTTGCCACTAAGATCAGCTGCCTCTGGCTCTTCCCTCAATTCCACCAGCCCACTGGACCAAACTTCCTCTAAAGCCTCCCCATTTGCCTTAGCCCTGAACTCATATCTTTGTCTCCTATGTCCCCTCATGCCCTTTTCAAGCTCACCTTATTCAGACAACTCATCTCCTGCTCCCTCAGCCCTATTCACATTAAACTACTGGACACCAGTTGCCCCTCCTATTCTCATGTTGTTATTATTAATGGTTCTGTACATGTACTCTGTCTCTCTTTTTATCACTCCCCTCAAAAAAGCCATCACTTGACCCCACTGCACTTGGAAATCTATACCCACCCCCCGCGTCAATCTCCAACCTCCCTTTCCTCTTAAGTCCTTGAACGTCACCCCCAAATCCATGCCCATCTTGCCAGGAACTCCACGATTGAATGCCTGCATTCAGGTTTTCATCCCTGCCACGGTACTGAAATGGCCCTTAAAGTCACAAATGACATCCTAGCTGAGTGTGAAACTGAATGTAAACTATCCCTCCTTGTCTTTCGGCCTATCTGCAGCCTTTGACAAGTTCAACCACGCCATAATCATGCCCACCACCGACATCCAGTTGGGTGTGTCTACACTTGACTGGCTCCATTCGTTTCTATCTAATTGTAGCCAGAGTATCACCTGCAATGGCTTCTTTTCCACTCATGCACTGTTATGACTGGTGTTCCCCAAGGAGCTATCCTTGGCCCCGCCTACTACTCTTCTACACGCTGCCCTTAGAGACACCATACAAAACACTGCATTAGTTTTCACATATACATTGTTGACACCCAGCTCTACCTCACCGCTGCCACACTCAACTCCTCCACACTCACTAGATTTTCAGACTACTTATTAGACATCTAGTACTGGATGAGCAGAAATTTTCTACAATTAAATATTGGGAAGACATGGCTTCATTGTTTGCCTCGCACATACAGCAGCTCACCCGCAACCTCAACAATTATGTCTGGATTTACATATTAAACTCAAACTAAATTCACCACAGAAAATCAGAATTGGTGCTTAACAGCATAAGTATCCTTTTGATGACATGATAATTGTTAGTGCAATGCCAGCCCAGAAAGTGTACTATTTAAACTGCTGAATCTGATCCGTGCATATAGTAAATTCTTCTCAGAGACTTTAAGATAATTACATTTTGTTTTTTCTTTCTTTTCTGTCTTTTTTCTTTCTCTTTCTTCAGTTTCTCTTTGCTTTAATTCTGTACCTGTATTAACTCTAATTCACCCTTATTCCAAATTATTCACCCTTCTTTCTTAATTCTTAAATCTCATTGGTTAAGGAGATATACTGTTGGTGCTGTTATTTGTCAAGATCCCTGTGTTTCGTTGCCATCAGCTCGCACATATAGGGCAAAAATTATATCAGCTGAAGGATGTAGGAAAAAGTCAACCCAACAGCATACGTAACAGGGTGCCCTGCTGCAGCATAAAATGATCACAAACATCTTTGATCTTATCACACCTTGCTTGACCAATTATTTAGTTTATGGACAACATCTGTTGAAGCTGTGATACCATTTTGAATGTTCAGTGTTCCAATGTTAAGAATGCTGCACCAATAACCAGTGAAGTTTCCCAATCTAAATCAAAGGCCCAACTGACGTTACAAACAAAGTCTGTCAACAGCAGTCTTCTTTTTAAATATTTATTAGAACAAACATTTTATATGCTTTTGTTTAACATTTACTAATTTGTAAAATTTTAAAACTAAGTAATCTAAAATAACAGACTTTCTATACCTGTAATTTATCTCCTTATTTGTGGATCTTCTCCAATGCAGGACAATTATGCCTGTTAAGGTGCAGGTACTAATGTTGTTTCCATGCAACACCATGTTATTAGATATTAGATATCGAAAGTTTTGAGAAAGGAAGAAGAATACTTTATTCTCAAACAGAACATTCAACTAAACCAACTTCACCAGAAAGGAGGTGGGGATTTCTAAGTTTCACATTGAAAATAGTCTTTTTTAGTGAGGTTGACATTAAAAAACTTTAAAATATCCTCTAGGTTTAACCTAGAATGGCATGAAATGGAGTCTATCAATCATATATCTGAAAATATTTAGCATAGAACCAATGGAGTCAGTTTAATCCAACAATGATTTATAAGTAGGTGTTAGTGTCAACAGATCTGCAACCAAAACTTAAGTGCCTGATTATTTTTCTTAAACCATTTGAAGCAGCTGTTTTTATTTAAGATTTTAAATTCTTCCAAACATGTCTACTCTTGATTGAAGTGTCTTTAATCATTAGCCACTTTGCAGTATGGCAGCTTAACACATGCATTCTCAATGTTTGTGTTCAATAAAATCATATTTGTGCCATGGGTCTGAACTATGGAGTTGTCTATAGGTTCATATTTCTTTCAATTTGGGAAGGAATAATATTCATTGCCATGAGCAATCATCACAAACTTATAGGAAATTCACATAAAATCTGTATTAAAAATGAAGTAAATGTAAATGTATTCATAGAAGGCAGGAACTATTTGCACTATGAATTTTAATTGCACAGGTTTAGATAATATGCCTGCTTTCATACCATTCCAACAATTCTGTGGATACATCTGAGTCCATTTGTGGATTGTGTTCTGAAAAATGACATCAGTTTTCCCAACATTAATAATTTTCCTACATTACCACTGTACTTCACTAAAACACATTGAAGTTGTGAAAGGCACTATGTAAATGACAGTTCTGATCAGTAGAAAAATAACACTTCAAACAAATGATCATAAAATGTACACTGATTCTAATTGTAATATGTCTGGATTTTGCGGTAAAAATAACTGAGACTGTTAGGGCTATCATAATGGGGAGATTTGACATTCAGTAAATATAAAATTACTCCTTCAGGACTAATGAGACGGTTTAGTAGTAATTATGAGTTTAGTCGGCCAATAAAAGCACACTTACCCTTCATTCCAGTGTATTCCGGTGCCAATCATTTCAAAGGTTTTACAGCCAGACTAAACACGGAATCACCCCAGATTTATATGGTAGCAGGTAGGCCTCAATGGTGGCTTTTCACGCCGTATCGTCCCAACCGCTACATTAGTTATATATTCCTGGGAAACATGCCGTTTCCATGGCGGGCAAGCTGTCATTCGCCTGCCATGCCATCACCTCGCCGCTTCATCATGCCGGGTGCCATATTTGAAGTCCAGCCGTGCGCACACATCTCAGTCCTTCCAGCCCATGACTGCGGCAGGGAAGATGTCCACAAAAGGCAAAAAGACTGCAGCCCCCAGGTTTAATGAAGTATCACTGGAATGTCATTTGGATGCCATGGAGGCCCACTATAGTGCCCTCTACCCCCGGTCTGCCAACAGGACAAGCAGCGGCATCACCAATCCAGCATGGCAGGCAGTGGCAGCACTGGTTAGCATCAATGCCCTGCAAAAGAGGACAGCCACCCAATGCCACTGCAGGATGAACGGTCTCATCCATTCCGCCAGGGTAACTCACTCTTCTCATCACTCTCAACTCTCACACTCACAAACCCATCACACATCCACAGGGATCTCACGTCTCAAGGGACAAAATCACTAAGCCTCTCACACACCGTCACATCTCCATCACACTCATCACCTTGAGCTCGCATCCTCAACCTGTCCATGATTCTGTTCACCACACAATCATTCCACACAGTGCCATGTGTCCTGCTCACACTCTCTCCATCTGTTTTCATGCAGGAGAAGCTGGCTCACATCAGCAGGGAGAGGTCCCACATTGAGGGAGGGGGGGTGGAGTGGCCCACATTAAGTCCCTCACTCACTTTGAGGAGCCTGCCATCACGCTGACTGGTGAGGACGTGGACCATGCCTGTGGTGACAGTGAGGTCGGCGGCGAACACCCACCTGAGGATCCTGCACCACATCGTCCCTCCCTCAACGCAACTGTGAGTGCTCTCTCTCCTGCTTTTGACTCTGCTGCCACACACTTATTATCTCTACTTTGGTTCACAGGGAGCTCTGCCAAGGGACCGACACCTTCAACCAGCCAGTCCATCAGCTCCATCCAGGTCCTCATCTGCAGCCAAGAGGACACCTCCTCCAATGAAGAGGTGGAAATAAGCAGCCCGGAAGGCATGTCACAGCGCTTACCCACACCCTCCACCAATGCAGAGACACACACACGGTGTGACCTAGATCTAGAGCAGGCTTGGGTTCACAATCTGGTGGTCACTGCACAGACACATATACGCAGCAGGAGGAGGCAGGTTCAGACGAGCTCCTTGGCACTCGGAGGGCCGCTGGGAAGAGGCATCTTTGAGGTCTGAGTCAGATGATGAACCTCTGGATTTGGCCTCCTAACTCATCCTGGAGAGTCAGCATAAAGCGTCACACACAGCTGTTAGAAGCCCTCAACAGAGTGACTCACATGTCAAAGGAGTGCGTCCACCTGCTCTCTGATGCAGTGGTGTCTCCATGGGAGGATGGCAGATGCCATGGAGACCCTTGTCCAGCAGAACGTGGCGATGTGTGCAGACCTGCACTCCGTCACTGGAGCCATGGATGAGTTCCTGCAGTGGCAACACGAGAGGGAAACGGGACACCTCAATATCCCTTTAGGTGCTCCTTCCCCTCAACGTGTCAGGTTGGGGCCATCGGGCACCCAAAGGAAGGAGGAGCAGCAGCTGGACACTCCTGAGTCATCCACTGAGGAATCTCAGAGGCGGTCTTCCCCACCCCCCCACCCCTGAGTCCCCTTTGCCTGTAAGCCCCTCAACCTCCTCCTCTGTCACCGCGGAGGGAGTAGCCGGCCCACGAATGATTCTGGAGGGAAAAGTGTGTGTGTGGTAGGGCCTTTTGGAGCATCGTGCAAGCACTCTCACATGCACGCAGATCTTTCACGTATCACACTCATCTCAATCTCCTGAGCATTTTGAATGCTGCCTGCTGGGGTTCACTTTCAATTGTTCATCTGAGCTGACCTGCATTCTGTCCACCCAAGGATCACAGTCCCATGCAGCACCTGTTCTCACCCACCACGACTGTTATTTTACTTTCGATTTGGACAGCATGTTCTGGATTCGCTTTTTCATCTGCTCCCTTGTCTTTTCCCCTCCCCCAGTCACCCAATTCCTTTCCCCCATCACAGTTGACCCTTCTGCAGGATCACTTTCCACCTCCCTCCATGACATACCAGCCACAACCCTTTTCCTTCGGGGATGTCCAGGTGAACATACACGTTTCCTTTCTTCCTGAAAATTCCACCCCCATCCACATTAACCCTCCCGACCTCTGCCTTCCCACCCCCAGGGTCCGTGTCTGTCTCCAAGTCCCCAACGACCACCCTCACCGTCTCTTCTATCGCTACCGTCGAACTCTCACCCTCTCCCCTACCACCTCACTCTGCCCTCAGCCATTTTTACCATACCTTCATACCACACCCACCCTCAGTTCGCTCCCCGGGAGGCGGACATGGACCTATCAGACCTCTCCCTTGCACGTTCACCTGCACAGCCCTGCCGCCTCCAGAACCCTTCCCCCCTCGCCTTCTGCAACCCTTCCCTCCCCTCCGCACCATTTAGCCCCCCCCACACCATTTAGCCACCCCCACACCATTTAGCCCCCTCTCCGCGCCATTTAGCCCCCTCTCCGCGCCATTTAGCCCCCCTCCGCACCATTTAGCCCCCCTCCGCACCATTTAGCCCCCCTCCGCACCATTCAGCCCCCCTCCGCACCATTTAGCCCCCCTCCGCACCATTCAGCCCCCCCCAGCACCATTCAGCCCCCCTCCGCACCATTCAGCCCCCCTCCGCACCATTCAGCCCCCCTCCGCACCACTTAGCCCCCCCTCCGCACCACTTAGCCCCCCCTCCGCACCACTTAGCCCCCCCTCCGCACCACTTAGCCCCCCCTCCGCACCACTTAGCCCCCCCTCCGCACCACTTAGCCCCCCCTCCGCACCACTTAGCCCCCCCTCCGCACCACTTAGCCCCCCCCTCCGCACCACTTAGCCCCCCCTCCGCACCACTTAGCCCCCCCCTCCGCACCACTTAGCCCCCCCCTCCGCACCACTTAGCCCCCCCTCCGCACCAGTTAGCCCCCCCCTCCGCACCAGTTAGCCCCCCCCCCGCACCAGTTAGCCCCCCCTCCGCACCAGTTAGCCCCCCCTCCGCACCACTTAGCCCCCCCTCCGCACCAGTTAGCCCCCCCTCCGCACCAGTTAGCCCCCCCTCCACACCCCTTCCCCCCCCCGCCACACGCCTTCCCCCACACCCCAGCTTTGTCCATCCCCTTTCCTGACTCCCTCAGACATCCTTGCGTCTTCCTCCAGCTTTACTCCTTCCCGACTCCTCCCTTCACTCTTACTTCTTCCTCCACCCTTACTCCCTCCCCTCTCCACACTCTTTCCTCCCCCCCCCCCCACCCCCGGACTGCCCTCTCCGCATTCCTTCTCGTCCCCAGACTACTCCTCCCCTTGCACTCCTTCCCTTACACCAACTCTTGCCGTCTTCTCTCCCGTTAACCCTTCTTCTCCTCCCCCACCCCGGGCCCTACTCCCTCCCCCAACTCCCAACCTCAACCCCCACCCCACCCCGACACCTTCATTCCTCCCCTCCCAACCTCACCCTCCCGGCACATTCATTCCCCCCTCCCAATCTCCTCCCCTTCCGACACCTCTCCCTTTCCCAGTCGATCCTAGACCTTCCTCTCCCACTCCCTCAACCATCATCCGTTGTGAGCATCAACTGACTTTCCAGCTGCCGTGAACTGCTTTGCAGCAGGGCCATGTCCATGAGAGTCCACCCAGCATGCCATGGACGTTCTTCCAGTGCGTTGTTGCTGTCGGCTCCAGCATCTTCTGCTCCGCGATGTGAGCATGGCCCTAGTGGGTAATTCCCGGCTTCTGCACGTCACACTTGTCAAGATGTGTTCCACACTGGCGTGTTTTCCCACTGACATGGGTGGACAATCCAGCAGGAGGGATGAGTCTGGTGGGCTGGTCTTATAATGCTTTTATTACAATGAGCTTCCCGATGTCTGATGGTGGGGTACACAGCCCGCCATTGGCGGGCGGAGCGGATGATCGCAAACCGGTTTTGCGACGTCGTGAAACCGATTTTTGGCTTTCTCGCCGTATTGTCAGCTCACGCCTCCGAACACGCCTGACGCCAGCGGGCACGGACGATTTCGCCCTGGAAGTGGAAGTTCTTGTCAGTTCACTGATTTCTGATTTATTGCGTTCGAGGGCAACCTCAACAGTGACACTCTCTGGAGAAGCATTGAGTCACTGACAGCAACTTCTGAATTTCCATGTTAACTATGCATGTGTGGATCTCAAAAGTCGTCAGTTTCAGAGGAGAAATGTCAACAAATGATTATGGTTTTGCCATCATTACCACCGCAAAATCCAGGCCATTATGTTTTAGGTTCCCAAACTAATCTGCATTTATCTCCAAGCCAATAATTTTTCATATGTTTCTCATTGTGTCATGGTGACTGTCAATCCGCCATTTCAGACTCCAACATCTAAGTTCAGTAATCTTTGTTTCCTGTGAGATTGAAAGGACACCTGCTTATACCTCTGTACATGTGCGATAACCTTTCATTATATTTTCTGATGTTTTCCCTTGTGACAACTTAGAGGTACATTTGGAA
Organism: Cetorhinus maximus; assembly: GCF_964194155.1. NCBI lineage: Eukaryota > Metazoa > Chordata > Chondrichthyes > Lamniformes > Cetorhinidae > Cetorhinus > Cetorhinus maximus. Next base: position 154,184,413 of record NC_135881.1, read on the forward strand.
CAGTCATTGTGAATTTTGACTTGGTAGAACTAATTGTATAATTTTGTAATTGACATGTATAAATGCCAAAACATGATTGTGAGCATGTGGTATAATTAATAGACTCAAAATTAGTCTTCTGTTCTGGTAATCTTCAGGGAGATATTGTTATTCCTTTTCATTCTTTTAAAGCTGTACATGGCATCTAACCTTTTTAATGATTTCCTTTCATTCTGTCTCTGCCTCCATCTTCAACTTTGCAGATAAATTGTATCTATTCCCTTTATAAAAATATTAGACTCTAGTTGTATTTTTTTTTTACAATTTCTGTGTTTTCACTGCTAAATTTCATAAAACCAGAACATTTTAAAGCACAGAAGAAGGTGATTTATCCATCAAGCTGGTACTGGTTCTTTGCTCACCAGTCTCTGTCATTCAGGAGTTGCTTACCAGAGAGAAAGAAAAAACTGGAAGGCATTGGTCCTAATCTTGACCCTTCGGAATATCAACGTTTATATCACCACATGTCTAATAAGTACTATAAATCACCACATCTAAATTGACTTGGCATATGAGACAACCCAATTTTTCAAGCCCTAAAAAAATCATGTTTTTGCACATACTCAGCATATAGATCAACCCCCCCTTTACAGCCACTCGCATGTGTTATACTCTCATTAGTTGTCAGCCTCAATTTTTCACCCCACAATTGGATGTTTTACTTACTGGTACCGTATAACTGAGTGCAAGGGAGCAAGCAGGCAGTATGGGCTGTATTGTAGGGATGTGCCTAGTATCACACTCTCCTCTTACTTCCTAACCATGGCTGTAGAAAAAAATAAGTGTGGATAAGACAGTATACTGCACAAGCCATCCGTGTGATTTTTTGAGTGAGACTACCAACTAATGCAGGATTCTGAGTAGGTTTTTGCTGACTGCAAAACGAATTGCAACTGCAGTAAATCAGTTTCACTTAGGGCATTTACAGCCACCAATAAAATTAATATTCATCCCATCACTGTCCACTGAATTCAAAACTAAAAATGACAAGGCAATACACCATCCCATTCCAGTAGATAAAAGCAAAATGCTGCAGTTGCTGGAAATCTGAAATAAAAACTGAAAATGCTGGAAAAACTCAGCAGGTCTGACAGCATCTGTGGAGAGAGAAAGAGTTCTGAACAGAGCTCTGAAGAAGGGTCATACAGACTCGAAATGTTAACTGTCTCTCTCTCTCTCCACAGATGCTGCCAGACCTGCTGAGTTTTCCAGCATTTTCTGCTTTTATTCCATTCCAGTAGAGCCTGGGAAAAGGACCTGTTAGAAAAGGATGAGATAGGGTGCAAGAGAAATCTACCTTCCGCTAATTTATCGCGGGTTTGATTCCAGAGATTGCATTTGTCTAATTCTGGTCACTATTTAAAATGAGTTTTGCATCCCCTTGGGGCAGCTGCAGTAGAATCACATGCTATACTGAATACTCCACTGCTTTTAGAGATTTCAGAGCTTGCTGATGGATGCTATGTTAATATTCGGGAAGTAGCATTTAAAATCATTTTTTAAGAATCCTCTACTTCCAGTGACAGCAGCAATAAAAACTGAAAAATGCTGGAAATGCTCAGCAGGTCAGGCTGCGTCTGTGGAGAGAAATGTAGTTAACATTTCAGGCCAATGACCTGTCATCAGAACAGAAGGGAGATACAAATGTAAGTTTTTAAGCCAGTGGAAGGGGGCAGGAAGAACAAAAGGGAAGGTCTGTGATAGGGTGGAGGACAGGAGAGATGAAATAATAAAAGATTTCATGATGCAAAAACCAAGGAGAGTGGCTATGGGTATAGTAAAGAAGCAACGGTTGTGACCTGATGACATTTGAATGGCTGTATTGTAGCCATCTAAATACAACATTCAGAAGAGATAAAGAAAGGGACAAGCCAACCAAAAAAAAGCCAGCAGCCAGTGGCAGCAGGATCAGCATCCAGAGAAAAGGTGGTGATGTAAGGTGATTGGCAAAAGAACCAAAAGTGAAATGACTTTTTTTTGCACTGCAAGTTGTTATGATCAAGATTGCACAGCCCAAAAGGGTGATTAAAGCAGATTCAGTAGCATCATTCAAAAAAGAATTGGATACATAATTAAAGGGAAAATGATTGCAGAGCTCTTGGGAAAAGGCAGGGGAGCTAGCACAAGCAAGATTGTCTAAATGGCTGCCTCCCCTGCTTACTCATTCTTTGATTTTCTGGGTGACAAGATACCTCAGCCCCAGACAACGCTCAGCCTGTTTGCCCAGTTGAGATCGGCTGTATTATCTCGTCGAAGACCAGCAAATTTTAGATTAAAGGTGCAGTGCGTAAATATGTTTCATAACTTGTGTTGCCTGTCACAAATTAGTCTTAGGAATGATATAAAATACTGTGTTCACTTGATGGGAAAGAGTCTGTGTGAGCATTTCTCTCCTATAATGAAAGGATGAAGAGATTCACTCAATTATTTTCCTGCATTGGCAGTGGTTTATGATACTCATTAAGACTGTTCTCTCTTCAGTGGAAGGCCATATGTTTTTGGAATCTTGTTTTCTATCCCATCATGTCATGGAGTATTACAGTTTTGGTTACTAGAATGGGATACAGTTAAAGTATGAACCTTTGAAATACAGAGGCTGGCGGCTGTAAATTAGTTGTATTTTGTAAATTAGAAAACATAACTGCAAGGAGATGAAAGTAATTGGGAATAAAAATGGGATTTTTGGCCTATTTGGTAGGCTTCCATTCACATGCTTATTTTATGTCACAAGTGAGCTGCTGGCCCTATTGGTTAGGTGTACACACTGGGTAAGTAAAACTGATAGCAGGCTCATTGCATGTGCATATTTAGGGCCTAATGCCTGTTTCAGGCTCCTTTCCAAAATTCGACTGCAGATGATTGCAGCATGCGTCATGCCTGCTGCAGCAGTTCCTTTAGGCGTACAGCAGCCAAACTGGCAGTTCTTGAAGGAACTGCTGGAGACTGTCACTGGAACTGAAAAGTCTATGTTTTCAACTTTCCTTTTTGTGGGACCAACGGAAGCAGGAACATAGGACTTAGGACCAGGAGTAGGCCTTTGAGCCTGTTCTGCCATTCAATAAGATCATGACTGATCTGGTTGTGGCCTCAATTCCACTTTCCTGTCTGCCCCCATAACTTTGACTCTCTTGTCAAAAATATCAAAAATCTGTCCAACTCTGCGTTGAATAAATTCAATGACCCAGCCTCCATTATTTTCTGGGGAAGAGAATTTCACATACTAACAACCCTCTGAGAGAAAAAAATTCCCTTCATCTCCATCTTAAAAAGGAGACCTCTTATTCTTAAACTGTGTCTCTAGTTCTAGTCTCCCCCACAAGTGGAAACATTTGTTGTCTACCCTGTGAAGTCCCTCAGGATCTTATATGTTTGAATAAGATCACCTCTCATTCTTCTGAGTTGAGTTCTGTTGAAGGGTCATGAGGACTCGAAACGTCAACTCTTTTCTTCTCCGCCAATGCTGCCAGACCTGCTGAGTTTTTCCAGGTAATTCTGTTTTTGTTCTCATTCTTCTAAATGGGTATAGACCCAACCTGTTCAACCTTTCTTCTTAAGATAAGCCGCTCATCCCAGGAATGGGTCGAGGGAACCTTCTTTGTACTGCTTTTAATTAAATTATATCTTTTTATAAATAAGGAGACAAAATTGTACACAATATTCCAGATGTGGTCTCACCAAGGCCCTGGACAACTGCAGCAAAACTTCCCTGATTTTATAACCAATGCTTTTACCTTTGCCATAAACCATTTGCCTTCCTAATCACTTGCTTTACCTCCATACTAACTTTTCGAGATTCATGTACCCAGATACCCAGATCCCTCTTTACTACCAACTCCTGTAACCTCTCTCCATTTAAATAATATAACCCTTTTCTATTCTTCCTGCCAAAGTGGACGAGTTTACATTTTCCCACATAATGCTCCATCTGCCAAATTTTTGTCTGCTCACTTGTTGATATCCCTTTGCAGACTCTCTACCTCCACTTGTGAACTTACTTTCCTGCCTATCTTGGTGTTATTGGCAAACTTAACTACCATACATTCGCTTCCTTCATCCAAGTCATTGATGTAGATTGTAAATAGTTGAGGCCCCAGCACTGATCCCTGTGGCACTCCACTATGTTACAGCTTGCCAACCCAAAAAAAGACCCATTTATCCTACTTCTTATCTCTGTCCAAACTGATTCTACATCTTGCTCTTTTAAGCTAAGGTCATCTCTCAATAGTGTATGAATTACATCATTAATTAACAGAGCTACCCTAGCTTCCTACCATTTCGAAATGTTCAGGCCCCAGCCTTGGTCACCCTGCAACCATGTCTCTGTGATGGCTACCAGTTGTCCCTTTCCTGATTGCCTCCTTTTTCTCCCTCACCCGGACTGACCTGAGAACCTCATCCAGCATCTGAACAGGCCTAACGAGCTGCTGCTGGGGTGCAGATGGAAACCACAACTCACTGTTACTATCCCAGTGAGGCCAATAGACCAATTTGCCACTGTGCTACCAATGACCTCACTAGGTATGTGCAAACTAGAAGCATAGAAAATAGGAACAGGAGTAGGTCAATCGGTGCTTCGAACTTGCTCCACCATTCAATATGAGCATGGCTGATCTTCCATCTCAATGCCATAATCCCATGCTCTCCCCATACCCCTTGACACCTTTAGAGTCTAGAAACCTATCTATTTCCTTCTTAGATATACTTAGTGACTTGACCTCCACAGCCTTCTGTGGTACAGAATTCCAAAGATTCACCACCCTCTGAGTGAAGAAATTTCTCCTCATCTCGGCCCTAAATGGCCTACCCCATATTCTGAGACTGTGACCCTTCGTTCTAGACCACACCCTCCCACCCAGAGGAAACATCATCCCCGCATCCAGTCTATCCCACCCTGTCAGAATTTTGAGTTTCAATGGGAGCCCCTCTCATTCTCCTAAACTCTAGTGAATACAGGCCTAGTCGACCCAATCTCCTTTCCTACAACAATCCTGCCATCCCAGGAATCAGCCTGGTGAGCCTTCACTTCACCCTCTCTGTGGCAAGTATATAATTTCTTAAGTAAGGAGACTTACCTAACTACCAACATGCGCTGCACTGGGATCACACCCAAATCAGGGCAATCATTCATTTGATTTTTTTTCATCCATCTTCTTTCTGTTGAATTTGACTGCATGTAGCAGGGGGGAGATCCTTTGTGGTGAATAATAAGTTAAATGGGCAGTCCCATATAATGACAGGAGGCAACCACTACCCACTCACTGCTTTTAATGCAGACCCATTAGCTGAAGGTAGGAAAAGCTGTTCTGCAGTTATTGATGTAGCAGTTAAGCGTATTCATCCAGCACTGTTCTTGTTTGACTATAGGTGCTCTCAGTTAGAAATTAGATTAATAGAGAGCCCTTCAGTTGGGATATTTTACCTTTAATGTGAAGGCAATTGAAAACAGTACCAATTGTGCTCACAATTTTCAGGCATAAACATGGTTCCTCTTTGCTACTAAATAAGCAAAGAATCCGAACCAATGTGGGTGCAAACCTATCTTTAAAGCAGCCTTAGCCTTTGAAGTAATAGGAGAAAACAGTGAAGGATTTAAACAGCTCAGCTGGAAATACAAGTAGAAGTATGGAGTCTGTAACGCAGCTTCTGAGTTCATTAGCTATGCCTCATCAAAATTGGGTAAGTTTTTTTGTACCACAGTTTATACTTCCAGGGTATGCATGTTTTTATAATCAAACAAAATGTGTAAATGTATTATTGGTCTTTATTTCCTAAGCTTGTATTTAGAACATTGTTTGCCGGTCAGAGTGTTACCCAATCTAACTCTGGTAATCAAATAATTCTGCACTAATGGTGTGGCCTTTGGAATTTCATAGAATTGTGTGTAGAAGAGAATAATTCATCAATCACCTAATTTTGTTCCTCTTTAATTTATGAGATAACTTCTCATTCTTGAAATTTCTGTGCCTACCTTATGTGCAACATGCATATCTAAAAAGGAACAGATAATATATGAACCCTTAACCTGTTACCAAATTTGTATGAAATGTTGCTTTTCAGCAAGCTAAAATTTATCATGGTAGTCTGTGAATGAAACAGATGTTTATCACATAACTAAAAATATTACATGTCCTCAAAACAACTAGTTTTGCTGACATATGGAATTGCATTCAAAGTAATACTTTATGCAGTGGGTTATCCATAATGATTTAGTGAATGATCATGCTAATGAGAGAGTTAACAATAGATTGGTGCTTGCCCAATGGAACCCTTTTAAAATCTGATTAAAAAATAATCTCTGTATGATTGTAGAAAGTAACATCACCAAAACATTTCTTCCTCACCAATTTATGATGTTTTTAATTCTATTTATGAAGCTTGTTAGCCTTGATCCTAAATTAATTCTATATATTCTGAGCTGAAACTCCATTGTTTTGATACTTAAATAGGTTCAATCTTAGCCTAGTTGGAAACTAGGAATAATGTAATAAATTGCTCTGTGACTACAATGGAACCAATTTATAGTGAAATCACGTCTCCATTTTACTTTGTCATTTAATGTAATTTACAGTTTTTTCAAAAAATATAATTGAGTGAAAATGCAATTTGTAGGTGCATTCACAGTGTACAAGGATAAATCCTGCTTTTATATTTTGATCATCTTTCACTGTTTTATACATCTTTACAGTTTGAATATGTGTGTGAGATGAGGATGATTCTTCTGGTATAAGGAAGTAGCACTCACAAGAAAAATCTAAGTGGTAATCTGAAGCTGAGTTCAGAAGAAGCAGTAGTTATGTAACTCACAGGTGGAATTTGGTGTCCTGTAATGGGGAGCTTAGATTTTGTCTGTGTATTAAGAGAATTCCTTTTTTAATTATTCAATTTGGTTTAGCTTCAGGATTTTAATTTTGCAAATCACATAGAACAATTCAGCGAACCACATTGAGGTTAAGATCCCAGTGTATTTAAATATTCAGAGTCTCCGTGTTACCATCAGAATCCGTGTCAGCCATGCAGCAACTTCCAGTTAAAATGTTTGCATAACTGAAACTGGACTTGAGTTTGCATTCTGTTGCTAAATATTTGTGGAGTAAATAAAACTTGAACATAAAGGAGTTTGACTTTGGTATCATGTGACTATCTAATTGGTGTTAACTGTGACTCAGTGATAGCACTGTCCTGACACACCTATGCAGTCCTGAGGTGTGCTGCACTTTTGAATGTGCTGCCTTTCAGATGAGACATTAAATCGAGGCCCTGCCTGCCCTTTCAAACAGATCCCAAGGCATTATTTTGAAGAGCAGTAGGGGGCTCTGACCAATATCTATCCCTCAACCACCGTCATCAAAACAAATTATCCATTGCTGTTTGTGGGAGCTTGGCGTGAAGGTAGTGGCTGCTGGGTTTCCTACACTGCAACGTCAATTAAACTTTAGAAGCACTTCATTGGCTGTAAAACACTTTTGAGACATCTCCAGGTTGTGAAAAGGGATATATAAATGCAAGTCTTCCTGTTTTTACAATATTGAGTATACATGCCTCTTTCAATGTTAGATGCATCCGTGTCTCAGTCCACAGATAGGTAGTCATTTGCTCGACCCTGATTGTTTCACCAATTCTAATCTGGCTTACAGAAAATACATAATTCCTAGTGTTTTTGTGATATTTACCACATTTTTCAATTATTACTGTTGTATATTTAGTGCTGAGCTCCTTATTGCCACAACATACTGTTACTGTCTTAGAATTGTTCCGGTTAATTGAGTATTCTAATAAAAGAACCTAGTAAATAGTGGATGTTTAAGGGCTGAACATCTCTCATGATTAATTTATTGACAGTGCCAGCATATTAGCACTCATTTGTTAGATGAAATGCTATACATTGCATTTAATATAATGCTCATCATTATTTTCATCACAACATGAAATCCTAAACTGTGAATTTTTAAACCAGAAAACAGGAACACAAAATAGTGAGATAAGGAGAGTGATCTAATACTGGAGCTTGTTAGTTTAGACTGCATTTGCCTATACAGTATAAACCTCAGCTTGTTACTACTCTGTCACTTACTTATCCATTGATAAGAGATTGCAAGGTCAGCATTTATTGCCCTTATTTCAATGCCCTTGAGAAGGTGGTGGTGAGGCACTGTCTTGAATACAACCAAGTGTTTTGTTAGGCCATGTTAGACGGTTGTTAAAAGTCAACTGTATTGCTGTGGATCACATAGAGGTCAGACTGGGTAAGGATGGCAGATTTCCTTCTCTAAAGGATTACAGGATATTGGTGAACCAGATGGGTTTTTAATGACAACCCAGTAGTTTCATCGTCACTATTATTGATACTAGCCTTTTTATTTCAGATTTACCTAATTAATTGAATTTAAATTCCCAGCTGCCGTGGTGGGATTTGAACTCACGTCTCAAGATTATTAGTTCATGCCATAAGCAAAATACTGCAGATACTTGAAATCTGAAATGCAAATAAATGTTGGAAATGCTCAGCAGGCCTGGCAGGATCTGTGCAGAGAGAAGCAGAGTTAACGTTTCAAGTCAATGACCTTTCATCAGAACTGGGCAACTGGCATTTCTAACTTTTCCCAGTTCTGAAGAAAGGACATTGACCTGAAAAGTTAACTCTTGTTTCTTTCTTCATAGATCTTGCCATACCTGAGTATTTATAGCATTTTCTGTTTTTATTTCATTAGTTGATGCCTATGAGTTACTAATCCAGTAACATAACTACTATCTTACCATAATCCATTAAAAATGTCAAAAATACATATTTTAAAATTGGAATTTATTCTATAGATAAACTGTACATTACCAGTGTAAAGTACAATAAGATGTGAAATCTTCAATGATCATCTAATTTGATTTTTTTAAATATGTAAAGTTCAAATTTTATGCAAGCCTAAGTTGAAATCCAATATATGTTAATCATTGAATTAAACAATCCTTTCTGAGCCAATATCAAGAGAAGGTGAAGCATTTGATATTTCATTTATTTATTGCATTTCAGCCATTGCAAAAACAAGCACCCAAAAAAACACACTTCCCAGCAGTGGTTTCCACCTCAGGCATAACTCTAATTAAAATTTTAAAAGATTGTAAAGCCCAGTGAAATCTGTGTTGGTGGAAGGTCATCATAAATTGCAGAAAAGGCCATTCTGCCTCATGTACTTTTGATATTGTTGATGAAAGAAGAATTTTCTATGGGATAAAATGAGTATTAGTATCCTTCATTATTATTCATGCAGCAGCCTACAGGTATTCCAGCAGAATGCACCATAGGAAATAGTAAATATTGGGTTTTAAAAAAGCATTTGTGCAGTTGGTGAAGAAAACAGGATCAATAATGATTACAAAGTCTGTCTATGTATGGTTGACGGTACTCAGTTTTTCCTAAATTATTTTATATACTGTTATTTAAAAAGAAATTAAGGTTGCCAGTATGATTCCAGAGTCAGGTTCTGACCTGACGCCACACTCGAACAATGTGAGATTGCCTTGCGAAAGGGTACATCACACCACTTGGGTTTGATGTTGCATGGAATCACTTGGATCTCCTTGCCACTTCATATTGTTAAGCAGAGAGGGTTTTTTTTGTTTTGAGAGACTCACTGCTCTGTGCCAAAATTATTGAAAATTTGGAAACAAAACTCAACGTATTCATCTAAGTCCTGTAATGGCCTTGCAATGCCATTTGGCTTTTTGAATTTTCAATTCTGTCATTCAAGTGTTATTTTCAGTGGTGTTAAACATTAAAATAAGGAGAAATTACCTAATGCCAAGATATTTGAACATTAGCCTGCTCTTTTTCTGAGTGCAGGCTTTTTCCTGCAAACGCTCTATGACTTTCATTTCAGTACAATTGAAGTAGTCTGGAAGAACAAAGAAAACTTTCCAGAAATTATCCAATTCTGGGAGAAAATATGAAAGAGAATAACATTTATTTTGTGATTGGCCTTTTTATTTAAAAGACCGCATGATCTGTTATAGTTTGCGCATTCAAATGTTATCTTTCAATAAAATAACAATCTTCTATTGCTTTATAAAACTTTTGAGTATTGGTTTCCAGGATTATGTTAGTGAGGGGGTTATAACAATTATTTAAATCCATTTTAATTCGCAATAATGAATAGTTTGCATTTCTAGACCTAATCGAGTAAATATCTTAAATGTCCATTTTTAAAACACCTATATTTGCCAAGCTTGAGCTGTAACACTATGCTAAGGCTCTGTTCAGTTAATTTCTGTTAAAATTATTTGTTTGACATGGAGCGTAACCTCCTTTCATTTTGTTAAGGTTAGTAAAAAGAGATGCTTTTAATATTTTCATTTGGCACATGCATGGGGGGGGAATCAGAATAAGACAGCTGAATTTAAGGTGATTTGCCTTATATAATGCTTGAAAAATGGAATGGAAGACTGCTCTCACGCTCAAGTCCCAGTCAGGAATAATGGATGGTTGAGAAAGGTGTTAGAGAGTGAATGACAATCTTCTAACCATATTGTAACAAGGGGTAAATACATGAAATTTGGGGAGGGTGGAGTGCACAGAGGAGTTGTGCACTATATTAATTTGAAATAGCACTAAACAGATTTTTAAAACTTTAATGTAGGGAAATTAAAATGTAGATGTATGGAGTTTAAAGGGAGTTTGTTATCTTTTTATTAGTGTAATTTCTTCATAAAACAAGCAGCAGTATTCGCTCAACTGAGTATGAATAACCCTGCTTAATAATTAATTGAAAATAAAAATTGTATGTTCACTAATTTTATTACCTGAAGTAATGGGTGACTTTTATAATGAAGAAACCTAAGGAACCAAAAAGGTGCAATTATATTGCTTGGTGTAGTCTATAGGCCACCAACTGGTGGGAAGGATGTTGAGGAACAAATTTGCAAGGAAATTACAGAGAGGTACAAGGGGGGGACTCTAGTTACACCAATATAGACTGGGATAGTATTAGTATAAAGGGTAGAGAGGGTCAAGAGTTCCTAGAGTGTGTTCAGGAAAATTTTCTTCAGTACATTTGCAGTCCAACAAGGAAGGAGGCATTTCTGGACCTGGTTCTTGGAACCGAGGTGGGCCAAGTAGATCAACTGTCAGGAGGAGGACATTTAGGGGACAGTAAGGATTGTATCAAAAGTTTTAGGCTGCCTATGGAAAAGGACAAAGAAAAGTCCAGAGTAAAAAAAATTAACTGGGGGAAAGCCAACTTCAATGGGATAAGAACAGATCTGGGCCAAATAAATTGGAGTCAGGGGTTGGCAGGTAAAATGGTAGCTGATCAATGGGCTACCTTTAAAGAAGAGATAATTCAGGCACATTCAAGGTATGTTCCCTCGAAAGGAAAAGGTAGGGCAAACAAACAACCCCCTAGATGACAAAGGAGATGGAAATTAAGATAAACAACTTAAAAGATCATCAGCTTGTTGATAGCCAGAAGGTATTAATTACTATAATTACAAACCGCCTATGGTTTTCATGCCATACATAATAATCAGAATATTATTATTTGGTAAACACTTAAAGTCAATTATGTGGAACTGCGGTATGAATTGGCTATGGATTCTGAGATGTCACACATTGAGTTATATATGCCTAAGTGCAGTAATTTGTCATGATAACATTTTTGCAAAGCCCAAAGCAAAACATTCACCACAAGCTTAATAATGAGTCACCAGAAAGCTTTGTGAGCTTGGTTGCATTTTCTCACTTTATAAAATGTATCCTTCTAATTGGAGTAAGGGTCAGTCATTATAGAAGGTCACAGATTCACCAAGAGGTAAGTGCAAATTGTAATGAGCAAGTAAAAAATAACAGTAGTGTGGGAACAGAACATTCTTGCTTTTGTAAGATCATTTGTAAGCTGAATAGAAGCAATTTCAACCATTATATATTCAGGTAAAATGCATTGTGAATATTTAAAGTAAATACATAAAGCTTTTCTATTCTTCTTCGCAAAAATAAAACAGAACCCAGAGATATTTGAATCATTTTATCTTGCGTTTAATCCAGTGAATTGTGCTATTTAACTTTAGAGTTGTCATCCAGTTTGTCAAAGTCATAGTTGCTGGAAAATTGCACTCAAAAGTTTCCTTGGAGTCAATTTTCCTAATGGCATTTTTGATATAAAGAGACATTATTCCAGAAACGTTGTATAATCCAAATATATAGTCCAAAAGTTCATCAGTACAATTGAGCCATCAATTGAATTTAAGAAAAAAACACATTTCTATTGTTTTCAATATTAATAACTGCTGTCATTTGACTTAGTGTGCAATATAATGAAATATTTTGGAGATTTTTTGTGAAAAATAAATGTGACAATCTTTCTCAGAAGTTTTTTTGTATGGGACAGATATAAGTATTAGGCTTCACCTGTCGTTCGTGAACTGCAAAAGATTCACCTTAAGAATCACATTGGCCATTACTGAAAATATTTGGAAAATGTTAACATGTTATTTTGTAAATTTTGATACCTGGGAGTTTTTTTGTCACTGCCACAAGGTGTATTCGCATGAGTAAGGATTTTTTTCCAGTACACAGAAAAATAGTAAGCTTCAAGAAATGTACAGAATTCTCCTGACCGTATAGTGTTGCTTGTAATTATTTTTATATTGAATATCTGGATGAAATACTATTTAATTTTTGTAATTTGGTAAGAATAGCATAAAGTGAAAATGGACAGTTAAGCTCCCTTTGCCGAGAATCCAAATACAAAGAGTAAAACTTTAGGTTTTCCTTTCCTTATACAACCCAACACTAAGAAAGCTGTTCAGTTTGTGTCATTATCATTACAGACAGCAAATTTCACCAATTTCAGTTCTCAAAAAATGGTTAAATAGTTCAGCTTTGTTTTTTGCAGTGTTTCGCCCTATAATTTGTACTGCAGCCCTCTCTTATTTTCAATAATATTTTTAATAGGTTAGTAAAAGTAAGCAATTCACTTCTGAAATCAATAAACAGTGATCTAAGCACTTTATATGTCTTTTCCTGCAAGATGAAAATGAGAGAGGACATTGGGTTATATCTTGCTAGTAATCTGATTTTCTCTGGAATTTTGTAATTTTGGCATCATGTAACCTTTAGCTTAAATTGCCCTCGAGTTCTGCTTCCTTCAGAAGAAAGTATTGTAATGAAACGTTATTCAACGCCCTTTACAACTCTGAAAACGTACACGATTTCTTCATTTTTTGATTCACTCCACAAGTGGCAAACAGCTAAAGTATTACATTTTGGGAAGTTTAAAACATCATTGTTTGCTAGTATGGAGATATGCTCAGTTGTAATTGGTCATAAGTTATTGATCCATGGAAGAATAACTTGCCTTTTGTTCTAATATATCTTGATGTTGATTCACACAAAGAATTGGACAAAAGTTTCCACCTTGAGCTAAATTAATGTTTTATATAGACTTAGCACAACTTATTGACTTTTATACACAATGCCTCTGATTATAAATCCCAGGATTCCGTATATGTTGTTAACTGCTTCGTTAACCGACCCTACCACCTTCAAAGATTTGTATCCAAGCCCCCGCAGGTGTGACTCCTCTTGTGCCCCCTTTAAAATTGGCCCATTTAATATGTATTGTCTTTCCTCATTCTTCCTACTCAAATGTATCACTTCACATGTTTCTGAATTGAATTTCATCTGCCATGTGTCTGCCCATTTCAGCAGCCTGGCTGTATCCTCTTGAAATCATACTATCTTTCTCACTGTTTGCTACCCAAGTTTTGTGTCACCTGCAACTTTCAAAGTTGTGCCCTGAATCATAAGACCATAAGACATAGGAGCAGAAATTAGGCCATTTGGCCCATCGAGTCTGCTCCGCCATTCAATCATGGCTGATAAGTTTCTCAACCCAATTCTCCTGCCTTCTCCCCGTAACCTTTGATCCCCTTACTAATCAAGAACCTATCTATCTCAGTCTTAAATACACTCAATGACCTGGCCTCCACAGCCTTCTGTGGCAATGAATTCCATAGATTCACCACTCTCTGGCTAAAGAATCCTGGGAAACACAACTGTATAGCTCACTCCAGTCTGAAAAATAGTCATTCATCACAACTCTCTGTTTCCTATTCTTTAGCAATTTTATCCATGCTGCTACTGCCCCTTTTATGCCATGGGCTTACAAGCCTAATATATGGTACTTTATCAAACAGCTTTTGAAACTCCATGTATTCCACAGTGAAGGGACTGGCCTCATCCAGCTTTTCTGCAACTTCTTAAAATTTGGTTAGTCAAATGAATGAATGATGATTCTCTTGTATAAGTCCATGCTTGTCCCTGTGGCTGTTAATTTTTTCCTCAGATTATTTCTAAAAGCTTCCCCACCACCAGCACTAAATTGACTGGTCTATAATTGCCTGGTTTATCCTTCTCCCTTTTTTAAACAAGGGTGTAATATTTGCAGTCCTCTGCTACCACGCTAAAGGAGGATTGGAAGATTATGGCCCACACCTCTGCAATTTCTACCCTTCTATCAACAACCTAGAATGCATTCCATCTGGAACGGGCAACTTATCCACTTTAATTACTGCCTGTACCTCTAGTACCACCTCTTTTTCTATTTTTATCTCATCCAGTATTCTGGCAACCTCCTCAAATTTTTGAAGCTTTGGCAATGTCCTCTTTCCTGGCAACCTGCGATGCAAAGTGTTCATTTAGTACACGAGCATTCTTTCTGCACTATCGGTAGATCTCCTCATTAGTCCTGACAACCCTTTTCTTGTTACCATGACTGTAGAAGATCTTTGGGTTCCCTTTTTATGTAAACATAGTTAATTAGATTATTATACTAAATATGCTGAAATTTTTGGACCTTGTTATCAAAACAAAATGAAATTGTAAAAGTAATTTATTTCACTCAAAGCAAATCTGAATGACCTAGCAATAGTACAAAAGAGTCCCAAAAGTAGTCTTTGTTGTTAAATGATGTCATTGCAGGAATTTTACAAGAGTTGGAATGTAGTGAATTATTGAATAATTTTAAAAATGGTTGTGTCTGTGATCTTTAAGTTGTTGTTGCTGCATACCTTCGTTTTTTAAAAATGTGGTTAAAAAACTCAACAAAAGCCAAGAAGAATAAAGCCCCAAAATAATCCAAGCATATTGATGTGAATGAGAGGAAATAAAAAATACAGGAGGACCTTCTAACTGATTTTGTCAGTGCACATGCATTTCACAAAGCAATTGCAAGACGTGAAGGAGAAATCTAAAGATGTGATCTTATTCATAACAAATTCTTTAAAATGTGCTTACGATTTGTAGAATCTGTAAAAAAAAAATGTATTCTACTTTATTGCCACTTGTCTATTATCATGTCAACACAACAAATCCATATAAAATATCCCAAGCCTTCCTTACATGACAACTGGAAATGGAAGCTTTTTGTGCCTCAGCTGCTTGTACTGTTCCACGCTCATTAAATAGGCACCTGAAATTTTTGAGACATGCCCCAATTTTATTTAATTACTTCATGCCCCTCAGTACCTTTTCTCAATCAGTCCATATCTTTGCAATTTGACCGTGTCTGAGCAACAAATATTGAGTATGATTTGAATTCAGTTGAATTGAAAACTTGCTTCAGAGTGCATGCCTCAAAGCCATTATGTTAGCAATAAATAAGGTCAGAAACTAGTGATTAGTATTCAGAGTAAGACAGACATTTTCTATAACCAGCTGAAGGACTGGACTGCCATCTCTTTTATTCTTTTTATTTCTTTTATGGTGGTGGTATCACTTTTTGCTACAAAGCAAAATAAAATTGTTTTTGGCCCACTGATCTCAAGACTACAATTTATATTTTTCTAATTAATATTTAATAGCATTTGCATGACCTCTGGTGTTGGGTTATAATTGTATATAGTTGACAAATATCAAATTGTTGATTGCTTTAATAACAACATCTAAGATATGTTGAGAAAAAATTGAAAAAAGCCTTGGTAATCTAACAATGACTATCAGCCGTGGCTCAGTTGGTAGCACTGTCACCTCTGAGTCACAAGATTCTGGATTCAAGCACTACTGCAGTGCCTGAGCACAAAAATTGCTGACACTTAAGTACAGTTCTGGAGGAGTGCTGCACTCTTGGAGGTGCCATCTTTTTAATGAGATTCTAAACCAAGACCCCATCTACCTGCTCAGGTGGCTGTAAAAGGTCCTTTGGCAATGTTTGGAAGAAGAGCAGGGATGTTACCCCTGGTGTCCTGGTCAATATTTTTCCTACAGTCAACACCACAGATAAAAGCAGATTATCTGCTCATTATGACATTGCTGTTTGTGGAAGTTTATTATGTGCAAATTGGCTGCTGCATTTCCCACGTTGCTACAGTGACATCACTTCAAAAGTACTTAATTGGCTGGCGCCCAGTGAACATGAAAGGTGCTGCATAAATGCAAGTCATTTTTCTTGTAATGGCCATGGACTAATCAGTTCCGAGCGATGCAGTGGTAGTTATCTCATTCTTTTTAGATGTTTTACCAAATAACTTTCATCAAATCTTTAATACTATGATCAAAACAAATTTTCCATTAATTTTCTAATGCTGATCAAAGATATCAAAGACTTTTTGTACAGCTATTTATGTCATATTTACAGTGATTTGACATATTTTTGAAGCTGGATGCAGCACTTTTCAGCTGCCACTAGATGTCTTCAGCACACTTCAAAAATGTTTTGTACATTTACTGCTTACTAAGAGAACTGGTAACGTGAAGAGCTTTTCCTTTATTAATATTATATCAGCAACCTATATATCTAGGATTTTTCTGATGTCTTGTATGTTAATGTGCAGCTTAACAACTGTGCAAGTACATGTGTCTCACAGGTTGATCTTTATGGTTACTGGGAGTGCAGGAAATCTTTTATATCAAATGTTGCCTTTTTGAAGCAATAGAATTGAGTTTGCATCTAATGGCAAATGTATATGGCATGGGAAAATTTGGCAATAAGGTCTTACCTTAAAAGCCTCTGAAAGTCAGACAATTCTGATAAGCCGACCTTGCTGATTAATTGGAAGCACTCTAGTGACTAAATATGTACAAGCCACAAATCACTATCGTTTTAACAAGTCACTACATTACTTAACAAATATTTATCTTCACTCAAAAGCTAGCAATTAAAAAGAAGTAGCTAATGGTTTCTTCGTCCTTTAAATAGCCATATTGTATCCCTGCACAACCCACAATTATCTCTTCCCAAGTCACTTAAAATTGCACTTGCAAAATCCCAACTGTCTAGCCTTTGGCTCTCCATTTGTCACAATGCTCTTGTGGCCGCCAAATTGCTTAATTATTCCCTCACCCTCACCTTTGTTGCCCTTGTCCCTTGATATGGTTCCATGTTTTCTGCTGCAAGTCTAAGATGTACAGATTTGGATTTGACATTCAGTTGACTTTCCATCCATCCCAAATCTGGTTGGATCAAATCAAGCCTCATCAGACCTCACTCACCTCTGCCAAACTGTCCACGACTTCAGGAATGTCCTGGAGATCAATGGTAAGCCCTGGCTTCTTTCCTATACTGCTAATGTTTCCTTACACCTGTCCCCCCCCACTTCCTTAGAACTCCACTCCAACTAGTACAAGGAGCTCATGGATTTGTTTTTATCACTAAAATAGAGACCATCCACTCAACTTCCCTCTGCTTCTTACTTATTCAGCCACCAACCAAGCTAAACATATGCCAACCAGCACTATCACCTTGACCCCGAGGCTCCACCCTCCTATTCTCATCCCGAACCTCATATTTCTCTAGTTTTTCTCCCACCTCCCCTCATGTCTCCTCTGTCATCTTGCCTATAGAGCCCACCTGCAGCTCCCTTAACCCATTAAAACTAAATTGTTAATCAATAAGCTTCCCTAGCTCCCATGCAAGCTGATATTTTAACTGACTCCCTCTCCTCAGCTATTCCAACCCCCTCTGCTGCCACTGTGTTAGGTTAAGCCACTCTGTTCACTTCTTTGCTGTTCAATTCAACCTTAAACTGAGTTTCTGACCCTATTTCTTAAAGTCATAAAGTCATTTCCAGACATGACAGTTCTAATATCCTCCTGGCCACACTCCCATCATCCATCTACTATAGCTCATCCTTAACTTTGCTGCCTGTACCTTATCCTGCACCAAATCCCACTTGCACATTATTGGTGTCTTTATTGGACTACATTTCCCCCAAGTTGTTCTTCTCGTGTTTAAACCCTTCATGGTCCTACCCTTCCCTATCTTGTGACCTCCTCCTGCCTTACAACCAGCACCCTTGCCCCAGGAACACTGCTTCTCTGATTCTGGCCTTTTGTTTGTCCTCCCCCTGCATGCACCCCACCTCCCCCAACCTTGGTGGACATGTCTTCAATTGCCTAGATCCCACACAATAGAATTTCCTTATTACTTGAACCTCTTATCTACTTTTCCTCCTTCAAAACCACTTTTTCAAAAAAGCTTTTGGCTCCGCCTTCTAGTATCTGGCCCTTTGGCTCAGTCTTAGTCTTTTGGATTATACATTTGTAAGCACTTTGTAACATTTTTGTAATTGAAGCTGCTATATAAACACAAATTGTTATTATCTTTTAGAAATTAAATTTCTATGCTATAATATTATTCCCTTACTGGGTACTCTGCAACAAGTGGCTCACCTCGTCCAATGCCTTTCCACCATCTACAAAGCTCAAGGGTGTGATGGAATACTCACCACTCACTTGGATAGGTGCAACCACAGCAACGTTCAAGAAGGTCGGCACCACTCAGGACAGGACAGTTCACTTGATTGGCACATCGTCACTGGACTCAATATTCACCTATCCATCACCAGCTTACTGTGGCTGCGCTAAGTACGATCTACAGGATGCGCTGCAGATACTCACTAAGGGCACTTCAACAGCACGTCCCTCCTCTATGACCTCTACCATGAAGAAGAAGAGCAGCAATGTTGTATGAATATTATCTCCACATTCCCCTTCAAGTCATACACCATCTTGACTTGGCATTTTCTTTATTGCCTGAGGTCACAATTCTGAAATCCCAACCTAATATCATTGTGGAAGCGCCATCACCACAAGGACTGCAGGGGTTCAAAAAGCCTCAGGGTGCCTAGAGATGGACAATCAATGTAGTTTTTCCCCATATCCCCAGAACAAATTAAAAATACATTCAAGAACTCAAGCTTGTTCTCTTTTGGGAGCCAGAGGTTTGAGATCCAACCTGTCCCTAGACCTTGAATCCTTTACATGAACGTAGAATTCTAACTTCTGTTGGAAGATTTTTTGTGTATGCGTGAGGGAGAAAGGGAGCTCCATAATTGGAATTTCTATCCTTAGAACCTTTCGTTTCCACACCTTTCCTGAAGAACCAACCAGTTTACTAACGATCTCAAATCAATCATACAAAATATTCACCAAAACATCCTTGAGATACAGGGAGGAGGGGGAAATTAAACATTTTTTAAGCATTTTATTAAATTTAAGACATTAAATAAAGAAAGTATTTGAAATAAATCTCTTACTTTGGAATAGTTGACATGTTTGCACTGAGGTCAGAAAAGCTTTAATGCTGAACTTAAATATTGTGGCTGCAACAGTCAGGCAGGCCTGGACTATAGCCAATTACCATTTGTTTAAATTGCTGTTCATTGGAGACTTAACTTTAGCAAGACCACCATGCGTAGCACCACACTGACAACTGCTTTTGTAAAATCTACAAATCCTCCTGAGAAATTTGAATGAGAAGAAACATCTTTCTGAGGATGGAGGAAATTAAAGCAAATACGTATCTTAAAATTCGACAAATCCACCATGGGTGGTTGGACTAATAATATAGGGTTGGACTAATAATATAGATCATGCAAAATACCTGAGTAAGAGGTTTGGAGCAAAGAAGAATAAAGTTACTTGTATCTTAAACATGTTTTGTAAAGCTGTAGGTAAATAAAATCGTATTGCAAATATATCAGAGGCCCTGTATCCTTTGAGCTGTGTCACTTTTACTTATCAATCACATGAACAGCAACAGATTTTGCATTGATGGAACTATGATAAATGTCAAAAACCATACTTGCGTCCAACCAGAAAGCATAGGTGGAATATTTTGGTGTTATATATATGGAAAAAATTGAGAAACCATTGGTAACAAAAGGTTTTCAAACTGAGCATTAATCCAGTGGCCCACTTTTGAAGCTTTTCCAGAGCCTATATATCAGTAGCTATGTGAGGGGCTGGGTTGTGAAGAGGGGACAGGTTGAGTGGAGGCAAAACAGCACGGTCAACTTTAAACATATTACAAATTAGGAGCAGGGGTAGGCCACTGGGCCCTTTGCACCAGCTCCACCATTCAATAAGATTGTGGCTGATCTGACTGCAACCTCAACTCCACACTCCTGTCTACCCCTGATTGCCTTTCACCCCTTTGTTTATCAAGAATCCATCGACCTTGGCAGTTTTAGATCACTGCCCACTATACTTTCTATACATTGAAATCACTGGAAAATAACAATACAGCAGCGCATCTAGCAATATGATCTCACATTATGTCATCTGATATCACTAGTTTTATGCCTCCAAAATTGAAAGTTAACCCCCCACGCCACCCCCCAGTATTCTAAATGAGACCTGACCAAGGTCTTATAAAAGGAGAGTATAGTGCGTTTTGTCCTTATACAAGGTGGTGTTATTTTTATTGTTTAGCCATGCAGCCTGGCTCTATTTGCATTTGCAATATCCTCACAGCATTGGTAGTGAACCTTCAGAGATTCATGTACTCTAACCTATAGAACTTTATTATGCTGTACAGTCTTAAGCTTGCAACTTGCATGCTTGGCTGTACCAATGCGCATGAAACTTGGTTCCAGGACCGTTCCCCTATAGCATCTAGATTTGCTAATATTCAATTTTTCTCATCTAAGGTCATAGCCCCCACCCAGATCTTTGTATCATGAGTGAACCTGCAGACAATTCCCCTATTGCTTTCAACTGGATCACAGGCAAAGATGGTGAAGAGAACTGGCCTTGACACCCAGCAGGAGTTCATCTGTAACCAGTCCCTCTGCCAAGTCACTGTCACTGATAACAAATGTGTCGACAAGAATGCAACTAATTTCTTATCTGGCCCCAAATCTGCCAACTTATGTCTTTATCAAATACCCTAAGATGTTTTATCTCATGTCGACATTAAATTTTATGTGCCATCCGTCTACCTATTCTGCTAGTACGTTTATGTCCTATTGAAGTTTTTTGCATTGTACCTTGTTGCTTGTTAACCCCACTGCAAGAGCATAAGAAATAGTAGTAGTTCATTTGGCCCCTCAAACCTTAGGATCTAAGTGTGGTCTTAACTCCACTTTTCTGCCTGGCATCCCCCCCCACCCCCCCCAAAAAAATAACCCTTGACTCCATTTTTATTTCATCAGATTTCAATATCATTTTCCTTATACCTTTGTCTAAATCATACATTTACAACCAATGAGGTACTTTTGAAGTGTAGTCACTGTTGTAAGAACGCAACTCTGAGCTGAGCTTTCGACACCATATCCTCTCCATCACAAAGACGGCCTATCTCCAGCTTTGTAACGTTGCCCGTCTCTGTCCTTGCCTGCTGCTGAAACCCTCATCCATGGCTTTATCAATTCCAGGCTTAACTATTCTAATAAAAACACAGAGCAGGCCAGGAAATACCTGTGGAGAAAAAAAAAGTTAATGTTTCAGGTCAATGACCTGTTGTCAGAATTGGAAAACATTAGAGACGTAATACGTTTTGATTAATTATGAGGCAGAAAAATGGGAGACAGGAAAAGAACAAAAAAGGAAAAATCATATGATGGAGTGGAAGGCAGGAGAAACTAAATGAAAAGGGATGATAGTGCAAAGTCAAAGGCGATGATAATGGAACAGATAAAGAAACAAAAGATGTATCTAGGGGTATAAATGCGAAACAATATCAACAGCTGCTGTCTGAAAAAATTGGGGACAAAGGTTATGAGATGAAACTTTTGAACTCAGCATTGGGCCCAGGAGGCTGTAAAGCGCTAATCGAAAGATGAAGTGCTGTTCCTTAAGCTTCCCTTGAACTTCAAAGGAACAACGTAGGAGACCAAGGTCAGAGAGGGAGTGGGGTGAAGAACAAAACTAACAGAAAGCCAGTAACTTGGTGTTATGCTTATGGACTGAACTGAGGAATTCTATAAAGCAGTCATTGCATCACGAGCAGCGAATGAAATATACTAAATAGTAAGAGGCACAAGTAAATTGCTGTTTGCTCTGGGAGGCAAAAATGTAGGTATTATGTCTCCACAATCATGGCAAGATGCTGACAAGGTTGGCACTGTTTTTGTTGGCAAACCGACCTCTACTTTGCAGAGGCCAAATGCTTTCTCCCTGGACTGTGACCCCATCAAGATTGCCATAATCTCCTGTGGAGATTTTCTCTCCCCCTCCAATCTCATGGTCTCCCAACTTCGCACAGCCGTTAATACCTCCTTCCCAAGATCCACAAACAGGACTGCCCTGGTAGACTCATTGGGTGGAATTTTACAGCAGCGGGATTTTACATTCCTGAAGTCAGTGGAGTTTAGAATGGCTCACCGCATTTTACAGCCTCGTCTCCACTGCGACGGGGGCCATAAAATTCCGGCCATTGCTTTAGCCACTTGTTGCCCACAGAACTGTTTTCTTCCCATCTCAAGTCTATTTTTTCTCCTCTTGTCCAATCTCTTTCTAGCTATAGCCACAACTCTTCCACATCTTCCACAATTTTAACAGTTTCCTTTCCCAATTGTTTCCTTTTTCACATGTATGCCCAATCCCTCTTCACCTCCATCCCCCCAGCAGGAGGGTCTGAGGGTTCTCCACTTCCTCCTTGGACGGAGGCCCAACCACTTGCCTATTTGTAGAATATGTGGAGCGCTTTTTGTTCCACTCCTACTCATGGCCCCTTCCCCATATATTGTTCCACTACATTGATGCTGTTGCCTACTCTGACCCTGAACTGGATGATTTCATCAACTTTGCTTTTAGCTTTAACCTTCACACAACCCATTTCTGACCTTCCACCATAGGCCCACTGACTCCCACAGATATCTTGACTACACTTCCTCCCATTCCACTTGCTGTTAGGACTCGTTTCCATTTCCCCAGTTTCTCCATCTCCATTGTATCTGTTGTGACTGTCAACCTCGCTTCGGAATAGTCTTCCTATTTCCTCAATCCAAGATTCCTCTCCACCGTGGTCACACAGCCTTCAACTGTGTCCATTCCATTTCACGTACTTTTGCTCTCCCTCCTCCCACTCCCAGAATCATGATAGAGTTCTACCCTACCAGCTTCCATATTTAACGGACCATCCTCTGCCATTATTGCCACCTCCTGTGTGATGCCACCACTAAATACATCTTATCCTCATCTCCCCTTTCAGCATTCTGAAAGGATGGTACCATACTGTGCTGATCCTTAATCACAAGGCCCCACCCCACCAATACCTAACCCAACTGTTCAGGGTCCCAGACATTCCTTCCAGGTGAAACAGCAATTTATTTATGTCTTTCAATTTAGTACACCGCTGCTTATGGTGCAATCTCTTTTACTTTGGGGGCACCAAACGCAGCTTGGACCACTTTGTGGAATGCAACCATTCAGTCAGCAGGCAAGACTTTACACTTCATGTCTGCTGTTACTTTAATTTCCCACCTTACTCTTTCATTGACCTCTCTGATCTCAAGCTCCTTCACTGTTCCAGTGAATTGAATGTAAGCTTGAGGAATAGTACCCCATCTTTTGATAGGTGCTTTAGAGCCTTCTGGATTCAAACATTGAGTTCAACAATTTTGGTTCATAACCTCTGTTCCCATTTTTTCAAAAAGCAGCAGTTGTTGGTGATGATTCTGCTATTTCCTTCCTCCAGACCCATTTTTTTGTTTCTTGCCCCATTTGAATCTCCTTTGCTGAGTGCCATCATCCCTTTTGTCATTTAATCTCTCCCACCCTAAGACTAGGTCTTCCACCCTATCACAGACTTTCCCTTTAGTTGTTCTGCCAACCTTTCCCATCTCTACCAATTGAAGCTCATCGACATGAAACATAAACCCTGTTCTCTCTCCACAAATGCTGCCTGACCTGCTGAGTATTTCCAGCATTCGCCATTTTTATTTCAGATTTCCAGCATCCATTGCATTTTGCTTTTGTATTAATGTTCAACTACTTCAATTTTCTCCTGGCTGCCTTCCCATTTACACTACCATGAATTTAAACTCATTCAAAACTCGACACCAAATCCTACTCAACAATCATCCATGATTTTGCTGGCCTACAATAGGTCATGATCAACTAACACCTTAATTCTCATCCATGTATTAAAATCCCTACATAGCTTTGCCTCTCCCTATCTCTGTGATCTGCAACCCTCTAATAATTCTGTTCCTTCAACTGTGACACCTTATGTCCCACCCCTGGCAGCTGTGCTTTCAGCCATTTAAAACCATAAGCTTTGGAATTTGCTGCTCCCAGTGCGGTCTCCTGTACATTGGAGAGACCAAACACAGACTGGGCGACCGCTTAGCGGAACACCTTCACTCAGTCCGCAAGCATAACCCAGTCCTTCCTGTCACTTGCCATTTCAACACACCATCCTGCTGTCATGCCTACATGTCCGCCCTTGGCCTGATGCAATGTTCCAGTGAAATCCAACACAAACTGGAGAAATAGCACCTCATCTTCCGGAAGGCACTTTACAGCCTTCCGGACTTAACATTGAGTTCAACAACTTCAGACCATGAACTCTCTCCTCTATCCTCACCCCCTTTTTTAAATATTCATTTTTAATTTTTATTTTTTACCACATTTTTATTTTTATTTATTTTCATTTTTATTCACTTATTCATTGTTTTATCCTCACCTTTTACCCTATTTTCAATCTTTTTTCCCACCACCGTCCCCTCCCCCCACTACACCCCCACAAGGGCCATCTGTCACTATTTCATGTTCTTTTCAAAGTGCTTACCCATGTCCTGCTAGTATCACATTCTGCTTTCTTACCTTAATGTAACTATCAGCACCTCCTTTAGCCCTTAGCACTATCATTAACACCCCCTTTGTCCTTTTGTTCATGACGTCTTTGTCAATCTCTCCTTTGCGTCCACCTATTGCTGGCCTTCTATCCAGCTTCACCTGTTCCACCCCTCTTAAACAGTATAAATTTCAACACATTTTTACTTCTCTTTAGCTCTGCAGAAGAGTCATATGTACTCGAAACGTTAACTCTGTTTTTCTCTCAACAGATGCTGTTAGACCTGCTGAGTTTTTCCAGCATCTTCTGCCTTAGTTTCAGGTTTCCAGCATCTGCAGCATTTTGCTTTAGCTTTGGAATTCCCTCCCTAAACCTCATCACGTTTTAAACCTCCTGAAAACCTATTTAACCAAACTGCTGGTCACCCATCCTAATATCTCTTTCCTTGGCTCGGTATCAATTTTTGTCTGATTATATTCGTGGGATGTGTTCCTGTGTCAGAGGCAGGTTGTTGACATTGGTGACGGCTGGGATGCCACATACACCCTTTTCCCACTAGGAGCAACATCAATTAACCCTAACCCTTCATTTCTTATCTGCAAACCAATTTTCTATCTATATTGCTACAATTCCTCTTATACCATGTGACCTAATTTTATATAAGAAACCACCTATGAGGCATTTTATCAAACACCTTTTGAAACCCATTAACACAGCATCTATTGTATTCCCTGATCTATCTAATCTGCCCCTTCCTCATTTTTCTCAAAACATTATGATCCTTGGCAACACCCCGGGTCGTTGGAAGGGGGTGGGGGTGGGGGAGGCAGGGGGTGGGGGGGGAGATCTGGCTAAGGACCAATAACATTTTGTTTAAAGTAAATGAAGTTTGCGATTCAAGATGCTTACTAAGTGAATAAAGCCACAAGATTCCACGGGTTTTAAATAAACAAAAATAAACTTTACAAGTTCAGAAAGATAAAACAATTTACAATATCCATCTTATACTCTAACATTCAGAGTAAGGATGAGGTACATGTGGATTAACAGGTGAACTGTGGTTGGAACTGCCACATTACACAATAGATGACAGATGCGACCAAAACCGATTCCATGGATTTCTCAACAACCCACCCAGATGTTTGTCACATTGTGAGCCAACCTGTCTCACTGAAACTTAATCTTTCTCACAAGGGTTTCCAATCTCCATATATGAAGATCTCGTCTTGGAATTCTCTCCAAAAGTCGATCCCACTCAGACAGCCTCAACAATGACCCACCTTGCAGGGTTTCAATCTCACCTTCTAAGATTCCTTTCCCCTGGATTTTTGAGTGCGCTCAAACATCACTTTCCAAGCACAATTTCAGATATTTAATCATGCCAAGCAGAACACCACTGTTTCAAAGGGGTACCTTTGCACCAACGGCCCACAGCAACCTTCAGCTGCCTTCTCAGAACTTCACGGCTTCTTTGGTGCCCACTTTGCTTAAAGTCTGCTCCTTGCAGCGCTTCCTTTAATTTGGAGCATTTTTCTCTGCTCCTTTTCTTTAACTAACGGAACCTATGTTTGTTCCCTCACTTTAATCCCTTCTCTGGGACTTCATTTTGGGACCTCACCCTGTCCCCCTCTCATGTCCCTCTCCCTGGGACACCTACTTGATGATGCCACTCCGAATCATGTCATCTGACCTGTCCTTTTCATGCCATTCTTCTGCGGAGGCTGGTTCTCGGCCTAAATAAGGTAAAATGATACCACTGCACATGTGCGCCAGTTCCCAGCCAATACATGTGCGAGAGGTTCAAAGATCATCAGGAATCGGAGTTCCCAACCTCCAAACTAAAAAAGGCGAGATGCTGCCAGACCTGCTGAGTTTTTCCAGCATTTTCTGTTTTCTCTCAGATTTCCAGCATCTACAGTATTTTGCTTTTATTTATTTGACTTTAATAAATCCTTGCTGCCTATTGATTGATTCATGCATTTCCGAATGCTCGCTAATTATTACTTTATATAATAATTATGTACATTTGTGCCTTACCAAGAACTGTAATGGCATATAAGATCTGTCACTACATACAGGAGGATCTGTTGTGTTGACTTGGTAATACTAATTTGTACATGCAACTTTTGTAATTTTTACTCTTCCGGTTTTACCTTCCCCTCCACACATCCGACCATTCCAATACCAACATTTCAGTATTTAATTTTTGAAATAATAGCTAAGAATAAAAATCAATGAATTAAATATTAAACCTCTAATATTGCAACGTGGATGTTCTTTGTTAATGACTGCTTATTTGCCTGCGTGCTCTGTGCCTCATTGCTGCTATAGCAACAATAGCTGTTGGAATATTAGAATATCACTGATTTTTTTAAAATTTGACTCCTACATACTGTACCTCATTTGCAGTATTAAGTAACCATTGATGAAATTGGTAGTAGCACAGGCAGTACCATCAGGAATATTTTTTCTCCTCTTTTAATGATTCATATCCTAAATGCAACCCTGATTGTTTATTGAAATGTCCCTTAGAAATCAGGTTGTCACTGCTCTTCAGTCTTGTTACAAATGTGCAAATAAAGTGTTCAGGCTTATTCCAGTGAGGATGCTGTTTTTTTTCCTATTTAATTTTTTTAGGTTTAGATATGCTATAATCCCTGCTTGTTTTAAAAGTTTCAACATGGAATCCATACCAAAACTATTAATACCTTCCAAGTATTAAAATGTTGAGTCCTTTCCATTATAATTTTTATGTGGTCTGAATGATTTGTATTTTGTAAAGAGCCAATTGAATTGCAGAAAAATTAGTAGAAAGATTAATTCAAGCTTGGTGCATCATTAGGAATGCATAGGTGAAAGTTTAGCTTTTAGTCCCTTAAATCCATGCTTCAAATAATAACTACCGCTGTGCTCACATTAAACACCTCAAATATTCTCATGTTTAAAACTCTATGTCTTACTTGCACCTAATTTGAAGTGCATAGCTCCAGAGGCATTGTGGTTCCTAGTACATGTGTAAACAATGATCGGCACAGTTTCTGAGCTCCACTCTTAGCAAAGCTAATTGTGATGTCATTCTTTGGAACTTTTTGAAATCATTTCTTTCATGGGAAGAATTTAGGATTCCGATTTGCAGGAGATGTAACCACCTTTATTGGCAAGCCTACTAGTGAGGTTTTGCTTGGTGAAGATGTCAGAGAAACAGCACTCTGACTGGGAAGACAGTTGAGGACAAAGGGACACATAATAAGTTAGCCACCCAACTGGTTGGGGGAGGAAATTTTGGCCAAGTAAGCAAAAACTCATTCACTGAAGCCAAAAAATGATCAGAATTGGAAGGGTCCCCAGGCAAAATTAAGTGAGCCCACAATTGGCGAGAGTGTGGCATATTTTTTATTCATTTCATTGATTTTGAGATTTCTGTAGTTAGTTTAATTAAGGTGAAATTTTATCACTTCAATTTCTCTGCAAGTTCACTTGCCATTTATAAAAGAAATCATAAATATAATTTAATTTGTAATTGGGCTTCATTCACATTGTTTTAGTTGTACTCAGAAAGATTGGAGATGAACATGTATTAGAGACATGTTCCGATCACAAGGGATCTTCCTGTTACTCCCCTGAATTATACTATTCATACTTAGGTAAGGGATACAGTGCAGAAAGATATTGGACCATTTACAGGAGTAGCCAGCATCTATGGGCAAAAATTTCCCCCTGTCGGTGGGGTTGTGCAGGGGCAGGCGCAAACCCGATGGGCACCCCCGATCGGGGCCGCACCACCATTTTACGTGGGCGGGCCTTAATTTTGATGTGCGCCCAGAAGCGCTGAGTGCTCCCTTTGCGGACAGGGGACGATTCCCTGAGTTGGGGCTTGCACTCTTTCGCGTGCATGCGCACCCACTAAACTGAAAATCTAAATGACGCGCGGTGACGTCAGGATGCTCGCCCGACGTCACCACAAGTCATTTTATGCGGGCCCCGCCCCTGTTCGCCGACCCAAAAATTCCTTGTGATGTTGTATAAGGCAAGCCCAAAATTTGTAACGGGTATATTTGTGAAGAACTTGCAAAGCAAATCTTCTGCCCATCCATGCATGCATTGTTGACTCTATCATCTGCAGAGAAGCATAGTTTTCATCAGAAATGATTGATGATCAGAGAGACTTAAGATCTCTAGGTTGGATTCAGGGGATTGAATGTCACATACTTCGGAAATGAAATATTTTCACTTTTTGGACACTTTGTGAGAGCCATTAAAAGAGCCATGCAAATTAATTAAAAAAACAATATGAATAGTTAATACATAATACAGTATAGGTATATGTATATATAAATATAGATGTTTTGAGTACTGTGATTGAGACGTGCAATAGTGTAAAATGGGTGATAGTAAATTGGCAGAGAGATAAAACAAGCTGTCGATTTAACCTGTTTATACTGCACACATTCAAAATCTGTCCCTATAATTATTTATCAACTGTTATTTAGCTCCCTGGCCAGTGACTCTGGACCCCAACCTTCCAAACCTCAGCAATAAATCTCCCATTGTCTTAATGACCACTATATGATCCACTCCAATCCAGGAATGGCTCTGCTTTCAGCGCTGGCCCCAGATTATCCCACACTGGGGCCTCTCTACTTGAAACTCCAGGTCTCAGATCCCTTCATCTGTAGCTGCACCTCACCTCAGTTTACTGAGTTCCTGTCTCCCTAAGCTCTTGTTTGGGAAGGAAGAGAAGAGAGGGATTGACTCGTTACATGGGTGGCAGAGCCTTTTAGCGTTGGGAATTTGGTCATCATTGGGAGCTCACTGTTGGTCCTTTACCAGTTCTAACCTGCATTAAATCATGAAAATGATTGAGCCTAGCATCAGTGAAGAAGATCTGTTCAAAGAAAGAAAAAGCATTTATTTATATGGCACCTTTTGCAACATCAGAATATCCAAAGCACCTTACAATCAATTAAGTACTTGTTTTGAAGTTGTACTGTATAGAATTCACAGGGCAGTAGATCCTTTCTGGTACAATAGGTCTATGCCAGTGTTTATTCTCCCTCCAGTATACTTCATCTCGCCCTATCAACATATCCCTCTATTTATTTCTCCATCATGCATTTATCTAGCTTCCCTTAAATTATTTATGCTAGTTGACTCAACTACTCCATGCTGTAACAAGTTCCACATTCTCATCTCTCTCTGAGCAAAGTTTCTTTTGACCTCCCGAATGTGATGTAGGAAATGTAGGCAGCAAGGTCCTACAACCAGCAACGGAATAATGATCAGCTAATCTATTTTACTGATGTTAGATGAGAGATAAATATGGGCCTGGACACAATGGAGAACTCCACCATTCTTCTTCAAATGGTGTCTTGGAATCTCTTATATTCACTGAGAGTACAGATTGGGCCGCTGTTTAAAAGCTCATCTGCATCTCCCCACAGTGCAGCAATACACTTAAGTGTCAGCTTAGATAATGTGCTTAAATCTCTGGAACTGAGATCTTGAGATGATGAATGACCCAAAGTTAGCAAAGTTGGGAACTTGCATAAATGAGGTGTCAGTGAGTACTAAAGAAATGCTTGAATTTATATAGCCCCTTTCATGGCCTCAGGACACCCCAAAGCACTTCACAGTCAATGAAATGCCTTTTTGAAGTGTAGTCACTGTTGTAATAGAGGAAACGCTGATGTGGCATCACCAACTGACCCATGAGATCCCTCTACCGAGACCCACCTTCTGCGCACCTGAAACCATGTCATGGACAAGCCTGTCTTTTCTTCAACCTAGATGCCACATTGACAAGATCCACTGGTAGAAATATATAAAACTCGTATTTAGCTTTCTGACTCAAGCTTTTTTGTGTGATTTTCTTTGAAATAAATTGCGTGATTTGCTCAATGCAATGTTTAAATATTTATTAGAATCTGATTTTTTTTTTTGTACACAATTTTGCATCAAGAGGGAGTTTTAAACTATTTTTTGTAAGTGGAAGATTTTATTTTTGTTATGGTCAGTATGCTGCGTCATCTTTGTGTTTCTTTTCTCTCCTTCACAGCTGTCCGGTGGGTGTGAGTTAACAGTCGTCATCCATGATTTCTCAGCAACCAACAGCAATGAGCTGACCATTCGCCGGGGCCAGACTGTGGAGGTTTTAGAGAGGCCTCATGATAAACCAGACTGGTGCCTGGTCCGGACAACTGATCGGTCCCCTGCTGCAGAAGGAGTTGTTCCCAGCAGTGTTCTATGTATTGCACATTCACGTAGCAGTATGGAAATGGAGGGCATTTTCAACCATAAAGGTAAGATTATTAATTACGATTCTAGTTTATAATGTGCTTATCTTTAATTCTGAGTTACGCTGGAAAAACATAATGCAGAATCTAGTTCACCTAGTAGTGCTTTGAAGTCAGTAAGCCAAACAAGTTGCATTATTTCCATTTGATGCTTGTTTGTTTGGATTTCCAGTGGAACACAGTTAGCCAGGTTTTTAGGGCCACCTTTTCATGCCCAGATTTTCATGCCTCTGTCTCTGTCGGAACGGAGTGGGGAGGGATTTAAAAATGGCGGACAACACAATTCCGGGATTCCCACCCCCATACTTGTCGTGTGGGATTTTTGTGACCTCAGGTTAAGGATGCAGATAGTGAGCCCGCAGGCAGCAATCTAGCCCTTGCCTACTCCATTCCAGGGTGGGAATTTTAGACCCCCCACTATTTCCATGGAGTCGGGCCCATTTTGTTAGGAAATGTGGTGCACAGCACCTAAGAGGAGTTGTGAACCATGGGAAGCCTAGTCCGGAGCTTGGAACCTTTTGACAGGTATGTTCATAAGGTGGTGACAACTTTACGTGTCATAATGTAAGAATGTATAATAAGTTAAATATGTTTATAACATAGTGATTAACAATAGACCTTTGTTTAGAACAGATATGTGACCATGAGGGTTGTGCGAGGGGTGAGCGTAGGATGCCTAACACTTATTTACTGAAATAAGCCAATGTCCTAGTGAATGAAGGCAGACCCCCTAGCTTGCTGACCTCAGCATCCACCTGCCTCCGTTCCCACCTCGGACCTGCTTCTAGAGGCGGCAGGCCCCAACTCCTGCTCACCATAGACTCCCCATCATAACATAACATGGGCAGACACTGTCTGGCAAGAGGCAATGCCAGGAAATGGCCCAATTCTCAATTCCCACCTCGAGGATGAAAATCTGGGCCCTATTATCCTCATTTTGTACAGTAGTACTCTGGGCTCTCTGTATTCTGCTCCTGCCGGCAAGACCAGCTGACCCTAGAATAATTTGTTGATTTGCTGGCTCAATTCTCTCCCATTGGCACCCAATTGCATCTTCAACAACTGCACTTCCCAGAGATCCTAGAGAGATGACCAAACTGCTTCTTTTAAGTCATTCACAGTTGCGCAAGCATAGATATAAGTGTGGAGTCAGTTGCAGCTGCAATGATGTTAGTGTAGGTACTGACTGCTTCACTGGAGTTGAGCACAATGCCTTTAGCACTCACCTCTGAATCTCAGCATGCCTATGACTGGTGTTGATGCACATGTCCAGTGGCTGAAATCACAAGGAAGTAAAAACATTGAGCTGATGGTTCAACCTTTCCAGTGCCAGCTGTGATTGTGCTTACAGAAGCACAGTAACATAGGGGAACACTGTTAGAGAAGATTGAAGCAAGTGAATGTGGCAAAGAAACACATTTAAATATTAATTTAATTCATTGGATGTGTGCGTTGCTGGCTGGGCCAGCATTTAATGCTTATCCCGATTTCCCGTTGTTCAGAGGGCATTTAAAAGTCAACCACTCTTGGTTGCTGTGGGTGTGGAGTCACATGTAGGCCAGACCAGGTAAGGACGGCAGATTTCCTTCCCTAAAGGACATTAGTGAACCAGATGGGTTTTTACAACAATCGGCAATAGTTTTGTGGTCATCATCAGACCTTTAATGCCAGATTTTCATTGAATTCAAATTTCACCATCTGCCATGGTGGGATTCAACCCCAGGCCCCTGGGTCTCTTCATTACTAGTCAGTGACAATGGCACTATGCCACCCCCTCTCCATGACATTTAAATGTCGTATGTGATCAGCATTGTAATTTAGGCAGTCTCAATTGTCGTTACTAATGTGTAATTGCAGGAGGGCCACACCAATATGGCAGATAAAGATTGTCTCTTTAGTCCTGTCAAAATATTGATGATGATTGCATGCAAACTATTTATGCAGATAGAAATCTAACAACTCCCATGCAAGTCACAATCTTATTCCTTTCAGAGGATTGTCCCTTGATTATAATGGAGGATTCTAATTCACATATTTAGAGCTGCACAAAAAGCGGATGCTATCCTGTTTTAAAATTGTACAAGCAAGTGGACACCAGTTTATTGGCAGGGGTGGGGAGTTTCTCATGTCTTTACATAGGAAAATCTTCCTAGAAGCAGTGACCTGGAATTTCTTGAAAATTTATGCCATTATTCAATCACAGAAGTTCCTGGGAAATATAGCTTGTTGATTTTTTATGCCATTTGCTCTGCTTCACCAATATCTTTGCAGAAGCAGATAAAAACTAATTAAGTTAATTCACCTTCCCCACCCTCCACCCTCCATTCAATGCAGTAGTGATGGCAAACTTTCTTGATTTGCTGAAGAAAAACAAATGCATGCACACACATGCATGCACACACACCCACCCAGCCATCACCACCACCACTCATTGCGACCAACAATAACGACAATGAAACTACCCTGATTGGTAAATAGGTGCAGTTCTGACATTTCTATGGAGACTTAAGCAAATAATTCAATTCCCTTGGCAGCTTGCTTCTGCATTGCTATTGCTACAGTTTTTATTTCCTGGGTCGATATATCCGTGTGCACTGAAATTGAACCCAGTGCATTGGGTAGAAAAGCAGCTTGGTCGGAATGGCTGTCGCTACAGAGTCTTTGCATACAGTAATCAGTAGTTGATGCTTGTGTGAGATGAAAAATCTCTAAAAAACCTCATTAAACAAAACTAAAAGCGATAAAAGTAAATGTTATTTTTGCTAATACTCAGAAAGATCAAGTTAGATAAATTGTCAGTTATCGTTGTTGTGACTGTCCTTCGAACCGAGGATGATGTCTGCTCAGGTTCATGAGTTTCTGCCATGGGTCTTCATGCGACTGAACAGGCCAATTCTTGATTTACACATCTTTGGGCATGTGGGATAGGACATCTCACAAGGTAGTGGGGCCCAGAGTGCAGGATTTGCTTTCTTTTCTTTCCTTCTCCGTTGCTGCACTTTCTCATCATGAAAGCGTTTGATTCAAAGCATGATGCAGCTTTGAATGATAGAAACATAGAGAATAGGAGCAGGAGTAGGCCATTCAGCCCTTCGAGCCTGCTCCTCCATTCATCATGATCATGGCGGATCATCCAATGCAATAGCCTGCTCCCGCTTTCTCCCCATATTCTTTGACCCCTTTTGCCCCAAGAGCTATATCTAACTCCTTCTTGAAAACATACAATGTTTT
Source organism: Cetorhinus maximus (assembly GCF_964194155.1). Lineage (NCBI taxonomy): Eukaryota > Metazoa > Chordata > Chondrichthyes > Lamniformes > Cetorhinidae > Cetorhinus > Cetorhinus maximus. The sequence goes on from NC_135881.1 coordinate 154,218,980, forward strand.
GGCCTCAACTACTTTCTGTGGAAGCGAATTCCACAGGCTCACCACTCTCTGGATGAAGAAATTTCTCCTCATCTCAGTTGACCATTGAGATGGTCTACCCCGTATCCTCAGACTGTGACCCCTGGTTCTGGACTCCCCCACCATCGGGAACATCCTGCATCTACCCTGTATAGTCCTGTTAGAATTTTATAGGTTTCTATGAGATCCCTCCTCATTCTTCTGAACTCCAGCGAATATAATCTTAACTACGTCAGTCCCGACAACCCAGGAATCAGTCTGGTAAACCTTTGCTGCAATCCCTCTATAGCAAGTACATCCTTCCTCAGATAAGGAGACCAAAACTGCACACAACATTCCAGGTGTGGTCTCACCAAGGCCCTTATAATTGCAGCAAGACATCCCTGCTCCTGTACTCGAATCCTCTGGCTATGAAGGCCAACATACCATTTGCCACCTTTACCACCTGCTGCACCTGCATGCTTACCTTCAGCAACTGGTGTACGAGGGCATCCAGGTCTCATTGCACATTCCCCTCTCTCAATTTATAGCCATTCAGATAATAATCTACCTTCCTGTTTTTGCTACCAAAGTGGGTAACCTCACATTTATCCACATTATACTGCACCTGCCATGCATTTGCCCACTCACTCAGCTTGTCCAAATCACACTGAAGCATCTCTGCATCCTCCTCAAAGTTCACCCTCCCACCCAGCTTTGTGTCATCTGCAAATTTGGAGATATTACATTTAGTTCCCTCATCTAAATCATTAATATATATTGTGAATAGTTGGGGTCCAAGCACCGATCCCTGCGGTATCCCACTAGGCACTGCCTGCCATTCGGAAAAAGACCCATTCCTACTCTTTGTTTCCTGTCTGCCAACCAGTTTTCTATCCATCCCAATACACTACCCCTAATCCCGTGCACGTTAATTTTACACTCTAATCTCTTTTGTGGGATTTTGTCAAACGCCTTCTGAAAGTCCAAATAAACCACATCCACTGGCTCCCCCTCATCAACTCTACTAGTTACATCCTCGAAAAATTCCAGTAGATTTGTCAAGCATGATCTCCCTTCGTAAATCCATGCTGACTCTGTCCGATTCTGCCACTGTTTTCCAAGTGCTCAGCTATTAAATCTTTTATAATGGACTCTATAATTTTCCCCACTACCAACGTCAGGCTGACTTGTCTATAATTCCCTGTCTTCTCTCTACCTCCCTTTTTAAGTAGTGGGGTTACATTAGCTACCCTCCAATCTGTAGGAACTGCTCCAGAGTCTGTAGAATCTTGGAAGATGACCACCAATGCATCCACTATTTCTAGAGCCACATCCTTAAGTACTCTGGGATGTAGATTATCAGGCCCTGGGGATTTATCGGCCTTCAATCCCATCAATTTCCCCAACACCATTTTCCTACTAATACTGATTTCTTTCAGTTCCTCCCTCTTGCTAAACCCTGTGTTCCCCAACATTTCTGGTATGTTATTTGTGTCCTCCTTTGTGAAGACAGAACCAAAGTATGTATTTAGTTGGTCAGCCATTTCTTTGTTCCCCATTATAAATTCCTCTGTTTCTGACTGTAAGGGACCTACATTTGTCTTCACCAATCTTTTTCTCTTCACATACCTATAGAAACTTTTACAGTAAGTTTTTATGTTCCCCGCAAGCTTATTCTCGTATTCTATTTTCCCCTTCTTAATCAATCCCTTGGTCCTCCTTTGCTGAATTCTAGTAGCAAGCTCCTCCCAGTCACTAATGGCAATGCTGCCACGCTTCAAGGAGAACTTCAAAGTATCTTTGAAGTGTTTTCTTTGTGTCCCCCCCGGAATGCTGGCCATTTGAGTTGAGGAAGGAGGACCTGGTGGGGGAGATGGTTTTTGGTCATTTTGACAGAGTGTCCATCATAATTGATTTTTAGGAGTTTTGTCTGAATGCTTATGGAGTTGGCTTCAAGAAGGACACTAGAATTTGTTTGACAATCCTCCCATTGAATCTGGAGGATGTGGTGGAGGCATTCGGCTCTTATGTGTCACTGATACACAATCCAGATCTCACTGCAGTGTAGGAGTGTGGTGACAAGAATTGCTCTGTCCACTAGGATTTTTGTTGACTTGTGGAGGTTTTTGTTGTCAAACACTCACTGATGTAGTTTGTAGAAGGCTGAGCTGGTGCAGTTGATCCGATGTTGGATCTCCTCACCAATGGTGGCCTTTCGAGAGAGTTGGCTGCCAAGGTATGGAAAGTGTTCAACACATTCCAGTGTCTCTCCTTCAACATATGTGGGAGGTAGAACATTTGGCTGACCAGATGTCGCTTGACATGAGTTTTCTTTTGGCAACATTAAAGGACAGGCCAAGTTTCTTGTTTGCAGAATTGAAGAGATGGAGATTGGCTTGCCAATCTGATGCAGAAGTGGGTAACGACACTGTAGTCATCCGCAAACTGTAAATCACGTATGACTGTGGTGGTCAGATTAGTTTTGGCACAGAGGCGACTGAGGTTAAAATGTTTTCCACCTAGGCAGTATTTAATATTCACACCAGAGGGCAACTGATCCTTAATGGGGTAAATAGCCACTGTCAGGTAGATTGTAAATAACATGGGGGCTGTCACACAACCTTGCTTGACCCTGGTCTGGATTTTGAAGGCATCTGTTTCAGATCTCCCACTTAAGACAGTTGCAATCATACCATCATGAAGCAATTGTAGGATTGTGATGAAGTTTCTTGGACATTCAAATCTTTGGAGCACATTCCACAGAACCTCGCGATTTACTGAGTCAAATGCCCTCGTCAAGTCGATGAATGCCATGAAAAGCTCCTGATGTTGTTCAGACATTTTTCTTGAATTTGTCTAGCAACAAGGACCATGTCAAAGGTTTGTCTGGAAATTATAAAGTCACATTATGTCTCTGGAAGGATTTCCTCCCTCAGCCACAGGAAATAGGTGATTCTGGAGAATGTCTGTCAGGATTTTCCCTGCTGTGGGCAAGAGGGAAATAACTTGATAGTTTCCACAACATGGTTTGTATCATGTCTTGAAGATAGTTACAACTGTTGCATTCCTGAAGTCGGGAGGAAGTTTTTTTTCCTCCCCAATCTGTAGGATAAGTGTGTGGAACCTTAATGTGAGCAAAAGCCTATGAGCTTTGAAAACTCAGCTGCCCCTCCCCAGGAAGGTGGGCCTCACTGAGGGCGGCGATGTCAAATTGAAGTCTTACTAGCTCATGTGATGCGATTGCAGTTCTTCTTTTCAGACAGTCACTGTTGAGATTATCCATGAGTGTTCTGACATCTCAAGTCTCAAAATTTAAAGTTTTCTTTCTTAGACCACAAAAATGATGATCCACAGGGTGTGGTTCCTCAGCCAGGGCACTTCTTCTAACCCCTCCCCATTTGGGGTGAATAGAGGGTATCCTGAAGAGGACTGCTCAGTCACAGATGCTGCTGCCCAAAGACACCTCTGTCCCAATATAGGTGTCCAATGACCTTCATGTATCTGTGGCCTGTGTGCAGATTCTCGACTAGGGGCTCCCAAGCTCACAGCCCTGTGCCTGTCAACAATTCTCCATCGCCTGGGATTTGGGAAACAGACCTTGGTAGAGCCTGTACATGACTTTGTTTAACATGGGGACCTTAGGGTGCCATCATTGTCCACACGTTCTTGACGGGTTGGTGGTCAGATTTCATTGATGTGTCAAGCCGATGGACCACTTTGCCTGCAGCCTTCCTCCACCTTTGCAGCTGGTGAGAGGTACCGTCTTTCTTTCCTTGTTCTGCCATTGAGGACTTTTTGGACCGCACTTTGTCTGGCACCTCCGCCTGACCTTGCTGCCATGGGTGGCCTTAACATGAGCAAGGAGCTCCTGATGGCATTACCCAATGGATCATTAGAGCACTCAAATCTCTCCATCACCTCAAGGCAGTGATCACAAAGACACTAGATAAATTTTTACCTTTATTGGTCATAGGCTATGCCTTCATCCTCTCTGTGATGTATTTAAATCAGCTTCTCAGTAAATTAGCTTTTCAGTTCACCACAGAACAGTCTAATTTATGGTTTATATGATTGTATCCTTTTCTGTTCAGAATGAAATAGTAAATCTTTTTAAATCCAAGCCAAAAGAAAACACATTGCTTTGTGGCATTTTTATTCCCTGAAACAAACTTTCAGCCTGAGCAACAATTTACTTTAAGCACAAAATCAAGGAACAAGATAATGTGCATGCTTATAAATAGGCAGACAGCTGGGAAGGAAAGATAAATCTAGTCACAGGAAAACATCATGGGCGCACACTAAATAAGAGAAAACCAAAGAAGACTGAAGAGTGAAGAAGCACCCAAAGAGGTTTTAGTTGGGGTGCCATCCAGTACATGTAACACCACCTGTTGTTTTTAATAATGTTTATGTTTTGCATGTGGGCCAATGTGCTACTTTAAATATACGGCTGAGTCAGAACCGAAAATGTCAAATCTGAATTTGTCCAATGTTGGTAGTTCTGGCTAAGTGGGCAGTTTGGAAGCTGTTTGAAATTTAGAGAACCGAGTGTAAATCCCTGTATTCATTGACATTCACACACCTGTGATTCCCACAGTGTGGAGGTTTTGCCAGGTAATCTTTTAAAGGAAAGGGACTGGCTGAAGTTTGGTTTTTCTTCAAAAACCCTAAAATATGCATTCAGGTAGGTCACTTAAGTCATGGAAGATCTCACGTTCCTGATTCAGAATTCTTTGCTTTGTTACCATTTTAGAATTGCAATTGAATAGCTTTCCCAAAGAACCAAATGAATCAAATGCAGCTTTGTTTCATTATCTTCTATTTTAATGACAAACTAGTGACTGTCCTCCTTGGGGTTGGAGGTAAGCTGGATCTTTTTAGGGTGAAGGACAGCAAGCCTGGTGAAAGTTTTGAATTGAGTCACTCTTTTGTGGCACTTCAGGTTAACTAATAATCCAAATCAGTCAAAACCACAGTATTCCAGAAAGTCATTAATAATTGACCAGCCAGTCTGGCCCATTGATGGATACAGTAAGATGAAGCTGTTCAGGGGCATGGGAGAGTTGGTTGGATTGCAGAGTTCTTGTTTGGTTGCAGGCAATTTTGCAAACTAACAATTGCTCCATACTGCATGGCTTTAGCTGGTTCAACTCCAGCAATACCTCTGTCCACTATTGGGTGGCCTTAAACCTTAGCTGTTGCCAACTTGTTTTAGATGACTGGATATAAATGAGTCAGCTGCTTCCCTACAGAGAGAGAGTGCATTTCACATTGGGCAAACACAGTTTTTACATGGATGGATTTCCCAGTACTCTGGAGATTCTTGTGATGGTTGTGGGTGTCTGGGCATCAGCTGATGAAACAAAACCTGTTATGTTAATGTGACATCGGTTTTGAGTGCAAGTTTTGAGTTTTCACAAGGATGTTTACATATTCATTGTTCTGCTGAATGTTTTTGATTTATTTACTTAATATTTACTATTTACAAAGTAATCATAAATGGAGGTTTTATGGGAGTGAATTGCTTTCCAGTGAAGTCAGTGGAAAAGAAATTCAGATAATGTTGAAAACAGACTTCTGATTCACTGTGAGCCTTTTTCCTGCTACTGGCCAGTTTCACCCCCTGTTTGTGTTATGTTTATATGTCTGTTTTTGTTGTTAAAGATGAACAGTTGAAATGTTGCCTTTGTTTTTGTTGCACTATTAACGGCTGTGGGATAAATATTCTCTTAATAGTTTTGTTTTTATTCTGCAAACAGATTTAATAGGAAGGAGCATTTCAATTGCAATATAGCAAGATTTAATAGGAAATTAACTTTATATTAATTCCTTGCATATACAGGATATTTAATCACAGTTCAGTCATTATAAAGGTAGTAGTGCTAGCACCTTGTGGATTGGCATGTGATACTTGATTGCACAAGATGAAAAGGAACAGTCCAATGATAACACAAGTGTCCACCTCTTTTTCATTATCTGTAATGTCATTGAATGTAAAATCATGTAGATTCAATCATATTCATAAAGCTGATTGAAATGTTGCTGTTGCTTAAATTTAGAAAACATTAACTGATGTCTCCCATTTACGCTGTAATGTTTCAAAGGACACTTGACCACTATATCTACTGTTTCCCACAACATCTGTGTAAATTTAACAAGATTTAGGATTACCTCATTCCTCCTTAGTTTTCTGTGCCATTATGTTGTTCTTTTCACTTGTTTCATTAAGTCTTGTACTCATCTCCTGAGTGATTGCTGGGGGGAAATTCTTTTTTCATAATTTGAAAAGCTGGAAACTCAACTGTAGCTGACAAATCCCTGGCTGCAAATTTACTGCAGAAAGAAACTTCTTTTGCAGGTAAGCAGTAAATCAGTAATGAGAGGTCTTCAAAGAGGCGATAGTTTGGATAAGGACTAGACACATTCCAAAAAGGAGGAAAGACTAGCACCCAAAATTAGAATATCCTGGATGACTAAAGATATAGAGATTAAAATGATATAGAATGTGGAGACTTATGATAAAAAGCAGGCTCATAATACAGCAGAGGACCAAGTTGAGTACAGAGGAGAACTGAAAATGAAATAAGAGCGGCAAAGAATAGATGATAAATGAAAATAAGTTAATGGGTAGCATAAAAGGCAACCAAAAATCTTTTATAAATATATAAATAGTGAAAGGCAAGAGGGCAAGACTGAGGTACAAAATGAGTACTTTCTGCCTGTCTTCACTAAAAAGGAGGATACTGTCACAATAAAGGAAGAGATGGTACAGAATTTGGATAGGATAAAGTAGAGAAAGAGGAGGTACTTAAAATACTGGCAGTGCTCAAAGTAGTCAAGTTACATGTTCTGAATGAGATGCATTCTAGGTTGCTGAGAGAAGTAAGGATAGATAGAGCAGAGATTCAGGCCTTAAAATCTTAAATATGAGAGTGGTTCCAGAGGACTGGAGGAATGCCAATGTTTCCTACCTGTTCAAAAAAGGGGAGAGGGATAAGCACGGCAACTTATAGGCCAGTCAGTGGTTGGGAAACTTTTAGACGTAATAATGTGGGAGAAAATTCATTGTGATGTGGAAAAATGGGGGCTAATAGATGACAGTGAGCATGGATTGTTAATGGAAAATTGTGTTTGACTAACTATTTGAGTTTTTCGATAAGTTAATGGAGAGAATTGACCAAGCTAAGGTGGTTGATGTTATGTATATGGATTTAAAAAGGTGTTTGAAAAGACAAGACATAGAAATTGGGAGATGCATGATAGGTGAAATGTTATGCAGGAAAGTGTGAAGTGATCCATTTTGGTAGGTGTGTGACTGCTTCCTGGATCAAAATATCCAGTACCTCTCCCCTCCCTGATGCATTGCAACCCAGATGTCAGCTCAACAACTCTGAGCCAAGGTTCCTCAAGTTGGAGACACTTCATGCAGATATGGTTGCCTGGGTTCATGCTGCTCTCCACAAACTCCCACATGCTGCAGATGCAGCACACATCCTGCACTACCATCTCTATCTAACCTTGTTTTATACATTTAGCCTTATGTACTTAATTCCCTTGGTTCATTTTAAACTATTTAACTAACCAAATTACCACTCACCGACTTCTTAATTTCTCACTCAATTTACGACACACTCAGGTAATGTCACAAGCTGTGGTTACATTCTGTGCCTCAGCACAAGGAGGAGACCATTCGGCCCATCATTCCTGTGCTGCTCTTTGGTAGAACTGTCCAGTTAATCCAGCTGTTTCCACTAGTTTTTCCCCTTCAAATATTTATTCTTTTTTTTGAACAGTACTATGCTATCTCTTTGTCAAACCTTTCGTGCATTTTATCTTCCCTGGCTCCATTCTCATCCCCTCAATATTAGCTTTTTTCAATCTACTACATTAGTCTTTGTCTTACTTATGTCTTTCTGAGTCATTACTTTAAACAACAACTTGCTTTTATACAGAGAAAACCCTATTATGTTGTAATCAGAATTGCCTAGATGTTCTCCTTTGCTCACTTCTCCTATTTGTTCTGGTTCATTTTCTGTTACGAGATGCAGAAGTAATTCCCGCTTTGCTGGGTTTCTTACATACTGGGCAAGAAAGGAATCTTGAACACACTGTCGCTGGGTCAAAATCCTGGAACTCCCTCCCTAACAGCACTGTAGGTGTATCTACACCACAGCGATTGCAAGCGGTTCAAGAAGGCAGCTCACCACCACCTTCTCAAGGGCAATTAGGATGGGCAATAAATGCTGGCCTAGCCAGTGACACCCACATCCAGTAAATGAATTTTAAAAAACACTTAAAACTTCACTCCCTTTCCCCCCCACCCCTTCTTGAGGTGGTGTAAACAGATTCAGTAATAAATTTTTGAAGTGAATTGGATAAATATTTGAAGGGGAAAAAATTGCAGAACTATGAGGAAAGGGATTGGGACTAATTGGATAACTTGTTCAAAGAGCTGGCACAGGTGCAATAGGCCAAATGGCCTTCTCCTATGCTTATCATTTCCATGACTTCTCTCTCTGTTGTGTGTAGTTTTATCCTGATATTCCCTTATCCAAATCATATTTTTATTCAGCCATTATCAATTCAAGTACTTGCACAGCTCAAAATTGAACCCCGGTAATAAAAAAAACTCCCAGTTACCACCAGTTAACCCCCTGGTATAATCTCTAGGCTGGGGGAAGAAAGTGAGATTATATGAATTAAAGAATTAATTCCCAATTATATAAAGCAATCCAAGGAGAAATGAACAAGCATTAGATTTCACAATTGTAATAAATCAAATATTCTGTCTATAATTCAGTTTGCTTCAATAAGTTTATGCCACAATTTTAATAACTTGTTCAAAGGCCATTCTCAACAGTGTAAAATACTGCATTTCCTCATCCATGGTGGGCGAGGGGCAGGGGATTAACTTTTCTTTTAAAACTACAAGACCTATAGTGGATGTTGAGAAACTGATACTTCCAAATAGTATGTTTTGTTTTTTTCCCCCTTGAATCACAATGGGGGAACAGCACTAAATCCTGGCAATTTCTCATGGCTATGAATGGGCCCCAGAGATACAAGGAGCAGGAAGGACCACTTATAAATATTCTGCTGTAATTAATGACCTTTAAAAATCGCAAGAATTCCTTTTGAGAATTAGTATCCAGGAAACTGTTCATACATTCCACTGTAAAAACCAGCATTTGAAATTTCAAAAATGTCTAGAGCTCTGTGATTTTGGTTAAAAATCCTTAATACTGGTGAAGTGTTCTATAGTTTAATTCTGACCCAGCCTCAAGATGCACAAGATAAACTTATACAGCCTCTCACAGTCTAGGCACTGTGTCTTGTACCAAGGAGTACTTGTCCCAGTAGCACCGAATATTCCAAACAGGACATCTGTTTAGTAATTTAAATACCTTGCCTGCATGGAGTTACCAATAGATTCAAATGTTTAATTTTATATTTTCATAACTGAATTTCACTGATAGATTACATGTAGAAAGTGATGACGGAAAGTTCGTACTCTCCTTTTCATCAAAAATGGGCTACCCACTGGTTTCCATGTATTCTTGGTAAACACTTGGGAGGGGGAGGAGCTTGCAAATTTACTTACTTTTGTTTTTGTATTTTTAACAAAGTTTAAAGATACATGTTGATTGCATCATAATTCAGACTGGTATGCTTGGACAGGTTGTATGTCAGTTTTTCCGAGAAGTTTTATTTTTTTCTAACTCTTTGGGCAGAATTTTACGGCAGTGGGATTTTACATTCCCACTTAAGTCAATGGGGTTTATAATGGCTCGCCGCATTTTACGGCCCCGTCCCCACTGAAACAGGGCCGTAAAATTCTTCCCTATGGCTCTAGCAGAACTGGGGAACAAGGGGGATTGCTGTTTGGACAACTGAAGGAGACCAGAAAACACTTTCCAGCTCAGAGTCACCTGTTCCTTTCATTTAAGCATTTCCTGATTTATTTTTTAAATCAGGTGAAAATTTTGGACAGCCGAAACTTTGTTCTCCATGCTGTTTCTCAGAACTAAGATTTCTGCTGAATGTGAGTGGCACGTGCCTTTTATAATATATTGCAATGTCATTCCACATTTTCCGTCCCTACCGCAACAGACCCTGCCACCTGGGGTGGCCAGAAAATCCCGGCTAGTGGTGGGGCTGTGGTATTTGTCAACAACTTCCAGACATATAGGCTGGATTTTCCCATCCCTGATTGGGTTGGAATGGAGCCAGGCCAGTAAATAAAATGACTGTGATAAGCGTGGCCAGAAGTCCCACTTCTGTTTCCACCCTCCCCTATATTCCCATAGGCAGGTGAGAGCATGGGCCTTGGAACAGGCCCACACCCATTTTGAGGCCAATTAAACTTGTCCTGGACATATGAAAAGCCCATCTCCCACAACTTTTTGAATTTTCTGGGAGAGGGTCAGAGTTTAGCAGCTGCATGAATCAGGCCAGCTGAATGGAAGCAAGGATCATGTCTGGGGCAAGTCCTGGGGGCTGGAAGAGCTTAAATGTTGTTCAAAGTTTAAAGGACTCACCCGTTGAAATTAAAGTTGCAGCAGCCCATCACAGGTCAAAGGAGGAGTCAGCGTTAAGAACTTGTGACAGGTAAGAGGATTGCCACCTTCATGGCATTGTGTTGTGGGCATCAAAACAATGAGCATGGCTGCATAGTCTCCACATGAGCACCAGGAAGGGTTTAGGTGGAACTGGGTGCTGAACTCTCATTAGTCAAGAGCATTGGATTTGAGCAGCAGCAACCTGCACAGGAAGGGCAGAGCACCAAGCATCAGGAAGCCAGATGAGAAGAACAAGTGATGCAAAGGAGAAGGAGACACTATCCTGAAACAGGATCAACAGGCAGAGATGAAGATGCCTGGAGATGACTGGGAATCAGTGCCGAAGGAGACTGTGACTCTCTAGGCAGATGGTCACAGGCATCTGTGCCCTTGTCTGTGCAGACCCCTGAGGCACTGTGCTGCAGTGCATCACCAAGGAGACAGATGTCCTCTTTACTGATGCTGGATAACACATCAGAATCACAATTGATGTCACATCACAGGCTCAGAGGACTCTGGGTCCAGTGCCTTGTACCATCAGGTGATACTCCGCAATACCTCCCCTGTAAGGGTCTTGGGTCATTGTGGTGGTCTGCTGCACTCTCCATAATATGGCCCTCCTGAGAGATGCGGACCTTGGGGATGGTGAGGCCCTGGGAGAGGACAGCTCATCAGCAGGGGAGCAAGAGGAAATAGAGGAAGAGAAATTGGTGGTGGAGGGAGATGACGCTAAACAGAGAGGTGCCCTTGCTACATAATGAGGTAGTCGACGGTTGCTACTCTCCTCTCTTTCAAGGCTGCCAGTCCTGCGGCTCTCCTATGCCATCTCAGGTCTCTGTGGTGCAGTGCAGGCTCTTCCTCAGGACAACCGGCAGCCTCAGTGATGGCTATCTAGGGTGTCTGAAACCCGCCTCCATTCCTGCCCTCACTAGCTTTAATTGGACAGGAAATCCATGTACATATCAATTAAGAGTCCACTCCTGGGAAAATCTGAAACAGTTTGTTTCCCATCGGAGACGAGTTAGTGACACACAAACAGACCCGGCTCCTGTTTCCCATCTCCAAGGGAAAGATCCAGCCCTATGTTAAAGCAATAAAGCAAATTTGTAGCCTGGTGTTTTCCCTTGGAAAGGAAGAGGAAATTATTGGGTGAAGGAAGCTTTGACAGAAATTTGGGAGCACGCTACCTCCCAATCTCTCAAGTCTCAGAAGATCCACATCATTGACAACAAAATGCCTTAAATATGAGGAGGCTGAGAAAAGTTTTATACAGCAAATCTCTCCTGCTCTGATTCCACACAATCTAAACCTCTGTGTTTCTTTTCCCCTTACCCTACTTGCCCTCCAGAATTAACCTTGCTTCCCCTGCTGGTTCTTGAAAACTGAAAGCTAATTATATCCTAAGTTTTAAGACATTTTCCCCCTTAATTTCTCCAACATTTTCTGTGTTTATATAGCAAAGTTATCCTGAACCAACATCTGTATTTGCACAGCTGAGTAACTTTGATTGTTATGTGAAGCTGATTTATAAAACAGGCATTTAAGATCTTTATATTTAGACAGAGTTTAACTGTGAGTATGTTGCAAGTTGTCAGTATGATCCTGCACCTGGATTTAAACATAATGGATTTAAGTTTGACTCTTGCAAGTTAAAAAATAACAGGTTAAGATCAGGAATAAGCCATTCAGTCCCTCAAGCTTATTTCACCATTCAATTTGATTATGGCTGATCTGTATTTTAACTCCATCTACCCATCTTAGTTCCATATCTCTTAATACTCTCCACTAACAAAAATATATCAATCTCAGTTTTGAAATTTTCAATTGACCCACAGACTCAACAGCTTTTTGGTGGAGAGAGTTCCAGACTTCCACAATCCTTTTTGTGACAAAGTGCTATCACCCCTGAATGGCCCAGCTCTAATTTTAATGTTATGCCTCCTGATGCGAGACTTCCCACCAGAGGATATCATTTCTCTCTGCCCTATCAAGCCCATTTATCATCTTTAACACCTAATTTAGCTCACTCCTTAATCTTTAATATTCAAGGGATTACAAGCCTGGTTCATGCAACCTATCCTCATAATTTAACTCTTGTAACCGTGATATAATTCTGGTGAATCTACACTGCACCCCCTCCAAAGCCAATATATCCTTCCTGAAGCGAGATGACTAGAACTGAACTCAGTGCAGCCTATTCAAGAAGAAAGAAAGAGCAATAGTGATAGGGGATTCGTTGGTTAGGGGAACAGACTGGCCATAGACGTGATTCCAGGATGGTATGTTGCCTTCCTGGTGCCAGGGTCAAGGATGTTACAGAGTGGCTGCAGGACATTCTTCTGGTGAAATTATTGAACAGCCAGAGGCCGTGGTCCACATTGGTACCAGTGACTTAGGTAGGAAGGGGGATGTGGTCCTGCAATCAGAATTTAGGGAGCTATGTAGAAAATTAGCAGACAGGACCCCAGATGTAGTAACCTCCAGATTACACCCAGTGCCATGTGCTACTGAGTACAGAAATAGGAGGATAAGGCATATGAATGCGTGGCTGGAAAGATGGTGCAGGAGGAAGGGCTCTAGATTCCTGGGACACTGGGACTGGCTCTGGGGTGATGGCACCTATACAAGCTGGATGGGTTGCACCCGAACAGAGCTGGGACTGAGTTCCTTGCAGGGTGTTTTGCTGGTGCTGTTGGGAGGGCTTTAAACTAACTCAGTGTGGGAACCAAGAGAAAATATTAGAGAGGAATACCAGGGTGCACAAAATACTGGGAGGGACAGATAGCATTAGAATAGAGAATAATAAGTTAACAGGTAAAGTCGGGGTAAGGGAGAAAGTAACAAAATCTAAATCAGGGCTACTATGCATGTATGTGAATGCATGGAGTATAGTGAATAAGATTGGGGAGTTATAGGTGCAGATTGCCATGTGGAAATATGATGTTGTGGCGATAACAAAGACCTGACTCAAGGAAGGGCAGAACTGGGTGTTAAATATTCCCAGGTACAAGGTGTTCAGAAAAGATAGGAAAGGAGGAGGGGTGGTGGTATTGGTTAAGGAGAGCATTGCAGTGCTGGAGAATGAGGATGTCCCAGAGGGTTCAAGGACAGAATTAATTTGGCTAGAGCTAAGGAACAAAAAGGGTGCAATTACATTGCTCAGTGTAGTCTATAGACCACCAACTAGTGAGTTGGAAGTAGAAGAACAAATCTGCAGGGAAATTACAGAGAGATGTAAGCATTATAGTGTAGTTATAATGGGTGACTTTAATTACCCGAATGTAGACTGGGACAGTGGTAATGTAAAGGGCGGAGAGGGGCAAAAGTTCCTGGAATGTGTTCAGGAAAATTTTCCACAGCAGTATGTGTCGAATCCAACAAGAAAAGACACACTGTTGGACCTGGTTCTTGGAAATAAGGTGGGCCAAGTAGATCAAGTGTCAGTGGGGGAACATTTAGGAGACAGTGATTATTGTGTTGTACGTTTTAGGATGATGATAGGAAAGGATAATAGACAACTCAGAGTAAGAATAATTAACTGGATGAGAGCCGACTTTGATGGGGCAAGAACAGAGCTGGGTCAGATAGACTGGAATGAAAGATTGACGGGAAAAAACTGTAGCTGAACAATGGGCTACCTTGAAAAAAGAATTAGTTCGGGTACAGTCAAGGTTTATTCCATCGAAAGGGAAAGGTAGGACAAACAAATCCAGAGCTCCCTAAATGAAAAAAGAGATAGAAATTAAGATAAAGAAGAAAAAGTGTGCTTTTGATAGGTGACAGGTAGAAAATACAATTGAGAACCAAGAGGAATACAGAAGGTTCAGAGGGGAGGTGAAAAAGCATATTAGAGAAGCGAAGAGGGATTACGAGAAAAGATTGGCAGCCAACATGATAGGAGAATCCCAAAATCTTCTATAGGCATATAAATAGTAAAAGGGTGGTAAAAGAAGGAGTAGGGCCGATTAGGGGCCTAAACGGGAATTTACACATGGACGAAGGGGCCATGGCTGAGGTATTAAATGAATACTTTGCACCCATCAGGTGGATGCTACCCAGGCCTTGGTGACAGATGAGGAAACTCGGTTGCTAGAAGGGTTCAGAGTTGATATGGAGGAAGCGTTGAATAGACTGTCGGTACTTAAAGTTGACAAGGCACCAGGATCGGACAAGATGCATCCATGGATATTGAAAGAAATAAGAGTAGAAATTACAGGGGCACTGGCCATAATTTTTCAGTCTTCCCTAGACTCGGGAGATGCCAGTGGACTGGAGAATTGCAAACGTTATGCCCTTGTTCAGAAGAGGTTGTAAGGATAAACCCAGCAATTACAGACCAGTCAGCTTAACTTCAGCGGTGGGCAAGATTCTACAAACAATTATTCGGGATAGAATTAGTAGTCACATGGAAAAATATGGGTTGATAAGGAAGAGCCAGCAAGGATTTCTAAAGGAGAAATTGTGTTTAACTAACTTGCTGGAGTTTTTTGAAGAGATAACAGAAAAGGGCAATGAGGGTAATGCTGTTGGTGTGCTGTACATGGACTTTCAAAAGGCATTTGTTACAGTGCCACACATCAGACTTGTGAGAAAAGTTATTGTTTGTGGAATAAAAGGGCCAGTAACAATGTGGATACAAAATTGGCTGAAAAATAGGAAGCAGAGAGTAATGGATATTTTTCAGGCTGGGGGAAGGTTTCTAGTGGAATTCCCCAGGGGTCGGTATTGGGACCCTTGCTTTTCCTGATATATATTAATGATCTAGATCTTGGTGTGCAGGGGGCATTTTCAAAGTTTGCGGAAGATACAGTGTTTGGGAGTGTTGTAAAGTGCGGGGAGTACAGTGTAGAACTTCAAAAGGACATAGACAAGTTGGTGGAGTGGGCAGATAGGTGGCAGATGAAGTTCAATGTGGAGAAGTGTGCGGTGATGCATTTTGGTAGGAAGAACATGGACAGGCAACATAAAATAAGGGGTGAAATTTTGAAAGGGGTGCAGGAGCAGAAAGACCTGGGTGTATATGTGCATAGATCATTGAAGGTGGCAGGACAGGTGGAGACAGCAGTTAATAAAGCATATGGTATCCTGGGCTTTATTAATAGGGCCATAGAGTACAAGAGCAAGGAGGTTATGCTGCATTTATATAAGACACTCATTAGACCTCAGCTGGAGTATTATGTACAGTTCTGGGCACCAAATTATAGGAAGGATGTGAACACATTGGAGAGAGTGCAGAAGAGGTTTACAAGAATGGTTTCAGGGATGAGAAACGTCATCATGAGGATAGATTGGAGAGGTTGGGAACTGTTCTCCTTGGAGAGAAGAAGGCCAGGAGGAGATTTGATAGAGATGTTCAAAATCATGAGGGGGCTGGACAGAGTAGATAGGGAGAAACTGTTCCCACTCGTAAAAGGATCAAGAACGAGAGGGCACAGATTTAAAATGATTTGCAAAAGAAGCAAAAGTGACGTGAGAAAAAACTTTTTCACACCACGAGTGGTTCGGGTCTGGAATGCACTGCCTGGAAGTGTGGTGGAGGCAGGTTCGATCGAGGCATTTAAGAGGACAATAGATGATTATTTGAATAGAAACTATGTGCAGGGGTATGGGGAAAAGGCAGGGCAATGGCCCTAGGTCATAATGCTCATTTGGAGAGCAGTGGTGCAGACACAATGGGCCAAATGGCCTCCTTCTGTGTCATTAAAATTCTGAGATTCTGCAGCATAACTTCAACTCCTTTGTGTTCCAGTCCCATTGAGCTAAAGGCCAACATTCTATTTGCCTTTTAAATTTTTTTTAACTTTTCTACTAGTTTTTCGTGATTTTTGTAATTGGATCTCTACAGTTTCTAGCTTCTCACCATTTAAAAAATGGCGTTCAAATAGATTCAAATATTGCTTACCTGGTGCTTAAATAGAAAGCCAAGTCTAGAGAGATAGTTTTTCTTCAAAGTATGCCCTAATTTTACAGTGAAAAAATAATATACTCAATAGAATTTACTCACCAAGAGACTATCAGTTTGACTCTGTCCCTCTGTAGGCTGGTAAGCTCAGAGTACGCAGCCTGCAGAATGATGTTTCAAAGTCCTATTGTTGAAGGATGACCTGCAGTAATCTCTCCTATTTCTATGTAACTGCTCTAAGACAGATATTACCAGAACAGCCTAATGATGGGATGGCAGGATTGTCGTATGAGGAGAGATTGGGCCGACTACGCCTGTATTCACTCGAGTCTAGAAGAATGAGAGAGGATCTCATTGAAACGTATAAAATTCTGGACAGACTGGATGCAGGATGATGTTTCCTCTGGCTGGGGAGATCTAGAACAAGGGGTCACAATCTCAGGATATAGAGTAGGCCATTTAGGACTGAGATGAGGAGAAACTTCTTCACTCAGAGGGTGGTGAACCTGTGGAATTCTATACCACAGAAAGCTGTGGAGACCAAGTCACCAAATATATTTAAGAAGGAAATAGATTTCTAGACTCTAAAGGCATCAAGGGGTATGGGGAGAGAGCGGAATATGGCATTGAGATAGAGGATCAGCCATGAGCATATTGAATGGCGGAGCAGACTCGAAGGACCGAATGACCCACTCCTATTTTTCTAAGTTTCTATGATGAGAAAAATTGGTTTGAGGTTCTCTAGAGTTAGGTATAAAAATGTCAAAGAAAAGAATTGACAAATTTTTACTATGAAATGGAATAGTGATTTGCACAAATAGTATTTGCCTTGATTCACCTTCCTCTTAATTGCTGAGAAAGTAAAGCCTACTGCTTTAGATGTGAAAGGAAGAGATATTTTTTAAGTCCTAGGAATAAATACCTGACCTTTCCAGATGTCAAGTGTTCATCAATTTTCAAAGCTGAGGTACTGACCGTGCAAGCTTTATATTTATCTCTTAATGAGATAAAAGAATGCTGCCGAAGGGAATTCTGCATCTCTGCAAAATGTTGTCACTTCCAAAATTATTAATCATAATCCCATTTAAATATAATGGCCCAAAAATATTTATTTTTTGTTCTGGAGCATATTGAAGCACCAATGTGATGCCTGATTTAATGGTTTCCAATCTCAGGTGCATCTCGCTGGAGGGACAGTAATTGAGAGATTGATGTTTTCTTAAAAAAGGAGGATGTCTTAACACTAGGTCATTCCACAGAGTTCCTAACAGTTGGGTTCAGCATGACAATAGTGGAGACCTGGAAGCAAGCGGTGGGTATGATACCTGGTATAGTAGAGACCAAGAAAGATGAAGGAGTGAAATACCCTACAAAGAAGTGTTCTAACTTTCAAAAACAAAGAAACCTTATAAGTTTCGCAGCATGCTTTACAGTTTCACTGTGATGTCTAATCCATTCTAAATTGAGTAACAACCTAGGTCAGTAAGATCCCAAGTTGCTTTTACATACCACCTATAGGGCTTTGCTGAAGGACATTGACATAGCTCTTTAGCTCTAAAATGGTATGTGGGATAAAACTGTGGGCTGGATTTTACACTCCTCCGCCAGCAGGTTTGAAGGTGGGGGAGGGGAGTCTTGTCAAATCCAGTAGGTAGCCTGCTCATGGTCTACGCACCCACCCCCAACCTGTTTTATAGGGGGTGGTGGAGTGCCAGGCGACCTGCCTGACCTTGGGCCTGTTGAGGCCCTTAAGCGAGCAATAATAAGGCCACTTAACAGCCTTATCCCTCTGACACCACTATTACCTGCTGTAGGGGGCTGCCCACACCAACCTTTTTTTTTATTCATTCATGGGATGTGGGCTTCACTGGCTGAGCCAGCATTTATTGCCCATCCCTAGTTGCCCTTCAGAAGGTGGTGGTGAGTTGCCTTCTTGCACCGTTGCAGTCCATGTGGGGGTAGGTACACCCAAGTGCTGTTAGGAAGGGAATTTCAGGATTTTGACCCAGTGACAGTGAAGGAATGGCGATACATTTCCAAGTCAGAATGGTGAGTGACTTGGAGGGGAACTTCTAGGTGGTTGTGTTCCCATCTGTCTGCTGCCCTTGTCCTTCTAGGTGGTAGTGGTCGTGGGTTTGGAAGGTGCTGTCAAAGGAGCCATGGTGAATTCCTGCAGTGCATCTTGTAGATGGTACACACTGCTGATACTATGTTTCGGTGGTGGAGGGAGTGAATGTTTGTGGATATGGTGCCAATCAAGCAGGCTGCTTTGTCCTGGATGGTGTCAAGCTTCTTGAGTGTTGTGGGAGTTGCACTCATCCAGGCAAGTGGGGAGTATTCCATCACACTGCTGACTTGTGCCTCGTAATTCTGCTGAACGGGCTGGTTTCAGGCAAGATGGGGGACCTCCTATAAAAAAGGTTGGGGGTGGGCGCGTAGACCATGAGCAGGCTACCTGCTGGATTTGACAAGACCCCCCTCCCCCACCTTCAAACCTGCTGGCAGAGGAGTGTAAAATCCAGCCCACAGTTTTATCCCACATCCCATTTGCGAGTCCCTTAAGCTCATCGGAGGCAGCCCCCTTCAAGATCATACCTCCTCCTTTATCCTCCCTGTCTGGCCTCTCAAACCCGACCCCCCTCACCAGAGCCTGCCTGCCAGCCAGGCCTGGTGATACCCTGGACTTATCTTAAGCCCGGGCTCCTTTCTGTCTGGACTGCCTGTAATCCCAGCAATGGCTATCGCTCCTGCCTGGTGCAGTTGGGACTACAGAGCTGCGGGCCATCCAACTAGCCAGCAGCTCTCTAAGGCAGGACATCTTCCCAAGATAGTCTCGCCTTCAAGCAAGTAATGCAATTGCCAGCATTAAATTGCTGAAGAGCAGTCGTCAGTATGGTTGGTAGGCTTGATACTGACCTGTTAGCCAGGTGATTGGTAACCACGGTGCCCCATAAAATTCTGCCCTACATAGGAATTGAAGGGCGGTGAGGAGCAAAAATAAATTACAAAACTATTCCAAGAATTGGCTCAAAATGATAGCAGAGTTGGTTTTGTCAGTATTTTAACACTTGTTACTCACCCATCTTGCTAGTTATGATGTTTCATTTTAAGTGTATATATAGCTTCTTTGTTAATTTCTCAGTGGAGAATTGGGTCAGATTTTTGATCATTGCTGAGCATTCATGTGATGGACTTGGCAATAATTCCATTCACATGATGCAGAACTAATGTGTTGGCTATTAACGTCTAGCAGCATAAGCTGCAAAACTAATCATTTTAATGATGTCTTAAATGAAACCAGGGAGAAGTCAGCCACAGTTTCCAAACTCTTTCATTTTTCTGTCTAGTCTGTCCATGTTCCCTGCCTTTTGGGGCTGATTTCAATTTGTCTCCCTTCATAGATTCATGCCTTATTACTGAGTTAAGCTGTTGCCCCTGGAGACTACTTTAATACAAATAGAGTTTAAACATTGTTTAGTTGTGCTGTTCATTGCAGTTAAAGACTATTTTTTGTGCATTATAGTTACATGTTTAATGAAAACTGAAAATGCTGGAAATACTCAGCATGTCAGGTAGCATCTGTGGAGAGAAAAACAAAGTTAATGTTTCAGGTCTCAACTTTTAGTCAAAACTGGAAAAAAATAGAAGCGCAACAGGTTTTAAGCAAGTACAGAAGCAGGGAAAGGGAGGAGAAAAACAGAAGAGAAAGTCTGTGATAGAGTAGAAAGCAGGAGAGATTAAATGGCAAAAGGGACGATGAGACAAGACAAAAGGAGATAGTGATATAATAAGTATAGGAATGAAAGGTGGGCCTAGAGGAGGTATAAATGGGAAAAGCAGAACCATCAACAGAAACGAAATACTGTGGATGCTGGAAATCTGAAATAACAGAAATTCTTAGAAAACAGCGTCTGATTAAATCCCAAACATCATACACACAGGACATAAAACATTTTAATCAATACTGTACATTAATTAAGGATATGAGTAATTACCTTGTTTCCCAGAGATAAATAATGAAATTCAACCTCAGTTAAAATGATTTCATTAAATATTTTGTAAGTTCTTAGTCTTTTGCCTCCCAATTTACATTCCAATCAACCTAGCTGAAAGAATAAAATCTGGCCAGTTCTAACCAGTTACTACTTTGCAAAGCTGGACTTGATAACACACCTTGGTATCTCTAGTACAACAATCCAGACACATGATGACAAAATCAGCGATTAAATTGTACAGTGAACTAAATTTTCAATCCTTAAATGAAGCTAAGAGAAATTTCTGAATACAAAAAGAACCCAAAAAATAAATCTGTTATAGCAAGACCAGATTAAAAGTTTGTTATTGATTCAGTAATCATTAGTAAGAATCTTAGTATTTGGGTGTTATCAGACTGCAATTACACACAGATTTGTAACAAAACGGCCCTCACTGTTCGAAATGTTCTGGAATCCATTTAAAGCAAGCATATAAGCAAAAGCAAAATAATATGGATGCTGGAAATCTGAAATAAAAATAAAATGCTGGGAATACTCAATAGGTCAGGCATTTGAAGAGAGAGAAACAGAATTAACATTTCAGGTCAATAGCCTTCATTAGAAATGGAAAGAGTTAGTCATGTAACAGATTTGAAGCAAGTGCAAAGGCAGGGATGTGATGGAGGGTGTGGGTAGGGTGGTGGAAACCAATAGGTTGGAGGCAGCAAGTTCTGTTTTCTGAACCATGATCTCCTGTTACATGTTGGCTTCTCTGTTCCATATTGGTGCCAGCCTGAAGAAGACACAGTTCAGACAAATTTTAGTGTAATCTGCCCAACTGAGTTGCGAATGCTACTCCTTTTCCCCTAATCCATCCTCCTGTTGCACCTGGCAAAATCCCATAGCTTCACCTTGTCCCTTACATCACATCTTTCCCCTTTCCTATCCACAATTGCAGTGCATATGATTAAAGTAATATTTTTACAGATTGTTTGCATAAAAAGGCTATTTTCTTTTTATAAGTCTGAAACCATTCAGAGGAACTGTAGCAGATTCACTTAGCGGATTTGAATTTTGAGTTTTAGTTGCATCTCCCCACATCTCTCATATCACTCATTGGTTTGACAAGTGGCTAATTTATAATCTGTTTAGAGATTACGTTGTTCATGTTAATAATCCAGCTGCTCAATTAGTTATTGATGAAACAGTCCTTCCCTTCAGTTCATGTAAGTGTTACTAGAATACACCTGGTGCTATTGTGTGGCTATATTTAAGTGCATTGAAGTAAAGTTAAGCATATAATCTCTTGCCTAAACTGATACTGTCTGCTAAATATTACTGTTGGATCAAAGTAATGAGAGACACTGATAATGAGAAGGTAAAGCCAGTGTCGTTATCACAAGAATTCAAAATGATTTGAGCTGCAGGACTAAATATGAATTTTTCTTCTTGAATAACTGAGTATCAGAAACAGGCAAAAGTCCAACACAATGTTAAGAATTTCCAAAACTACTGAAAAATCTGCAAAAGTTTTTTGGCTTCTAGGGAATGTAAACTCTTCCCAATAGGACTTATCCCTTTTTCGTGATGTTTCCATGTGATTAGTTTTCTTTACTTTTAGGGAAAGAATAGACTATGATCTAAGGGTTCAAAAAGATAAAATTTTAATGGTGGAACCCCAGGAAGAAAAGATCATCGAAAAGACAACAGAGTATTTTTATACACAATGTAGGGCAATCAATAGAAAAGTGAGGGAATTGTGCTGAATTTGTATAAGCCATTGGTTGGACTATATTTGATGTATTTCAAGTAGTTTCTAGACATTCCATTATGGAAAGAATACAATACAGGTTCACTCAACTAATGTAAGGTTATTATTATGAAGTAAAGTTCAATATTTATGTTTTATTCACAAACACACAAGATTAGCAGGGATCAAACACAGGTTTTCAAAATTATAGAACATTTTGAGGGGATAAATAAGTGAAAGACTGTTTCCACCAATTGACGATTGATGGCAAGGTGGCATAAACTCATATTATTAATAGAAAAATGAAGGGAAAATAAAAAAAATTTTCTACCTGAAGATTAGAAGTGAACTTGATACACGTTTAAAAAGGAAAATATATAAAGCAGATGTGTAAATTGACTAGGAAGAATATAAAAGGTTAGAGAAAAATGGGATTAGAGTGGACAGTTCGAGCACCAGCACTTTACCACTTTAAACCCCCAAAAATGGGTGGTCTTGGATCGTGTGGAATGTTAACATTTTTTAAAAATTCAAACGGAACCCAACCCGCCCTGAACCAAACCACTTTGGGTTTTAACAGAGGTGGAGCAAGGACGGGGGTGCAATCAACCCACTCTCAAAAGGCAGATGGCTCATTTAAAGATTCAAATAAGGCTGCATGCCTCAGATTTTATCTCTCTTCCAACTCCAACACTGCCCTCAAAAACCCAGCAGCTAAAGGGAGGCAAGGACTGCTACATGGAGGGGGCAAGTGCTTTACCTGCACTGCTTCAAGACCAGGAGGGAATAAAATGTTATCCTTCCCTCTCAGGCTCCCTCGACAATCAGATCCCCTCTCCTCACAATCATTGAACCCCTATCCCTGCCCCTGCTTTCTCCAACTCACTGTGATTACCCATTGGCACTTCAAACCAGACTGTATCCATCCTTCCTTCCCCACCTACCCTCTACGCCTTGCAATTTCTACCGAAGAGCAGGAAACCTACCTGCTCCTGGGCTGTGGCCCCCTATTATCAATCAGGCTGGCTTCTAGGCAAGGAACCTGCTTAAAGAGAAAACATGCATGCTGTAGAATTAAAACTTAATAGGGGCACTGTGCCCTCCTAATCTATAATTTCTGTGAGAATCCCAGATAATTTAAACATAATTTAGGAACCTTCTGGTGTGCAGAGGGTACTGCTGGTGTTTAACCAGCTAAAGAAGAGCAGCTCACCACAGATTTGTTTATCACCCTTTGTCCAGTTTAGACTATTCTAACCCCTGAGGCACTTGCTGGCCTATCTGGAGCTACATGGAAACTGTTTCAAAGCCCAGTAATTCACAAAAGTACCTTTAAAAAATAGTCTGGATCATCAATTATCGACAATGCTCTGGAGTTACAGCACACCTGTTTTGGAAAAGTATTGGACAACCAAGTTTGGCAGAGGATTAGCTCAGTTTCAATCTTCCATTGCCAGGTTTGTCATTTGGCAGCCAATTTGTTCTCAAAAAGAATAAAACATAATAGAATAAAACATACTAAGTATCTCACATAGGAGAATGCAGACACTGAGCAGGAGTAGAAAGTTAGAGCCATAGCTGAATGCAGTTAAAAATGTATGTTTTGAAAGATAGGAAGAGAAGTAGACAAGGAAAGAGATTTATGGAAGAACTGCAGAGGATAGGATTGAAATGGCTGAGGACTAGACACGCAGGTGATTGGAGTCAAAGGACCATAGGGCTTGGGCTGAAGAAGGCTGCAGGATTAGCAAACTACAAGAATTTTGAATTCAAACTTTTGATTTTGAACTACCTGGACTTATGAAGTAGTATCATTTGTGAAAAAATTTAATAAGATCAAACAAGGGCTAAATTTTCACCAACTCGAGATGACTCGGGCCTTTTTATAAAATGGCGGCCAGGACCTGATTTCCAAGGTTTTTGATTTTCGCAAGTGCTTTAAAGGGTGCGAGCTGGTTCAGATTGCAAATCCGCACCCTGCACTCCTGACCTGGCCGTCTCCATTGTGGGGATAGGCATGTCCTAGTCCACCACAATTTTCATGGAGTCAGGCCAGCTTTTCAAAGATCTGTGGTTCACAGCACCTCAGAGGTGTTGGGAATGAGGGAACTTCTTGAAAGATAAGTTCAAAAGGTCATCCTTATGCCCCCCCATGCCAGGTTTTGCACCCCCAAAAAGGATAAAAACGAGACTTTGAAAAATGAATAAATTAATAATTTTAAAATTGGTTTTAAAAAGGGGTAAAGTTGGAGGAGAAAGTTAATTGTCTGAAATTGTTGAGCTCAATTTTAAGTCCAGAAAGCTGTGAAGTGCCTAATTGGAAGATTGTGGTGCTGTTCGTCCAGTATGCATTGGGCTATTGCAGCAGGCCAAGGAAGGACATGTGGGCATGAGAGCAGGATGGTGTGTTGAAATGGCAAGTGACAAGAAGGTTTGGGTCATGCTTGCGGACTGAGCGAAGATGTTCCGCAAAGCGGTCACTCAGTCTGCATTTAGTGTCCCTAATGCTATGGGATAGACAGGGCTAAGTGATTTCGCAACCGATGGATCAGATCTAAGCTCTGCAGTCCTGGCATTACCATCACTGAACCCCTAACTATCAACAACCTAGGGGTTACCATTGACCAGAATCTGAACTGGACGAGCCACATAAATACTGTGGCTACAAAGAGCAGGTCAGAGGCTAGGAGTCCTTCAGCAAGTAACTTACCCAAAACTCCCCAAAACCTGTCCACCATCTACAAGGCACAAGTCAGGAGTGTGATGGAATACTCTCCACTTGCCTGGGTGAATGCAGCTCCAAGAAGCTTTACACAGCCCAGGACAAAGCAGCCTGCTTGATTGGCACCCCATCCTCAAACATTCACTCCCTCCACCAATGACAGTTGCAGCAGTGTGTACCGTCTACAAGATGCGCTGCAGCAACTCACCAAGGTTCCTTAGACAGCAACTTCCAAAACTACGACTGCTACCATCTAGAAGGACAAGGACAGCAGACACATGGGAACAGCAACACCTATAAGCTCCCCCCTAAGGCACTCACCATCCTGACTTGGATATACCGCCATTCCTTTGCTGTCGCTGGGTCAAAATCCTGGAACTACTTCCCTAACAGCGCTGTGGGTGTACTTACACTACATGGACTGCAGCAATTCAAGAAAACAGCTCACCACCACCTTCTCAAGGGCCACACAAGTGCCAGGCAATTACCTCCTCCAACAAGAGAGAATGTAACCATTGCTCTTTGACATTCAATGACATTACCATCGCTGAATCCCCCACAATCAACATTCTGGGGGTTATCATTGACCAGAAACTGAATTGGACTAGCCATATAAATACTGCGGCTACAAGGGCAGGTCAGAGGCTAGGAATTCTGCGGCGAGTAACTCATCTCTTGACTCCCCAAAGCCATCTACAAGGCACAAGTCAGGAGTGTGATGGGATACCTTGTGCTTTTCTGGATGAGAGCAGCTCCAACAACACTCAGGAAGCTTGACACCATCCAGGACAAGGCAGCCTGCTTGATTGGCACCCCATCTGCAAACATTCACTCCGTCCACCACTGATACACAGTGGCAGCAGTGTGTACCATCTACAAAATGCACTGCAGAAACTCACCAAGGCTCCTTAGGCATCATCTTCCAAATACACGTCACTACCATCTATGGACAAGGGCAGCAGATACATGGAAACACCAGCACCTGAAAGCCAGTCACCATCCTGACTTGGAAATATATCACCGTTCCTTCACTGTCGCTGGGTCAAAATCCTGGAACTCCCTCCCTAACAGCACTGTGGGTGTACCTACACCACAGGGTCTGCAGCAGTTCAAGAAGGCAGCTCACCACCACCTTCTCAAGGGCAGTTAGGGATGGACAATAAATGCTGGCCTAGCCAGCGATGCCCACATTCTGTAAATGAATTTTTTTTTAAATTAGGTATAGGGAATAAATGTTGGCCTAGCCAGCGATGCCCACATCCCATGAAAGAATAAAAAAGTAGATAATGGAGGTTTCAAGTGCTTCCAGTTTCAGCTATTGATACTTTAAAGTGTCTGGATGATTGACACTTTTATTGGCTTGTAGCATAAAGTTTTTTAAAGAAAGTGTAAAGTTATCAATTACTTTTTAGAAGCTGTCACTATAGGGTTCATTTATTCTATAGGGTATATGGGCATGGAAGTGCCATAGCTTGGTATGGGCATACGGGGCCATTGGGGTTGTACCTTGGGGGGGGGGGGGGGGGGTACCTTGGCATGGGCATGAGCTATCGGGATTGTTTGAGGGGTGCATATGTTGGCATGGGGGCATGAGAGGACATAGAGTTGGGTGGGACATGAGGTGGCATGGATGGGGCATGGGGAGTGTGAGGGATGATGGCTGGTGGGCCTTCCTGTTTTTATCATAACTGGGACAAAGTCTCAAAGCACTGAGGTGGAACACGCTTATACCTCGAGGATGATCCAGCTCTCAGTGTCTAAAGAAAGAATCATTAATGAAGTTATTTCACAATTAAATTGGAATTAAACCAAGAAGTTCACTGAAATAAAACCCTGTCTCTGAAATTCGTGGTTGGGAATGAGTTCAGGTGTATGTTTTTGGCAGGTTGTTTTCTGAAACATTTAGTGCACTTTTAAGTTACTTCACAGTTCAGACAAGTGGGAACAGAATTTCTCTTCACTATTCCTGACAAAGCTTTGCATGCCGGCACCCTATATTGGGAATTTGGGGCAGGCCTGATTTATTGACCCATAATTTTTATTGTAACTTTTATGGATGAAAAAATATGGGTCGTCTATTTTGGTACTTGCCTAAATTATCAATATGCAGTGCTAGCAAACAAAGCTGCATAACAGCACTGCTAAAGCCACAAATTTACTGTCCATGGTATTTACGGCAGTTCTTCCTGTATCCACGAATATGAAGATAATGAAAGCCTTTCAGAGAACCTCAGTAGTCCTTTTGTTAGACATGGGAATTTGTTTTGTTTTTATTTGCTTCAGTTAGCCTTAGCTACCAAAGTATAATTTCATTAAACTCTCCCTTCCTCTGCTCACCCAATCTGGTTATATTTTAACAGTTTTTAATTTCCCTTCTGTTCTTTTGCAAGTTGAAATGTACAGAGAAGGCATATTCATTATTAATAAACACCTGTTATCACTATGTAATCTCCACTGCGAAGGGCTTTTTTTGCAATTGCTTTGAACCTGATTAAAATCTGAATTTTTCACTTAGCCCAAACTTCTTTTAGCACTCAGTATTATTGTTGTTGTATCTGTAATATTCTAATCATGATCCAGATTCTGGAGCCCTTCTCACATGGTTGATCAAGATCAAATAGGCTCACTTCTTAAAGGGAGCATTTAGACAAAGCATCTCTATGGACATTTTAAATGTACATGTATATGAGTGTCTGTTTATGCGTGCAGATATGTAAAATGTATAAACACAGACACCTATTAGTAGGACAATATCATTAAATTGGGTTGACAAACATGTTATTTTGGGGCTCCTGCCCTCCAAAGCCAAACTAGTGATATCAGCCATGGAGAGTGGTGCAAGTGCTCCAGAACTGCCATTCATTTTGAAAGAGCCAGAATCTTGGACAGATATGGGAACTGATCCCTAGTAATCCAACACTGAGAAATCCTCCACTTGCTGAATATGCTGCAGTATCCAGCTAACAGTATTTGCTTTTCCCTTGGACTCAAGTCCCAGTCAGTCTTAAGTTCCTTTGGAATGATTGGGGCTGCAGGTTGCCGCTTCCCATACGTGGGCGCAGATTTTTGTTCTCGAGGCAGATAGTGCGAGTCAGTGGCTGGGGATTTAAATAACTTCACAGCTTGACAGTTCTATAGATTTTATCCACCCTTCGCAAGCATTAACAACTATTCTAAAAATGAGTAACTCCCACGCTGTAGCCCTTGCTATAGTGAAAATGGGGTCTGTTTGAACTCAACACTAAGTTTAAACGGCTCTGCTGAGTTCAGGTTTCCCTCATGTATGAGTCATGCCCTGTCCCCTTTCCCCTACCAGCGAAAACGGAATCTGTCGGAAATGGAGGCCAGACTTCCAAATCCGGGTCCTGCCCATCATTTTTAGAGATCCACAGAGTCTCTAGACCCTGTTAAAACCTGGGCTTTGATAACTGCTTTAAAATTGGATAAGGTGCCAAACAAGAGGTTATTACACAAAAAGACGACTCGATGGTTTGGGGTAATATATTAGTATGGACTAAAGATTTTGTTAAATTCCAGAAAGCAGAGAGTAGGGGAAAAAAATGTCATTTTCAGATTGACAGCTGTAACTAGTGGGGTACAACAAGAATCAGTGTTTAGGCTTCAACTATTTAGACTCATTATCATTGCTTAGATGAGCAGACCAAATGTAATGCATCCAGGTTTGCTCATGATACAAAATGAGGTGGGAAAATAAGCTGTGAGGAGGATGCAGAGAGGCTGCAAAGGATATATGGGTCAACCATTTAAGACTGAGATGAGAAATTTTGTCATTCAAAGGGTTATGAATTGTTGGAATTCCTCGCCTGAGAGCGCTGTTGTTGATTATATTCAAGACAGAGATCAATAGATTTTTGAATACTAAGGGAATCAAGAGATATGGGGATCCTCCTGCTACTATTTCGTATATTCTTATTTTCTAAGCAAAAGAAACTTGAATTTGTAGATCTTCAACAAGCAAGATATTCAATTATAATTTAATGCTAATATGTTTATTTATCAATCTTTTTGCCTAGAAATGTACAATGAACAAAAAGTACTCCCTCTACACTTTCCTCCCACTTTAAATTATGTACTAAAACACTTTCCCATACTATACTAGTGTACACTGTATGTAACTTCAACCAAATTAGCAACATTGTTATTTTCCCCCTTCTGAAAACTCACACTCTAGCATACAAAGTGAGACATTAAGGAAAATACGACTGGCAAAAGGAGAATATGAGAATAGAATGGCAGTTAATGTAAAGGGGAACTCAAAAATCTTCTACCGACATGTAAATGGTAAGCAGATAATAAGAACTGGAGTGGGGTTTATTAGGGGCAAAGCGGGTGAAGGGTAAGGCTAGAATTCTCAATGAGCACTTTGTGTCGGCGTTTACTAAGGAAGAGGATGCTGACAAAATATCGGTACAAGAAGAGATGGTAGAGGTAATGGATGGGTGAAAATTGATAGGATGTGCTGGAAAGGCTGGCAGTGCTTAGAATGGATAAAAACAAATAACTACTGCGGATGCTGGAAATCCAAAACAAAAACAGAATTACCTGGAAAAACTCAGCAGGTCTGGCAGCATCGGTGGAGAAGAAAAGAGTTGACGTTTCGGGTCCACATGACCCTTCAACAGAACTGGTCTGCTGAAGGGTCATGTGGACCCGAAACGTCAACTCTTTTCTTCTCCACCGATGCTGCCAGACCTGCTGAGTTTTTCCAGGTAATTCTGTCTTAGAATGGATAAGCTGCCTGGCCCAAGAGGTTTGCATCCCAGGTTGCAAAAGAAATGGTGAGTGGAGAGAGCAGAAGGCCTTGCCCTAATTTTGCAATATTCTCTAGATATCGGGGAAGTACCAGAGGATTGGAGAGTGGCAGACATTCCTGTAATTACCAGCTGGTCAGTTTAACATTAGTGGTGGGCAGGATTTTAGGAACAATCATCAGGAAAAAAAATCAACAGGCACTTGCAGAGGTTTGAGTTAATTAAGGAGAGCCAGAACAGATTTGTAAAATGCAGGTTGTGCTTGACTTAATTGAATTTTTTGATGAAGTAACAGAGAATATGTTGAACCTCTGGTTAGGCCATAACCAGAGAATTGCATCCAGTTTTGGTCACCACACTTTAGGAAGAATGTGAGGGTCCTTGAGAGGGTTCAGAAGAGATTTACCAGAATGGTCCCAGGGATGAGGGCTTTTAAATGCAAGGTTAGGTTGGAGAAGCTGGGGTTATTCTCTTTAGAGCAAAGAAGATTGAGGGGAGATTTGATAGAGATTATGACAGGTTCGATAAGGTAGACAAAGAAAAGCTGTTCCCATCAGCTGAAGTTAAGGGACTAGGAGACACAGGTTTAAGGTTTTGGGCAAGAGATGCAGGAGAGTTTGAGGAAGAATGTTTTTTACGCAGCAAGTGGTAATTACCTGGAAGTGTTGGAAGTGGAGACACTGGATGATTTCAAAAGGACATTGGATGGACATTTGAAGGAACTAAATATTCAGAGGTACAGAGATAGAGCAGAGAAATGGGACAGACTGGATTGCTCTACAGACATAGACTCGATAGGGCGAATGTCTTTCTTCTGTGCCATAAAGACTATGACCTAATGAAGTACTGGAAGTTTAGGTTGCAGTCAGGTTTGCTTTCTTATCAACCATGCACATGCTCTCCAGCTTGTCCATAATATTATTGCTGACTGCTGTGCGAATGGTTAATTAGTTGAAAGTCTGGGAAAGTATGACTTTTTATGAAGAATTCTTCAAAAGACTTTCTTTGTTTTTGGCCTAACTGAATGAAGAAATGAGAGGAAGTAATGCAGTATGTAAATTGTATAAGGAGGGCCTGCCCTATATCTCTTCAGTACAGCAGAAAAAGTAAACTCAGCAAATACTACCTGCTCAAACAGCATCTTTGTAATATTAGCACTGTGGGCACAAACCATAAAGAATCCCATTCGTTACACATCCGTGCCTTAAAAATTAATAACCCAGCCATGTTGTGTCTTTGCTTTGACATGATTAAAATACATAGCATTAGCTCTGTTTCTACATGATCATCTCTGAAGTTTTAAACTTATTTACTACAAAATCAAATTTAATAAAAAGCTCTTGTGTGAATCCTGCCCTCATTTGAACAACTTGAAGGCACAAACCCTCAGGGAGCTGCAGATTAAAGACTTTTTCAATTGTTTTTGGTGAGACCAAGCACAGTAATTATGCTGCAAAACAATTCAATCACTAAAGCTTTAATATAGACCATACCGGGAGTTTTCAAATCCATTGCGAGTCCCAATGTAATATCTCAGCTCAGAAATCAATGAAGGATATTTTGTAAATTTCATTTAATAGAACCAAACTGTTCCTGACCTTGTTGATATTTGTAAACGGAGCAATTCCTATGTTGTTTACTCTGGATACATGACTTGAAACAACTTTGGTTGTCAATGAAACATTATGTTACTGCCCAATTAGCAAATTCATAATCTTAATTGTCAGAGACAGTCACCAGGCACTATGGAGTCATTATCCTTTCTTAAAATGACAAGTTAGAGGCTAAGCCAATCTGGTTCTAAAATAGCATAGGCATACTGCTGCTCCATGAAACGGTCTATGATATGGAGAGAGACTAAAAGCAAGAGAATGAGATTTTTTTTAAAAAGGAAGCTGCTCTTTAGAGCACTTGTGGAACAAGTCAGCGAGTATTTGGACCATGCAGTCAGGATAATAGTTTACCACCAACATTTTCTTGAAGCAAGCACATATGCATGCTTTCAGGGCAATCTTTATGTCGCAAGCATTGTTGACTAGATGTGATATTGAAGCCAGATTTCTGCGACAAGGGTGCCATGTTTCAATCTTTTT
Source organism: Cetorhinus maximus (assembly GCF_964194155.1). Classification (NCBI taxonomy): domain Eukaryota; kingdom Metazoa; phylum Chordata; class Chondrichthyes; order Lamniformes; family Cetorhinidae; genus Cetorhinus; species Cetorhinus maximus. The sequence goes on from NC_135881.1 coordinate 154,250,752, forward strand.
ATTCTACATTCTTTATTCAGGATTAAATTCATACTTCAGCTTATATTGAATAAAGTCTCTAGTGCAAATTGGGAGGTTACACGTAAGCCAATTCAGTGAAAGAATGGAACTTAGTGATAAATCTTGGCACAAACATTTTAGTCTCCTCACCTGACGCCAACTGAATTTAGGTCCCAGACCTAAACACTGATCAGTGTTTATGATAGCAGCTAACAACATCATCTACGGTCGAACAGAAAAAGCACACAGATGATGGCGTATGAGCAGAAAATCTGCTTGACTTTCATTATCTCAAGTGTATTTCTGATGTATTAAGAGTGAAGATCTTATCTCATGAGGTTAAACAGGTTGGGCCTATATACATTGGAGTTTAGAAGAACGAGAACCGAACTTATTGAAACATATAAGATCCTGAGGGGACTTGATAGAGGATGTTTGCTTTTGTGAGGAAGACTAGAAATAGGGGACACAGTTTAAGAATAATGTGTCCTCTTTAAGACATAGATGAGGAGATTTTTTTTTCTCTCAGCAGGTCATTAGCATACCAAATTCTCTTCCCTAGAGAGCAGTGGAGGCTGGATCATTGCATATTTTCAAGGCAGGGTTAGATAGATTTTTGATAGACGAGGGAGTCAGGAGTTATGGGGGTGCAGACCGGAGAGACCACAACCAGCTCTGCCGTGACCTTATTGAGTGGCGGACGTGGCAGGCTCAAAGGGCCAAATGGCCTGCTCCTATTCCTAAGTCCTGTTTTCCCTTTAGGGTTAATCTGGTGTTTCAGCAGAGCAAGCTAGAACAGACTAGAATCAGATCTGCTATTTCTTATGTATTTGGGCAAGGGATCAATTGACAATCTCTGTCAGGGAGTTTGGTTTAATTCTACATAACAAGTCGGTATGTGGAAGATGAATTGTCTTCCCTGCAGCCAACATTTAATGCAGACATCTGTGCTAGTTTAGATGAGTGGTTGGAAGCATTTTTTTATTAACTTCATGACTAATCTGCAGTGCATTTCCTTACTTCAAACAGAATTTACAATACAGCAAATGTCAATTATAGCTTGTATTAGCTATTTAACTAGCAAACTGTGAGCAGAGGTGAGACATTCCTGGTACAGTAATACCAGTGAGGTTGCTGTGCATTGTCTCTGAAAGTTTTTATTTTGTTTCCTTCACTAGTTCAAATTTTGATAATATTTCCATTCATCCAAATATAACATTAATGTGAACTAGCAGAGACCCACAGACATCTATCTGCAGCCAAATTAGTATCCTTATTGCAACAGTGCTTCATTAAATACAAGATTTCTAGTTATTCTTTCATCAAGTACTTCTCAAGAATCAAAACTCCTCACAATGGAATAAGCTACATAAAGCTGTCCATGTGTGAAAACAAGCTAGGACTATAAATGCAAACTTTGTCAAGAGTCTGACCTTGTGATTTTTTAATAGAATATGAAAGCCTAATTGTTTTAACCCAAGTTGAAAAGGCAGTTTACATCTGATGGGCTCAATATTATTCAAGGAATAAACACTCTATTTCCTTGAAACCTGGCTGTTATAATTTCAGCATCTATCATTAAAGAAAACCAATCTCATTCCATGACAAAGTCCTTGTTTAGGATTCAAGCTTCTTAGCAATATTATAACTGCTGTTTCCTTGAATCTAAGTTTGTACAGTGGCATGTCTATTGGAGTTGGACTATGTAGAAACTCTGGAGCGTATAGACTGTTATCATCATCTTCGTCTATGGAATCAATGTTGGTATATTTTAATTCACTTGTCAGCTTTTCTACAACACTTTCAGTTGAATTGTAACTTTTAGCACAAAGAATACCTTTCCTATAATTTATATTAAACAATTGTCACCATCATTTTGGCACACATCATCTCATGCGCCATTCTCATCCCCATCCCATGCCGTCCCTATCCCATTCCTCCTATCCCTCCCATGTCATACCCATCCCTCTCTTGCCATCCCCATGCCTTTCATCAATCTTATCCCTCCAAGAAACAAAACCTCCAGCCAGGGTAACTTTATCATTGGGCTCCCCTTACTCTTCACTGTTTATGCTCTCCAGCAAACCCTCACCCGCCATCACCACCACCAACCGTTGACAGCCACACGTGCCTGTGTGTGTGACAGGCACCGCCCACCCCTTAACCTTACCAATCGAAACAGTCTGGACAGATGAAAACTATATTATAGATTTAATGCATAAACTGACAAAGGTATAAAATTGCACCCATTGTGCACACCTTTTACACGGCAAGTAGTAAAAATGGGTTTAAGCCATCCAGAACTAAAATATTGGTATGTGGTGCCAAAAGAATTATTCTCTGGGTTATAGATTTGCTGTTTTTTATGTACAAGTCAAATAGATTCTCACCCTTTCATCTTAATTTATACTACTTTAGTCAGACTCAGCCTTCACCTGAACTGGAGTTTGGATGTGCTGACCTGGACATATGTGAATTCATAGGATTCAGGTGATCAGGTATTAGGTCTCAAACCTAATAAATCAATTTGTAGTCAAGTTATTGCAGCAATTTTAACACTTAAATTCTGAAGGAATAGTAACAGATTATACTATTTGTACTTGGTAGGTGTATACAAGTATATGAAATGCAGTTTGAAAAAATCTCCATTGTTGATTAATAATTATGTTGCGCTTGGATATCTGAATCGAGTAGTTAATCTACAAAGTTGCTGAATCATATAGAGTGCAATAATTTAGTGAATTCCTGCTGCCAAGAGTCCAGTTTAAAGGCTGTTTATTGGTCTGAGGATATAATAGCAGTGAATATTTTACAGTGTTAGTACTGTTAGTTTCCATTTGCACCATGAGGCTGCTTATTTTTTCTCTTAAATGGCAATCTGATAGCAGTTTTGCTGTTTTGCAAAAATTATGAAAAATTACTTTCTATTTGTAATTGAATAAATCAACAATGATAATCTAACGTTATATTGTAGATTCTTTGTCAAGTTAAGATCTTGCCAGTTATGGAATTAGTTTGTGAAATAATGTAACTTTAAATGAGTTTGAAAAGGAATGCTGTTAATGTATATTAATTGAGCATCTTCAGCAATTCCATTCAAAAAATTTGAAGTGTGTGTGCCAAACATTTAAGCCCACCATTTGGCTTTTTCCACGTCTGTACTGCAATCTATAGGCTGCTGAATAAAGAATTCCTTTACTCTGGGTTTTGCTGATAATGCTGAATGGAAACTCTGTTCATTTTTTTAAAAAAACCTGGGTTGGTCTGTTTTATTTTATACCTCATTTGTATCCTACATTAAAACTTTTTAAATGGGTTCCTGCAAACATGGATTAAGGGCTAACTAAATCAGATTATTTCAGAGGTCTCTGCAGTACCAAACAGTCATAAAAGTAAGATCAAACAAGAAGCATTTCTATTTTTAAAATTAGATAGGATTACTAGAATATGGCACAGAGAAAGGCCGTTTTGCCCAACCAGTTTATGTCAGCATCTGTGCTCCACTTGACCCTCCTCCCTTTCCTCATCTAAATATGTCAATGTAATCCACTTCCTTCTCCCTCATATGCTAGGCTAGTTTCCCCTTAAATGTATCTATGCTATTCATTTCAAACAAGATCCCCTCCCCAATTTGTTGTCATCTATACCACACCCCCCCCCCCCAAATTTCGTTTAAATCAAGCTGTAATTCTGAGCTCTACAGCAAATTATCTCCATGTTTGTTATGTTATGCATTCTAGAAGTCATCCTGATCAGGATAGTGTGCTGTTTTCCTCAATGGTACGAGAATTAAAACCACCTTTTTGATTTATTTTAAAGTTCTTTTTTTTTAAAAAAAACTTTCCAATTAGTTTCCAATTTGTGTTTTTCGCAAACAGTAACACATAAATGCAAGTAGTTATCGTTATTCATAATAAATGTAAGTATTAAGTTTTACAAGTTGATTCTAAATGCCAACACCCCTCAAGTCCAGCCTGAACAGGATGTAATCAGTAAATCAGAATTAATAGTGTAAACTTCATTAGACTTGATGCATATCAAGTAATGTTGCACATATTTCTTGATTTAGTGGCTTTTCATTCTGAATACAACCAAATAATATAAGGTTGGAGCTGTAACTAAAGTAATTACGGTAGTCTGTGACTCATGCATATGTAACTATCCCCTGATGAAAAGCTTAGCCTCCAGAGCTGTGTCTGAGTCACTCTGGATAGTATCCCTCAGGAGAGAATTGCTGCTTGATGAAGTCATGACAATGGGTCAAGAATGTTAAACAATGAAAGCATTTATATGAAGAGCTTGAAGAAGTAGTGTAGGGTAAAGAGGAGTGCAGTCTCCTCGATATTTAACTTGGGTGCTGTCAGCTCCTGAGCCCTAACCATGCCAAAAGGCAAAAAAGAGATCCATGCACTGCAGTCTGTTTGTTCAGTGAACTCTTCTTGTAGTCCCAGAACCTCCAGCAACTGCAAATTCTGGATTCTTGATTTAGGTAAGAGTCGGTGGCAATTTTTAGATTTTCTCAAGTTTTTACCCTTGTGTTTTTTTTAATAATTATGGACATTCTGGTACGATCTGTTTTGGACTTTTCAAAAACAAATTGAAGCAAAATTAATTATTCAAGAATATTTGTGATAAGGAACCAAGTCTTTGCTCTGTTAACACTTTAGTAACACTATTTACTAACAGTGGTTTTATTTAATTGGCTGTATCCATTGCTGAAATAGAGCTACATATTTATATTGCTGAAGAAATTCATTTCACAAAGTAACAGAAAAGAAGGTGATAACAAGTGCACAAAGTAATTTGTGTTTTATAACTTGGCAATGGAATATTTGATACTATTTGCAGTTTTGACTTTTGTACGTGGAATTTTGTACAATCTTTGTTTCTGTAACTATACAAATAAATTAGCCATACTTTGTGTATAAGATATGAAATAGAAAAATCTATGATAATGGGTCCACTTTGTTCATATTTAGCTGTTCCATTAAGTGATGATTTCAAGAAATGAGAGACCTGATTTATATATTAAACTGGCACATAAGTTACTCCCCTGTCTTAGTGTTACTATTTTGGTAAACATGGTTGAAGTTGTATATTGTGTATATTACTCCCTTATATTTAGACAACATTAATAACATTAACAGTTCATGTTACATGCCAGATTTCATGTTAATGAACACTTAAGTTGTAAAATGGTAATTACCCATTAAGACTATTTTTTTCTGTGGATTACAAGATACATCTCTGTATCTCTCTTAGTTCCATAGCTACTGACTCCAATCCTTGCCCGGCAGCAGTCTGAAATTAAGCCAGTCTGTTCTCAGCCTTGGTGTCATTTGATCCCGAGATGAGCTTCCGACCTCATTTGTGCCGTCCCTAAGACCCCCTATTTCCACCTCTGTAACATTGTCCGACTTCAGCCCTGTCTCAGCTACCTGCTACTGAAAATCTCATTCATGCCTTCCTTACTCTGAGCATTCCAATATACTCCTGGCTGGTCCCTCACATTCTACCATCTGTATACTTGAGGTCATCCAAAACTCTACTGCCTGTGTCTTAAAATGCCCCAAGTCCCATTCTCCTATCATCTTTGAGCTTGCTGACCTACTCCCAGTCAAGCAATGTCTTGATTTTAAAATTCTCAAAACTATCTTCAAATCTTCCCATTGCCTCACCCCTCCTTCTCTCTGAAATCGGCTCCAAACCCACAACCCTCTGAGATATCTATGCTCCTCTAATTCCGGGCTCTTGAGCATCTCCGATTTTAGAATTGTTCCATCATATTGGTGACCATGCCTTCAATAGTCTAAGCCCTAAGCTCTGCAGGACCCTCCCTAGACTCTCCACCTCTCTATCTTTCCTCGTTTAAGACACCCTTTAAAAGCTTGGTCAAAAAGGTAGGTTTTAGTCATCTGACATAATGGCCAGGATTTTCAGCTTGGTGTCTGGGTGCGCACCCAGCACGCCCGAATGTGAAATAGCGCGCGATGATGTTGGGCGAGCGTCCCGATGTCATCGTGCACTCGCGTGATATTTTGGTCAGCGGGCGCACGCAAAAGTCGGCAGCACGCCCGCTGACAATTAAGAGGCCTAGTAAGGCCCGTAAGCAGCTCATTAAGTAGATTTTTTCGCTGCGGGTGAATAGACCAGGCGGCCTTTGCATTTTTTGCAAAACCTCATTCATGGGCGGGATGAGGTTTCCAGCAATGAATAAAAAAATAACATTTTTTAAGCTCATTTTTAACATGTCCCTCTTCATGTGACTGAGTCACATGTGGGGACATGTTTAAATTATTTGTGAAATCTTCATTTTTAATTTTAAAAATCTTCATCTCCCTGAGGCAGTTCTGTGCCTTCTGGGAGCTTTCAGTGAGCGCACCCCCACGCATGTGCAAACTTCAGCTTTCATGATCCTCCTTCTCCCACCCTGGCAGCATTGAGTCTCTCAGCACACATTTCACGCTGGCTGGCCGTTAATTGGCCAGCTAGTGTGAAATCGCAGTGGGGGCCCGATCACGGGTAGCAGACTGTTTTGTGGGCCCGGGCCCGCCCGCCCAACGAGGGGAAAATTCCTGCCTAATATCTCCTCATGCGTGAGTATCATATTTTGTTTTACAATGCTCCTGTGAAGAACCTTCTGACATTTTATTATATTAAAGGCGCCATATAAACGTAAATTTATTAGTAGCTACTTTCCTTCAACTTTTAAACTTCAGTTCCTATCTGGAAAAATATAAACACAGAAATGCTGGAAAATACTTCACAATTCAAGCAACATCCATTGGAGAGAGAAACACTTAACATTTCAGGTCAATGACCTTTGATCAGAAATAAAACAGAAAATGTTGGAAAAACTCAGCAGGTCTGGTAGCATCTGTTGAGAGAGAAACAGAGTTAATGTTTCAAATCCAATATGACTCAAAAGTCCAATATGAGTCATATTGGATTGTAAACATTAACTGTGTTTCTCTCTTCACAGATGCTGCCAGACCTGCTGAGTTTTTCCAGCATTTTCTGTTTTTATTTAAGATTTCCAGCATCTGCAGTATTTTGCTTTTATTTTAGTGACCTTTGATCAGAATTTGTTAATTGACTAATTTGCAAGTTAGCCTGTATAGTCATACATCCACCTATACCCCAACATAAGTTGTTTCCTTGTTGAAGAAATAGGACGAGAAGATTGGGGGACCAAATTTCATAACAACAATAACAAATTGTGTTGTTTATAGTGCCTTTGACATAGTAAAATGCCACAGGAGGATTATCAAAACAAAATTTGACTTCCGAACCACATAAGGAGATAATAGGATATTTGGACGAAGCTTGGTCAGTGGTAAGTTTTAAGAAGAGTCTTGAAGGAGAGGTAGTGAGATGGAGAGGTTTAGGGACCAAGTTTTAGGACTTCAGCAGCTGAAGGCACGGCTGCCAATAATGCAGCAATTAAAAGCGAGGATGCTCAAAAGAGGCCAGAATTAGAGGCGCTCAGAGATCTCAAAGGGTTGCAGGACTGGAGGAGAATACAGAGATAGGGAGGGGTGAGGCCCAGGAGGGATTTCAAAACAAGGATGAAAAATTCAAGATTGGTGCATTGTTTAACCAGGAGCCAATGTAGGTCAGTGAGCACAGTGGTGACCGAGATTTGGTATAAGTTAGGATACAGGCAGCAGTGTCTTGAATGACCACAGGTTTACAGAGGGTAGAATGTAGGAGGCTGGTTAGGAGTGCATTGGAATAGTCAAGTCTCAATGTTAGAAAGGCAGAGACACATAAATAGCATCTGTAGAAAGCTAGCTGCCATGAAACACCAGCCTATCCTCAAGTAAAAACAGAATTACCTGGATAAAGTTTTTCCAGGTAATTCTGTTTTTGTTTTGGATTTCCAGCATCCGCAGTAGTTTTTTGTTTTTATCCTCACAAGTAGACTTGTAAGTAATCCTGATCTCAATTTCATTTACTATAGGATAACTACTGGCTCTTTCTTTTTTCTCCTGACTTTGTTCTGGATTACCTTGAAAATTGTTGCCTGTTTACCTGTTTTACTCTGAATTTTTCTCTAAGTTATCTTGTCTTTCCTTTCTTTAGTTCAGTTTTGTTGCCTGTATTGCCTCATGTTTTGCTTTCTAGTTGGATTATTGTTTAGACCCTTTGTTTTTTCTGTTTTTGGATTGATAATATCACTAATCGCATTCTATCAATAAGCAAATAATCACATTCTGCAAAACAAAACGGTAATATCTTTCCTGCCCAAGAAAATCTAGAGCCCATTTTCAAAAAGATACAGCCACCATGGTGCACTTTGTGTGTCAGGTTGTGATTTCTCAAGGATACAGGACTGGCAGAGATGAAAGTCTGATTTCCACAAATTTTAATCTACGCCACAGGAAATGGACTCCTATCTTGCCAAAACAAATTGATTCAGTAGTGGTAGTAATAATGTGGAGGATTCAATGAGTTCCACATTAACCTTTTAAGCAGCCAGGAGCAATAGTAGAGCAGGTACATGCCGTATGTGCTATTTCACAAAGCTTTGTGTGTACAGCCTTTTAGGCCAGCTAAATATTCATTATACCTGAATAGAAAAATATATTAAATTGCTGTGTTAGCAGGTATCATGGAAACAATTTGAAGAAAGTCTGTACCTTCAGAAAGTGTAAGAAACGTTCCAAAAATATTTACCCCACAGCCAGACGTAGATATGTTTACAGCAGAAGGAATCTACTTTTATTGTACTATTCTATGGAAGTTTTTTTTAATGTAAAATATGTGGGAGCATGTTTAACTGACAGTACAAATGTGACAAACAGTGATGTAGATACTTGTATGCTTGCTTTATTTTGCTGAACTTTGGACCAAAAGGAAAGAATAATCTAAACTTCATCACCAAAGTTGAAATGTATAAATATAACTAAATTGTATGGAGTTTGCAAAGCCACTTTGTTAAGTGCTTGCCAGAGGCAACTAAATACTTTTGAGGAAACCCAAAGCACTTTTGAAATTAGCTAAGACTTTTTTAGGAAAGGAAACAGTAAAGAGAGACTTTTAATATAGCTGCAACATTTAGAGACCGGCATGATGCACAACATGTTCTATCTGCCAAGCATTAGAAAGGAATTCCTGTCTTTATTACAAATAGATCGCAAAGACAACTAGAAAAAATAGACCAAAGAGAATACAGAGTCATACAGAGACACCCATTGCAAATATCTTTTTCTTCCTCCTTTCTCCCATTCTCTTCTAAAAGTCAGCCATGCTGAGGTATAATTCTGCACAAACACCCAGCCCTGTGGCAAATTGATCAAGTGGCCGTCCTTCTCATCTGAATCAGGGCTGCACTTGCCAGTAGCAGGTCCTAGGTGGCACTCAGAATGCAAATTCCTTACCCTGAAGGCATTGAGACCAATTTTAGTGCTGTTCTTATTTTGATACTGCACTGTACCACCAGGAACATCGCAGTCACACAGGGGACATTATAGTAGCCTCTAGCATCTGCCCTAAATAGGAATAGGACCCATGCTGAACTAATTTACCTAGAAATTGGTTCTCAGCCAACTGCAAATCCAATGGTAACCTCGAACCACTGTAGCAAAACTAATGTGCAGAAGAATCACGCAAAATTGATTCTCTTGTGTCATTAGGACATGACTGGTGTGCTGAGTAATCCAGTGGCACTCCAAGGGGCAGTGTACTGGTCATGGAAATGATGAAATTTGGCTGGTGGGAACTCCATCGATAGACCAACACTGAACCAACTAGGGACAAAGCTATCTTAGATCTAGTATTGTGTAATGAAGCAGGGTTAATTAGTAATGTCATAGTAAAAGGTCCACTTGGAAATAGTGATTATAATACCATTGAATTCTATGTTAAGTTTGAAAGTGACATTCCAATGGCAAACAAAAATCTTAAATTTAAACAAAGTCAATTACATGGGTATGAGGGGAGAGCTGTCTAAGGTTAATTGGGTAAATAGACTAAAAGATATGGAGGTAAATGAACAATGGGAAATATTTAAAGAAACAACTCAAAATGTTCAACAAAAATACATTCTATTGAAGGGCAAAAACTTAGCAAGAAGGACCCATCCGTGGTGCACTCAAGAAGTTAAGGACAATATTATATTAAAAAAAGTGGCTTGCAATGTAGCAGAAAACGGTAGCAGGTCTGAGGATTGAGAGTGTTTTAGAAACCAGCAAAGGGCCACCAGAAAGTTGATAAAAACAGAAAAAATTGAATATGAGAGTAAACTAACCAGAAATATAAGAATAGATTGTAAGAGCTTTTATAAGTATATGAAAAGGAAGAGAGTAGTTAAAGAAAACATTGGTCCCTTAGAAGCAGAGACAGGAGAAATTATGGGGAATGAGGAAATAGCGGAGGCACTGAGCAAATATTTGATGTCTGTCTTCACAGTAGAAGACACAAGTTCCGTACCAGAAATAGATGGTAACCTAGGGACTGAAAAGAGTAAGGAAATTAATATCGCCAAAGAAAAATTATTTGAGAAACTTAAGGGACTAAAATTCGATAAATCCCCAAGACCTGATGGCCTAAACCCCAGGGTTCTAAAATAGATAGCTGCTGAGATAGTGGATGTGCTAGCTATGAATTTCCAAAATTCAGGAACGGTTCCATTAGATTTGAAATTAGCAAATGTTGCACCACTTTTCAAGAAAGGAGCGAGAGAGAAAACAGTGAACCACGGGCCAGTTAGCCTAACATCAGTTGTTTGGAAAATGCTGGAATCTATTATTATGGAAGTCTTAATGCACTTAGAAAAGCATAGTATAATTAGAACAAATCAGCATGGTTTTACAGAATCACAGAATTGTTATGGTGTAGAAGGAGGCCATTCAGCCCATCGTGTCTGCAGCGGCTGTCTGAGCATTTTAACTTAGTGCCAATATCCTGCCTTTTCCCTGTAACCCTGCACATTGTTTCTATTTAGATAATCATTCAATGCTCTCTTGAATCTTCAATTGAACCTGCCTCCACCACACTTCCAGGCAGCGCGTGCCGAACCCTAACTACTCGCTGTGTGAAAAAGTATTTTCTCACCTTGCATTTGCTTCTTTTGCAAAAACCTTTAAAACTGTGTCCTCTGGTTTTTGATCCGTTTATGAGCAGGAACAGTTTCTCCCTATCTATTCTGTCCAGGCCCCTCGTAATTTTGAAAACTTCTATCAAGTCTCTTCTCAGCCTTCTACTCTCCAAGGAAAACAGTCCCAACCTCTCCAATCTTTCCTCATAACTGAAGTGTCTCGTCCCTGTAACCATTCTCGCAGTAACCATTCTCGCAAACCTCTTCTGCACTCTCTCCAATGCGTTCACATCCTTCCTATAGTGTGGCGCCCAGAACTGCACACAATACTCCAGCGGAGGTCTAGCCAGTGTCTTATATAACTTCATCATAACCTCCCTGCTCTTGTACTCTATGCCCCTATTAATAAAGCCTAGAATACTGTATGCCTTAGAAACAGTCCTGCATTCCTTAATGACTTATGTACATATACACCCAGGTCTCTCTGCTACTGCACGCCTTTTAGAATAGTACCCTTTATTTTATACTGTCTCTCCATATCCCTTGTACCAAAATGTATCACCTCACACATCTCCGCATTGAACTTCATCTGCCACCTATCTGCCCACTCCACCGAAGTGTCAATGTACTTTTGAAGTTCTGCACTGTCCTCACAGTTCACAATTGTCCCAAGTTTTGCGTCGTCTGCAAACTTTGAAATTGTCCCCTGCACACCAAGATCTAGATCATTTATATATATCAGGAAAAGCAAGGGTCCCAATACCGACCCCTGGGGAACTCCACTACAAACCTTCTTCCAGACCAAAAAATACCCATTAACCATTACTCTCTGTTTCCTATCCCTGTCACTTTTGTATCCACGTTGCTACTGCTGCTAAAGGGAAACCCTGTTTGACAAATTTATTGGAGTATTTTGAGGATGTGTGGCTGGAGAGACGGTGCAGGAGGATGGGCTTCAGATTTCTGGGGCCTTTGGACCAGTTCTGGGGAAGGTGAAATCTGTACAAGACGGACGGTCTACACCTGAATAGGACTGGGACGAATGTCCTTGCAGGGAGATTTTCTAATATTGTAAGGGTCGGGGGGGGATGGGGAAGTTGGCGGGGAGGTATTAAACTAGATTGGCAGGGGTTGGGAACTTGAGGGCAGATTCAGATAAGGCAAACTCAGAGCCTGGAGCAAGAGACAGAAAATTAGCAAGTGATTCTGAAAGACAGAATAAACAAAGATTAAAAGGTTTACAGCACAGGAATTTGGCAAAGTTAAAAGGTATTTATTTAAATGCAAGGAATATAGCAAACAAAGCCGGTGAGCTGAGGGCACAGATAGACACATGACAGCATGATATCATTGCTGTAACAGAAATTTGGCTTAAAGAGGGGCATAAATGACAGCTCAACATCCCTGGTTATAGGGTTTTCATGCAGGAGAGTGAGGGGGCTAAACAAAGTGGGGATGTAGCATTATTGGTTAAAGAATCAATTACAGCTGTGAAGAGGGATGATATATAGTAAAAGAATCATCAAATGAGGCTATATGGGCTGAGCTGAGAAATAAAAAGCATCAGCCACATTGCTAGGAATGTACTATAGACACCCAAATAGTGAGAGGGAAATGGAAGAGCAAACATGTGGGCAAATTTCTGAGTGCAGAAACAATAGGGCAATAATAGTTGGGAACTTAACTACCCTAATATAAACTGGGATACGAACAGTGTGAAGGATACAGAGGGCACAAAATTCTTGAACTGTATTCAAGAGAACTTTATGAGCCATCACATAACAAGCCCAAGGAGAGGGGGTGCAATTCTAGATTTAGTCTTGGGAAATGAAGCGGGTAAGTGGATGAAGTAGCAGTGGGGGACCATTTTAGAGATGGTGACCATAATACGGTTAGATTTAGCATAATTATGGAAAAGGATAAAGATAGAACAGGGGTATAAGTTCTAAATTGGGGAAAGACAGATTTTACAAAGCTGAGGGGTGATCTGGCGAAAGTGGACTGGTTACAGCTACTGCAAGGGAAATCGATGACAGACCAGGGATGCATTCAAAAGCGAGATTCCATGGGCACAGTGTAGACATGTCCCCACAAAGAGAAAGGGTGGTACTGCCAAATCTAGAGCCCCCTGGCTATCTGGAAGCATACAAGGTAAGACAAAGCAGAAAAGAAAGCAGTAGACAGTCACGAAACACTTAATATTGTAGAAAGCCTGGAGGAGAATAGAAAGTACAGGGGTAAAGTAAAAAAGATTATTAGGAAAGCAAAGAGAGGATATGAAAAATTATTGGCAGGTAAAATCGAAGAAAGCCCAAAGGTGTTTTACCATTACATTAGGAGCAAGAGAATAATTAAGGAAAAGGTAAGGCCTATCAGAGATATACGTGGTAACTTGTGGGCTGTTGCTGAAGATGTGGGCAGGATTCTTAATGAGTACTTTGTCTCTGTCTTCACTAAGGAGAAGAATGATGCAGATACTCTAGTTAAAGAGGAGGAGTTTAAAATATTAGATACAATAAGCATAGTGAGAAAGGATGTACTGAAGAGACTGACATCCTTGAAGATGGATAAACCACCAGGGCCGGATGGATTAGCAGCTGTATCCCAGGCTGTTAAAAGAAGCCAGGGAGGAAATAGCAGACGCTCTGAGGATCAATTTCCAATCCTCACTAGATACAGGCGTGATACCAGAAGATTGAAGGTCTGGGAGCATTGTACCATTATCTAAAAAGGGTGCGAGGGATAGGCCAAATAGTTATATGCTGGTCGGTCTGACTTTGGTGTTGGGCAAATTATTAGAATCAATTCTGAGAGACAGAATAAACTGTCACTTAGAAAGGAATGGATTAATCAGGGATAGTCAACATGGTTTTGTTCCGGAAAGCCATGTCTTACTAATTTAATTGAATTTTTTGAGGAATTAACAAGGAGGATTGATGAGGGTAGCGTAGTGGATGTTGTCTACATGGATTTTAGTAAGGCATTTGATAAGGCCTCATATGGCAGACTGGTCAGAAAAGTCAAATCCCATGGGATAGTGAATGTGGCAAGTTGGACCCAAAATTGGGACAGCGACAGGAAACAAAGGGTAATGATTGATGGATGTTTTTGCGGATGGGAAACGGTTTCCAGTGGCATTCCACAGGGCTCAGTGTTGGGTACCTTGCTGTTTGTTGGATATATTAATGATTTGGACTTAAATGTGGCTGGCATGATTGGGAAATTTGCAGATGACACAACGACAGTTGATAGTGAAAAGGATAGCTGTTGATTCCAGAATAATATCAATGGTTTGGTTGAGTGGGTGGAAAAGTGGCAAATGGAATTCAATCCAGAGAAGTGTGAGGTTTGGGGATGGAAAAAAAGCGAGGGAATACACAATAAATGGGAGGTTATTGGGATGGGTAGAGGAAGTGAGAGATCTTGAAGTGCATGTCCACGGGTCCCTGAAGGTGGCAGAGCAGATGGATAACGAACATATGAGTTAAGAGCAGGAGTAGGCCATTCGGCCCCTCGAGCCTGCTCCACAAAGTGGTAAAGGGGTAAGGTGGTAAAGAAAGCATATGGAATGCTTTCCTTTATTGGATGAGGTATAGAATACAAAAATAGAGATCTAATGATGGAACTGTATAAAACGTTGGTTAGGCCACAGCTGGAATTTTGTGTACAGTTCTGGTCACCACATTACAGGAATTGCTCTAGAGAGAGTACAGAGGAGATTTACAAGAATGTTGCCAGGGCGTGAAAATTGCAGCTGTAAGGAAAGACTGGATAGATTGGGGCTGTTTTCCTTGGAACTGAGGAGGCTGAGGGGGTAACCTGATTGAGGTGTAAAGATTATGAGTGGTCTAGATAGAGCAGGCAGGGATGCCCCGTTTTCCCCAGCGGAGAGGTCAATTACCGGGTGCACAGATTTAAGGTGATTGTTAGAAGGATTAGAGGGGACATGAGGAAAAACTTCTTCACCCAGAGGGTGGTGGGTGATTGGAATTCACTGCCTGGTTTGGTGGTGGAGGCAGAAACCCTCAACTCATTTAAAAGGCACCTGGATCTGCACCTAAAGTGCTGTAACCTGCAAGGCTACGGACCGGGTGCTGGAAGGTGGGATTAGAATGGGCAGCTAGTTTGTTTTCTTTCTTCTTTTTCGACCGGTGTCGACATGATGGGCTGGATGGCCTCTTTCTATGCCATAACTTTTCTATGGTTCTGTGTAACTAGTAGGGTAAATAAAGTGGAGCCAGTAGATATAGCATACCTGGATTTCCAAAGTCATTCGATAAGGTGCTGCACAAACAGTTAATAGGCAAGAAAAGGATTTTTGGAGTTGGGAATAGTATATTATCATGGATAGAGGATTGGTTAACGATTAGAAAATGGAGGGTGGGCATAAACGGGGCTTTTTCAAGTTGGCAGGCAGTGAATAGTGGGGTGCCGCAAGGATCAGTGTTGGAGCCTCAACTATTTACAGTCTATATTGGCGACTTAATTAAAGAGACGGAGCAATGTATCAGTTTGCCGATGATACTAGGTGGAAAGGTAAGCCATGAGGAAGACACAGAGAGATTGCAAAGAAATATAGGCAGGTTAAGTGAGTGGGCAACAAGATGGTAGATGAAGTATAGTATAGGGAAGTGTGAAGTTATTTACTTTGGTCATAAGAATAAAAAAGCTGAATAATTTTTTAAAAGGTTGTAAGTGTTGATGTTCAAAGAGGGTGTGCTCATACAAGGAACACTGAGAGTTAGCCTACAAGTGCAGCAAGCATTTAGGAAGGCAAATGGCATGTTGACCTTTATTGCAAGGGGATTGGAGTACAAGGATAAAACAGTCTTGCTACAGTTGTGCTGGGTTTTAGTGAAACCACATCTAGAGTACTGTGTGCAGTTTCAGTCTCCACATTTAAGAAAGGATATACTTGCATGAGAGGCAGTACAGCGAAGGTTCTCTAAATTGATCTCTGGGGTGAGGCGGTTGCCCTATGATGGAAGGCTAAGTAAACTGGGCGTATGTTCTCTGGAGTCTCAAGGAATTAAGAGATATGGGGAGCAAGCGGGAAAATGGAGTTGAAGCCCACTTAAGAGAGAGATGAGGGGAATTTTTTTCTCTTAGAGGGTCTTGAGTCTTTGGAACTCCCTTCCTCAAAAAGCAGTGGAAGCAGAGTTTTTGAATATTTTTAAGGCAGAGGTAGATAGATTCTTGATAAACTTTCACCGCCTTGTTTATCAAGGGTAGGTGGAAGGTTACAGTCAGATTAGCCATGATGTTTTGAATGGCAGAGCAGGCTCAATGGGTTGTGTGGTCTACTCCTATTGTGTGATTGTGAGTTGAGGGAGGGAGGGCAGGGGGTGGGGAGTGCAAGCACAAAATGAGTATTGTTCATTAACAGTTTTCTGACATCTCTCAGCTTCACATTCAGATTAGTGCCTGGATGGATTCTTAAGAGAGTGTCAAGTGAGGTGAGGAAGTAAGCTTTCGGCTTATCCAAGGCAGTTTCAAGCCTGGAGAATGGGTAGGTGGAAGTTGTGAGAAGGATTTGGGGTTGAAAGTAGTTGGGAAGAGATAAGTAAAAGATGGCATGACTGGGTATAAGAAAGGGGAGGAGATAAGAGAGAAGGAACTATCGGGAGGAAGATATTAAATACAGGAAGATAGAAAGAATAAACAAAAACAGAATTACCTGGAAAAACTCAGCAGGTCTGGCAGCATCGGCGGAGAAGAAAAGAGTCGACGTTTCGAGTCCTCATGAAAGAATAAACTTAGGTATGGAGCAGCAGCCAAAATGTGCACATGATTGAATCCACAGGGAAGAAGGTTGGATAGGAATGGCAATAGTTGAAGTTGAATAGATTAGGGCAGACATGTCCTAGTTATAAATAGTGGTTATGGAGAAGATATTATGAGAGAGTTCCAAGTTCAAGTCTGAGGTCATGGCAGGATAAAGCTGACTTGATGACAGGGTGGAGTCAGCTCGGAGCACCAACAAATAATTGGGAGAGTGTGAATCCAAGAGCTATTTGTAGGCCAGAGTATTAGTGGGGACATAAGTTTGTCCTGTGCAAAGTCCTGTGCCAATTTGGTGCTGGACTCCTCTACACACCTTGGCAGTGACAATAGGCCTTCTGGCAGGTCTGCCAATACCACCGAGCATTTTGTTATGCGTGTTCATCTGTCTTTTCCTTCATACCTCCCGACTGATGCATCCTCATCTGAGTCGTCAGCAGTAGAATTCATCTGCAGCCTAGCTCTCCAGGCAGCTAGCATCCACCCGATCCATAAGGTTCAGTTATCATTCTGGTAAATCTACGCTGTATTCTCCCCAAGCCCAATGTATCCTTCTTAAGGTGCGGTTCCCAGAATTACTCTCAATTTTCCAGGTGTGGTCTAACCAGGACTTTGTCTAGCTGAAGCACACATCTACCCACTTGTATTTTAGTCATCTAGATTTCAAACGGCCAGCATTCCATTAGCCTTTTTGATTATTTTCTGTATTTGTTCATGGCATTATAATCTATTACCTTGGACCCCTAAAGTCTGTTTGGACCTTTACTGTTTCTATATTTCTACCATTTAGTTAGTTCTATCCTGTTCTGTCCTTTTAGGGCCAAAGTCCTCCAAAAGTGCTTCACCATTGCCGACATTGAAATCCATTTGACATAACTTTGTCCATACACTTAATCTCCTTGTAATTTTATGCTTCCATCAACATCATTTGCAATGCTGCCTAACTTTCTGTCATCACATTTGGATTTATGGTTTTCTATTCCATTACCTAAGTTGTTAATAAATATGGTGAATAGTTGACGGCCCAACACAGATCCTTTCTGTACATCATTAGTCACCTGCCAATTAGAATACCTGCCCAATTTCCCTACTCTCTACCACTCAGCTAATTTCTTAACCAGATCAATAAATTGCCTTCAATTCCATGAGATTCAACTGAAGCTATAATTCTCTTATGAGGGTCTTTATCAAATACCTTCTGAAAGTTCTGTTCTGAAAAACTGAAAGTTATAAATAACATCCATAGACATTTCCCTATCCACTACTTTAGTCACTTTATTTAGTCTGGACTTTTGGAAAGGTGTGAAGGCCTTAGACAGAATTCTGTAAAGATTTACAAGAATGGTTCCAGAGACAAGGGATTAAGTTACAAGGATAGATTGGAGATGCTGGGGTGTTCTCCTTAAAGAAGGTTAAGAGATTTGATAGAGGTGTTCAAAATTATGAGGGGTCTAGGCAGAGCAGATAAAAGAGAAATGTTCCCATTGGCAGAAGGGTTCAAAATTAGAGGACACAAATTTGAAGTGTATGGCAAAAGAATCAAAGACAACATGATGAAAAGCATGTTCATGCAGCAGATGGTTACAATCTGGAATGCACTATCTGAAAGGGTGATGGAGGCAGATTCTTAGATAAAAAAGCATATTACCTAAATGGTGAGAGATTGCAGAGCTCTGAGATTCAAAGGGATCTGATGGCCGAGTGCATGAATCACAAAAGACTAGTGCAGATACAGCAAGTAATTAGGAAAGCTAATAAAATGTTATTGTTTAATGTGAGGGGAATTGAATATAAAAGTAGGGAGGTTATGCTTCAGTTATACAGGACACTGCTGAGACCACATCTGGAGTACTGTGTACAGTATTGGTCTCCTTTTTTAAGGAAGGATGTAAATGCATTAGAAGCAGTTTAGAGAAGATTTACTAGACTAATACCGGAATGGGCAGGCTGTCTTAAGAGGAAATGTTGGACAGGCTTGGCTTATATCCACTGGAGTTTAGAAGAGTAAGAGGCGACTTGGTTGAAACCTTTAAGATTCTGAGGGATCTTGACAGGGCAGATGTGGAGAGGATGTTTCCTCTTGTGGGCAAATCTAGAATTAGGGATCACTGTTTAAAAATATGCCCATATAAGACAGAGATGAGGAGAAATTTTTTCTCAGAGAGTCATGAGTCTTTGGAACTCCCTTCCTCAAAAGGCAGTGGAAGCAGAGTCTTTGGGTTGAATTTTCCATTCGTCAGGTGGGCAGAGCTCACCCAATCGCGGGCAGGCGTGGACCCAATTGCCGCCGGCGATCAGGGCCGCACCGCCATTTTGCGCGGGCGGGCCAATTAAGGCCCGCCCAGCGTGACGTCCGCAGGGAAGAGCTATGCACTCCCTGTGCGGGCGAAGGGGATTCCCTAAAATTGAGAGTGCGCTCTTTCGCGCATGCGCACAATAACGTGCACTCATCTCCCTGAGGCTAAGTGCAGCCTCAGGGATATCGCTTCTACTTTCAACAATATTAAAAATAGAAAAAAAAAATTCCTTACATGTCCGCTCATGTGACAATGTCACATGAGTTGGGGCATGTTCATAATTTCCACAACAACTTTATTAAAATTTTTAAAGCCCTACATAAAACCTCATCCTGCCGGTGGATGACATTTCATGTTTTTTCTACTTGCCGCCGGGGCTCCTGGCCTGCCCACCAACCTTAAGGTTGGACGGGCAGGTCCTTTAATTGCTTAATTGATCCTGTCAATGGCCTCAATTGGTCATTGACAGGTCGGCGGGCGCGCAGCTGATTTTGCTGCGCCCCTGACTTCCTGAAAACTTAAATAGGGCGGGGTGACGTCGGGAGTTCCGCCCGACATCATCCCGCATCATTTTACGCGTCGATGAGCGGGCCCTGCCCCTACTTCGCCAACGGTAAAATCTTGCCCTTTGAATATTTTTAAGGCAGAGGTATAGATTCTTGATAAACAAGGCGGTGAAAGTTTATCAGGGGTAGGCGGGAGGTTACAGTCAGATCAGCCATGATATTATTGAATGGCAGAGCAGGCTCGAGGGGCTGAATGGCCTACTCCAGCTTCTAATTCGTATGCTCGTATGGCCTTCAATAGGGAATTGGTAAGCACCTGAAGGAATACATTTACAGGGGAATGGAACCCCTCTTTTCCACATCACTCCTTCAGCCACGTGCTCACCTCCCTAATCTCCTTATCCCTACGGCAATTTGCATGTGGCTCAGGTAATAGTCTTGTGATTAGGTTCTGTTGCTTAATTTAGCTCCTAGTTCCTGGTGCTGTCTAAAATGGACCCACCTGCCTACTCTTCCCAATTTTGTTGGTCTGAACATGGATCACACCTACTGGATCCTCCCCCTCCCTCTCCAATATCCTTTAGAGAGATACCCCTCATTCTGGCACCAAGTGGCAAGATACCATGCGAGACTCTCCATTCCGTTTACAATCAGGCTACTTACCCTGACTGAATTCTCTCTAGAATGGACAAAATACATGGAGGCTGTGTTCTAAAAGCCCCTTGCTTACGTAGGTGCAGAGAAGCTGGTTAATACACACGGAAGAAAGGGATAGAGGATATGTTGATAGAGTGAGGTGAAGTAAATAGAGTGGGACAAGGATTGTGTGGAACATAAACAACAACCAATGGCTGAATTACCTGTTTCTATGTTGTAAATCCTATGTAATATATTTAGTTATTCTTTTGGGTCTGACATCCTTCCCATGGATTGCACAGAGGCCTTTGAGGCAGCTATATTTGAAAAAGACAATATGTTTGAATAGGCCTATTAATTTAACTTTTGTTGTAATATGTTGCTAGAAAGGATCATCAGTGATTACCTCATGTCCACTTTGAAAGCCATAGATTTATTGGAGAACTTCAGCATGGTTTCTGGAAAAGGTGATATTTCACCCATTTGGTGTAATTTTATGAGGAGATCACAAAGTTGGTGGATGTTGGAAGCCTGGTCAACACCGCATCTTACAGACTTTCAAAAAAATGCCTCACGAAGACTACATAGCAAGGTTGAGTCTTGTGGATTGTTGCCAGATTTTGACTGGATAAGGAACTGATCACATTCCCATGGTCAGAAATTAGTTATTAATTTCTTAATTCAATTCACTCCAAGTGATCTCAAGAAATGGCTGAAAGCACTGGATAATGCAATGACTAAGGCCCTGCCAATATTTCGAAAATAGCACTGAAGACTTGTGCTTGGAACTTGCCTCGCCAAGCTGTTCTAGTAAAGCTACAATGCTGGCATCTACCCAGCAATGTGGAAAATTGTCCAGATATGTCCTGTACACAAAAAGCAGGACAAATCCACCCCGGCCAATTACCATCCCATCAGTCTACTCTCGATCATCAGTAAAGTGATGGAAGGGGTCATCAACAGTGCTATGATGCAGCCACCTGCTTAGCAATAACCTGCTCACTGATGCTCAGTTTGGGTTCTGCTAGGGCCACTCAGCTCCTGACCTCATTGCAGCCTTGGTTCAAACATGGACAAATAAGCTGAACTCCTGAGGTGAGGGGAGAGTGACTGCCCTTTACATCAAGGCAGCATTTGACCGAGTGTGGCATCAAGGAGCCCTTGCAAAATTGGGGTCAATGGGAATCCGAGGGAAAACTCTCCATTGGTTGGAGTCATACCTAACACAAAGGAAGATGGTGGTGGTTGTTGGAATTCAATTATCTCAGGTCCAGGGCATCACTGCAGGAGTTCCTCAGGGTAGTGTCCTAGGCCTAACCATTTCAGCTGCTTCATCAATGACCTTCCTTCCATTATAAGGTCAGAAGTGGGGATGTTCGCTGATGATTACACAATGTTCACCATCCTTGATTCCTCAGATATTAAGCAGCCCATATCCAAATGCAGCAATGTCCAGGCTTGGGCCAGCAAGCAGCAAGTAACATTTGTGCCACAGAAGAGCCAGGCAATGGCCATCTCCAACAAGAGAGAATCTAACCATCGCCCCTTGATATTCAATGGCATTACCATCACTGAATTTCCCACTATCAACATCCTGGGGGTTACCATTGACCAGAAACTGAACTGGACTAGCCATATAAATACTGTGGCTACAAGAGCAGGTCAGAGGCTAGGAATCGTGCAATGAGTAACTTGCCTCCTGACTCCCCAAAGCCTGTCCACCATCTACAAGGCACAAGTCAGGAGTGTGATGAAATAGTCTCCATTTGCCTGGGCGAGTTAAGCCCCAACAACATTCAAGAAGCTTGATACCATCCAGAACAAAGCAACCCACTTGATTGACACCCCATCCATAAATATTCACTTCCTCCACCACTGCCCACAGTTGCAGCAGTGTGTACCATCTACAAGATGCACTGCAGGAACTCGCCAAGCCTCCTTAGGCAGCACCTTCCAATCTCACGACCACTACCATCTAGAAGGACAAGGGTAGCAGACACTTGGAAACACCACCACCTGGAAGTTTCCCTCCAAGCCACTCACTGCCTTGACTTGGAAATATATATCGCCTTTTCTGTCAAAATCCTGGAACCCCTTCCCCCCCCTAACAGCACTATGGGTATACATACACTACATGGACTGCAGCAGTTCACGAAGGCAGCTCACCACAACCTTCTTAAGGGCAACTAGGAATGGGCAATAAATGCTGCCATTGCCAGCAATGCCCACATCCCATGAAGGAATAAAAAAAAGTAATAGTAGATATTCTGTTAGGACAGGTGACTAATGGAGTCCCACTTGAATTGGGGTTGTTGTTCTTCACCATCTTTATCAGCAATCTGGATGCAGGCATCACAGGAATTATCAACATGTTTGCAAAGGACATGAGGATATGTGCGATTGTAAGGATCTTAGATGAAAAACGTAAACCGCTGGTGGATCTAGGTGTAATGGAAGGATGGACCCATTTCTGGCAGAGTTTTTTTAATGTTTTGATATAGCATTATGTGCTTGGGTAGGGGCAGTTCCGCGCAAGGTCATGAAATCAAGGCTACTAAGTGGGTGAATTATTTTGATTGAAAGTACCTCACTGCAATAAACTCATCCTTTTTGTCAACCACTACTGACCCCTTACAGCTATATGCCAGGAGTCATTGAAGGTCCGTGACCAGTGCTGTGAAGGTATTATTGAAAGAAAATAGAGTATTTGAACGTATTGCAATACAGGAAATGCTGTATTTTAATTGTATATGACCTTAACCAGGCTACTTTCAGAGTCCAACATGGAGTTTTGGCCCCTACCATATAGAAATCTTAGAAAATATTCAAAGAGCTTTCAAAGAATTGTAGCTTTATACTTTGGAAAAATATGGGACAAAACAACTGGCGTTGGGCTGGTGCTGTGCAGAGCGTACACCATGCCAGGATGGGACCTGTCTGTTAGATGAGCTGGTCTTATCCTGTCCTCTTTCATACATTCATACAGTTGTATAATGGCCAGGCTCCAAAAACATGTTTTCTACTCATTACTTTATATTCTTCATAGAAACATCATTCAGTGATTGGGGTAGAGGGGATTCTGCCTGACGTAATAGAAGCAGAGTGATTATGTTGCAGCTTTTGTGCGTTATTTTGGGTGTATTATTTCTGCTAATACCACAAATTAAATATTTCATTGTAATATTTTGTACAGAAGCAGATTTGGTTTGACTTGACTAATCAATCACAGGAAAGACTCGTAGTATTTCTTTCTGAGGCTTTCTTTTATTATATCTTTGTGAAGTTTTACAGATTTGATATTTGGCTTTCATGGTGACTGAGTTACCTAAACAGTGCCAAGAACAAAGTAAAGCAAGATTGGAGCAATTGGTCACACAACAGCCTAGCTCCATGACATTGATTTACCACCTGCTGTTAGGCTCCACTAACCAACTTGAACAGGCTTTCAGTGTACCTCTTCAGTTTGATTAATTCCAGAAGTTTCAGTTGCCTGAATAGATTCTTAACAGCTTAAATCTGTTCCCTTCCATGGTGTTGTTATCACCACCTCCTCCAACTGTCATCACTGAAACCGTTCTTCAAAATGATTCCAATTCACCAAGATAGCTCTGACTCGAGTGTGTTGGGAAACTTTCTAGAGTACATAAATTTTCCCTCTTATTTCCTCGGCTTCTCTCTCTCTCTCTCTCTCTGTCAAAGGCACTGGGCTTTGATTCTGCATGCATTGATTATTTTCCTGTACTTTGCCCGTGTCTAGGCAAAAGATTTTTCCTACATTCTTCCCTACTCATTCATTTGTAATTATTGTTCCATTTTTCCAAATGGCCATTCCTATTTTTATACATTTAGCAAAAGTATACTACTTCCATATTTCCATTAAAATTCAGTCCAGTTGCAAAATAGTGACCAAAGAACTGCAATAAAATATGAGACTGGAGTGGGTAGTAAGTGTTTGAATAGCCACACCTCCTCCTGCAAATTCAGCAGAGTATCAGGCAGTTAGAACTGCTGGGCAGTATGAGCTATGTGTGTTCCAAGGCCAAAGATAAACATTTGGAGATAGTTCCTTCAGACCAAAGTGACAGTGCTCCAAAACTCACAAGCGAAGTTTTGCTCCAGCCTATATAGGACAATTAAGTTGACAGGAGCAGAATTTCACTTCATTCTAAAAGAAAATCTTCATTTTCTCTCATTTGAAATAAACTGTATCCATGGAAACCTTGTAATCTATTTTGCAAATTAAGTGCTATAAAACCTAAAAAGGCTCCTAGCCTGATTCTTAAATCCAAGTCCACCTGTAAAGAAATTGAACCTCCTGATACGAAAACCAAAAGTGCCTAGCTTCGTGTCCTGCTGTACGTTCATCTCTTCAATCCTGCAATAATCCTAATACCCAATTTCAGATATTTAAACTGATCTAAACTATAATTCAAGAGTGGAGAAGATTCCTATCTTTACTGGGCCCGCTGCAACTGTTCTTCTACAATGAGCCAGACATGTGAACAATGAACTATTTTCTGTTTACAACTTGTAAAAGTACACTATTCTCTCTAAATATATTTTTTTTCTTGAGCGTGTGTGTGAGTGCGCTGAATGATTGGTGTAGCATTTAGGCTTTCGGGGTTAATGTGCAAATAATTAACCCTCTTTATTTAAACCTATGAAAGCTTGCTGCTTTTATTTAAATTGACAACACACTCTAGGGGCTGAGAAACACACACATCTTCACTTTGAAAAACCACACGATTATGGGCAGTAAGGGAAAGGGTGCAACGGTTTCAGTTCACTCCCGATCCTGTCCATAACACTTTGTACAACTGAAGCATCGCTTACAAATTCCATCCCCCTTTGAGGTAAAAGCTTGCATTTCGTTAAGCTATTTTTGTATCTGAGGATTTAATCACACTTGAGCCTGAAAATATGGCAAACATTCCCATGATACTTTGTAATAAAAGCATAATAATTTCACTTATTGAATCATCAAAAATCAGCAGATTATCAGAAGTTTTTTTTTACAGTACCTTGCCTACGTCATCATCCCCCAACTCACTATGAATATCAGTGAGAGAGACCCCCTCGTTTGTGTACAAGCGGGTATAATTTTGATGACGATACTCGAAGGACATGATCGACCTTCTGTGAAATGGATGTTTTGTTTAAAATTGAATGCCGCTGATGATGACACAACTAGATTGGATAAACTAATTATCTGATGGGGAATTGAATTGACACAACAGTTGAAATTAGAATATGGCTGAAGCATCTTGGATTAATAACTATATCTGTTAGTGTGTTAACTTTGCACCTTACCAGGGAGGCTTAAAGTTTAAATAAAAATATTCCAGACTTACAGCAAAAGAAAAACAATAAACAATACGAAAATGTTAATTGAAATTATTTGCAGTGATCCTCTCATTTTAATACAGACTATTTTGTTTTTCTTTTAGTATGATGTTGGGTGCAGGTTTAATTCTGCAAGTGCCTACACATCTAAAAGCAGATTTTAACCCAACTCATCCAGCATTTACCGAGCAAGCAGGGATGGGGGGTGTGCTGTGGGGTGTGTTCGTCATGCATTTATGACATTTTCCCGCTCCTTGTAATTCTAACTACTGATATTCCGGCAGTATGTTGGCTGCCTGCTGATGGCCTCATTAAAACGGGGAAGTCATATCCCGATGATATCATCAGCGCCATGACAAAATTTTAACTCCCAGGACAGGAAGACCTGTGAGTGGCAAAAGCTGATAGCCATCAGCGTCCAGCCAAAAGAAGTCTGTGTAACTTGTTTTCTTTTTTGAATTTTCTTAAGGTTCCTTGGGGCCCAAGAGGAGCCAGGGTTGCTTGATAAATCAGATGTTTGAGATGCTATTCTACATTTCTATAGTATTGGTGTACAATAGTCAACAGAATTATTTTGAATGAAAGTTGCTCACTGCAATAGCTTTTTCTTTTTGGCAACCACCACTGACCCTTTTATAGCTTATTTTTAATTACTAAAATTGGACAACATGTTTAAACAGTTGACTAGATGGTTGTGCTTTTCTGTTCAGGACATCTATCAATTACCTTCTAGTCCCTTATGACCATTTCCTACTTACAGAAAATTTCAAATGTATACCAACCAAAATAAGTGCAGACTTGGGGAGGGCAAGAAGGGAGAGTTGTCAACTTCTGTACAAGAGTGATTGAAGAACTGCATGGAAAAGGTCAATACTCCCAAGATTTATGGGGTGGTCAGTCTGGTCTGCCCAGAACGAAAGGGGTCACATGTCTGTCTGAGTGATAAATATTCTGTGGTATCTGGTGCAGTATTCCACTGCGACATTTTCACAGGCAAAAATGTTTCACAGCTGTATTTCTGTTGGTTTTATCATGACTTTTACAAATTCTTTCTCCAATATCTTCAAAGTAAATCCTTTGTTTCCCCACATTTATATTTATACACATAATTTGATTAAATGGAAAAACTCTAATAATGCATTTGTTTTGTCACAATAGAAAGAATTTTGATAAATGTAGTGAAAGTTTTATTTTTTTCTGTAGGTTTGCAAACTTATGATATAATATTACAGTGTCAAGGCCACTGGCTTTTGTTTTTCACAGGAAAACAGATGGAATTGTGAATGCAGTCCTCAGACACTATTAAAAATCATGGAATCTCATGTAATACAGACAAAATCTGATTCACTTTGTCACCATAAACTAGAGGCCCCAATCATAGTACTGTATACTAATTGCATAGAGCAGCAACTTAGATCTAGCTAGTACTTCAAAAATGCTAGTTTACTTCATCTCTGCCATTTCTTAAGGTAAAAAGGTCTTGAAGGTTGGGCTTTGTTGTTCCAAGCAAATTTTATTTCGAATTGTAGTTTAAAGGGTCCATCGGACTTCCAGTCTGTAGCCATGGTTACCTGAGGTTACCTAGATTCATTAGTCTTAGACAAAAGCGAAATACTGCAGATGCTGGAAATCTGAAATAAAAACAGAAAATGCTGGAAATACTCATCAGGTGTGGCAGCATCTGCGGAGGGAGAAACAGAGTTAATGCTTCAGATCGTGACTTTTCATCAGAATCAGATGCTGAGTATTTCTAGTATTTTCAGTTTTTCTTTCATTAGCCTTAGTATTGGTTTACTAAATTAAACAATGAGCAGCAATGTTTTGTTATAAAATATTCGTGATACCTGCTAGCATTACTTGTAGATAGAATGCAGTCCATTTAGTGCTTAGAGCTGAAATGCTATTTCCTTGCATTTCTCTTGGAAGCCAGGCTCCCCACACCTCCTCAATCACCACTTCTTGATGTGTCTTGAAAATGGCAGTGACACTTAGAGCAGGTGATGGGGAAAGTGAGAAGAGGCCGAAGAGAAATCAGCAAATAGAGGCAATGGGTAGCAGCAGGAGAGCTTTGTCTGTCCTGAAGATCAGGCAATAGAGTCATGGCATTGAATTTTCACAGCTCTCCCCAAAGTTGGGAACAGAGGAGGGGTTGGGGTGGGGTGAAAATACCAGTGCCAACACCTGATCTTGTAGTTAAAATCACTCATGCCTGGAACTATTCTGGTAAATCTCCTCTGCACCCTCTTAAGGGCCCTCACATCCTTGCTAAAGTGTGGTGACTAGAACTGGATATAGTACTCTAGTTGTGGCCAAAGCAGAGCTTGACAAAGGTTCAGCATAACATCCCTACTTTTGCATTCAATACCTCTATTTTTGAAGCCCAAGATCCCATATGTTTTGTGATCTACTCTCTCAATATGTGTTACTAGCTTCAAGAATCTCTGCACACTAACCCCTAGTTGTGCCATTAAGTTTGTATTCCCTCTCTTTATCCCTTCTGAAATGCATCACCTCACACTCTATGTATTAAATTCCACCTGCCACTTGTCTGTCCATTCTACTAGCTGATCTATGTCCTGCTGCAGACGATTGGTATCATCCTCACTATTTGCCACACCTCCAAACTTGGTATCATCGGCAAATTTTGAAATTTTACACCGTATTCCAATATCCCAAGTCATTTATATATGTATCAAAAAAATCTTGACCTGGTTTTGGTGTAGATCTTGCATCCATCTGGTCACCACGAATGAAATAGGCCCATCAGATTAATGATTATTCTTTAATCAAGAACCAAGTATTGCTGGAAAAAGCGACATATCAAAGCTTTTCGTCTTGCACTCATCAGGAAACTTTGCAAGAATACAGCTATAAGAGGAAAACAGCAACTTATACTGTATGTGAAGAGAGTGCTGATTGGTTGGCAAGTAGACTCGGATTAGTAGAGGTATTGGCATGTCCCAGCCTCTTGTTCTCAACAAGCAGGGTACAGACCATACCATACCCAACCAGCCTGTGCTTGCAAAACTCAAAACACAGTATCCAACATTAGATGCGATTCTGCGATTGGACAACATCTGCTAAATAATCCTCAGTGTGCTCAGAATAACACTGACAACCAATTTAAGATTGTCAGTGGGGCTCGCACTGTGGCGCATTTGCATGTTCTGGAAGCTACATATGTTAATACACAAGGCCCTGTTCTTTGCAGATAGAAAGCACATGTACACACACTGTGCCTGTTTCAGCTAAACAAAATAAGTGACATCCATTTGCTGACTCATTCCTCAGGACAATGCCTTGACCAATCAGGGTCAAGCTGCCTGGTTTAAATTTCAAACAATGCTTGGCAGTTAACTGTCAGTCACCATTGCTGGTGCATTCTCCATGGCAACGCCTCTATCAATCCGAGTCCATTTGCCAACCAATTAGCACTCTCTATACCCTATACATAGAGTATAAATTGTTGTTTTTCCCTTATATTGATATTCTTGTGGTGTCCTGTAAATATCTTTATCTCTTAATGGAACTTACACTATCCAAGTCACAGAAGGTAAGGTACAGCTGTTATCAACTCCACAGACTAAAAATACATTGCTGTCGGATTAATGAGCCAGCAATATTTTGGCAACTTTTTCCTAGGCCTTTAATTTAGTCATCATATTTCATTTTATGGAGGTTTGCTCTGTATAGTCTGAGATTCTGTTTTTTACAAAGCTATTAGTTGTTTAATCTGTCAGTCCAAAATTTGTATAAATCTTCAAGTTGTGCTTATTTCACAAAGAACCTAACCAAGCATTCTGATTGATTTTCATAGCAGGATGCTGATGCAAGCGACTCTGAGATATTTTATTTAAATCAAGGTGAATTTGTTGCTAAAAAGGTGAAAAAAATCGTTACATATAAAACGTTTCTTAAACAACGTAACATTGAAAGGATAACATTCAAAAGCTATGTTTCTTCCCTGCAATTGGACTTCCCTCTGTGTGTTTAGTTCATGAATAGAAATCATAAACAGCAACAGAGTTGGTATTCAAGACTGCCCTATGTTTGTTTGGACCACATCCATGGAATGAAATATTTGTGTGTTCTGTGAATAACAGTGTAAGTTGTTGAAGTAGGAGTATAGAGAATATTCATAACCACGGATGTATTTTTGTATAGTACTTTATTGCTTTTCTCTGTTGGTTCACATTTTATGTGTAAATGCATCAGGCCTGATTAATGATTACTGCTATACAACGGTAGGTTAGATTAAGGAAAATGCTAAGCTGTCCACTTGCAGAGAATTTAGTAATGGAGTAAAGACTTGTATTTTCGTAAAGTGGCTTATCACGCCTCACGGAGGCATTCCATATCGTTTCATATAATGTACTGTTTTGAAGTGCAGTGGCTTGTTATGAAGACAAATAGCTGATTCGTACAAGCAAAATAATGCAAGCAAGAATTGGTATATGCACAGTTGATCTAGTTTTGCAGATGGTTGAAGAAAGAATATTGCCTGGGACACTGGATGAACTGACTGTTATTTGTTGAATAATACCATGGGATCTTTAGCAACCAAATGAGAATTTACAGATGAAGCTAGATTGTAGGGGTAGAATTTTTAGATCAGCGTGCGGGCAAGTGCCCGACCTGCTCGAGTGTGAAAGTCCTGATGTCATCGCACACTCGCGCGATATTTCAGTCGGCGGGTATGCGCTAAACTCCGAAGCACGCCCACCGACAATTAAGAGGGCAATTAAGCCCATTAATGGCGCAATTAACAGATTTTTTGTTGCCCGTCCAACGTTACGGTTGGTGGGCGAGTGGCAAATCGGCCAGGCGGCCTTTGCATTTTTCAGGAACTCTCATCCATGAGTGGGATGGGGTTTCCATGATAAATTAAAATAAATTTCTGTAGACAGCAGGTTGATTACCTACATTTTCAGCTGACTGATTATGAAGTTTGGACACTTTTTTCCAATTTCTGTGACCTTTATTTTAGGTTGTTCAGGTCTTCAGCTCTCTGAGGCAGTTCTCTGTCTTCAGGGGTCTTTCTGTGGGCACTCGCTCACGCCCACGCTGACTTCAGCGCTCACCCTCCTCTCGCCCACACCCCGGCAGCGCTGAGCCTTTCAGCAGGCACTTCACGCTGCCTGGCCGTTAACTGGCCAGCCAGCGTGAATTCGCGGTCAGGGGCCGATCGCAGTCAGCAGTCCGTTCCCCGGCCCGCCGACCACACCCACCTGCCGAACTGAAAATTCTGCCCTAGGTCTACAGAAAATACTGGAAAATACTCAGCAGTCAGGCAGCATCTGTGAGAGAGAAAAATCAAGTTAGGTTGATGATCTTTCAACAAAACACAATTGAAAAACAAGGTAACACACAAATGCTGTACAATTTCTTTAGAGCTACAGACAGGCAGCTTGGCAAGTTCTTGAACTCACTTATGGGGTATACTAACATTCTAAGGTTTATTGATATCTGCAGAATAACCAAACATTTCAGTAGTGACATGAAGTTCCAGGTCTTGTTTGACCCCTGCACGAGAACATCACAATTCAATTGATTCCCTGTCACTTGTGAGTTCTGAGTTGTTTATGTGCTTGAAAAAAACATTGGTAGCTTGATTTACCAGTGAGAATTTCTTTCTTTCCTCCTTCTCTCTTCCAGTTTTTATTTATACTGGACCACAATAATGAAATTAAAGTTAAATCTTTACTGAATTAAGTTATCACTGAGCAGTTCAGTTCCAAAATATCCTTAAAAGTTGAAATGTGACTCACCTATGGAACAAGTCAAATTATGCACCATACCATTGACATTGCATGACTAACATTTGTTTACTTTAGAGTCACCATAGCTGAATTGCCCATGCATCACTTCTAAGATACAAGTCTTTTATGACAATCTCTTTTTCAACACCCTGCAAGTGACCAGATGTCTCTTTCAAGGACTTTTGTTTCTACACAGCGTTCTGCTCTATCAGTGTTGTTGAAAGATCTGTCTGACTCTGAAGGGAGCATGACCTTTACTCACCTATGCCATTCTTAAACAGTATTAAACTTCATGTGATGATAATGTCAGTTAAATAAAACACTCAATTATCCTGTAACAGATAAAACACTGGCTTTTGTTAAATTTGGGACAGCTGGCTGTTTTGCATGCCAATTTATGAGGATGTATTGGTGGAGTATTTTATCCATTTGAGCAAATTTAATTAATTAATTACTTGGCCAAAAAGTTTTCTGTAGTGCTTGGACTAAATCATAACTTGGCCATATGTATAGATATTATGTACTTAGCTGTGTGTGATGTGAGAAAGTGGTGACTCTTATAGTCATGGTTTTAGCTGGTGTATTGTCGGAAGTCACTCAAGGTTCATGACTGTAGCCTCAGGCATGCTCACTTTACAGCAGACTACAGGAAGTCAGTTATTCCCAGAGATTGAAGCTGCTTCTAAAACAATTTAAAAAAAGAAAAAGTTTGAATACCGCTTTTAAAATGCATTGACTTCAGATGGTCCTATTTTGTGGATATCTTTTATTCTTGTGGTCTGCACAGTGTCTTGCACAGTCTGGAATAAGCATTAACATGGTGGGAATGAAAGGTAAAGCTCAACAGGACATGGTCTGTCAAAACCCCAGCATGTGGCACTGAACTCTCTCTGAAAGCACTAAAGTGCGTAGTCACTTCCAACTAATTAAAAAATAACTACTTTAAGTACTGATAAATCCATTTTCTTTTATGTTTTCCAAATCCAGTCACTGAATTATGTAAATAGTAATACATACTTCTTTACTGCAACTCTAATGATGAGAGAGAGAGAAACAGAGAAAACTGTATAATAAATGTTGTAAACAGAACTGAAGTTTGTTCAGGATGTAATTATTTACCAATATGTAAAAAAAGTATATGTCATACAATTTTAACCTTGACTTGTGTCGTTGAGGACAAATGATACGTTTTTTTAGATATATATTTATTTTCATATGAAGTAGCCTTTAATAATGAGATTTGCTTATCAGTGAGTTACTGTGTTTTAAAACTCAATCTAATAAAAAAATATCATGAATGAGGAGTTGCTTGTGGAAAAACAGAATTTTAAGGGATGCTTATAGCCAAAATAGAATCCACATCTCAACTAGGAATCAAAATAACATCACTGTTTCAACTGCTTTCACACTGAAGGTTTCTCTGAAAGTCTTTAATTGAAAAGAAATTGTGTCCAGGAAATGATCGCTTCAGCCAATACTGGAACACAGTGTCTGTTGTGTCAACAAAAGAACAGTACTTGATTCCTTTATGGAAGTGGTAATAAAGTTTTTTTTGAATGCTTTGGGAATACATAGATTTTACATAAAAGTCTCTTTCTCCTGAAGCTTTTTGGAAAACAAGAGTCAACTGATAAAATCTAAGGTTCTATAAATTCAACTCTAGAAACGCTTTCTATATTTATGGTTTTTGTAGTGAGGGCCAATGATCTTGTTGGGATATAACCAGAGTTCAGTGGTCAAAGCTATGAAGTTTATAAATTTTAGAGAATTTGCCTCACTGTTCTCAGACAACATGGTCCTGGCATTAAATGGTCCAAGGCGGTCAGAGTTGAACCTGTTTGAATTATTCTCTAATTGGTATGTGAATGGATTGATGAATAGATGGATCATTTCGTATTATATTCTCTCAGAATAGAAAACAGTATCACGTCAGTAAGGAAGGCAGCCAAAATCTGCTTCAGCTGACTGGATTTAAATGAGCATTATCCAGAGAATTGTATTTCAAGCTGAAATTTTAAAAAATTAGTGACTTCCCTTTCTCTTTCTCAGATCTTTACTCCTCCCTATCTCCACTTATTTACTGCTTAATTATCATTGCTGGCTAATTGACCTGGATTTGAAGATTCTCTGATTCACTCTGCTGATTTCATCATTAGTTTCACCAATAATGTAATTACTCACAGTGGGTGTGACAAGAACAGTGCAGAGCCGCAGTGCTCCTTAGTTGACCACCTCTCAATTGCTTGTGAACTAGACAAGAATAGTGAATCTCAAATCTTAACCTTCATGCCAAGACAAATGCTCATGCAGGAAAATACAAACCACATCTCACATTGCTGAATCTTGCCCATTGGCTAGGCTACCTGGAGGCCTACATACTTTTTGCATGCTGGTGATGACAGCGCTTTAAGATGGCTGGAATTGTATGCTGAGTCCACATATGCTTATTAAGTAATAATTATATTAATTGACTCTGTTCAAGAAAAGTGAAGGTTATGGGTAGGGTAGCTGTATGTGCTTCATATATTATGCAGCATTGTGATGACTTTGGCACATGATCAGTGTTCATGACATTAAAACTCAGTGTCCATTATGGACTTTGTATGAACTATGACTTCATCAAATTACGACTTGGGAACTGAAGAACCAGCTGTGAAAGGGAGAGGAAGGGGGGCAGCATACATGGCTATGGAGCTTCTTACTCCCACCCTCCTTTCATTTAAACAGTACCATATGTATGTTGTCACTGAATACTCTGACCTTTTGCTGCAGTCACAGTTGGGAGTTAGACACTGTTACAAATAAAATAGCATAGTCCTGTTGCTGTCTCCCTGTAACGGGTGAAAGATGAGGCACTAAATTACATAAAAGGAAAAAGGTTTTATGGTCCATATGGAACAGGACCAATGATTTGCAAGGAATTGCTATTAAACTGCTTGTAGATGATTTAATGCCTAATGTTGGCAGTGTGAATGAACATGTCAAGCAAACAATGAGAAACAAGCACATAAATTAAGTATAACTTTTAAATATTTACATTTTCGAGCTAAGCAAGTATTTGGACATGGAGATTTTCAGGATTATTTTTAAAATGAAGTGTTTTTTTCAATTTCTGATTCTTAGTGCAGAATCTTGTAGAGGCAAAGGGGGGTTTTGGACGCCGGATTCAATCCTATGTCGCCTCTTTTCGAGAAGTCCCGCCGTATCTTGTGCCACTCAGGCACTTGGAAGGCCAGTGTTAGGCTTCCCTGGGAGCAGAAATTCTGCCTGCTAAGGGCTGCAATCAGAGGTTGGCAGTTTTTCTGAACTCAACAGCGCCACCAGGAGATGTTGGCTACTGCCGGCCCTACAGCCACCAGAAGACTCAGATCAAGGAGGGACCCAGGCATAGGTGAAAAATGGCAGAAAGGGAGTCATGAAGGATAGATGGGAAGAGGTGTTGGGGGCAGCAAGGGCAGGGATGTGGATCTCAGAGCCCACACCTCTCCTCCCCACCACGCCTCCCCCCTGCCCCCCCACCTTTTTACAATGCCAAATCCCTTGATCAGGCATTGCGTGCCTTTGAACAAGATCCCCTGGGACCCTGTAAGCAAACATGTCAAGGTTTGCTTGTCATGCTCCACACTCTGTTAGTTCTTAAAGTTTTTTAAAATTTATTCTTTCAAGGGATGTGGGCATTGCTGGCTAGGTCAGAATTTACCCATTCCTAATTGCCCCTGGGGAGGTGTTGGTGAGCCACCTTCTTGAACTGCTGCATTCCATGTAATGCAGGTACACCCACAGTGCTGTTCGGAAAGGAAGTCCAGGATTTTGACCCAGTGACAGTGAAGGAACAGTGATATAGTTCCAAGTCAAGATGGTGAGTTACTTGGGTGGGTGCTGGTGTTCCCATGCATCTGCAGCCCTTGTCCTTCTATGTGGTAGAGGTCACAAATTTGGAAGCTTGGTTTGGCGCTGTCGAAGAAGCCTTGGTGAGTTGCTGCATTGCATCCTGTTGAAGGTGCACACTGCTGTAACTGTGGCATTGGTGGTGGATGGGATGCCAATCAAGCAAACTGCTTTGTCCTGGATGGTGTCAGGGTCCTTGAGTGTTGTTGGAGCTGCAGTCATCCAGGCAAGTGGAGAGTATTTCATCACACTCCTAACCTGTGCCTTGTAGATGGTGGACAGGCTTTGGCGAGGCAGGAGGTGAGTTACTCACCACAATATTACCAGCCTCTGACCTGCTCTGGTAGCCACAGTATTTATATGGCTAGCCCAGTTCAATCTCTGGTCAATGCTAACCCCCAGGATGTTGATAGTGGGGGGATTCAGTGATGGTAATGCCATTTGAATGTCAAGATCATCATAGTGTGGCACAAATGTTACTTTCCACTCATCAGCCCAAGCCTGAAAGTTGCCTTGCTGCATATAGACACAATCTGCTTATTATCTGAGGAGTTGCGAATGGTACTGAACATCGTGCAATCATCAGCAAACATGCCCACTTCTGACCTTACGATGGAGGCAAAGCCATTGATGAAACAGCTGAAGATGTTTGGGCCTAGAACACTACCCAGAGGAACATCTGCAGTGATGTCCTGTGGCTGAGGTGTTTGACCTCCAACAACCACAAACCATCTTCCTTTGTGCTAGGTATGGTTCCAACCAGTGGAGTGCTTTCCCCTGATTCCCATTGATTTCAGTTTTGCTAGGGCTCCTTGATGCCACATTCGTTCAAATGTTGCCTTGATGTTAAGGGCATTCACTATCACCTCACCTCTTGAGTTTAGTTCTTTTGACAATGTTTGGACCAAGGCTGTAATGGGATCCGCCGCTGAGCGGCCCTGGCAGGGAAGCGATAGCATAGTGGTATTGTCGCTGGACTAGTAATCCAGAGACCCAGGGTAATGCTCTGGCGACCCAGGTTCGAATCCCGCCACAGCAGAAGGTGGAATTTGAATTCAATAAAAAATCTGGAATTATAAGTCCAATGATGACCATGAAACCATTGTCGATTGTTGACATTATTGAACCCATCTGGTTCACGAATGTCCTTTAGGGAAGGAAATCTGCCGTCCTTACCTGGCCTACATGTAACTCCAGACCCACAGCAATGTGGTTGACTCTTAAATGCCCTCTGAAATGGCCTAGCAAGCCACTCAGTTGTAACAAACCGCTACAAAGACACAAAATGAATGAAACGGGACGGACCACCCGGCATCGACCTAGAAAACAACAATGGCAATTGCAGCCCTGTTGACCCTGCAAAGTCCTCCTTACCAACATCTGGGGGCTAATGTCAAAATTGGGAAAGCTGTCTCACAGACTAGTCAAGCAACAGCCTGACATAGTCATCCTCACGGAATCATACCTTACAGATAATGCCCCGGACTCCACCATCACCATCTCTTGAAATGTCCTGTCCCGCCGGCAGGACAGACCCAGGCACAGTGATAGACAGTCGGGAGGGAGTTACCCTGGGAGTCCTCAACATCGACTCCGGACCCCATGAAGTCTCATGGCATCAGGTCAAACATGGGTAAGGAAACCTGCTGATTACTATGTACCGACCTCGCTCAACTGATGAATCAGTGCTCCTCCATGTTGAACATCACTTGAAGGAAGCACTGAGGGTGGCAAGGGTGCAGATTGTACTCGAAGTGGGGGACTTCAAAGTCCATCACCAAGAGTGGCTCGGTAGCACCACTACTGACCAAGCTGGCGGAGTCCTAAAGGACATAACTGCTAGACTGGGTCTGTGGCAGGTGATGAGGGAACCAACAAGAGGGGAAGACATTCTTGACCTCATCCTCACCAACCGGCCTGCCGGAGATGCATCTGTCCATGACAGAATTGGCATCAGTCATTGTGGAGACGAAGTCCCACCTTCACATTGAGGATACCCTCCATCATGTTGTGTGGCACTACCACCATGCTAAATGGGATAGATTTTGAACAGATCTAGCAACTCAAGACTGGGCATCCATGAAGTGCTGTGGGCCATCAGAAGCAGCAGAACTGTACTCGGACACAATCTGTAACCTCATTAACATCAAGCCAGGGGATCAACCCTGGTTCAATGAAGAGTGCAGGAGAGCACTACTTGCGTGCCAAACAGCATAAGCAGCAAGTGATAGACAGAGCTAAGCGATCCCACAACCAACAGATCAGATCTAAGCTCTGCAGTCCTGCCACATCCAGTCGTGAATGGTGGTGAACAATTAAACAACTCACTGGAGGAGGAGGCACCACAAGTATCCCCGTCCTTAATGATGGAGGAGCCCAGCACAGCAGTGCAAAGGATAGGACTGAAGCACTCGCAACAATCTTCAGCCAGAAGTGCAGAGTGGATGATCCATCTCGGCCTCCTCTGAAGGTCCCCAGCATCACAGATGCCAGTCTTCAGCCAATTCAATTCACTCCACATGATATCAAGAAACGGCTGAAGGCACTGGATACTGCAAAAGCTATGGGCCCTGACAATGTTCGGGCGATAGTACTGAAGACTTGTGCTCCAGAACTTGCCGCACCCCTAGCCAAGCTGTTCCAGTACAGCTACAACACTGGCATCTACCCGGCTATGTGGAAAATTACCCAGGTATGACCTGTACACAAAAAGTAGGACAAATCCAACCCAGCCAATTACCGCCCCATCAGTCTACTCTTGATCGTCAGTAAAGTAATGGAAGGGGTCATCAACAGTGCTATCAAGCGACACTTGCTTAGCAATAACCTGCTCACTGATGCCCAGTTTGGGTTTCGCCAAGGCCACTCAGCTCCTGACCTCATTACAGCCTTGGTTCAAACATGGACAAAAGAGCTGAACTCCTGAGGTGAGGGGAGAGTGACTGCCCTTGACATCAAGGCAGTATTTGACCGAGTGTGGCATCATGGAGCCCTAGCAAAACTGGAGTCAATGGGAATCAGGGAAAGCTCTCCACTGGTTGGAGTCATACCTAGCACAAAGGAAGATGGTTGTGGTTGTTGGATGCCAGTTATCTCAGCTCCAGGACATCACTGCAGGAGTTCCTCAGGGTAGTGTCCTAGGCCCAACCATCTTCAGCTGCTTCATCAATGACTTTCATTCCGTCATAAGGTCTGAAGTGGGATTGTTGGCTGATGATTGCACAATGTTCAGCACCATTCGCAACTCCTCAGATACTGAAGCAGTCTATGTCCAAATGCAGCAAGACCTGGACAATATCCAGGCTTGGGCTGACAAGTGGCAAGTAACATTCACGCCACGCAAGTGTCAGGCAATGACCATCTCCAAAAGAGAGAATCGAACCATCGCCCCTTGATGTTCAAAGGCATTACCATCACTGAATCCCCCACTATCAACACCCTGGGGGTTAACATTGACCAGATACTGAACTGGACTAGCCATATAAATACTGTGGCTACGAGAGCAGGTCAGAGGCTAGGAATAGTGCGACGAGTAACTCGCTTCCTGACTCCTCAAAGCCTGTCCACCATCTACAATGCACAGGCCAGGAATGTGACGGAATACTCCCCACTTGCCTGGATGAGTGCAGCTCCTACAGCACTGAAGA
This sequence comes from Cetorhinus maximus, assembly GCF_964194155.1. Lineage (NCBI taxonomy): Eukaryota > Metazoa > Chordata > Chondrichthyes > Lamniformes > Cetorhinidae > Cetorhinus > Cetorhinus maximus. The sequence continues at coordinate 154,289,650 of NC_135881.1, forward strand.
AGCTTGACACCGTCCAGGACAAAGCAGTCCACCTGATTTGCACCACGTCCACAAACACTCACTTCCTCCGCCACCGACGCACAGTAGCAGCAGTGTGTACCATCTACAGTGCACTGCAGGAATTCACCAAGGCTCCTTAGACAGCATCTTCCAAACCCATGACCACAACCATCTAGAAGGACAAGAGCAGCAGATAGATGGGAACACCACCACCTGGAAGTTCCCCTCCAAGTCACTCACCATCCTGACTTGGAAATATATCGCTGTTCCTTCACTGTCGCTGGGTCAAAATCCTGGAACTCCCTTCCTAACAGCACTGTGGGTATACCTACACCACATGGACTGCAGCAGTTCAAGAAGGCAGTTCATCACCAGTTTCTCAAGGGCAACAAATAATAAATGCTGGCCCAGCCAGCGCAGCCCACATCCTGTGAATGAATTTTTAAAAAACTGTGTGTCAGGAAGCAGGTTATTGCTGAGTAAGTGCTGCTTGATAGTACAGTCGACGATACCTCTCATCACTTTGCTGATGATCGAGAGTAGACTAATGGGGTGGTAATTGGCCATGATGGATTTGTCCTGCTCTTTGTGGATAGGACATGCTTGAGCTATTTTCCACATTGCCAGTTAAATGTTAGTGTTGTAGCTGGACTGGAACAGCTTGGCTAGGGGCACGGCTTGATTTGGGGCACAAGTTTTCAGTACCGTCACTGGAATGTTGTCAGGGTTTGTAGCATTTACAGTATCTAGTGCCTTCAGCCATTTCTTGATAGCATATAGAGTGCATTGAGTTGGCTAAAGACTGGTGTCTGTATTGTTGGGAACCTCAGGAGGAGGCGAGATAGATCTACTAGTGGTGGCGGGATGAGACCCTTAATTGGGCATTAATTGCCTTTCCAGCACTGACTTAATCAAGGTGCAAGTGGGGTCCCCATCTGCCACCATCCCACCTGATAAGATGTCTTCCCCCCCCCCCCCCCCCCCCCCCCCGCTGTGGCAAGTAAACTCACCACTGGGAGGACACAGGATTCCGCCCTTGAATATAAAATGCAGTGATATCATGACAGAATTATTCTCCAAATTAAATCTGCTACTTTTGCAGCAGTGTAACCTTCCGTGATTCTTTATTTTAATGGGTGAGTCTTTCACTGGCTCATAATTCTTATTTTACAGAAGTGGCATGGACGCACAATAACAGAAAAAACAATGAGTTTGGCTTCTCTTTGTAATTAAACATGAGAACTAACCACTTGTCTTTAACTTCCAGTTGCACAATGAGCAAACTCTCACTTGAGATAAGAAGAAAAAAGGCACACATCAAAAACCAAATACATACAAAACTGAACATTTGTGCAGATTAATAAATGTCTGAAAAAGGAAGGAATGTTTAACTTTTTAACCTTTTTTCATATCCGGAATTAGATTAACGTTGTACATTTTCAGTGTTTATTTGTTAGATATTTTTTCCAACTTTTGTCTTTGCAGTAAGGGGGTAAAAACTTCTTTTCTAGCTGTGTTATTCAGCATATTATGTTATGAATCTCAACTAGTGAATAATTTTTACTCATGTTCTTAAGAACCTAAGCTAACCCAGTGAGCTCTGATGAAAAGTGGAAGTAAAAATCACACAAACTGTAAATAAGCAGTCTTTCAACCTGAAATGATCCTTCTACAAAGGTTAAAAAAAATGATTGCTACAGGATCTGTATTGAGTCCTTCAGACCAGGAAGATCCCACCTTTCACCTGTAGCCTCTGCTGAATTAAATGATCTCAGTTAGCAGTATGTATTAAAAGAGACCTTGGTTCCTGAACAAGATATTGAAAGGCTGCCTGCAACTGTAGAATCAATCTGAGGAGTGATGGAGATTTTTTTTATTATTTTAACTCTAGGCAAGGGCACAGAATATACCCTGGGTGGTGTACTTCACTGCTCACTGTAAGAATGGCTCAATTGTATCATGTTTAACTTGCCAGACTAGACCTGCATCGGGTCATGAGGGAATCACTGTGAACAAGTAACCGACAGGGCCTTGTCCTCATCAACATACCAGTTGCAAATATCAGTTCCTTATAGCATTGGTAGGACGAACTGCTGTCCAGGTCTTATAACAACAATTCTCATCATTACGGTGAGAATACGATCCATCATGGTTTATGACACTACCACCATACTAAGTTTGCATTTGTGAATGTTGCGTGCTTACTGTTTTTGTAGTTCACCAACAAACTTTTTTGTTTGGGGAAAAATGGCTTTCCCAAGCAAATCTAATACCTTGCCATTTATATATCCAGTGTTATCATTACTATATGCTTTTCTTCTACAGACTCACTTTCAGTGTCCAGCAATGATGCAAGTCCTCCCGCCTCAGTGACCTCACTTCAACCCCACTCAGTGAGTACAACACAAAGTTCACCAGGTCCAAAGCGCCCAGGTAACACTCTACGGAAGTGGCTCACCAGTCCTGTAAGGCGTCTCAGCAGTGGAAAAGCAGATGGCCATGTGAAGAAACTGGCTCACAAACATAAAAAGAGCAGGGATGTCCGGAAAAGTGCTGATGCCGGGGCTCAAAAAGACTCTGATGAGAGTGCTGCTACACCCCAGGAAGAAACTGTGGATGAGGTCAGTAACAGAGAACTTAAAAATCTGGTTGAAACTTGGCAGAATTTAAACAAGTGGAAAGCAGATATGATTTAGATACACAGAAGCCCAAAAATGCATTGAACTCTACTTTTTAAAACCAATAAGATATTTTGCTTTCAGGTTTAACCTGGTCAGCAGTTAAACAGAAACATTATAAAGTTAATTTCATAATTTTAAAACATCTAAATATATCATATTTCACAGTTTAGGGAGAATTAGTAAAATAAATGAAAGACTATATGAAATGGAAAATTCCAGGAGGTTTTGTGGTGTTACTTTTGTGCACTATTGATGTAACAGAAACATCTCACTGTTGAATAACTTACAGAATAGGAGAAAATTACATTAAAGAAAAGCAGATTTTTTTTTTTGAGAAGCCAAAATGAAATGCCAAGATCCCATAGTTCAGGGCATAACCAAATTTGAAAGGATTTGGTGAGGTAAACTACAAAGCAGTAACAATTTTAAAATCATAAGGATTGTAGATGGGAGGAAACATTGGTGACATAAAAAGCTCCACAGTTTTAGAATCCTAGGAAAGAATTAGTTTAAATAGAATTTCAACATTATGGAATGCAGAGAAGAGAAAGAATGCATAGGATGGCATCTTTATAGCTTTAAAGGAACAAAGCAGGAATGTTCAGAGGAGTGCTAAACATTAATGTTGATAAAATGTATTACCTATCAGACAACTAAAATTTGCCTGCATCCTAAGAGTGTAAGTGAAATACTAAAACAGCCTCCTAGCTACGGAAGCACTATTCAAATCTTGGACAGACTTGGATTTCACAGACAGCTAAGAGTTGTTAAAGGAAAAATAAATTGGACAATGTGGAAACACAGCTTCTTTGGGGATTACTAACAATAGAAGATATAATGATGTTCCTTGTGAGGATTGTTAATGGATAAAGAAGCACTATCAGTAGAACCATCAAAGGTAAGAGGTGATAGCTGTTGAGAAATGAGTGTTTGAAGGATTGAAAGAAACATGTTTTTTTATGATAATAAAAACAGAAAATGCTGGACATACTCAGCACATCAGTGACGAGAGAAACAGAGAGTTAATGTTTTAGGTTGTGAACTTTCACCACAATGGCATCAGAAGGTTTTTTTTTTAAATGTCCAGCTGAAGAGCTTGGATGTGTTTACAATCTAACGATTCAATCATTCTCCTGCAAGAACATCACATGAATGTAGAGTGGAATTATCAGCACTATAATTAATTGTGTTTACAGAGCTCCAGAGTTAATGGCAAGGGTAAGCCACAAACTAAAGCTTTGGGAGAAACTAAGTGGCCATAAACATAGATTTGATGGTGCTTATGGTTACTTGTTTGGAAGTGCATGATGACAGACACTGTCAAATATGTCCAATGACCCAAAGTATTGAAAAGCTGAGCTCCAGAAATGTATAATGTAGGCAATGAAATTACCACCGGATCAGGGTTGCTAAAGATCTTACCAATGTTCAGAACTTGCGAATTATGGTTAATTTGTAAGTTAACAACAAATTTCACAATCGTAGAATGTTCTGATATAGGGCAATAGAGCAATAGTTAGAAGTTATAGGAGGTGACTATTCTTAGGGATAGAGTGAACCCTGGAAGATTTCCAAGAAGAAAAAAACATAGACAAGGAATAAAAAAAATCATTAACCGGCAAAACCTCAAGGGTATTGAGAGAGATGCCATCATAACCATAGTCCAAAGTGCAGAGGCTCAGAGAAACTTGATGGTGATGTTACAATCCCTGTGCAGACCAATAATGTGAAAGAGCCAAACTTTCCCTAGCAACCTAAGCCACAGGCTGATTACTTCAAAGTCTGATGTCACAGTCAGGAATTCCAATTTACAGCCCCCCTCCGAAAAACGTGGGAATTTGGGCCTAATTTTTCGGTTGTTGGGCGCATGTGATCGGCAGGCCTGGGAGCAGCTGAGAAACGGACCCTCGACCACGATTTCGTGCTGGCTGGCGAATTAACGGCCAGCCAGCGTGAAACACACGCTTAAAAGCTTAGCACTACCAGGGTGGGGGAGGAAGAGGGCAGGTGATGGCATCATCTTGGCGCAGGTGAGCGCTTCAAGACAACTGCCTCAGGGAGCTGCAGACCTGCAAATAATGAAATAAAGCTGTAAATTGCTGCAAAAAAAGTCCATGCATTACAATCCAGCATCTGAAAGCATACCTAATAAAAATGCTGTCCCCGGATATTTATTTTAATTTTATTTCCTAACGGAAATTTCATCCCGCCCTTGGATGAGGTTTAATGAAAAATATAAAGGCCGATTCGTCCATCCGTAAGGTTGGACGGGCCACAAAGCATCACACAATTGTGAGGTTAATGGGCTTAATTGCCCGCTTAATTGTCAGTGGGTGAGCTTCCGACTTTTGTGTGCGCCTGCCGAGCGAAATATTGCGAGAGTGGGTGTTGGCGTCGGGATGCCTGCCCGACATCATCTCGTGCGATTCTACACTTGATCAGGTCAGGCGCACACCCGCCCACTGGATGTAAAATTCTGCCCCTGGCTTCTGTTTCAGTTATGGACTGCCTCAAAAAAACACAGGCTTTGAAACTACAGTCAATGTGGACAAAAACTTGCAAACTAAAGATTCCTGCATAGTTACTAAACTAAGTGAATATATTTATCAAAATCATCAAATTCAGAATTAACAGAGCAAAAATAGCTAAAATAATTTGTACTCACAGCAGAAGATAAGATAGGCCTGAAATACAGCAATACTATAGGTGTAATGCCATTCAATTAATGAGATCTGGGCTGATAACATGAATAAAAAATTTGGGAGGAGGAGGTGGTGTAGTGGTAATGTCACTGGACTAGTAATCCAGAGGCCCAGGCTAATGCTCTGAGGACATGGGTTCAGCTGCTGGAATTTAAATCAAATTAATAAATCTGGAATTAAAAGCTTGTCAGTGGTGGTAAAAACCCATCTGGTTCACTAACGTCCTTTAGGGAAGGAAATCTGACATCCTTACTTGGTCTGGCCTACATGTAACTCCAAACCCACAGCAATGTGGTTGACTCTTAAAGGCCCACTAAAACAGCCTATCAAGCCATTCAGTTGTATCAACCCGCTATAAAGGAATGAAACTGGACAGACCACCTGGCATCAACCTAGACACCGGAAACGACACACCCAGCCCTGTTGACTCTACAAAGTCCTCCTTACTAAGTTCTGGGGGCCAAAATGGGGAGAGCTGTCCCACAGACTAGTCAAGCAACAGCCTGACATGGTCATTCACACAGAATCATACCTTATAGACAATGTTCCAGGCACCACCACCACCATCCTATCCGACATACAGACCAGACCACCAGAGGCGGCAGCACAGTGGTATACAGTCAGGAGGGAGTTGACGTTGACTCTGAACTCTATGAATTCTCATGGCATCGGGTCAAACGTGGGCAAGAAAACCCCCTGCTGCTTATCACCTACCTTCCCCTCTCAGCTGATGAAACAGCACTCCTCCATTTTGAACACCACTTGGAGAAAGCACTGAGGGCGGCAAGGACACAGAGTGTACTCTGGGATGCCAATCACCACCACAGACCAAGCTGGCCGAGTCCTAAAGGACATAGCTGTTAGACTGGGTCCGCGACAGGTGGTGAGGGAACCAACGAAAGGGAAAAACCTACTTAATCTTGTCCTCACCAATCAACCTGTCGCAGATGCATCTGTCGATGATATTATTGGTAGGAGTGACCACTGCACAGTCCTTGTGGAGATGAAGCAACTCAAAACTGCAGTAGAATTGTATACACCCACATTCTGTAACCTCATGGCCTGGTATATTCCCCACTCTACCATTACATCAAGCTGGGGGATCAACCCTGGTTCAATGAAGGGTTTAGGAGGGCAAACCAAGAGCAGCACAAGGCATACCTAAAAATGAGATGGCAACCTGGTGAATCTACGACACAGGACTTCTTGCATACCAAACAATGGAAGCAGCATGAGAGACAGAGCTAAGCAACCCAAAACCAACAGACCAGATCTAAGTACTGCAGTCCTGCCACATCCAGTCGTGAATGGTGGTAGACAATTAAACAACTGAATGGAGGAGAAGGTTCTGCAAATATCCCCATCTTCAATGATGGGGGAGCCCAGGACATCAGTGTAAAAGATAAGGCTGAAGCATTTGCTACACTTTTCAGCCAGAAGTGCCAAATAGATGATTCATCTCGGCCTCTTCTGGAGTTCCCTAGCATCACAGATGCCAGTTCTCAGCCCCAATTCAATTCACTCCACGTGATATCAAGGAATGGTTGAAGGCACTGGATACATCAAAGGTTATGGGCCCTGAAAGCAACATGACTATAGTACTGAAGACTTGTGCTCCAGAGCTAGCTGTATCCCTGGCCAAACTGTTCCAGCACAGCTACAACACTGGCATCTACTCGGCAATGTGGAAGATGGCCCAGGTATGTCCTGTCCCCAAAAAGCAGGACAAATCCAACCCAGCCAATCACTGCCCCATCAGTTTACCCTCAATCATGAGAAAAGTGATTGAAGGTGTCATTGATAGTGCTATCTAGCAGCACTTACTCAGCAATAACCTGCTCACTGGTGCTCAGTTTGAGATCTGTGAGTGCCACTCAGCTCCTGATCTCATTTCAGCCTTGGTCCAAACATGGACAGAAGAGCTGAACTCCGGAGGTGAAGTGAGACTGCCCTTGACATCAAAGCAGCATTTGACCAAGTGTGGCATCAAGGAGCCCTAGCAGAGCTGAAGTCAATGGGAATCAGGGGATAGCTCTCTGCTGGTTGGAATCATACCTAGCACAAAGGAAGATGGTTGTGGTTGTTGGAGGTCAATCATCTCAGTCCCGGGACATTGCTGCAGGAGTTCCTCAGGGTAGTGTCCTAGGCTCAATCATCTTCAGCTATTTCATCAATGACCTTTCCTCCATCATAAGGTAAGAAGTGGGGATATTCGCAGATGATTGCACAATGTTCAGCACCATTCACGACTCCTCAGAAACTAAAGCAGTCTGTGTCCATGTGCAGCAAGACCTGGACATATTCAGTCTTGGGCTGATGAGTGGCAAGTAACATGCACGCCATGCAGTGTCAGGCAATGACTATCTCCAACAAGAGAGAATCTATCCATCTCCCCATGACATTCACTGGCATTACCATCACTGAATCCCCCACTATCAACTGTTATGGCACAGCGGATGGTAAATGCTAAGCTGCTCAAATCCCAGAGGGAAACGTGAAACAACTGCTGCAAATGTTTTGCAATTTGTATTTTTATTTCAAGATATGTGCCTTGAATTCAATAGTAACAAGTCCACCGAGTCTTAGAAGTTTTTTACAAAACCAATTTAAACATCTATTAATAAAAGAAATAATTTTAAGCACATACGTAGGTCTACAAATTGCTACTATGATAACTCCCAGTTCCCTTAATTAATCTGACTCCGAGTTACACCCCCATTAAGGCAACAGTAAAAACAAAATAGATTTTAACAGACCCAGGCAGAGCACACAATATCCTGGCCAGGGATATTCACAGTGAATTCTCTTAGCTTCGGTTCCTATAGGCAACAGCTTGGTACATAGAGGCTAGAGACTTTTCACACTTGTTAGATCTTAGAATTCCTTCTCCTTACACATAACATCATCTCCTTTATACATACCCTTTGAATGCAAATTTCATTGTCCCAATATGTCTTTGCAACTTTACCTTTCTAATAATAAAGACCTTTCATAGTACCAATTTTATCAGTAAGCTTTTGGGAAAAATTAACACACTGCTTCTTCTGGCTAAGTGTAACATTTCACCCTCTTTTTTGAAATTCAAACTACTCTGGTTTATCTAAAAATGCAAACTTTCCTTTCCACCTCACATTCTAAAACTTCAGCCATGTTTACTTATTTAGCTTTTCACACCTAGCTTCTCTTCTGATATACACACACACACACACACTCCCTCACTCTACCCAGACCCCACGATTCCTACTTCACAATAAATACCAATAACATTGTGAAAATTATTATATTGTTATGACATCCTCATAGCGGGGGTTAGCATTGACCAGAAACTGAACTAAACCAGCCATATAAATACTGTGGCTACAAGAACAGGTCAGAGGCTGGGAATTCTGCAGAGCGTAACTCACCACCTGACTGCCCAAAGCCTGTCCACCATCTACAAGGCGTAAGCCAGGAGTGTGATGGAATACTCTCCGCTTGCCTGGATGGCAACTCCAACAACACTCATAAAGCTCGACACCATCCAGGGCAAAGCAGCCCACTTGATTGATACTCCATCCATCACCTTAAACATTCACTCCCTTCACCACTGACGCATAGTAGCAGCAGTGTGTACTATCTGTAAGATACACTGCAGCAACTCACCAAGGCTCCTTAGACAGCAGCTTCCTAACCCACGACCTCTACCACCTAGAAGGGCAAGGACAGCAGATGCATGGGAACAGCACCACCTGCAAGTTTCCCTCAAGTCATACACCATCCTGACTTCGAACTATATCGCCTCGCCATTCCTTCATTTTCGTTGGATCAAAATCCTGGAACTCCCTCCCTATCTGCACTGTGGTTCCTACAACATGTTGACTATAGCGATTCAAGAAGGCAGCTCACCACCAGCTTCTCAAGTGTAATTAGGGATGGGCAGTAAATGCTGGCCTAGCCAGTGACACCACTTCCCATGAATGAATAAAACAAAAATTTCAAGCCTCACCAATAAAATTGGAAAATGCCTGCACCTCAAGATCAGAGCTCAACACAGTACAAGCACACGTGGCTTGTATGTCTTTTTGCAGAAATGTTTTCATTATGCAGCATTAAAAAACTCAGTTTGCATTGGTGATCCAGGATTTTATTTGCATTGGTGTTTTTTCCTCAGAGGGGACGGAATGAAGGACTCAGCAGTGGAACACTGTCAAAATCCTCTTCTTCAGGAATGCAGAGCTGTGGGGAAGAGGAAGGTGAAGAGGGGGCAGATGCAGTGCCCCTTCCACCTCCAATGGCAATTCAACAACACAGTCTTCTCCAGCCTGACTCGCAGGATGATAAGGTAAAACATCAATATCACATCCTACATACTTAACCAACAAAAGACAAATTGTAATAGTTCTGAGATAATGTCTGTCAGACATTTCTTTTAAAAATCCAAGTTTCTAATTTAAATATTTGATTTTTAAAGATTTTCTTAAAGTTTATTTTCCTGTAAAATTTAAAGTGAAGTAAATTAAATCCCTGATGTATTAATTTTCAACAACACATGTAAAACAAATAGAAAAATAATTTTGAATGTTTTATTCAACCATGTAAACAAATGATGGAAATCTGACTGCATCAGAATAAATTTCCTTTAAGTTCCATAATTGTCAAATTACTGACCATATATACGATGCCTGCATAAATTGTGAATAGTCAGTGTTAAGTCTGATGTTATACAATGAAAGATAAATTATTTTCATTGTATTTAAAATTGAAGTTTACATCAGTAGTTTTGACTTGCATTGCTCGACATTTCCTAATTATCCTACAGTCTGTTTAGAGCTTCACAGAACTTTGTAGTTACTGAATAATAATTAATATGTGGTGCATCACATGAAGTCTGTTCACGATGTGAAAAGATTACTTATATGCTGTAACTAATTGCTTTGTTTTCTCTTTTTTAAATGTACTCTTATCACAGCATTATGTTGATTTATGTTCTGTGTCTGTATTTTCTCAGTTTCCTTACCTTTCTATTTAAATCATTATGCTTCCCCAGTCTTAGCCCTTTTGTACTTTAATTGCTTTTGTTGTTTCTATACCATATTGGTCAAAATTTGTGTGAAGCTTGCTTTGTTGCAAGGTTCAGCTGAACCATGTCAATCTTTTTTCTCAAAAAAAAGAATGTTGGAAGTTGTTTGGTGTGTTTAATGAACCTCCTGTGTCTCAAGTACCTTTCCTTTTCTATTAAAAGCCAGTATGTGGAAATCCAGTCTGTTGTGCACTTAATGGTACATGAAGCATATAAAGGCCATGTACTTGTACTTTACTCTGATTGGTTAAGTGTCCCTACCCAGAGATCCTTATTGTTGGTTCCCACAATATCCTACCAACTGCATGCAATTCCATACAACTAGACATAATTTGACGTCAGATTGCTTTTGAGGCCAGAGATCTCCTAAATTCCTGCAGTCCTGGTCTGGAAACAAATCCATACATCCGAATATTCTTTGAGGATACCTCAGAAATGGTGAGCCATGACCCCTTTAAAAAAAAAGTAAAACTCAGCAATTGTTTACTAGAAATGCCTGGATACCCTGCATAAACAATTATATACAGTATTTTTGTAATGCTGTTATTATTTTTTGCTATCAATGCAGGAGTTCCCAAAAGTCACATTATTCTGTCAATGAAAATTCTCTGTATCTTTTTTCTCAGACATCCTCTCGTTTATCAGTCCGCCCTACAAGTTCAGAGACCCCTAGCGCAGCAGAGCTTGTTAGTGCTATTGAAGAGCTTGTGAAAAGTAAAATGGTAAGATATATTACCATTTATTGTCACAGATAAAACTTAATCAGACTCACCAAATCTGAATGCTTCATTACCACTCAATATTGCCTTTGAATGCCTAGTCCTACAGTGTGTATACTATTTCTTCATGTAAGTGGTCCAAAAAAGTTGAAAACTAGTGATATGTGGTCTAAATTTTGCTCTTTTACATTTATATTTAATGGGATTTTTTGTGTTCCTTAAAGTGAAGATGTCCCTGCTTTAAATGCAGTACTTTCCAATGATTAGCATCCACTGTCTGATTCAACGTGGCCAGCTGCAAGTAAATCTCCCACTATTCCGCTCCAATAACATGCCTTAGCTTCAGAAGACCCTGTTATGTTATCATGAATCCTGTATTTCCCATATTAGTTATCCTCATGACGATTGTAAGTGTGATTGCTAATTTTCACCAATTTCTGCCAAATTACAAGCATTTTAATAATGTGGTCCTTGGCCCACAAGATATGACAGAGGTGACTTTGACCTCATTAATCGGCATTGGATTTAAACTCAGGTCTTAGGTATGAAAAAGCACCCAGTGTGAAATCCCCACCATATCCAGTATGCAATGATTCATTGTTGCTGGGTCAAAATGCTGGAACTCCTTAGATAATAGTGTTGTGGGAATGCCTTCATCACAGCAGCAGGTTAAGAGAGCGGCCTGCTACCACCTTCATGAGAGCAGTGTGCACATCCCAAAGAAAAATATTTTTAAAAATTAACTTGGTAATTATGGTGACAGCAATCCAACAGATTTTGAATTAAGCTATTTTTACTTTTTTCCTTTAAATATATTTCTTATGTTACAGCTATTAAAAATATTCAATACCTTTCCCCCCCCAACCCACCCCAAAAAAATTACAGGCACTGGAGGATCGTCCAACGTCCCTCTCTGTTGATCAGGCAGACAGCAGCAGTCCATCTTTCAACCCATCTGATAACTCTCTGCTGTGTACTTCCTCTTCCTCTCCCATTGATGAAATGGAAGAAAGGAAATCTAGTTCTTTAAAGAGGCGCCAGTAAGTCATCTGTGGATTAACCATAAAGCACTTTTTCATTGATCTTGATTTGGAAAACGTATTAAAGGGTTATTAATTTCAGACAATAAGTCAATTAGTGATGAATTGGCAATTTTCAGTGTGTTTCATTTTAGATGGAAACATAAACGTAGTTATTTGGCAAGCCATTTATAATATGGGCCACGTTTAGAGTGATTGCAATGAGCATTTATAGTAGAACAGAATGAACAATTTTTTAAAAAAGTTATTGGCCCATAACTTCCAAGCTCCCCAGCATCGGATTTGTGGGGTACCCCAAAAATGGGCCGGGAAATCCCCCTGGGAGGTTCCCAGGTAAGGGTTTGCACGGCAATTGCCCAAAGTGCACACGTCCTCTGGACAATTGCGCTGCGCTGGGAACCATCCAAAATTGTGGTTTAAATCGCAAACCCCGAATGGTTCCACCGGAGCTATACCAATAGTTACTCAGAAAAAGTTTTAAAAATTAAAACCTCTTCTAACTTTTGAGTAACTATTGTAAAGACCCAGATGACCCCACGGGACTCCCCCGACCTCCGACTCCAGCAGCCCCAACCTCCGACACCCCCAACCTCTGACACCCCTCACCCCCCAAACTTCCGACACCCCCCATCCCCCCCCCACGACTTCCAACACCCCCCCACGCCCCCCCGACTTCTGACATCTCCACCACCCCAATCTCCGACACACCTCTACCCCCAAACTCCGACACCCCTCACCAGCTTGACCTCCAATCAACCCACCACCCCGTACCTTCAACCGGCCCACCCCCAACCTCCGTACCGCTCCCGGACACCCCCACCCCACAAATCCTATGCGCTTACCTTAGACACTTACCTTCTCCATGGTCTGTCTATTTCCCTGGCCCCTTAAACTTACCTGCTGACGGCAGCAAGTGCTGGAAAAAAAGGGGCGTGGCCTCCCAGAATACGCTGCAGCTACACTTTGCTGGGGCCTGCGAGGAGTCTTTCAATGCAGGCCCCAAGCAACTCCAGCAAAAGGAAGTGGTAAAGCAATTTTCAAGACCAGGTAAGTAGGTATTTATTTCTTCTAATTTCTGAAGGCCAGCACTTTCCAACACTCCAGTAACGGCCCATTTTATTTTTATAGCCTCCTTTTAAAGTCATTAGGTGAGTTTAAAGTATTTAAATGCCATCCACATATAACTTTATAAAATATAACCTTATTAACATAAATTTAGATGCTTCTTGCTATGACATTATCGATATGAGATAGATATATTTGATGCAAGATAGCAGCATTATATATAGCTTATTTTTTATGATCATATATTATAACCTTGGTCTTTTCTTCTAGCTATGTCTTACAAGAGTTGGTGGAAACTGAGCGCGATTATGTACGGGACCTCGGATGTGTGGTCGAGGTAAATTTTGCATATAATTTATAAGAAATTACTAGCTTTATGTGTTTAATCTGTTCCTTATAACTAACAAATTATGATGTCCATATTTTAAACAGATGGCATAATTATATAACATTTCTGGCATCAGCTCTGCGGTGAGAATTTTGAATTATCCAGGTGGCAATCATGCAGCACAACACGACTGAAACATGCCAACTTGATCTTGAATGTATCATCTTAAATTAAACTACCCCCCAGAGGCTTTGCTTCACACCAGCTGTAGTGTAACTGCATCTGGTGCAAGCTCATTTATCTATTTCTATTTTATTGTAAATTTTGACTCCTTGCTTCTGGTAATAAACAACAATCGGGACCATCTGCTCTTTTTCAATCGATGGAAAAAATATTACAGTTTGTCCTCAACCCAATTATATGCAGCATGTTAGTGTGCTTGATCTTCATGCCACTGCACAATAAGTGGCAAAAATGTATTGTCACCATCAGTGTAAAAATAGCAGTAGTACATCAATTCAATTTATCGGTTGTATACCAATACAATTGTGAATGTCACAACTGTTTTCCGTGATAGCTAAATGTACAAGTTTACATCTTCTCAAGTCAGAAATTTAAGAGAACGAAGATTGTTAATTCAGGCAATGGCTTCTCTCTTCAGGGCTACATAGCAGTGATGAAAGAAGATGGTGTCCCTGATGATATGAAGGGAAAAGATAAGATTGTATTTGGTAACATACATCAGATCTACGACTGGCACAGAGAGTATGTAGAGTTTTTATTTTCATTTCTTTATGCTTATCAAAGTGAGAGCAAAAATATTCTTTATTAGCTCTGCACCAAGAATCTGCATTAAACACTTCTAGATCAGATTATGGGTCAAGCCAACCAGTGGAGAACTTTTGTTATAAAAACAGAAAATGCTGGAAAAACTCAGCAGGTCTGACAGCATCTGAGGAGAGAGGAACAGAGTTAACGTTTCAAGTCTGTATGACCCTTCAGAGCTTTTTGTTAACCTTTTTAGCCATTCATATCTAATATTAATTGTCACTGTCATACCAAGACGTCAAATTTTGCTGTTCAACACTACATACTTTTAAAAGTTGTTTTCTCATTGAAGAAAAGTCTGTTTTGCAGCCAAGTCAAAAGTACATTGGGAAGCCTTGGAAAGTTTTGGATCACTTCATGTATGGCTTAAAATCCTGCTTTTCAATGCATCGAAAGACCCTTTTGTGCCATAGAGAGCATTATGTTCAAATTCAAACACAAATGCAGTCAGAATCCAGAAAGGAAGTAGACCTAACTGCTTTCTCCTCCAGTAATACTGCTGGTAAGCCTAATGTTGGAGCACTATATCAGACCACCTATAGACACGTGATAGGATGCCTATGCTACCCTCAATGTTACAACAACTGATGTCAGCAAAATGTCACAACCTAGACCATTCAATCATGTCACAAGGCACTTATCTGTCACAGTGGATGTCCTTGACAAAACAAAGGTTTACCCATTAAAAACATAACTTTCCATCATGAGTCTTAAATCAAATGGTAAGGTTGCTCAGAAATATATCTTACGGTGGTTTACAGTGCAAAAGGCCTATTGCCAGCTCTATAATGAAACAATCCAAAATCTTACTGCCCCACTCTCTCCCTGTAATTCTGCATTTTCCTCAGTTTCAAATACTTATCCACATTTCCATTAGTTTCCTGTGGTGAAACATTTCACACTCTTAAAAATTCTTGGTCAAAATATTTTATGTGAACTCGCTGATAGCTTTCTTTGTGACCATTTTAAATCAATGGCCTTTTATTACCACTTCTACAGAGAAGTTAGACTGACTGAGGAAAGACTATCATAAAACCTTTCTTTAAGAATGAGAAATTTCAGATGGTCAGTTATAGGAGGCAGGGTAATCAAGCTGTAAAACTAAACGGTCCCAGTCTCCTGGAAAGGGTATTTTCGTCATTTAATTTCTTTTTCAGACCAAAGCAGAAGATCTACAAATCATCTTAGTAGTTCCTTGCTGACTGAAGAAAACTTGATTCTTGGACTTGAAAACTTGATTCTGAGACCTGCTTGGCCTTCTGGTGTCTTACAAATAGAATCTATTGTCATAGGTCATTGCTGGCTGTGCCTTCAACTGCCTAGTCCTACGCTCTGGAATTCCCTCCCTGAACTTCTCCACCTTGCTACCTCTCGCTATCTCATCCTTACGATACTCCTTAAAACCTAGTTCTTTGACCAAGCTTTTGCCCAGCTATCCTAATACGCCCTTGTGTGGATTGGTGTTAAATTTTGTTTGATAATCACTCCTGTAATGTGCCTTGGGACAGTTTACTACTTTAAAGTTCATTCTGTGGTGTATGCATTAGAGTCTCAAAAAGCTTCCATCTTAAAATCTTATAACGCAACAGGCAAAAAAAATTGCAGATTGGTGTCAGAGTGTCACTAAAATGATTTTGTAATCAGCAGCGAACGAAGAACATTACCATTTGTTATACTTACAGCTACTCTCAAACTTTTAGTGGGCTTATACACGATAATTAGAGAACCTTCCAGCATGGTACCTGCTACTGGGGATCTGGAAGCTCTGTGAACAGGAGAAGCAACATTGTATTTCTTCAACCAGTTAGATTGAAGAATCCTTACTGAAACATGCAGATCTAAACAAGGCTGCCTGCTGCCTACCTGCTCCCCCGCAAATTTACCAATGGCCAATGGGCCAATTGAGGCCCTTAAGTAATTAACTTAAGGGCCTCACCCAGCTGCCAGGATTTAACCTCCAAGTGGCCCGCCCAGCAGGTTTCTCTGTGCAAGCTGATGGCAGTCCGTTGGACCTATTGGAGGGCCCACCTAAGGTTGTACCTCATCCTTTGGCGGGGGGGGTTGCCGCCATGCCCCATGCCCCCTCAAACCCCTCGCCACCCCTCCAACCCCCACCCCTTGCCCCAGCTTGGCGTCAGATGAGACGCTCAAACACTTCCTAAACTTCCCATAGCAAAACTGGAGTCATTGGGAACCAAGGGGAAAAACTCCACTGGTTGAAGTCATACCTAGCACAAAGGAAGATGGTTGTAGTTGTTGGAGGCCAGTCATCTCAGCTCCAGGACATCACTGCAGGAGTTACACGTAGTGCCCTTGGCTCAACCATCTTCAGCTGCTTCATCAATGACCTTCCTTCCATCATAAGGTCAAAAGTGGGGATGTTTGCTGATGATTGCACAATGTTCAGCATCATTTGCAACTTCTCAGATACTGCAGCAGTCCATGTCCAAATGCAGCAAGACCTGGACCATTATCCAGGCTTGGGCTGACAAGTGGCAACTAACATTCGCGCCACACAAGTGTCAGGCAATGACCATCTCCAACAAGAGAGAATCTAACCATCACCCCCTGATGTTCAGTGGCATTACCATCACTGAATCCCTCACTATCAACATCCTGGGGGTTAACATTGACCAGGAGCTAAACTGGGCTAGCCATATAAATACTGTGGCTACAAGAGCAGGTCAGAGGCTAGGAATCCTGCAAAGAGTAACTTACCCCCTGACTCCTCAAAGCCTGTCCACCATCTACAATGCACAAGTCAGGAGTGTGATGGAATACTCCCCACTTGCCTGGATGAGTGCAGCTCCCACAAAACTCAAGAAGCTTGACACCGTCCAGGACAAAGCTGCCCACTTGATTGGCACCACATCCACAAACACTCGCTCCCTCCACCACTGACGCACAGTGGCAGTAGTGTGTACCATCTACAAGATGCACTGCAGGACTTCGCCAAGGCTCCTTAGACAGCACCTTCCAACCCCACTACCACTACCATCTAGAAGGACAAGGGCAGCAGATAGATGGGAACACCACCAACTGGAAGTTCCCCTCCAAGTCACTCATCCTGACTTGGAAACATATTGCCGTTTCTTCACTATCGCTGGGTCAAAATCCTGGAACTCGCCCTAACAGCACTGTGGATGTACCCACACCACATGGACTGCAGCGGTTCAAGAAGGCAGCTCACCACCACCTTCTCAAGGGATGGGCAATAAATGCTGGCCCAGCCAGCGAAGCCCACATCCCATGAATAAATGAATAAAAAAAAAATCCTGATCCAGCACTGCACGCCTTTATCCTGAATTGCTGGAGAGCTGCCGGTCTTAGATTTGCCAGCAGCTCCCTGAGGCAGGACTTCCTGATCCAGAAGGGTGGAAATCCTATCTCCAGCCTATTAATAGCTGATTGGCCATTAAATTTCTGCCAGGCAGCCAGTATTCCTCTCAGCAGGCTGGCATGAAATCCGATGCCTCATATAATTCAGCCCGAGCAGTTGCTGTCTGATTTACCATTAGTAATGGTGTGCACTGATAGCCTCACCATTATTTTAATGCAGAATCAGGGCCAACATGTTGTAACAGTGTTGCTATTATAATGCACTTCAGTTATTACTTACTCAGTGACAATTGGACAGTTTATTCAGCGTTCATGTGGCGACTGTTTCAGCCTGTTATACACCATTAGTAAATTTGATTTGTGTTCATGGAAGCCACCTCAACATCAAAATCCATATGATAAGTTTATGTTACGCATGTCTGTAACCTAAAGATTCTTTATTTCAAATTTGATCTTGCATCAAACCAGAGGGTTAATAAAATTTATGCCCTAGTAATAGACACCTTAAATATGATTGGCATTATAATATGCCAGTCTTAAAACAGCATCCACTATTCTTTGTTGAAATCATATCTGAGTTTCAATCATCTTAGGTTTAGTGCTGAAGTTTTACCATTTACATTTACATTTTTTGCACAAAAAGAATGTGTACTTTGTGATTCATAGCAACCAGTTATGAGTCACGATTAATCTAAGCAGTTGCTCAATTAATTTAACTTCAGTCAAGCCATGAATGCACAGCTGCACATTGTAAAATAAATTCCCTCTGCTGTTTCATTGCAATCAGGACCAGCAAGAAGAATTAAAACCCATTCCACATGTGCTATGTACATATCTGGCATCAACATGTATTGGCTTTCTCTTGACATTAAAAAAAAACCTTTACTGAGTAACACATATTTAACCAGACATTATTTCCTAAGTTGAAGATGAACAACCCTTTTATGATGCCTTAACCTCAGGTCATACCATTAGATCTAGAACATTTCAGGTCTAACTGTCTTCATACCACACTTAACTCATTTACATGCCGAAAATTCAGAATGAAATGGATGTTACAAGTTTCATTTAAAATTATTAAAGTATTATAGGTGGAAAAAAATTAATTTATAGCCGTTTTCAAAATAGTGGCCTCAACAAAAGCCATTTAACCTCTCCATTGCATCTTCAAGATTATTGGCATTTGTTCATTTTTACTCTTAATACGGTTTGTCTTATTGTGGATTACATTTTTACAGCACTGCATGTGACTTATAAGACCTTAGCTCACTCCAGAGCAGAGCGGGAGTGCTGTACTGTCGGAGTTGCCGTCTTTCAGATGAGATGTTAAACCGAGGCATTATGGGCTTGTTAACCAGGGCTTGGATGGAGTGGATTTCTTGAAATGTGTACAGGAGAACTTTTAGGTCAATATGTAGAGGGTCCAACAAGGGACAGTGCATTGCTGGACCTAATTCTGGGGAATGAAGCCGGACAGATGGCTGAGGTGGTGGTGGGCGAGCATTTTAGTGATAGCGACCACAACATGGTACAGTTTAAGTTTGTTATGGACAAAGAAATCGACAAGTTGCAAAAAAATGTTTTGGATTGGGGGAGAGTGGATTTTAGTAAAATAAGGCAGGATCTGGCCAAGGTAGACTGGGAACAGTTAATTGTGGGGAAATCTACAGAGGAACAGTGGGGGGTGTTCAAAAAGGAAATGGGGAGGGTACACGCTCATAATGTTCCCTCTAGGGTGATAGGAAGGAGTAACAAGCCCAGAGAACCATGGATGACCAGAGATACGATGAGAAGGAAAAGAAAGGCTTTTAGCAGGTACAAGGGAAGCAAATCAGCAGAGGCATTAGTGGAATACAGACAGTGCAGGGTGGAGCTGAAGAAAGCAATTAGGAGAGCAAAGAGGGGATATGAGAAAGCTCTGGCTGGTAAAAGTAGGGAAAATCCCAAGATATTCTATAAGAATATCAATGGGAAGAGGATAACCAGGGAAAGAGTAGGGCCCATAAGGGACCAAGGGGGCAATCTATGGGTGGAGCCAGAGGACATCGCTAGAGTGTTGAATAAATACTTCACCCAAGAGAATGAGGATGAAGGTATCGAACTTGGGGAGAGAGCTTGCAAGGTTCTTAAGCCAATTGATATAGGGAGTGACAAGGTATTGGAGGTGTTGGCAAGCTTAAAAGTGGACAAATCTCCAGGTCCGGATGATTTGTGTCCCAGACTGCTGAGGGAGGCAAGGGAGGAGATCGCTGGGGCTCTGACCCAAATTTTTAATTCCTCTCTGGCCATGGGGGAGGTGCCAGAGGACTGGAGAAGAGCTAATGTGGTTCCACTATTTAAGAAGGGTTGTAGAGATAAGCCAGGGAACTACAGGCCAGTGAGTCTCACGTCAGTGGTAGGGAAACTATTGGAGAAATTTCAGAAGGAGAGTATCTATCTCCACTTGGAGAGGCAAGGTTTGATCAGGGATAGTCAGCATGGCTTTGCCAGAGGGAGGTCATGCCTAACAAATTTGATTGAATTTTTTGAGGAGGTGACCAGGTGTGTAGATGAAGGTAGTGCAGTTGATGTAATTTATATGGATTTCAGCAAAGTCCCACATGGGAGACTTATAAAGAAGGCAAAGGCACATGGGATACAGGGTAATTTGATAAGGTGGATTCAAAATTGGCTTAGTTGTAGGAGGCAGAGGGTGATGACAGAAGGATGCTTTAGTGACTGGAAGCCAGTGTCCAGTGGGCGTACCACAGGGATCTGTGCTGGGTCCCCTATTATTTGTCATTTATATAAACGACATAGATGACTATGTGGGGGGTAGGATTAGTAAGTTTGTGGATGACACAAAGATTGGCCGGGTGGTTAACAGTGAGGTTGAGTGTCTTGGGCTACAGGAAGATATAGACGGGATGGTCAAATGGGCAGATAAGTGGCAGATGGAATTTAACCCTGAAAAGTGTGAGGTGATACACTTTGGAAGGAGTAGTTTGACAAGGAAGTATTCAATGAACGGCATGGCACTAGGAAGTTCTGAGGAACAAAGGGACCTTGGCGTGTGTGCCCATCGATCTCTGAAGGTGGAGGGGCATGTTAGTAGGATGGTGAAAAAGGCATACGGGACACTTGTCTTTATTAATCGAGGCATAGATTACAAAAGTAGGGAGGTCATGTTAGTGTTGTATAGAACCTTGGTGAGGCCACAGCTGCCGAGTACTGTGTGCAGTTCTGGTCACCACATTATAGGAAGGATGTGATTGCACTGGAGGGGGTGCAGAGGAGATTCACCAGGATGTTGCCTGGGATGAAACATTTAAGTTATGAAGAGAGGTTGGATAGACTTGGGTTGTTTTCATTGGAGCAGAGAAAACTGAGGGACGACCTGATCGAGGTGTCCAAGATTATGAGGGGCATGGACAGGGTGGATGGGGAGCAGCTGTTCCCCTTAGTTGAAGGGTCAGTCACAAGGGGGCATAAGTTCAAGGTGAGGGGCAGGAGGTTTAGGGGGGATGTGAGGAAAAACTTTTTTACCCAGAGGGTGGTGACAGTCTGGAATGTACTGCCTGGGATGGTGGTGGTGGCGGGTTGCCTCACATCCTTTAAAAAGTACCTGGATTAGCACTTGGCACATCATAACATTCAAGGCTATGGGCCAAGTGCTGGTAAATGGGATTAGGTAGGTAGGTCAAGTGTTTCTCGCGTGTCAGTACAGACTCGATGGGCTGCAGGGCCTCTTCTGCACTGTGATTCTGTGATTGCCTGCTTTTTCAGGTGGGCATAAAAGATCCCACTAACCCATTTTGAAGAAATGGTGTCCTGATCAATATCTATCCCTCAATCAATATTACTAAAACAGATTATCTGGTTATTATCACATAACTGTTTGTAGCAGCTTGCTGTATGTAAATTGGCTATCACATTTCCTCCATTACAACAGTGACTACACTTCAAAAGTACTTCATCGACTGTGAAGTACTGTGGGACAACCTGAGACCATGAAAGGCACTATATGAATATAAGTCTTTCTTTCACAATAATAGAGATACTAACGATAATTATTACAAAAAAAAGGGACATGTCAAAGTTTTTTGTCTTGCACTCATCAGTACACTTTGCAAGAATACCAATGTAAGTGGAAAACAACAATTTATACTGTATATGAAGTGATGCTGATTGGTTGCCAAGTGGACTCTGATTGGTGGAGGTGTTGCCATGGAGAATGCACCAGTGATGGTGACTGACAGTTAACTGCCAAGCATTGTTTGAAATTTAAACCAGGCAGCTTGACCCTGATTGCCCTGAGAAATGAGTCAGTGAATGGCTGTCACTTATTTTGTTTAGCTGAAACAGTGTGTACATGTTCTTGCTGTCTGCAAAGAACCAGGCCCTGTGTATTGATATGTGTCGCTTCCAGTACACGCAAATGCACCACACTGCAGGCCTGACTGACGATCTTAAATTGGTTGTCAGCGTAATACTTAGCACAATGAGGATTATTAAGCAAATGTTGTCCAATCGCAAAATCACATCTAATGCTGGACACGGTGCTTTGAGTTTTGCAAGAATGGGCTGGTTGGGTACGGTCTACCTTGCCCATTGCGAGCAGCGGCTGGGACATGCTGTTTGATATAATCTGCCAGTCTTTGGGCTGTACGGCCTACATACCTAGCATCACACTGGCACTGAAATTCATATACCACATGACTAATTTGTGTTATGGGCAGAACATCTTTTTGGCTTGATGGCAGCATCCTGCTGGTGGTGAATACTATTCGCGTTGCCACTGCATAGCAGCTGTGTGGAACAGCTAGCTTCACCTGTCGCTCAAATTTTTGAGATACCTTGCCCTTCCAGGGTAATCTGAAGTAGACTGGGCATTTTCAGGGCCGCAAGCGACGGCCTTAAGCCCGTTCATGAGTTTACATGGTGTACAGCGCAAAATGATCTGGTCAGGGTAGCCATTATCCTGCTGGATGTCTTTGATGTGCCCTATTCCAGCAGCAAACTTGCAAGGTGAGCAAATGGCTTGGGCCCTGTTTACAAGGTTGCCGATAAGACCAATCTTATAGTGTGAGGAACTGTAAGAACCCCAATGCATAAATTGACCAGTGAAGGTAGGCTTGCAGTAGACTGTGGCAGAGAGCCTCCTGGAAGTTTCCTCAACTAGTACATCAAGGAAGGAGAATTCATTTGACTACTCCATTTCAAAGGTGAATTTGAGCGCAGGATGGAGCCCATTAAGACATGTAAGGAAATTATTAAACAGCTGCAGATTTAAATATAGCAAATGTATCATCTACATATCGGACATATGCGAGGGGTAGGAGGTTACATACAAA
This sequence comes from Cetorhinus maximus, assembly GCF_964194155.1. NCBI lineage: Eukaryota > Metazoa > Chordata > Chondrichthyes > Lamniformes > Cetorhinidae > Cetorhinus > Cetorhinus maximus. The sequence goes on from NC_135881.1 coordinate 154,312,744, forward strand.
CAAGGAGCAAGAGTAGGCCATTTGGCCCTTCAAGCCTGCTCCACCATTTAATAACAGCATGGCTGATCTGATAGTAACCTCAAATCTGCATCCCCGCTACCCTTGATAACCCATCACCTCCTTGCTTACCAAGAATCTATCCACCTCTGCCTGAAAAATATTGAAAGACTCCGCTTCTACCGCCTTTTCAGGAAGAGAGTTCCAAAGACTCAGGCCCTCTGAGAGAAAGATTTTTTGCCACAACTCCATTTTAAATGGGTGACCCCTTATTTTTAAACAGTGACCTCTAGTTCTTGATTCTCTCCACATCCACCCTGTCAAGACCCCTCAGGATCTTATATGTTTCAATCAAATCGCATCTTACTCTTCTAAACTCCAGCGGATTCAAGCCTAGCCTGTCCAACCTTTCTTCATAAGACAACCCGCCCATTCCAGGTATTAGTCTGGTAAACCTTCTCTGAACTGTTTTCAACGCATTTGCATCCTTCCTTAAATAGGTTAACCAATACTGTACAGTACTCCAGAAGAGGTCTCACCAATGCCCTGTATAACTGAAGCATAACTGTATAACTCCCTACTTTTGTATTCAATTTCCCTCTCAATAAACAATAACATTATATTAGCTTTCCTAATTACTTGCTGTACCTGCATACTAGCCTTTTGCGATTCATGCACTAAGACATCCAGATCCCTCTGCATCTCACAGCTTTGCAATCTCGCACCATTTAGATAAAATACTTCTCTTTTATTCTTCCTGCCAAAATAGACAATTTCACATTTTCCCACATTATACTCCATTTGCCAGATCTTTGCTCACTCACTTAACCTATCTCTATCTTGTTGTAGCCTCCTTATGCCCGTAAGACCATAAGATGTAGGCCATTTGGCCAATCAGGTCTGTTCCGCCATTCAGTGAGATCATGGCTGATCTGATAATCCTCAACTCCACTTTCCTGCCTTTTCCCCATAACCCTTGATTCCCTTACTGATTAAAAAACATTTCTATCTCAGCCTTGAATATACTTAATAACCCAACCTCTACAGCCCTCTGCAGTAAAGAATTCCACAGATTAACTACCCTCTGAGAGAAGAAATTCCTTCTCATCTCTGTTTTAAATGTGCGCCCCATTACTCTGAGATTATGCCCTCTGGTCCTAGACTTTCCCACAAGGACGAAACAACCTCTCAGCATATACCCTGTCAAGCCCCCTAAGAATCTTATATGTTTCAATAAGGTCGCCTCTCATTCTTCTAAACTCCAATGAGTACGGGCCCAACCTACTCAACCTCTCATAAGAAAAAATCTCCATACCCAGGATCAATCTAGTGAACCTTCTCTGGACTGCCTCTAATGCCAGTATATCTTTCCTTAGATAAGGGGACCAAAATTGTTCACAGTATTCTAGGTGTGGTCTAACTACTGCTTTGTATAGTTTTACAAGACGTCCCTATTTTTATACTTCACTCCCTTTGAAATAAAGACCAACATTCCATTTGCTTTACCTATTACCTGCTGAACTTGTATGCTAGCTTTTTGAGATTCATGCACGAGGACCCCCAAATCTATCTGTGCTGCAGCTTTCTTCAGTCTTTCTCCATTCAAATAATACTTAGCTCCTCTATTCTTCCTGTCAAAGTACATAACTTCACACTTTCCCACATATTCCATCTGCCACATTTTGGCTCACTCACTTAACTCTGTGTCATCCTCATTACTTGCCTTCCCACCTATTTTTGTTTAATCTGCAAAATTGGCAATAGTACATTCATTTCCCTCATCCAAGTCATTAATATATATTGTCAATAATTGTGGCCCCAGCACTGATCCCTGTGGCACTCCACTAGTTACAGACTGCCATCCTGAAAATGCCCTCCATATCCCAATTCTCTGTCATCTATTAGTTGGCCAGTCCTCTATCCATGCTAATATACTACCCCCAACACCATGGGCTGTTATCTTATTAAGTAGCTTTATGTGTGGTACCTTATCGAACGCCTTTTGGAAATCCAACTATATTACATCTACTGGTTCCCCTTTTATCTATCCTGCTTGTTACCTCCTCAAAGAATTCTAATTAATTTGTCAGGCATGATTTCCCCTTCATGAAGCCATGCTGACTCCACTTGATTAGATTATGTATTTCTAAATGCTCTGCTATTACGTCCTCCCCACAACTTGATTTCCTACCTATCTTGGTGTCATCAGCAAATTTGCCAACCATCCTATCCATACCTACATCCAAGTCATTTATATAAATTGTAAAAAGTTGAGGTCCCAGCACTGATCCCTGTGGCAGACCACTCGTTACATCTTGCCAACCTGAAAAAGACCCATTTATGCCTACTCTCTGCTTCCTGTTAACCAGCTAATCTTCTATCCATGCCAATATGTTACCCCCATACCATGAGGTTTTATTTTCTGCAATAACCTTTGATGTGGCACTTTATCAAATGCCTTCTGGAAATCTAAGTACAGTATATCTATTCACGGCACATGTCACTTCCTTAAATAACTCCAATAATTTGGTTAAACATGATTTCCCTTTCACAAAACTACGTTGACTCTGCCTGATTACCTTGAACATATCCAAACGCCTTGCTATAGCTTCTTTAATAATAGCTTCTAACATTTTCCCTATGACAGATGTTAAGCCAATGCTAATTGGCCTGTACTTTCCCACTTTCTGTCTCACTTCCTTTTTGAATAATGGAGTTACATTTGCTATCTTCCAATCTAATGGGACCTTCCCCAAATCTAGGGAATTTTGGAAAATTAAAACCAATGCATCAACTATCTCACTAGCCACTTCTTTTAAGACCCTAGGGCGAAGTCCATAAGTCATCCTTTGCTGTTCCTTATATCCTGTCCAATCTTCTGGCCTTCCACCTATCTTTGCACAATTATCTACTTTTTGTTTAAGTTTGATACTATCTTTAACCTTTCTAGTTAACCACAGATGGTGTGTCCATCCATTGGACTTTTTCTTACTTGTTGGAATGTATCTATTCTGTGTATTCTGAAATATCCCTTTAAATATTCACCAATGCATCTCAGTTGACCTGTCCCTTAACCTAATTTGCCAATTCACTTTAGCCAGCTCTGCTTTCATGCCCTCATAGTTGCCCTTTTTTAAGTTTAAAAACATAGTCTCGGACCCACTCCTCTCTCCCTCAAACTGAATGTAAAATTCAGTTAAGGCTACCTAGAGGTGCCTTCACTGTGAGGTAATTAATCCCATCTCATTGCACAATACCAGGTCTAGTATAGCCTGCTCTCTGGTTGCTTCCAGAACATGCTGTTCTAAGAAACTCTACAGAAACATGCTATGAACTCCTCATCTAGGCTATCTTTGCCCATCTGACTTTTCCAGTCTATATGTAGATTAAAATCTCCAATGATTATCGCCGTGCCTTTCTGACTAGCTCCCATTATTTGTTCCTTTATGCTCCATCCTACCATGTGACTACTATAAGGGGGCCTGTACATGACTCCCACAAGTGACTTCTTGCCTTTACAATTTCTCATCTCTGCTCAAACAGTTTCCACATCCTGGTTTCCTGAACTTATGCCCTCCCTCTCTATTGTGCTAATACCATCGTTAACTAACAGAGCCACCCCTTCACCTTTTCCTCGCTTCCTGTCCTTCCTAAATGTCCCATTCCCTTTAATATTCCGGTCTCAATCCATGTCCTCCTACAGCCATGGCTCTGAAATGTCTATCAAATCGTACTTATTTATTTCTGTGTGCGCTCTAAGTTCATCTGTTTTGTTTCGAATGCTTTGTGCATTCAGAAACAGAGCCTTTAGTTTTATCCTTTTATCCTTTTTATAACCTTAAGTCTCATCTGTTGATTTACTGTTGGATTTGTACTTTATCCCTTTCTGTCAGTTTTTCATTTCCCGTAATAATACCTTTCTCTTTTGCCTTGTCTCTACTCTTTGCTTTACCACATCTTCCCAAATATGTACCCTTGCCCCCACTACTAAATTTAAAACCCTCTCTACTTCCCTAGTTACGTGGGTCTCAAGAACACTGGTCCCAGCACAGTTCAGGTATGGTCTGTCCCAGCAGTACAGATCTCACTTTCCCCAGTATTGGTGCCAGTGCCCCACGAACCGGAACCCAGTTCTCCCACACCAGACTTTCAACCACGTGTTCATCTCCTTAATCTGATTTTACCTATGCCAATTTGCACGTGGCTCAGGTAATAATCCTGAGATTATGACCTTTGAGGTTCTGCTTTTTAATTTGGTGCCAAGCTCCTCATACTGACTGTGCAGAACCACCTCCTTTGTCTTGCCTATGTCATTGGTACACCGACATGGACCACGATGACTGGGTCCTCCCCCTCCCACTGCAAGTTCCTCTCCAGCCCCGAGCAGATATCCCGAACCCTGGCACTGAGTAGGCAACACAGCCATCTGGACTCTCACTCTTTGCTGTAGTGAATGGTGTCATTTCCTCTGACTATACTGTCCCCTACTACCGCTACATACCTTGTAACTCCCCCCACTTAAATGACTTCCTGTACCACAGTGCCATGGTTAGTTAGCTCATCCACCCTGCAGCCCCACTCTCATCCAAACAAGCCGAAAATACCTCAAACCTGTTAGACAATTGCAATCACCGAGGCTCCTGCATTAAGCCTTCTGGTCCCCCTTACCTGCCTCACTTGCAGTCACACCCTCCTGTCCCTGACCACTGACCAAATCAGAAGACACTATCTTAAGGGGTGTGACACTTCCTGGAATAAAGTGTCCAGGTAACTTCCCTGCTTCCTGATATGCCACAGTGTCTGCAGCTCAGCCTCCAGATCAATAACTTGGAGCCGAAGTTCCTGCAGCTGCAAACACTTACTGCAGATGTGTTTGCCCTGGGTCACACCAGTATCCAGAAGCTCCCACATCCTGCAATCGCAGCACATCACCTGCCCTGCCATCTCCAATAGATGTTAATTAATTAATAATTGTTAATTAATTATAGTTATTAAAGCCTACACCTCCCAATAGGTTTCGGCACTGCCAGTAAACTTTACAATACTGATAAAACAATACAGCACTTACAATACTGATAAAACTAATAACACCAGTTGCTGGTTTACCTGCTCCTTCTGCTGCACCCAAGTGGAAATCAAATACTGGAGGCTGAAAAAGGGTAGAAGAATAAAAGCACCTCCTCCCGACCCTTCACCGAATTCCCCACTGAACACACTTTACTTCTTGCAGTAAACCATACTTAAGGCAGCTCCCTCCCCCTATGCATCGACTTCCCATTTTGAACCAAATTCCCAAATATACTCACTCGGTCTTTGTTTCACTCAGGCCGAAGTCTCCCCTCACTGACCGTGCGCCTCTTAGGTATCATTCCATCGAAGACGTGTTTCTCATGGAACCCAACCTAGATGTTTGCGAGAGAATCAAAGGCATCCTACAGGATAAGTAATGTGGTATATGAATTTCAGTGTCAGTGTGATGCTAGGTATGTAGGCCAAATGTCCCAAAGACTGGTGGATCATATCAAACAGCATGCCCCAGCCACTGTTTACAACGGGCTGCCGACCTTAGTTGTGATTCTGCAATTGGACAACATTTGCTAAATAATCCTCAGTGTGTCAAGAATTATGCTAACAACCAAGTGATTGTCAGTCAGGCTCGCAGTGTGGTACATTTGCGTGTACTGGAAGCTACAGATATCTGCAGAAAGAACATGTACACACATTGCACCTGTTTCAGCTAAACAAAATAAGTGACAGTCATTCACTGACTCATTCTTCAGGGCAATGCCTTGACCAATCAGGGTCAAGCTGCCTGGTTTAAATTTCAAACAATGCTTGGCAATTAACTGTCAGTCACCATCATTGGTGCATTCTCCATGGCAACATCTCTACCAATCAGAGTCCACTTGCCAACCAATCAGAGCATTCTTCACATACAGTATAAATTGTTGTTTTCCCCTTATATTGGTGTTCTTGCAAGGTGTCTTAATGAATGCAAAACAAAAAGCTTTGACATGTCCCCTATTTCAGCAATACTCAAGCTTTGTACTACCAAACGACAAATTATAATTATATCTGACTTGAAACACATACTTTTAATGCATTTTAATGTTACACTGAGTTTTGTGTGATAAGATAGTTTCCTACTCAGGGCGTTTAGAAACCATAAAATTATCCTCCCAAGTTCCTCCACCTGTTGGCAACCTCAAATCACCTCTTATCTTAAAGCTTCAAATTGATAGGGCAATGTTTAGCACATTATACTTCCAACCAAATTGTTTTTACCAAAGATTTGACTTTTTTTTGTGTGCAGAGTTTTTCAGATTATTTTAACATTGTGCAAATCACTTGATACATTGGAGTCTGTTCAGAGAAGAGTGACAAGCATGATCCCAGGATTGAAAGCTCTAGGTTCCGCAGAGAGCTTCACAGAGCAGAACTTGATTTCAAAGGATTTACGGGGATACAGCAATATGATCCAGTCCAGCTTTTTACTATGCTAGGTAGCAAAGATGACAACATAATCTGGCTATTGGATGTGGACTTTGAGCACAGAACTAGGCATCCAGTTCAAGCTAAACAAAGCTCACAAGAGTAGAGATTGTGAGGTTTTTACCCAGCCAAACTATTTTTAGTTAAGAAGGAATGAAAATAAGTGGTTTAATAAATAACTTTGTGGTAGAATTGGTATCTCTAAGAATAGAGGTGTTGGCTGAGATGATCAAAAACTCAGTGGGACAAATCAGTTAAGTACTGGGTGGACTTGAGATAGAAAAATTTCTGTGGCGGGCCTGATGGTGCAATTGCCTTTTCTCGTTCCATGTGTTAGGAACAATGTATAATTTTGAGTTTAATTTATACTTATATTTGTGTGTTAAGAAAGGTGGAACATGGTTTCAGTTTCATGGTTTCAGCCTGGAGGGCCTCCTAGCAAAAAAAGTCAGGTCTATGAATTTGTTTGTATGTATACATTTTTAATGAGGTTTTACAATCCTTGACGTGAAGAGATGGGCTACAAAGGGGTTAGCAGTTTAGTGATTTTGGGGCAAAAATACAAAGTAGAAAAAACTGTGACGTTGCCTAGCAACAAGGGCCCAGTGAGACACAGAGAAAAACAGAAAAGTTCAGAGTGTGGATGTCAGAAGTGAAGGTTCTAAGCTCTCTGATAAGAAATACTGCAAAGCTGCTCGGAACTTAATTTAAGGAACTTGTGTATTTGCTCTGCAGTTGAAGTAATAGTGAGTTTAAAATGCAGTTTTGGGTGTCTCAGGGAGAGATATCAGCTGGGGAGAAAGTATCTAATAAATGCTTAAATGCTGGAAGAAAATCATTTGCAACTGGGCCAGCCCAAGCAAGAAGCCTTGGTGTTAAGATAGTGGTAAATCTTCAATGGGCTTTTGTGTCTGTAAGGGTATTGCTGGGATAAAAGGAATTGTGAGAGTTTGAATTATTTTCTTATGTTCGTATTGAGATCTTTCCAACCTTGTTGTCTCGTGTAATATAGATCTTTTCTTTTCCTTGTTTAATAAATGTTTTATTCCTTATGTTAAAATTTCATCAGTAAGCTCCTGTGACTTTGATTAGTAATTTATCTCCACGATTTCTAAAAAAAAAAGTTAAAATCTATCAAGCCAGGTTTCATTCTGGGATCTGACTTGTGGAGTATTAACATCAGCTGGGATTGTAACACATGCTTATACTCTAAGCCTTATTGTTTCTTTACTCTTAGTGCTAATCTCTGTGATAAGAATCAGGATGTCTATTGGAAGCAATTAGCATGTGATTTATTTACATGTTGGAAAAAATTGATCTCTGCTCAAAAAACAAAATAATTTGACAACAGAGCTGCATTTCAACTGCAAAATAATTAATATGATAAGCAAACAAACATTTGGGACCTGCATGTACTGGCACAGTAGTGTTTTTGCTGTGTGCATATTGGGCCAAATTTTGATGTTGGGCAACAAATGGCATCTTCCTTTAGTTAGACTTGCTGCTACATGCATACGTTTTTGCCTATTAAGTATTACTGAAAGTGTGAGCTGATAACAATGCAGTGAGGAAAACAGGGTATCTGTGACCTGAGTTAACAGGGCAAGCAACTGTGCATCTCCTTAATCAATCAGAATGAAAGATTGGAAATAAACAGTGGAAGGAATGAGAAGGCAGTCTAAATTAGAATAGGTGAATTCAATGTTAACTCAGCTACAGAAAGAGAAATAAAAAGAGGGAAATAAGATAGGATTCAATCAGAGCGATAACAGACAGTAAGGAAATGTGAAATTAAATTAAAGTTGTCTTTCTTAAAATGTTGCAACAACTTGAAGGAGTAATAATGCACACTTGTGGTTAATTTTCAGTGCCAGAAAGTTTGGTTGACAGTAATTAACAAATATCATGTCATAAAAGATATTGGTGCTTCAAATGACGAGCCTTAACTTTCTGCGGCGAGTTTAATTTGTATCTACCACGCAAGTACACAACTGAACAACATTCAATGTGATTGACAGCAAAATGAATTTCTGCAAAACTAACAGCAGAATGGCACAACTCGACAGCAACCTTTTGATAATGCCATTTAACCACATATCTGCTCCACTCTGAAGTTGCTGTACCATTTACATTTAAATAAGAGTGAATGCCTCACTGCTATTTTGACAGCAAAATCTGACCGATTGTGTAATTGATTTTTCTTTCTTTTTTTGATGCTTAGCTTCTTTCTTGGCGAGCTGGAGAAGTGCCTTGAGGATCCTGATAAGTTAGCTTCTCTCTTTGTCAAACACGTACGTTGCATTTTCTGCAAACAGAAAATATCTTCTTCCTTCCCATCCTTCCATTTTTAAAGGATGCTTAAAGTGCAGAAATCTCTTATTGTCATAATAACCACAGGAAAACAATTATAGTCTTCATAAAACATTCCAGATTTAGGTGGCTTTTCATTCCTACAGGAAAGTTTCTCTCACTCTGATTGATGCCACAAAATAAGGCCATTATTACTAGATAAGTATTTATCACTAACAAGCCATAATGTTCAGTGTACTTTGACATCCTATGATAGGTTTGCACAGATTTTAACAAGGCAAGATTGTAGTTCCCTTCTTTAAGTGTTTCTCACACAATGAAATGTGCAGCAGGACAAGCATATTGTGTGAGTACTTACATTGTAATGCCAGCCAGCAGGCTTTCCTGAGAAATTTAGCAAAAACCCTAATGCAATCCAAACCGAAAATATTTCCTCAAATTAGAATAACTAAGGAGAGAATAATTTTTGATATTTTTAAAAATGTACTTTCCAGTAATGCTGTTACTTACAACCTTTTCTATTTCTCCACTAAATCACAAAGGAGAGAAGATTGCATATGTATATAGTTTACTGTCAAAACAAGCCCAAATCTGAGTACATTGTGTCCGAATATATTGACACCTATTTTGAGGTGAGAACTTTGGAAATATTTTATTAAGTTTTAATTAAATATTATGTACTTGAGCTTTGATGCTGATATTTGCTATTGACAGAGCTTGAACAAGCTAAGATTTAATATAATATTTTTTAAGCGGCATATGTGAAACATTGAGCCAAATCTTCCGGTCAGGGTCGATGCTGAGCATGTTGACGCTGCCCTTGAAGATTTCTGCAACCCGATCCTTTTACAATTTTTCAGTCGTATCTTGCGACCCCGGCTGAAGCAACAAAGAGTCAGTGCAGTCTCTCCAGGGGTTGGTGGAGTAGTGGGTCAGGGAGTGTGGTCGTGTGGGTTAGACGGGTCTGGTCAGGGGGTCAGCGTGGTGTTGGAGGAGTAGTCAGGTGCTCAGGTGGGGTGGTCGGGGCTAGTCGGGTCTGTCAGGTGGTCGGGGATGTGTTGGAGGGTGATGGTGGGGGGGTGTTGGTTATGGTGCTCAGTTAACTTATGCAGGCTGCCGCATATTTGGTTCAAGTCTCCACCCTGAGCTCAGGGTCGCAGACTTTCGTGGAGGGGTCCCAGGCAGTGCAAATCAGCCCCATCAGAAGTTTAAACTTCCTCAGGGTCCTAACATGCATCTCCCAGCTTCCGTCCCATCTCCAACAATCTGGAGACCGTTAAGATTTGGGCCATTTTTTCTTTATTCTGTGCTTTTCTGTTTTGAAGTATTGTGGTTTATATGTTGAGACAAAAATGATCACTTTGCATTATTTTGAGTATATGTAGTCCCTCACTTTGTTCCCAATTACCCTTTCTTCCCCAGACCACACCATTGACTTGTTTCAAGTAGGTGGTTGTGGCTTTCTGGCCACTTCCAGTGCTGCACTGAACAACCACATGGTGCTTGATCAGCCTCAGAGCAACTGTCCTTCAGGCATTTCCTTCCCACAGTAGCATAACTGAGATAAGGAACTCACCAGTGAGGGTGACGAACTTGTTGCCCATCTGTTGGCATTCGAACATGTTAAAGAAACTTTATCACCGCCTTGAATTATAATATTTACAGAAAGCTTCCAAGTATTATATCTGTGACATTTTCATGGTTATGTTTGCTTTACTGTACATCTGCAATTAGACTCCAAAGAAAATAGTCCACTGAGCGTAGTGCTTAATGCAATTGAGATGGATAAGACTAAGACATGAGCAGCAAAAGCAACATCTCAATGACACCTATATTAAAAAAAAGATTTAAATCATACTTTTTAATGTAATCTTAAGGACGTAAAACAGCGACTTGGTCATCGACTGCAACTGACAGACCTGTTAATAAAACCAGTGCAACGGATAATGAAATACCAGCTCCTGCTGAAGGTTAGTACTTTATGGGAAGTCTGCAATTGAAAGACTGTTTTGTGCATTAAGGAAAATGTGTGCAATACAAACATACGAAACAGGAGAAGAAGTAGGCCATTCGGCCCGTCAAGCATGCTCTGCCATTCAATAAGATCATGGCTGACCTGTTTGTGTTTCGAGTTCCATTTTCCCACCTACCCCCGTAACCTTAGATTCCCTTGCCTGACAAGAATCTATCTACCTCTGCCTTAAAAATATTCAGTGACCCCCACTTCCACCGCCTTCTGAGGCAGAAAGTTCCAAAGTCGCACAACCCTCTGAGAGAAAAAATTTCTCCTCATCTCTGTCCTAAAAGGGCAGCCCCTAATTTTAAAACAGTGACCCCTAATTCTGGACTCATCCACAAGAGGAAACATCCTTTTCACGTCCACCTTGTCAAGACCATTCAGGATCTTATATACTTCAATCAAGTCACCCCTCACTCTTCTAAACTCGACTGGAAACAAGCCCAGCCTGTTCAACCTATCCTCATAAGACAACCCTAGTGGGAAATCCAAGTATTGCATGTCAACAGGCTCCCGTCTATCCAGTGCACGTTACTCCTTCAAAGACCTCTAATAAATTGATTAAACATGATTTCCTTTTCATAAAACCATGCTGACTCTTCCCAATGACCTTGAGCTTTTCTAAGTGCTCAGCTATAATCTCTTTAATGATCAACTCTAACACCTTCCCCACAATAGACATCAAGCCAACTGGCCTATAGTTTCCTGTTTTCTGCCTCCCTCCCTTCTCGAATAGAGGGGTTATATTTGCTACTTTCCAGTCTGATGGAACCTTTCCAGAATCTAGCGGAATTTTGGAATATTAACACCAACCTATCTACTACCTCATTCACCATTTCTTTTAAGACCCTAGGATGAAGTCCACCTGGACCCCGAGATTTGTCAACCTGCCGCTCCATCAGTTTGCTCAGTACTGCTCCCCTGGTGATTGAAATTTCACCAAGTTCCTCTCTCCCCTCCACCTACTAATTTACATCTATTACTGGAGTCTTTTTTGTATCCTCTGTGGTGAAGACAGAAGCAAAATATTTGTTCATTTCACCCGCCATTTCCTTTTTATCTACAATTACCTCCCCATTCTCACTTTTTAGAGGACCAACACTCACTCTACTTATTCTTTCCCTTTTTAAACACCTGTAGAAACTCTTGCTATCCGTTTTTACATTTCTAGCGAGCTTCCTCTCATACTTTAATTTCTTTCTCCTGATTAACCTTTTAGTCATTCTCCACCGTTCTTTATATTCTGACCAATCATCTGTCCTATCACTCATCTTTGCAGTTATATGCTTTTTCTTTTAAGTTTGATGCTTTCCCTAACTACTTTAGTTAACCACAGGTCCTCCCTTTAGGATTTTTCTTTATAGTAGGAATATGTTTAGGAATATACTTATTCTGAGTATTCTGAAATATCGCCTTAAATGTCCCTTTAAATGTCAAATGGGAACAACTCTGAATTTATTAAAATAATCATTTGACAATTAAAATTGCAAATAAGTTATGCAATCTGCCTATAATGAGGGGAAAGTTGTTCATACAATGTTAGAAAAATTCATTTTAACTTTAATTAATATGGAGACAATTATCTGAAATTAGGTTCCTGGATTAACAGTGTAACATTGACTAATTCTATTTTTTTTCTGTGCACAGGACTTCCTTAAATACTCTAGGAAGGCTGCTGTAGACACAACAGAGCTGGAGGTATTGTCTTAATACATCAGTGTCAAAATGAATACTTAGCATGTCATGGAAACGTTGTCAATATATAAGCTGTGTCGTATTGTTACATTTATCTATTCTACCCAGAGGACAACATGTTATCCTCATCTAGAGCAAGCTTTTATATCACACCTTTAACATAGAAAAAGCACTTCACAGAGGTGTAATCAAAAAAAAAGTCTCGTTGCTGTGAAGTGTGAATATTGCTGCTTCTTACATCTGTTGCATTTTTGAAAGACATACAATTTTGCCTTCCCTATGAACATGACTACTCGTCTTTGTGCAGTCAGAGTTGACTGTGGATTTTTGGATGGTTAGCCCACATCCAACCTACATCATGAAAGCCCAGTTTTATTAACTGCTTTCTTTTGGGGGTAATGTGTTATTTTACTTACTGGTACCTTAGCTTGTCAGAAAGTCTTGTGATGTATGGATATATTCATTCAGTAGGTGGCTTTGGAAACTAAGTGTTATGTACTGTATGTCTTGTTTAGCTTGCCGTACTTTGCAAACCAGTGCACTGTGAGATCACAGAATCCATTTTGTTTTGTTAGTTCAGTTGCTGAAGTAAACTAAGTTAAAGCACTGTGTTCAACCACCTCCCTGCCTACGTGAATATTGATTAATTTTTTAAAAGTTATCGGCAGTACCAGTATTAAAATGTAACAAATTGGCGACAAGGACGACAGACCTTTGCAATAATGCCACTCGGAAAGCAAAAGTAAAGTGAGAGAACTATTAAAAGGAAATTACTAGTAAAACAAAGAAAAACATACCCGATGATACTCCTGAAGCGCAAGTTCAAAAACAACAAGGCTCTGCAGAGTTTAAAAAAACAGACTCGCCCAGAAAAGAGTTGCTGCAGTTCTAAAAGTTTTGAGGGTTTTAAAAGAAAAAAACGAGAGGTCACAATCGCTTCTCCAGCTCAAAATGCACAGGAAAATTACTGGGAGAGTACTGGCTAGCTGAAGACGGCCCCCAAAGTTCAAAAAAAGCAACACCTGCAGAATAAAAGCAAAACAAACAAAAATTAGCTTAAGGTCGAGGGGTTTCTCCAGTGGTTCTTCGGAAGTTTGGAAAGAAAACGCCCACACTCGCTGGGAGCCTGCCAAAACCAGAGAGGCGCGGGAAACTCAAAGACAAAGCTACAGAGAAAGCCTGACATAAAAGAGTTACAGCTCTTAAAGCAGCAACACATTTAAGGTCTAAAATGACTACACTTACTAGACTTATGGGACGTTTTGATGAGACTGTTGAACAGTGAAGCTCCTACACTTGAACGCTTTAAGTTTTTTGTCCTTGCAAATGGAATTGAAAACGATAAGAAAGTGGCAACTTTCTTAAGTGTGGTGAGAGCTAAAACCTTTGGCTTATTAAGAAGCCTGGTGCAACCTTACAAACCTGGCATAAAATTGTATGAGAACATTGTAAAAGTCCTGGAGACACAATTAGGTTTCACAAAAGAAACCAAGAGGAGGAATCAATTGCGCAGTATGTTGAAGTACTTGAAAAAGCTCACTGAATATTGTGAATTCAAGAAAATACTGAACGATGCCCTCTGTGACAGGTTCGTCTGTGTCCTTCATAGTAAAGCAATCCAGAAATGCCTCCTGACAGAGACTAACCTCACTTTGCAGAAAGCCATAGAGATTGCAGTTTCCATGGAGCTAGCAGCAAAAGAAGCACAGCAGCTGAGTGCATCAACTCAAGTGCACAATGTGACAGCTGAGTGTGCACACAAAATAGCAAGCAGCCGAGAATGTTACTGTTGTGGAAAGCCTTGTGGTCACCATCCATCTGAATGTTGGTCCAGAGACCTTGAATGCTATCAGTGTGCCACACATTGAGTGTGCCTGTAAAAACAAAAAAAAGTAGCAGGGAATCCGAAAAGCAGACCAGGGGAAAAGAAATCTGCCATCTGGCGTAACAAAAAGAAAAACCTGCATGTCATACAGCGGGAATGGAAGGACCAGAGTGACACCGAGTCCAAAGAAGAAATGTTGCTCCACATTTTGTCAGTGGCAGATGGCTCACAAGGCTACTGGGTAACACCGCTGCTGGAGGGCCAACCAATATGTATGGAACTGGATACAGGGGCAGCAGTTTCTCTGGTCTCAGATGCTGTGTATAAGGAGAAGCTTAAACATCTTCCCTTGACACCTGCAAAAATCGTTCTGAAAACATATACAAGGGAATTTGTACCTATGATGGGCAGAGCAGAAATTAAAGTGGAACTAAATGCTACTAAGCTACCACTGTTTGTGGTGAAAGGCAACTACCCAGCTTTAGTTGGTTGGTCATGGCTTGAGAAGATCAGGTTAAACTGGACAGAAGTACACAACAAGTAACTGGTCTGACAGCTGTTATAAAAAAAATGCTGTTGTTTTCGAAGGAGATTTGGGAAGCATGAAGGAAATTACTGTAAAATTGAATATCAAAGCTGACTCTCAGCCAAATGTTCTGAAGGTCGCAATTGTGCCTTATGCCATACGACCGTAAGGCAAAGCTGACTTGGACCTGGTCAAGATGGGAGTCTTGATATCTGTCTCCCATAGCGAATGGGCAACACCCATCGTTCCAGTGCTCAAGAAAGACAGCTCCACACGCATCTGTGGAGATTTCAAGGTTATTGCTAACCCCGTGTTGTGAGCTGAACAATATCCGCTTCCCCATATTGAGGACCTATTTGCTGGCCTGGCTGGTGCAAAATAGATCTATTCCAGGCCTATTACAAATGCATGTTGACAAGAAGTCACAAGAATATCTTACCATCACAACACACAAGGGACTGTACAGGCATTGCCACTTGCCCTTTGGAATAACATTAGTTCCAGCCTGGTTTCAGAGGGCCATGGACCAGATCCTGAGTGACTTGCCTGGAGTTCAGTGCTACCTTGATGATGTCTTGGTAATGGGCAAGACATCTCAAGAACTTGGATGTCACCCTACAAAGGCTAGAGGAATACGGCCTACGGGTTTACAAAGACAAATGCAAGTTTTTTCAGCCCTCTGTGGAATATTTGGGGCACGTCATTGATGCTGCTGGGCTTCACAAAGCATCCTCCAAGGCCAGGGCAATTGTGGATGCTCCAGTTCCTCAGAATATCAGCCAGCTTCACTCATTCTTAGGGCTGCTGAATTATTATGGGAGATTTATTCCACAGCTGGCAACCCTGCTGAAACCCTTGCATAAGCTTCTGTGTCAGAACAAAGCCAAGAAATGGACAGAAGACTGTGATGCTGCATTCAAGAAGGCTAAAGCAACGCTGACAGATTCTGAGGTACTGACACACTTTGACCCCCCCTTCCCACTACAACTTGCATGTGATGCATCACCTTATGGAGTTGGAGCTGTCGTTTCACACACAATGCCCTCAGGTGTGGAGAGGTCCATAGCGTTGCTTCACGGACTTTAAGCAAAGCAGAGAGCCAATACGCTCAAATCGAATGCGAAGCACCGGGAATCATTTTTGGAATCCAGAAATTTCACCAGTACCTGTTTGGATGGAAATTCACGCTGTTGTCTGATCATCAAACTACTCACCTCAATATTTGGTCCACACACAGGCATCCCTTCTTTAGCTGCAAGCAGGTTGCAACGTTGGGCATTGATGTTGAGTGCTCGCACATATAACACAAGTATCGAAAATCTACTTTTCATGGTAATGCTGATGGTCTTTCGAGGCTGCCCCTACCAGTCAGCAATGTGAACACTGCTCAGAAAGACATCTTCTACTTTGCACACATGGAGAACCCATCACTTCAGTCCAAATCAAGAAGGCTACTGTGGACCAAACATTGTCCAAAGTCATGGATCTGGTGATGCATTGCAACTCTTCCCCGAACTTCCGAGTCTCCCCTGACCCTCATCCTTAAGTTTCCAGAAGGATGGAGTTATCAGTCACTTCAGGATGTTTGCTTTGGGGCATGCGAGTTATTATCCCACCAACGTTGAGGAAACCAGTGTTGGACCAACTACATTTTGGACACTGTGGAATAGTTCACATGAAAGGGATTGCAAGAAGCTACTTTTGATGGCCTGGCCTGGACCAAAACATTGAAGCCAAGGCAAGATCTTGTTCTTCATGTCAGAGAGTGAGAAACATGCCTCAAGTGGCACCCCTCCATCCATGGAATTGGCCGGAAAACACATGGCAGTACATCCACGTCAATTTCGCTGGACCATTTGAAAGAACAATGTGCATGGTGGTTGTGGATGCTTATTCCAAAAGGCCAGAAGTTTCAGTGATGTCCTCTACTACTGCTGAGAGTACAATTCAAAGGCAAAGAGAAATGTTCAGTCGTTAAGGGTTACCAGAACAACTTGTGACCGACGACCTCAGTTTGCCTCGCAGGAGTTTGAGAATTTTTTGAGAAGTAATGGAATTCATCACATCACCTCAGCACCATATCACCCACCACCAATGGATTAGCAAGGAGATTTGTTCAAACCATGAAACACGCTTTAGCTCGGCACAAAGATATTCCTCTATTCATTAGCGTCTGGACACATTTCTGCTGACATACCGAAACATGTCACATGCTATGACTAAAGCATCTCCAGCATTCCTACTAACGGGACAGCAACTGCGCTCTTGCTTTGATCTGCTGAGACCAACAAAAACACAAGTTGTGCAAGATCAACAGCACAACCAAGTGAAGAGAAGAGCTCAGAGATCAAAGCCGAGAATTTTCTGTTCTGGACAAGAAGTTCTAGCTCGTAATTATGCTACCAGAATTAAATGGTCTCCTGCTTCTGTGATTGCTCAGACAGGACGTATTTCGTACACAGTCCAAACTGTGAATGATCTCACCTGGCGGAGACATGTTGACCATCTGTTGCCAAGTCAAGCACCATCTAAGGATACACCTCTTATGGAAGAGCCCTCTCCAAGTCAAGGAATGTCAACTCCAGTCTCACCACCTCAGTCTAGCTCTACTGACGTTGAAGTCGCCTCACCTTCTCCGGCATTAGACACAACTTCGGATTCTGCAAC
This sequence comes from Cetorhinus maximus, assembly GCF_964194155.1. NCBI lineage: Eukaryota > Metazoa > Chordata > Chondrichthyes > Lamniformes > Cetorhinidae > Cetorhinus > Cetorhinus maximus. Next base: position 154,330,273 of record NC_135881.1, read on the forward strand.
AACAGGTTATCATCAGTCTCCAATGAACATTACTCTGTAAAAGCACCAGAAGTCTGCCTTAACCATGCCAGGAGAGACGACCTCCTGAGTGTCTGAGTTATAGTTAAGGTGAATGCATATGTTTTTTTGGTGGGGGTAGGATAATCCCCAGGGTTCAGGTGGGAATAGAGGCAGTCTACCCTTTTTCCCTAGCTCAGAAAATGTTTTGTTAGACTGACATTTCCGATAAGGGGAGAGAAATATGTTATGTGCTGTATGTCTTGTTTAGTTTGTTGTACTTTGCAAGCCCGTGCATTATGGGATCGCAGAACCCATTTTGTTTGGTTAGTTCAGTTACTGAAATAAAATAAATGAAAGTACAGTGTTCAACCACCTCTATGCCTATGTGAGTATTAATTAATCTTTCCAGTATTAAAACGGAACACTAATTTTCTTACATTTTTCTATTTGGTATGCCATGCATGAGCAACAAGCATAGTGTTCACCTTACTTTAGGGTAGGTTATATGTACATTTCTTTCCCCTGATTGTGCATATTGAGCTAAATATCTCATAGATAAATATAATTGACTAAATACATGTACAGTAGAAAGCTGAATCTTAAGCATATTGAGTAAAGACTAAATATGACGTAGGTAATTTAGAAGTCAGTGCAGTACAGATGGTTGCTTTTTACAAGGTAGATAAATAATTTGGGGTGGGATGTTGTTTCCTATTTACCAGCAAAAGATTATGCTTGTACAGATAATAAAGAATTAATATGGCTGCTGTGTTCCATGAAGTGATAGGCCTGAGTTCTGCAATGTCAGTTGAATTTTGTGGGGAAAGGCATGGGCTGGAATTTTGCACTTTGGCTCCCATACATCATAAGACTCCCAAGCCAATTTCTCACTGTCACCCACCAACCCTGATGTTACTATTCCTTTCTCAGGAGGGAGACAGTGCTGCATTATTTAAATGTGGCCTGGAAGTTAAAATGGTCCAGGCCTCATGGAGCTCCTTGTAGGGCCTTATATCTCACCCTTGCCCTCCAGTTAAAGTCGAAGCTATGATGCTTTCCCTGGGTGAGGGTGGAACCCCATTATACCTCCTAACAACCAATTTTAAAACACAATCAACAGTTGTCCTGTGTACTCTGACTCCCTCTCCGCCAATTTGGCAGTGAAGTGTGCGAGGAAGGGGAGAAAGTAGAACCTAGGAGATCTAACAAAGAGAGAAAGTTCTATACTTAGTCGGCTTTATGAAATCGTGATGTAAGCCCTTGTGACCTCACACCATAGGAATTTCTAACTTTACTTTTCATGTGCTTGCAACAATCAAAATAATATAATTAAGAAAGAAGCTCACAAAAGGATGACAATTTTTAAAAATATATTAAAATCCTTAAAACTAATAATAGGTAAGAATATTAAATGCTGATATTTTCTTTCCTCTCTTCCAAATATAGAAAGCTGTGGAGGTCATGTGTGTTGTACCAAAACGATGCAACGATATGATGAATGTTGGACGTCTGCAAGGATTCGATGTAATTTTGACAGTTTGATTTCTCTCAATCGTTCTGTTTTAGGAAAGCCTCCCACGTTGTTATTTACAATAGCCCAGTTTCATTTTCTAAATTGAGGTGGATTGTTTTAATGCTTATTATTCCATGTGTTAAAGCAAAACAGCAAGGATGAAGATAGCATAAAATTAACTGTGATAGTTTAAATTTTATATTACAATACTTGGTATTTTGTAAATTTATAATCATTTTCAGGACATCGAGTACTTCACAACAACATAAATAATGTATAATGGTGCAGCCATGTTCAAATTAGGAATATAGTGTAACTCTTCAGAATAATTTACCTTGCTGTAATTATTTTTATTTTCAATTTTCATCTGCCATAGTTATCCTATAAGATAGTTGCAGTGTGAATGAGAATTTCTCTTTTCTATGCGTGGGACAGGTATGGTTTACTAACAGGTCTGTGATCTTAACATTAACCAGGAAGACTAGCAGTTTATTTACTTACTGCAAATTGTATCCATCTAGTTAGATTTGCAAGAGTCCCTTTTGGCTACATACACACTCCCTTTTGAGTTCTATAGACCCATAGATTATGGTATTTTTAAAAATCTTTATACTGGACATATTAAATTTTTCCATTGAATTGCAGTGATAGATAATATTTTTCCCTCTGTTTACAGGGCAAAATTATAGCCCAGGGAAGATTGCTTCTCCAGGACACATTCTTTGTTGCAGATCAGGATGCTGGGCTTCTTTCACGCAGTAAAGAGCGAAGAGTCTTCCTGTTTGAGCAGATTGCAATATTCACCGAGCCTTTAGATAAGAAAAAAGGCTTCTCCATGCCTGGCTATTTATTTAAAAATAGTGTCAAGGTAATAAATATTCTGCCCGTAGAATTCTGGCAAACCTTTTCTTATAAATACCCCAAGAATAATGCATTATTTCATGTAATTTAAGCAAATTTAATTTATTCACAATTTTCTTGTTTAAGCCCCAGTTGATGTCTGACTTATAAATCCATAAAGGATTTTGGCTCCAGTTGGGTGGGTGAATCTATTATAGTTTCGTAAAGAAGCAGTCAACAGGATGTATGATGTAATCCATTCACAGGTCAGTCACACTGTGAAATTTGCGATTTCACCATCAATGATACGCTGGGCTGAATTCAATAGCTTCATCCACTGGCCAGAAAGCTGGGAGCAGCCCCATTGCAGTCCTTTTCTGAAGCTTCAACGGAATTCAGTGTCATTCAGGAAGTCAATTGCCTGGCATCAGGGCTTCCATGCTTTTAAGGGTGGAGGTGCCGTCTCCAACAGTTGCCAGCCAATCAGATGGCTGGCAGCTCTTCACTGCTAGCATTGCCACTGGTAGCAGTAGCCACGGCTGGAACTGCAGCAAGTGCTATAGAAGCAATGATGCAGGAGGCCCCAGAGTGCAAGTAAGTGGGGTCAGCTGCTGGTAGTAATGGGGCAAGTCCCTTAAGTGGCTACTTAAGGCCTCAATTGGCGTTCGGGTGGGAAGGTCTCTCCCGACTTTCCTCACCCTGACTTAATTGGGGGGTGTCGGGCAGGTGACTTCACCCTCCTAATTTTATGGCACCCCCGCCTGCCAGCCCACTCCTGAGGGTGAGAATTAAATTCCGCCCACTGTGCACAAACTGTCGTGACTCCTGTTATATCACAGCCACATTCTTGCTTGCTAGCACAAGGTGTTGATGTATCATTATGATACAGTCTAGCATCATTCTCGGGATTTCTCTAATTTCAGACCTCAGGAGGCTGCTGAGACAAGATACTACCCCTGGGGAAAAATAAATCAGAGAGTAAATCAATCACACTACTTTCATCCATCTGCCAGCTTCTGTTTAGACAGTGGAGTTGGCAGAGAACTGGTAATATCTTTTATTTTCTGGTCATCAGTCAAACTTGTAGCAATTACATCACTGAACTCTTTCATCATGGCCTGAGCCAATGTTCCCAATAAGCTGTGCAGTGAGCCGCACACAAGTCCTAAGTTACTGTGCAAAAAAAATTTTAAGGTATTTAAATAAATCACCCATATAGTCCAAAAAAAAATTAAGAGGAAACAATGGTTGGAGCATTATCCAGCGTTACACCAGTTAGAAAATATTACTAAAAGAAAAGGCTACATGAGAGGTGTTAAGGTGCTACTTTAATTTCAGGGTTCATATAATGTTTATAAATTGTTTAAGCTTTTACTCTTTAATGAGAATATCCCTGCCTTGACCATCTCTCCTGACTGCATATTGTGCTGCATAAATTTTTCAGATTCGGTATATCATTTTAAAAACAATTTTCTCATTATTTCTTTTAAAATAATAGTGCTACATTAGAAAAATAGTTCACTCTGAAACGTAAGTTATAAATGTCAGTATATTATGGGGTAAATGTTCTGCTGTGCTTCTGAAACAGGCCATGAGCATTTTGCTGCAAAATTGTGGACTGAGACTCCTCCATTCTCTGTCCATTAATCTTAATAGACAGAAAGTCATGCCCTGGGATTGCAATTTTGCAATATGTCATGGAGCACACAAGTAGAATTTTTATCTCTGTATGAAAGATCTGACAAGTGGCATTTTAGGGAGCTAAAATTTGAACTTCTGGACTGAGAAGTCAGACCATTTAATACTTGAGGGCTTATTGGTTTGTGTTTCAGGTGAGTTGCCTTGGCCTGGAAGAAAATGTGGAGAATGATCCATGTAAATTTGCACTTACCTCACGATCAGCTGAAGGCGGTGTGGAAATCTACATTCTCCAAGCATCAAATCCTACAGTCCGCCAAATGTGGATTTATGAAATCAACCAAATTCTGGAAAACCAACGCAACTTTTTAAATGGTACTTTGAGATTTTCTTTTGATGAATGCATTAAACAGAATCTCACTGTTCATCTTCCCTGTTAATTCTTCAAACACACACATGTGCATCTACATTAGTTAATTGCATAACACAAATTGTAAATCATAAACTGTAGTCTAGTCAATACCACATTAAATTCTTTGACGTTAGGCTGTAATGCGACTATCTTGGAAACTACAGATTGATCTTTCCCCTTCCTTTGCCCTAAGACTTCTATGAAAGTAATGGTGATTATGATTTTTATTTAAGCTGGCTTTTTTGTCAGCCTTATTAATTATATATAAGTGTATTTGCATAGGCAAAATGATTTTTACTATATTTTTGTAGAGTGTTGATAAGTTAGAATATTTAATGTTTTTGTAAAATTTTTTTTTTAAACTGTAATAAATGTTGGTGGTTTCAGTCTTATTTCCCCCCTCACCGTATTTTTTAGTCTTGATTTCCCTGACAGATGTAGCCAACGTGGCCTAGGGAAAGAGGAAGTGGTCTCTGTGAGTTAGCTTACCATGAGGTGCACCCCAAGAAATAAAGAAGTAATTTACCAGTTATCATCCTCCTTTTCAGTTGGAACAACTTAGCCTCTAGCCATCATACCCCCTTAGAAATTTGGCTAAAATTGAGAACTTTACAGAATGAAAGATTAAACCTGCATCCCATCATTCCATTAAACCCCAAGCATTAGTAGTTTTTTAACTCTTAAGCATTTGAGAATGCAGTAACTTCCCAATATGGAAATTTAGCATCTTCTGTTTAGTCAATGAATATTGTGAATTAAGCCACTTTAGCACTAGAAAACTGTAAAATAATTTCAAATGCATAGATATGCTCTGGTGTTTCAGCATCAGCTGTGTTCTAATTGAATTTTTCAAAATCGCCTGCATAGTGGAGCCCATAACTAATTGTCAGGTAATGGTGTCAAGGACATGAAGCAGAGGTGAATAAGTAGAATTGAGGAACAGATTAGCCATGAGCTAATTGAATTACAGAGCAGGCTTGAGGGACTGAACGGGCTACTTCTGTTCCTACTCTATCGTAAGAGCTCCCAGTGGAAATTTTCTGTAGCATTCTCATCATACATGATATTGTAAGAAGAAGGATGCGGATTAATAATTAAACCCTTTCCATAGGCAGTCCTCAAAAATATGAACTTCATGAAAACTTGCATTTGTACAATAGATCACCAAATTGTACCTGTCATGATTGAATTATTTGTGTAATCCATGTCAGGAACAGACACACATGATGTTAAACTCACAAAGCACAACATTCATATAATCAGGAAATGTTTGAAAATAGCTGAACATAAATGACCCTTGAGAGGGTTTTTCTAATCCCCACTTGCCATTCATCCCAAACTGGTTTCCTTAATCCACACTTTTCATTCATCGCAACCTTACAATGTTTAATTTGTCTAATTAACCTTTTTTTGGCTTCAGCTTTGACATCTCCGATTGAGTACCAGAAGAACCATGTCGGCCCTAGTGGACCCAATAGCTGTAGTGGAATGAGCAGCACAAGCCGTTCCAGACCATCTCGGATCCCCCAACCCATCCGGCACCATTCCCCAGTCCTGGTCTCCTCTGCGGCCTCGGCCCAGTCAGAGGCAGACAGGTTGACAGGTATGTCCGCTCGAAACCCTACCCTGACGACACTCAACAGCACCTTAGATTCTGGCTGCAGCCAATCTGACAGGCACCTGGAACGAGAAGGCAGCGAAAGGGACTTGGAACAGATTCCTAGGAAAAAGGTCCTTGAGAGTCCCAGAAAAACATTAGGACCGCTCACCAACACAGGAGATGGAAACATAAAGGAATTACGAGGTAGTCTAGAAGAGAACCGGTCACCAAGAGGGAGTGTTGGCACTCTGACAATAGGAAAGCAACGGCCAGGCACTACTTCGCCCTTGAGTTCACCGCTGTCTACGACCTTCCCTTCCTCTCCCTTCAGCAAAGAACCCTTCCCTCCCAGCAGTCCTGTTCTTAAGGGCTCCTTCTGGAGCTCACACCCAGCTTCACCTGCCAGTCGCCCCGGCTCCTTCACCTTCCCAGGGGACATGGACTCCCTGCAGCGCCAGGTCCACCGCCACTCCACGCACAGCAAGGACACTGATCGTATGAGCACGTGCTCCTCGACCAGCGAGCAGTCGGTGCATTCCACCCAGAGCAACGGGGTAAGAGCGGAGCACGTCTGTCCTGTGAGCTCCTCTAAAACCTTCCCACGCTCTCCTTCTGTGCGTCAGTATCACTCTCCGTACTAATTCCTCCTGGCTCTGCAAAAAAAACTGCTCTGTTCTGAAACTTAAAAACTTGCCTAACTACTCATCGCTGTGACTGTCTACCTGTCAAGATCTTTTAAAAAAACTTATCAGCCTAAACATCTACTAACCACTGCTCCTGCAACTGCCTCCCTTGCAGAAGGCAAATAACAGCTAACGCAACTTTCGGCAAAAAAACACCTGCATCTTCACCCTTTCCCTTTATAGACCAGCATACTGCATATATTAACGGGGCATTTCTCTGGACTGGTCGCGCTACTTTAAATTTGCTAGTTGCAACTTTTTTTTTTATTGCCAGTTGCTGATTCAATGCATCATCCCCCATCTTGTTCAGCCCAGTTTCTGCAGCTGACATATGGAGTCCTCTGTTCAAGAAGCTGTCCAGCTTACAATGTAAGACATTGAAACCGCTTAAGGGTGCCATAACATCTGAAGGTTTAAATGCACTGACCGTCTCAGATTAATTTTAATTTTTTTATCAAGCATATTTTGTTTTTCAGTATCTTGCAAATCTGTAATGCTTTACCTTATGGTATGGGAGGCAGTATTCCCTTCCAAAGAAAAAGCAATTCTATCAAATGTCTTTCCAAAATTTGTTTCTTTTTCCCATCATTTGTTTGCTTAGAAATCATTGTATCAATTATAATGCAAATAATCAGGATGAAAATGTTTCACTGAACAGTGTAACAAACTCACAAAAACATTGTTACTTACATTTTAGCCTAGCTTATTTTATTTTAAACTCTTGCATGCTCACTATGCATTGCATGTCCCTCAGTTTCCAAGCACAGCATTTTGGATAGGTTATTAAGTTCCACTGTATTAATCCAATTTGCTTGAAAGCATGTGCTTTTTGCTGCATTAGCAAATGCTAAAATAATATGTACATTATGACATTCTGCTGTTCCACTTTCTATGTTCTAGTCTTTAACTTTCTTTTCCCCTTCATCTTTGTTTCAATTTGTATGTTTTTCTGTCTCAATTAAGGGAGCAACTTTGTACCAGTTATGTCAAAAAATGATTCTTGTTGTATTTTGTATGTCAAAAATGGTCTTATGTAATCCACAATTAAAATGTGCAGAGTACTTGTGGTGCTGAGTTGTCATGTAGGTGGGACTGAGATTCTGAAACCTGGTCAAAATCTGGATGTCACTTTGATGATCCCTAAAGGACAATGCTATGTGGATGTTTTTAGTAATAATGGCTTGACTTCATGCTTTAAGCATAGAAAATTTAAGGCAGGTATTTCTCTTGTTTGAGAATTTGCTTAAAAAAAACTATATTCCTGTTCCTCCTCCAGGTAGTACAAAAGGGCAGAATATTGATATTACCAATATACTATATCACAGACACGGGTACATGCCACAAATGGCAGTTGGGTTATCGGGGAATGGCACAGGAAAGCAGAGGTGAAACAATTCTGGCAAAGACTCAATGTGTGAATCATTCTGGCCTATTTTCTTCACTTGCTAGCAGTTACTTAATGAAGGGCAGTTGCAAAGGGTTCAAAGCAGATTGTCTGCCCATCATCTTGATTGATGAAATATGCACAGTAAAGAGGCGAGGATATTCAATATTATTCCCCCTCCCTCCCCCATTGACAGTTGCAATATGTGACTTGTAGCTGAATTATTCACTTTCTGGTTGAGATCCATTTAAATGTTCCTCAATAGGTATTAATAAGTCTTTGCAAGCCCCCATTGGTTTTAAACTATAATAGAACAGATGAAACAAGCTAATACAAAAGCAAAATATTGTGGGTGCTGGAAATCTGAAATAAAAATAGAAAATGTTAGAAATACTCTGCATGTTCAACAACGCCTGCAGCGAGAAACAGAGTAATCGCTTCAAGTCGATGATCTTTAGTGAGAATTGAAAAAGTTAACGATCTAACAGGTTTTAAGCAAGTACAGATGCAGAGAAAGTGGGAAGGTTGGAAAGAATAAGGGAAGTCTGTAATAGGATAGAAGGGATGTAAATGGGAAAAGCAGCATGATCACTAATAGCTTCCATCCAAAGACAAAGGGGACAGAGGTTATGTATGATCTTAAATTGTGGAACTCAATGTTGAGTTCAGAATGCTGTAAGGTTGGAATGGAATGGAAAGGTGATCCTCAAGAAATAGCACTCCAAATTGTGATTAACTACTTTACAGCCTTCCATTCTCAATGTTGAGTTCCACAATTTCAGATTGTAACCTCTGCCCTGTTTTTTTTTCTTACCTTTGGATGACATTTGTTGATGATTCTGCTTTTCCCATTACATTTCTCCTGGACCCATCTTTTGTTTCTTTGCTTGTCCTATTACCATTTCCTTTTGCTTTGGACCATCATCCCTTTGTCATTTAATCATTTCTGCCTTCCACCATATCGTAGACCCTCTTGCCCCTGCCTATGTACTTGCTTAAAACCTGTTACATCTCTAACTTGTTCCAGTCCCAATGAAAGATCATCAACCTGAGATGTTGGGCAGAATTTTATGGCCCCATCGCGGTGGGGCCAGGCCCGTAAAATTCAGCTAGCCATTCTCAAGCCTATTGACTTTGGCGGGACTGTAAAATCCCCCCGATGTAAAATTCCACCGTTAAGTGTTTCTTTCTTCACAGATGCTGCCAGACCTGCTGAGTATTTCCAGCATTCTCTGTTTTTAAATGAAACCAGCTGTTGGATTTCAAAATACTCTATGTTGGTGCTAGAGCAGAGTTAGGAATGAACCTCAAGCCACTTCTCCCAATTCTGTTCCAACTGCAAATTCATAGAGAAGTGATACATTTGAATTTGACAGGCCTTGTTTATGAAGCATTAACTTGTGCATATTTTAGTTATTTTCTGGAACTGGCCTGCTATTACTAAATTAAGGGCTATTCATCACTCTTTCACAAGTTGTTTGATTCAGAAGTAGGCAAGTTGTATTATTTTAAAGAGCTCTCTCAATAGCCTAGCATTTTTCAAACACATTCAGTAAGTGAACCCATACAGATCAGGAAGGTCACAGCAGTGTCCCACAGTCTGCTGAGTTAGTTGATCTTAGCTAGGGCAGCGGTAAATGCAAGACAGTGGCTTCAAGTGTGTCTGTTTAAGGGAAGGGGTAGTAGACCAATTTTCCTATTCCTGACCACTGTCCACCAACTTTTACTCGAAGTGAGCCTGTGTGAGTTGAGCTGTGATGCTCCCCATAGTTGAGTATCCTGTCCAGGTTCATAAATGAAGTCTGGTCACTTGTACCAAATAACTGGGGTTTGTGACCTCTGGAAATGTATATCAGCAAAGAGTCAATGCTTCAAAAGGAGGAAAGGAAGAGAGAACATCAATGGAAAAAAAGCAATGTCGGCTTTAAAATAAACTGTAAAGTGGCAGATATCTTTTTCTTAAAATATTAATTTTAGGCTTATCAAAATTGGGAAAATTCAAAAGTTGCTAACAGCCCAGACTCCAGATTTCTCTCATCTTTGTTAAAACTGTATATTTAACCTTTGAGTGGTCAAGGTAAAGGTGCTGATTACAGTTACGCTGGAGAGGTAGGTATTAGGAAATGAGTTCAAACCCCTCCCAAAAGAGATATTATCTGATAGAAACATTTTCCTTCATTGTTTAAACATATTAGATTCCTAAACAGTTATTCTGCAATGTGCTGTAGCCATTTTTAATGATTTTACTTGTCAGTTTGTTGTATCCATGTATTTGTGTAAGTCTTAATAAAAACAAGAGTGTTACATTATTTGAAGTGTTGAAAGCCAATAAAATTAGGTTCATGTTTAAAGCCATTTTTTAATTGATGGAGGGAGGAGAAGCAACATCTTTATGAAATTAAAACAGTGAACCATGTATAAACTACTTCAGAAACCCATTTTATTTTTGCAACCTTGTTTTTTTCCTCCCCTGTAGAGTGAAAGTAGCAGCAGCAGTAATATCTCCACCATGCTGGTAACACATGATTACACCGCCGTGAAAGAGGATGAGATCAATGTCTGCCAGGGCGAGGTGGTGCAGATTCTGGCCAGCAACCAACAGAACATGTTTTTGGTGTTTCGGGCAGCCACTGACCAATGCCCTGCAGCTGAGGGATGGATTCCTGGCTATGTACTAGGTCACACAACTATTATAATCCCAGACAACCCTGAAGGAACATTAAAGTTAGTCTGTTTTCATTTATAGTTTGGTTGCATAATTCTAAATTGTCAATCTTTCAGGCAATTTCTTCCAAACCGTCCAAAAATTCTCTCCTTTTCTTTACATCTGATGACAAGTGGGCAGGAATTTTTCTCTTTATCAATTTTCTCCTGCCTGCTCTTCGCTAAGATATGGCTACATGGATACTGGCAGCTTTCTGGTACCAAATGCAAGTGGCAGTACTTTTTGTGTGCGCCTTTGACAGCCAATATTAGCAGGGAAGTGGGTGGTGAGAGAGGGGGAGCAGAAGAATTATATTTACTTCTACCCTAACTTTACTCAAAGTCCACATACATGCACACTTTCCAACTGAGATGACTGGATAACACTCAGAAACAGGAACCCTAACTGATTTCCCATTACCCCATCTCTAGTCCAGGAACACTGTAGTGGTCCAACTGAAATTAACTACCTCAGCACACACAGGGGCCTGAATTTTGCACTTATTAGGTACACTTCATTGGTGGGCCTGGAAGCGGCCGTGATTTCCATGTCCGGTCACAATCGGACCCTGAACACAATTTCACACGGGCTGGCCAATTAACCGTCAGCCAACATGAAAGGCATGCTGAGGGAGGCTCAGCACTGCTGGGGGGTGGGGTACAGGAAGGCGACGGGCGCAGTGAGAAGTGAAGGTACGGGCAAGTGTTTCCAACAAGCTCCCTGAAGGCTGAAAACTGCTGGAGAATTGCCTCAGGGAGCTGCAGTATTTTTTTTTTATTCATTCATGGGATGTGGGCTTCGCTGCCTGGGCCAGCATTTATTGCTCATTTCTAGTTGCACTAGAGAAGGTGGTGGTGAGCTGCCTCCTTGAAACACTGCGTCCATGTGGTGTAGGTACACCCAGAGTGCTGTTAGGAAGGGAGTTCCAGAATTTTGACCCAGCAACAGTTCCAATGAAATTTGCAGAAAAAATGCCACAAGCTCTCTCTGTAATGTAAGATCAAGCGATGAGCCATATAAAATCTCTAATAATTGCCTCCTTTATGGACTTAATTGCCCACATAATTGTCGGCAGCGTGTTTTTGACTCCCATGTGCATCCGCCAACCGTAATATTGCGTGCAAGCGGCCCCCCCGCTGCTCATTCAACCTAAAATGTGGCTTAATAACATACCACTGAGTGGTATGGTACCTATTATTATAAGGAAGGCACATTTCTTTGTATATTTCTAGTTAAGCAGTTTTATTATGAGATTTAATTGATTTCCAAAGTATTAAGTAAGCTCAGTGAGGCCAACATCAAGCTATGCTACTATAATTCTGTGCCTAGCTTGAATAGCTGGTAGCTGCTATTCATATGCTTAACTAAATCACTCTTGATATATACTAGTAATTAATCATAAATCAGTGAGATGGTAGAGAGCCTGTGATTGCTGTTTTCCACCAAACTATGTGAGAGGTGATTAAAGTTACTCTATTTTGGGAATGGGGTGAAGCTAAATTTTTATTCATAACTTGCCTCCCTTGGTCTGTCAACAGCATACAACATATGCCAGAGAAAGAGGCCAAAGGTTATTCTGTTTCCATACCTCTGACATTGCTGATTTGAAGCTGGCTGCTAGGAGTACACGAGCATACCTTGAGGAAATGCTGTCTGATTTCAACCTCCCCCTCCCCCATACCCCCTCAGTGTGTGGAAACCCACATCCCATCATTCTGGGTCAGTGTGTTGGTCCTCTAATATGCTACACTCAAAGTGAATATACTTTATCAATTATAGTGTGAATTTTATGTGCCATGATTATTGGGGTTTTTTTACATTTAATTTTCTAAAATGGGATGTGTTGTTCTGTCTCCTGTCCTCTCTCCTCTGGATTGAAATTTGGCAACATTAGAAAGTCAACATCTTGGCACACTGCACTCCGTTTAAGAAAGAAAAATGAAAAGAAGGATAAAGATGGCAAGAAAGAAGGAAAGCTAGAAAATGGCTTCCGAAAGTCACGAGAAGGATTACCCAATAAGGTATCAGTTAAGGTAGGTCCTAGTAGCAGCCATTAGCTAAAGTACTTGTTTGGAAATTCTCTACAGCAGCCCACATTCCGTCTAGTGTGTTTTGAAGTTAAACAGTAAACATACAGATAGTGAGATTACAATTCCGGCAAATAATTCATGAGAATACTGTTATCACTGAAAAGTTGTACGTTCATTTCTCTTTGTTGAATTAATTTTTACTTTGGTGGGGGAATGAGAATAGATGTACTCATAGCCAATTTCAACTCATTCATAATCAGCTTGTGACTCGTTGCAGTATTCCAACATCCCCCCCACAATTGAGCGACCAAGCAATTGACTAACCTACGAAATGTGAAGCAGAATTAAAAATGATTATGCACACAGAAATGCCATAACATACAACTTAATTTTCTTTATTAACTGTACACTTCTTCAAGTTAAGTCTGGAAAAGTAGCAAGTAGGGAACAGGCAATAAAAGAGGGGCTGCTTTTAGATAAGTAGGAGTCTGGATTGAAACTCAAGTACCAATTTATTAATCAGTATACACCCTAAATCCGAATTGGTTAACAACACAGACCAGGCCTCAACTAATGCAGAGCCCAGGTGAAAATGTTGCTTGTTCAGTGTCCCAAAGAAACTTGGATTCTGTAGGATCAGTATGAATTGTTTTAATATTTCTACATCAATCAAAGAAAAGATTTTATTTGATTCTTGATTCTTAAAAAGTTCATGTACCGCCTATGAATCCTAGGGTTGCTAGAATGATGAATTATTTTTGCTTCATTATGCATTCAGTAGTCTTGATTTTTTTCAGATAAAGTCTCCCATATAATTGTATCTGATCAGTAGGAAATCGATTGATGTGTATGATGTTAAAATATAGGGCAGAATTTTCACCCCATCGGGGGGGAAGTTTAAGAGCGGGCGCGCAGAGGCGCGCCTCTGATCAGCGCCCCCAATCAGGGGCGTGCCGCCATTTTACATGTGGAGCCAATTAAGGCCCACTCAGCGCGACGTCTGCAAGGAAGAGGGGGAGGGGGGTGGTTGGATTCCCTGATCCGAGAGTGCGCTCATTCGTGCATGCGCACAAAAGAGTGCACTCACCTCCCTGAGGCTAAGTACTGCCTCGGAGATCGGCTCTACAGTAAAAAATCTGAAAAACAGAAAAAAAACATTTCCCTGACATGTCCACTCATGTGACACTGTCACATGAGTTGGGACATGTCCATCAGTTTTAAATACACTTTTTAAAGCCTACATGAAACCTCATCCCACCTGTGGATGACCTTTCATGCTTTTTCTAATGCCCGCCAGGACTCCTGGCCTGCCCGCCAACCTTAAGGTTGGACAGGCAGGTCCAGTAATTAGTTTAACACCTTTGTCAATGGCCTCAATTGGCCATTGACAGGTCGGCGGACGCACAGCTGATTCTGCTGAGCCCCCGCCCACCTGAAAATTGAAATGGGGTGGGGTGACGTTGGGAATTCTGCCCGACATCATCCCGCGTCATTTTACACGTCGGCGAGCGGGCCCCACCCCCCCGCTCGTCAACCAGGAAATCCTGGCCATAGTGTAAAATGAGTAATGACTGCAAAAATGTTACTTGGGCTTCTTATTTGACTTAAGTGTATGCGGACTTGTTTGTAATGTGTAGTACTTAGAAACATAAATAGGAGCAGGAGTAGGTCATTCAGCCCTTTGAGCCTGCTCCATCATTCAATATGATCATGGCTGATCCTCTACCTCAACACCGTACTCCTGCACTCTCCCCATACCCCTCAACGCCTTTAGAGTGTAGAAATCTATCTATTTCCTTCTTAAATATGTTCAGTGACAGCCTCCACAGCCTTCTCGTGGTAGAGAATTCCATAAGTTCACCACCCTCAAAGTGAGGAAGTTTCTCCTCATCTCAGTCCTAAATGGTCTACCCCATATCCTGAAATTGTGACCCCTTGTTCTAGGCACCCACCCCAGCCAGATGAAATATCATCCCTGCATCCAGTCTGTCCGTCCTTGTCAGAATTTTATATGTTTTCAATGAGATCTCCTCTCATTCTTCTAATCTCCAATGAATACAGGCCTAGTCGGCCTAATCTCTCCTCATACGACAATCCTACCATCCCAGGAATCAGTCTGGTGAACCTTCACTGCACTCCTTCTATGGCAAGTATACTTGGAACACTTTACAACCCATCACTTCAAGCAATTTCCTATGCTAGATTTGTGGCATCAGTAAAGCTAATTGCTTTGTTTTAAAAGTTTGACCATTGAGCTAATCAGGTCAAATTCACTTTGATAAAAGCAAAATACTGTGGATGCTGGAAATCTAGAACAAAAACAAAAATACCTGGAAAAACTCAGCAGGTCTGACAGCATCTGCGGAGAGGGATACAGTTAATGTTTCGAGTCCGAATGACTTCATCAGAACTGATGAAGGACTCGAAATGTTAACTCAAATTCACTTTGAGCTGTGTTTCTGACCATTAACTTCCACTAAACTCATAACCATCAACCAACAGCTAAAGTTGTTTCTCGTGCAGTTTGACCAGTTTCAAACAACAAGTAAAAATATAATAATATTGCCACTTTCAGTTAATTTAACATATCCTGAACTTACTTTACGCTTAGAAATCTTTTAGTTGGAATGTCCATCATTTATTTACTTTTTATTTTATCTCTCAAAAATGAGGCCAAAGTACCATTTGCTTGTTGATGCACCATTCACACTTAAGATGATTGGCAATCTATGATCAGGCCTCTGTTCATGTATTCTTGAACTGACACAGGATGACCTATGAAAGCAGCAGTGGATCAACTCTTTTTATTTCCGCCTATCTTGTGGCAAGTACCTGGGCTTGGTTTCCACTTTGCCCCAGGTTGAGGCTAATATCATGATTTAAGTGACGATAGAATATTCGAACACACACCAATACTCGCAATATACCCATTACTTCTATTAGTAAATACCAATAAGAAATGCATCTACTTAGTTAGCTATATATATCTCATTAGCATCAGTAACTAAAGTTGTTAACTCTTTAACTGACTTAGTAGTGCGTATACTGTGCTGCAATAACTAGAGGCCATGCAAAGTATCCTCAATTATGCTATGTGCTTTTGAAACATCTTAATTGATAGTTATTGCCAAGCGTCACAATATAATCTGATAATTACTCAAAAGCCTGATAAATGAGTTGCAGGCCTTCTAATGCATTTATGATACTGGTGGCATTTTTAGAGTAGTAGAAGAAAACAAGAGTTCTGCTGCCAAACAACACTGTTTGCTGGCCAGGCAGGACACAGTTCACAGAATGGTTACAGTAGAGAAGGAGGATATAAGTATGTTTAACTTGAAGGTTCTGAAAAGGCTGTTTTAAAAATAGGTTTGCAATTATTACACAACTAATACAAGCTTTGGCTTTGCTTTTACTTATAGTTATTATTTTCAATAATCCATTACCCAATGTATGGTAATGCAGGTCTATTAAGGAATGCAAAGGAAACTTCTTCACTCAGTGAGTGCTGAGAATGTGGAACTCGCTATATCGCATGGAGTGGTTGAGACAAATAGCAAGATGCATTTTAAATTAAGTCATTCTCATTTCTTTCTTTTCAGCTCTTGAACCCTAATTATATCTATGATGGTAAGTTATCAAAATAATTTTAAATTTCACAAAGCACAAATAAACAGCTTTATTCTGAAGGTTGGGATTTTGTACAGCAGTTTGATGCTCCTATGTACTGTGCCATGAACTGTGCTATGAAACAGGGGCTCATGTCAGCTCTTCCCCAAGCAGAAAGGTACAGAGTTGAAGCTAGTTGATGCAGCACAGCAGATTATTGTTATTTTCATTCCCTTTTACAATGCAGTTTCCTGAATATATTGGTTGAGCTTTTCCACTTTTACACATCTGGGAACAGTCATTGAAAGCAGAACATATTAACACGTTTGTTGGGTGAAAATTGAGTGAGAAGCGTTATCATAGAATCATTGAATAATACAGCACTGAAGAAAGTCATCCGGCCCATAAAGTCTGCACTGGCTATTTTGAAGATCCGGTTAGACCCACTGCCATGCTGTTTCCCCAATATCCCTGCAATATTTTGTCCTTCAAGTATTTATCCAGTTTCCTTTCGAAGGCTCTTATTGAACTTGTATCCACCACCCTGTCAGGCAGCACATTCTAAATCCAAATCACTGATTTCATAAAAATTCTTTTTTCCTCATGTTGCCTCTGGTTCTCTTGCCAATCAAATTAAACCTGTGCCTTCTGGTTCTCAACCCTTCTGCAAATGGGAACAGTTTCTGTCCATCCACTCTATCTAAACCCTGCATGATTTTAATCACCTCTATAAAATCTTCTCTTAACCTTCTCTGCCCTAAACAGAACAACCAAAGTTTACCACTCTATCCATAGAACTGTAATCTCTCATCCCTGTAACCAATCTATTCTTCTCTACCCTCTTCAAAGCCTTCACCTCCTTCCTAAAGTATGGTGCCCAGAATTGGACACTATACTTAAGCTGGGGAGGAACTAGTGTTTTGCATGGGCTTAGCATAACTTCTTGGCTTTTGTACTTAAGCCTCTATTAATAAAGCCCAGGATCCCATATGCTTTATTAACTGCTATGTTAACTGTCCTGTCACCTGAAAAGATTTGTGCACAAGCAGCTTTCTCTCTCTTCTTGCACCCCCTCAAAAATTATACAATTTAGAATTCTTCATAGTAAAAAGTATCATCTCATTTGCCCATTCCACCAGCCTATACATGTCCTCTTGATGCCTGTTACAATCTTCCTCAATGTTGGCTGTGCTCCCAAGTTTCATGTCATCTGTAAATTTCAAGGTAGTGCCCTACACCCTCAAGTCCAAGCCATTAATGCATATCAAAAACAACAGTTGTCCTAGTACTGAACTTTGAGGAACACTACTGTATACCCACCTCCATCCAAAAAAAGCAGCCTTCACCACAATTTTCAGTTTCCCTCCCTTAGCCAATTTTGTATTTATACTGCTACTATTCCTTTTATCCCATGGGCTTCAATTTTATTAACAAGCCTAATTAACAAGCCTTTATCAAACGTCTTTTAAAGGTCCACATACACATCGACTGCACTGTCCTCATCCACCCTCAGTGCCTTGCCAAAAAGCTCAATCTGACTAGTTAAACAAGATTTCCCTTAACAAATTCAAGCTGGCTTTCAAACTGAACCCGTTGTTTTCGGTCCCTGCTCCAGACTCCAATCCCTAGCTACTGACTGCATCCCTCTCCCTGGCAACAGTCTGCAATTAAGCCAGTCTGTTTCCAAACTTGATGTCACATTTTATCCTGAGATGAGCTCCAACCTCATATTCATGCCATCACTAAAACTGCCCATTTCCATGTCTGTAACATCACCTGACTTTGCCCTGACTCTGCTTATCTACTGCTGAAAGGCTCATCCGTTCCAACGTTACCTCTAGACTCAACTATTCCAATGCACTCCGGGCTGGTGTCCCATATTGTATCCTCTGTGTACTTGGGGTCATCCAAAACTCTGCTGCCCATGTCTTAACTTGCAGTAAGTACCATTCCACTATCACCCCTATGCTCACTGACTTACATTGGCTGCCTGTCAAGCAATGTTTTATTTTTTAAGTTCTCATTCTTGTTTTCAAACCCCTCCATGGCCTTGCCCCTCCCTACCTCTGTGATCTCCTCCAGCCCCACAACCCTCTGAGTTACCTGTTCTCTAATTCTGGCCTTTTGGGCTTTCCAAATTATAATTGCTGCACCATTGGTGGCTGTGCCTTCAGTTGCCTAGGCCTCAAGTTCCGGAATTCTCTCCCTACACCTCTCCACCTCATTTTCTCCTTTAATACACTCCTTAAAACTACCTCTTTGACCACGTTTTTTGGTTACAATATTTCCTATCTGGATCGGTAGCATACTTTGTTTCATAATGCTCCTATGAAGAGCTTTGGGATGTTTCATTACATTAAAAGAGCTACATAAATATAAATTGTTGTTGTTGATCCACTTCATTCCCAGGACTAAATCCAGTAATGCCTCCCTCTTCATTGGGTAGAAAACATACTGGTGCAGGCTGGGGACTGCAGCCTTTCAAGGTATTGATACCCTAGTAGTCAGTGCTGAATATTGGTTTGAAAGTGCCACATTCCTGAAGGAGTCCTGCACTACTTCGTCTCTTCCTACCCTTTCTGGTAGGCACACACTTGCTGTTCTGAATTTTGTCTGGCTGTATGGTGACCACCTCCTGGGACCTGTGACCGAGGAAACATACAGCCATCCATATGTCCTGAAGTGAATCCAGCTGCCCTCAAACTCTCATCCTCAGCATGAGTTTGAGCACCTGGAGGCACTTACTCAAAACATGGGCCCCCGGAACACAAGGAGCGTCCTGAAGTTCCTACATTGTGCGGGAATTGCGGAATATGGGCCAGGGTTGTCCCTTCATTCTAATTAGAAACTTAAAATAAACTCCTTTGATACAAGGTGATTATTTATATATTTGCTGTTAATTAGGCTTAAACTACATGGCTTTTTCCCTATAATATAAGCAAAATATTGCAGATGCTGGAAATCTGAAATAAAAACAAGGTGCTGGAAATACTGAGCAGGTCTGGCAGCATTTGTGGAGAAACAGTTAACGTTTCAAGTCTAATATGACTTCTTCAGAACTAAGAAAAGACTAAATTATTTACTCAAACTTGACAAGAACTAAGACACTAAACACAAAACCGTAAATATTAGACATCTAGATACTTAAATCAAGGAATATACCTTAGAATCCATGGACTCTGTAGCTCCATTCTTGAGTTGATCATGAGAAGCCATTTTCCTCCTCATTATCAAATTCCTAGCTTCCACTTTGTTTGCAATTCACCCAGCTCCGTCTGCAAGCTGTGTGTCCAGCATATTAGATATATTCAACTGGATAGTGTAATCTATGCCATAAGTGTAAGCTTTTCTTTAGGCTTGCTTTGTAATTATCTTTGGTAATACAGCAGAATCACGTACCAATAAGAAATCTCCAGGGGTTGTATTTGAAATCTGGGATAATCACACGCACACATCTTGTTTAGACTCTCAGAAATTGGGTAGGCCTTAAATCCAGGCTTTAAATGGCTAAATAAATGGGCATTCTGCACTTTGATTTGTTTCTGTGGGCCAGATAGTTCAGAGGCAGTGCCATGGAGTGCAGAGTCTTAGCAGATTCGTTACCAAATTCAGCTGAATTGTGCCCATTCCTCCTGTCTTGTCAGCCCTGTGCTCCCCACTGCTTCATTCCTGTCCTTTCCTGCTGTTTAACACATTTTAATGGGGGATTCATGCCTGTAAAATTCCACATCATACAATCTAGATCAATTGAAAATATGTAGCTGATTGTAACGTAACCGGTTTGTACTTACCTTATTCATAGAAAAGTGTGTGTGCCATCCATATAACATGATCATAAGTCTCTTGTGAAGAACTTCATGTTTTCTTGCAGCCTTTCATATCATATATTTACTGACTAATTCTGTAAACTAAACTTTTCTCCCAGTTCCCCCTGAGTTCATCAACCCACTGACTGATGTGACCTGTGAGACAGGGGAGACTGTTACACTGAAATGCAAAGTCTGCGGCCGTCCCAAAGCTACGATAACATGGAAGGCCCCAGACCACAGCATTTTGAGCAGTGATGGTCATAACAACATTATGTACAGGTAAAGAACAAATAATCTGTTATGAGAAAGTATGTTTCTGGTTTTCGAGATTGTTTCACTACTAATATGATGATTTTATTACGTGATGGTGGTTACAGTGATTCTGGTGAAGCTACACTTAAAATTCTGAACGTGACGACTGACGACGATGGCACTTACACTTGTGTAGCTGTAAATGATGTGGGATCAGCCTCCTCTTCTGCAATCCTGCGAGTTCTAGGTGAGATTTTTGACATTTTATTGTCTTGGTAGTCTTAAGAATCTAATTCATCTAAAGTATTATCATAAAAACTTTATGGCATTTATTTTCGGTTTCTTAGGAAGTCTTTTAATAGGTTGTTGCATTGCTGTCTAGCCATTGACTTTGGCTGTTGTTGAATTTTTACATTCTTAGTGTTTATTTGAATAAATGAGAAGCCCATTGCTTGTTTTTATTTTTACCACAGGTAGGTAAGTGTAGGAGTTCAAATCTAGACCTGAGTTAGACCCTAAACTCCTTGCTGATGTAATAATGGTTTGGTAGGAGTACAGTGGGAGTCTGGTAGTATAGTGGTTATGTTAATAATACAAAAGACTACACTAATAATCCAGTGGTAAAGTCAGACCATGGGAGTTACAGAATGTAAATTTAGTTTTTTATTTAAATCTGGAAATGTAAGCTTGGTATCAACAAAAGTAGTCTCGTGGCTGTCGGATTGCTGTAAAAATCGAACTGATTCATTGTTGTTCTTTAGGAGAGGAAACCTGCTGGTCCAGCCTATAGGTCATTCCAAACTCATACCAACTTGGTTGACTCATGAAATGCCCTCAGAAGCCTCCTAGAATGCTACTGTTTTATCAAACAACTGTCATTCAAGAAGATCCATCACCACCTGCTCAGGGCAGCTAGGGATTGGAAATAAATGCCAGCCTTGCCTTAGATGCCCACATCCTGAGAATGAATTTAAACAAAACATTGAAGAGAACATTAGAATCCTAATGGTTCATCAAAAAATAATAGATAATAATGACAACATTTACATTATTTTTGCGTTGATAATCGTTGGGCTAACAGCACTCACCGTTATTCTGGAGTAAATCAGACAGCAACTTCTGACGTCAACAAGTACAAATCTAAGCATGGAAAATCACAGGTTGCTTTCACAGATACACACTCCTCCACAAGCCGCACTATATCAGTCTTCGCCAATAAACTCACTGAAATTCAAGAACAATTTGAAGCTGCAGTACTTAACAAACAGTTACCCACTAAACACACCAGAAAAAGAAAGGGCTGGTTCATTCAAGGCTAAATGATAATTACTGACAAACAACCTCTCCAGCCCTGCAAATTTAATTTTACAAATGTGGAATCACATTCCTTCAAAATTTAATTAGTGTTCAAGGTATTTTTTGTATTAATAAAATTTATTTTTTAAATAACAAACTAAATTTGCATTCTGTAACTCCAATGGTTTTTTTGTCTCCCTTAATTCTATCGTTCTCGCTTAACCTTCATTTTGTTTCCTCTACATGCTTTAAAACTAATTTTATTTCCAGGTTTAGATTATAGTGTTAATTTTAAATCAAAAACAAGGGGAGGTGGGGTCAGGAGATTATAAAACTTCAAACCCAGCCCCTACCAGCCTCTAACCTACCCACTTCCAAGTTTAACAGAGAAGCAGACAACCAATTCAATTTCAGGAGGCTGGTAGACAGTTTAAATATTATAATGAGGCTGTGGCAGCTAAAGGGACTGTTTCATGAAAAGTCAAATGCATTTATAGCACTGCGTATTGTCCAGGTGAAGCAGGAGTGCCCTGTACCCCCCCCACCCCCAACCTCCCCCCACTCCTCCCCAGCTTACCTTATTTCCTGCCATCAGACCCCTCCCATTCAAAGTCCACATCTTCAGGAATCAGACCCACAAAATTCTCACTAATGCAGTAGCAGGCTCCCTACCTGTGGCTGCATCCTCCTCCAGTGTTCCCTGCCACACAGGGAGCCAACCCTGTCAATCTGGCTAGTTCTGATTTCTGGCTGGGGACCCTGTTCCCTAACCCAGTCAGTATTGGGGCCTACATATCTACGTGAGGATTCTTCAGTCTGATTGAAGAACCTAGCTGTTTCTTGTGCTGCGCATAAACTCCACAGACCCCTTTTAGTGGGTGTATGCTGGATCAAGCATCAATGACAACAAATTTATATTCAAAATACTGCAAATGCTTTGCGGGCAATAGTCAGCATAGCGAATGGTCGGTGCCATTCTTTCAATACTGACCGTAAAATTCGGGCCGTTGTGTTTTTTAAGGTAATAAAGAAGATGCTGAGCTGTAGCAGCACAGAGCTGAACAGTGCAAGCATTTTGAGCGGGTTGACAGCAGCAGCAGCAATCTCTAGAAGAGCCAGAAGAGAGGAAATTATAAGTTGCAAATTAGACAATGTGGTTGAGAGAAAGCTGAGGTTTAATTTTTTTCCAGGGGCACAATGTGATGGTAGAAGGATTAGGGGTGAGCTTTGGGAATCTGGATGCTGAGGGAAATAGCTGGATGAAGGGACGTGAGAATAGGGTGGGTAAATGTGATTAGAACTATTTGTACATGTGGAGGATAAATCCAACACAACCTGATGAAACTGAGCTGTTTTCGTGTGTGGCTCCTATGTAACCTATCTAATCTGGGATTATCTTGCCAATAATAACAACTAATTTGTTTTCCTTTCACCCACACATTCTCTGATCTTCCCCCTCATTTTGCCCCTGCCACAAATTAGAAACATAGGACTTAGGAGTAGGCGTAGGCCATTCGACCCTTTAAGCCTGCTTACCATTCAATAAGATCATGGCTGATGTGATTGTGGTCTCAATCCCACCTTCCTGTCTGCTGCCCCCCCCCACTAACCCTCGACTCCCTTGTACATTAACAATCTCTCTAACTCATTGAATAAAATCAATGACCCAGCCTTCACTGCTTTCAGTGGAAGACAATTCCACAGACTCTCCCCGCTCCCCCCCCCCCCCCCCCCCCCCCCCCCACCTTAAACCAGTTTATATTTCACCCCTCTCCTATTTTTACTTAGTTCTGTTGAAGGGTCATGAGGACTCGAAACGTCAACTTTGTTCTTCTCCGCCGATGCTGCCAGACTGCTGAGTTTTTCCAGGTATTTCTGTTTTTGTTCCACAGACTAACAACTGTCTGAGAAAAAAAAAAAGTCCTCATCCCCATCTTAAGAAAGAGCTACTTATTCTTAAACTGTGTCCCCAAGTTCTAGTCTCTCCGACAAGAGGAAACATCTGCCCAGTATCCACCCTATCAAGTCCCTTCAGGATTTTTGTTTCAATAAGATCACCTTATTATTCTAAACTGCAATGCGTATCGGCCCAACCTGTTCAACTTTTCTTCATAGAATAAGCCCTTCATCCCAGGAATGAGTCGAGTGAACCTTCTCGGAACTGATTCTAATACAATTATATCCTTTGTCAAACAAGGACACCAGAAGTGTACGCAGTACTCCAGATGTGGCCTCACCAAGCTGTACAGCTGCAATAAAACTTCATTACTTTTATATTCCATTCCCTTTGCAATAAACGCTAACATTCCATTTGCCGCCTTAACCAGTTACTGTAGCTATCATTTTGTGATTCGTGTACCAAGACATTCAGATTCCTCTGTACCAATGAATTCTGCAATCTCTCTCCACTTAAATAGTATACTGCTTTTCTATTATTCCTGCCAAAATGCACAAGTTCACATTTTCCCACATTATGCTCCATTTGCCAAATTTTTGCCCATTCATTTAACCTATCTATATCCCTTTGTAGACTCTTTACCTCCTCTCGACAACTTGCTTTCCTACCTATCTTGGTGTTATTGGAAAAATTGGCTACCATACATTCAGCCCTTTCATCCAAGTCATTGATATAGATTGAGGCCCCAACACTGATCCCTGTGATATTCCACTAGTTATCACTTACCAACCAGAGAAGGACCCATTTCTCCCTACTCTTTGCTTCCTGTTAGCTAACCAATCCTTTATCCATGCTAATATGTTACCCCCTGCACCATGAGCTCTTATTTTGTGTAGTAACCTTTGATGTGGCATCTTATCAAATGCCTTTTGGGAATCCAAGTACACTACATCTATCAGTTCCCCTTTATCCACCCTGCCTGTTATTTCCTCAAAGAACTCTAACAAAATAGTTAAACACAATTTCTCTTACACAAAACCTTGTTGATTCTGCTTGATCCCATTATGATTTTCTAAGTATCCTGCTATAACGCCCTTAATAATGGATTCTAGCAATTTCACTATGTCATATGTTAGGCTAACTGTCCTATAGTTTCCTGCTTTCTATCTCCCTGTCTTGAGTAAAGGTTTGCTATATAAAGGTTTACATTTGCTACTTTCCAATCCACTGGGACATTTCCAGAATCTAGGGAATTTTAGGAGATTGGAACCAATGCACCCAATATTTCTGCAGCCACTTCTTTCAAGTCCCTAGGATGCAGGCCATCAGGTCCTGGGGACTGTTCAGCCGTTAGGTCTAATAGCTTTCCCAGTACCTTTTCCTTGGTGATGGTGATTGTTTTAAACTCCTCCCACCCTTTCACTTCCCTATTTTCAAGTAAGAGGTTTTCTAAGTCTTCTAAAGTTAAGGTAGACACAAAATATCTGTTCAATGCCTCCACTATTTCCTTGTTTTCCATTAATAACTCCCCAGGCTCACTGGGGACCAACGCTTTAGTTACTCTTTTCCTGATTAAATGCTTGTAGAAACCATTACTATCAGTTTTTATATTTCAAGCTAGCTTTCTCTCATATTCTAATTTTTACTCTTTGTTTTAGTCACTCTTTGCTGGTTCTTAAAATCTATCCAACCTTCCGGCATTTGTACAATGTTTCTATCAATTTGATGTTGTGAGAATGGATGTTATTTTAAAAAATATTTTGGGGAATATTGTGTTATTCTGTAAAGAAAGCTGGATTTCTCTGTGTGTGTGTAATTTGATTAAGCTGGGCAGAGTTGATAGGAATCAGGTTGTCTGGAGGTTTGGAAACATGAAAAGGATAAAGGTGTTAAGTTGAGGCACAAGTAAATAAGTTAGATCTAACATTTGCATGTTTAGATAAGTTGAGAGTTTGTTTGAATTTCAAAGGGGAATCAGAACTTACAAGGAAAATGTTTGCATCCTGCTGGAGTCCATAGGTAAATAGTAATGGGGATATTATATTTTTATTAACCCTAAAGCAAAGACAAGATGGAAACATGAAAGATTTTATATTTGGAAGGGTTTGAGTTTCAAAGAGGTGAGAGAACAATGGGACTGAGATGAAAGGGGATAAAAGGTATATTAGAGTTACTGTGGATAGCTGGTTTTTAGCTATTGAACTGGATAGTTGTTAAGGTGGAGAGATGACTGTATAGCTGTTAAGCTGGAGATAGCTGGAGCTGCCTGAGCTGTAGAGAAGTCTTGGGCTGCAGCAAGCAGTTTTATTCTGAAGTAGGTTCCATTCCATAAAATGGAAGTGAGTAAAGGTCATGTGGTATACCTTTATCGAAGCTACAGCAGTTTTCCTTGTGTGATATTACTGGATTTTTCATATTTAAACATCTATAAGGGAGTGTTGCCTAGAAGGTGTTTACTTGTGGGTTTGACCAAGTAGAGAGTTTTTGAGGGAATGTTTTGTAATACTTACCTTAATTGTGTAACTGTAATCTTGTGTGCTTAACTTTTCTTTTCTTTCTTGTTAATAAAACTATTACTTGTAATTTTTTAAAAACCCAAAAGTGTTACTGGACCTCTTACTACTGAAGTTGGTATGTCGTCTTCTCGTTATCAGAATACAAAGCCTGTAAGCCAAGATTCCCTCTGAAATTTTGTTTGCGCAGCAATTAACACTGGCTGTGGTCATAAGGATGCTATCCTTAACTTCTTTAATTAGCCATGGATGATACATCATCTACTAGAGCCTTTCTTTCTCACTGAGATAAATCTTTGCTGAGAGTTATTAAAATCTCCTTAAAAGTCTGCCGCTTCATCTCTACTGTCCTACCTTTTAACCGAGTTTACCAGTCCACTTTCGCCAACCCTATCTTCATACCCTTATAATTACTTTTATTTATGTTGAAAGCACCAGTCTTAGACCCATGTTTCTCACTTTCAGATTTAATCTTTCACTTCCCTTTGATTATTCATTACATAATTCTGACTTTTATTTCCCTATATCCCTCCAAGTTTCCCACTACTTGCTCCACCTCTACAGCCAGGAGTCTGTAAAATGATATTGCTCCATCATCCAGGATTAAAAAGTACTCAGATTTATCCATGTTCTGTAATCAATCTATCATCACTGGGTATGTAGGGGCAAGTAGAAAATGGGCAGGTCTTAGAGGAGGTAAAAAGTCTGTTAGTTAAATGCTTCACATGCTTTATAATGCACATGAACAACCCCCTGCCCCCTGCAAAGAGGCGGACACAAATATCAAGTGCCATGCATTATGTGGAAAAATATAGTAGGAATAAAGGATGATTTGCAGTCATGATTCTTTGAAGCGAAGCCATTGGTATTCTAGCTGCTTTCATTTCAAAAGCAGAGATTGAATTTTTTTTTCAATTTCCGTTTGATCAATATGATAAAAGTTTTCTTTTTTCATCTTTAAGGACCTGGAAATGACGGAGTAAGGATCATCTGGAAGGACAACTTTGATTCTATTTATACTGAAGTAGCAGAAATTGGCAGGTAACATTTTAATTCTCATAATTCCCATTGATTTTATTTTTTATTTGAGAAGCTTTCTGAGTCCCAGTTTTTTTTCTCAAGAAGCTCTGAGCGGCCCTGTTTAAGAACATAAGTAGGAGCACGAGTAGATCAGATAACCCTCCAAGCCTGCTTCACCATTCAATACAATCATGGTTGATCTTCTGTCTCAACTCCACTTCCCCACCCACTCCCCACATCCCTTAATTCCATGAAAAATCTATCTATTTCAGTCTCCAATAGACTCATTGATGGAGCATCCACAACCCTCTGGGGTAGAGAATCCCAAAAATTCACAACCCTTTGAGTGAAGAAGCTTCTCCTCAGCTCACTGCTGAATGATCAATCCTGAGAATGTAGCCCCGGAAATTTGATTAGATTCCCCATCCAGGGGAAACAACATCTTAGGGTCTACCCTGTCAATCCCCTTCAGAATCTTTTATATTTCAATGAGATCAACATTCATTCTAAATTCCAGAGCATAGACCCAGTTTATTCAGCCTCTCATCATAGGACAGCTCTCTCAACCCAGGGACCAATCTAATGAATCTTCACTGCAATGTTTCTAGGGCAAGTATATCCTTCCTTCAATATGGAAGCCAAAACTGAACATAGTACTCCAGGTGTAGTCTCACCAAAGCCCTGTACAACTATAGCAAGGCTTCCTTATTCTTGTACTCTAATCCCCTTGCAATAAAGGCCAACATGCCATTTGCTTTACTAATTGCTTGCTGTACCTGCATGCTAACTTTGTGTTCCTCATACATTTACATTCAGATCTCTTTGAACATCAAAATGTAGAAATTTCAAACCTATCTGTTCGCACATTTTCCCACATTATACTCTATCTCCCACTTTGTTGCCCATTCACTTATACTGTCTATATCTTTTTGTGCCCTCCTCACAACTTACCTTCCCACCTAGCTTTGTATCATTAGCAAACATAGATGTTCTATGGTTCTATGGAAGAGACAGAGTAATATATCTAAGTCATGATTATTGATTATAAATAGCTGAGGCCCCAGAAATGATCCTTACAGTACTCCACTAGTTACAGCCTGCTAATTTGAAAATTCCCCATTTATCCCTACTCTCTGCTTCTTTTCCAATCCTCTATCCATGCTAATATATTATCCCAACTCCATGCACACTTAAAGTATTAGCTTTTTGTGTGGCATTTTAGCGAATGTCTTTTGGAATTCCAAGTATCCTTCAACTACTGGTTGCTACTTACCCTTACTAATCACATCCTCAAAAAGCTCTAATCAAAACATAGGAGCAGGAGTAAGCCATTCGGCCCATCGAGCCTGCTCTGCCATTCAGTTAGATCATCGCTGATCATTACCTCAACGTCACTTTCCCACGCTATCCCCATATCCCTCAATGTCATTAGCAATTCAGAAATCTATCAATTTCTGCCTTGAACATGCTCAGTGATTGAGCTACCACATCACCCTGGGGTGTAGAATTTCAAAGATTCACCACCCTCTGAGTAAAGAAATTCCTCCTCATCTCAGTCTTGAATGACCTGTCCATTATCCTGAGATTGTGTCCTCTGGTTCTAGACTCACCTGCAAGGGGAAACATCCTGTCTACATCTAACGTGTCATGCATAGAATGAATTCTGTAAGTTTCAACAAGATCACCTCTCATTCTTCGAAACTCTAGAGAAAACAGGCCCAGTTTCCTCAATCTCTCCTCATAAGACAATCCTGACATTATAGGGTTTGTCTGGTGAACCTCCGTTGCACTCACTCCCTCTATGGCAAGCATATCCTTCCTTAGATAAGGAGACCAAAACTGTACACAATACTCCAGATGCATTCTCACCAAAGCTCTATATAATTTTAGCAAGACATCTTTATCCTGTACTCAAATCATAGGGCAAATTTTTTACCTTGGCGGGCGGGCGCGCATCCGACCTACAAGCGTAAAATGACACGCGTTGACATCAGACATACGTCCCGATGTCAACGCACAGTCATGCGATATTTTGTTCAGGCGCGTACCAGAGTCGGCAGCACGCCCGCCAACAATTAAAAGGCCTGTTAAGGCCATTAAAAAGATAATTGAATGAAACTTTTCGCTGCCCGACCAACCTTACGGTTGGCAGGCATGCAAAAAGGCCAAGTGGCCTTTGCACTTTATAGGAAACCTCATCCACGGGCAGGATGTGGTTTCCTAAAGCAAATAAAAGTAAAGTAAAAAATGTAAAGGGAGATTATCAAGCGCGCGCATGAGTGAAGTTTGTGCTTGCCCCGCCCACGCAGGCAGCACTGTGTGCTGCCACAGGAGTTTCACGCTGGGTGGGCCTTAATTGGCCCGCCAGCATGAAATCGCCTTCTAGCCTCGATCGCGAGCGGCGGTCAGCTTCCCGACCGCCCCCGCCAAGCTCATCGAACAAGGACAAAATTCTGCCCCTAATAAATCTGATAAATTTTTCCAAACAATTTCCTTTTCTTAAAACCATGTTGATTTTACCTGATCATAGTATGATTTTCTAACTGCATTGTTAAGACTTCCTAAATAATAGATTCCAGCATTTTCACAATGACTGGTGTCAGGCCAGCTGACCTGTAGTTCTCTGCTTTCTCTCTCCCTCCTTTCTTGAATAGCACTGTTAGATTTGCTAACTTCGAGTCCACCAGGACCATTCTAGAATCTAGGGAATTTTGGAAAATCATAGCCAGTGCATCCACTCTCTCTGCAGCTACCTTTTTTAGAACCATAGAATGTAGAAAATCAGGCCCTGGGAATTTGTTGCTCAGTCTCTTGAGTTCTTCCAATGCTTTTTCTGTGCTAATTATTATTTCTGTATTAATTTTCTTAAGTTCCTCACTCTTATTAACCCTTTGGTTACCCTCTAATCATGATATGTAATTTGTGTGTTCTACTGTAAAGACTGACACAAAATATTTGTTCAATGTCTCTTCCGCCTCCTTGTTTCCAAAGATAATTTCTCCTGCCTCTGTTTCTAAGGTACCAATGTTTATTTTAGCTGCTACTCCTTTTATGCACTTTTAAAAGCTCCTACAATCTACTCCTTTGTTCCTGGCTAATTTATTCCCTAGTTTTTCCCTTTTTCTCAATTTTTTGTTCGCCCTTTGCTAGTTTCTTATACACACCCAAACCTTAGGCTTACCACTATTCTCTGTACCATTATAAGCTGCTTCTTTTAATCTAATACTATCCTTAACTTCCCTAGTAAACCACAGATGGATCTTTCTTCCTGGGATTTTCTTTTTAATGGAATGTATTTTTGTTGCTTATTTGAATTGTTTCTTTAAATTGTTTCCCACAGTTTATTTACTGCCATAACTTCCAGTCTATTTACCCAATCAACCTTAGCCGATTCTTCCCTCATACCTCTGTAACAGACTTCTTGTTTGGGACTAGAGTTATGCCACTTTCAAATTTAATATGGAAGTCAGTTGCGTTATGATCAATTTTTCCCAGAGGATCTTTTACTATGAGATTACTAATTAAACATGCCTCATTGCACAATACTAGAGCTAAGAAAGCTTTATCCCTGGTTGGTTCCACAATGTATTGTTCCAGGAAACGGTTGCAAAAGCGTTCTGCAAATTCATCTTCAGGACTACCTTTGCCAATTTGATTTGTCTAGTCTATTTGAAGATTGAAGGCCGCTACAGTTATTACATTGCCTTTGTTACAAGCTATAATTATTTCTTGCTCACTGCTTTGTCCAATGGCATCATTACTGTTAGGGAGCTTATAAATTACTCCCACCAGCATTTTCTGACCCTTTGTATTCCCAATCCCCACCCATACTGATTCTACTTCCTGATCCTCTGAACCAAGATCCCTTCTCATTACTGTCCTTATTTCATCCTTTACTATGAGACATACTCCTCCTACTTTTCTATTCTGTCTGTTCAAAATTTTGTGTACCCTGGAATATTTATTTCCAAACCTTGGTCAGCATGTAATCAGATCTCTGTAATGTTGTTTAGGTACAAACTATTTATCTCCATTTGTGCTGCTAGTTCATCTGGCTTACTGCAAATGCTTCGCACATTCAGATAAAGAGCCTTTAATTATATGTTTTTACTGTTATTCTTTGCATCAACCCTATTAACTGATGTTAATAAAAAATTGTCCAGTATGTCCTGTCCAGAAAAAAAGCAGGACAAGTCCAAAATGTCTAATTACCACCCCAAAAGTCTACTCTCAATCATTAGCAGAGCGATGAATGGTGTCATCAACAGTGTTATCAAGCGGTACCTGCACACCAATAACCTGATCATCAGTAACCTGCTCACTGATCCTCAGTTTGCTTTCTGTCGGGACTGCTCAGCCCCAGACCACATTTCAGCCTTGATGAAAACATGGACAAAAGAGCTGAACTCCAGAGATGAGGTTAATATCAAGACAAAATTCAATTGAGTGTGCAACCAGGAGACCTTATAAATTTGAAGTCAATAGAATCCGAGGGAAAACTCTCCATTGGCTGGAGTCATACCTGTCACCAAGGGAGATGGCTGTGGTTGTTGGAGGTCAATCATCTTAGTCCCAGGAGCTCCTCAGGGTAGTGTCCTAGCCCAACCATCTTCAGCTGCATCATCAGTGACCTTCCCTCCATCATAAGGGCAGAAGTTTGCTGATGATTGCACACTGTTCAGTTCCATTTGCAGCTCCTTACACAATGGAACAATCCGTATCCATATGTAGTAAGACCTGGGCAACTTTAATGTTTGGTCTGATAAATGACAAGTAATAATAGCCACACCATAGAAGTGCTAGGAAATGACCATCTCCAACAAAAGAGAATCTAACCACCTCACCTTGACATTCAAAGGCATTACCATCACCAAATCCTCCATAATCAACCTGCTAGGTTTCATGATAAACTATTGCAGTAATTTGAAGCCAATAGAATCTGAGGGAAAATTCTCCGTTGGTTGGAGTCATACCTGTCACCAAGGGAGATGGGTGTGATTGTTGGAGGTCAATCATCTTAGTCCCAGGACAATACTGCAGGAGTTCCTCAGGGTAGTGTTCTAGCCCAACTATCTTCAGCTGCATCATCAATGACCTTCCCTCCATCATAAGGTCAGAAGTGCCAAGCATCCTGCCAATCCCCTATCAATTATTTATATCCACTTCTTCAATTATTGACCGCTTAGTTAAAGGAAAATGAACGTTCTTATCCACTCTATCTAGCACCCCCTCCTTTATTTTGTGCGCCTCAATTCAATCTCCCTCAACCTTCTCTGTTCCAAGGAAAACAATCACAACCCTAACCAATCTTTTCTCATAGCTAAAATTCTTCATTCCTGGCAACAACGTTGTAAATCTTCTCTGCCCTCTCTAGTGTGATCATAACCTTCCTGTAATATAGTGACCAGAACTGTACGCAACACTTTAACCATGGCTTAACTATTGCTTTATACAGTTATGGCATAAGCTCCCTGTTCTTATACTCTATGTCTCAGCCAATGAAGGAAATTACCCCATATGCCTTTTGACCACCTTTTAATCTACCTGCTACCTTCAGGGATCTGTGGACATGCACTCCAAGATCCCCCTGTTCCTCTACACTTCTCAATATCCTACCATTGATTGTGTTTTCACTTGCCTTGTTTGTCCTCTCCAAATACATTGCCTCACACTTCTCCGGATTGAATTTCATTCGTCATGTTTCTGCCCACCTAACCAGTCCATAGATATTTTCCTGAAAGCTACACTTTCTTCCTCAATATCAACCACATGGCCAATTTTCGTATCATCTGCAAACTTCTTAATCACACCCCCTACATTTAAGTCCAGATCATCGATATATGCTGTGAACAGCAAGGGACCCAGTACTGAGCCTGTGTAACCCCATTGGAAACTTCTTCAAGTCACAAAAACACACGTTAACCATTGTGCTTTGTTTCCTGCCACTGAGTCAATTTTGGACCTAAGTTGCCACTTTCATTTGGAGGCCTTTGGATCTATCAAGTCTATGCTGGCTCTGTCAGTCCCATTCTTCGCACATACTGTGCACCCCCCACCTTCCCCTCGCCACCCCCCATCCTTGTAGTCCTGCAAGTTTATTCCCCTCAAGTGCCCGTCCAGTTTCCTTTTGAAATCATTGATCTTCTCTGTTTCCACCATCCTCGTAAGCAACACATTTCAGGTCATTATCACATTGCATAAAAATGTTCTTCCTCACATCAACCATGCGTCTCTTTCCCAAAACCTTATATCTTTGTCCAATCTCCCTTGTACCATTAGTTAGTGGGAACAGCTTTTCTTGTCTACCTTATTTAAACCTGTGTGAGACCTTGTCAAAAGCCATCACATGCAAGTTCCCTTCCAAGTCAGGCATCATCCTGGCTTGGAAATATATCTGTTCATTCATTGTCAAAATCCTGGAATTCCCTAACAGCACTGTGGGTGTACCTTCACCATTTGGAGTTAAGGAAGGCTGCTCACCACCACCTTAAAGGGAATTAGGGATCGGCAATAAGCGCTGGCCTTGACAGTGATGCCCCCACTCAATGAGCAAATAAAAAAAAATCTTATTTCCAGTTCTGCTGTTAAGGGTTTAATAATTCAGTTGTATGTGTGACCGAATGTACAACGCATAATTTAGTTATGCTATTTTTGTGGTATTGTTGGAAGATACTAGATGCAATAACTGAGATTCTTT
The DNA here is from genome assembly GCF_964194155.1 of Cetorhinus maximus. Lineage (NCBI taxonomy): Eukaryota > Metazoa > Chordata > Chondrichthyes > Lamniformes > Cetorhinidae > Cetorhinus > Cetorhinus maximus. The sequence continues at coordinate 154,364,167 of NC_135881.1, forward strand.
CTTCATTAGAGCCCACTTCAACAGCAGGATTTCAAATTGCCTGTTAGTTTTCTTGATAGTCCCACTGTATTCAAATTTTCTTTCTATACGGAAGCAAAGACTTTTATTTATATAGTTGTTTATCTGAGAAAATTCTCATTGTGCTTCACATGTTACTTTGAATGTTAAGTAACTGTTATGAAGGAAAACATAGCAGCCAATTTGTGAACATCGAAGTCCCACAACAGCAAGGAGATAAATGTTGGCTAGGGTACTACAAGAACTCCCGAATGGAATCTTTAATGTATACCTGAACAGACAGACAGAGCGCCTGGGTTTAACATATCATTCAAAAGTGACCACCTCTAACAATGCAAGACTCTCTCAAGAGTGCACTGAAATGTCATCTCAGATAATATGTTAAAGTGCTGGTTTGAAATTTGAACCCACAACTCTATGTGAATTATAATATATCCACAACTATTTAAAGTCCAGGTGTTTTTTTTTTAAAAATAAAATATTTTGAACACAATGGTTTTCTATGTGTATATTTGGATAGTATCCAGTGAGATATGGAAGACTATTAAGTTGACAATAATTTGTTTCTGTTTCAGAGGAAGGTTCTCTGTGGTTAAAAGATGTGACCAAAAAGGAACTAAACGAGAGGTGGCTGCAAAGTTCATCAACAAAAAAATGATGAAACGGGACCAGGTTACACATGAACTTGGAATTATGCAGAATCTCCAGCATCCCCAGCTCATTAGCCTTCTGGATACCTTTGAAACTTCATCCAACTACATAGTCATACTAGAATTGTAAGTGATGGTTATGATAACCTTGTTGTGTCCTCAATTCTCCATTTCACTTCAAAACTGCAGGCTTAGTTTATCATGGCAAACTGTCTTCTCTACACCATTAACAGTGTTGCATTGCGATTTTTAAACTAGAGGAATTCTGCTCCCCTTAACTTTTTCTGAAAATAAGCAATATGTTTCTATGAAAGGCTATACCTAGCATCCTAATAGTAAAGGTTACTGAAGCCCACTGGTATAGGATTTTGAACTCTATACTTTCAGGACTTTTGTTGCAGTGTGGTATTGCTGCAAGAAAATCCACACAAGTGTAATAAACCCAACAAAATCCTGCTGCATTGGAAATTTTTCAAACTCTTTTAAGCCTTCCAAAAATACATCATTCCGGATGTATTCACAGTTTAGTATATCAGCCAGGTTTTTTCAGAAACCTATTAATCTAGTTTGCTGTTGGTATGATATCATCACCATCTGTTTATTTTTTTTAAGTCAAGGTTCCTTCTAGTGCTACTTTTGTGTTCATCAAAAAAGTGGGTTTGTTTAGCACCGGAAAACAGGCACTGAACGGTCAGATCTCTAGGCCATATATGTTTATGGCAGTGTTGCCACAAATTTCAAGTACAACAGGAAAAGGAAACAAGGCAGAAGCTTAGATGCTCAGGAAAACCAGGTTATTAAAATCTTCCTAAATGTCCTTCGATGGTATTTACTCATATGTTTTGTTTGTCAAAATGATTCACTTTTATATACTTTGTCGTTCTCCATTGTAGTGAGAGGTACATTGACTAAATGTTAATCTTTGGACCATTTGCAGTAGGGATTAACATCCTGCTTTGGGTTCCACTCCAGTTGGAAAAGGAAGCCATGATCAAGACCCGCACCTGACTGGTGAAGTCTCAGTATTTAAAGGAATCCAGATGAGGGAAAGAATGGAAGTATTCTACAATTGGCAACTGAGAGACAACAACTGGATTGATGGGAGCCTCAAAGAGGGAAGTCTGTTCACCCCTGCTTCTCTGAGGCATCCCTAGAGATCACGCTGCGGGCAGTAATATTATTATGGGGGTGATAGGAGGAAGAAGCCTGCCTCTGAAGCCAGGCAGGTGTAGCTGGAGGTGGCTGAAGAGCTGAACAGCAGAAGCTGTTCCCTTGTTACTGGATACAGTGTTAAAGAGGTTCAATGATCTTATCAAAGCTGGAAAGGTGAACAGCATGTCACTTTCAAGTGTCAAACCCCCTCATTCCAACTTCACCAGCCTTCTCCTGCAGAGCACTCCTCAGACCAACACACCTTGCAGATCCATCCCATCCCTCACTCTTGTGGCACTTGCTCACATCCTCATCTGAACAGCCATTACTAATACTCACCCTCATCTTATTGTCCTCTCATACCCTTCCTTACAGTCACTCTCCACAAATGCTCTCATTCTGTCTTCTCAACCTGTTCCATTTCTTTCACTCAACACTCTCCTTTCTCCACTTGCAGAAGAGAGCACAGAAAACCAAGAGGAAACAGAGAATCAGTGATAGTCACCCTGACTGTCACAGAGAACAAAGCACTGCAAATAAACGGAGTCTTGGAATGCATGGCCATTGGCTTTGGAGAGATGGGGTTCTCCCAGATACCTGGTGATGGAATTAGATATCGCATTGCTACATGGCAACTCATGTTGACTTGATGTCAGTAGCTGCTGAAATATGAAGATCGACATTGATGACTTTGAACCCTTTCACCTTGTCAATTCAAGTCCTTCATCTCCCACAGGTCCTTCAAGCATCTCTCGGGTGCTGGAGGAAGAGGAAGTCTCCTCAGAGGAGATCGTGCACATTGCATAAGCACCGTCACACAACTCATGCTTGCCCTCCACCAGTTCAGACACTCATACCTCAGCAGGGCTTCCAAGGCATGATTTTTTTAATCGCTTTTGGGATGTGAGCATTGCTGGTAAGGCCAGCATTTATTGCCCATCCTTAATTGCCCTTGAGGAGCTGCCTTCTTGAACCACTGCAGTTCAAATGGTATAGATGCACCCACAGTGCTTTTAGGGGGAGGGTTCCAATATTTTGACCCATCAACAGTGAAGGAACAGCGATTATGGTTTCAGGTCAGGATGGTGTGTGACATGAAGGAGAATTTGCTGATGGTGGTGTTCCCATGCATCTGCTGCCCTGTTCTGCTAGGCTGTAAATTTTGTGGATTTGGAAGGTACTGTCAAAGGAGCGTTGACGAGGTAACTCTTTTGTTACATGGTGAGCCACATATCACAAGTCAATAGGAGCAGATGTTTGAAATAGCTAGAGCAGTGAAGAATCCTGGCAGAGGGTGCAAGACTTCCAAGCTCTGTTCAGCTTAGTGCAGATTCCTGCCCCCAGCTCTGCTGAAACCACAGGAGAGTACCACATGGGAGTAATAGGAAAAAAAAGGAAGAGGCTCGGATTTTCCTCTCGGGCTCATGAAATATCTTCAGCAACTTCCGAAAAGCACACCAGACTCATGACTGACTCTGCCTCAGATTTTTGTTTTTCAAGCAAGGGCGGGTTCCATGTGCAGTTTGCGAGCTGCAATGCAGTGCAAGAGGAGTGTGGACGCAAAAGAAAAGTAGTTTAAAAGCCCACCTCGGTTCTTGGGGACAGCAGCTAACTCTCAATCTCATTCCTACCTCACCTAGCCCCACCCTCATGCCTTCTCATACTCCCCATGCCCCCTTATATCTTCTATGCCCCGCCATATCTCCTCCATAACCACTCGCCCAGTATCTACTATGTATAGTCCTCAGCAGCCGTGCAATAGCAATGGGTGCAGGTGAACAAAATTAAACCTGTAACAATCTAGTAAAACTCTCATTCAAACCTCTGTCATTGATACCATAGTCACGTAGAAAAAACATTTTAATCTCTTAAGTGTCCATTAACTTGTGTAAACAAACAGCCATGTATTCAGAAACCACATCAACCCCTTAAGACTGTCAGTCAATCTCCTGAGCAGCTGTGTCAAGAGAGCTGAGTACACCAGCAACTTTTGGAACTCAGCCAAACATTCATAATGATCACAGCTATCAACATAAGCTTTCAGTTCCAGACCCCTCCCAAAAAAACTGGAAAGAACAGATGGTGTCTTTTCTATTTCAAAGCAGATTGCCTATCAATCAATGGGAACACTTACCTTTCAGAATGTTCCTGACTCTTCAGCAGGCTTCCCCTATTGGTGGTGAAGTCTCCAAGGAGTTGCATTTTTTGAGCTTCCAAAACTTGTACCAGCACACAAAAATAAAATGAGGAAGGAAATTCAAATTTCCTGTGGTCTTCACAATCCCGATCCCAACTACAGAGGAGATGCGAGTGTATTTTGTACCCTAGGCCTTCCTGACCTGTGAAAAGGCCAAACGGAAATAGCACAAATTTGGGAAGGTAGAGGAAATTTGCTTTTGCAACCAAAAAAATCACAATTTGAGGTTTCCTGAACTGATTCCTACCTTCATTGGGGGACAAAGATACAGCCCAAACTCACTGTACTTTCACAAGGGAAGGGTGTTAATGTTTATGCACTGTAAACTTTATTTCAAAGCACCATTGTCTAGTCATCCCTATTGTTAACTGTTACCTGCCTAGTGGCCTTCAGTGTTGAGGAAAATGGTATGACGAAAGTAGAAAACAAGCAGTGGGTATTAACAAGAGGGATGGATTGTTGACTGTGGGACTGTTTTGTGCTGGGGGTGGGCACAGTGAATTTAGAATTAGTGTGCCAGATGGCTGCCCTGCTTCAGATTCACTGAAAGGTGCCTGAGTGAGTCTGTCCCATATACCCTTAGCCACTACATTTGCAGCTGTTGGTACCTTGGTCACAGTGGGCTCTTTCTCCTCTTCCTCCTCTGAAGATGTAGAGAGGTCATCACCTTTCTTATCCTGCAGCTCCGGTCCTCTCTGCTGTGTGTGCAAGACACTGCCAACCGCTACTCTCTGGGCACCCTTGGCGGAGCATTCAAAAGGGCACCCGCCCAGAACTGTCCAGGCACCTGAATCACATCTCAGCATCACGATTACTTGCTGAATCACCATTCTTATGTTCATGTGGCTTCTCATAGCTGTTATCAGCCATGTCCTTAGAGGGTGGTAACCCTTGTCTCCAAGAAACCATTCCCTAACTCTGCTTGGAGGTGCAAATATCTGTGGCAGACTTGACTGCTGCAGAATGAAGGCTTCATGGTAACTTCCTGGGTATCTTACACAAACATGCATGGTAGTTACACATCTGCTGAACACTAATAGAGCGGAATCCCTTTTGATTGATAAGTACTGCTGGTTGATCTGAGGATGCCTTGAATGCCATATGTATACAGTCTATGGTTCCCTGCACTTGTGGAAATCCAGAGCAGCGGATCCATGTGCCTGCTCAATCTGACTCATCTCATCAATAGCCATGTAGATATAATTGGCAACCCTGGCAAACATGACATCAGTCACCTTGGAGTACATTTGTGTGCAGCAGATTGTGAGGTTCTGCAGATGTCAAAAGCATATCCCAATAAAGAGCTAGAGGCATAGAAATTCAGGGCTGTGATGTCCTTGAGAGCCTCTGGCAGTGCATGCAGGAGGCCATGTTCCAGGAGGCTGCAAATGTCAGCATTGACTTGCTATGAAAGTCAGCCTCCTGAGGCTCTGGTGCTGAACTTCTGCCTGTATACCCTGTGTTAGGGCAAATGTATCCTGCAAGCTGGAGCTCTGTGTTCATTCCCTCTGTCCTCTGGAGGAGCAGGTGGCTGCTGTTATTCCTGCTCATGTTGCTCCTGCTGCCAGTAGTGTTGCTGATGCTGTTCTTGTTCCTCAGTAGAGGTCCAGGATAGAGCTGCATAAGCTGCTCCCACGTTGCTGTGAAAGCTTCACTGATACAAAAGCAAATTATTGCCAATTTAATAGTCTTCTAGCTATCTTTGACACCCAACTCTCTCTTATCTTGGAAGTAAATGGATAGTTTATGACCCAATAATTTCAACACCTTCCTAGGACTTTGGAGACTACTAATCTAACCATTGTAAGCACAGATACTGCTGCCATTGTGCCACACTTTCACCTTCTTCCCAGCAAAACAAACCGAGCCCCCCTTTAATCATTAGCAGCCATGTCTCCCAGGCCTGCTGTTAGGCAGACTTGAGAACAGTTCACATAACCCCCATCATTTTATTCTAAATTAAAGACAGTCCCAAAACATAACAAACATCATATGCACTTCTAAAAATATGCATTTAAACTTACTGGTTAGTAGGAGCCTGGAGGAAATTATATAGTATTGTACCCCTAATGTGATATGAAGAAACCTCTTTTAACAACAACAACAATTTGCATTTCGATGGTACATTTAATGCAGTAAAGCGTCCCATGACATGTGTCTACCAATTGCCTCTAACAATTCTGAAGGAGAAATGAGGTTACCGAAAAAACAGCTGAGAGACAGCAATTAGGGTTTAGGTTTATGATATTTTGCATTGTGCAGTAATTCAGAAAAATACGCTTCCCCTTTATTCTATTGAAAAGTTGCTAATACACAAGCGGCATCTTGTGCTTTAGCATGTGAATATAACAGATGGTAGCTGCATCACAAGGAAGTATGTGTATTTTGGATGGAAGCAACTAGTATCTGCCAAATAACAGGTCTAATTATTAATAGTTTTACATTTTATCCCAAATAGTCATTTAGTAAAGTAAAAACCTGTGTCTACATGCAAAGCAATACATACTTTTTGCCAATGCAAAATATTGCAGGCACTGGAAATATGAAATAAAAAGAGAAAATGCTAGAAATACTCAGTCAAGCAGCATCAGTGGAGAGAGAGACAGAGTTAATGTTTCAGGTCTGCGACATTTCATCATGAACTGTCAGAACTGCTGAGTATTGACAGCAACTTTTGTTTAATACAGATTTAGTGTCTGGTTACTAAAACACATCTGTGGGAAAGAAAACACAATTGCTTTTAATGATTCCATTAAGGAGAAAATTATAAATATTTTGTACACATATATAGTTTTTAAATTTAAAAAAGCACCAAATTGCATTAGCTTTCAAAGTATGTTTCAAGTATGCACATATGAAATAGGAGCAGAAGGGTCGATGGTACATTTAATGCAGTAAAGTGTCCCATGATATGTGTCTACCAATTGCCTCTAACAATTCTGAAGCAGAATTCAAGCCTGCTCTGCTATTCAATAAGATCATGGCTGATCTGTTTGTGTTTCAAGTTCCACATTCCCATCTATCCCCGTTAACCTTTGATTCCCTTGCCTAACAAGAATCTTTCTACCGCTGCCTTAAAAATATTCAATGACTGCACTTCAACTGCCATCTGAGGCAGAGAGTTCCAAGGATGCCCAATCTGCTGATAAAAAAGTTCTGCTCATCTCTGTCTTATAAGAACGGCCACTAATTTTATAACAGTGTCCCCTTCTTCTGGACTTACCCACAAGAGAAAACATCCTTTCCACGTCCACCTTGCCGAGACCATTCAGAATCTTACATACTTCAATCAAGTCACACCTCACTTTTCTAAACTCCACTGGAAACAAGTCCAGCCTGTCCAACCTACCCTCATAAGAAAACCCACTCATTCCAGGTATCGACCTAGTAACCCTCCTCTGAACCGCTTCCAACACATTTACATCCTTCCGTAAATAAGGAGACCAAAACTGCACACAGTATTCGAGATGTGGTCTGTTGTATAACTGAAGCATAACATCCTTACTTTTATGTTCAATTCCTCTTATAATAAAGAATAGCATTCCATTAGCCTTCTTGATTATATGCTGTGCCTGCATGCTAACTGTTTGTGACTCATACATTAGAACACCTAGATCCCTCTATACCTTGGAGTTCTGCAGTCATTCTCCATATAAGTAATACTCTGCCTTTTTATTCTTCCTGCCAAAGTGAACAACTTCACATTTTCCCACATTATACTCCATCTGCCAGAATTTTGCCCATTCACTCAACCTATCTATATCCACCTGCAAACTCCTTATGTCTTCTTCACAACATACTTTCCTACATTTCTTTGTGTTGTCTGCAGATTTAGCTACCATGCCTTCACTCCCCTCATCTAAGTTATTGATGTAAATTGTAAAAAGTTGAGGCCCCAGCACAGACTCCTGCAGGGTCCACTTGTTACATCCTACCAGCAGAAATGAATTCCAGAATTTAGGGAATTTTGGAAAATTAATACCAATGCATATAGTTTCTCATTACCACCTCTTTTAAGACCCTAGGATGAAGTCCATTTGGACCAAGAGACTTATCAGCCTGCAGCTCCATCAGTTTACTCAGTACCTTTTCCCCAGTGATTGTAATTTCAGCAAGTTCCCCTCTCCCTTCCACATCCTGATTTACAGCTATTACTGGAATGATTTTGTATCCTCTATAGTGAAGACAGAAGCAAAATATTTGTTCATTTCATCCGCCATTTCCTTATTATCTACTATTAACTCCCCACTGTGTCACTCTCTAGAGGAGCAACACTCACTTTATTTACTCTTTTCCTTTTTAAATACCTGTCGAAACTCTTGCTATCTGTTTTTACATTTCTAGCTAGCTTCCTCTCATACTCTAATTTCTTTCTCCTGATTAACCTTTTAGTCATTCTCTGCCGTTCTTTATATTCTGACCAATCATCTGACCTGCCACTTATCTTTGCGCAGTTAAATGTTTTATCCTTAAGTTTGATGCTTTCCCTAACTTCTTTAGTTAACCACAGATGATGGATCCTTCTTTTAGAATTTTTCTTTATAGTAGGAATATACTTATTCTGAGTATTCTGAAATATCCCCTTAAATGTCAGCCACTGCTTCTCCAATAATCTATCCCCTAGCCTAGTATCCCAGTTCACATCAGTTACCTCAATTTTCATGCCCATGTAGTTGCCCTTATTTAAGTTTAAAATGCTAGTCTTAGATCCACTCTTCTCCCTTTCAAACTGGATGTAAAATTCAATCATATTGTGGCCGCCGCTACTACATAGGGGTACCTGAGGTCAATAATTAACCCGGTCACATTGCACAATGCTAAGTCTAATATAACCTGATCTCTCATTGGCTCCAGATCATGCTGCTTAAGAAAATATCTTGAAAGCATACTACTACTGCCAATCTCATGTTTCCAGTTGATATGCAGATTAAAGTCACCCATGATTATTGCTGTCCCTTTATCACAAGCACCCACTATTTCTTCTTGTATACTTTGTCCTACATTGTGGTTATTGTTAGGGAGCCTGTTGACCACTCCCACTAGTGGCTTTTTTCTGGTACTATTCCTCATCTCCACCCAAACCAGTTCTACATCTGACCTCCTGAACCAAGGCCATCTCCAGCTATTGCACAAATGCCATCCTTGATTAACAGTGCTACCCCTCCGCCCTTACCTAGCTTCCTATTCTTGAATGTCATATACCCCCACAAAATTCAGGACCCAATACTTGTCATCCTATAGCCACTACTCCATAGTATCAGATCATACCTATTTACTTCAATGTGCGCTATCAATTTGTTTACTTTGTTATGAATGCTACACACATTCAGATACAGAGTCTTTAGTTTTGTCTTTTTGTTATCTTTGTAACATCTAGTCTTGATTATTGTGCATTCTTAGGTTTTTTTTTCTCTCCGTCCCTCCTGCCATTCTCTGACCCTCATTTCACATATTAATATTTTCCTCTCTTACCCTGTCTCTACTCTTTGATATACCACATCTGCCCACATTTGATCCCTTGGCCCCACTATTTAGTTTAAAGCCCTCTTTACTTGCCTAGTTATATGGTTCGCAAGAACACTGGTGTCAGTGTCCCACAAACCGGAATCCACTTCTCCCCCGCCAGCCTTTGAGCCACATATTCATCTCTCTAATTTTATGTATCCTATGCCAGCTGGCACACAGCTCAGGTAATAGTCCAGATATTATAACCTTTGAGGTTATGAGGTTCTGCTTCTTAATTTGGTGCCTAGCTCCTGATACTCTTTATGTAGAATCACTTTTCTAGTTCTGCCTATGTCGTTGATACTTACATGGACTATGACAGCTGCATCCTCCCTCTCCCACTACAAGTTCCTCTCCAGCCCTGAGCAGATGTCCCAAACCCTGACACCAGGGAGACAATACAGCCATCTGGACTCTCTCTTTACTGCAGGGAACAGTGTCAATCCTCCTCGCCATACTGTTCTCTGTTACCACTACATTCCTTTTTGCTCCCCCAACTTGAATGGCTTCCTGTACCATGGCATTATGATCAGTTTCTTCAACCACCCTGCAGACCCTACTCTCATCCAAACAAGCTGAGAAAACCTCAGATCTATTGGACAATCGTAGAGGCTCACACTCTTGCACTCCTGCACTCTGGGTCCCCTTACGTGCCTCACGCACAGTCATACCCTCCTGTCCCTGACCACTGACCAAATCAGAAGACCTTATCCTAAGTGTTGTGACTGCCTCCTTGTACAAAGTATCCATATAATTTCCCCCTTCCCCGATGCATCGCAGTGTCTGCAGCTCAGCCTCCAACTCAATAAGTCTGAGCCAAAGTCCTCAAGCCACAAACACTGCAAGCTTGTTTGTCCTGAATCACAATGTGATCCAGAAACTTCCACATGCTACAGCCTTGACACATAGCCAGTCCTGCCATCCTTAATGTTAATTATTTAATTATATTATTAACTTATTTATGTTGCTTTTTATATGTTTTATTAATTTTGCCACAATTTGTATACTAATTTAAACCTTAGGAATAGAATAGACCTTAACCTCTTACCAGATACTCACCAAACAGCTAGTTCATTTCACTGTAGTAGAGTAAGAACCAATTCCTACAGGGTGAGAAAGATAGAAAAAGCAACAAGAGATGAACACCACCTCCCCCCTTCATTGAACTCCCCACTCACCAAACTTTCAGGTTTGCACTCAGTTTCCTCAGCTGCACTCATTTGCATGAGCATATGAGTATCATGAACATATGTTACCAATTCCATGCAGTGTAATAAATATCAAGGAACTAACTGCAAGACTACTGTAATCCAGTAATGCAATTCACATGACATAAACTCTATAGACTTGGTTTGAGCAGTTTATGACCATCATCTGGACTCTTTGTGATGATATTACACCCACAACCTCTCTCTCTGGTGTCATGATTTTAATCTTTCAAAAATAGTTGTTTCTAATCATCTAACCATCTAATCAATCATAGTCAACTGCAACCAATATGGTGGGATGTTGCGCTTAATCAGAGTTTTAAGATGGAATGTAACACACTATTTATAACAGCAAAAGCATACAATCTTGACAGGTAGTGAGTCTAGATCGGGCAGGACAGTTGGCATATGCGGAGAATTCGTTCATTCTTTTTCCTCCTTTACGTGCCCCAAGTCATCTTGACTTCTCCAACCACGCAAGGGCATTGGACCGGAATCTTCCTTGAGCGCTTTTCTCCACTGCCTAATGACACTGAGGTCCCCCAAAGTCTCTTACTTTATACCCTTTTTCGGGGTAGACCTGGATGGATTATTGACAAGGCCCTTTCACCCTGTAAATATTATGAAATACCCTATAAAATATTGAGTTCTTTGTTAAACCTTGAGTTAAAAAGCCCATCTTTAATGACATTAACCTACCATTAGCTTTTTAAGCCTTCACATGTATCCTCTGCATGCTCTTGATCAATCAGGCTTAAGCTTCACATTATCATTTCCTTACCCTAACCCTAACTCTAGGCTGTTCCCCATGGCCAGTTTCATCCTCCCAAGAAGCATTCCACCTTCGGCCTTTAAAGCTAACTTGCAGAAGTCTCATTAATTTGTTTCTGTGTTTTCACCATATATTTCTGTCCAAAGCTGTTCATAGGGCCTGTGATTGAACTGTATTCTGTATAGTCTAATTCCTTATCAGGTTTTTGAACCATGATATTGTTTACTAAAGTAACTTCTATTCTCCTTCCACATACTAATTAACTTATGTTCCAGGAGGATCCTAATTAAACAAGGTTGAATGAAAAGCCCAGCACAGTTTTGTAATATGGTTCTTTGTTCTAAGTACCTACCAGTTGCTGAGGCATTGTCTGACCATCGGCCCTTTTTCAAACGATGTACATTTGTCATCATCTAAGAATAATCATTCCACGGAAAAGAGAAGCAAAACCTTATCCAGTTTGCAGGAAAAAGAAAGCTGCAGTGTGTATCAGTTATTACTAATTTCTAACGCTGGTGTTGTATGTACAGTGGGGAAAAGATTATTATATTTTTATGTCAGCAGCAACTCTTACATTTAACTGTTCAAGGCACTTCATCTTCTAATTCCAACTTTCCTACTCTTTCTGCAGTTACTTTAATTACCTTATTTCCTAAGTAAGTATCCATCTCCCTTTTAAATATCTGAATTGATTCTGAAGAAAACATTCCACATTCTCACATCGCCTTGTGTGAAGAATTTTTTCCTGGATTCACTTTTAACTGCGGATTTGTTAAAATTTTAAGATTATGGGCAGAATCATCCCAGATCGAGTTTTCACACCGTACTGCCCCAAACCCGCCACATTATTTATGCATTCCCAGGAAACATGCCGTTTCCATGGTGGGTGGGCTCTCATTCGCCCACCCGCCATCACCTCGCCGCATCATCACGCCGGCTGCAATATTTAAAATCCAGCCCCACACACATTCCTCCATGCTTCTATCCCACGACTGCTTCAGGGAAGGTGTCCACGAAAGGCAAATTGACTGCCATCCCCAGGTTCAACGAGGTGTCACTGGAATGCCTTTTGGGTACTGTGGAGCCTGCCAGGATGCCCTCTAGCCCCGCCCTGGCCATAGGATGGGCAGCGACCTGACCAACCAGGCTTGGAAGCGGTGGCAGCAGTGGTCAGCGCCAATGCCCTTCAAAAGAGGACAGCCACCCAGTGTCACAGGAGGATGAATGATGATCTCCGTTCCATCAGGGTAAGTCACTCTTCTCATCACTTTCAACTCTCACACTCACAAACCCATCACACATCCACAGAGCTCTCACTCGCTGCCGACTCAAGGAACCTCACCATTCACTCTCTCACGCTCATCGTCATTGTCCTCATCCTGCCCATGGGACCACTCACCACCCACACATGCCAGGCATACTTATCATCTGGCCTGGCAGGTGTCTTGCTTACACTTTCTCCATCTCCATTCATGCAGTACAAGCTGGCACACAATAACAGGAAGAGGTCACCAGTAGAAGAATGCCTGAATCAAGGACCTCATGGACTTTGAAAACTGAGCCATCCAGCTGGCTGGTGACAATCTGGACCAGTCCTGTGCTGACAGTGAGGTCTGCAGTGCTCTACCAAGTGAGGATCCAGCAGTGCAACATCCATCAGACAACCATGCTGTGACTGATGTGTCCTGTTTCACAGGCCGCTGCCATGCACTAATTATCTCTCCTTGCTTCCACAGGCACATCTGGGAAACAGCCGACGGAGTCCATGACCCAGGGCCTCCAATTAAGCCCTGAAGAAACCTCTGAAGAGGAATTTGGAGGCACCCTCCCTGAAGTCCCGTCACAGCGCTCACCCACACCCTCCACAAGCGCAGAGACACACATTTTTAGTGGGACCTAGCTTTAGAGTAGCCTTAGGATCACAATCTGGTGTGCAAATCACACTGATCCAAAACAGGCAGCAGCAGGGACTTCCCAGGTCCCGGCATTCGGAGGATTGCTGGAGGCCAGAAATTTGCTGAGTCCGAGTCAGATGATGAGCCTCTGGACTTGGTCATGTCACAGTTGCTGGACCTGCAAAGGCAAGCTCGGGAACATCAGGAAAGTATGTCCACTGCACTCCTCAGATTGCATGGCACGATGGAGGAGTCCGTCTGCCTTCACTCTGAAGTGATAGCACCGGCATTGCAACACATCGAGGTCAACACTGGTATGATGGCGGCTGCCATGGAGACTTTGGTCCAGGACATTGGTCCTGCACTGCTTTGTGGGCTCAGCTCCATCACTGATACCGTGGTTGGCCTCCAGTAGTTTGTATGCAAGAGAGCTGCCAGGCAGCTTGATCTCACTCCAGCTACCCCTTCTCCTCAAGGAGTCAGCCTGGGGCCCTCAGGCACCCATAAGGAGGAGGATCAGCAGGTGCACACCACGGGGTCATCTGCCCAGGTGACTCTGGGAGTGTCCAGCCCGTCAAAACCCCCTCAACAGCTCCAGCTCCACAGGCCGAGAAGGGTGCCATTGCCACACAGCAGGAACCCAAAAGCAGGCCGGGGCCCTCCAAGTCGCAGCCCTTGAGAGGACGCCAACCAAGGTCATCACAGATAGGGCGTTGTAGTCAGCAGGCTGCCTCTACCTTAGCTTTGGATGTCTGGAGAGCACCAAGGCGTAGTGGCAGGGTTAGGAAGGTTAAGAAGATGTAGTTGCACAGCCTGGGCATGGGTGTTAATCACTTGTACATAATGTTCATTATTGTCAATGAACTCCCAAGAATGTCTCCCTGCCTATGGCTCCTTGTTCTGATGAGCAGTGTTCCTGTCACTCAGATGTGAAACCTTTCTGCACAAGATAAAGGCAGGTGTCTCAGTCCAGGGCCTCTTCCCTCTGCTCTGTTCAGCCTTCAGACGAAAATGATGATCCGGCCTCACACTCCCTGGACACATTACTGATGCCTGCACCTTGATGGTGCTTGGCATTGCTGCCAGAATGTAGTGGGAAGGCGCAACAGAGTTCTCTAAATCTCTCTGTGTGCTCTCAGCACCTTTAAGGGGGACTGGCCTCCATCTCTTCACCTGTGACCAGTGATGCTGTGCACCTGAAGGGCTCAGATGCTGAAGGCGGACAAAGGATCAGATGCTTCCAAAGTTTCTGGCTGTGTCTCTGTGACTTGACCCTGATCGCAGAGCACAAGCGAGCTGCCCTCGGCCAGACAGCAGTCAAACATTCTCAGAGGCTATGTGAAGACCTATGGAGTGTTATCACTGCATGTCATCATCCTCCTGCAGTCGAGCGACTATTAGGGCCTCCACCACATCTCCATGACAGGAGTGTTCTCACAGAGGACATTTGTATTGCCGTAAGTCAGACTGGAGTCTAAACATTCACAGATGCAATGTATGGTGTCTCCTCACTGCATGTCGTCATCATCCTCCACAAATCTAGCAGCTATGAGGACCTCCCAAGCATGCCTGCTCATCTAGCCTATGATAGCCTCATCCCCGTCATTATCGTCTTCGAGGACCCCCTCACCCTCATCCCCATTAGCATCCACTTCATCGGAAGAGACATCCAGCCTCTCCATCTCCTCCTCGGCCAGCTCCTCTCCCCGTTGCAGCATCAGGTTGTAAACAGCGCAGCAGATGACGACAATGCGTGACACCCGCTGCAGACTGTATTGCAGAGCTCCACCAGACTGGTCCAGGCACCGGAACCTCATCGTCAACATCCTGATGGTCTGCTCCACCAAGTTGCAAGCTGTAGCATATAACCTGGTTATAGCATCGCTCTGCCGCAGTCTGAGGCTGCTGCATGGGTGTCATCAGCCACAGCTCTGCGGGTAGCCCTTATCCCCAAGGAGCCATCTTTGCAGCTTCTGTGGACCCTGGAAGACGTCAGGGATCTGTGAGCAACTGAGGGTGTAGGCGTCATGGACACTCCCTGGAAACCATAAGCACACCTGCAGGATGTGTTTCTGGTGGTCGCACAACAGCTGCACATTCAGCAAATGGAATCCCTTGCGGTTGATGTAGTTGACCGTGTGTTACGACGGAGATCTGAGAGCCACGTGAGTGCAGTAGATCACATCCTGCACCTGTGGGAAACCTGAGATTTGGGCAAATCCAGTCCCCCTTGCATCCTGGTTCTCCTGGCCCTGGTGAAATGCACAAAGTTGTGTGCCCTCATGAAGATGGCATCCATGACCTCATGGGTGAATTTGTGGATGGAGGCTTGTGAGCCCCTACAGAGATCACTTGTGGAGCCCTGAAAGAAACCAATGGCATAAAAATTGAGCTCTGCGGTCACTTTCACAGCCAGTGGCAGTGAATGCCCTCCACGTCCCCCTGGGTGTTGCTAGGCACAGTGACAGCTCGCTGTGGCTCTTGGGCAGCGTGTGCAGGAGCCCCAGCCACCCCTTTCTCCTGAGGTTGCTGCTCCTGCCTCTGCGCAGCCAGGAGCCTCACTTGCACTCTCTCCTCCATCATCTTCGCTCTCTGTAGGCCATCAGGCATACAGCTAGTTCACCAGGCTCCATGATCCTGATGTACTCCTCCTGAAGGATGAAATAGAGAGACATGTGGTTAGCATTGGTGTACTAAGAATCTGTCCTGGTTAAGTGCGAAGGCCCCTTAATGCTTCACTTGGATGGCCACAGAGATTAGTGCACTGCATGGCTGCCCGAAACTCCACCCAACCAATTGGCGGCAGCTTTGCCCACTGGACTGCATGCTGTGCTCTCAGCTCAGGTGCAGGCATTCTCCTAACCCGCACTGCAAGGCTGCACTGTTAGCTTGAACCATGGGGGAGACTGGCCCAAACCATGATGCTGACATTGCAAGGGACTGTGAGCGCCTTCACCAATGATTGCTCCATGGCCAGCTTTGGCAAGGAGATTGTACAACGTATGCAGTCACCCAGCTGTTGTGCCATCCACTAAAACGCTCATGACTTTGCAGTCTGTGCCGGGGTGGAAGGTGAAAAGCTTTGGAGCACTTGGTGGCACTTTGATGCCTCTGCATTGCTTGAGTGGGCAGATAAGCTAGAAGCCCGACTCCAATCATATCAATGTGGCTGCGCCAGAACTGTCTCAGCTGCAGAGGAATGGTCACTTTATACAGGTTTCCCTAATGCGTGGCCGCTTCCATCGCCCACCCCAGCCCCCCACCCCGAATACTTGTGTGCTATAGTCAATGGCAGGGCTGCCCTTAACTCCGCCCCCCCCCCCCCCCCCCCCCCCCCCCCACCAACGCACTTCAAGCTTGAAATCCAACGGTCGACCCTGGTGAGCGCTGCACATCATTGCTGTGCACCCACCTCCGAATTCCCCTCAAAGTGCAGCCCGCCAAGTGCACATCTTTTATGTGCTGCTGTGAAACATGTCGATGTGCTTTCCCACAAATGTGGACAGATGATCCAGCCCGGGGGGCGGTGGGGGACAATTCCAGTGAGCTGGCCTAATAATGATATGCATATGTATTACAATGAGGTTCCCGGCATCCAATGGCGGGAAATGCAGCCTGTGAGTTGACAATCGCGAACTGGTTTCATGCATCGTGAAAGTGATTGCGCCATCTCATCTAGGAGATATAACCCAAGTTTATCCAGTCTCTTACAATTATGCCCCTGAAACCTGTATATCATCTACTGAACCATTGCTGATCTTCCTTCAAGCTGTTGATGCGGATGCCAAATGGTGGAGTGTGTTACTAAAACTTCAAGAATTTGCTGTGTATTTTTCTGTTGAATTTTCTCAGCTTATTTATGCATATTGGTTTTTAATAATATTTCTGATAGTTGGCTAAAGTTTGCACTGCCTTTGTTTAATTGAAAAGGAAAAAATATTTGGAAATCACATACAAAAATGTGATGTTCAATAAAAAGTCATAAAGTGAGGTATACAGAACGGACCAAATCTAGAATTAGTTTTTCATTATAAATTTGCATGTTATAATTGAGTTAATATGGTAATTTATGCATACTGCAGCTAAATGTACTTAAGGTTATCTGATCACATCTTGCTGCTGTCCGAGGACCTTGCCAAGCAGAAATTGTTGTCCATATTTCTCTATATTACAACAATGACTACACTTCAAAAGTACTTCACTGGCTCTGATGTAGACATCTTGTTGCCCTGAAAGGCATTGTAGAAATGCTAGTTTGCTATTTTATCATTTTTTTAAAATGTCTTATTTCAAGGAGTTTAGAAACTGGAGAGACATGTTGAGGTGTAATAAATCAGGTTCAATGCATACTAGGGGGAGAAAGAAATAAAAAATGTTAAAAAAACATAATTTTATCACCATGCTCACAAAATAGTGTTTGTTAAATTAATTAGTATTTTTATTTTTCAGAGCAGACCAAGGTCGCCTTCTCAACTACATAATAGAGTGGGGGAATTTGACTGAAGAGAAGGTGACATCATATCTCAGAGAGACTCTGGAAGCTGTGCAGTATTTACACCACTGCAGAATAGCTCACCTAGATATAAAGGTTGGTGAGACCAGTTCACTCTAACAACTTTGCAAAATTCGTACTTCTGAAAGAGTGATGTGTTTTTACTGACACACCACACTACTTTCTGTCATTACTGACATATGTTATGAATAATAAGGAATAATTAATTCTTTCACTTTGGATTTCTTTAACGTGTGAAATTTGTGTAGTGCACAATGGAGCTCTAATATGCTTTGTTGTAGAATGGTAGGATATAGATTAACATTCTCAGTTGCTGACCTCAGCCATAAATTTATGGGTAAATATTAAGTAGAGGCCAGGTGCTCCTGACAAGAAAAAAGGGAAAACTAGAAGAAGGATCTCTCACAATCGCTCTAGAGTAGTTGCTGGCAGCTGATTTGGAGAGGCAATGCCAGTGACTTTTGCCCCATCTCATGCAGAGATACTGCATGGCACAGTGAGTCCAGTGAAAAATGCAGGAAAATAATAAATGATTTTCAAAAATATAAATTTCTGATGTATACTTTGTAATCCAATTGTAAAATTTACTAAAATAACACCACGTTTAAAATAATTGAAAATGTGATATTTGGACTTCCTACTTCAGGCAGTATTTTGCAATGGTGATACCAATGGCGCTCATGGTTACTTATGTGCAAATTGAACAGGAACTTCCAGCAGGTGCACATACATAACACAATTAAAAGTTAAATTCAGGAAATTGATGTCCAAGTTGCACTGCTGTTATATAAGCTGCAAGAAAATAGCAACTCCCTGACTGACTGAAAATTAACTTTTAGCAGTGTGGAGTTTAATTCCTTAAGCTTTTGATTATTGTTGGAGAATTTAAGTGAACATTTATTTTGTACCTTTTCTGTCTGCCACCTTTACTTCTCTCGCCTTTAATCCAGTATTCTTTCCCTCTATTTTGCTTTCTGCATATAATTTGATATTGAATTCACTGTTCAGATTTACACTTCTTGGTTCTGACACTGCACTTAACAGTTCTTCATTGTGAATTGTTACAATCTGGAGAGGAGAGGTTGAATGGCTTCCCTCTTCTCCCTCTCCTCCTTTGACCACAACAGGTTTTTTAAGATATTCTTACAATTCCGTGAGTGTTTAACTGTTTACGTGCTTTCGCCATAAAATCACAATCAAGCAAGTTTTCTTGAGTCTTTTAATAAGAAAAGAGGGTAGCTTTTATTGTACTTAACCCGATCTAATTAAAAAACAAAAACACTCTGATTTTCAAACAGACTCAAAGTTCACATGCACACACAAATAAATTAGAGTAGGGAGGCGAGAATAAGTAATTTAGAGTCCAGTAAAATTAATGGGTTATACGGCTCTTGAAGATTAGTGACTCAGCTCACTTCAGGCTGAACTCAATGGTCCTGCTGCTTTCAGTCGGTGGTCCTGCGTTGAGGCAGTTTAAAGCTGTAGTTGGACGATTTATCTGTTCTTCTGGAGACAGCAACGCCAGGTTGAATTCTTTTTAAAATCTCTCTGCCGCACCTGGATGGTCAAAATTAACAGACAGGATTCAAAACTTAGTTGGAGAGAGAGGGACCCACTCAGGTTCATGTTCCTTCAATGCCTCAGTTGCTTGACCTGTACTGCACAGAAAGCAAGTACTTAAACACGCAAAGAGTTGACTTGTCACATGACCTTCTCTCCAATTGTCCAGTGACCCAACTATGGTCATGGCTAGTGTATTCCAGTTACCTTGATTAGATCATGGCTGGGAATTCCTCCTTCAGCCAGGGTCCCATTGTCCAAGTGGTTATGGTTTGTGTCTAATGGTTTGTCTCCACCCAGTTGAGTTCCCAGGTGATTGCCTGAATACTTTGCTTTGTCCTAGGCCCAACCATCTTCAGCTGCTTCATCAATGACATTCCTTCCATCATAAGGTCAGATGTGGGGATGTGCGCTGATGATTGCACAATGTTTAACAACATTCGCGACTCCTCAGATACTGAAGCAGTCTATGTCCAAATGCAGCAAGACCTGGACAATATCCAGGCTTGGGCTGACAAGTGGCAAGTAACATTCGCACCATCTCCAACAAGAGAGAATCTAACCATCACCCCTTGACATTCAAAGGCATTACCATCACTGAATCCCCCTCTATCAACATCTTAGGGGTTACGATTCACTAAAAATTGAACTGGGATAGCCATTTAAATACTGTGATTATAAGAGCAGGTCACTTGCTAGGAATCCTGCGGTGAGTAATTCACCTCCTGACACTCCAAAGCGGTCCACCATCTATAAGGCACAAGTCAGGTGTGTGAAGGAATACTCTCCACTTGCATGGATGAGTGCAGCTCCAGCAACACTCAAGAAGCTTGACACCATCCAGGACAAAGCAGCCAGCTTGACTGCACCCCTTCCACAAACATTCACTCCCTCCACCACCTTAGAACAGTGGCAGCAGCATGTACCATCTACAAGATGCACTGCAGAAACTCACCAAGGCTCTTTAGACAATGATTTCTTCCAAACCCAAGACTGCAACCATCTAGAAGGACAAGGGCAGCAGATGCCTGGAACCACCACCTGGAAGTTCCCCTCCAAGCCACTCACCATCCTGACTTAGAAATATATCGGCATTCCTTCACTATCGCCATGTCAAACTCCTGGAACTCCCTCACCAACAGCACTGTGGGTATACCTACACCATGTGGACTGCAGTGGTTCAAGAAAGCAGCTCATCACCTTTTCAAGGGCAATTAGGGATGGACAAGAAATGTTGGCTTAGTCAGCGATGCCCACATCCCATAAATGCATGTTAAAAAAAACAATGGGATAAGGGAAGGCTCCCATTCATCTCTTTCAAGGCAGTTGTTCCTGGTGCAGCTTTGCAGACAGGTTGTCTCCATTTCACTTGTTTTGGAATTTATACGGTACAGTGATGCAAATGTGTAGCCATCTTTGACTGTATCCCAAGTCACTGGAATGTGGCTTTAGTATTGTTTTTAAAAATCAATTGGGGGTTTCCAGCCAGTAATTCTAAAATCATTTTTTGATATAAAGCATGGTTTCACAACAGATTGGTTAAGGAGATACACAGTTGCTTGCCCTGTTACCACAAGCCCCAGATGCCCTATAAAGGTTGCTGGACCATTTTTATGCTCTGCTGATAATAATTTGCTGTGCAAAGCACCCATAGAAAGGCTATGGTCAGGTGCAACTCTAATGAATATTCACTGATCACGGCAAAATCTGGCCCAGTATTTATTCCATTTTGAATCCTGCCATTTCATGGAGCAGCCATGTTGGGAATCCAGCATATTGCGTTTTCCCTTCTGTCAGTACTGTTTATATAGTTAAAAATTAAAACTGTATTTGGTTAGTACTAATGATATCACGGCTTATAATATTAATGCTTATTAAATGATTTCTTTAGTGAGTTATTGTTGGTTTATTATAGCAAACTGTTATGTTTGTGAGTTAACAGTTACTAATCTGTTATATGTTTCCATCATTTAAAGCCAGAAAATGTGCTGGTGGACCACAGCAAAGCCAAACCACTCATCAAGCTTGCTGATTTTGGGGATACCATGCAGCTAACCACAACATATTACACCCATCAGTTGCTAGGAAACCCTGAGTTTGCAGCTCCAGAAATTATTTTAGGAAATCCTGCCTGTCTTACATCAGATACATGGAGTGTTGGGGTACTTGCCTACGTCCTTCTTAGTGGGGTGTCTCCTTTTTTGGATGAGAGTGTAGAGGAAACCTGTTTGAACATTTGTCGATTGGACTTCAGCTTCCCTGACGACTACTTCAGAGGGGTCAGTCAAGCTGCCAAAGACTTTGTTTGTTTCTTACTGCAGGGAGATCCAAACAAACGTCCCTCGGCTGCAATGTGCCTTCAGGATCCTTGGCTGCAGCCAGGTGTCAACAGAGACACCGAAACTCTAAACACGTCTAGACTGACTTCATTTATTGAACGGCGCAAACACCAGAATGATGTTCGGCCAGTTGGTAGCATAAAGAACTTCTTACAAAGTAGACTTTTATCAAGAGTGTGACCCTAAAGTGGAGATTTTTTTGCTCATTCTCTTTCACCTGCCAATAAGGTTGGAGACTGTGTCTTCAGCCAGTCAGCTGTTGACTTGAAATAAAACTGACAGCAAATCAGCTGCTTTATACATGTGTCATTGTGTGGAATTGCATGCCAAGGAACCTTGCACAAACAGTACTTGGATTCAGTGCCATCCATGCAATGCAAAGCTGGTGGGGAGGACTGCACAAGCTCTGCACAACCAGCTGGATTCTCATTACTTTGACAGTATTTTGTTTCTGATCACAGGAAACCATTTTTCACACATTGCCTAGGAAAATTTAGAAAAGAATCATTGTTGTTACTGTATTTAATTAAACTCACTGGACTTTGAAACATTTAATTATGTGATTAAAAATTAGCCAACAAAGAACAAAGATTTTTTAAATTCTTTCCTCCTTGACTGATTTTAATCAAGACAGCCACTGAATATAATCTCCAGTGAAACGTCTGATTTTTACTGGTCATGAAGCTTTCCAATTGCCTCACCAATGTATTTAAATTATAATCCCTTGCATTTTGCCAGATATGGCTCAGATTTTTACTGCTGCAAGTTGAACCATGGACCTTTTGCGTATAATAGAAATAAATTGTGTTGCTCTGATTATATATAAGCCTTACTTGTATAAAGACCGTTATCTGCCTTCAGTCTGTATTTTTAATGCTGGTATGCCATTCTGGAACCCTTTTCCCAAACACCCCCAAGTGAAAAGGCAAATGCTCATTTATTTCTGGAGGGGGATTTTGGAGTTGCACCTGCCAATCTGAATGCAGAGCAGTTAAGGAGGAATATGTACTGTAAATGCACTCATTGTATTTTATGTTTTAATTCATATCATGTGCAATGTTGTGGCTTTAACATTTTATGCAACTCTATTTATGAAGACTTCTGTTGTATCTGTAATAAATATTAAAGAAAAGCACGTACTTCGTACTGCAAACTACACGGTCGTTTGATTTCTTTATCACATTGACCTTTTGAAAAAGTATTTGACTACTAGGAATTGCATCACAAACTCGTCATTATGGAACATGCACAAACAATGAACCAAACCCAGTATTTTTTTTAGCTATGCAGTATGTTTATATCAAGCATAAGCTTGTACTGTAGGGTCTCAAGGAATAAATCTGTGAGAGAAGGAAAATGGGAACTCAAAACTGGATGTATTGTCACATCAACCTCACATTATTATTTTTTAATGTATTATAGCCTGTTAGTCTCCTTTTTAAGTTTGAACTCTGTTTTTGCATGTATATTCTTTTGTACAGCATCCATTAAATGTTTCCCCAAATATGTGCTGTAAATATATTTTTCTGCCATCTGTTGTTAAAATTAAACTAATGCAACACAGATGTTTATTTTACTGCATCAGTTTCAGTTTGTCTGCTCCTTGTGGTTCAGTAAAAAGGCTATTAATTGGAACTACTGAAAAAACAATGATAAAAGCTGTGCAAAATCATTTTTAAAATGATTCTAGAAAAGGCAAATCTTGATTTGTCTTCTCCACCCTCAACACTCAACAACAAGTGCTGAGTGCTCTTGGTCGTCTTTGTCACTGGGATTGAGACCATTCAATGAGCTGGCTTTGCTTCTTCCCCCTCCCCCCTCCTCTTGCCCACAGAACCAAACTTCCTGCCCACTATCCTAACTCTGAGCTCTCATCTTTCTCTAATTTTGCTCCTATCTCCCCTGCTTTCTTTTCCAAGCTCATTTATCTATGAGACCCAACTCCTACTCACTTGCCCCTATTCCCACCGAACTGCTGACCACCCAACTTCCCTCCCTGGTTCTCATGTTAGCTGATATTGTTGATGGTTCTTTCTCCCCTCAGATTCTCAGAAGGGGATATTGTGTTCGACAAATCTATTAGAGTTCTTTGAGGATGTAACCAGCAGAGTGGATAAAGGGGAACCAGTAGATGTAGTGTATTTGGATTTTCAAAAGGCATTCAATAAAGTGCTGCATTAAAGGTTATTACACAAGATAAGAACTCACGTTGGGGTTAGCATATTAGCATGGATAGAGAACTGACTACGTAACAGGAAGCAGAAAGTTGGGATAAATGGATAGTTTTCATGTTGGCAAATTGTAACTGGTGGAATGCCACAGGGATCAGTACAGATACTCAAGTATTTATACTAATGATTTGGATGAAGAGATTGAGTGTATTGTGGTCAAATTTGCTGATGATACAAAGATAGGAAGAAAAGCAAGTTGTGAGGAGGATACAAATAGCCTACAAAGGGACCGATAGGTTAAGTGAGCAGGCCTAAATGTGCCAGATGAACTGTACTGTGGGAAAATTGTGAGGTTGTACACTTTGGTGGGAAGAATAGCAAAGCAGAATATTATTTGAATGGAGAGACAGACTGCCAAATGCTGAAGTACAAAGGGAATTTGGGTGTCCTCATACATGAATCACAAAGTTAGCATGCAGGTACAGCAAGTAATTAGGAAGGCAATTGGAATGTTGCCATTTATTGCAAGGGGGATTGAATATGTAAGTAGGAAAATCTTGTTACAAATGTACAGGGCACTGGTGAGACCCCTGCCTAGAGTGTTTAGGTCCAGTTTTGGTCTCTTTATTTAAGGAGGGATGTGCTTGCATTGGAGGCGGTTCAGAGAAGGTGCACAAGGTTGATTCCTGAGATGAAGGGGCTGTCATTTGAGGAAAGATTGAGCAGGTTGGGCTAATACACATTAGAGTTTAGAAGAATGCGAGGTGATCTTTTTGAAACATATATGCTCCTGAGGGGCTTGACAGGGTCGATATTCTCATGGGAGAATCTAGAACTAAGCGGCACTGTTTCAAAATAAGAGGTCTCATTTAAGACTGAAGAGGAGGAGGAATTTCTTCTGTTAGAGGGTCATTACTCTTTGGAATTTTCTACCCCAGAGACCGGTGGAGGCTGGGTCATTGTATATATTCATTGCTGAGCTAGACAGATTTTTGATCTACAAGGGAGTTAAGGTTATGGTGGGGTGGTGTGTGTGGTGGGCAGGAAAGTGGAGTGAAGGCCACAAAGCAAATCAACCATGATATAATTGAATGGCAAGCAGGCGCAAAGAGCCAAATGGCCTACTCCTGCTTCTATTTCTCTGAATTACATTCTTATACTGCCTCTCTCTCCTTCAAATTTGCCATCATCACCACCTCCTCAAAAAATACCCTTGACTCCTCCATCCTTACAAACTATCAGCCCATCTCCAACCTCCTTCCAAGTCATTGAAAATGCTGTTGTCTGAAATCCGTGCCTTTCTTTCCTAGAACTCTTTTTGAATCCCTTCGATTAGATTTCTGCCCCCGCCACAGTTCTGACTGTTAACGAAGTTACAACCTCTTCAGATAATCCAATTCCCTCTTGAATGCCTTGATTGAACCTGCCTCCACCACACTCACAGGCAGTGCACTCCATAAAAATCATGAGGAATTCCTATCCATTGTAAAGTTTAGAACCACAACCCTAACTCTGAATAAATTATCCCCGAGTCCTGTTTGCATGCTTAAATCAAAATGGGCTGCATTTGTCATGTGAGTATATGAGCTTATATTGATGGAGATATTCAAATTCAGGAACAGAGTAGATAGGAAGACACTGTTCCCATTGGTGGAAGGACTGAGAACCAGAGGACACAGATTTAAGGTAATTGGCAAAAGAAGCAATGGTGACAAGAGGAAAAACTTTTGCACAGCAAGTGTTTAGGATTTGAATGGACAGCCTGAGAGTGTGGTAGAGGCAGGTTCAATCGAGGTATTCAAAAGAGAATTGGATTATTATCTGAAAAGGAAGAATGTGCAGGGCTACGAGGAGATGGTGGGTAGCACTAGATGAATTGCTTCTTCAGACAGCCAGCACAGAGACAGCAGGCCAAATGGTCTCCTCTGCTGTAACCGTTCTATGGTTACAACCACATAGCAATAGCGTGGATGAAACTGCCCATCTTCACACCTCTCATATTGCCCAAGTCTACCCCTGCTTCAGTTTTCTGCTAAAGCCATCATCCATATTTTTGTTATCTCCAAGCTTGAATATTCCAATACACTCAAGACTGACATACATTCTACCCTTTATAAACTTGAGGACATCCAAATCTTTGCTGCCTTTGCTCTAGCTCGTACTGTTCTGTTCACTCATTGCCCCTAAAAAACCTAAATTAGCTCTGAAGAAGTCATACGGACTCAAAATGTTAACTCTGTTTCTCGCTCCACAGATGTTGCCTGACCTGAGTATTTCCAGCATTTTCTGCTTTTATTTAAGACCATAAGGCGTAGGAGCAGAAGGAGGCCATTCAGTCCATTGGGTCTGCTCCGCCATTCAATGAGATCATGGCTGATCTGATAACCCTCAACTCCACTTTCCTGATTTGTCCCCATAACCTTTGATTCCCTTACTGATTAAAAATCTGTCTATCTCAGCCTTGAATTTACTTAATGACCCAGCCTCTACAGCCCTCTGCGGTAAAGAATTCCACAGATTCACTACCCTCTGAGAGATAGAATTTCCTCCTCATCTGTGTTTTAAATGGGCGCCCCTTTACTCTGAGATTATCCCCTCTGGTCTTAGACTCTCCCACAAGGGAAAACAACCTCTCAGCATCTACCCTGTCAAGCCCCCTAAGAATCTTATATGTTTCAATAAGGTCGCCTCTCATTCTTCTAAACTCCAATGAGTACGGGCCCAACCTACTCAACCTCTCATAAGAAAAAATCTCCATACCTGGGATCAACCTAGTGAACCTTCTCTGGACTGCCTCTAATGCCAGTATAACTTTCTTTAGATAAGAGGACCAAAATTGTTTACAGTATTCTAGGTGTGGTCTAACTAGTGCTTTGTATAGTTTTAGCAAGACTTCCCTATTTTTATACTCCATTCCCTTTAAAATAAAGGCCAACATTCCATTGCCTTCCTTATTACCTGTTGAACTTGCATGTTAGCTTTTTGGGATTCATGCACAAGGAGTCCCAAATCCGTCTATGCTTGTAACCTTCTGCAGTCTTTCCCCATGTAAATAATATTCAGCTCCTCTATTCTTCCCGCTAAAATGCATAACCTCACATTTTCCCACATTATATTCCATTTGCCAAGCTTTAGCCCACTCACTTAACCTGTCTATATCCCTCTGTAGACTCCTTGGGTCATCCTCACCACTTGCCTTCCCACCTATTTTTGTGTCATCCACAAACTTGGTGATAGTACATTCACATCCCCTTATCTAAGTCATTAATATATATTGTAAATAATTGAGGCCCCGGTGCTGATCCCTGTGGCACTCCACTAGTTATAGGTTGCCATCATGAAAATGTCCCCCTTATCGTAACTCTCTGGTCTTCAATTAGTTAGCCAATCCTCTATCCATGCTACCCCCAACACCATGGGCTCTTATCTTATTAAGTAGCCTTATGTATGGTACCTTATCAAATGCCTTTTGGAAATCCAAATATATTACACCTACTAGTTCCTCTTTATCTATCCTGCTTGTTACCTCCTCAAAGCATTCTAATAAATTTGGTTGGCATGATTTCCCCTTCATGAAGCCATGCTGACTCTGCTTGATTAGATTATGTTACGCTAAATGCTCTGCTATTAATTTCTTTATAATAGACACCAACATTTTCTCAATGACAGATGTTAAGCTAACTGGCCTATAGTTACCTGTTTTTTTGCCTCCCTCCATTTCTGAATAAGGGTGTTACATTGGCCATTCTCCAATCATCTGGGACTTTTCCAGAATCTAAGGATTGTTGGAAGATTACTACCAATGCATCCACTATCTCTGTAGCTACTTCCTTTAATATACTGGGATGCAACCCATCAGGTCCAAGGGACTAATCGGACTTTAGCCGCATTAATCTCCCTAGTACTTTTTCTCTAGTGATAGTAATTGTATTTATGTCCTCCCTCCATTTTGCCCTTGATTATTTAGTATTTTTGGAATGCTATTTGTATCTTCTACTGTGAAGACTGAAGCAAAGCATTTATTCAACTCCTGTGCCATTTCCTGGTTCCCCTTTATTATTTCCCCAGCCCCATTCTCTAAGGGGCCTATGTTCACTTTGGCCTCTCCCTTTTTATATATTTAAAGCTCTTAATGTCTGTTTTTATATTACTTGCTAGTTTACCCTCAAAGTTTATTTTCTCTCTCTTTGTTTGGTCATCTTTTGTTGGTTTTTAAAACTTTCCCAATCCTCTGGCTTACCACTAATCTTTGCCACATTGTATGTTTTTTCTTTCAATTTGATACTGTCCTTAACTTCCTTGGTTAACCATGGTTGATTTATCCCCTTCCTTGAATCCTCCTTCCTCACTGGGATATATCTTTGCTGAGTCATGAACTATTTTCTTAAATGTCTGCCATTGTTCATCAACTGTCTTTTCTGCTAAACTGTTTTCCCAGTCCACTCCAGCCAACTCTGCCCTCATTCCATTGTAATTACCCTTATTTAAGTTTAGCACAGTTGTTTCCAACCTTAGTTTCTCTCTCAAACTGAATGCTAAATTCTACCATATTATGGTCACTGTTTCCTAGGGGATCCTTTACTCTGAGATCATTTATTAAACCTGCCTCATTACACATTACCAGATCCAAAATAGCCTGATCCCTGGTTGGATTCACAACATATTGTTCTAAGAAACTGTCCCGAATACACTCTGAATTCTTGCTCATGTTTACCTCTGCCAATTTGACTTTCCCAATCTACATGAAGATTAAAGTCACCCATGACTAATGTACTGCCTTTTTACATGCCCTCATTATCTCCTGATTTATTCTCTGTCCTACAGTATAGCTACTGTTAGGGGGCCTATAGACTACTCCTACCAGTGTCGTCTTCCCCTTGTTATTTCTTACCCCCACACATATGGATTCTACATTTTCCAATCCAACATCATTTCTTGCTATCGTACTTATTCCATGCTGTACTAACAAAGCTACCCCACCACCATTTCCTTTCTGCCTGTCCTTTCAAAAAGTCTCATACCCCTGAATATTTAATTCCCAGCTTTGATCTCCTTCAACCACGTCTCTGTAATGGCTATAAGATCATACCCATTAACTTCTATTTGTGCCATTAATTCATTTATTTTGTACCGAATACTATGTGCATTTAAGTAAAGGGCCATTAATTTTGCCTCTTTACCATTTTTTCCCCTTTGAACCTATCTGCTGCTTTTTTTATACGTTTGTACACTCTGTCCCTTCCTGTCACACTCTGGGTATCATTACCTAAATAGCTGCCCTACAAGGCTGCCATATCCTTTTGCTTTGTAAGCCTACGTATCCCCTTTCCAGAACCCCCACCCCCCCCCCATCTATTTAGTTTAAACCCCTCTCTATAGCCCTAGTTATTTGGCTTGCCAGGACACTGGTCCCAGCATGGTTTCTAAGTACGAAGTTTGACTCTAACACAGTACAAGGTGTTGACTCAGCGAAAGGGTTTGAATGAATCTCTCAAAAGCTGCTCATGATAGAAGACAGATGTTGAGCATTGGGAAGTAGCCACAGTATTCTGCACGGATCTTGGAGCTGGTGTTGGCAAGGAGTTGTGATTGAACAAAAATTTTTTAAAAGCGGGAAAAACTCAGCAGGTCAGGCAGCATCTGTGGAGAGAAACATAGAAGAAGAAGAACAGTCATACAGACTGAAACGTTAGCTCTGTTTCTCGTCCCACAGATGCTACCAGACCTGCTGAGTTTTTCCAGCATTTTCTGTTTTTATGTAACACTTCAGGTCTGACCTTTCATCAAACTTGGGGAAAGTTAGAAATGTGTTGGATTTTGAGCAAGCGAAAGGGGGGAGTGGAGGAAAAAGAACCAAGGGAAGGTCTGTGACAGGAGATTTTAAAGGACAAAATAAGGTTTCATGGTGTAAGGCCAAAGGGAGTGTTAATGGGGCAAGTAAAGAAACAAAAGATGTATCTAGAGGAGGTGCGAATGTCAGGGTCTTGAAAAGCTGCTGTCCAAAAGCGAAGTAATGGAAATAAGAGAGAAACAAGAGTTAAAAAAAAAATCAGCAAAAAAAAAACTAAACAAAATTTGGGCAGAGGTTATGAACTAAAATTAAAAACAAAAAATATTGGAAAAACTGAGCAAGTCTGGAAGCATCTGTGGATAGAGGAACAAGAGTTAACGTTTTGAGTCTGTATGACTTCTTCAAATGGACTCGAAACATTAACTCTTTCTCTCTCCACAGATGCTGCTAGGGCTGCTGAGTTTTTCCAGTATTTTTTGTTTATTTCAGATTTCCAGGATCTGCAGTATTTTGCTTTCATGTTCTAAAATTGTTGAACTCAATGTTGAATCCAGAACTGTAAAGTGCCCAGTCGAAAGATGAGGTGCTGTTCCTCAAGTTTACATTGAGCTTCATTGGAACATTGCAGTAGGCCAAGGACAGAATGGTCAGAGTGTGAGCAAGCTGGACGATTAAAATCACCAGTGACTAGGAGAGGATCATGTTTAGGAACTGAGCGGAGTATCCTGCAAAGCGGTCACCCAGACTGTGTTTGGTCTCCCCAAGAGGAAACCATATCATGAGCAGTGAGTACAGTATATTAAAGTGAAAGAAGTACAAATAAATTGAGGTTTCAGCTAGGAGTATTTGGGGTCTTAGACCAGTAGAAGGTAAAAGGGAAGGTGTCGCATTTCATGTGCTTCCATGCAAAGGTGCTGTAGGAACAGGATGGCATGTTGGAGGTGACTGAGGATTGGACCAGGATGTTTCAGACGGAATGGTCCATTTGAAATTCTGAAAGGGGGGGATGTGTTTGGTGGAGAAAATGCCGGAGCATGATCTGTTGGAGGCTGGTGGAGTGGAGGGTGAGGACAAGGAGTGCCCTACCACGGTTCAGGAAGGGTGGGGAAGGGGAGAGAGTGAAAGTGTGTGAAATAGAACAGACACAGTCGAGAGCCCCATCAACCACCCAGCTGGCTGGGGAGACCCACTGGCTTGAGGATAAAGGAAGACATATCAGAAGCAGTATTGCTGAAGGTTTCATCATCTGAACAGATACAACAGAGACAGAAAAACTGGGAGAATGGAACAGAGTCCTTACAAGAAGTAGGGTGTGAGGAAGTGTAATCAAGGTAGCCATGGGAGTCAGTGGTCTTCTAGTGAATATTGTTTGTTAGCCTACCCCTCAGAAACAGGCAAGTCCAGGAAAGGAAGAATCAGAGATGGACCATGTGAAGGTGAGAGGAATTGGAAACAAAGGCAATGAAATATTCCAGTTCAGGGTAAGAGCAGGAAATGGCACCAATACTGTCATCAATGTACCAGTAAAAGATTGGATTGTGGGGGGAACCCAAGTTCGACAGGAAGAAAATACGTTCCCCACACCCCACAAAAAGTCAGGAATACCTCGTATCTCCCAAAATACCTTTTATTTGGTGGAGTTGAAGGGGACGTTTTTCAGAATGAGAACAAGTTCAATCAAACAGAGGAGGGTGGCAGTGGATGGGAGTTGGTTGGGCCTCTGTTCAAGAAAGAAGTGGAGAACTCTCAGACTGTCCTGATAGAGGGTGGAGGTGTACAGGGATTGGACATTCATGTTGAAAAGGAGATGGTTAGTGTTGTAAGGTTGTTTGGTGTCTCACTAAGAGGTCTGGAGGCTTGTTTGGTTGAACATAAACTGTTTATCGGTAACCCATAATTATATAAATATCCAAGGTGCCGCCATGCATGGATACTGTCTCCATGCTAGCTCCTTCCAGTCCCTATTTCACACACATGGCAGAATTTTCTGAGCCCGCTGGCGACGGGCGTGATAGGTGGCGTGCGCAGAAAATATAGCGCTACCTGCTTCATGATGGCATGAAGGTAGGGCGTGAGTGTCCGCTCAGCCTGCTGACAGCGGGCTGCGTTTCCCACCATTGGTTGGCGGGGAGCTAATTGTAATTATCAACATATAATTAAAAGGCTATCCTGCCAGGCTCTTGGAACCCCGTCGTATCATCCATCCACATCAGCGGGAAAGCACCACCAGAAACGCATCCTACAGATATGCGCATGGTTTCCAGGGAGTGTGCACGATGCCTACATCCTGAGTCACTCGCAGATCCCTGCAGTCTTCCAGGATCCACAAAGGCTGCAGGGTTGGCTCCTCGGGGAAAAGGGCTACCCACAGAGACCGTGGCTGATGACACCCATGTGGCAGCCTCAGACTGCAGCAGAGCAATGGCATAATGAGGCTCATGCAACAGCTCGCAACTTGGTGAAGCAGACCACTGGTCTGGTGGAGCCCTGCAATACAGTCCGCAGAGGGTGTCACGCATCGTCGTCGTCTGCTGCACCCTTTACAATCTGGCGCTGCAACAGGGAGAGGAGCTGACTGAGGAGGAGATGCAGGAGCTGGAGGTCTCCTCGGATGAGGAGGGCACCAATGGGGATGAGGGTGAGGGCGTCCTCAGTGGTGATAATGATGGGGATGAGGCTCTCACACTGGCCAGATGAGGCAAGTGCACTCGGGAGGTCCTCATAGCTGCCAGATTTGTGGAGGATGATGACGACATGCAATGAGGTGCCCCCATAAATCCTCACATCACAGTTGTGAACATTTGACTCTAGCCTGGTTTATGACAGCGCCAATACCCTCTGTGACAATGCTCCTCTCATAGAGATGCAGTGGAGGCCCTAATAGACGCTCAATTGCAGGAAGATGATGATGACATGCAGAGGACACTCCATAGATCTTCACGTAGCCTCTGAGAATGTCTGCCTCTTGTCTGGCCGAGGGCAGCTCGCTTGCGCTCCATGATCAGGACCATCTCAGAGATGGAGCCATGAAATTTTACATGCATCTGATGCTGCATCCGCCTTCAGCACCTCAGCCCTCCAGGAGCTGGGGCACAGCATCACTGGTCACAGATGCTGGTGTGATGGAGGCCAGCCCCACCTTAAAGGTGCTGAGAGCACACAGAGTATGAGAGAACTCTATGGCACCTGCCCACTACATTCTGGCAGCAATGACCAGCACTGCCGAGGTGCAGGCATCAGTAATGTTTCAAGGGAGTGTGAGGCTGGACCATTACTGTGGTCTGAAGGCCACACAGAACACAGGGAAGAGGCCCTGGACTGAGACACCTGCCTTTATCTTGTGCAGAAAGGTTTCACATTTGAGTGACAAGAACACTGCTCATCAGAACAAGGAGCCATAGGCAGGGAGACATTCTTGGGAGTTTATTGACAATAGTCAACATTATGTACAAGTGATTAACACCCGTACCCAGGCTGTACTTCCTGATTGGTCAGCTGAGTAGCTTGTTACTACTGAGCTGTGTGCTGTTGCTGTGGTTGTGCTTGGTGCTGGCTGTGGCTGTTCCTGCTGCTGTGGGATTTCCAGTGACTGTTCCTGCTGCTGTGGGATTTCCAGTGGCTGTACCTGCTGCTGTGGGATTTCCAGTGGCTGTTCCTGCTGCTGTGGGATTTCCTGTGGCTGTTCCTGCTGCTGTGGGATTTCCAGTGGCTGTTCCTGCTGCTGTGGGATTTCCTGTGGCTGTTCCTGCTGCTGTGGGATTTCCTGTGGCTGTTCCTGCTGCTGCTGTGGGATTTCCTGTGGCTGTTCCTGCTGCTGCTGTGGGATTTCCTGTGGCTGTTCCTGCTGCTGTGGGATTTCCTGTGGCTGTTCCTGCTGCTGTTTTCCTGTGGCTGTTCCTATTATTGTGTTGCTGACTTCCCTCAAGCCTTCTTCCACCCTCTGTGTTGCTGGGGACCTGGAGCCTGCAGGGCCTGAGACCTGGAGGAGAGAGAGAGGAGGTGCTGCTGCTGCAGGATAGGGAGGACAGGAGGCAAGGACTGTTTGGTTTAACATCCAACGTGGGTGTCTGGACTTTTTGGTGGGGGCTGAAGACAGCCATGTGTTTTGTAGGGGGAGGAAAGACCGCTGCAGAGATTTGGGGGAGAAGGCGTGTGTGTGTTGTTTAAGATCTTGCCACCACCCCCCTCCTCGCTCTGACCATGTCTGAGTCCAGGTAGTTGGTGCTGCTGGGAGAAGAAGGACAGGGCTGACTCCTGTGTGCCAGGCAGTACTGGCTGCCTGGTGAAGATATCGCCCTCCCCTTAAGGGAAGAATATCGAGGCCCCCACCCACACTCCACTGAACCGAGTGACACCCACCTACCCTTTACCCTTTTCCTCCTGTGCCTCCCTGTCCTTTACCCCTCTCCCTCCTCTCCTCACTGTTTTTGTCATCCCAGAGGGCAAAATTACACCATCCTTTCCCCCTTTTCCCGGGATGGGGTATTACAGAATACAGAGCTCGGGATGAGTGTGGCTCAGCCCCAATGGCCGTGACAGAGTCACCTGGAGCCAGGCCTCCGTGGGTGACTGTGGAGGGGGTGCTGTCGCCGGTGACGGGGCCCCCTAAGAAAAACTATGCGGGGGCAGTTGCTCCCACGGTCCTTTCACCCTTCCGCCTCCTCACCAAGGCCCTGGGGGGGAAGAGCTACATCCACCCCGACATGACAATCGTAAAGGCTACATAAAGGCTTTGGCTGGGTTTGTCGGTCCCTCAGCCGTAGTTGCTGCCTCGAAAATGTACGGCAAAGCCGTAATTTTCTTGAAGTAAGAGCAGGCGGTGCACCTGGCCCTAGAAAAGGGGCTCACTGTGCATGGGACGTTTCTGGCGGTGGACCCCTTGGAGGCCACCACCCAGAGGATCATACTTTTCAACGCCCCACTTTGTCCCCAGTGGCCTCCTCCTCCCCCACCTCCATCAACTGGGGAAGGTTAGGTCAGGGGTTGCGCCGATCCCGCTCTGCCTCAATGTTGCGGCCCTCCAACACCTGTACTCCTTCCGGTGCCAGGTTTCCGTCCGCCTGACCTGGGAGGGGTGTGTGAAGGGGGGCTTTCATGTGGAATATGAGGGGTCTGCCCACAGGGTTTTCTGGGCTGCAGATGGCGTGCGGTGCCATGCCTGCAAGGAAGTGGGGCACGTCTGTAAGAATTGCTCCACCTCGAAGGCTGCAGCTGGCATTGCCGCTCCTCCCTCCACCACCACTCCACCTGGTGCCACCAGCAACCACCACTGCTGCCGGTGAGGCGGGGGAGAGACCCCGTGCCGTACAACGGAGCGGAGGAAGATCCGCCACCTGGAGGCGACTCCCCCCCCCCCCCCCCCGCCAGACCCCCAAAACCTGCCCTGATCCCCAGACCCCTGAAAACACCGGCTCAGGAGAAAAAACATCACTGGGTCCCGGCGTCATGTTCGCATGTGCTCCCTGGCCTGTGTGCGCCTCAGTGCCATGTGCTGGGCCCGGCGTCGTCCTCACATGGGTTCCCGGGTCCAGCGGTGGTGGGGTGCGCGACCCCGAGCCAGTGGTCCTATTAAAGAGGGCGGACCTGCCCAAAGCCCAGAGGGTGGAGCATCTGGAGGGGCTGGACGAGGCAGTGGGGGCCTCGCAAATGGAGGTCTCCCCAGCTCCCAGCCTACCCCATAAGATACGCCACCCCTCAGAGGGGTAGGACCTCGTGACTTATGAGGTCGGATGTGTCCCCTCCCCCAGTGAAGTGGTGGTGGCGTCTCCGCCCTGTAAGTCCTCACTTTGCCCTCTGGGGGGAGCCCAAATCCCCAACCCCTTGCTGCAGTCCCCTGAGCAGGGCCCCGTGGGGGTTGGTGAGGATATCGGCCTTGCGGTGGTGCCCCACCCTGACCCACCTTGTACCCCCGAGATGCCATCAGGCCCACCAGGCAGTCCCTTCATGGCCCCAACAACTGGGTCACCAGGCAGCAGTGGCGAGGTAGGCCTCCCTGCTCCCTCCCAACCTTTTGCACCGGGTGTCTCCGTCCTAGGTCCGGAGCTTTTACCGGGCTCACTGGGCGACCCGGTGCCTGGGGGGAAGCTGGGCTCTGAGCTGCCGTTGCCCTTTAGCCCATATCCCCAAGAGGAAACAAGAGAGGACCCCTCTGGCCTTGATCCTGGGGGTGGGATCGAGGTTGAGGTGGAGCCGACGGGCAGCTCCGAACCAGCCCCTATACTCAATACGGGGGAGGGGCTGGAAGCTGGAGGCGACAACCTGGAGGGGGACAGGGTTTCGGTGGTGGGACACCGGGGACGATTTAGAGTCGTTGTCGGGTGAGGTGGTGGATCCCCTGGTGCCCCCCAACGACTCTCCCCTCATCCCTTTAAGGGAGCTCCAGGATTTTTTAGCGAGTAATCGCGGTCACTGAGACAGGATCCAGTCGGCCCTGGATCAGTGACATTCTTTTCCTCTCAAGTTCTGCTCCGCCTGCGAGGCCGTAAAAGCCCCTGGGCTGGACCCGAACGCCCGGCAGAAGGTCCATACGTTTCTCGCTGCGCTCCTGAAAGAGTGGAAGGATTAAAATAGTCCTCTCCTTCTTGCATTAGGCATGGTGATAGTAGCACATACTTCTGACAATGAAGACTACCATAGCCAACCTCAGCATGCACAGCAGCAGGGACGCACAGCGCAGGTTCCAGAACTTCTCGGTCCTCGGGGACGGGAAGTATGCGGTGTGCTTCCTGAGGGAAAAACATACCCTTCCAGGAGATGAAGCTACGTGGCTCCTGGAGTGGCGAGGGGGGGTCTACATGAGTCATCTAGCCTCCAATTCTGGCGGGGTGGCTATCTTGTTGGCCCCACATTTTCAGCTGGAGATCTTGGGGGCTCAAGGAGCCGGTGCCAGGCCGGTTGCTGCACCTGACTGTGCGCCTGGGGGGCGCGGCGCTTCACTTTGTGAATGTGTACGGTCCCCTTGGTGCGCAGCAGCAAGCGAGCTTCTTTCAGGAAGTGTCTGCTCATCTGGGCCCCATCGACACGGGTGAGTGCATCGTCCTCGGGGGAGGGGAGGGGATTTCAACTGTACCCTCGAGGCCCAGGACCGTCACGGTGCCCAGCACCGCACGTTAGGTGTGAGTAATTTGAGAGACCTGGTCAGATCCTTCGACTTGGTGAACGTCGAGCAAAATCTCCATCCTGACTCCAGCATTTTCACTTTCGTGTCACCTGGAGCCAGAGCTCCCACACTCAACTGCCTCTACGTTTCCAAGGTGTTCGTGTCCTGCATTCCGCCGGCTTCTGTGCCGTGCACGGACCACCGTCTGGTGTGGGCGGAACCCGTTCCGTTCTGTGCTCGGACAGGGTCCATGTACTGGCACTTTAACAACCTGTTGCTGGAGGATGAGCGGTTCCTGGACTCATTGCGTCATTTCTGGGCTGGCTGGAGAAGGAAGCGGGGAGGCTTCCCCTCCTTGAGGCCTTGGGAAGGCTGCGTCTTCTGTCAGGAGTACACGAGGGGGTCGACAAAGAGGCGAAAATCCAGGGTTGAGGAGTTGGAGCAGGAGGTGCTCGACCTGGAGGCACGTCTCTGTCAGCCCGAGGCGGACCCGGCCCTGCGGTCGGTGTACGATGTGAAGAAGGGCGCGCTGCGGGACCTGCAACTCGTCGGGTCCCGGGGCACGTTCGTGAGGTCACGGATACAGTTCCTCCGGGACCTGGACCGTGGCTCCCCCTTTTTCTACTCACTGGAAAAAAGGCACGGAGTCCGTCATCAGCTCCTTACGCTGCTGGCCGATGACGGATCCCTTGTCTCGGATCCGGAGGGCATCAGGGCCATCGCCCGGACTATTACACTGCCCTGTTCTCTCCGGATCCATCCAGCGAGGATGCTCACAGAGTTTTGTGGGAGGACCTGCCGCAGGTCGGCCCGGAGGGCGCTGGAAAGCTTGACTCCCCGATAAGTCTGGAGGGGGGCTGACTGGCGCCCTCGACAGTCTCTCAAGGGGCAAATCCCCGCGGCTGGATGGGCTGACAGTGGCTGCCCCCTGTCTGGCCAACTGTATTCTATTTGCGTGGAGCCTTTCCTGTGCCTCTTGCGGAGGAGGTTGTCGGGGTTGGTTTTGCGCGGGCCGGGCATCGGGGTGGTCCTCTCGGCATACGCCAATGACGTGCTCCTAATGTTTAGTGACCCGGCTGACCTGCGGAGGATGCGCGAGTGCCAGGAGGTCTACTCTGTGGCTTCTTCTGCCAGGATCAACTGGGAGAAATGTTCTGGACTCCTGGTCGGCCCGTGGCAGATGGATCCCCTACCCGAGCAGCTCAGGCCTTTCACCTGGAGCAGGACCAGCATCCTCTACCTGGGGGTCCATCTCTGCCCTGCCGAGGAATCCTGGCCGGCCAACTGGCAGGAACTGGAGACAAAAGTCACTGCTCGCCTGCGGCGCTGGACAGGACTGCTCCGAGTGCTGTCTTACCAGGGTCGAGTTCTGGTCATAAACCAGCTGATTGCCGTCATGTTGTGGTACCGGCTGGTCACTTTGACCCCTCCCCCGGACTTTGTCGCAAAAATCCAGAGAATGCTCGTCGACTTCTTCTGGGGCAAAAGGCTGCACTGGGTCACTGCTGAGGTTCTATGTCTCCCGCTTAGGGAGGGCGGTCAGGCGCTGGTGTGCCTACGCACGCAGGTGGCGACCTTCCGCCTTCAGACCCTGCAGCGATACCTTTACATTGAGCCCCTTCCGAGGTGGTGTGACCTGGTGATGTATTTCTTCCGCCAGGTACATGGCCTGAATTATGATGTGCAGCTCCTGTTTATAGAGCAGAGGGGCCTCAGTGGCTCCTTGCAGGCGTTGCCCGTCTTTTACCAGGACCTGATCAAAGTCTGGAACATGGTCACCTCGTGACGCAACTCTCCCCCGTCAGGAGTAGCGGCTATCGTCAGAGAGCCGCTGCTCAGGAATCCGTCCCTCCGCCCTTTTCAGTGGCTGGCAGAGAGGAAGGCTGTGGCTGCCGGGGTGACCAGGATCGGGGGCGTTCTGGGTGGTGGAGGAGTGGGCTGGATGCTACCACAGGGGTTGGCGCATCGCGCGTCCATGGACATCCAGTTTGAGGCCAATGCCATTCAAGACTTTAGGATGGTCATGCTCGGCCCCAACATCATTCTGGGTCTCGAGGTGGCGCAGGTGCGTGGTGGTCTTCCATCTGAGCGTTCCCCTGTTCAGACAGAATTCCACATTGGCCCCGAGCCCCGAACCCTCCTTCGGGAGCTGATGCCCTGCAACCTGAGTCACCTCGCAGAAATGCCCTCCGTGCCCTTTAGCACAGCGCGGAGAGGTTTCCTGTATGGGCTGCTGCTGCACACCCTCCACTTCCTTGTCCTCGCCCGCCGCCCGGACACGCCCTGGCATGCCTTGTTGCCGTCCGGTGGTGGAGGTCCCCAGTGGGGGGCTCTATATGGGGGTGTCCTCCCACTTTCCATTGGGGACCTGGGGTGGAGGATGTTGCACGCAGCAATCCCATACAATCATAGGATGTGTCAGTTCACAGACTCCCAAGGTGCCTGTGTCTTTTGCAGCCTTGTGGAGTCTGTGGACAATGTTTATATAGGGTGATATAGGCTGCACTCCCTTTGCAGTTATTTAAAAAACCTTTTACTGTTGTTTTGTTTGCACTTCAGTCCCACGCTCCTGATCTACGGACACCCGGTGCGGAGGGGGGCTGGGAGGGAGGAGGACGTCCTCGTGAACCTGCTCCTGGGACTGGCCAAGTTGGCCATTAACAGGCCCAAACAGCAGGTGATCGAGGGGATCATCCGACCCGACTGCCTGCCCCTCTTCCGCGGCTACGTTCATAGCCGGGTGGCCCTGAAGAGGGGGCTCGCGGTGTCTGCCGGCACCATCGAGGCCTCCATGCCCGGTGGGCACCCTGGGGACTGGGATGTTTAATTGACCCTCTTAATCACATTTTGATTTGCTGTTGGTAAGTTTCCTCTGCATTTTGTCTTTTGTTTTTGCAGTTTCCGTTTAAGGAGCCGCTTTTACTTTGTCCCTGATTTTGTTAATCTGGTTTAATTAGTTTGACTCAAAAGAGTTACCTTTACTTAACTTTCCTAACTGCTCCGCGGACATCTACAGCAGAGGTGGAGGCAGCCTGCTGACTGTGACGCCCTTTGGCGGGCATCCTCTGGAGAGCTGAGACTTGGAGAGCTCTGGCCTGATTTCAGGGTCCTGCTGTGTGGCAGTGGCACCGTCCTCGGCCTGTGAAGCTAGAGCTGTGGAGGTCACAGGAAGAGGGGAGTCAGATGGGCCAGTCACTCCCAGAGTCATCTGGATGAATGGCCCCGGAGCATGCACCTACTGATCCTCCTCCTTGTGGGTGCCTGAAGGCCCCTGGCTGACTCCATGAGTGGAAGGGGTAGCTGGAGTGAGATCGAGCTAGGATACACACTGTTGGAGGCCAACCATAGCACCCCTCTCGCATACACACTGTTGGAGGCCAACCATAGCATCAGCGATGGAGTTGAGCCCACGCAGCAGTGCAGAGCGACGTGCCGGACCAAGGTCTCCTGACGGCGGCCATCCTGCCAGTGTTGACCTCGGTGGGTTGGCATGCTGGCACTATCACCTCAGTCTGAAGGCGGACGGACTCCTCCATCATGCCTTGTAATCTGAGGAGTGCAGCGGACATCCTTTCCTGATGTTCCTAAGCTTGCCTTTGCAGCTCCAGCAACAGTGACATGACCAAGTCCAGAGGCTCGTCATCTGACTCGGACTCAGCAACATTCTGGCCTTCAGCAGTCCTCCGAGTGCCAGGGACCTGGGAAGTCCCTGCCTCCGCCTGCTGTGGATCCTGTGCACTGGCAGCGAGTGAGGGCCCTGTGGATGTGAGAGTTGGGAGTGATGAAAAGAGTGACTTACACTGGTGGAAGGGAGGAGATCATTCATCCTTTTGCGGCACTGGGTGGCTGTCCTCCTCTGCAGGGCGTTCACGCCGACCACCGCAGCCACCGCCTCCCAAGCCAGGTGGGTGACTTTGCTGAGCATCCTGCGGCCAGTGCTGGGGTAGAACACATCCCAGTGGGCCTCCATGGCATCCACCAATCACTCGAGGGACCCGTTTTTGAAGCAGGGTGCTACAGTCTTTTTTCCTTTGCTGGCCATGTCTCCTGGGCAACAGTGGTGAGCAGGTGGCGATGAGCACTTTGCTGGCGGCTGCCTTTTAAACATGGTGCCCCCCGCCAAGTCTGCAATATTATAAATTCAGTCTGGAGGCTTGACAATTCTTTCATGGCTCATTCTGTTACGTTTGGAGGAATGGTAATCAAAATTGTTTTGGGTTGACCTTGTCCATTGTAGTACTCAGTCTTCTGGTACTTGGTTGTCTTCATTTGATTCACTTTTTGTGCCCCTTTGAGTTGCGTTTTTCTTTATTGACAACCTTTCTGCTTTGTTCAGACACCAAGGGTTTGTCCCCTTCCTTCTGAAGGGAATGTTTGCTCCATTCATTCCTAGAGTGGACTCGGATTTTCTTTTTCCCTGGGGTCTGCCATGTTCTTTCTGGATGTTGATGTTTCAAAAATGGAACCTTCATTTCCACTTGTTGCACAATTTCAACCAAGGATTTGTTTACTCTCTTATTTTCCAATCCTTTTTCAAGCTTATGAATCTTTTCATTCAGCTGAGCAACTACTTTGATGAGTTCAGTTGTCTTTGTTTCAGAGTTATCTGGGAAACCCTTATACAAGCTTAAAAGCATCACTTGGACATCCAATTCCTTTCGGAATCTTTCTTCCATGGTCACTGACTGCTCTTTAGACTTTTCCAATGCACTCGTTAGGTCCTCAATCTGTTTCCTCGAATTTTCCTTTTCTGCTTTTAAAGTCTGAATTTGCTCTTCCATACTGCACATCTCATCTTTCATGTTCTTCTTCAAGTGCTCTACTTCCTATGAGAGACACTTCAGTGCTCTCCTCAGTTCTCATTTTTCATTAGCAAACTCATCTGTGAAAGTTGGTTCTCTACACTGAGCAGTTTTTCCTTAGCAGAGTCTAACTCCTGTGTGCTATTCTTCAAGCTCACATTCTTTAATTTCATTTCTGCTAATTGTTTCTGAGACCCTTCCTGCTGCTTTGTGAGAACTTATACATTTCCTTGCAGCTCTTCAACTTTTTTAGACACTCTCAGTTCTTGATTTTGATTTCAATCATGTCATTTTTCAACAGCTCAATAGTTTTCGGTACTTTTGAGGTATCCAGTGCTTTTTCTTCTAGTTCCTTGAGCTTCAGTGTTGGATTTACATTTTCCCATTGTCATGAAGAGATATTAATGTCTATAATGTTATTGGAAATTATTTTTAAATTGGAATTGTAGTAGGTCCTGTGTCTATGGGTGGGTGTGTGTGTGTGTGTGTGTGTGTGGCTTAATTGGATTAAAGCTAGCTAGTCTGGGCGTTTTGATGTATAGTAGTTTTGAGATGTTAATTAGATAAATGTAAGGTGGCGCAGGTAAAGGGCAATTTGCATTTTAAAATAAGGCATTCAAAAGAATGGATGAAATCATGCACCTAGCTAGGAGATGCCAAGCATTGTGTTTATATTACTAATAAAATTGGTGGGATGAAAATGTTAGAAGATGTGACATTAAAAGCCTAGGA
This sequence comes from Cetorhinus maximus, assembly GCF_964194155.1. Lineage (NCBI taxonomy): Eukaryota > Metazoa > Chordata > Chondrichthyes > Lamniformes > Cetorhinidae > Cetorhinus > Cetorhinus maximus. Next base: position 154,406,571 of record NC_135881.1, read on the forward strand.
TACAATGGAAAATTTACATTCGAAGGGGAAGCTAGGTATAAACAGAAAGGAGTTTGTGTGTGTAAGTCAGAGGCATTTAAGATCTAATCAACCTATAAGCCTACAACCGTGTCTGCAAAGGAACCATATTGCAAGGGACCTTATTTTGAATTTGTACAGTCAAATGTACTTTGCTTGGTGTCTGTTTAAAGTCTATAGGTTACTGTTGCCTTGGTGAAGATTTATCTGGGAGTGGTTAATTTGGGGATTAGTTTAAAAGTTATTATGGTAGTAATTTGTAGACATGCGTATGTGTTTAATTTGTGTTAAATTAATAAATGTTTAATTTACTTTTATATAAAAAAACCTCTTGAGGCTTGATGCTTTTATTCCTGAATTCAGAGTTGCATCTCAAACATACCAATTGAAAATATAGGTTATGACAGTTGTTCATGTTTCCCTGTGGGATTTAAACAACTCAGCCTTTACCAACTGCTGTGTCATAACACCATCTTGTTTCTGCCTTTTCTTTCTCTGTCTGCAGCAGAGATTTGTCTTTGTCCTTCATTTTGGTTTCATTGTTAGCCAGGCCTATCTCCAGCAAAGTGTTAACTTGTTTCCGTTCAGTAGTTGTGGTACTCTTGGCTTCATTATCTGCTCGCAGCTTGGAAAGTTCCAAGGCTTTTCCTTTCAATGTCCCCTTTTTTCCATTCAACTGCTTCTTCAGCTCTTTGATCTCTTTCTTGTATCTCTTGGCTTCCTCCTGGAATATTGAACATTGCTGAATCTTCTCTGCCAACTGGCTCTTCCATTCATTCAGAGTGACATTAAATTCATTTTGCTCCTTTTCATAATTTTCCAGAGGAATAACTTTGACCTAAGGGATCCTTGTAGGGTGTGAAGGTCCTACACCAGGTTTTCCTTTTCTTTGTGAAGCTCAATTACTTCATCTTGAGTTTTCTTGTAATTCAGCAGAGTGTCCTTGAGCTTTTTTTGCTGTTGTTCCATTCTGCTGTGCAAGACAGTTTGTTTCTTCAAGCTGCTAAAGGGTTACATATTCTTTTTGCATTTGATCTTGTTGGATAATCAGCTGTCCTTTCAACTGTTTGTTTTCTTGTTGATCTTGTAAGGAACATATCTTTTTATTTTCTGTTGGACTGTGGATTGTGTTTGCAATGACTGCAGTTTGAGAGACATCTCCACTTGGACAGGATGAGAGATATATACAATGTTGCAGTCCTAGAACACACATGCAGTGTGCCATGAAAGACAGGATAGTGGCGGAAAGGAGTCCTGGACCAAGGGAGCTGCCTGACAACAGCATTTTAATTGGCTCCTGACCAGGGTTTTGGGTGGTAGCAGTACAGCAAAAAGCTCCTGGCCTGCAAAGAGAATCATCTAAAATCTTTTTTTCCTCATATCTCTATAACCTGCGCTCTCTCTGAGGAAACCCCTATAAAAAGGAAAAGGGGAAAACCACTGTTGGAGACATTGAAAAGCAAGTTCTCAACCAGTGAACTAAATACTGAAACTGCTGGAAGACCACCTCGTGTCTTCAACAAGACTACTGAAAGGAATTTGAAAGACATCGATCAAAGTTATCCTATCGAATCCTGTACTCTGGAATTGGTGCTATTGAACTGTTTTATCCCACCCTTAAAATCCATGTTTTTGTGTGTTTTGTATGTGTGTGTATAGGGATTTAAGAAGGGGTAGAGTTTAGGTTATAGAGTTAGAAATTAGCAGTTCATATTTCTTTCTTTTACCACTGGTTAACGACAGTTTGTTCAATAAACAGTTATTTACTGATTAAATTTACAAACCTGGTGCTCGTATTCTGTTAATCTAAATTAAACAGTTTGGGAGAATTGGGTAATCTGACGGTTTGATCAAACTTTTCACATTTGTTGTGGCTCGGGGAACAGTGGGGCTTTATATTACAGCACACTATCCCCAGTGAGACGTGACAATCCCTTGCCAACTCATGCTGTGCTTCAGTACATTGCTTTGTCACTACTGATAGCTCCAACATTGCTTTTGCTGAAGCAGTATTCAACATCTTTTTTAGCTCCTCGTGTTTTCCCAGAGCCATGTATTGATTTTTCAAAGCGTCTTTCAGAGCTGTGACTTCTTTGAGTCCCTTTTCTGCCTGCTCTTGTGCCTGGTTGTATTTTTGATTGAGTTCCTTCAACTCAGCTTTGATATGAGCATTTTCCTGTGGAATATTTTCATTTTATTTTTGTGGCTTTTGTTTCTTTTAGGTTATCTCAGATTGCTCTCCTTCATTCATAGCCAGCTGCTCGCTCCTCACTGCCACCTGCTGTTGCAGTTTGGGTAATGTGTCTGCATTTTCACAAAGATAGATTTTTAAGTCTTCTGGCTGCATCTGAGCCCCTTCTTTCTCCTGCATTAAACTCTTCGACTCATGCACTTCATTGTGCTGACATGGTCTGTGACCTTCTTGGAGTTTCCTTAGGTATTGTCTCCCTTGACCTGGGGTCTCTCAGTCTCCCTCGCTCTGGGGTCTCCAGTCTGCTTTGGCCTGGGGTATCCTGTCTCCCTTGGCCTGGGGTCTCCTGTCTCCCTTGGCCTGGGGTCTCCCGTCTCTCTCAGCCTGGGGTCTCCTTGCCCCGTCGGTGCTTTATTAGGGGTGTTGTAGACCTTTTAAGGTCTGCGTTGTCCACAACTTGGAGTTTAAAATATTTGTCAAAGTCTTTTAACATCTCACCAAATGTGATTGAGCATTCATTCATAGCTTGTTTTAGGATTACTTCATCCGCAAATGCACCAAACAAGTATAACAATGTATTAACTTGTACTTCTTTTGATTTCTTACTTAATCCTGATGTACTTGTGTAATCTAAAAAAATTCTTCTCCAAGACTCCCAATTTTGGATCTGGTTTAGCCTTTGCCTTAGCCTAAACTGGTCTGGTAGTTTAGTTTACTCTCCACAGCCATTTTTTGTAACAGGCGAATACCTCTTTAAATTTTTTTTCTCTCCCAAATGGCTCCACAGCTGCCATTTTTTTTCTCTCTCTCTGTTCTTCTGGGTGGCCGGGTGGTTAACAGTGAGGTTGTGTGTCTAGGGCTACAGGAAGATATACGATAAGTGGCAGATGGAATTTAACCCTGAAAAGTGTGAGGTGATACACTTTGGAAGGAGTAATTTGACAAGGAAGTATTCAATGAACGGCATGGCATTAGGAAGTTCTGAGGAACAAAGGGACCTTGGTGTGTGTGTCCATAGATCTCTGAAGGTGGAGGGGCACGTTAGTGGGGTGGTGAAAAAGGCATATGGGACACTTGCCTTTATCAATCGAGGCATAGATTACAAAAGTAAGGAGGTCATGTTGGAGTTGTATTGAACCTTGGTGAGGCCACAGCTGGAGTACTGCGGGCAGTTCTGGTCACCACATTATAGGAAGGATGATGATTGCACTGGAGGGGGTGCAGAGGGGATTCACCAGGATGTTGCCTGGGATGAAACATTTAAGTTATGAAGAGAGGTTGGATAGACTTGGGTTGTTTTCGTTGGAGCAGAGAAGACTGAGGGGCGACCTGGTCGAGGCGTACAAGATTATGAGGGGCATGGACAGGGTGGATAGGGAGCAGCTGTTCCCCTTAGTTGAAGGGTCAGTCACGGGGGGCATAAGTTCGAGGTAAGGGGCAGGAGGTTTAGGGGGGATGTGAGGGAAAACTTTTTTACCCAGAGGGTGGTGACGGTCTGGAATGCACTGCCTGGAGGGTGGTGGAGGCGAGTTGCCTCACATCCTTTAAAAAGTACCTGGATGAGCACTTGGCACATCATAACATTCAAGGCTATGGGCCAAGTGCTGGTAAATGGGATTAGGTAGGTAGGTCAGGTGTTTCTCATGTGTCGGTGCAGACTCGATGGGCCGAAGGGCCTCTTCTGCACTGTGATTCCCGCACTTATCAGTTTTGGCGGACTCCTGCTGTGCTGATGGAACTATTTTTTCAGCTATTCTCGCTACAGGAAATCTTCAAAACAAGTTGCTTGGGCCCTCGAATTGATTTTTAAATCAGAGAAAAGATAGTGGAAGGTGATTTTTTTTTAACCCTGCCTGCAGTTTTTAAGAACTTTTTTTCTTCAGTCCAGTTCGACCGTGGTGGTGTTATGGTGCTGGCTTTGGACCCATTGCTTCAGCTTTCTTGCAGCTGCGCTCTGAATGTGCTGATCTGATTGCTGCCTAGTTTAAAAGGTAATTACAGCTTTTTTTAACTGTATTTTGCTCACCCTTCTTGTGATTTGGCTATGGGTTCACTCAGGCTCATATTTTCATCAGTGGATTCTTCTGCCCTTTTATTTGAATTTGCTCAGTTGTTTTGTGATTTGACTAGGTCTCTTGACTTTGCCTTTGTGTTCAATCAGGTCGGCTTTTCTGCACAGTGAATTCTTCTGCTTATCAGCTTTTTTCCCTTTTTTGCGTTTTGCTCAGTCTTTTTTTTTGATATAGCTAGGTCCCTTGACTCTGCCTTCGATCAGGTCTGGCAGTGGACTTCCATATGTCCTGGTGGAGTCCTTCAGCCTCCAGTTCTGCAATCGAGATTTTTATTTGGGTTATCTCCAACTGTGTCTTCAATTTAGGTACTCTTTGCTCGGGTTAGGCTTTAGTTTCTTTAGGTTTTCATGCTTTGAGATTCTGGGTTCCTTCTCCATCTTCTCTGGGATTTCGGGATCCAACCTTCACTGCCACCATGTTGTAAGGTTGTTTGATGTCTCACTAAGAGGCCTGGAGGCTTATACGATTGAACTTGAAGTGTTTTTTGGTAACCCATAATTATGTACATATCCCAGATACTGCCATGCATAGGTGCTGTCTCCATGCAGGCTCCTTCCAGACTCTACTACGCACACAGGCTACTTTCATGTGACTCTCTGCATCATACCATGGGTGTTACTGTTCTCCAGTCCCACATTAACCCTTGCTCTGCCGAACACCCTCATACTACAGTTAGGCACAGAAAACTAGAAACTGTTAAATTGACTGAGGGTATGGAAAAAGTAAGTATGTAGGTGGGAAGAGACTGAATAAGGCAAGAAAAAATAGAGTCGAGATGGGAAGAAATCAGTTCAGTGGGGAAGGAACAGGCTGAAGCAATATGCCTATCAAGACATATCAAGGAGGTAGAGATGAGCTGGGCAGAGTTGAGAGACTGAGGTTGGAGACGGTGGAGGGAAGATCTCCAGAGGTCAGTGACAGTCCTGGAAACAATGGTTTTATATTGATTTGAAATAAAATTGATAGATTTTTTGTTAGCTATGGGTATTAAGGAATATGGAATGAAGGATAAGCCCAGAAATTACAAACCAGTCAGTTTAACTTCAGTGGTGGGCAAGATTCTAGAAACAATTATTCGGGATAGAAAAAATATGGGTTGCCAAGGAAGAGCCAACATGGATTTCTAAAGGGGAAATTGTGTTTAACTAACTTGTTGGAGTTTTTTGAAGAGGTAACTGTAAAGGTCGATGAGTGTAATGCTGTTGATATGGTGTACATGGACTTTCAAAAGCATTTGACACAGTGCCACACAACTGACTTGTGAGAAAAGTTATTGCTCATGGAATAAAAGGGACAGTAGCAACGTGGATACAAAATTGGCTGAAAAATAGGAAGCAGAGTAATGGTCAATAGATATTTTTCGGGCTGGAGGAAGGTTTGTAGTGGAGTTACCCAGGGGTCGGTATTTGGACCCTTGCTGTTCCTGATATATATTAATGATCTAGATCTTGGTGTGCAGGGGAGAATTTCAAAGTTTGCGGTGATACGAAACTTGGGAGTTTTGTGAACTGTGAGGGAGACGGTGTGGAACTTCAAGAGGACATAGACAGGCTGGTGGAGTAGGCGGATAGATGGCAGATGAAGTTCAATGTGGAGAAGTGTGAGGTGATGCATTTTGGTAGCAAAAACATGGACAGACAATATAAAATGTGGTGAAATTTTGAAGGGGGTGCAGAAGCAGAAAGAAATGCGCATTGCTCATTGAAGGTGGCAGGACAGGTGGAGAGAGCAGTTAATAAAGCATTTAGTATCCTGGGCTTTATTAATAGTGGCATAGAGTACAGGAGCAAGGAGGTTATGCTGAATTTATATAAGACACTGGTTAGACCTCAGCTGGAATATTGTGTACAGTTCTGGGCACCATATTATAGGAAGGATGTGAACACATTGGAGTGAGTGCAGAAGAGGTTTACAAGAATTGTTCCAGGGATGAGAAACTTCAGCTATAAGAATAGATTGGAAAGGTTTGGACTGTTCTCCTTGAAGGGGAGAAGGCTAAGAGGAGATTTGATAGAGATGTTCAAAATCATGAGGGGGCTAGACAGAGTAGGTAGGATAAACTGTTCTCACTCATAATAGGATCAAGAACAAGAGGTTACAGATTTAAAGTGATTTGCAAAAGAAGCAAGTGTGATGTGAGAAAAAACTTTTTCACACAACAAGTGGTTTGGGTCTGGAATGCACTGCCTGGAAGTGTAGTGGAGGCAGGTTCAATCGAGGCATTCAAGAGGACATTAGATGATTATTTGAATAGAAACAATGTGCTAGGATACGGGGAAAAGGCAGGGCAATGGCACTAGGTCATGATGCTCATTTTGCAAGCTGGTGCAGACACGATAGACTGAATGGCCTCCTTCTGAGCTATTAAGATTCTGGGATTCTGTGAAGGTGGGTGGATAGAGGTAAGATACAAGTCAGTAATGTTCTCATTGAATGGTGGAGCAGACTTGAGTGGCTTTTCTGCTTCCCTGATGGAAACCAAGTAACTCAGCACAGACCAGCGATTGAATTCAGATTCCATCTGATTTGTATGGTTTGATTCCAACTAAGATGGTACTTCTACAGACAAAGTCCTGATTTTTCTTATATATTTATATACTTTTGAAAGGCACGATAACAGTGAAATCTGACAGCTGGTGATGAATATATTAGACAGAGGCCTGTTTTTCTTAGATTACATAATAGTCACAGTGTAATGGAAAGTATGGCTGCCATCTGGTGGATTTGAAACAAATGATTCACCAACATTCTGTCTTTATGGAATCAAATCTAAAGTTTCAAAATAATCTTTGCTGAATACTGCATACTTTATGTCCAATTGATCAAGTTAGATACGCAAGCTCAGTAGAAGAATAATTACCGGAGAATGAGCCTAGAGGAGCTGAGACCAAGGAGGGAGCTATTAACCTGTAAGGAGTGTCGGTGCAGGATGAGGGTTAGATTTCCAAAAATGGGTGTCATGTCAGGAACCTGACAGGAACCCTTCAACTTCCGCATTGAACCGATGCTCTTTTAATGGTGGGCAGTAAACTCTTTGGGACATTCCGTGCAGTGATTTAAATGTGTAAGGAGGTAATTGACCCTGATTCAGACCAACATTCCGGCTTTAACCACCGGTGGCTGGCTTGTCTGAGCTGTGTGAAACCTGCCAGGGTCAACAAGGTGTGAGTACAATGGGGATTCACAAAGCTGTGAAGTTGACAGGCTGGAAAACCTTTCAATACTGATTCAAGACAGCTGCTTCTTTGCCTAAGTGAGAGGCTTTTGCTCACAAGACTATTTCTGGGAGTGTTTTCACTGCTTGAGAGGTGTTTCCTTACATTTTGGAGGGCATTTCTGCTACCTCAAGAGTTTTTTAGAATTTGATCTGTACTTCCCAGCTGTCAGCCTTTACAGCAGCATAGCTCTATCTTGGGCCTTTAATGAGGATCAATAGGAGCAGCAGCAGCAACACCATCAACAGCAGGAACAACACCAGTAGAAGCAGCAGGTGCCTTCCCCTTAGTTGCCTGCTGCTCCACAGGGGACTCAGAGCTTCATCACAGGGTATATCTACAGAGGACCAGCTTTTGGACTTTGTTGAGTGGCAGTGCTCAAGATGCCATTGCTGAGATCTGCAGCCTCCTGAAGCGAGACCTCCTTCCCAGTGAAGCAGGTGGATACCCATTACCAGTGCCTGTCAAGGTCACCAAAGCCTGAATTTCTTCACCTCTTGCTCCTTCCAGGGATCTAATAGGGACATCTGAAGGGTTTGACTATCTGCTGCCCACAAGTGCATCTCCCAACGCACGTATTTGCCAGGGCTGCCACTTATGCCCACTTTGTTACTGTTGAGACCAGTCAGAACAAGAGGGCCCTTGGATTGTTGCAATGACTAGTTTCTCAGAAGTTCAGGCTCTTATAATTTGCAACATGTGGCAATAAAAGCACCCTCACATAAATCGAGAGTATAAATTAATATGAAGGTATTCAACTCCATTAATGTTCAGCTGGTATGTAACTACTGGAAGACATTCATGAAGGCTGGAGATGTCACAGTGGGAGCGGGATGGGGAAGGTTGCACTTGGAAGTGGGATGCCACTCACCTTTCCTGCCAATATGAGGTAATTGAATCTCTTGGTACTGTATCCAGGATCACTCCTGCTGCTCACCTCCCCTGCAACTTCCAGCCACACACAGATGTTGGCCTCAATCTGCCACCCACCTGGAATAATACAGCTCTGCCGGCCCTTATTGCCACCAGGGAAGCATTGAGAACTGGGGCGGTAAATGGGAGGTGGGGTAGGCAATATTCCCATGTTGATACTCGATTATAAAAGTTCCTGTCTGTGTTGATGAATTGTATCTCCTTTCAGGGTCCCTTTAATTAGAAATCCTTTGAAAGTCAGAAAGCCTGGAAGCAGGATGGTAATGCTGTGGCTGAGTTAAAAAACCATGGCAAAGCCTGCTCTTAGGTATTTCAGACACTGGTTCACTGCCTGCCCCCCCGACTGCAAGTAGGTCTCAGTTAAAATTTAGCCCCAATTGTCCCCTTGGTACATTTTGGAATCAAACACCCACCCATACTGATGGCAAGGATATTCCTTTTTGCTCAATGCATGATTCTTTTTATACAATTATAGACAAATATAATTCACAGAAATTAATCATAGAATTGATATTCCATTTCAGCTGTATATAGGGTGGCCTATAAATGCTATTTATAGATGCTATTGAATTTGACATTTATTCAATGAACTCCAGATGCTTTAATACACTTGCAATTTCTCTGTTCATTGTATGAGTATTGAAATCAGTGGGAGCACAGAAGTATCCTTTGGGCTGTAACTTCTGAGCTCTTGGGTGTCGTATTGGGGGGGTACCCCAAAGATGCATTGGGGAACACCGCCCCACCCCCCCACCCCCCACCCCCGACAAAGCTCCCAGGTAAGGTTTGCATGGCAATTGCCCAGAAGTGCAAACTTTCCGTGGACAATTGCCCTGCGCTGGCAACGGTCTGGAAATGCAATTTAAATCGCAAACTTCAGATGATTCCAACTGGATTGCAGTAATAGTTACCCAGAAAAAGTTAGAAGAATTAAAACCACTCCTAGCTTCTGGGTGACTATTGTACAGACCCATAATGACACCCCATGGGACTCCACCCTACAACCCCAAAGGGTCTCAGACCAACCCCCTGACTTCCCCCCAAAATGGGATTCCCCCACTCCCAAGGGACTACACCCCCCAATGGTAACTCCCCAAAGCGCAGGATTCCCCCCAGCCCCATGGGGACTCTTCCCCCTCCCCACTAGGCCCAACTCTCACACCCTTCCTAGTACCCACTGTCAGGCCCAACCCTCACCCTCTCCCCCCACCTGGCCTGACCCTCACCCCCTCCCCTTCCCTCCTGCCAGGCCCAACTCTCACCGCCACCCCCACCCCCACCAAGGCTCGACCCGATGCTGCCCCCTCACAGGCCCAACCTGACCGAACCCAATCTCTCCCTATGGCCCAACCCAACAACCCACAGGCCCGACCCAACCCAACTGTTGGGGAAGGAAAGTTAACTCACAAGGAATTCAATTCAAGGATGGGCCAGAAATCAGAGTTCTAAATTGGGGAAAGGCCGATTTTAATAAGATCAGATATGATTTGGCCAGAGTGGATTGGGAGAAGATACTTTTAGGTAAATCTGCATCAGAGCAGTGGGACTCATTCAAGAAGGAAATAGGGAGAGTACAGGGCCAACATATTCCAGTAAAGACAAAGGGTGGGACCAACAAATCCAGGGAACCCTGGATGTCGAGGGATATACAGGATTGGATAAAGAGAAAAAGGGAGGCTTATGGCAGATACCGAGGGCTCAAAACAGCGGAAGCCCTGGAGGAGTATAGAATGTGTAGGGGGTGGGGGGGGACTTAAAAAGGAAATTGGGAGAGCAAAAAGAGGGCATGAAAAATCATTGGCAGGTAGTATAAAGGAAAATCCAAAGTTATTTTACAAGTACATTAAGAGTAAGAGGATAACTAGGGAAAGAGTAGGGCGCATTAAGGACCATAGTGGTAATTTGTGTGTGGAGCCAGAAGACATAGGTAGGGTTCTAAATGAATACTTTGTGTCGGTGTTCACAAGTGAGAGGGATGACATGGGTATGGAAATCAGGCAGAAGGATTGTGATATAATTAAAGCAATTAGCATAGAAAGGGAGGAGGTTCTAAGTGGTCTGGCAGGCTTAAAAGTAGGTAAATCTCTAGGCCTGGATGAAATGTATCCCAGGCTGTTGAGTGAGGCAAGGGAGGAGATAGCAGGGGCGCTGGCAATAATTTTCAATACCTCTCTGGCCACAGGAGAGGTGCCAGAGGACTGGAGGACAGCCAATGTGGTAACATTATTCAAGAAGGGAGGAAGGGATAAACCAGGGAACTGCAGGCCAGTCAGTCTAACCTCAGTGGTGGGGAAACTAGTGGAAGCAATTCTGAGGGACAAAATTAATCTACGTTTGGAGAGGCAGGGATTAATCAAGGACAGTCAGCATGGTTTTGTTAAGGGGAGGTCATGTCTGACCAATTTGACTGAATTTTTCGAAGAGGTGACCAGGTGTGTAGATGAGGGCACTGTATTTGACGTAGTCTACTTGGGCTTCAGCAAAGCTTTTGATAAGGTCCTGCATGGGAGACTGATAATGAAGGTAAGAGCCCATGGGATCCAAGGCAATTTGGCAAATTGGATCCAGAATTGGCTGAGTGGCAGGAAGCACAGGGTGATGGTCGAGAGATGTTTTTGTAACTGGATGCCTGTGTCCAGTGGGGTTCCACAGGGATCGGTGTTGGATCCCTTGCTGTTTGTGGCATATATAAACGATTTAGACTTGACTGTAGTCAAGGTTGATCAGTAAGTTTGCGGATGACACAAAAATTGGTGGGGTGGTAAATAGTGAGGAGGATAGCCTTAGATTGCAGGAGGATATAGATGGGCTGGTCAGTGGCAAATGGAATTTAATCCGGATATGCGTGAGGTGATGCACTTGGGCAGGACAAACAAGGCATGGGAATACACGATGAATGGTGGGACCCTGGGAAGTACCAAGGATCAAAGGGACCTTGATGTGCATGTCCACTGGTCCCTTAAGGTAGCGGGATAGGTAAATAAGGTGGTTAAGAAGGCATATGGGATACTTGCCTTTATTATTCCGAGGAATAGAATATAAGAGCAGGAAGGTTATGCTGAAACTGTATAAAATGCTGTTTAGGCCATAGCTAGAGTATTGTGTGCAGTTCTGGAATCTGCATTATAGGAAGGATGTGATTGCACTAGAGGGAGTGCAGAGGAGATTTACCAGGATGTTGCCTGGGCTGGAGAGTTTTAGTTATGAGGAGAGAATGGATAGACTGGGGTTATTTTCCCTGGAGCAGAGGAGATTGTGGGGGGACATGATAGGGTAGATAGGAAGGAACTTTTCCCCTTGGTGGAGGGATCAATAACCAGGGGGCATAGATTAAAGGTATGGGGTAGGAGGTTTAGAGGGGATGTGAGGAAGAAATTTTTCACCCAGAGAGTGGTGGGAATCTGGAACTCACTGCCTGAAAGGGTGGTAGAGGCAGAAACCCTCATAACATTTAAGAAGTATTTGGATGTGCACTTGCAATGCCATGGCATACAAGGCTATGGGCCTAGTGCTGGAAAATGGGATTAGAATAGTTAGGTGCTTGTTTGACCGGCGCAGATTCGATGGGCTGAAGGGCCTTTTTCTGTGCTGTAGACCTCTATGACTGTATGACTTTAATTATAGATCATAAAATTATGATGAACAGGGAAGGCTATTTGACCCATTTTAATGCATTCATCCACAAACACCCAACAGTGTCCCCACTGCAACATCCAACTGTTTCTCAGATGATGCTTTCACCTCCTCTAATTGATCTGAGCATACATCCCAAGTATTGATCATTCTTTGATTTTTTAAAATTCATTCTTGGGCTGCAAGCATTGATAGCTCGGCCAGCATTTATTGTCCATCCCTTATTGCCTTTGAGAAGGTGGTGGTGAGCCACCTTCTTGAACCGCTCCAGTCCATGTGGTGTAGGTGCACCCACAGTGCTGTTAGGAAGGGAGTTTTAAGTTTTTGACCTAGTGACTGTGAAGGAATGGTATTATAGTCCCAAGTCAGTATGGCGTGTATTTAATTCACCACCTTACTCTCACACTCAGATTTCTGTTCATGGCCTGCTACAGTGTTCCAGTGAAGCTCAATGCAAGCTCAAGGAACAGCATTTCATCTTTCGATTAGGCTCTTTATAGCCTCCTCGACTCAACATTGAGTTCAATAATTTCAGACCATGAACTCTGTCCCCCATTTTGATTGTTTTTTTGACATGTGGTGGTCTGAATCTTGTTTTTTTCATATTTTTGCTTTTAGACAGAGCTTTTCATTATTTTGCCATTCACACCCACTCCGGGCAAATGCTTTGTTTCTTTACTGCAACCATTACCACTCCCATTGTCTTTTCTTCCATAAAATCTTTGTCATTTAATCTCTCCTGCCTTCTACCCTATCCCAGTCCTTCCCTTTTGTTCTTCCTCCCACTCTCCCCTTTCAATGGCAAAAAACCCATCGCATCAGAAGAGTCATATTAGACTTGGAACATTAACTCTGTTTCTCTCTCCACAGATGCTGCCAGACCTGCTGAGTATTTCCAGCACTTTCTATTTTTAATTCTGATTTCCAACATCTGCAGTATTTTGCTTTTAATTCAGTGGGTTCACGAATCTCCTTCAGGGAAAGGAGCCTGTCATCCACCATGGTCTGGTTTACATGTGGCTCCAATCTCACACTGTGCAGTTGATTTTATTGCCTTAAAGAGTGGCCGAGGAAACCTTGCACCAATTTACAAACATGTTTCTGGTTTTATTTCTCTCTATTGCTGACATTTAAAGGCATTTTACCTTGATGAAAGAAAACACTTAGGGAGAAGGACTGGAAGATGGTGTTATTTTCTTTAAATCAATGCAATAAATTACACACAAAAGGCAGTATTTTGTTTCCTACAATTTAGACCATTGCTACATGGCTGTAAATAAAGATCAATCATATTTTTATGTGAGCATCTTGGGAAAAAAACAGGATTATATTCAGACAAAACAGCTGGAATCAATATTTGTATTCTTCTTACAAGGCCAGAAATCAAATTTGTTTTTAAAATACAGCCACGTTTTTCTGGCGTTATCTAGCTGTGTATGAATACAAATCCCACTGTATGAAAATTCAACTGCAAGTACAATAAATTCTGCACCCGGCTCTCTTGTATATGACATGCTCTAAATACTTTGCTGAAATGTTAAATAAGCATATGAGAACTGGCGGTTAAATACAGATTGTGATGCTAGGAATAGTTTTTTTATGATCTGAGTGTGGTTTGTGGACCCTTATAGAAATGTAAAGGCTGTGAACATATTTTATCTTGAAAGGAAGTCACTTTACAAATGCAGGTGATCAAGGAATATCACATATGCAAGTGATCAAAATAAAATGCATAGGCCTACATATATCATGACAGTGGTTAAATATATGTCATTTCAAATATACAAATTTTAATCCAAATCCATGCTATTTTGTAAATTTGAAATGGGAGTTTTCTCTGCTTCCTAATTGTTGCTCTATTGGTTTTTCTTCTTAGAATTATGTATATATTAAATATGAATAGCTCAATCACAGTCCTACTCATCATATCTGACCAGTTCAATAAATATCCTTGTACCCTTAACCTTTGTTAATTGCCCCCAAATTCTCTCTATCCTTCTAGCCACAGATGTCTTAATTTCATTTGATAATATGTTTGCCATAAATTGGATGTGGCACATTTTTAATTATTGCTGCCTTTTTAACAATAGCTTAGTTACTCTGGTACTTCATTGACATCATTTGAGTGGCCATTGCTTAAAATGAGGTACTGAGTATCAGCAGAGTGACTGTGAGTTTGTCGGGCATGGGTGGGTGATGATGAGTGCAGAGGACAATGCAGCAATGCAATGAACCCTAATCTTGTCCTTGCTTAAAATACAGACTATGTAATTTGTATAGGGAGTCACAAGTAGAAATCAGGCATGGGAATCAGGGCTAATTTCCTCTCTCCAATCTAGGGGTAAAATTTAATACCCCCCATGGCAGCGAAATGAAGGCTGGGGAAGGGGCATTTAATCAGGCGGCAAGTGCCTGGTGGGGACCCCACCACCTTCCCGCCTTTGCCCGAATAAGTCTGGGTGGGAAGGCTTGTAGGTGGCATTAATTGCCTACTTAAGGGCCTCAGCCCGCCATGGAGATTTAACCAACAGCAGGTAGGGGGAGGAGCCAGAGTTAAGCCCAGAAAGCAAAATCTTGTTAGGTTTTCTTGCAGGCTCCCTTATTCAAAGGCACTCAGTGCCTGATTGAGGGATCCAGAATCGGGGAGGTGGGGTGATGCTGAAAGCCATCTGCCTGTCCTTGCCTCCTCTCTCCCTTTTCTGTGATCTCCACCCAGCGTCCCCCATCCCACCCTCACTCACTGTAGTATAAAAGGTTAACAGAAGGGGTATGCTAATGTATGACATAGATGATGCTGTATCACTAACATCAGTCAGTCATGTGTGAAAGTTTTGAGAGGGAGAAGTTGGAAAACCATGCCTATTCTGTAACCTGATTAGATATAGTGTGTAGTATTTGTAGCTCATAAGAAATATAGCTTTACACTTGTGTTGTATAGTATCATGTGACAGTGTGAATGAATCAACTCTAAGAACATTAGAGTGGGAGTTCTTCTTTTAGTTGGGGAGCTTGATGGAAGCATGTAACTACTGCTGCAGCCTGTAAATAAAGTTTGATGTTTCTAGTGAGAAATCTGTCTGGAAAATCAAGTCCATAACAAACTGACAACGAGGATAAATCGGATCTGGTATTGTCCCTTGCCCAGTAACAGTGAGTCTCTTGTTTAAACAGAAGAAAAGGAAAATATACTCAGCCAGATATTTTGGAAGGATTGACCCCCTTCGAACTATCCACAGAGGATTGGTGTCAATATGTAGAATGCATTGGGTTCTATTTTCAGGCAAATGAAATAACAGGGGAGGAAAAGAAGAGAGAAGTTCTCCTAAGCATTTGTGGAAGTAAAACCTATAATTTAATCCAAACGTTTGACAGTCCCAAACGCCCCCAATTCAAAGAACTTCGGTGAATTAGTCGACCTCATTAAGGGATATTTTCAACCCAAACCCTCAGTCACCGTGCAGAGGTTCAGGTTTAATTCGAGGGTTAGAGCCCCGGGGGAGACCATTGCTACATACGTGGTGAAATTGAAACAACTGACTGAACACTGTGATTTCAGGGAGACCCTAAGCAATATGCTCAGGGATTGTTTGGTCTGCGGTGTGCATGATGATGCCATTCAACGGCAATTATTAGCTGAAATAAACTTCGATTTTAAAAAAGCATTGGAAATAGAGCTCATGATGGAAAGCTGTGAACAGGACGTGCAGGCTATACAAGGTGCACACAATGGTGCCATTTTCCAGTTGAGGCAGGAACAGGCAGCCAGGTGTGGCACAAAAAGCTGGGACTCCACCATGAAGTAGGAGGCAGTCCCCGCTACCCAAACATTTAAAATAAATGCAGGAAACAGCTCAGCAGCAAACCTGAAAATGAATTGTTACCAATGTGGAAGCAATCATACTCCTGAAACTTGCCATTTTAAAGAGGTGGAGTGCTATTTTTGTCATTAGAGAGCGCACAAATTGCAGCATTGTAGAGCAAGATTGAGACAGACTCCCAGGCAGCAAACTAAGTTAATTGAAGTACATAATGTAGAAGAACCAGAAACCACCAATTCTGATATTTATTCCTTATTTAATGTATAAGTAAGGAAAACAGAGTTACGTTGTTACGCTGTAGGTAAATGGAAAACCTTTAATGCTTCAATCACTGTGGTGGGAGAGCACACCTTCAAATATTTAAACAAGGGCACTCAACAATTGAATTTGGAGCGGACTTTAGCCAAATTGAAAATTATACTGGTGAAGCTATCCAAGTGAAGGGTATTACCACTGTACCTGTTTATTATAAGCACCAAACAGCACAACCTTCTAGGTTGAAATTGGTTGAGGGAAATAAACTTTAATTGGCCAGTGAGATTTCAAAAGGAAGAGGAAGAGTTCCTCAGTTGGGAAAGGAACAAGGCCAAGGTACTTCAGAAAGAGCCTGGAGAGTCAAAGGACCTTAACAAGATGCGAAAGGAGTGTGTAGCCATTCAGCAGCCTGAGGCAATGAAGACCGTCTTAAACAGCAGCATGGAGGAACAGCAGGAGAAACTCGAGGAGACGCTGCTGAATGATAGAATTCAAGATGAAGCAAGTGAGCTCCACAAAGAAAAGGAAAACCTGCTGAAAGGTCATCACACACTACAAGGATCCCTCAGGTCAAAGTATGTGCCTCTGGAAAATTGCAAAGAGAAGCAGAATGAATTTAATGTCACTCTGAACAAACTGAAGAACCAGTTGGCCGAGAAGATGCAGCAATGTTCAAGGTTCCAGGAGGAAGCCAACACATACAAGAAGGAGACAGAAGAACTAAAGAATCAGCTGAGTGAAACAAAAGAGGCATTAGAAGGAAAAGTTGTGGAACTTTCCAAAATGCAAGTAGGTGATGAAGCCATGGGTAGCTGAACCCCTGAACTGAACCAAGTTTGGATTTCGCCTGAGGGAATTCTGTCTGACTGTGAAGTCAAAATGAAGGATGAGACTAAACTCTCAGGTAGACAGAAGAGGACAAGATGGAAGATGGTTCAGAAAAGACAATGAACAACCCCCTACACTACTACAGGTTCAACAACTTCAGAGTTACATATGAGACGACGCCTTTGAATGAGATTGTGGTAATCTGATGTGTAATATACCTTTAATATTATAACGAAAGATCACGTGATATTAGTATCCAATAACAGAGTAGCACGGGCTACCTTAGTGGTCAGTAGTGAGTAGTCTAGAGTTAGAGTCTGTAATGTAGAGACAGAGTTTGAGTTGTAAGCACGCAAGTGTAGCTGCTGAGTTCCTTTGTAAATAAATATTATGAGCAAAATTTTTACCTCGGTGGGCGAGTGTGCACCTGACCCGCTCGAGCATAAAATGACGCGCGTTGATGCAGGGCAAGTGCCCTGACATCAACGCGCGATGTTTCGGTCGGCGGGTGTGCGCAAGAATCAGCAGCCCGCCCACCAACAATTAAAAGGCTTGTTAAGGCCATTTAAGTGTTAATTAACTGACATTTTTGCTGCCGATTCAACCTTACGGTTGGCGGGCAGTCAAAAAGGCCAAGAGGCCTTTACACTTTTTACCAAACCTCATCCACGGGTGGGATAAGGTTTCCAAGGTCAAATAAAAATAAAATTTAAATTTAAAAATTTAATTAATAACATGTCCCTGCTAATGTGACAGAGACACATGAGGGGGAATCTTTTATAACATTTTATGAGCCTTTATTTATTTTTCTGAGAAGTCTTCATCTCCCTGAGGCAACTCTGTACCTCAGGGAGATTTGCAAGCATGTACTCGCGCACATGCGTGAAGTTCACACTCGCACTGTCCCCCTGCCCGCACAGGCAGCACTGAGCATTGCCGCTCACATTTCACGCTGGGCGGGCCCTAATTAGCCCGCCAGCGTGAAATCGCAGTCTGGCCCCGATCGCGTGCCGCGGTCGGCTTCCCAACTGAGCCCGCCTGACAAGGGCTAAATTCTGCTCTATGTGTTTTGCACAAGAACTGTCTGCTGATCTACTCTATCTATGGTACCAACTCAGCCATCCCGAAACAAGCGTGCAACCCGGATCCACTAGTCCAACTAAACTAGTGACCAGGATCCAACAAACTGGCAACAAGGAAAAAGCCAGAAAAAGCAAGGAAGGACAAGAATAAAACAAGAAAAAGCGAGGAAGGACAAGAATAAAACAAGAAAAAGCGAGGAAGCGATCCTCATATCCACATGTGGGAGTAAGACCTATGGATTGATTCAAAGTTTGCTGGCACCTAGTGCCCCGGATGCAAAAAATGTTGATGATTTAGTGAACCTTGTGAAGAGTCATTACCCACCCAGGCCCTCAGTAACAATGCTATGGTTCAAATTTAACTCAAGAAATAGAGCCCCAGGGGAGACAGCTGTTTGTTATGTGGCAGTTCTGAAACAGTTAACAGAATATTGCGAGTTTGGTACTTCTTTAAATGATATGCTTGGAGATTGTTTGGTGTGTGGTATAAATGAAGATACGATTCAGAAGAGATTACTGTCTGAAACAAATTTGGATTTTCAGAAGGTGCTAGAAATAGCACTGGCAATGGAAAGCGCAGTGAGGGGCTTGAAAGCCATACAGGGAGTGCCAAATGGCGCCATCCTCCATGTTGGGTGGGGAGCCCCAGCCAAAAAGGGTGCAAAAATGTACAGCTCTGATGAGAAGCGGGAAGTAGCCACCACTTGCAGACAAATGAAAAGAAATGACTTAGCAGCAAAAACATGGAATAATGGTAACAGGGTGGAAGCAGACAACCTTGTAATGAATGGAAGTTTAAAAAAATCAAATGTTTTTACTGTCATCGAAATGGACACCTCATGAGACATTTCAATCAAAAGCAGACTTTCGATCAAAAGAAAAAACCTCGTGAGATTCATAACGTAGAAAAGCCTGAAGTAACAGATTCAGATATTTATTCATTGTATAACTTAAAGGTAGGAAGAACAGAACCAATCTATGTAACAAGTGAGGGTGAATGATTGACCTGTCAGGATGGAGGTGGACACAGAAGCTTCCACTATGGTAATAGGTGAGCATACCTTCAAATACCTGAATTATGGGGAATGTAAATTAAATTTGGAAGACACAGGTGCCAAATTGAAAGCTTACACGGGGGAAGACATCAAAATCAAAGGCATAAGCAGGGTTACTTTACAGTACGGAAGTCAATTAGTAAAATTACCCTCGTTGGTGGTAGCAGGAGAGGGGCCAAGCCTCCTTGGATGAAACTGACTGAAAGAAATTAAATTGGATTGGGCTGAGATCTTCCAGCTGAGAGCCAGTGGGCTACCTGAGCTACTACAAAAGTATGCCTCAGTTTTCCAAGATGAACTCAGAAAGATCCAGTGGCTACAAGCAAAAATTCATGTGGATTCAGACACTACCCCCCTATTTATAAAGACAAGACCAGTATCTCATGCAATGCGGGAAAAGTTAGATGCCAAATTGGACAGATTAGAGAAACTGGGAGTTATACAACCTGTGCAGTTCTCAGAATGGGCAGCGTCAATATTCCCCATACTTAAAACTGGCCAAAGCGTTCGAATTTGTGGGGACTACAAATTGACAGTTAATAAAGTGGCTAAGTTGGACAGACACCCTATACCAGAAATTGAAGACCTGTATGCTAAGCTGGCAGATGGAACCGCCTGCACGAAGTTTGATATGAGTCATGCTTATCAACAATTGGAGTTAGAGAAGGCCTCCCAGAAATTTGTTACAATTAACATACACAAAGGGTTATACCAATATACCTGTTTGCTTTTTGGTGTATCCTCAGCTTGCACCATATTCCAAAGAACAATGGAAAGTTTACTGCAGGGGTTGCCTCACATAGTTTATTTAGATGATGTTCTGGTGACAGGGCTCACTGAAAAGGAGCATTTGGCAAAGTTGGAAGACGTTTTGAAACATTTCTCACAGGTGGGAGTGTGTTTAAAAAAAGAAAAGTGCAGAATCCAAGCGAAAGAGGTAATTTATTTCGGTCACAGGGTAGATTCACAGGGCCTCCACCCAGTTGAGGAAAAAGTGCGAGCCATGAGAGAGGCACCAGTGCCAAAGAATACCTCTGAGTTGGGGAATGATCAATTACTATGGACGCTTCTTGCCTAATTTGTCGACAGAACTGTATTGCCTACTTAAAAAAAACATTAGTCTTGGGGAACACCACAGAAAGAAGCTTTCACAAAGGTGAAACAACTGTTACACTCATCCACCCTATTAGTACATTTTAACCAAAGGAAAGAGTTAGTTTTGACATGTGACGCATCTCCCTATGGAGGTGGTAGCAGTGCTCTCCTATCGAATGGACAATGGCTCAGAACAGCCTATTGGATATGTATCAAGAACGGTCAACACAGCAGAAAAGGGATACTCACAGAGAGAAAAAGGTGGCCTGTCAATCATCTTTGGTATCAAGAAATTTCACCTGTCGTCATTTTACTAATGTTTTGGACCACAAGCCTTTGCTAGGATTGTTCAGCGAGGACAAGGCTATACCACCCATTGCCTCAGCAAGAATACAGAGATGGGCATTGATTCTGGCAGCGTATGAGTATACTTTCATCTTAAGGCCTGGAAATCAGATTACAAGCACTGATGCGCTTAGTCGTTTGCCTTTGAAAGGAAACA
Organism: Cetorhinus maximus; assembly: GCF_964194155.1. NCBI lineage: Eukaryota > Metazoa > Chordata > Chondrichthyes > Lamniformes > Cetorhinidae > Cetorhinus > Cetorhinus maximus. Next base: position 154,427,268 of record NC_135881.1, read on the forward strand.
ATGAGGATGTTCCAGTTCCTCAAGAACTCCTTTTATTATTGAATTTCTTAGGTTCATCACCGGTATGTGCTAGACAGATCAGAGATTGGACAAGGCGAGACCCAATCTTATCTAAAGTATGAGAACAAGTTCTTCATGGTTGATGAAGAACAGGAGTCCGATGATATGAAACCGTATTTTCACAGAAGATATGAGATAACCAGCCAGGATGGTATCTTAGTGTGGGGAGCTCGAGTGATTGCTCCTCCAAAAGGATGAAAGTCTTTGTTACCTGGATGTGCACTATGTAGTTCAGTTATTTCCCGAATGAAGACTATAGCACGCAACTATTTATGGTGACCTGGAATGGATGGAGAAGTAGAGATCTTAGTGAGAAGTTGTATGCAGTGTCAGCAAGTGCAAAAGTTACCTCCAACAGCTCCGTTACACCCTTGGGAATGGCCAGGAAGGCCATGGGTGAGATTACATATTGACTATGTGGGACTTTTTATGAGAACAATATTTCTCCTTATTGTTGATGCACACTCAAAATGGATGGATATATATGAGGTGAAGTCACCAACATCTTCTGCTATAGTTGACAAGCTACATCAAAGATTCGCCACCAATGGACCACCAGAAGTGGTCGTATCAGATAATGGCACAACATTTACGAGTGCTGAGTTTCAACGGTTTATCAGCCTAAACGGTATCATTCATGTAAAAACTTCACCATATCACCCTGCCTCAGATGGACTGGCCAAGACAGCAGTTCAAACATTCAAAACTGGCATGATGAAATTAACTGGAGACTCCATAGCAACCAAACTAGCATGTTTTCTTTTCCATTATAGGACCACCCCTCACACAACAACAGGTATCACACTTGTGGGATTGTTGATGAAACACTGTCTCAGAATGAGATTGAGCTTAATAACGCCAAATTTAGGGTGGAAGGTGGAAAGGATTCAGGGAAGTCAGAAAACTGGACATGACTGGCATGGTTGTGACAGAAGGTTTACCGTAACAGAGGCAGTGTATGTGAAAAATTTTGGAGAAGGACCCAAATGATTATTAGGTGAAATAAATGCAGTGACTGGACCTCTTTCTTACCATGTGAAAGTGGAAGACCAAGTCATACGGAGACATATGGATCATACAAGGAGGAGAGAAACAAAGTATCAGGAAATGACTCCTCTAGTGTTCACGACTGTGTCAACTTCTCCTGTTGAAAGAACTCAACTGAGTACAGATGTGTCTGAAGGATTGACTGTACCTGCAAGAGTTGAGGAAACAGATTTGCAGGTGCTCACCGAAGAACCTGATGTTCGGACAACACTGGAAAAGAAGGTTCCTGACAAAGCATCTGAAGCTATAGAGTTGAGACATTCTACATGCATAAGGAAACCCTGAGAAAGACTGAAGCTATGCCTGTCTCTTTATGGGGTATGTGGAACATTCCTTGTTCCAGTCCTACTCCGGCCCCCTCCCACAACTCTTTCTCCGGTACATCGATGATTACTTCGGTGCTGCTTCATGCTCTCGTCGGGACCTGGAAAAATGTATTAATTTTGCTTCCAATCTCCACCCCTCCATCATTTTCACATGGTCCATCTCTGACACTTCTCTTCCCTTCCTTGACCTCTCTGTCTCAATTTCTGATGATAGACTGTCCACCAATATCCATTACAAGCCTACCGACTCCCACAGCTACCTCGACTACAGCTCCTCACACCCCGCTTCCTGTAAGGACTCCATCCCATTCTCTCAGTTCCTTCGCCTCCGTCGCATCTGTTCTGATGACGCTACCTTCAAAAACAGCTCCTCTGACATGTCCTCCTTCTTCCTTAACCGAGGTTTTCCACCCATGGTCGTTGACAGGGCCCTCAACCGTGTCCGGCCCATATCCCGCCTATCCGCCCTCACGCCTTCTCCTCCTTCCCAGAAACATGATAGGGTCCCCCTTGTCCTCACTTATCACCCCACCAGCCTCCGCATTCAAAGGATCATCCTCCGCCATTTCCGCCAACTCCAGCATGATGCCACCACCAAACACATCTTCCCTTCACCCCCCCGACGGCATTCCGTAGGGATCGTTCCCTCCGGGACACCCTGGTCCACTCCTCCATCACCCCCTACTCCTCAACCCCCACCTATGGCACCTCCCCATGCCCACGCAGAAGATGCAACACCTGCCCCTTCACTTCCTCTCTCCTCACCGTCCAAGGGCCCAAACACTCCTTTCAAGTGAAGCAGCATTTCACTTGCATTTCCCCTAACTTAGTCTACTGCATTCGTTGCTCCCAATGCGGTCTCCTCTACATTGGAGAGACCAAACGCAAACTGGGTGACCGCTTTGCAGAACACCTGCGGTCTGTCCGCAAGAAAGACCCAAACCTCCCTGTCGCTTGCCATTTTAACACTCCACCCTGTTCTCTTGCCCACATGTCTGTCCTTGGCTTGCTGCATTGTTCCAGTGAAGCCCAACGCAAACTGGAGGAACAGCACCTCATCTTCCGACTAGGCACTTTACAGCCTTCCGGGCTGAATATTGAATTCAACAACTTTAGATCTTAAACTCCCCCTCCCCCCATCCCCACCCCGTTTCTCCCCCTCCCTTTTTTTTCAATAATTTATATAGATTCTTCTTTTCCCACCTATTTCCATTATTTTTAAATCTTAAACTAAAACTTTGTTAGTCTTTCCACCCCACCCCCACTAGAGCTGTACCTTGAGTATCCTGTCTTCCATTCTTAATTAGCACTTTTCTTAGACAATATCACCACCTTCAACACTTCTTTGATCCTTTTGTCTGTGACATCTTTTGATTATCTGCTCCTATCACTGCTTGCTTATCTCCACAACCACCCCACCCTCAACTTCTCTCTCCCCCCCCCCCCCCCCACCCCCACCACCTTAGACCACCTTTCTCCTAACTATACTCAGTTCTGCCGAAGGGTCATGAAGACTCGAAACGTTAACTGATTTCTTCTCCACCGATGCTGCCAGACCTGCTGAGTTTTTCCAGGTAATTCTGTTTTTGTTTTGAATTTGTAAATTACTTACCTGTGTAAATAATTTGATATTTTGAAAAAAATTGTAATTGTATCTGTAAAAATTATTTCTGAGTAAAGGGGGAGGGATGTGGTAATCTGATGTTTAATATACTTTAATATACTATATTTAAGAATGTTATAATGCAAGATCACATGATCTTAGTATCCAATAGCAGAGTAGCGCGGGCTACCTTAGTAGTCAGTAGTCTAGAGTAAGAGTCTGTCATGTAGAGACAGGGTTTGAGTTGTAAGACACAAGTGTAGCTGCTGAGTTCCTTTGTAAATAAATAGAATGTGTTCTACACAAGAACTGTCTGCTGATCTACTCTGTCTAGGGTACCAACTCAACCACCCTGAAACAAGCGTGCAACCCAGATTCACTTGTCCAACTAAACTAATGACCAGGATCCAACAGACATTAAGCCTGATGCTTCCCAATTTGGAGGGAAAGGTGGAGAAAAGTCAAGGGAATCAAAAACCAATTCAAGATTTGCATAGTCGTGAGTGAGAATTTTCTATTGGTGAAGTGGTATATGTACGAAACTTCGGTGGTGGATTGAGTTGGTTACCTGGTGTAATAGTTTCTATGACCAGACCCTTGTCTTACCACATAAAATTGGAGGGCTGGGTCACCCACAACATGTGGATCATTTGAGAAGGGAGATACCCCAACAAACAAATGTTCTACCTATAACCATTGTAGAACCCATGGTCCCTGTTGAAATTGGTCAACCAAGGATAGACATACCAGATGTCTCTGTTGGAGTGGATAACACTGAACTGCCTGTGCTTAAAGAGGTACCTGATGTTGCTGTGGTTCCAGAGAATGTGGATCCTCTAAGAGATTCGAATGTTATGGAGCCAAGATGTTCCATCCAGATCAGGAAACCACCTGAGAGACTGAACTTATAATTCCATGACCTGTGTATATGTTTCTAATGTCATGAAGGTAGTTGTCCTTGTAAATATAAACTGTACAAAAAATTTAAAGGGAGAGGAATATAGTAATTGTAGCTTTAAGGAATGTAATGACTGTAGCTTTAAGACTTATTGTGTTGTATAGTAGCACATGACAGTATGAATGAATCAACTCTAAGCACGGAGAACCTTAGAGTGAGAGTTCTTCTAGCTATGGAACTTGATGGAAACATGTAACTGCTGCTGCAGCCTGTAAATAAAGTTTGATGTTTCTAATGAGAAACCTATTTGGAAAATCAAGTGCATAGCATAGTGCTAATAAACAAGTGTTAAGCGAGGAGTAGAGTATGACTACAGCCTTCGCAGTAACCAAGAACCAAGCCTAGAGTCTGCAGATAAAAAGGACCAACTCAGGACAACTCATCTTTGGCCTTGGGTTCCTCATTGATCCTGGGCCCTCTGATGGGTACATTGCCGGCAGCAGCCACTGCCCCTGGAGGCACTGTTTACAATGGAGTGCTGCTGGCCCCAGATTGGCTGGCAGCTCTTAGGGAGCAGGATTTCCACCCCAAGGTCCTTAATCATGGGGAAGGCCCATCCCTGGCTACTTAATTATCTGATGGGCACTTAATACCAGTGGGCCTTCACCAACAGTGGCAAAGTGTTCTTCAGCTGGTGGATGAGACCCTAACATCTGGGTTAAATTCTGTTCTGGAGACAGAGGGCAATTGTAGCACTGCTACTGTTAAATTCAATTAACTCAGGAGGAACCAAACACAGAATCTGAGATGTTCCTGATCTATATGGGGTGGGGAGTGTCTTTCAACATTAGCCCATATCAGGCTGGAGGTGGTCGGAGTGATTGCCCTGATCACCTGATGCCAGTAGACTGGGCCTCATTTGCATTGGGTTGGCAAGCTCCCGAACACTCACTGGTCCAGGATACAGGACATCCAGTGGCTGTATAATGAAGCCAAGTTTGAAGAAAACTGTAAGTGAGGTTGAGGGCTGGGAATTGCAATCCAGGCTTCACTGAGTAGCCAGCAGCAGGTCATAGTGTTTTTGTGGGACTTCCTGCACCTCATGACTCCACTTAAATACACAGAAATGTTGTGGGAGTTCAGTTATGTGGGGAATGACTGAGACTGTTCTTCTCAAAGAAGAGAAGGTTAAGAAATTCAATAGCAGTGTTCTAAGTTATGAATGGTTTTGATAGAATAAGCAAGGAGAAACTGTTTGCAGTGGCAGAAGAGTCGGTACCCAGAGGACATAGATCCTAGGTAATTGGCAAAAAAAATCAGAGTGAGGATGATGAGGCATGTTGTTACACAGCAAGTGGTTACAGTCTGAAATGTGTTGTCTGAAAGGGAATTGGATAAATACTCGAAGGGAAAAATGTTGGCACAGCAAGGGAGTGGGACTCATTGATTCTAATAGGAACCAGCACAGAAAAGATGGGACGAATTATTTCCTGTACTGTATCGTTCAATGAATTTTAGTGGTTATTTGTGAGCAGCTTCCAGCAGTCTCTTTAACATCTGCTAGTTAGGTCTCTCAAATCTTAGCACCAAAGGTAGTAGTATGCAAATACTTTTCCCATTGGCAGTGGATATTGCAAATTGGGTTCTAAAACCCATGTAGGATCCTAATTTGCAGAGTCAAACAGGATACTACCTGTTTGGGCAGAAGTCATAGCTGCCCGTTTGCAGGCTCAAGTGTGAGTTGAATTGAATGGGCCTCAGGCCACCAAGGGGTGGGCAATTTGGAAAAAAATATAAATTGCCATTTCAATTTCCAGCTTTGATGGGCTGGGCACCAGTTAAGAATTACCATGTCTCCATTTCAAACTGACTCATCAGGGAAACATGAACATGTGTTTTTGTTCAAAAGAATGAAGGAACAGAAATTCAAAACTAGCAACATATTAACAAGAATTCACAAGGGAAGACATGAGTAACATACCCCTGCCGAAGAAAAAATACATAAAATCAGGGACTTCAATAGAAAGCTGAAAGAGTCACAAAATAAATGAATCAACAAGGATGGATAGTTATTAGCCCAGGGAAATGGCTAACGTTTGCCTAAATCCAGAAAGGTCACAAAGCAGACCCATTATGCTCACTTCATTCTATGAAAAATAATTGAATTAATAATGAAGTGTAAACTTGATAAGTAAATGCAGTAAAAACCTAGTAAACCATAGCCAACATGGATCCAGAACCAATCTCTTGAATAACTTCGAGAAATTGACATCTGAGATGAACTATTTAAAACTCCATATATAGTGTACCTCGACTTTGTGAAAGGCATTTGACAGAGTATCACACAAGAAAAATATGAGTCAAATTCAAAGCTCTAGGAATCCAGGACAAACCCTGGGACGGGCTGAAGGTTAGAAAATAATGACTACTCGTAACAGGAGTTACATCAGGGTAGCAGCTCTACTATTCGAGTGTTATGATGCCCCAGGCTTGGTGTTGGGACTATGGCTGCTTCTCATTCCCGTAAAGAACTGGACTCAGAAACTCAATGCAACCTGTTTGAATCTGCTGATGATATTAAACTTGGAAGGATGGTAGAATCAGAGGAAGCAGAACAGATTACACAGAATGTATTGAGCAAAGTAGACAGTTGATGAAATTTACTGCTCATAGGAAGGAAAAATAAGCAGCACACACGCTTCTTGAAATGTGCAGGGATAGCCCAGGATGAATCTGAAGAGGACTAAGGATTCTTAGGATTGTTAACACTGGACATGTCCAACCAATACAAACAGTAATCATAGCCAATAAAATGTTGAACTGTACACTGTAGTTCCACCACTTGAGTTGACCAAACTACAATGGTGGCAGTGTGGCCTTTTCATCAAATCTGATCTTGGTCTCTCTCCCTATTGCGTTGGTTCCTTCTTGTTCAAGCACATCACCTTGTTTCCCATTTTCTTTTAAAATTCTCATTGTATAATACTCAGGTCAGAGGCTGGGAATCTTGCGGTGAGTAATTCACATCTTGGGCAGAATTTTCCATTTATGAGACTACGTGCGATGGTGGGCGGTTTTGGCGGTGCCCACCCCACTAGCTGGAATGGTGGGAACTCACGCCTGACTCCGCGCTTGAAGTGTCATTAATTATGCACAGGCATGTATCGGGCCAAATCACCTGACAGGTTGGGAGCTGATTCATCTGCCTGCTGTGAGCTGGCAAGGTCAAAGGTCTGGGCACCATATTTAAAGGTCAGTGCAATACATAGGCAAAGACCTTTCCTATGGTGGGCGGGCTGGGCAGGAGTGGATGGGGGTGGAAGCGGAGCCAGTCGCCGCCCACAATCAGCTCCACACCGCCATTTTACGCAGGCGGGCCAGTTAAGGCCTGCCCAGCGTAATACTTGGCCAGTAGCGCTCAGCGCTACCTGTGCGGGTTGGGGGGTGGGGGGGAGGAGAGTTGCTCTTTCGTGCATGTGCGTGAAAGAGCGCAGCAATCTCCCTGAGGCATGGAGTTGCCACAGGGAGATTGAATGGATGTTAAAATAATTAAAGAATTGATTAAAACATTTATTTAAACTTGTCCCCTCATGTGACTGTGTCACATGAGTGGGGACATGTTTTTATATTTATGAAAATTAATTTATTGATTTAATAAAAGCTTCAGGAAACCTCACCCCACTGGTGGATGAGGTTCCCTGAAAAATGCGAAGGCTGCTTGGGCTTTCTGTCTGCCCGCCAACCTTAAGGATGGACAGGCAGTGTTCACAAGTGGCTCAATTGATTTCTTAATGGCCTTAATAGGCCGTTTACATTTCAGCGGCTGCGCAGCTGACTCTGGCATGGGCCTGCCAAACAAAACATCGCGATGGTGTGCAATGACGTCAGGATGCACGCCTGACGTCATCACACGTCATTTTACGCATCGTCGTGTCGGGCCCCTCCCGCACATTGACCGGAAAATTCTGCCCATAATCTCATTTTCTCCAAACCACCTGACTTCCGGACATGTGCAGAGATGTCTTGCAGCCAGAAGAAGAAGGCCGAGAGCCTAAAGAAGGCAGCACCCCACACCAGGCCCTCCAGCCCCTGAGCAAAGGAGTGCAGATGCACAGGCAAGTCCTGTATCCCAGGGATGGCTGCAGGAAGCACAGCAGCCTCACCTCTCCAGTCTGGGAGGCCGTCACAGAGCAGGTGAGCACGGCTGGCAACCGTACCCGAAATGCCACCCAGTGCAGGAAGAGGATGAATGATTTCATCTGCTCCGCTAGGCTAAGTCATCCTTCAACTCACTCCATTATCAAACTCTCATCAGGGCATCATGCACTCAAAGGGCTACTCTCTTCAGGGATCTCACACAACCATTAGCAGGTGTGAGAGAGCGCAGACCAGGAGAGGGACGGCTGTCATCATCGCCCTCACTGAGTTTGAGGAAACTGCAGCCAATCTGGCCGGGGAGGACAGGAATCGTTGCTGTCGGGCAGGGGAGATTGGCTTCTCCCAGCAACCCAGTACGGATCACAGCTCCATCACTTCATCAAATCCTGACTTTCACAGTGAGTCACATACACACTTATCTGGCTCATGCTCATTAACTGAAACTCAATTTTTTATTCTCTAGGCACCAGCAGGTCGAGGCCCCCAAGCCAGCCCAGCACCAGTGTGAGCTCCAGACCACGTCCGAGGAGGAAACTCTAGAAGAACCGTCATGGCGCTCACACCCACCCTCCATTAACTCAGAGACACACACATCGAGGGGGCGCAGCTGTAGATTAGGCTCAGGGACACCTCACTGACACGTCCCTGCAACAGCCGGAGGCATGAACAGCCCAGGTCTCCAGCACTCGGAGGGCTGCTGGAGACCAGCCATCCACCCAGGCTGAGTCAGATGATGAGCCTCTGGAAGCGGCAGCTAACTCAATGCTGGAGATGCAACAACAGGTGGTGGAACATCAGGCAGAGATTCAACAGTCATTCAGCAGACTAGAGCACAAAATGGAGGAGTCCGTCCACATTCTGTCTGATGTAATGGCTCTGACATGCCAGCAACTTGAGGTCACCATGGGAAGGCTGGTGACCACCACGGAGACCTTGGTCCAGCAGGTCTTCCCAGATTTGTGCTCCGCCCTGCACTCCATGATCACACATCCTGGTGGGCACCATCGAGATGTAGGCGACACAGGGACGAGGCACCTTGACCTCCCTCCAGGTGCCCCATCTCCTGCAGGAGTCAGGGCAGGGCCCTCAGGCATGCACAGTGAGATTGAGCATCAGCTGGACACCCCGGGGGCCTCCTCTCAGGACACTCCAAGGGTGTCCAGCCTCTCACAGTCCCCTCTGCCTGTGGCCCCATCCAATCCAGCTTCTCAGGCCGCCCAGGGCACTTTTGCCCCTGAGCAGCTGACCCTTATCAGGCCAGGGCCCTCCAGGCCTTGGTCCACCATAGGACATCCACCAAGGTCATCACAGGCATCAGGACGTAACAGTCAGCAGGCTGCCTCCACCTCTGCTGCAGATGTCGGGGCTGCTTCCAGGTGTAGCGGTAGAGTCAGGAAAGTTAAGAAAAATTGATGTCACTTTTGGGTAATGGGTGTGCTACCACTGTAAAGAAATTGCACTTTTGTGAATACATTTGATGGTTATGTGACTGAAGACTTGATTTCGTAAGCTGGAATCCTCTTATGTCGAGGTTTTGCCTCCATCCCACTCAGTGATAGTGTCCCACATTCCTGTGATGTCAACCTCAGTTGAACTAGTCTCCATAACCCTTGTGTGATGTCAGGGAGATGTGTTTAAATATTTAATGGAAATGTGTGATGTAAGCGTTTCTCACCCTTCTTCCTCAAGGAACACCATTGAGCAATGGCAGCTCATCAGCATTGATAATCTAGCGGCATTTGTGTCTCCTCAGGGGTAGTGGCAGAAGGAAAGACAGGCATGGGAGGAGGAGGTCCCTAGCCACATCCACATCTCAGTTGCAGCAGTGTTTGCATCATTAGATGGCGGCGAAGGTTTCAAGTCTTCCCTCGCATTGCTCTTGTTGCTAAGTAGACTCTTAGTTCCAAGAGTGAACTCACTCACAGGGCCCCATGGACCAAAGCAACGATCATGGCCTGGCAATTCATAAGGCCAGAACGTGTTTGTGTGAATGTGGGACTCGTTCTCGCTTCAAGTGAATGAAAATCTCCTGAGATGAAAGAAAATGGCATTTAGGGCTAGGAGAGATGTGGCCATATTCCCTCACTTAACTTTACTCTTCCTGGAACCTGTCAGCAATTAACATATCATGGGCACATCTCCCAAGTCTTCTTTCCTCCATGGCATGATTGTGCTCATACTGACCCTTAACAGCCTCTTGAGGTTCCTGGGTCTCCTGATTTTCATCCTCCAATGAGGTCTCATCCTCCTCCAGGTCATCCTCTGGCAGGGGGTCACCTCTTTGCTTAGCCAGATTGTGAAGGGCATAACATACTGCGATGATGTGGGAAACCCTGTCGGGAGTGTATTGCAGTGTGCCACCTGATTGGTGCAAGCATCTGAAGCGCATCTTCAGAAGTCCTATGGTCTGCTCTATACGGGAGCATGTGGAACTGTGAACAGCATTGTACCTCTCCTCAGAACAACTCTGAGGGCGATGCACCGGTGTCATCAGCCAGTGTTTCAGTGGGTACCCCTCATCCCCAAGCAGTCATCCCCGCAGGCATAAAGGCCGCTCGAGAATCTCAGGCACCTGGGAGTGACTCAGGATGTAGGAGTCATGGCAACTCCCAGGTTACTGTGCACAAATGTGCAGGATGTGCTTCCCGTGATCACCCAACAGTTGTACGTAGATAGAGTGATAGACCTTGCGGTTTATAAACATTAGGGCCTGCTGCCATGGAGCCTGTATAACTATATGGATGCAATCGATTGCACCCTGCACTCTTGGGAACCTGACATGGCTGTGAAATTGGTGAATCTTGCAGCCTGGCTGTCTTCATCCAGAGCAAACCTGCCATAATGATGGGCCTTCCTGTAAAGGATATTTGTGACCTCCTTTATGCATCGATGTGTTGCAGACTGAGAGATGCCGCAAAGGTCCCCTCTTGATCCTTGGAAAGAACCAGAGGCAAAGAAATTGAGCGCTGTGGTCACCTTCAAAGCCACTGGCAGCGGATACCCTCCAACTCCATGTGGCATCAGGTCTTCACGAAGAATGTGATGTACCAGAGCTCGGGACAAGCGCAGACATGCATGGCTTTGCCTCTCACTCATTTGTAAATGAGAGATTCTTCTATGATAAACCCTAGGTCTGGCGAGTCACCCCCATTTGTCTAGGTCTCTACTGCTGACCCTCCTGTTCATGTTGTGGCTCCGCTTGACCATATCCCTCCTGCTGGAGCTGCGCACGGAGTCACCTCTCCCTCCTTCACCTCCTCCATTGTATTCGGACCCTGACAAAGGCAGGATTGAGCCCTGGATCCATATCTGCTTTTACCTTCTCTCAGAAAGGAAACATTGAAGACATTAATGATTCAAGGGGCAAGAAAGTGAAGATCAGAAGATGAAAGGTATGGAAACTGTAAGGGTCCATAATTTTTCCTGGCCTACTTGCATAGTGACTGATGTTGCCTTGTCCCTGAGACACAAGCGCACACATCCAGGTGACCAAGATGGCATCACAGATGTAACATCTTGAGCCCTGCTTGGATTGCTAAAATTTAAGTGAGATGAGTGCTCCAATCTCTGATGTGGCATATTAATGACCAATCAGTTTTTTTTTAACATTCATTTATGGGATGTGGGCATCACTGGCTAGGCCAGCATTTATTGCCCACCCCTAATTGCCCTTAGAAGGTGGTGGTGAGCTGCCTTCTTGAACCATTCAGTCCATGTGGTGTAGGTACACCCACAGTGCTTACGGAGGGAGTTCCGGGATTTTGACCCAGCGACAGTGAAGGAATGGCGATATATTTCCAATCAGGATGGTGAGTGGGTTGGAAGGGAACTTCTAGATGGTGGTATTCCCATCTATCTACTATGAGTGGATGCCCTTTGGCTCTTTAGGAGTGTCAAGTCTGGTGAACACAGCTGAGCTTTGTCGATGATTTCAGAGCCTCCATTGTTGTGTTTGGTTTATTTCTGACATGTCTTGTTTTTTGTTTCAATGATGCACACAGACCGTTGATATTGTAGCTGAGCTAACTTTATTGTTAACACATTTTCCTAGCATAAACACATATCTGCAGTAACTGAACTCTATCAAGACAGGCTCCAACATGTGCTATCTGACCTTCAACTCCCAGGTCAGGTGACACCATTCCTAGTATAGAGTACAATATAGTATCTAATACTGGAGTCCATTACCACAATCAGCTATTATCATGGCAGGGGTTGGTCAAGGCCAGGAGGGGATGAGATCAGGGATCTAGGTTGGTAGGGTGGAGGTCACAGGCCTGGTGGTGCAAATATTAAACAGTTTTCCTGTTTTATTTTCTCTGCAATGCATCCCTTTACAGCAGAACAGAAAGGTGTTTTTTATCTCTTTGTGTGCTAATCCACAAACAATGAGGCACTTTGAGATACATGGGGAGTGTGACTCCACATTCCTACACTTGCCTGTTTCTTCTTCTCTGTTTTTTCCACCAGAAATTATCTGGGTAACATTTATAAAGTCATCTTAACCCACTCAACAATATTATCCAATTACAGTCTTTCTTTTTGAACATGCCATCCATAATAAATTAATATCGCCAAGACAATTAGCTGAAACAATGCCAGTGTAAGAACAGGGTGTATTATTACACTCATCACACCAGCTCCATCTGAATAATGACTCACACAGCTCACATGTCCATTTTGATCTAACATTGTGAGCAAATTCTCAATTTCAACTATGCGATAGTTAATGCCCACAACAATCACGTTATTCAAACATTGAAGCTGTTGAAACTTTTGACTCCATTACTGCATCTCCTTCTCCCTAATGGCATCAAGATTGAGATCAAAGTAGGGTTCCGCAATTCTCAGGATGTCATTTTAAAATGTGTTGGTCTGTCATCACTTTGTGCCAAAAGAATTTCTGGATAGTGTCCACACTTAGGGAAAGTACAATTGCAGGAAGGGAAGAGTGTGATGTTAATCAGCAGGATAAGGGGAACCTAGCAGAGATAAAGAAGGAACTTCTGCAGTCACCATTCCTGTACAACAGTTACAATATAGTTGATACCTGTGAGCATGAAAGAAAGACTGGTGAGGACAGCTACAGTACTGATGTGGCTCTGTGGAGCAGAAGGATGTCCAAAGGGCAGAATAGTAATGTAGTGATTACTCTGCAACCACAATCACAATGAAGGGGGTGTTTCCTAACTGGTCCTTGGATAAGGGGTACCATAATGCTACAGGAAAGAAAAGGGAAAGGTCCAGTTGCCATAGTCTATGTCAGAAACAATTGTGACGAAAAGGAAGGTGATTCTGCTGAGCGATTATGAGGGGTTCGGAGCTAAATTAATAAGTAGCACCTCAAGATGGTAAACTCAGAAAACATTTTTAGAAAAAAAGATAATGACAGTAAAGTCCTGATGGTTTTCACTCCAGGGTTTTAAAAGGAGGTGAGGTATTTGCAAGTGCTTTAAGCCATAATCTTCCAAATCTCTCTCAATTCAGGAATTGTCTCTTTGGATTAGACAATTACACTAATAACTTGATTATTTAAGAAAGGAGAGAGAGAGAGAGACCTCAAAATTATGGGTCTGTAGTCTAACATCTGTTCTGGGAAAGTCATTGGAATAATTAAGGACTTGGAAATAAATTTGAGTGGATTTGAGGCAGCCAAATTGGATTTGTAGATGGCAGGTCAAACAAAGCTAATTGAATTTTTTGAGCCAGTTACTAAAATGGTAGATAGGGAAATGTCTATAGGTGCAGTTTATATGGACTGGAAACATTTGATAAGGTTTCATAAGAGTGTTAGCTAAAATTAAAGCACTTGGAATTGAAGGCAAATTATTGACCTGGTTAGGAAATTGGTTAAGGTGCTAGAAGACAAAAAGTAGGAATAATGGGTATGTACTTGAATTGGGGCTTCAACTATTCATGACAATTACAACTTGTAATGTTATAATGCTTTCAAAGTAGCAAAACAGAGTCAAGCCCTTCATAAGAGTAGTACTGATTACAATTTGAAGGAACTAATAGGACATATGACTAAAAGCTTGGCCGAAGAGGTTGATTTTAAGGAGTGGCTTAAAGGAGTAGGGCAGGTGGAGATGTTTAGGGAGGGAATTCCAAAGCTTAGGACCTAATCAGTTGAAAGCCAATGAAGGAGTGAATAAACTCGGGGAAGTGCAAGATGTCAGGATTGGAGGAGTGCAGAAATCTTGAAGGTTTGTAGGGCTGCAGGAGTTTACAGAGATAGAAAGACTAGTGGCATAAGAAGTGGAGTGGACGGAGTATAAAATTATAAAGAGATATTGATAGATTAAGTGAGTACACAAAACTGTGGCAGATGGATTTCAATGCAGGCAGGATCAGTTATCAATTTTGGGCCATAAAAAGGATAAATCCAAGAGTTTTTTCATACTGTGAAAAGCTTGGAACAATGGAGGTTCAAAGAGATTTACGGGTCCATGTACAGAGATCACTAAAATCGAGTAGCCAGGTATGGAATTGATATCTGTGAGCATCAACTACTCATGGAATGTTAGCCTTGATAGCTAGAAGATGAGAATAAAAAGGAGGAAGTTATTTCACAGCTATACAAAGCCCTGGTTAGACCACCCCGGAGTGCTGTGGCACTGCACCTTATGTCTTAAAAGGAGTTTATTGCAGATTAATTAGAATGTTACCAGGGCTATAAGGTAAAGTGCTTACAAACAGATCTCCAGTTTTTCAATGGAATTTCCACAAAGTTTGTGTTCCAAACACCACTGATTTATTCAGCGGTGACTTTCTTGGGACAACATTTTGGAATCATGGATGTTAGAATAAAGAATTTGTTACTGGTGATATAATTGTAACTAATTTGGTCACGCATATTCACTGGACTCATGAAATTTTTCTTGTTTAACTCAAGCACAGTCTACTTTTAATTGAAAGTTACTCTATTTATGTTACATAAAGTGCTTGTCTAGCCTCCCACCTAACTACTGTGGGCGCAAATGAGACCAGGCAATCAAAATGAGTAATATGTCAGGAAAATTAAAAAAAGCTACAGGGTCAAAGAAAAAAAACAAAAGCAGCAGATATGCCTGTGTTGAAATTAAAAACAATCTTGTGCAGAATAAAATGTATGAACCATTAAAAACAATTGGTTTCCCTGCCAGTTATATTAATTGCAATGCACGATAGGCAGTGGCTGGAATTTGAGCATTAGAAGAGATTCATGAGCTGAGTGCAAAGAATGGAAGGTACTGTTGGAGCCTCACAGCAGGGTGAGAAGATGTGGTGGAAAAACTTCTAGAAGCCCTCCAACTCTGCACAAGGTTGTATATTAAATCTTTAAGGTGTTATAAAACCATGAGCAGTACATTACAGGGGAGCGGATAGCTTGACCCCCTCCCCACCACCCCATGGACTCCACGCCAGCCTGCCCTGCAGCCATAACGTGGTGTAGTGTGGGACTTCTACCCCTCACTGGGGAGGACGTCCCATCCTCGGGAGCTCCAGCAGTTCTGACAGCACCAATGGCACATTAGTGGATGCTGCTGGCACTGCAAGCAGGTCCAAGAAGAAGGCCCATGGGTCCCAGAGTAAGGTAAGTCCAGATTATTGGACGGGAGGGTTTGGGTAGTTTAGGGACGGGGATCGGGAGGGTGGGGATCGGGAGGGTGGGGGTGGTGGGTTTTACACAGTAGGCGGGTAGGAAGAAAGGGGGGGTACTATCTTAGGGGGGCTGCCCCCCGATGCGCAAAGGACACCTCCTGAAGATAGTACCCCCCTTCCTTCCCACTCTTTTAAAAAGTTTTTTTAAGAAATGGCTTGCCCACTCCCGCCTGACTGCCTACACCAACTGTATTAACAGCCACAGGCTGCAGGCAATGTCTTAAATTTCAATCCAGCAGCTGTTATCTCCAGAATAAAAGACAGAAATTGTTCATCAACATCTTTAAATAATCTCAACGCAGAATCCAGAAAGACCATTGAGCCCAATCTGAAACCATGCAAGCCATTAATCTACACGATCTGGGTACAATTAACTTTTTTAGACTCTTAAACAATTTAACCTACTCTGCCACTTTGTAACTTACCTGTGTGTGTGTTTGTGAGTGTGTGTGAACTCTCCAATGCATGTGTAATGAAGAGTTGGAACACATTTTTTTGATCTAGTGTTAAGTACAATAAACACTATTTCCTTTTCTTTTATAACTTACAATAAAAACCTGTCTGTGTGTGTCCTTTACAATCGCGGCACTTAAACAGTGAAACACTCAATGAATCAACAAACAAATTCTATAAGAAACACCTGTTGCAGTCAACAGAGGCAGGAAAGAGAGGGGAGCCATTCTACCACTTCTCACCTAACTGTAATAGAGACATTTTATTAAACATTTGTGTTTTAATGAATGAGGGCTGTGACATAAATGTTCATGGTGCCTCCAACAAAAGAATACTTCATACTTGCTTAGTTGAGCAGTGAGAGTGGCTTAACTGGCCTCAGCATCCCTATGTCTTGGGAGGGGAGAGATTAACTAGGATTCCCACTTATAATTGCCACCCAGCAACTCCTGCTAGGGATATGCCCTCCTCTTAACATCAAGTACTGCTCCATAACAAGATTAGGAATGGGCAATCAATGCTGGCCTAGCCAGCAATGCCCATATCCCATAAATGAATATTAAAAAAATAAAATGCAAGCAAATTAGAAACTAATGAACTTCAAATATTACAACAAATTATGTTCAAATTGCAATCAATGATGTTACCAGATCTCTGCTGTTCAGAGTAGGAGAATCTGCCCAATGACCAAAAAAATGTTAGACTTTGAGATTCTGTACACTGAAAGAACATTACATGGGGATTAATGTAAGATCAGGAGCAATGAGGGCGGGACCCTTGAAAAATTGGCTAGATACCGGTGGTTCCGAGGAAGAAAGTGTTAGTGATCTAGTACAACTGGCCAGTATTGAAACAGAAATAAAACCAAGAAATTAACTTAGGAAGAAAAAAATTAACAATAGAGAGTAGAGATAGGAAAAGAGAGGAAAGAGGTAAAGCAAGAGAGAGATGAAAAAACTCAAAATGGGGCATGAATTCCGATTATTTGAACTTGAGTTGATGTGGAGAAGAGAGACTGATTCAGGGAGAACTCCTCTTAATTTGATTTGGCAAAGAATTTTCACTTAGTACCTAAATTTAGTGAGGCGAGAGTGGAGAAGTATTTTGTGTCATTTGAGAAGATTGCCACAAATTTGAATTGGGTGAAAGAACAGTGGACTTTGGTCCCACAAGTATTTTGGTAGGGAAGGCTTTTAAGGTGTACTCATCTCTTTAAGCAGAGCACTTGTGTGATTACGAAGAAGTAAGCCTGTTGTACTCAAAGTTTATGAGTTGGTGCTAGAGGCCTATTGGCAGAAATTTAGAAATTTGAGAAGGATAACGGGTCAGGCCTATGTGGGATTTTCCAGGGAAAAGCAAATGGCATTCAATAGATGGCCTAGGTGAAGGATAATAGGAATTTGTGTAGATGAAGGCATAACAGAACTTCCATAACCTTAGGGAGATGGTGATGGTGGAGGAATTCAAAAATAGTGCCTTTTGGGATTAAGGTCTCACCTGGAAGATATCAAAGTTTGTAAAGTAAGGGAAGTCTTGTTAATGGTAGATGATTATGGATTGACTCATTAGATTATTAGTTACAGGTCCCACTTTGGAACCTTGCAGAGAAACTAGAATGAGAGGAAGGTTGATGATGATAAGAGGTCAGGCCCTGTTAGGAAGGTGGAAAAGGTAAGACCCAGGTCCTTCTTGGGTTCATAGAAGTGAAGGTAAGAGCACAGGTTTAGTTCAAAGGGACCAACAAGCTACTCTTATCACAAGAAAGAGCACATGAAGGCTGAATGCTGGTAGTTAAAAACAAGGCTGTCACATTGGTCCAGTAAAGGGGTGTTCCTCCTGATGATAATGTTCCTGACCATTAAACTTCATGGCAAGTAGGGATTCTCCCCCATATTCACTGAGAAGGGTGAGTCGAAGTGTGGAAAGCCTTAGAGATTTAATTCTCAAGGGTAAAGTGTCCCCTTGTTCATTTGGCAAGGCAGACAAATCGTTTATTAACCTTAGAGATACGGGGGGGTGGGGAGGGGGAAACACAGCCATTGATGTTGACCAATGACGTGGCTACCCCCCCAACATGGTTCGATGAATGCCAATGTACTAGTTCAGAGGATCGATGGAAGCTATTTACCCATGACCTTGTATAGGGTTGATTTAAAATGTAACATAATTACAGGTCTTGTAATTTTTGGTGTTGTCCCTAATTTGCTTATTGATGGTGCATATTTTTTATTAGGTAATGACTCAGCTGGGGATAAGATCTTGCCATCTCCAGTGGTTTCGGGAAAACCCATTGAGGCTGTTGAAACTGAAGTTGTATAGGGAAAGCCGAGTGACTTAAAAGGATCAATGACTTTCTGTAAACCTGCAGCAAGAATTAATATTTCAACTAAGAATGTGTTCAAAGAGTCAGGAACTCAGCCTGGTAGTTTCAAAAAGACATTGGAGCATCAGGCTGATAAGGAAAAGTTAATGGCAGTTGGAGATGTGTTAATGCTATCTAAATTAAAGAAAAACATGACCAAAGTGTGACAAAGCAGATAGCAGCACTACCCAAAGCTAACAATGAAGCAAAGAAAGGGAACACTTTGGAGGAGAGTGGAAAAGCTGAACTATTGCTGACATTATAGAGTGGCGAGGAAGGATACGTGCTTTTGAACATAAATTAAATCTTCAAAATAATGAGGCAAATGCTCTTGCTAGAGCAGAATTAGATAAAGCTCAAACTCAGTGGAAGGCAGAAAAGCCAAAACAGATTAAGGAAATTCATGAACTGAATAAAAAGGAGTACCAAGCTTTCTTAGCTAAGCATTGCCATAGCCTCAATGAAGTTCTTAAAACAGCTAAAGAGGATTTTACTCAACAGAAAAATGAACTGCTTGTACAAAAGGATGCAGTGTCTCCTGTGTCTCCTAGAAAAGAAAACTGAAGGGTTAGATCTTGGAGAAGAACTAATGGTTAAAAGTGATCCTGAATTTAAATAGGGTGAGGTGAATTCAATTGGTGTGAAGAACAATTTTGATACTTGGTTGGCTGAAACATTTTTCAAAGATCTGGACATAAAAAACATGCAAAGAAAATGGAGAACAGCGGTTGGAGGTTAAAAAGTGAACAAAATGGTTCAGAATCTGTTCTAAAAAGTGAAAACCCTAATGACAATTTAATGTCTGGCTTTAAAGAAAAGCAAGAGAAGTTGCTGAATCCAGAGGGAAAGAAACAATATAACAGGGGATTTCTCCTTGGAATCCAGTTCACAGCTATCAGTAACCTGACGTCAAGTGGCTTACCAGCAATCAGCAGTATTGTTCTTGACAAAGTTACCAGACCAAACAAATTGTAAAACCTTTGGACCCCTTACAAATGCTAACCTGGGTTCCTGACTGTACAAAATCCAATATAGATTTTAAAAAAGCAACATGAGAAACACAAAGTTAAGGTACAATCTTTTAATCAAGGATATGGGAAAACTGTAATGACAATGCAAAATGGAAAAGGAGATATTTTGCTGAGATGGAAAGAAAGTAAATTAAACAAAAGTAAAATACACTCTCATTTGCAAGACAGTTGTGACTCCACGTAAGCTGAACTTTAAATCTTAATTTTTACATTTAGTTGGCTTTGTTACAGGTTAATCTTTATGGTGTTGCCAGGACAGAATGTTTAATGGTGAAATGTCTATACAGACCATCACCCACTGGTGTCACTAGAAAAGTTCAAGACCAAGAACCAAAGGCTGTGTTGGTGGCATTTGCTGCAGTCATTTACACTAAAAATTGTGCATGGGCTGCATTTTCCGGTTGGCGAGTGGGGGCGGGGCCTGATCGCCGATACGTAAAATGATGTGGGGTGACGTCGGGCGTGCGTCATTCCAATCTTTAGTTTGGCGGGCGTGAACTGGAGTCGGCTGCGCGCCTGCCGAACTGTCAACAGCCGCTTAAGGCCTTTAAAAAAGTAATTAACTCAATTAATGCACCTGTCTGTCCAACCTTAAGGTTGGCGGCAGGCGAAGAGCCCAGGTGGCCTTCAGAAAAAACATGAAACCTCATCCACTGGTGGGATGGGGTTTCATGAGGGATTTAAAATGTGTATAAAATTTTAAAATAAAAATATTTGACATGTCCCTGCTCATGTGACAGCATCACATGAGGGGACGTCAGGAATATTTTTTTCTCCCTTTAATAAAGTTTTCAAACTTGAGCCGAGCTTCTTGAGGCAACATTTTGCCTCAGGGAGATCTGTGCGCTCTTTTGTGCGCATGCACAACAGCACACTCCCGGCTCAGGGAATCCCCACCCACCCGCACAGGGAGCACTCAGCACTTCCGGGCGGACGTCACGCTGGGCAGGCCTTAATTGGCTCGCCAACGTAAAATAGCGGCGTGCCCCCGACTGGAGGCGCTGATTGGGAATCCGCCTGCCTGCGCCCGCACCTTCATAACCCACCCAATGGGGGGAAAATGCTGCCCCATGTTGCCGGCTGAAAAAATGTGACAAGGGACAGTTACAGTGTCTTAAAGCCAGGTGAATGTTGGGTTTTATAAGATTGTAAAATAAAACTGTATGTTTGCAATTAAATTTGTGAAAACACCCCTGGCGGGGGAGCATAAAATCCAGCCCATGGAAGAAATCCTCCAAATTTTCCAAGCATCTCTTTATAAGGAATGCATCACTTCACCAAGTGGTCAACTATCTAAATATGAGTGGCCATACCAGAAGTCTTAAAGAGATAAGCAATGATATATCATCATATACCAGATCAGATGGGCAAGGAATAGCTTTGTTAAAACATAAATACCCATTCCAAATCTAATCATGCATAGCTTCATTGTTCTACATAGTCTTTCAAAGAACCATTTCAGGTTCCTGAACCTGGACATGTTGAGGGATTTTTTTTTTCTTTTGTCAGGTTGCAACATCTTGCGTGTCATTCATAGTCATAGGGAGGACTGAGGAGATATTTTGCCTGTAGGCCTCCAGCAATGCTTTCCTGAACTGATTAATGGAGCTATGCAAAGAATGATCAAACTTGGCTCAGGGTTCAATTGTTCTTCACTCCTTGAACAGAACAACATGAGGTCCAATCTGCTCTTGCTGCCTTATGAAATACATTGACACCCCAGTCCGGAATCCATTGTTTGGAAACATTTGTTGTCTGGAAATATTTTGAGCAGAAGCAAGCAACTCATGGACTATCCACTCGACTTTTTGAAATGAGTGGCTTTTCTTATTCAATATACTATAACTGTATGCTGCATTTTCCTGCACCACACAGTCACTGCCTCCCCTCATTACCTGCCATTTTCTACCTCAGTCCGTTTACAGCAGTGCTTTTGAGCAGACCCAAACATTCCCGCAGTACAGCTTGATTTTTAAACCTTCACCTTGGCATCTAAGAAAAGTGTAGCAAAATGTAAGCATGTTACAATTGTAAAATCAGAAAAGGTAGAAATCATAAAGAAACTGGTTAAGTGTGCTTGTTATGACTGATGCAGTTGGTAAAGCGGAGTTATTTAAAAATCCCAGATGGAAACTTTAAACAACTGTCATAACCTATAATTTTAAGTGTTATGTTTGAGATGCGACTCTAAACTCAGGAATCAGACCACTAGTTCTCGAGGCTTTACATTAACTAATTGAAACATTTTATTAATTTACACAGGTTAAAATATATTAAAATATAAAACATGGCTCCAAATTACTACTATCATAACGTATTAACAAATTCCCAAACTAATCTCCATTAAGGCAACAGCAACCCATAGACTTAACCAAACACCAGGCAAAGCATTTTCACCTTATGAATTCAAAATGAGGTTCTTTTCACTTTGGAGCCAGTTGGAGGCTTGCAGCTGCTTTTTGATCTTACATTGCCTCTGCCTACACACCCGAAAACCACTGAAGTTAAACCTACCAGCCCCATTGAATGTTAATTCTCATTGTATCACCAGTCTCTTTGAACTTTACCTTTTAACAATGGAACTCCATTCATTGTACCAATTTTATTAGTAATAAAAACATTGCTTGGTAGCTGTTAGATGGGCGTCAAGTTTTCACCCTACTTCTTGAATGTTCTATTCAAAAAATGCAAATACACTCTACCTCTCTGTTTATATCTCAAACTAGCGGATGACACAAAGATTGGCCGGGTGGTTAACAGTGAGGTTGACTGTCTTGGGCTACAGGAAGATTTAGACGGGATGGTCAAAGGGGCAGATAAGTGGCAGATGGAATTTAACCCTGAAAAGTGTGAGGTGATACACCTTGGAAGGAGTAATTTGACAAGGAAACATTCAATGAACGGCATGACACTAGGAAGTACTGAGGAACAAAGGGACCTTGGAGTGTGTGTCCATAGATCTCTGAAGGCAGAGGGGCATGTTAGTAGGGTGGTGAAAAAGGCATATGAGACACTTGCCTTTATCAATCGAGGCATAGATTACAAAAGTAGGGAGGTATGTTGAAGCTGTATAGAAGCTTGGTGAGGCCACAGCTGGAGTACTGCGGGCAGTTCTGGTCACCACATTATAGGAAGGATGTGATTGCACTGGAGGGGGTGCAGAGGAGATTCACCAGGATGTTGCCTGGGATGAAACATTTGAGTTATGAAGAGAGGTTGGATAGACTTGGGTTGTTTTTGTTGGAACAGAGAAGACTGAGGGGCGACCTGATCGAAGTGTACAAGATTATGAGGGGCATGGACAGGGTGGATGGGGAGCAGCTGTTCCTCTTAATTGAAGGGTCAGTCATGAGGGAACACAAGTTCAAGGTAAGGGGCAGGAGGTTTAGGGGGGATGTGAGGAAAAACCTTTTTACTCAGAGGGTGGTGGCGGTCTGGAATGCGCTGCCTGGGCGGGTTGCCTTACATCTTTTAAAAAGTACCTGGATGAGCACTTGGCATGCAATAACATTCAAGGCTATGGGCCAAGTGCTGATAAATGGGATTAGCTAGGTAGGTCAGGTGTTTCTCACGTGTCGGTGCAGACTCGATGGGCCGAGGGGCCTCTTCTGCACTGTGTGATTCTGTGATTCTGATTCTGTGATATCAAAGCACCCAGACTAGCTGGCTTTAATCCAATTAAGACATACCCACTGACCAAACCTCTATTTTAAAAGAAAAATATTTTCCAAAATATTATATACATTAATAGCTTCATGACTGTGCTACAGTGTGAAGAATTTGTGTGAGGCCTATGGTGTGAACTTCTCAACAGTTTAAGACATCAAGAGGCAGTGTGAAGAACTATTTAAACTCTATGCAGAAAGTGACACAGTTAAGGGAATTAGTGAGTGTAGAACACTGCATAGTGCTCAATCTGATTACCATGATAATTTGCTGTTTGAATGGTTCCAACAATGTCATATTGTGGGTTTCCCTATCTCACGGACAATGCTTTTGGAAAAGGCCAAACAATTTCATACTGATTTGAAAATTAGTTCTGTGCATGAGTATTCTCAAGGTTGGTTGCAAAGTTTAAAAATGGGGTTAGGTTTCGCCATTTAAAGGCTACTGGTGAACAAGCGCCTGCTGATGGAGAGGCTGACGAATGTTACATAACTGAATTTATGGAGTTAATGAAGGATGAGGAACTTGCCACGACACATGCTTGTCAGTAGTGCATAGTTGCAAAGAGTCGATAAAAAGGCTTACAGTGTCACATGCAAAAATACTGCTGGAGCACACAAGTGTAAACTTTTGGTTCTTGGTAGAAGTGCAAATCCTCGTGTTTTTGAAAGGGTGAAAGTAATGCTGATGTTTTAAGTGGCAAACAAATGTAAGTGGGTCACCTAGGAGATGATGAGTAACTAGTTGCATTATCATTTTGTCTCTGAGGCTTGTGCACACTATCGCAAGGTTGGGTTGGCTGCAGACTGCAAAGTCATGCTTCTTTTGGACAATTGTTCAGTTCAGTCCCCTATGGAACAATTGGATGCTGACAATTTCTTCCTTACGTATTTACCCCCCAACTGTACACCTTTAATTCAGCCAATGAACCAGAGAGTTATTGAACAACGAAAAACCACTACGGGAGCAGTTTTTTATATCATCTTGTGAACAGTTGCAACGTGGTGATGTTGATGCTTTTAAGGGGGCTTTCAGTATCAAAGATGCTGTTTGGTGTTTGGCAAATGCATGGGTCAGTGTCACTAGGAGAACTTTGCACACTGTGTGGCATAAGTTGTGTTCTGTAACTAATTTTAATGACGAGGATGCAGGGGAAAACTTTGAGGGCTTTAATGCAAGCAAAGTCAAGGTGAAGGCAGCTGACCTCTTGTGTTACGTCAAGCAAATGTAAAGTCACATAGGCATTGACTTGGACAAAGAAGACATTGTGACATGACTAAATTGTGAGGATGATGCTTCATGTGTGGAGTACCACAGGGATCAGTGCTAGGGCCTCGACTATTCACAATCTATGTCAATGACTTGGGTGAAGGGACTGAATGCATGGTTGCTAAATTTGCTGGTGACACAAAGATAGGTAGGAAAGTAAGAATTGAAGAGGACATAAGGAGTCTTCAAAAAGGTATAAATACATTAAGTAAGTGGGCAAAAATTTGGCAGTTGGAGTATAATGTGTGAAAATGTGAACTTGTCCACTTTGGAAGGAAGAATAGAAAAATAGCATATTATTTAAATAGGGAGAGATTGCAGAACTCAGCAGTACAGAGGGATCTGGGTGTCCTGATACATGAATCAAAAAAAGTTAGTATGCAAGTACAGCAACTGATTAGGAAGGCAATTGGAATGTTGGCATTTATTGCAAGGGGAATGGAATATAAAAGTAGGGAAGTTTTGCTACAGTTGTGCAGGTCTCTGGTGAGATCATTGAGTACTGTGCACCGTTTTGGTCTCCTTACGTAAGAAGGGATATAATTCCATTAGAAGCAATTCAGAGAAGGTTTACTCAAATGATTCCTGGGATGAAGGGATTATCTCTGGAGAAAAGGTTGGACAGTTTAAGCCTGTATCCATTAAAGTTCAGAAGAATGAGAAGTGACCTTATTGATCATTTTATGTGATCCTGAAGGGGCTTGATAGGATGGTTGCTGAGAGGATGTTTCCTCTTATAGGAAAGACTGGAACAAGAGGACACAGTTTAAAAATTAGGGATCTCCCATTTAAGATGGAGATGAGGGTAAATTTCTTTCTCTCAGAGGGTTGTTAGTTTATGGAATTCTCTTCCCCAGAGAACAGTGGGGGCAGTGTCATGGAATATTTTAAGGTTGAGTTAGATAAATTCTTGATTTACAATGGAGTTAAAGGTTATTGGGGTTAGACAGGAAAATAGAGTTGAGGCCACAATCAGATCAGCCATGATCTTATAAAATGGCAGAGCAGGCTCAAGGGGCCAAATGGCCTACTCATACTCCTAATTCGTATGTTCCTATGCTCATATGTTGTGCAACAAGTAACAAATCCAGAGATAAGTGAAGCAGCTTTACAGCCTAAGTCTGTGGAAAGTGACAACAGCAATGAAGAAGATAATGGGCAGGATTTTTTGCTCGGAGTGTGGGCGCGCACCGACATGCCCAAGCATAAAATAGCGCACGATGATGTTGAGCAAGTATCCCAAAGTCATCGCATACTCATGCGCGCCCGCCGACAATTAAGAGGCCTATTAAGGCCATTGTGTATTAACTAAGAGCAAATTTTCGCTGCCCGTCCAACCTTACAGTTGGTGGGCAGGCAAATCAGCCAGGCTGCCTTTGGAATTTTGAGGAAACCTCATCCATGGGCGGGATAAGGTTTCTGAGATTAATTAAAAAAGAAATAAAAACGTTTTGACAGAATTTTTGTTATCTACATGTTCAGGTGAGTGAATCCCATGTGGGGACATTTTTTTTAGAATTTCATAATCTTTATTTTAGTTCTTAAAATGCTTCAGATCCCTGAGGCAGCTCTCTGCCTTCAGAAAGCTTTCATTGCGCGCTTCCCCGTCCCTGCACTTATGTCAGCGCCCACCCTCTTCCCGCCCTCACCCTGGCAGCACTGAGCTTTCCAGCATGCCTTTCACTCTGGCTGGCCATTAATTGGCCAGCCAGAGTGAAATCGTGGTCAGGGCCGATCACGGGAGGCGGCCTGTTTCCCGGCCACTCTCGGGCCTGCCCACCGTGCCCGCCCGACAGCCCGAAAATCCTGCCCACTGTTCCTGAAGAAACATTACCATGGAGGAAGGGAGAAATCTGACCTCTAACTTCATTCACTTGCTAAAACAATTAAATTTTATAAGCCAGCAAGATGAAATGCATGCGCACATGATCCAGGAGCAATTAATAAAGGAGTAGCCAAATACATGAAACAATAATGTTACAGAAAATGTTTGATGAAGTTGGAAAGTCTTGTGCACACACATTACAGCATCACCAAGCTCAATTCCATCAATCAGCATACTGGACGAAACGCAGGACCCAGAACTATCTGCTCTTCCTGTTGATGATCAACCACGTTCTTCTATGCCCCTTCCAACAATTGGTGAAATAAGCCAGTGTATGGAACCACCTGTTCGCTCTACGCCATCGGCATCATTTTGGAACAGTATTTTGGGAGTATAAATATAGAAGGTACAGTTTTTGGATAACTAAAGCAATTTTTATTACTACTTTATAATGTTTTACCACTGTTTTATGTTTCAGGTGAATATTTATATCTAAGGTGTTTTTTGGTTCACACAATTGTAATTAGGCATTCAAATGTCAATCTATATGCTGAAAATTCGGAAATGCAAGCATTCCAGACTGGAGACGTTACACTGTATATGAAAAAGTGCAGTAAAAGACCAACTAGTTTATCTAATCTGTCCCAACCAAGCATAGTGCAAATTTCACATAAGCACATATTACTGGGAAAGGAAAAGAAGCTTTGGGAAACTTCTCTCTGATTGTGCAAATTATTCATTCAGCTAGGCCATTAGATCTCGGATAATGAGCAGAAGTGGTCTGATTGATAATCCACTTCTCACACATATCCTAAAATGGTTTATGAATAAATTGCAGACTGTTATCCTCAATGATCTCTCTATGCACACCAAATAAATTGAAAATAGCACTTAGAGTGTGCGCGACAGTTGTGCTTGACATTTTGTGCAATTGCTGAACAATGGGGTATTTGGTAGTCAACAATGATGATGACGTCAGTGCCATGGACATGAAAGAGGTTGGATGTGATTTTTGGACCAAGGATGGATAGGAACTTCATGTGGAATCCATGGTGCTTTGTGCTGACATGGCATATTCTCCTGACATGCCTCGCACTTCTTGGTGACAACTTCAATGTCATTGTTCATACCCAGCCGACAGACTGTCTCTCTTGTGAAACTTCTTGTCTGATTTGTGCCCACGTATGAGTGATGAAGTTGTTGAAGAGTATCAGTTCATTAAGATTCCAATATGATGACCTGCCTGCCTTTAAAAGTGACTCCCCGGAAAATGCCTAGCTCATCCCAATAAGGCTAAAATGGTCCCACGTGTTTGTGGACATGCTGAATTGAATCAGGCCATCTTCAACTATGATTTTCCACAGTTCCTGTAGTGTAGAATCTTTTGTTGTTTCTTTTTGTAGCTGTTGGCATTTGCATTGTGCAAAATGTACCAGGTCAATTTGGAAACATCTTCAAGTTTGATGTCAGTGAAGTCAACAAAGGATATGTCTTCTGTTTTCCCTGGGTTAGGCAATCTGCTAAGTGTATCTAATGTGACCGTCAATTAACCTGGCATGTATCTAATCCCGCAGTTGTAATCTTGAATCTTTATCAAGAGATGTTGCAATCTTGGCAGTGCACTGGTCAACGGTTTTCGCCAAATCATCTCCAGTGGCTTGTGATCGGTCTCTAGCATAAATCTTTTGCAAATTAGATAGGTATGAAAATGCATGACTCCGAACACTAAAGCTAATGTTTCCTGCTGGATATTGTAGTAGTTGGATGTAATCAGTTTGCCTTTTTCTAGTATGCATGTTGTCAGCCCTTTCTGTGAGGCATCCATATCCAGGGAAGTTGTCTCCCTAGGATCATAAAATTGCAATGTCAATGCTTCTGAAAATGACTGTTTCAGTGCTTCTAGGGGTATTGGTGGTTTTCATGCCACTGGAAAGGCACATCCTTTCTCAACAATTCCCTTATTGATGAAGACTTTTGAGAAAAATTGGGAATGCATAGACACAAGAAATTAAAAAGACCTAGACACCTTTGAAGATTGACCTTAGCTTGAGGAGTTGATATGGCCATAATATTCTCTATTTTACTTGGATCGGGATATATGCCAGCACTGGAATAAATAGAACCAATTAAACTGATCTGCTGCACGTTTATGTTGTATTTCAATCTGTTGTGCACCAATCCTTCATTACATGCCGCTTGCATCAATAAGTGCATATTATGGACATGTTCATGCTTAGTTCTTCATACAATAACTATGTCACCTGCGATACAGATACATCCTGTTATAGGGCATATAGTGCGGTCCATGTGAGCTTGAAAGAGATCCTGGCTAACAGATAACCTGAAAGGAAGTCACTGAAAACAATACCGTCCGTTTTTTAAAAATATTCATTCACGGGATGTGGGCTTCGCTGGCTGTGCCAGTATTTATTGTCCATCCCTAGTTGCCCTTGAGAAGGTGGTGGTGAGCTGCCTTCTTGAACCGTTTCAGTTCATGTGGTGTAGGTACATCCACAGTACTGTTAGGAAGGGAGTTCCAGGATTTTGACCCAGTGACAGTGAAGAAACGCTGATATATTTCCAAGTCAGGATGGTGAGTGACTTGGAGGAGAACTTGCAGGTGGTGGTGTTCCCATCTGTCTGCTGTCCTTGTCCTTCCAGATGGTAGTGGTTGTGGGTTTGGAAGGTACTGCTTAAGGAACCTTGGTGAATTCCTGCAGTGCATCTTGTAGATGGTATACACTGCTGCTACTGTGTGTCAGTGGTGGAGGGAGTGAATGTTTGTGGATGTGGTGCCAATCAAGCAGCTGTTTTGTCCTGGACAATGTCAAGCTTCTTGAGTGCTGTGGCAGCTGCATTCATCCAGGCAAGCGGGGAGTATTCCATCACATTCCTGACTTGTGGTCAGGATGAATAGGGTATGAAATGTAATAAGCTCTTGGCACTTCACTGCGAAATGTACTGACCATTAACCATGCTTGGCATCAACACCTGCAAAAGCACAGCAGAATCTTTCACCTGCAAGTCTCAGACTTAACTCTTCTATTGTGGTATTTTGTAAGGACAACTTTTCATATAATGTTGTGGATCGAGCCATATTTGCAATGATCCATCCTTCTTTCTGACACGTGATTGAGCTACACCAATCTGTGTGCTCTTGTACTCTTCTAATGATGCTGTCTTTCTCCATTTTGTCTAGTTTGACCTTCAATTTCTTTTGTATGTGGATCAATTAACTTATGTGGTGGATCAATTGACAGGCTTGCATTCTCCTGCAAGTATAATGTTGCAGCCCCCTTGAAACTGCCAATTTTGTTGAAACATTCTGGATATTTTGATGTTAGGTCATAAACTGAGGTGATCGGGGTAGTTTCTGAGGTTGATATGCCTTGTGATGTCTGACTGATTCCATAGATTGTTTCTAGTGTGAGGTCATAACATGTCTGGAGACCTACAATCACTGGCCCCTTAGTTTCCATGATGTAGAACATCTATGGCACCCAGGAGGATTGACTGTACTTGCACTCCAGGACAATGGATCCTGTATATGGAATTAGTGAACCACTGTACGCTGAAAATTTCACAGCAGTAGGCTTCGCCATGGCCTTCCACATCTGTAGATACATGTCCTTTAGAATTCACAGAGATAATATGTTGGCACATGCCCTTGTGTCATTGTTGGTCAATAAAGAATAGTTACCAACTTTCTTTGCCAAGATTCAAATTATCTGTCCTAAGAAAGTTGGTAACTATTCTTTATTGAACACTTCAGATGGTTTGATGGCATCTATTATTTCCACAAGATTGACGGTGTGAAACATGTGTTCAACCCTCTTTGTCGAGTTATTTTCTGGTTTAAATCATCTTATGTATATGTTTCTAACGGGATACCAGATGGTCATTCTTATTGCTGAGGGTACCTGTTGTGTACGGTCAGCTTGATCAGTGCACGGCTCTTTGCAGCTGCATTAGCCTTTGCCCTAGTGCATTGTTGCTGTCAATGGCCTTTTCTGCCACATGCCTTGCAGAACTATGAAGAGCTGGGCATTGCCTTGGTGCATACAGAAGTCCACACCGTCCACATGTCTTGCTAAGTTGGCTGTTCTAATGAGCGCATTAACAATTGAGGTTGTACTTAAGGCCTGTAAGCTTTGCCGACATGCGAGGATCGCTTCAGACTTTTGTCCATCCTTGAGTAGCTCTTCAATACTATACTTTTTGGACTTGTTTAGCAGATTTTTCTGGAATGCTTCCATGGGAGTGGATGTGATCATCAGCTCAACAATTCTGTGTGCTGGCTCTGCGTTTTAAAAATCACAGCACGTGACCTTTTCTCTACATCTACTGCCGAAGCAGTCTATGGATTCTGTAGGCTGTTCTCAAAGTGACATTAACTCTAGTCAATGAATATGGAAGTTTAACCTGATTCTGAACTGGTCTTCCAATGTAGTCCATGGTGGGATTTTCTAGCCTCACCCTCCGCCAGGATCGTCCAGTCCGCCAAACGTCAATGGACATTTGGCTGTGCCGCTGAGTCTCCCGTGGTGGGTCCCACCATGACAGAGCTGGAAAATCCCAGAGCATATCTTTTGGGGGATCATTTAGCTCTTCTTCTATTAATCCCAGCATGCTCAGCCTGTGTAGACCTTCACTCCCAGTTAAATTTTTATGGCTTGCTTGTCTGTTTCAGACACGCCTGAATCAAGAAACCATAGCTCTGTCCGCTGTTTAAACATTTTGAATTCGGATGGTAGATCAGCTGCATCTGAATTCAAAGTGGGCAATTTTGTGGACATTCTGACAATACCCCTTTGACCTACCTGCTTCTGTAGTACCTGGGATGAGTGTTGCAGTAGCCGCTTTCGTGCACTTTTCTGAATCTCAGCCCATGAAGGCGAGTTGCTTTTTATTCAATTTATTTTATTATTCAGCAACTCTTGAAGCCACCCATTATAATTGCAACCATCTCCGGCCCAATTTTTATGATTTTTTTTTTGTTTTATTTTGTTTGACTCTCCCTTACTCACTATCGATCCGGCCCACATCCTAGTCACTCACCTTTCCAAACTGAGCTAAGCCGGTGCTGGACCTCTTGATGCATTGTCCCACTCACTGAACTGACAGGCTATGCACTGCAATCTCAACACGAGGGATTCATCTGCTTACCAGCTCTTTATTTGAGCACTAGGTCAGCACTGTATCTCCAAAGCTTTTCTTTGCAGTCACCACACTGTTTTCGCAACACTCTCTGATCCTGTGACTTCATTGAAGTCCGGCCAAAATGTCAAGGATCTTCTCAGGCCATGTAGCATGATCCAAGGCTGTTCACCATGTCACACCTGTACTTAATATTGCTGCCAACTGTCTTACCACCACTGATCACCATGTTGTGTTATTATAATGATATAATACCGTGAGCTTATTTGCTGTACAAGATACAAGGCACCAGTCGCTCATAAGGGATTGGGTAAACAGGTTGTGTGTTTAAAGGTATAAAGCTTGAAGGCATCAGATCTGTCTGTGCTCTGCTCAGAGCAAAAGTGAAACTAAGACTGGATCACATGACACACTTCCCTTCCAGTGATGTCATGCTAATATCCCTTAAAGGCATTTTACAACATCTTTCAGCGTAACTATTGTGAAAAGAGAGCCAAGTGCGTAAGCCTCTCCTGCCAGTACATAGCCTCTATATCAGAAAGCCCTTTGTAATGCCTCCCCATGGTGACACACATAAACTTGGTACCCCGCCGACGCAGACTAAACTACAGGGAACTTGGAAGAGGCCTGGCCTTCAGATGCCTGGCACACAGATCCACCGGTGTGCGGCGATGCCCTGGTGCCCATAAACCAGACCCCCAGCTATGGGTAAACAGCCCCACCGACTTGTGGGTACCTCAGGAAAGAAGAAGGATAAGGCTAAACCTGACAGAAAATCTGAAGTGGAGCCCATAGGTGATAATCTAACAGCTATCAGGCAGCCTTCTGGCAACTCCTGCAGCAAGGCTAGTACCAAACAGTACAGGTCTCATCCTTTCTTTTGGACAATACTAACAATGCTGAGAAGGGGCCTGGATATTTGGGCAACTCAGGGTCTACATTCTATTTGCCCAGGCCTGCACCCTGCAGGGGACACTCCAGCTTCATGGTTTACGTTGGCACAACACGGGAAGAAACAGTGACCAGTTATAAGCTCTCGCTGGATTGGTGTAAAGCACAAGTGCCTGGGGTTACTTCAATGATGGAAAAGATCATTGCGTCTCATTGGATAGCTACCACCCACCTTAAGCTGGGCAGCCCCAAGTTAGTTAAGTGCTGCCCCACATGGCCTGCTTGTTTTAATGGATGCTTGGAGCTTAAAGAGTCATCTCTCAATAGGCGGGCTGCTAGGCAAAACAAACTCAACAAAGAAACCTTCTCAAAGCAAGCTGGTACACAAGGACCATGCACCCTGGCCTTACAGATGACCTTCTGCAGGCTGGTGACACATGCAAGACGGCTGTGATTGACGCAGAACTTACAAGACTCAATGTGAGCATTACTGTGCTGCAAGAAACTAGGCTCACCCAAAGTGGATCCCTTAAAGAGAAACACTACACGTTCTTATAGTAGGGGAAAACCCCAAGAGGCACCATGTGAGCATGGAGTGGGTTTCGTAGGAAAAAAACCCTACTCGCGATGATTGAACCCCCACAGAAATCTCAGGGAGAATTCTCACTCTTCGCTTGTCAACAAGCATGGGCCTACTTAAGCTCATGTGCATCTATGCCCCGACACTCACCTCCACCCTAGATGCCAAGGATCAGCTCAATGAAATACTTGATGTTGCCATCAGCAGAATTCTCAGCACCAAGGAACTGTACCTTCTTGGGGACTTCAACATAAGGTTGGGTATTGACTACACAGCTTGGCCAAAATGCATAGGGCACCAGGAAATCGGCAAGATGAATGAAAATGGATCGAGGTTGCTGGAGCTATGCTGCTACCATGGACTCTGTGTGATGAACAACTGCTCCAAACCAAGCTGTGCAACAAGGTATCCCAGAGACATCCAAGATCATGCCAATGGCATCAGTTAGATCTCATCATTACCAGACATACCACCCTCAACAGTGTCCTGATCACTCAAAGTTATCACAGCGCTGACTGTGACACTGACCACTCCCTGGTGTGTAGCAAGGTCAGACTTCATCCAAGGAAACTATGCCACTCCAAGAAGAGAGGTTGTCTTTGGATCAACACTTGCTATACCACTGACTCTGAAAGGACCCAGGAGTTCCTCAGCATCCATGATCAGGCTCTTTTTGACAACAACGCCCAAGGCCAGATTGCAGTGTTAAAGTGGAGTCAAATGCTCAACGTCTTCTATAACTCTGAACTCCGTGTATAGGAAAAGAGATCAGAGGAATGCTGCCTGATTTGAGAC
This sequence comes from Cetorhinus maximus, assembly GCF_964194155.1. NCBI lineage: Eukaryota > Metazoa > Chordata > Chondrichthyes > Lamniformes > Cetorhinidae > Cetorhinus > Cetorhinus maximus. The sequence continues at coordinate 154,461,033 of NC_135881.1, forward strand.
TTATTGGACTGAAATGGAGTCAGTTACTGCAGCCATGAGGAGAACTGTCATAAGCCACAAGTAAGTCCCCAGCAAACAAAATCTAGATGTTTTCAGAGCTGCCAGAATTAAGTCTCAGCAGACTGCTTGGCTTCGCCAATGTTGTGACCAATGCAGTTGGTAAAGCGGAGTTATTAAAAATCTCAGAGGGAAACTTTGAACAACTGTCATAACCTATAATTTTAAGTGTTATGTTTGAGATGCAACTCTAAATTCAGGAAACAGGCCATCAGTTCTCGAGGCTTTACATTAAACTAATTGAAACATTTTATTAATTTACACAGGTTAAAATATATACACATGGCTACAAATTAATACTATCATAACTTTTAACAAATTCCCAAACTAATCTCCATTAAGGCAACAGCAACCCATAGACTTAACCAAATACCAGCAAAGTATTTTCACCTTATGAATTCAAAATGAGGTTCTTTTCACTGTGAAGCCAGTTGGAGGCTTACATTGCCTCTGTTCTGCACACCCAAAAACTGCTGAAGTTATACCTACCACCACTGATTAAATTCAAATTCTCATTGTCTCACCAACTTCTTTGAACTTCACCTTTTAACAATGAAACTCCTTTCATATACCAATTTTATTAGTAATATAAACATTTGCCTTGGTATCTGCTAAATGGGTATCAAGTTTTCACCTCACTTCTTGAATGCTCTATTCAAAAAATGCAAAAAAACTATTTCTCTTACATATCAAAACTAGTACACATCAAAGCACCCAAACTAGCTGGCTTTAATCCACTTAAGACACACCCACAGACTAAACCTCTATTTTAAAAGAAAAATATTTTCCAAAATATTATATACATTAATAGCTTCATGACAGTTGAAACTCTGCAGAGCATACAATCTGCTGCTGAATCTGGGGATGCTAGGGATTTGTATGATGGAATTAAGAAAGCAAAAGGCCCAGTAGCAGCCAAATCAGCTCCCTTGAAGACAAAGACAGGGATGATCATCACTGAACCTAGCAAGCAGATAGAAAGGTAGGTGGAGCACTACCTGAAACTCTACACAATGGAGAATGTCATCACTGAAGAAGTTCTCAGCGCCATTCCAGACTTTCCTGTCATCGAGATAGACATAGTAAAGTTCAACAAGGCCATTGACCATCTTGCCAGTGATAAAGCCTCAGGAAATGATGGCATTCCACCTGGAATCATCAAAAGTGGAAAACCAGCACTGCTGCAGCACCTCCATGGACTCTTGTGTCTCTGTTGGAATGAAAGATTTGTGCCTCAAGAGATGCGTGATGCAAAAATAGTCACCTTATCACAAAAACAAAAGCGATTGCAGTGACTGCAACAATTACTGAGGCATCTCCTTGTTACGTATCATGGGGAAGGTCTTTGTTCACATTGCATTGACCAGATTGAAGACCATGGCATTAGTGAGCTTCAGTGTGGCTTCAGAACTGGAAGATCGATAGTTGACATGATTTTCTCACTTTGACAGTCACAGGAGAATTGCCGTGAACAGCACAGGTCATTCTACATTGCTTTCATAGACCTCACCAAGGCCTTTGATCTTGTCAGCAGAGACAGACTCTTTAAACTGCTGTGGAAAATAGGCTGCCTGCCTGGACTCCTGGGCATTTCTTCTTTCCATGAGAAGATGCACAGTTTCATCAGTTACCATGTAGCATCATCGGAGGCTTTCAAGATCAGCACCGGGGTAAAGCAGGGCTGCGTCCTGGCGCCAACTCTCTTTGGCATATTTTTCTCCATGCTGCTATTGTACGCTTTGGGTGACTCAAATGAGGGTATCTACGTGCATACCAGAGCTGACAGCAAGCTGTTCAGATTAGCAAGACTGTGCGCCGAGCCCAAAGCACATGATATTCTAGTCTGTGAATTGCAGTTTGCTGATGATGCCACACTGGCATCACAGACTGCAGTTCTCTTGCATCAGCTTGGAGATCGGTTCACACAGGCCTACATGGAATTTGGACTGTCAATCAGCATCAGGAAGATCAAAGTTATGGGCCAGAACGCAGAAACTTCACCTTCCATCAACAATGACAACCTCACTCTGTCAATAGCCTCACGTACCTTGGATCTACAATTACCAGTAACCTGTCCCTTGATACTGAAGTCAGCACCAGGATTGTCAAGGCCATAGCTATGATGTCAAAGTTGAGAAGTTGACTATGGACCAAGAGCAAGCTAACAAAAAATACAAAGATCCGTGTGTACCAGGCTTGTGTTCTCAGCACCCTCCTTTACAGTAGTGAAGTATGGACAACTTACGCAATTCAAGAAGAAGTTTGAACAGGGGCTGAACAGCTTCCACCTCCACTACCTCATATGAATATTTAGCATCTCCTGGCAAGATAGAGTGCTGAAAATGGAATTTCACCAGCATGCAGGGTTCCCCAGCATGTTTGCCCTCTTGAGTCATCACGACTCCGTTGGCTGGGTCGTGTGAGCCAAATGGATGGTGGCTGCATCACTAAAGACATGGTCTACGATGAGCTTGCTATCGACACAAGACCAACGGGTCACCCTTATCTGTGATACATGGATGTCTGCACAGGAGACCGCAAGGTGATTGGGATCAGAGTCAATGCATGGGAAGTATTCGCTGCAGACTGGAGTGCCTAGAGTCGAGCACTCGGTAGGTCATGGAAAAGCAGAGGACAAAAGAAATGACCAGATGGTGGAAAACAGAGCCCACCAGAGAGAAAAGAAACACAATAGTCGACCTCAGACCAATGCTTTTCATCTGTGCGAGCTGCAGAAGGGACTGTCACTCACAAATCGGTCTCTACAGCCACAACAGACATTGTTCAATACAGAAGTGACATACACCCTGAGCGCAGTCCATCGTCTCCTGAAAAACAACCTGGGGTGTTTCATTCATGATGCAAATAATCTAGGGTGCTGATCAGGGAGCCATTGTTCTGACTTCATTAATGTTAGTATTTTGGGCTCAAAAGCTCTGCTGTTTCTGAAAATGGATGCAGTATGTGTTCACTCTGAAGAAGCATGCAAGAATCACTTTTAATGTCCAGTTAGATGACACCAAGTGAGCATTTCTCTCTTGGTTGAGCTTCATCAAAAGTTATTGGAGAAAATAAGATCAATTCCCAAAATGTATTTTTGATCCATTAGTTCATTTGAACTATGGAAATCAAAAAACCTATACATAACCCATTTATCTTGGGCTATGTATGCCAGGAGCCTCAGAATCCAAGTCATTTTTTCAGAATATTAAGCATAAAGTGTGGTAATCCTAAAGCATGGGATTGTTATTGCAAAATATGGAAACCTGTGCATGATCAGCCTTCATGTCACCACATTAAATCCTGCAGTAAATCTTCTTAAGCTATGAATTAGACACAACTTTTGAGTTATAGTATTTCCAAATCTTCACCCTATTTCACAACTTAAATCTAAATGGCTTTTGACTAGCACTGCATTAACTTCAGTGTAATCCTGAAGAAATGTTGCATTCTCTGAGGTGTCAAAAATCTTTTCGATGAGGCATTAAGCTAAAGCCTCATCTGTCACCTCAGGCGGACATAAAAGATCCAGGGCACAATTCAAAGAAAAACAGAGAAGTTCTCCTGATATGCTGGGCAACATTTATCCTTCCACCAGCAGCTCTCAAACAGGTTATCTGGTCATTTATTTCTTGGCTGTTCACAAATTGTAAGCCATGTTATCTTACACCTGAAAATACTTCAATGACTTTAAAGCACTTTGGAATGTCATGAGGATGTGCAAGTTGCTGCATTAATCCAAATTCTTTCTTTAATAATGTCATCTTTGGTTTCAGAGGACAGTTACTAAATGGTTTAGGTATTTTTGACATAGTCTGAAACCCTTTGACAACCACAATCGCTGCTAGGTATCTCCATATCAATTAGGCTGCTTTTGCTGAGCTCCAGTAATTTGAGATTAAGTCAGTTTTTTGGGAGGTACAAATATATCAGGAAAGACAGCTTCAAGTTCACTTTGTCTGTCAGCTTTTTTTTAACGACAGCATGGGATAGCCTGTATGTACTACATATTCCTTCACTGTCACTGGGTCAAAATCCTGGAACTCCCTTCCTAACAGCACTGTGGGTGTACCTACACCACATGGACTGCAGCGGTTCAAGAAGGCAGCTCACCACCACCTTCTCAAGGACAACTAGGGACAGGCAATAAATGCTGCCCCAGCCAGCGAAGCCCATATCCTGTGAATGACTAAATAAGAAAATATTCAATTTGAGGGTATTTCCCTGGGGAAGATCAGAAAACTCAGCACAGATCAGTGATTGAAGCTGGGCATAATCTGATCCATATAGAACAGTAATTTATAATGTGATAGTGTTTAGTGCTATAAAACTTTTCTGTCTCTACTGTTAAAAGATACAAATTTCTTTGATGTGATAATTAAAAAAAAATAAATTATCATTTTCCCAACAATTATTCGTGGTTCTATTTCCTCTCTGACTTCTGTCTAGTGACCATTTAATGACTTTACTTTTTATCATGAAAGAAATAATCTGTGCATTTTGAAAGCTGGAAATTTCTCATTGTTCAATAGGTTAATTATTATAATATAAATGAAAACAGTGCATGATTTAATATTCAGAATGATACAGTACAGGTATTGAAATCCTAATCATAATATTAAAGTAACAGGCGCTCTGATGCTACTTATCTCTGATGGGTCTATTTTCTGAAATTAATGAATTAGGGTGTAAAAGCCTCTGACATCCCACCAGCACTTCCAGCAAGCACTGCTCTGCATTGAATGTTGTATATTTTATATCTCAGAACTATGCAGGGATGACACTGGTGTGAAAAAGGTCATATTCACAGTGCTTTAAAATGTCTACTCCATGCTTCAGCCCTGGCTTCCAGCTGATGCTACAATTTGTTTACTTTTGCCTACTTGAGCCCACACCTAGGCTTAACCGATCAAGCACAATGAGCATGAATAGTAAACAAATTTATATAATCAAATACAGAACTATTGAACACTACACTGAAGGTGTCCAATTGGGAAATCAGCTCGTATTTCTGTTTTTTTTTAGCAGTTTGGAATTCTCTACAAATGAGACTAAGTGCAGTGGCGGGCGGTTTCAGCAGCGCTAACCCCACCAACTGGAATGGCGGAAACTCGCACCCCATTCTGCGCTAGGAGCCTCAGTAATTACGCAAAGGCATGTATCGGTCTGAATCACCTGGGCGTTGATTCATGCGGCCGCCATCAGTTGGCGAGTTCACAGGTCCAGGCTCCATCTTTAAAGGCCAGTCCAATGCACAATCTCACTCTCTCCAGCTCACCAGAGATGTCTGACAGCTAGAAGAGGAAGGCCAAGAGCCTGAAGAACTAGGCAGAGCCCTGCTTTACGCACCCGGCCCTCCAGGCTTTGATCAGAGGGGTTCAGGCACACAGGCAAGTGCTCTGTCCCAGGGATGGCTGCACAAAGCACAACAGCCTCACCTCTCCAGCCTGGGAGGCCATCACGGAGCAGGTCAGCGCAGCTGACACCCACGCCCGAAGTGCAGGAAGATGATGTATGATCTCATCCACTCTGCCAGGAGAAGTCATCCTTCACCTCCCTCTAATATCAAACTCTCATCATGGCATCATGTACTCAAATGATTACTCTCTTCAGGGGCCTCACGCAGCCATTAGCGGGGGTGACATATCAACACTCATTATTTCACTGAGACTTTCACATCACCACCATCCCATCTGTCATGTTGCTCACACTCCATCCTCTGGTCCTTCTGGGGAGGGCTCACCACAAACAAGGGACAGGCATCTCACCCAACCCGCTGCTCCATCCCTTCTTATCACATGCCTTTCTTTCTTCTTCATACAGGCCAAGCTGGCGCACAACAGGTGTGAGAGAGTGCAGGCCGGGGGAGGGACAGCCGACATCATCACCCTCACTGAGTTCTGACTAGCCCTTTAAATGTGCTAATGAAGCCATTGGCTTTAAATGGCTTTCATTGCAAGAAGGTCTTCTTCCTTTCTTTCTAAGCAAACTCCTGCTCACGCCTGCGGCAGTAAGAGGTTAAAGGGCAACCCCAGAAAGGCCCCCATCGTGTTCATCCTTCCCTCTCACTGGCATTCCACCACCTTCCCTCCCCGCTGCCTCCATCATGTTCATCAACCCAACTCTCGCCTCACAGCCCATCCCTGATTGTAGTACTAGTCTCTGAAAGTGGAGGCCTGCATGAGTATTACAGTGTTGTTCCTCGGGACAATGAAAGCAAAGAGAAGGAGCAGTCCAACCCTATAGCCCCAGCAGAGTGGTGTTCATTGCAACAAGACCGGCGCAGCACTATGGCAGATATATTCCACACACCTCGAAGTTACCAGCAAAATGAGGTCCGACTTGTGCATGTCACCCTTTTTCAAATGGGTCTGAGGCCGATGTGATTTCCCGCTGGTGTGATGCAAGATTGGAAGGCGTGGCGAGATTCATGACATGCTAATGAATGCAATTGGCATTCTTGGCACTTGTTGGCGAGATAACCAACCCACCATGAACACACCATCAGGAGAATTGAGACTTGTTTTTATGACGGCGGATTTGTGACTTTTTACCTGCTGTGGGGTTCTCCACTCCCGCCCACCAAGAAACCTGCTGCAGGTGGGATGGGAGAATTCTGGTCTTTATTTCAAAATAACCTGTCTTTATATGGCACATTAAACGCAGTAAATGCCCCAAAGCACTTTCCAGGAACATTACATAACAAAATTTGACATTGAACTACTTAAAGAGACATTAGCGCAGTTGACTAAAAGCTTGCCAAAGAGCTAAGTTTTAAGATGTCTTAAGGGGGAAAGTAAGGTCGAAAGGTGGAGAGATGTAGGGAGGATATTACAGTTTAGGGCCTTGTCAGATGAAGGCGCAATAACCAATGGTGAAGCAATTAAAACTGGGGATACTCAAGATGCCAGAATTAGAGGAGTGCAGAGAACTCAGAAGGTTTTGGAGCTGGAGAAGGTTACAGAAAAAAGGATGTGTGAAACCATGGAGGAATTTGGAAAAAGACAAAGGGCAGAATTTTGCCCTTGGTGGGTGGGCGGGCAGCCGACCCCCGCCGCTGAAACGGGGCCTGCCGCCATTTTGAGTGGGCGGGCCAATTAAGGTCCGCCCAGCGGCCTGTGCAGGGGGGGGAATCCCCAACTGTCAAAGTGCGCTCTTTCACGCATGCACGCGAAAGAGCGCACTGCTCCCTGAGGCAAAGTGCTGTCTCAGGGAGTTTACTGACAGGTAAGAAAAGTCAAAAAGTAGAGAAATATTAAAATTATTAACATGTCCCCCCTCATGTGACAATGTCACACGAGATGGCACATGTTAATAAGAAACACATAAAGTTTATTAAGTTTTTAAAAAACGGACATGAAACTTCATTCCGCCAGTGGATGAAGTTTCATGAATAATCAGAAGCCCGCTGGGGCTTCTGGCCTGCCCGCCAGCCTTAAGCTTGGACAGGCAGGGTCTTTAACAAGGTTAATTAGCCTGTCAATGGCCTTAATTGGCCATTGACAGATTGGCGGGTAGACAGCTGATTTCGCTGTCCGCCCGCCTTCCTGAAGATTTAAATTGACCGGGATGACGTCGGGGGTTCCTCCTGACGTCATCCCATGTCATTTTCCCGTCAGCGAGCAGGCCCCACCCCCAAATCACCGAGGGGAAAATCCTGGTGAAAGTCAGGTGATCTTACAGAGGTAGTAATAGGTGGTCTTAGTGATGATGCAGAAAAATGTAATGTTAGGATCAGATGAGGAAGGGTCAAATGACTGCCCTCTTGTCCCTCTCCCCATTGGACCACAGCAGGCTTTTTTGTTTAAAAAGATTATACTTGCCAATTCCGTCAATGTTTAACTGTTGTCATGCTCCAGTATATTATGAGCTTTCAGACAATACTTTTAAGAGTTTAGACACAGTCTGCTAAAATAGCCACTGCAAATCATGTGACCTGTGACATTCTGAGCCAGACAGTCCCGAGTCTCAAGCAAATACCTAATTGAGTATGGACGTTCACAGCCACCTGGGAAATTCACACTTCCCTTTATTTAAGGATGGACTGTCAATAACAGAACTACAGCATTCAAGCTCACTCACCTTCATGTTTCACCATGGACAAAAGAAATATCAAAAGTCAATGTATGTTGGATGAATGTGAAAGGGATTCCATTAACCCTCCATTGTATTATGATGGTCTCTCATCCAAACTAGACAGGATGAATTTTGAAGTATCAAACAATGACATAGGATGTGTAATCAACACATCATCTTGCTTTGGACAAAGGATTTTGAACTTGTACAAGTCACATGATGTGCACAGCTATGTTTTCTGTCTACTTTTGAAACAGAAGAAACTGTTTGCAGAGAGAGAGTTCTGTCAGAATCCATCAGAGAAGCCATAAAACCAGATGGATTTCAACCAAGTAGCCAAGGTAATAAACAGCAATGCATTGAAAATGGGAGAAGGACCCTCCCCAATCTGTTCCAACTTCAAGTTCACCTGAGAACACAACCTCCTGGAAACTCAACTACAAGAAGCCTCACAACTGACTGTGAAACCTCTGCTTATAAGACTGTCACTTCGACTAAAACCATCAACTCATCTAAGAAACTACAGGCCTGCCATGAAAGAGAGACTGAGACAACTACACATTGTAATCATATTGTTTCTTCTTCATCTGTATTTAATCTTTGTGTGAGTGATAGTGTGCATGAGTCAAGTGAGTGTGATGTGTTTTTAAATCTTTGGGGAAAGTGTGGAGTAGTAAATAATAAATAAATATATAAATTCTCTATTTTTAAACACACAAAAAAGATTGTTGCTTGAATTATTTTAATTGGTTCAATCACTTTGAGGATAAGAAAATACACACACCTCACTTACAAAACAAATTAATCACAGGCAGTAAGAAAACACATAGGCCAGAATTTTTCGCAGATTGGGCGGGCATGCGCCCATCCTGAATGAGCATAAAATTACCCGTGATGACGTTTGGTGAACGTCCTGACGTCATTCGCATTCACGCAGTATTTCGATTGGCGGGCATGTGTGGTAGTCGGCAGCACACCCGCCAACAATTAACAGGCCTATTAAGGCCATTAAAGATCTAATTGAATTAAATTTTTTGCTGCCTGTGCAACCTTACGGTTGGCGGGCAGGCGAAAAGGCCAAGCGGCCTTTGGATTTTTTAGGAAACCTCATCCACAGGTGGGATGAGGTTTTCAACAGCAATTAAAATTTAAATGCAAATGTTTACATTTCATTCATAACATAACATGTCTCTTTCAAGGCCATTGCTCTTGGTGCGGCTTTTCAGACAGGTTGTCTCCATTTCAATGCTTTTTTGGAATGTAGAGGATACAGTGATGCAAATGTGAAGCCATCTTTGACTGGTCCCAAATCGCTAGAATGTAGCTTTAGTCCTTTAAAAAATCAATTAGGGTGTCCAGGCACCAAATTCAAAAATAACTTTTTGAAATAAAGCATGGGTTTCACAATAGTGGTCAGATGCTCATCTTGGGAAATATAGCACAAAGGTGATAAACAGCCTGGTTCAGTCTCAGACAGTTGCTGGGGAGAGGGTGGATTTGGTGGCAAGGGAACAGAGTTTTTGACTCTTAACTCCATTTACACAGCTCCTCTGTGCAGTTATATATCCTTCCCTATGCAGTGACACTGGGTCTTGTAAACCTCCTCAACTGTGCTTGTTTCATTCCAGTGGTGCCACTGTGACTGATCCCCTAATTTAGATACTGATACGATTGCTGAAATGGATAAAAAAGACCATTTTGGCAAAAAAAAGCTGTTTAAAAAATGACCAGGAACATACTTAAAGGTAAGAATTTACTATTTATACTACTTGCGCCCAGATTTTTCTTCTCTTATGCTTCAAAGGTAAAATGTACGGCTATGGCAATCCTCTATTGTCATCACCATGATTATTTTGTGTTCTGCTACACTGGCTCCCTCTAGTGAAATCATCATACATGTCTACACATACTGTAGCTTAAAAGGACTGGGAAAAATGTCTCTCACACTGTAATATTTGAAGGCCATTAGTTGACTGCTTTCATGTTAATAAAGTAGAATTAGAGCTATTATTCATGGGATAGCTAAAAATTGCTGGCTGTCATTATATTTTAGACAGAAATTGAGCTTCTGAAATATACTGATAATGTAATGAAACTGATCATTCTTGTCTATTTTGATGTGAAGTAGTCAGATCATTTGTAGTCTCAAAAATCAAAAACTGTCGTTAAACATGTACTGAATAAATGCTTGTAATCAAATTTGAGACAGCAAGCCTATTGGATATGTTTTCCCATGTAATGAACAGGTGACATTCTTACAGCTGCTGAATTCCTCTGGAATTCATTCCTATTTGGGAAGTGGCTGGCACACATAAAATTTAGCAACCCGATTACTGTAAAATGCATGAAGGTAAGAGCTTCTGTGTGACTGAGTGGATTTCACACATTCTCCCTGTGGGAACATTCTACATTTACTAAAGTATAGACAGTTTATATACAAATTGACAATAATTGAAGTTTTGGGATCCTTAAGTGACTATTACTGGAATTTAGCTGGCCAAAATTATGCAGTTTTCATGTATAGGGTGCTGGTAAACATCTGGTTGCTTGTTCAACAAGGACCATTTACTTGTAGGTTTATCTGGAACCATCTGGGGAGAGCCCAGTGATAAGTGTACTCCCTTTGGTCCCATCACTGAGCCAGTCTGGCTGGTCAGTTATTAGTAATGCCTGGAATATTGTGCACCTGCTTGACTTGGTTATTGGGTTATCAAGTCTGATATTGTTCATTCGCCACTTGTGAAGGAATACAGCCATAATGAGGGGTTATAAGGTTCAAAGACTTATTTTCCTACAAATTAGGCCTTAAAATTTTTAAAAGAGTTATGTTTTTCTAAAAGGCAACTAAAACTCATCTCTCTAATATCAAATGGTCATGGGTACCTGAGTGAAAAAACTTACCTCATCTTAAAACCATACGAGTAGCTTCTGATAAGAGGGAATCAATCCTAAGGTCTCAAAGCTTACCACAGGGTAAAATGAAGAGGGCCAGGTCTTACAGTAAAACAACCTTACTTGGGAATTAAAGGGGGACTGACTTGCTTACAATTGAGGTACCACCCCCATATGCAAGAAATTAGTTATATAATTTGAGAAACAATATCATCATTCTCTCTGTGTGCTCCCTGCACCCATCTCATCAGCATTTGTGTCCTGTGAAAGTGGGGTCCTGAAAGGTTCAGCTCACGAAGGATGCCATAGGATCAGGAGAAGTTAATATTTCACCGCTGCATCTCCGTAACCTGTTCACCCTGTCCACAGAGCACAAGCGATGTGCCATCAGCCAGACAGGGGTCAGACATTCACATAAGCTCTGTGAGGATCTATTGAGTGTCCCCACTGCATATTGCCATCATCCTCCTGGAATGTAGGGACTATGGGCATCTGCTGCGTCTCCATGACAGGAGCCTTATCATAATGGATATATGCACTGTGATCAGCCAGACAGGAGTCAAACATTTACAGATGCAATGTAAGGATCTATGGTGTCTCCTCACTGCATGTCATCATCATTTCCATGAATCTAGCAGCTATGAGGGCCTCCCAAACACTCCTGTCTCATATAGCCAGTGCAATGGCCTCATCACCATCATCCTCGCCTTTGAGGACCTCCTCTGTTGTGATACAGCAGGTGGTATTTGCCAGGCTGACCAAATTTACAAGGGAAACTTGGCCATACTATCACAACGATTTTGTAATTTCTATATTACGAGAAGGCTTGTGCACTGAAGTCAGAGGTAATGAGTCCACTACCACCTTTAGAGATTTTAAAGATTAAATTAAAACATTTATTAACAAAAGAAGAAAAAACACACACACAAGATTACAGTTACACAGTTATAACAGTTCCCAAAATTTCTACTTAACCAGACTCCCAACTACACACCCCCTTTAAGGCAACAGTCCAAATAGATTCCAAATTTATAAAGTCATCCAGAATTTTACCACAAATACCCACTGGACAATGGACTTACAAAAGCTTTTAACACAACTTTATTTGCTAAAACAGCAAACTTCTGCAGGGTGGCTAGAAGCTTTTCCCCAAGTCTGTTTCACACAATCACCTTTCAAGATCTCATGCGGCCACACCTCACACAGCCTTCCACTCTTCTTTAAATATATTTCTCCCGTTTTGATTTGTACATGCCATTGTTTCCACTTATCTTTAGAAGTTAATTTTCCTAAAACATAAAAATCTTTCATGTTCTCATTATGACCAGCGTTTTTGGAAAAAAAATCAATGTAAAAACTTTGCCTTATTTGTCTTGCTAGTTGTAAAAATCTTATCATGTCCCTTTGAAAATCAAACCTTCCCACTTATCTAAAAATGAAAATTTCATTTGCACCGTACCTGTTGACCTCACGCTAGCTTTATTCATCTCCATTTTAAACGTCTGTTTTACACCTCACTGCTTTGATAATTTAAACCTTGCAGTCTAATCATCTCCAGTTTAGCCACACAAACAGAACCATATACAATACACACGCACTGCTTTAAAATATCTGATAATAATATTAGGAAAAATATGATAGCTTCTTGACACTCACCCTCATCCCTGTCGACGTCCTCCTCGCCGGAGAAGTGCAGCTCCTCCATCTCCACCTTAGCTAGCTCCTCTCCCCATTGAAGCGCCAGGTTGTGAAGAGCACAGCAGGTGACAACGATGCCTGACACCCTCAGTGGACTGTATTGCAGGGCTCAAGTGGTGCTAGGCAAAGCCCTTAATTGGCCACTTATGTGGTTTAGTTGGCCCCTGAACAGGGAGGCTGTCCTCCACCTCCAAAATGCCATGGTAGCTGGAAGGCAATAGGCAGCCTCTTATTTTACAGGTCCTTCAACCTCCCAGCCCATCTCTAGAGGGTTGGTAAAATTCAGCCCAATATTTCCACTATTTCTCTGTCATTACCTATGAGTTTATCTTGTTCACCCATTACTAACCCTATCCCAACTTTAATTTTCACTTTGTTGTTACAAGTAATCTTCAGCCTAGAGGAGTCAGTGGACAGCCCATCGCAGTTTCTAGGTTGTCTCTTGTTTACATTGTTTTGGCAAATCCCTTTTTACATCTTTCATACTTCCGCAAAGCTCTCCAGGATCTTTCCTTAGCCTCAATGCTATCAATCATTCCCTCTCCCACTTGCCTTGACTCTCCATAACTCAACAGGGAATATTTAATTTCCCCCCTCCAACCCCCACACCCCTGTTCTGCACACAAAAGCTGCTATTGCTCTTAAAGCTTTTCTGCCTCAGTCACATTTGCTGCTTCTTCCTGTCAGCAACCTGCTTGATATAAACCTTGGCTCAGTATTAGGCATTGTGGTTTCAAGTTCTACTCCACAGGCTTGAGTGTATAATCTGGGCTGATACTTAAGGGTAGTGCTGATAAAATGCATTTAAGATGTTAAAATGAAACCCTTTCTAACCTTTTAGGGAGGTGTAAAACATCCCATAGTACAATTTGACGAAGAGCAGTAAAATTCAACTGGTGGTCTGGCCAATATTTATTCTTCAATGAACACCATGAAGTGCTTACCTAACCATTAATTCCATTTTTTTTTTGTGGGACTTTGCTGCATGCAAATTAGTTGCCGTATTTCTTTAAATTGCAACAATAACTATATGTCAAAAGTACTTCATTGGCTGTGAAGCACCTTAGGACATACTGAGGTGGATGTGTTGGCATGTTCACTTCTTTCCCTCTTTTAGCTTATTTTTTCAGTCACACACTCTACCACTGAGCCTGACAATTTGGTATATTTCTTACAGAGGCTCCAGTAATATCAATAAGGGCTGACCCTTTGTTCCTCTGCCCATTCAGCTGGCAAAATGCTTTCTGGGTTGAGTAACTCTGGAACAGTCTCCTAAATAAACGAAGATTGACAAATACAAAGAAAGACTTAAAAACTTGAGAACATAGACCAGATTTTCCCCTTCAAGCTGGGAAGTGTGAGTCAGGCCAATTCCTAATGTTGCATTCCTAACTTCTGAAAGTCAGTCCATTCAAATAGGATTTTCATCTTTCAGACGCAGGGGCAGGCTGGAGTTGTGACCTCTGGCTTCCGAAGCAAGCCTGAGATGGAAACAAAGGCAGGTGCATGACCACGCCGGCAGGTTAGAAGGCTCACATCTGTTTGCTGGGACATTGGCCAATCAGATTGGCTGGTAGCTCTGTAAAGCGGGACTTCCTTCTGAGTGAGGGGTGGAAGTCCTGCCTGCAGCCGCTTCATATTCATTTGAGCGTGAAATGGCTGCACAGCACTCGGAGTCAGTGGGGATGTGTTCCCCGCCAACTCCTCGGATGGCAGGACATGAGACCTTGCCATCCAAAAAATTCAGGCCATGCATTCAAACTTCAGTTGAAAAAAATTGACTCTCTTAGAAGCTCATAACACTATCAGTCACAAACACAGCCATTGAAACTCCCCTTGAAAACACTCTCTCCTCACAAGTGCTCATTAATCTGTCAAAATAAACAGTCATTCAGAACTCTCTTCAAAACATTTAATCCTATTAGCTGCTCATAAAACTGTCAATCAAATAAAGCACACAGTTCCCTCCATAATTGTGTCAACAGCCCCTGTTCAGCTAAATCCATTAGTGTGATTTAGAATTCAGCAATGCATTCACAAGAAGATTACATTGGACAACTGTATAAACAAACCCTTCTGAGCTCAATACAATTGAGTCTTTGAAGTTTCCTGACTAGATGTCTTGCCATCTGATCTTTTTTCTCAAAGGCTCAATGGCATTTCAATGAAAGAAGTCTGGCATCTTTTCAGATTTATTTCAAAGGTTCAGCAGCTCTTTAGACTTTAAATCAATGTAAAAATCAAAGCATAATGTCCAGATAGCCCATTTAAATCATAATTCAGCGGAGTTCTTTGAAGGAGTCACATGTGCTGTGGATAAAGAGGTACAGGTGGATGTACTGTACTTAGATTTCCAGAAGGCATTTGATAAGGTGCCACATCAAAGGTTATTGCAGAAAATAAAAGCTCATGGTGCAGGATGTAATATATTGGCATGGATAGAGATTGGCTAACTAACAGGAAATAGAGGGTAGCCATAAATGGGTCTTTTTCTGATTGGCAGGATATAATGAGTGGTGTGCCGCTGAGGCCTCAACTTTTTATAATTTATATAAATTACTTGGATGAAGGGACAGATGGTATAGATGCTAAAATTGCTGATGATAAAAAGATAGGTAGGAAAGCATGTTGTGAGGAGGATCCAAGGAGGCAACAAAGTGACATAGGTAGGTTAAGTGAGTGGGCAAAGGTCTGGCAAATGGAGTATAATGTGGGCAAATGTGAAGTTATCCATTTTGGCAAGAAGAATGAAAAAGAAGCATATTAGCTAAATGGTGAGAGATTGTAGAGCTCTGAGATTGAGAGATCTGGGTGTCCGAGTGCATGAAGCACAAAAGGCTAGTATGCAGGTACAGCAAGTAAGTATGAAAGTTAATAGAATGTTATCATTTATTGTGATGGGAAATTGAGTACAAAAGTAGGGAGGTTATACTTCAGTTGTACAGGGCATTGGTGAGAGCACATCTAGAGTTTTTTTTATGCATTCATGGGGTGTGGGCTTCGTTGGCTGGGCCAGCATTTATTGCCCATCCCTAGTTGCTCTTAAGGTGGTGGTGAGCTGCCT
This sequence comes from Cetorhinus maximus, assembly GCF_964194155.1. NCBI lineage: Eukaryota > Metazoa > Chordata > Chondrichthyes > Lamniformes > Cetorhinidae > Cetorhinus > Cetorhinus maximus. The sequence continues at coordinate 154,476,820 of NC_135881.1, forward strand.
TTTTGAACCGCTGCAGTCCATGTGGTGTAGAGCCACTCACAGTGCTGTTTGGAAGGGAGTTCCAGGATTTTGACCCAGCGGCAGTGAAGGAACAGCGATATATTTTCAAGTCAGGATGGTGAGTGACTTGGAGGGGAACATCCAGGCAGCGGTGTTCCCATCTATCTGCTGTCTTTGTCCTTCTAGATGGTAGTGGTCATGGGTTTGGAAGGTGCTGTCTAAGGAGCCCTGGTGGAATTCTGCAGTGCATCTTGTAGATGGTACACACTGCTGATACTATGTGTCAGTGGTGGAGGGAGTGAATGTTTGTGGATATGGTCCCAGTCAAGTGGGCTGCTTTGTCCTGGATGGTGTCAAGCTTCTTGAATGTTATGGGAGCTGCACTCATCCAGGAGGGTATTTCATCACAATCCTGACTTGTGCCTTGTAGATGGTGGACAGGCTTTGGGGAGTCAGGAGGTGAGTTACTTGTCAAAGGATTTCTAGCCTCTGACCTGCTCTTGTAGCCACAGTATTGATATGACTAGTCCAGTTCAGTTTCTGGTCAATGGTAACCCGCAGGATGTTGATAATGGGAGATTCAGCGATGGTAATGCCATTGAATGTCAAGGGGCAATGTTGGATTCTCTCTTGTTGGAGATGGTCATTGCCTGGCACTTGTGTGGCGTGAATGTTACTTGCCACTTGTCAGCCCAAGCCTGGATATTGTCCAGGTCTTGCTGCATTTGGACATGGGCTGCTTCAGTAACTGAGGAGTCGCAAATGGTACTGAGCATTGTGCAATCTTCGGCGAACATCCCCACTTCTGACCTTATGATGGAAGGAAGGTCATTGGTAAAGCAGCTGAAGATGGTACTGTGTACTGTGTACAGTATTGGTCTCCTTATTTAAGGAAAGATGTAAATGCATTAGAAGTTCAGAGAAGGTTTACCAGGCTAACACGAATATGAGGAAAGGTTGGACAGGTTAGGCTTGTATCCACTGGAGCTTAGAAGAGTAAGAGGTGACTTGATCAAAACCGTTAAGATCCTGAGGGGTCTTGACAGAGTGGATGTGGAGAGGATGTTACCTCTTGTGGGAGAATTTAGAACTAGTGGTTACGGTTCAAAAATAAGGAGTCACTCACTTAAGAAAGAGATGAGGAGAAATATTTTTCTCTCAGAAGGTTATGAGTCTTTGCAACTCTCTTCCTCAAAAGACAATGGAAGCAGGGTCTTTCAATATTTTTAAGGCAGATCTAGATAGATTCTTGATTAACAAGGGGGTGAAAGATTATCGGGGGTAGGCGGGAGTTTACAAGCAGATCAGCCATGATCTTATTGAATCTTATTGAGCAGACTTGAAGGCATGAGTGGCCTACTTCTGCTGCTAGTTCGTATGTAAATACTGTTGAATGCAAAAGAGCACCCTATTCTCTGGATTAAGTACTCTAATGCATGTGGACACAATGTGAATAGAATGCTAGTCAATTTAATGGACATTTACCTTTTGAGCACAGAGCCCTATGATCAAGAACTGCATTGAAAAAGTACTTAAATCATCTTACACTGTTACATTATGACATTTGAAGTTGGCAAGAGCTTTGAAACTTACCTGTCAAAAGGTTCCTGACACCACAGCAGCCTTCCCACAAGGTTCATAAACTGACTTACCTGGCAGGAATCTACCCACCTTCACGAAAATACCAATGTCAAGTAAAATTGCATTTGCAGCAGGCATTTAAATGACAATCCTGAAGTCACATTACATGAGTGTCAGGTCACTAGCTGCCATGTTTCCTGCCCCAGAGAAAATGGCACCCATCGGGAAAGCCATGGTACATATAGTATTACGGCCCCACAAAACTCTAGTTTGGGTCTCCCGGCAAGGGTTTGGTCAAAGGCAGGAGGAGAAAATGTGACCTCATGTTTTCATTAGAACAGATGCTTTGATAGAGGTGTTTAAAATTATTAAAGGGTGGGGCAGAATAGATATAAACATTCTATTGAGAATGATCTGGGGGTCTAAAACAAGTGAGTATAGATGCAAGACTAAATGTACAATGTTTAGGACAGAGAGCAGGGGAGACTTTGTTATACAAATGGTTGCGAGGCTGTGAAATGGATTATCAGAATTAGTCATTAAGGCAAAGACAATATCAACTTTTTGTAATAGGTTAGATAAGTGCTTGAAGGAAAAGAGAATAAAAGGATATGGCAAAATAGTGAGCACATGAGATTAGGGCAACTGTTTGTTTGGAGGATTAGCAGCAACACAGAATAGCTGCACTGAATAGTGTGTTTTCATGTTGTAAATGGCCTGCGGTTATTGTCGGTGGCTGTGAACATCTGTTACGAAAAATAAATTTAATATTAAGAGGTCAGATGTAATGTTTAAATTTCATGCCTCCTACTTACACAAAAATGTTTTTATTATCTTTCAGGTGATTACTGGGAAAATCTGAATACGTGTGCAGAGTTATTTAGTTTATCGAAAAGATGTTGGTTTCAGCAAGTTAGCAAGCACATCTGACATCCAAATTAAATATTAAGTCCAGCATATGAGATTGCAGAAATGAGGTCTAAATATCCAATGAGAAGACATTCACAGCTTTAACTGCTGGTACTGACATTAACCTTAGTTACACAAAATAAACAGTTACAACAATTCAACTGAAAAAAAAACGATGTAATTTATGGAGCAGAATTTTACGCCTCACAGGTGGGTGTGCGCCCGAGCCTATCGGGCTTAAAATTGCGAGAAAAGACGTCGGGCGAGCGTCCCAAAGTCATCCCACATGCGCGCGGGTGTCGGAGCCGCACCAGCCATCAATGAAAAGGCTACTTAAGGCCATTAAAAACCCAATTGATCCAGATTTTACGTTGCCCGCGTGATTTTGCGCTTGTTGCATAGGCAAAATAGGCAGGTGGGCAGCCCACATTTTGCAACACCTAATCAAAGGGCAGGATAAAAAGGGGCAGCAGCATTGCCATTTTAAGTAGTGAGGATTTTAGGAAATAGTTTGCTTCTGGTTGCTTATTTGGGCTTGACAGCTTCATCTCAGTTCTGAGCTTTATTCTTAGCATTTCTAGGCTTAATTTCAGGACTCATTGGTGTTTCCAAGACCCCCAGAGCATTTTGACCTTGTGGATCCTTCCAGGTATCAGACCAGCCTTCTGTAATCCTGGCAACGGGGGTTGTGCTTTCAGCTGGTGGCACCTCCTCCTCTGAGGAAGAGAGGGGCAGAAGGGAGAGGAGGCCAGGTGTCCCAATGCAGCTTCCAGGGGAGCGACCTGTGGGAGGAGAGGCGCAGGCACAAGGGGCTCAGGGCCAGCTGGTATCCAAGGCGAAAGGGACCGCAGGAGGCGCCACTATCCTGCTGCCAGGGTTTACAGGCAGCAATGCAGCTACCTCAATATGTCTGAGGTGCAATGCTGAAGGAGGCTCCGCCTCTCCAGGGAAACCGTGACCTCCATTTGCCAGATGATTGGGCCTGAGATCAGCTCCGACTGTGCGGGTGGACACCCCATGCCAGTGGCTCTGAAGGTCATAGTAGCCCTCAACTCTTTCCAGGGGTCAGAGGGAAATCTGTGTGGAGTGTCCCAATCAGCTGTCCACAGCTGCGTCAAGCCGATGATAGAAGCTCTGTTCATGCGGGTAATGACATATACTCATTTCCATTAGGATGAGACCAGCCCGTCTGAGCGAGCCAGAGGCTTTGCAGCGATTGCTGGGTTCCTCCATATCCAGGGTGCAATCGACTGCACACATGGCCATCAAGGTGCCAGCGGGTCAGCCGGGTGCCTTCGTCAACAGGAAGGGCTTCCACTCCATGAACGTGCACATAGTTTGTGGCCACAAGACCCAGATTCTACAAGTCTGTGCAAGATACCTGGCAGCTCCCATGTCGCTTATATCTTCAGATACTCCCAGGTGCCGAGACTATTCAGTGCTCCAGCCCGACTGGATGGATGGCTGCTGGGTGACGAGGGCTAACATTTGAAAAGGTGGCTTATGACGCCTCTCCGCCACCCAAGAACAGAGACAGCACGGTGTTATAATAGGAGTCATGTATCCACAAGGGTGGTGATAGAGAGGACCATAGGTTTTCTTAAAATGTGCTTCTGATGCTTGGACTGTTCAGGGGTTGCACTACACTACCCCCCCAAGTGGGTGTCACTGATAGTGGTTGAATGCTGCACTCTCCACAATCTGGCACTGGCAAGGGGGGACCCACTGAAGGAAGAGGATCTTGAGGCAGCTCCATAGACCACAGAAGATGAATCCAGTCGTGAGTCAGAAGAGGAGCACGGTGATGAGAACACTGTGGACATGGAGGCAGACCTCTGTATCCTTCAGGGAGGCAGGGACGCCTTGATCCAATGCTCCTTCAACTAGGCTGCCAAAGATCTGCTTCCACCTCATGCCAGGGCTGCCGCCTCCATCCAGCAGGATGTCTGAAATGACCCTTTCATTTGAACCCAAACTCCATGCACTGCCTGTGCAATAAAGTTTAGAGCCACTCACATCCAGCATTACAGACTGACGTACCCTGCACCAAAAAAAAGCGGAAGCATACTCAGACCATTACAACAAAAGCAAAATTTATGCAATTTTCACACTCAAAACAAATTAACATTACCATCTCTGATGTTCATTTCCACACCAGTAAACATATAAATAAAACATTACAGAACAGAAGATCACCCGTGACCAGTCCCCCTTGTGCTCGTGGTGCCTTAAACTTATGTTTACTAGCGCTGCGTCTTTGTGCCCTGCCCTTTCTGGCAGCAGCATTGGAGACAACCTGCTGACTCTGCTGTCTTGTTGGCCTTGATCATCCTCTGGCCAGTGGAGTCTGTGCTGGTCCTGCCTGGGAGGGAGCAGCCAGTGCCATGGCTGGCATCTCCCCAGTCATCGTATCCTCATCAGATGCCACGGTCGCTGGCAGAGGGGTGGAGGAGCTGCTGCCATCATCCAGAGCACCCTGAGAGGAGCCCACAGAGACAACAAGCAGCTCGTGTGCCAACATGAGGTCGCTCTAGATCTCCCTGCTCACCATTGATGGATGGGCACCTAGCTGGGACACTGGGTGCCTCATCCATCTCCCACACTGGCACTGACCACCTGAGGTCATTGCCTGTGTGAGGGCTTGCAGGTCCGAGCGCAACCCCAGGAACCCCTGATTTTGTCCTGGAGCTGTCTCTCCATGAGAGTCGCCACTCTCTCAATGGAGGAGGCAGTGCATTGGGCCATGAGGGTCACCGCAGTGCTTATGCTCCACATGGACTCCTCCACAACAGAGACCATGGTACGCATACCCTCATGGATCTCCACCAGATCCTTTCACACATCCTGCTGGACATCCAGAATCTGTTGGCTAAAGGATGACTCCAGAGGCTCATCATCTGCCTTCGACTCAGCATCGTCCTGGTCCCTAGCAGTGCTCCTACTGCCAGCGCCCTGGGCACTCGCTGCCTCTGCTTGCTCCTCAAGTGAGTGTGAAGTGCCCTCACTGCTGTGCTCTGACATTCTAGCCGATGATCTAACGCCCACCAAGGTTCTGGTATCTGCGCTGGTGCCTGGCTCAGAGAGCGGGTGTGATGCAGGTGCAGCTGATGCCCGGAGGCCCTCTGGCATCAGGGGTGGCTCTTTGAGGTCCTGTGAATGAGTGCCTGCAGGCGAATCTAAGGGAGAAGAAGGACATGTCATTAGTTAAAGTCATCACACTGTCACTGTACATGCCAGGCACCCTGGTGACACAATGGAGATCTGCATCATGGTGTCATCGTCTTTCAATGATTGATGGGGACTCCAGTTTTGAGGCTCCCTTCAATTAAGAGACTACACAAGAATGCTTGCACCATCCGAAACTCTCACCTCTATGCACTGCACTCTTACCTTTGCCTGACACCCCAGCCTCTCCACAACTGACTGACTGAGATGCGTGGCGGCTCTCGACCTCTAAGGTGTCCTGCTCAAACCTGGTCAATATTAGGAGGTTTGGGGGGGGCTCTGCCTGTCCATGACCTCTCAATATTGTTACGGTTCGTCTTCTCCTGAAAGGACAGAGGAGCATTGATTGTCCACTCTCTCTGCCAGCAGCGCCATTGCAGCCTGGCCAACCCCACCTGAGGAACACCTTACAGGCCACATCTGAGTCATGGCCCTTGAGCCGCAAGCAACTCAGTCCAAGCAGCCGGGGCTCACCCCCTTGGCCAGCTCCAGCGTCATTGACAGTTGGCACTCAGACTCTAACACCCCTGAGCTCCATGGGGGGACAGACAGCCCTTAACATTTCTCCACACTGATCTATGCCAACATGGTACTCACCCTTCCGAGCACAGCAGGCCTTTTGTGACACTGCACCCATCTGCGCCACACAACGTCGTGGCTGCTGACCTCGGCTGCCACCTCCTTGCAAGCTTTTTTTATCTTGTGCGGTGGCCCTCTCCTCCCATCTCTGGGGATAAGGGTTTCCCTCCTGGCAGCAACCTCCTCCAAAAGCACCACGAGGCACTCATCCAAAAACCGGGGGGGGGGGGGGGGGGGGGGGGGGGGGGGGGGAGGGCCGAGTACCCACCCGACCTGCCCTCCTGCCTGGCGTCTCCAGCTGCTGTTGAGGCCATAGCTTAACTCTCCAGAACGCAGAATATGATTCTCCCCTGGCAGCCTTCAAGGAGCTGCCTCTGCCATTTTTAAACCACCCACCCAACAGGCACCCAACAGGGCCCCGACCCTTCCCGACCATTGGGAAGACGTGCTTCATGCTGGGGAGGCCTTAATTGGCCAGCCAGTGTGCAATCCTGGTTGTGGGCCAATCGTGGTCGGGGGTCTGTTTCCCAGCCGGTCCTGGTCCTGCTGATAACACGTGCCCGCCAAGGGTAAAATTCAGACCATGATCTCCTGATGCACATATAGTGAAATGATGGTCGTGAATACCCATCTTGTTCAATAATGTCCTTTAGGAAAGGAAATGCGATAACAGGCCCACAGCAATGCGATTGACCATTAACTCCCCTCTGAAGCGGCCGAGCAAGCCACTCAGCTGTATTTAAAAGGTAACTCACCACCGCCTTCTCAAAGGTAACTTTGGATGGTGAATAAATTTTGGCCTTGCCAGCTATACCCACATCCTGTGAATGAATGAATAAAAAAAGCAACTGTTTCTTAACTTCCCGATTAGTGTCAATAAAACCTTCTTATTTACTCCTTCAACATCCACATACAAAGGGCTATTTTCTCCAGTGCAATGACAATATCCTATTTATATATGGAGGTCACATATTTTTTTCCTGAATGGGTAAAATTGTATCTATAACAAGTAACTTAATATCCTTTTAGAGTTAATGCTAATTTTTAATGATTAACTTATTTTACTGCATATATTTGCCCAATTTTGTGATATTGAACATTTGGGTGCACATGCACCCAAATAACTGTAGTGTGAGGCTGGGGGCAGAGGGGAGAATGATGGGCTAAGCAGGTTTTTTTTAATATAAGCTGTGGACTATTTTGAATAGACCAAAGTCAAAGGCATAGCGCACGGAGCTTGTCTTGAGCATACTTAGCTTTGGATCACAGAAATCAGTGCAGTAGCAGCTCTTAAATGGCCACAGTTAAACAGCAAAAGGTGGATGAATTGTTCCCAGTGGAACGAATAAGACGAACAGGCAACACTGCATCCTCTGACAAAAAAAGTTGGAGGGCCTGCTGCAGGAAGTACCCAAAAGGAAAGTGACCTTTTTTGGAGTTGATGGTCATTCTCCAATGACGGTGCAGCTGCCATCTTTATAGAGAGAGAAAAAAGAAAGACTTGCATTTACATCGTGCCATTCACATTCTCAGACCATCCAAAGTGCTTCACAATCAATGCATTGCTTTTTTGAAGTCGAGCCACTATTATTTTGTAGGTAAACCTGGCCACAACTTTGTGACAGCTCACAAGGAGCACTGAGAAGAATAGTCAATGGGCAGAATTTTCCATGCCCACTAGCATCGGGCGCGTTTGGCATGTGAATGGACAATATGGCAAGAAGGCCAAAAATCGGTCATCATGAAACCAATTTTTTTTTAATTAATTTATGGGATGTGGGCGTCGCTGGCTAGGTCAACATTTATTGCCCATCCCTAATTGCATTTGAGTTGATGTGCTGTCTTCTTCAACCACTGTAGTCCACGTGGTGTAGGTACACCCACAGTGATGTTAGGGAGGGAGTTCCAGGATTTTGACCCAGCAACAGTGAAGGAACGCCGATATATTTCCAAGTCAGGATGGTGAGTGGCTTGGAGGGGAACCTCCAGTTGGATCATGTTCCCATGTGTCTGCTGCCCTTGTCCTTCTAGATGGTAGTGGTTGTGGGTTAGGAAGGTGCTGCTTGAGGGGCCTTGGTGAGTTCCTGCACTGCATCTTGTAGTTGGTACACACTGCTGCTACCGTTCGTTGGTCCTGGAGGGAGTGAATGTTTGCAGAAGAGGTGCCAATCAAGCGGGCTGCTTTGTCCTGGATGTTGTCAAGCTACTTGAGTGTTGTTGGAGCTGCACTCATCCAGGCAAATGGAGAGTATTCCAACACACTCCTGACTTGTGCCTTGTAGATGGTGGACAGGTTTTGGGGAGTCAGGAGGTGAGTTACTTGCCGCGGAATTTTTTTTCTTTATTATTCATTCACGGGATTTGGGCTTCAATGGCTGGGTGAGCATTTACTGCACATCCCTAGTTGCCCTTGAGAAGGTGGTGGTGAGCTGCCTTCTTGAATTGCTGCAGTCCAAGTGGTGTAGGTACACCCATAGTGCTGTTAGGAAGGGAGTTCCAGGATTTTGACCCAGCAACAGTGAAAGAACGGCAATATATTTCCAAGTCAGAATGGTGAGTGACTTGGAGGGGAACTTCTAGGTGGTGGTGTTCCCATCTACCTGCTGCCCTTGTCCTTCTAGATGGTAGTGCTCGTGGCTTTGGAAGGTGCTGCCGAAGGAGCCTGGGTGAATTCCTGCAGTGCGTCTTGTAGATGGTACACACTGCTGCTACTGTGCGTCGGTGGTGGAGGGAGTTTGTGGATGTGGTGCCAATCAAGTGGGCTGCTTTGTCCTGGATGGTGTCAAGCTTCCTGAGTGTTGTGGGAGCTGCACTCATCCAGGCAAGTGGAGCATATTCCATCACACTCTACACGTGCCTTGTAGATGGTGAACAGGCTTTGGGAGTCAGGAGGTGAGTTATTCATCACAGGATTCCTAGCCTCTGACCTGCTCTGGTAGTCACAGTATTTATATGGCTAGCCCAGATCAGTTTCTGGTCAATGGTAACCCCCAGGATGTTGAGAGTGGGGGATTCAGTGATGGTAATGCCATTGAACATCAAGGGACGATGATTGGATGCTCTCTTGTTGGAGATGGTCATTGCCTGACACTTGTATGTCCAAAGCAAAAACAGAATTACCTGGAAAAACTCAGCAGGTCTGGCAGCATCGGTGGAGAAGAAATCAGTTAACGTTTCGAGTCCTCATGACCCTTCGACAGAAGGGTTTTCTTCTCCACCGATGCTGCCAGACTGCTGAGTTTTTCCAGGTAATTCTGTTTTTGTTTTGGATTTCCAGCATCCGCAGTAGTTTTTAGCTTTTTGTTTTACTTGTATGTCCAATATTACTTGCCACCCTTGTCAGCCCAAGCCTGGATATTATCCAGGTCTTGCTGCATTTGGACATGGACTGCTTCAGTATCTGAGGGGTCGCGATTGGCACTGATCATTGTGCAATCGTCAGCAAACATCCTCACTTCTGACCTTATGATGGAAGGAAGGTTATTGATGAAGCAGCTGAAGATGGTTGGGCCGAGGCCACTACCCTGAGGAACTCCTGCAGTGATGTCCTGGAGCTGAGATGACTGACCTCCAACAACCACAACCATCTTCCTTTGTGCTAGGTATGATTCCAAACAGCAGAGAGTTTCACCCCTATTTCCCATTGACTGCAGTTTTGCTAGGGCTCCTTAATGCCACACTCGGTCAAATGCGGCCTTGATGTCAAGGACAGTCACTCGCAATTCACCTCGGGAATTCAACTCTTTTGTCCATGTTTGAAACAAGGCTCATATGAGGTCAGGAGCTGAGTGGCCCTGGCAGAACTGAAACTGGGCATCAGTGAACAGGTTATTGCTGAGCAAGTGCCACTTGATAGCACTGTTGATGACCCCTTCCATTACTTTGCTGATGATGGAGAATAGACAGATGGGACAGTAATTGCCCAGTTGGATTTGTCCTGCTTTTTGTGTACAGGACATACCTGGGCAATTATCCACATAGCCAGGTAGATGCCAGTGTTGTAGCTGCACTGGAACAGCTTGGCTAGGGGCATGGCAAGTTCTGGAGCACAAATCTTCAGTACTATTGCTGGAATATTGTCAGGGCCCATAGTCTTTGCACTATCCAGTGCCTTCAGCCGTTTCTTTATATCACGTGGACTGGATCAAATTGACTGAACATTGGCATCTGCGATGCTGTGGGCCTCCGGAGGAGGCCGAGATGGATCATCCACTCAGCACTTGTGGCTGAACATTCTAGCAAACGCTTCAGCCTTATCTTTTACACTGATCTGCTGGGCTCCCCCATCACTGAGGATGGGGATATTTGTGGAGCCTCTTCCTCCAGTGAGTTTTTTAATTGTCCTCCACCATTCACAGTTGCATGTGACAGGACTGCAGAGCTTAGATCTGATCCGTTGATTGTGGAATTGCTTAGCTCTGTCTATCACTTGCTGCTTATGCTGTGTGGCGCTCAAGTAGTTCAATGTTACAGCTTCACCAGGTTGACACCTCATTTTTAGGCTTGCTGCTCCTGGCATGCCCTACTGCACTCTTCATTAAACAAGGGTTGATCCCCTGGCTTGATGCTAATGGTAGAGTGGGGGATAAACTGGACCATGAGGTTACAGATTGTGTTTGAGTACAATTCTGCTGCTGCTGATGGCCCACAGTGCCTCATGGAGGCCAAGTCTTGAGTTGCTAGATCTGTTCGAAATCTATCCCATTTAGCACAGTGGTAGTGCCACACAACACAATGGAGGGTATCCTCAATGTGAAGGCGGGACTTCGTCTCCACAACATCTGTGCAGTGGTCACTCCTACCAATACTGCCATGGACAGATGCATCTGCGGCAGGCAGTTTGGTGAGGATGAGGTCAGGTATGTTTCTCCCTCGTTGATTCCCTCACCAACTGCTGCAGACCCAGTCTAGCAGCTATGTCATTTAGGACTCGGCCAGCTCATTCAGTAGTGATGCTACTGAGTCACTCTTGGTGATGGATATTGAAGTCCCCACCCAGAGTACATTCTGCACCCTTGCCACCCTCAGTATTCCTCCAAGTGGTGTTCAACATGGAGGAGCACTGATTTATCAGCTGAGGGAATGCATTATTCATTAGGAGGTTTCCTTGCCCATGTTTGACCTGATGCCATGGGACTTCATGGGGTCCGGAGTCAATGTTGAGGACCCCCAGCGCAACTCCCTCCCAACTGTATACCATTGTGCCACCACCTCTACTGGGTCTGTCCTGCTGATGGGACAGTACATACCCAGGGATGGTAATGGCGGAGTCTGGGACACTATCTGTAAGATATGATTTCGTGAGGATGACTATGTCAGGCTGTTGCTTGACTAGTCTGTGAGACAGCTCTCCCAGTTTTGGCACTAGCCCTCAGATGTTAGCAAGGAGGACTTTGCACGATCGACAGGGCTGACATTGCCATTGTCATTTCTGCTGCCTAGGTTGATGTCTGTCCGGTTTCATTCCTTTTTTGTGGCTTTGTCACAACTGAGTGGCTTGCTAGACCATTTTAGAGGGCAATTAAGAGTCAACCACATTGCTGTAGGTCTGGAGTCACTTGTAGGCCGGGTCAGGTAAGGAGGATAAATTTCCTTCCCTAAAGGGCATTAGTGAACCAGGTTGCATGGTCATCATTAGACTTTCAATTCCAGGTATCTTTATTGAATTCAAATTCCACCATCTGCTGTGGTAGGATTTGAACCCAGGTCCCCAGAAGCATTACCCTGGGTTTCTGGATTACTGGACCAGCGGCAATACCACTAGGCCATCCCCAGATGAGGAGAGTGTGGGTGGAATCATCTGGTCTTGTTGGTGGCGGCTGTCATGGCGGGTGTGAGTGGACAGTATAGCGAGAAGGCCAAATGTCGGTTTCACGCTGTCGTGAAACCAGTTTGTGTTCATACACTCCACCCATCAATGGTGGGCCACATTTCCCACCGCTGCACATCGGTAACCTAATTTCAATGCTTTGGTATCTTATTATAAGCCCTGCTAGCCAGAATCATTCACCCACGTCAAATTTACTGCCCACGTTAGCGTGACTTCAGAAGTGTGCTTCGCGACTGCCTTTAAAAGGCTTGCATCTGGCGAGCTAAACTTCAAAGAGAACTTGGAGGTGAGTGCACACAATCTTGCACAGCGCTTGCGAGCACGCCCGTAGGATCGCCCGTAGGACATCAAGGATGAGGCACTGCACGTTCAGCGGGGGCACAGGCACGTCGCTTATTCCCAGCCGGCTTTTGGTGTGATGCCGGGGCAAGTTCTCCCATGCAGGTTGGGGGTGGGGGGGGGGTGCCAAGGCTGCACAGACTGAAGAAGGTACAGAAGTACATGCCAGGCCGGTGTGGGGGAGAAGTGGGTGAGGGAAGCGGCCGCACGCTTGGAAAAGCTTGTCAAAACTAAGCATTCTTCTGCGGCTGCTCAGCAGTAGCTCCATTGACATGCTTGGAGTCAGGCCTCTGAAGTTTCTCTGCCCACTCGAGCAACGCAAAAGCATGAATGTGCCACCAAAGGCTCCAGAACCTTTCACCCCTCAGGCGCAGACTGCAAATTAATCTATGTTTTAGGGGGCAGCAGAGCAATTGGATGACTGGGCAAGTTATAGAATCCCCTTGTGAAAGGTGGCCATGGCACAGTCACTAGTGGAGGCGCTCACGGCCCCTTGTAATATCTTTAATAAGGTTTGGACCAGTATCCATTATGGTTCAAGCTAACAGTGCAGCCTTGCAGTGCAGGTTAGTAGAATGCCTGTGTCTGAGCTGAGAGCACAGCATGCAGTCCAGTGGGCAAAGATCAGTCAAGTGGAGTGTGCGGAGGTGGGTGGGGTTTCAGACAGCCAATGAGCACACTGCACATTGTTCATCCAAGTGGTGGCCAGCACTCTCCGGCATGGGCGAAGAGGCCTTGAGACTTAACCAAGGGAAGTCCTTAGTACACCCATGCTAACCCACGTGTCTCTCTCTTTGATCCTGCAGGAGGAGAACATCAGGATCATGGAGCCTGGTGATTTAGCGGTATTCCTCATGGCTTACAGGGAACAGAGAAGAAGAGAGTGGTGGAGACGCCTGGCTCAGCAAAGGGAGGAACACCTCCCTCAAGATGAAGGGGCGGCAGAGCTTGTTGCGCATGCAGCTGAAGATCCACAGTGAGCAGAGAGCCGTCCCGCGTAGGCGCTTCGCTAGACTCAGGGGGCAGAATTTTACGCAGGTGGCTGTGTGCCTGACCGATTGGGCATAAAATATCATGAGAAGACGTCAGGCGAGTGTCCCAATGTTATCCTGCACGCATGTCATCTTCAGGTCAGAGGGCGTACACGGGTGTCAGCGCCGCACCTGCCATCAATTAAAGGCCACTAAAAACCAAACTGAACCAGATTTTACGTCTCCCGTGTGATTTCGCACTCGTCGCACGGGTAAAACGGGCAGGCAGGCAGCCCACAGTTTGCAAAGCCTCATCCAAGAGTGGGATAAAAAGGGGCAGCAGCATTGCCAATGTGAGCAGCGAGGAGTTTGGGAGATAGTTTGCTGCTGGCTGCTTATTTGAACATGACAGTTTCATCTCAGTTCTGAGCTTCATTCTTAGCATTTCTAGGCTTTGTTTCAGGACTCATTGGTGTCTCTAAGGTCCCAGGAGGATTCAGACCATGTGGACCCTTCCAGCCACCAGACAGCCTTCTGTTACCCTGGTAATGGGGACTGTGGTCTCCGCTGGAAGCACCTCCTCCACTGGGGCAGAGAGAGGGGCAGAAGGGAGAGGAGGCCAGGTGTCCCAATGCAGCTTCCAGGGGAGTGACCTGTGGGAGCACAGGCACAGGCACAAGGGGCACAGGGCCAGCAGGTAGTCCAAGCAGAAGGGGCCGCAGAAGACGCTACTATCCTGCTGCCAGGGTTTACAGGCAGCGATGCAGCCACCTCAATATGTCCGAGGTGCAATGTCGAAGGAGGCTCTACTCCTCCAGAGTGACCTCCATTTGTCAGATGATTGGGCCTGAGATCACCTCCAACTGTGTGAGGTCCACTCAGTTCCTGTGCAATAAAGTTGCACATCCAGCATTACATACTGGCCTACCCTGCACCAAAAAAAGTGAAGCATACTCAGGCCATTACGACAAAAACAAAATTTATATAATTTTCACACTCAATTAAACATATATACAAAACATTACAGAACAGAAGATCACCCGTGAACAGGCTCTCTTGTGCTCATGGTACCTTAAACACACGTTTATGAGTGCTAAGTCTTGGTCCCCCCCGCACTCCCCCACCCCCTCGCTGGCAGCGGCATTGGAGACAACCTGCTGACTCTGCTGTCTTGTTGGCCTTGATGACCTTGGCAGTCGATCTCTGGCCAGCTGAGCCTGTGCTGGCCCCGCCTGGGAGGCGGCATCGGCTGGCATCTCCTCAGTCATCGCAGTCTCAGCAGATGCCATGGTCACTGGCAGAGGGGCGGAGGAGCTGCTGTCATCATCCAGAGTGCCCTGAGAGGAGCCCACAGAGATGATAGGCAGGTCGTGTGCCAACATGAGGTCGCTCTGGACCTCCCTGCTCACCATTGATGGATGGACACCTAGCTGGGATACTGGGTGCCTCATCCATCTCCCACACTGGCACTGACCACCTGAGGTTTGCAGGTCCGAGCGCAACCCCAGTAAACCCTTGATTATGTCCCTGGAGCTGTCTCTCCATGAATGTCGCCACTCTCTCAATGGAGGAGGCAGTGCATTGGGCCATGAGGGTCAACGCAGTACTCACGCTCCACATGGACTCCTCCACAATATAGACCGTCATGGATCTTCTCCAGATCCTCTCGCACAGCCCGCTGGACATCCAGCATCTGCCGCCTAATGGACGACTCCAGAGGTTCATCATCTGCCTTTGACTCAACATTGTCCTGGTCTCCAGCAGTCTTCCTACTGCTAGCGCCCTGGGCACTCTCTGCCTCTGCCTGCTCCTCAAGTAAGTGTGAAGTGCCTTCACCGCTGTGCACTGACATTCTAGCTGATGATCTAACACCCACCAAGGTGCTGGTATCTGTGCTAGTGCCTGGTTTAGAGAGCGGGTGTGATGCAGGTGCAAATGAAGCCCAGCGGTCCTTTGGTGCCAGGGGTGGCTCTTCGGGACCTGTGAACAAGTGCCCACAGATGAATCTAAGGGAGAAGAAGGACATGTCATTAGTTAAAGTCATCACACTGTCACTGTGCATGCCAGGCACACTGGTGAGACAATGGAGATCTGAATCATGATGCCATCGCTTTGGCCAGCTCCGGCGTCACTGACAGTTGGCACTCAGACTCAAACACCCTGAGGTCCATGGGGGGACGGCCAGCCCTTAACACTTCACCACACTGATCTATGCCAACTCGGTACTCACCCTTCTCCAGCACAGCAGGTCATTGGAACCTTTTGCGACACTGCACCCATGTGCACCACACAACGGCATGGCTGCTGACCCCTCCCAAGGTTTTTTTGTCTGGTGCGGTGACCTCCTCTGGCCATCTCTGGAGATGAAGGTGTCCGTTCTGGCAGCCACATCCTCCAGGAGAACTGCGAGGCACTCGTCCAAAAACCAGGGGGTCGAGTGCCCACCCGACCTGCCCGCCCGCCTGGTGTCTCCAGCCACTGTTGAAGGCCATAGCTTCACTCTCTAGAATGCCGAATATATGATTCCCCCCTGGCAGCCTTCAAGGGGCTGCCTGTGCCATTTTTAAACTGTCCGCTGGGTCACATTGGTCCCGGTGCCCGACAGGGCTTGGCTCTTCCCGACCATTGGGGAAGGCACGTTTCAGAGTGGGCCTTAATTGGCCAGCTAGTGTGAAATCGTGGTCATGGGCCGAGCGCAATCAGGGGCCTGTTTCCTGACCGGTCCTGGCCCTGCCGATCGCACACGTCCACCAAGGGTAAAATTCAGGCCAGGTCCTACAGACGGTGCTCATCATCCCTGCAAGTGATCGAGAACCAGTGTCTCCGAACATGGCGCATGTCTAGGGAACTGGTCAGTCACATCTGCCAGCTACTGCAGGATTTGTTGCTTCGGGAACATGGAGGGCATCCACTGCCAGTGGCCGTAAACGTGACCACGGCGCTCAATTTTTACGCCAGTGTCTCCTTCCAGGGCTCCACAGGTGACCTCTGTAGGATATCACATGCCTCCACGCACAAGTGCATCCATGAGGTCACAGACACCATCTTCGTGAAGGCACAGAACTTTGTGCATTTCAACTGGAATCAGGAAAGCCAGGAAGCAAGAGCACTGGGATTTGTGCTGGTTTTCCACAGGTGCGGAGTGCCATCAATTGCACTTATGTGGCCCTTAGACCTCCGTGGCAACAAGAAGTCAATTACATAATCCGCAGGGGCTTCCACTTGCTGAATGTTGACTCTCACGGAACTGGAGAACGCTGGCACTGAGAGGCAGATGCCTATTGTCTACATGCAGCTTTTCCTCATAAGGCAGCTGCTGCTGGGGCATATAATCTTTTGCCTGCCTAGCCAATCCCATCCCACGTTAAGATTCATTATGTGTTGCCCACATGAAGATCACCGCGCTCTCAGCATTCAGTTACACTCACCCTGGTGATGCAGGGGAGGTCCAGCCCGCTTGCAACACTGCACCCATGTACACTGCTGGATTCCAAGGCTGTGACCTTCACTGCTATCTCCATCCAGGCTTCCTTGGCCAGTGGGAAAAGTCTCTTCTTGCCGTTTATAGGGAACAGCAGCTCCAGCTGTCTAGCTGCCATTTAAAAATGGTGCCAAGCACCTATACTCCCATCAGCTGATGCCAAGATCGCACCTTCCTGCCCACCCCTGACACTTGATTCACCAGTCCCATATCTCCATCTTTTTAATTGGCAGGCCACCTTGTAATTGCGTTCGGTCAGTCACTTCCCCCTCAAACGGCAATGCTGCCCACTTCCAGGCTCACCCCCCACCCAGACATGCTCCACTGACATTAAATTTTGTTCCATGTTCCTGTTTATGAAACCATTTAGTACTGGATTTATGGCTATTTCTTCTCTCCTGAAGTGCATAATCTTTCTGGTGATTTTCTCTTAATGTGCATTGGATATTGAGTAGAAATTGAGTGAGGGAATATTTGAAGAAGCTATTTTCATGGGATTATTTTGAGTAGGTTTATGTTGAGAAGTTAAAAGAATAGCAGTGATTATTTTAAGTGTCCAGTATTTGGAAGCAGAATCTGCATGGGATTGGTTCCTTCAAATTGGTTTGGGCCTTCGCCTGAGGTATGTGTCACCCAAATCAAAGACTTATTTGAATGCAGGATTCCCATCATTTAGATTTTTAAATGGAGATCAGATTCAGCAGAATTACTATGTAAATATGATGTTTGTTTGTAAGACTAAACAAATTATGGAAATACTATACTTAGGATGGAGATAGGGATGATTTCCTCTGGTTATTGTAAATATCAGGTTTCCTACACATAAAAAAAATTGTAAAAGAACATTTTGAACTTGTTATAAATAGCAATCAGATTAAATCTTTTTGTTACATTTTGATGTTGCTAATAAATAGTGAACAGAGGAAATCTTCTCCCTCTGGTGTCATAAACAGGGCTTTAAATTTAATAGGTCCACTTTGGTAAACTGTCACTGTAGTTATATTGGCAAGCAGCTTACTAAAGCTGGATATTCCCATTTCCCCTCCTGTTTATTGGCATTACATTTTGTTACCATTGGATTCAATAATACAAATTTCAAAAGGCTGTTCAGCCCCACCAGTTCTGTTGGTGTTTGTTTATCCTCCACATGAGCAAATGTCTTAATTGCATTTGCCCAATTGGTTCCTACTTCCCTTCATTCTCCCTTCCTTGAACCACATAGCTAACCTTCTTAAATTAAACTCTATTACAGTACAATGAAATCTGCAATGCCCAGAAGTGACTAATATTAACTTTATTATTGTCAGTCTATTACAGTCTGCAGATCTGAATAAATTAAAGTATCGTATTACAGAATGGTGGCCCCCGATAATAAAACATATTTTTACATCTGTACTTGTGCAAACAGGAGAACACATTCTCCATTAATTTTTACCTCACATCTGATCTGAATGAGTTCTACCTGAGAAGACACACATTCAAAATACTAGACTAAAAATATTCTGAAATCTAACATTTTACATTTTTACCACTTTGATTCAAATCAGCTAGAAAATATATTATGCCATCTTTAATGTTTGTGATCAATATTTAATGCACAATGGAAAAAATTAAAAATGCTCCAACTATTTTTTGATTAACTTATGATGGAAATATGGAACCAGGTTTTCAGAATTTTACTTCTCATTTGTTCTCAGCATTTGGTTGATGCTGGGAAGGGCTCCCTCATGTTACAGGGTTTCTGGCTGTATTACTGCTGAGGATTTTGATATCATATATATGAAAGAAATTATGATGATGTTAAACTGAGCTGTCAAGTGTCTAAATTTACAGGACAGCATGACTAGGAGCTGTAGATTAAAATTTGCACATGATGTGTGAACTGGTTTGCTTTAGGCAATTAAATTTAGTTTGGACATTTTAGTTGGCAATAAACCTCACCTAGTCAAGGTGACTTAATTCATCTGAGTTTAGCAGGAAGAGATCCACTTCCTGAGGCTGGAATTAACAAAGAAGAAAAGACACATTTTCAGGACCAGTAGGCTCTAGAAGAGGCTGCCAGAAAACGGTTCTGGGCCTGATCTGCAGAACCAGTTAGTATTTTGCTCTCATTTCCAGATGCAATGTACTGCCGGGATCTGCCTGTGCCTGACGCATATTGGGTTTAAATGAGCTGAACCTGCAAATACAGGCGCAACACATTTTGGTTGTGCTTAGCTTGGCTTGTGCCCAGGTGTGAAGTGAATTTATTGTTCTAATTCAGCCGTACATATTTAATTTAATTCTGCATTCACAGCCCAAGTCAAATAGCCTACTTGCACATCATCTATGCTTCTCAACTTATTAAATCCCTGGATTATATTTCCTATCAGTATTCTTTTCTCCATTTAAAAGAAATTCAATTCTCAGTATTAGTTCCTAGCTGAGGGTCCCAGTATCAGCCATGTCACTTTTCTTTGAATACTTGCCAACACATCAATGTCACTCCCCCCACAATTATTTTTTTCAATTACTTTGGTACCACACGGATTAAACTTATTTTGTAACTGATTAAGGGTTAGATAAGAGGATACAAAAAGACCTTACGGGACATTATTTTAAGTATTGGAGTAGTTGTAAGTTAAACCATTTCTTACTGTTATGGGGATCATATGACTGTTTAGACCAATCAGCCCTACGTGTGGGGAATCTTAGGGGCAGAGCTTTTAGGCCTTGGTCTTGGAGCAAGCATGTAGCCTCATCTGGCGTCTGTAAATAAAGTTCACTGTTTCTTACAAGAAACCCGTCCTGCACTCCAAGTTTATTACAGTCCTAAGTGAACTGAACTTAGTGACTTTGGCTTAAAAAAGTTGCAAATAAATAATTTATACCAATAAACCAGTGGAATATAAATCATGCCCACTGGCTCTTTTCAAAGTAGTTTCATGACCAATGTGATTAAATAAAAAACCCACTGGCCCAAGGTTCACTATCATCCTCTCCTAGTTATTCTCTAGCATCCTTTTTAGATTGCAATCATCCTGCTCCTTATAAAACTTATGCTCAAATCCCATTTCCCTTTTCAGCTATTGCCCACTTCCAACCATCCCTTCCATTCTAAGGTTTCAGAAAATGTCACTGTCACCTAACTCTATTCCTATCTCTCTCACCACTCCCTGTTTGAATCTTCACTTTTAGTTTTCATATTATCAGTAGAATTGAGGCTGCTCTGGTCAAAGAGACCGATGGTCCATTATGTGTGACTCTGACTATGCTCATCCCCCTCAACCTCACTTTTAACCTGGTTAACTCGACTGCCAATCCTCTGCTGATGTACTATGCTCACATAGTTTCATCCATACCTACCTCAACAGAACCAGTATATTCCCTGCTTCTGCCCTCAGGCCCCCATGGTTATCCCGGGCATGCCCGTGGCCTCCATGTTACCTATATGCTGTCCCTTGACAGCATTATACATAAGGAAGTTGTAATCTTTCATACATATGCC
The DNA here is from genome assembly GCF_964194155.1 of Cetorhinus maximus. Classification (NCBI taxonomy): domain Eukaryota; kingdom Metazoa; phylum Chordata; class Chondrichthyes; order Lamniformes; family Cetorhinidae; genus Cetorhinus; species Cetorhinus maximus. The sequence goes on from NC_135881.1 coordinate 154,497,222, forward strand.
AGCAATACACAGTTTAACCTCAACACTGCCCTTGATTTCAGATGTGACATAATACTATTTGCCTGTTCAACATCAATTTTGAATATGCCAGAACTTATTGTAGTTCTGCAATGGTAAGACAGGAGCTATTGTCAATAATGCTCACAATGCCAAATACTAAAATAGATTCCTTCTCCCTGAATGCCCATTTAAGATCACATCAATGGTGTGTAACTGTGGTGTACTGCTTAATCCTGAGCTGAGTTTTAAACCCTATTTCCCATTGTCATTAACACCAATTTGATGTGTCACTATATTATCATCTTTATCATTACTGCTTAAACCCTCCTTTGTGCTTTTTTTATTTCTAGCATTGATTCATCTAATGTCCAAGTTGCCTGCTCTAGGTACCCTACATAAACGCCACAAAGGCAAAATACTACAGATGCTGGAAGTTTGAAATAATAACAGAAAATGTTCGAAATACTCAGCAGGTCAGGTAGCATCTGTGGAGAGAGAAACAGAGTTAATGTTTCAGGGTGAAGACCTTTCAGCAGAACAGAATGTTTTGATGATAGGTTATCTACATAAACTCCAGTTTGTTTAGAAGTTCACCGTTTGCATCCTACCCACACTCAAAATCTCCTTTTTCCTGGAGGAATGAGATTGGCTCCTCAATTTCACATTCCTCTTTGCCAAATCCTTCCACAACCTTGCTCCACACTACCACTGTAACCACCTCCAACCCATATTGACCGGCTTGAACCCTTCACTCTTCCAACTACAGTCCACTTTGCATTCGGCTCTCTATTGGTGGCAATGCCTTCAATCAATTTGTCCCCACACATTTTGAACACCCTTCCTAAATATTTTTTTTCTTCAAAAGTCTCCTTAAAACATTTGCTTTGACTATATGCCCTAATTTTCCCCTCCTACTCATGTCTGATTTCCAGCTGTGAAGTGCCTTGGAACATGTTTCTACACTAAAGACACTATGTAAATGGAAGTAGGTGTAAGTTTGTGAGATTTTGTTCCTATGATTTTTTTCCCCCACACATCCACTCTGTAAAGCACCTTGGGCCATTTTCTCTGTTGAAGGTGTTATATGGAGTGGAACATTTGTTCAGCAGTTTTTAAAAGTACATTTTTTTGCAGCGATGTACTGTGACAAAAATGACCATCATATTGATTATGCAGAGATTGCTGAAAAACCTTTGCCAAACAATAGCTGTAGGAAAAATGCTCCAAAAATTTCTCAGCGACAACAGTCAAAATCAGCAAACGACAAAACCAGAGCCTCCAATGACCATTTCTAAAACATGGATTTAACAGTTGGATCATTAAAGCCTCTTGATTAATTCTGGTATTTGATAAAGGAAACATAAAACTTTCTACCCCTACCGTATTTGCATAAGAACATAAGAAATAGGAGCAGGGGTAGGTCATTCGGCCCCTCGAGCCTGTTCCATCATTCAATAAGGTCAAGGCTGATCTGACCGTGCGTGCCCTAAATTCCAATTTCCTGCTTGCTCCCAATAGCCGACACCCGTTTGGTTGTGGATCAGCTGCAAGTTTACACAGGGCACCATCGAAAGTATTACACGTATTTACTCTTGTGTCACAGTTACTTCCTAAAGTTATGTCTCGTATTTTGAAATATAGGCATGCCTTGTCTCATTCTATAACACCCGCATTAAAGGCTGGACTTTATCGAGGCGCCGCGGATTTCCGCTCTCAACATTCGCAGAACTCCTACATTTTCTCTTTATTCAGGGTTGCTGCGTTTTACTGCTTTAGTTCCTAATTCACTAAAGTCAAGCTCGAACTCACGCCGCCACGCAGCTCCGTCAGAATCTAGATCCTCATTGGTTCACTACTCTTCCTTACCCTTAGCTGATTGGCTGTGTGAGCTGTCCATTATAACACGGTAGTTGTTGCTCAAAGTGAAAGCTGCGGGAGCGACAGACTGAGGCGAGGGATGGGATCCTTCCTTTCCAGCCTAAACATCAACTTTACTGCTTCAGGTAAATCTTGCACCTCTGTTGGTTGTTGGGGGAAAGAGCGCACTGTGATTTTATCCAGCCTTGTAAGCTTTCGCCTGGCTGTGTGAAAGAGGAAGCTCCCGCAACCCTGGGCGTCTCAGGGCGATCCTTTGAAAGGGGAACACGCTTCCCTTGTGCATTTGGAACCTTTGTTGCTTTTTGGGTTTTTGCACATTTGCGTTCAGAATCACCGAGAGTGTGGGTGTGATATTCGGTAAGTAAATGGGGAATAAGGACCAAGTGTTTGGGTTCAGTGAGTAGATTATGAAAGAGAGAAGAGCATCCAGAGAGTGGATGTAATCCAGCAGTTCACTGTTAAGTGGGTGGGTCGTAGTTGATTATTAAACATGACTTATTCCTTGGAAAGTTTATAGTTTATTCAAAAGAACTCAGCCAAACATTTTTAGCACCATTTAGGTTTTTATAGGTTGTTTCCTCTTTTCATAAACGTGTTTCTAAATAATATATATAGTTATGCACTTTATTTTCTTGATGATTTTCTTTTCCTCTCAGTAAGTTGTTGACTCTTTATGGTTTTACAGGTGCCCTAAGTCGTTTTGAGTATGAATTTGATCCATTCAAGACCTTGCTCCTCCCAATTTCCATAATTTCTCCGGTGCTACCACCTCACCAGCTTCAAACTTGCTGCTCCTCTCTCAATCTGACCTCTTAAACAAACCAAGATGGTGTCTTCCTGTTCAGGTAGACAAAAAAGGTTTCATGGCAGCATGGCTGACCTCCCCTATTCTACATTCTGTAAACTTGAGGTCATCCAAAACTCTGCCCATGCTCTTATTCGTACCTAGACCCATTCATCTATCACCCCCGTATTTGCTAATTTGCATTGGCTCCCTGTCAAGCAGCATCCCCCCGCCCCCTTAAACCAGCTTATATTTCACCCCTCTCCTATTTTTACTTAGTTCTGTTGAAGGGTCATGAGGACTCGAAACATCAACTGTACTCTTCTCCGCCGATGCTGCCAGACCTGCTGAGTTTTTCCAGGTATTTTTTATCTCGTTTTAAATTGTAGGACTCTGCCTCAGCTGCATTGGAAACTGAGACAGCAGTCAGCAGACACTGGTCAGTCTGGTAGTGCTGCTGCAGAAGTCCTGCATTTTTCATCTGCTTTTAATGCCTTTTGAATTCAAAATTTAGCCCCTTGTTGCTGGTTGAAATTTTGTGGTCACTGATATATAGTACTCCACATCTTCAACAAAATTTATGTCCTTTTGTTCAGGCTTGTCAACAGGAATGCGTGACAATGTGTCTGCTGTAGATGGTTGCTTTCCTTGGACATACTTGGTTGTAGGATCGATGCTAATTCTTTAGCATTTAATAATGTAACCAATGGCTTGTGGTCTGTCTCAATGGTAAACTTTAGGTCTAAGACGTAGTCGGCAAACTTCTCACAAGCCCAAGTAGCTGCTAATGCTTCTTTTTCAATTACAGTGTAACTTTGTTCCATATCAATCAATGTTCCATTTCAGTCAATGATCGAGATGCTTAATGCTGGGTTTACCACCTCTCTGAATTTGAAAGACTTCTCCTGGTCCATAATGCATCTGCGGCAACTACCATAAGCAGTTCAGGAACATAGTGAGCCAGTATGTCTAGTGGAATTGGCATCTCTTTTACCTTCTCAAACAAAATTGATTGATTTTCTTCCCAACACCATGCTTGGTCTTGTCTAAGCAATTGTCACAGTGGTTCACTTACATATGCCAGATTAAGTAAGAACTTTCCTACTTGATTGACTATTCTCATGAAGCTCTGAAGCTCCAAGATCTTGCGAGTTGGTGGAAAATCTTTGATTGCCTTGATTTTTTGAGGATAGTCCCGATGCCTAATGTGTAAACAATGTGTCCCAGAAATTTTAATGGTTATGAGAAATCACATTATTAAGAGTTAGTCCTGCTTCTTGCAAGCATTGCAAAACTGCTCTCACTCTGGCATCATGTTCCAGTGTAGTAGACCTGTGAATCAGGATGTCATCCATGTGGCACACGACTCCTTCTAATCCTTCTAAACTGCCCGTCATTGTTCCTCTGAAAAATCTCTGGTACTGATAGAATACCAAACGGTAGTCGATTGAAGCATTAACCACCTAAAGGTGTGATGAATGTTGTCAGTAGTTTGGATTCCTTGTCCAAAGGTAGTTGCCAGAAGCCACTGTTTGGATTTAGTTTGATAAAAGTTGTGCTTTTTGCTAGCTTTGCTAGACTCATCCACAGATGCCGTTGGGTGGATTTCCCTTTCCACAGCTTTCCACTCCCTTTAACTACAGATTCGCAGTGAGCTGTTTTGGTACTGGAACCATACCTGAATACCAACTTGTAGGTTTTTGTTACAGATGAGATTACTCAACTGATGCAGCATTGACTCAAGTTGTTGTTTCACCTTCTGTAAAAGCGGGTGTGGAACTTTCCTTGGGGTGAACAAGCACACTGGTTTGGCATTTGGTCTCAGTGTGATGTGATAGGCTGCTTTCAGCTCCCCAAAACCTCCAAATAAGTTTGGAAATTCTGTCCTGAATTCTTTGTTTGTCTTGGCTTCCCAATTTGTCTACTTTATAGATGAGTTGTAGACCTGTGCAAGCTTTGCAGCTTAATAGTGAACACTCTTGGTTTTGGATCACATTCAAAGTTTCTGTGATTTCTCTTCCTTTGTACTGAAGTGTAGTAGTCAGCTGTTCCTTGACTTTCAGTTGAATGCCTCCTGAACCGGAGTTGTACGGCCGATGGCTGTAGGAAGTCTTGCTTTAGCCACTCCTGAGTCTGAAAGAACTGAAACTCCTGCTCCTGTGTCTAATTTGAAGTATGTTTTCTACCTGTTGACCATAATGTCTGTGCTCTGATAGTTCCCATTAGATCCTGTAATTTCTCCCAAGAACAGCACTTCATTGACTTTTGCAACTTCAATTTCTTGAATACTTTTTGCTTTAATTGGTTTATCCTTACATTTCTAAGTTGGGAGCCTTTTGCTGCAGCATACAGCTTTAAAATAACCCTCCTCTTCCTGGAATGACACTCCGCATTTTTGGCAGGATACTCTTCCCACCAAGGCAATTTTTTCCCGCCACAGTGAGAACACTGAGTAGTGACGGCTACTGTGCCCCTTCGCTCTTTCTCTGTTTTTGAGTAGATACGCTGCTACTCCTGTGTCCTACAAACTGCACTGTCCGTTGTTTTTCTCCACAAAATTTCCCTATTACTTCAAATAAATACATGGTTTTGCTTTCTCGCTTTTGCCAGCCTTGTTAACTGCACAGCTTTTGATAGCATTAAAGCCTCCCTCAATTGAAGAAAATCTGATAAAAGTCTCCTCTATGACTTCTACAATAATGCAGTCCCAAATTAATTCATCTTTCAGGGCTCCATATTCGCAATTCACAGCTAGAGGATATAAATTATTAATAAAGTAATCTATGGTCCCTCCCCATCTTTGCGTACGCCTATTGAACTTCGCCCTTTCTATGACTGTGTTTCTTGTAAGGGTGAAATATGTATCAAAAGCTTTTATAACATCTCCATGTGTCACTGCTTCTTCATTTATGCCTTGTCTGACCATTATATCATTTCCACTACCGCCTATGGCATTGAGAAGGGTGCTGACTTGTTCCTTGCCAGGCTTCTCTGCTAGTTTTGAAGCAGTTCTGTACCTGGTAAACCTGTGATGCTAGTTATGCCACTTCTCGGCTTGATTCGGGTCTTCCACATGTTCAAAACACTCTGGTAAGGGTAAGATTTTCTCCATGGCTTTTCTTCACTTTTCGAATTCTGTTAGTCTTTGCTCCCATGGCGTCCTTTCCTTGCAGTCATTTTGATTACAGCTTTTTCTGTCTTGAGCTGTTTACCGGGTGCTTTTTTTTTTGTTGTCTTTACTGCTGCCACCATCTGTTAAAGGTCATAGATTCAGTTGTCCTTGGTTAAGAATGATAGAGACTGCTGGAGGCAAGGCTGTTGGTAAACTTTAACTTTCATTCAACATTCTTCTAGCTATATACAGGACAAGACTTAGCATGAGGCTTCGCATAGAGCTATCTCTCAACATGTTCTGTTGTCATGTGATGCTACTCACTGATGAGGTAGACTTTCTATTTACAGATTTAACATTAACCACTACACTACAGTCACCACATCCTCAGGTCAAGAACTAACTACCTGCAGATGTCAGAGAGGCAATGCCAGAGATGGTTGAGGCTGTCCTGGGAAGTGGTCACTGAAATATGTGGGATTGTGCAGCAAGACCCACAGTCACGTGGATTTGGCAGGAACCCCATACCAGTGGCCCTCAAGGTGACTGCTGTGTTCAGGTTTTTTCACCAGTGGTGGTTTCCAGGGCTCCAAGGTGACATGTGACATTTCACTGGCTGCCACACACAGCTGCATAAAGGAGGTGACCACTGCCCTTTTCTGTCATGTGAATGAATTCATCAATTACTTCGCAGATGAGGACAGTCATGTGGCAAGGGCATTGGGCGTCGCTCGTCTCCCTAGAGTGGAAGGGGTCATCAACTGCACTCGTGGCCATTACAATTGCCCGCAACCAGCCAGCACTATTTGTGAATCGCAAGGTCGTTCACTCTTTGAACCTGCAACTGGTCTGCCACCACAGACAAAGAATCCTGCATGCCTGTGCTTGTTTCGCAGGGAGCTTTCATAACTAGAACATTTTGCACAGTTCACAGGTCCCAGAGCTTTTTGAGGTCTCAGCCCAGATTGAGGGCTGGATCTTGGGTGACAAGGGGTGTCACCTCTAGACCTGGTTGATGACACCAATGAGGCATCCCCCATGGTGCAGCGAAGAGCAGTAACAATCCAGGTCATGCCTCCGATTGAGCAAACCATTAGCTTACTGAAAATGCGCTTCCGCCATTTTGATTAGCCTGGAGGGACTCTGCAGTACGCACCACATCGGATATCATGAATAGCTGTGAAGTAATAGCTGCACTGCACAACTTGGACATGCATCACAGAGAAATTGCAAGAGGACAAGAGAGAGGAGCAGCACTCCTCAGATGAGGATGAATTGGATGAGCCTGAGGAGGAGGCCATGAATATGCATGACCCTACTGGTTGCCAGGGCCATGGAGGAACCTCTCACACACCAGAACTCCATTACCTGTTCGGGATATGAACCAACCCATGCCAGCCTCCCTCCCAGAGCTACCTCTGAACCTGTATTCTCTGCCATGTAGAAGACAAGGGGAAGAGACCTCTGTCTCTCAAATTCACTTGTGAACACTGGTTCCTAAGACATCCATTTCACAGTTGGACATAGATTTATCAGTCTACCATGACCGAGAACTTGGATTCTGCACCATCATTACAGGGGCTTGAGCGCACCTATAACAGTTCCATTATTCCCATTGAAAATAATCTCGGACCATCTCCTTGGAAGGCCAGCCGAGTCTGCATGTACAGCCATGTCCCACAGACTGGTGAGTACAAAACTGGACAATAACGGACATTTAATAAAGACTGAATACAGACACACAACATGGTTTCCTTCACAATAAAGGAAATGACCCTAACTCCTCTGTAGCCATCAGTGCATACCAACCGTGAGGCGTGCCAGTACGTTTATCTCTCTGACTAAGGTCCCAAGTAATGATGATGATGTACACAAGAATAAAATTAAACCAGCCTAATATGCAATATTAACATGTGACAAATTGAATTTTTTTAATACCCCTGTTCCACCTTTGTGCTCTCTCAAAGTCTTGAGTTTTCTCTTTTGCCCACTATGCCTTGGTGCAACACCGATATCAGCAGCTGAGATGGAGGCAGTCTGCTCAGTGTCCTGCCCCATTGCCTTTGATGACTGGTGAGTGTCTATGGAGGTCCAAGGCCTTGAGGGCTCTGGCCTATGGGGGTCTCCTGCACTGGTGCAGGGACATTCTGCTCTGCGTTGCCTACTGGAGGCAAAAGGGGTCAAAGGCAGACGGGGTTAGAAGAGGCACTCACCCTTGGGGTGTCCTGAGAGGAAGGCCATGGGGCGCCAGGAGAGGAAGGCCGCAGGGCGCTAGGAATGTGTTCCTTCTCCCACTCTGTGTGCAATGGTACTTCCCTGCCTTCCTGAAGGGAAGGGGAACCTTGAGGGAGGTCCACATGCCTCGCCCTCCTCTCACCTAGCCATTGCTGTATGGAGACCATGGCTTGAGCAATGGAAGGCGGATCAGAATGCATATGCGTATGTTAGACCTGGCTCTCCTTGGCGGTCACCAATCTCTCCATGGAGGATGGCATGCACTCACATACCCGAGGCTTGGCAGAACTCATGGCTTACATGGAGTCCTCCATCGGCTGTGCAAAACTGTGCATGACCCCTGGAATCTCTGCTATATGTTCTCCAAACTTTTGCTGCATGTCCAGCAAACTTGTTGTGGCTCAACCAGAGGCCTGTCATCAATGTGAGGCTAAGCAGGAGACTGGTCCCCAGTAGCTCTGACTGTCACTGGCCTCCGCCGTTAAATCCTCCATCAGGTACTGGAATGTGTGTGCATTGTGCTCACCGGATTGTGCTCCCAGTTCTAAATGTGACCCCTCCACAACCTGCGTGGGCGTAACTGTATTGGTGGAGGTTCTGGAAGAGGTGGGTGACATCTTCTGGGCCTCTAGTGTCATCGTCCCCAGAGATGGAGTCTCCATGCTTCTGCTGTGGCTGTGGCCTGGGCTGGGCATTGCCTGTAGTGAAGATCAATAGTAACCGTATTATGGATAAGCATCACATTTCCTTGTGTGCCCGTATGTTGGAAGCATTCTCTTGCTTATGACTGGCCATTCCAGCCTTGCTGTCTGTGATTGCTCAGCCTCCCTTTTCTCTGCAATCTGCATTGTCCCTTCCACTGCAGGGGTGAGCAATCTCATGTCCAGCACTCCACCCCTGGTCCTTGACCCCTTGAGTTGTGGGTCTGCTTATCCTGCATGACAACATGCAGATTTAGTGACATGTCATGTGGCACCTAACCGCTCCCACCCCTTTGTCTCCACGTATCCCTATTTCTCACACATGCTCACAGAAGCCAAACTGAGAAACTCTTTAGCCTCAATTGCCATGTGGTACTAAGGCTAATCACACATTTACTCGCCTGGCCTAGCTGCCCACTTGCAAGGATACATCCACTTGATGAGCCCATGATATACCCTTTGGTAACATGCGACTGTGCCACTTACCCTGGTGGATTGGAGCAGGTCGTTCATTCTTTTCTTGCACTGAACCAGGTTCTTTGGTAAACCCCATGGTTGTTCACTTCCTCTGCAATCTCTGATCAGGTTGCCTTGGTCAAGTGAAAGGGTCCTATATTGCTATCTGTGGGAAAGAGCATCTCCTGATGGCCTGGAGGTGAATCTGCAGTGACATGTCACTAAACATGGGGCGTCTCAGGACTCGGATGTGTGTGCAGTTGAAAAGTCTTTGTGATGTGGAGAGAAGTTTGAGCAGGATGATGAAGGGTTGCAGCAAGAAATAGGACAAAGTTTTGATAGTGGAGATGGGCAGGAATGTTGTGGCTGTTATGCAGAGCCTCACTGTTTGCCCAAGAGGCTCTTTTATAGCGCACCTGTGCTTGCTGCATTGTCAGCTAAAGGCAGGATTCACCAATGATCATGTGTCTCCTGTGCATGCCACCAGAACTTAAATTTAAATTTGAATCCCGTGGGAACCAGCTCCCACCACAAAAGCGAAGTGGCACCCACTGTCCGGAATGATGTGCCAGTGATTAAATACAGCCAAAAGTGTTAGTTTAATGTCTTTGCCATTTCCCTATTCCCATTATAATTTCTCCTGTCTCTGCCTCTGAGGGACCCACATTTACTCTCGCTAATCTCATTCTTTTTACACACCACCTTGGCGTTATAATATGTTTTTGTGTTTTTACCTTGTTTCATTTCATATCCTATTTTCTCTTTCTTGATCAATTGATGAGCCTTTGCTGAATTGTAAATTTCTCACCTCCCTTTTTCCCATCCATCCTTGGGCTTAATGTTGCCTTTTGGCAATATTATAAGCCTCTTCCTTTAATCTAATTCAATCTTTAACTTTTTTTTTTAGCCATGGTTGGACCATTTTTCTTATGGGGTTTTTATTCCTTAAGGGAATGTAAAATGATTCTGTATTTTCAGTGAATTCTTTTAAATTGCTTACCAACTGTCATATTATGTAAGTTAGTTTCCCAGTCTAACTTAATCAACTAGCGACTTCTAACAATGTGGTGTGCTTTCTGCTGATTTAAGACCCTAGTTTTGGCTCATAGTCCCTTGTGCTGATTCAAATAGAATATCATGGTTCCAGGGTTAATTCATATCTGATCACATTCAAGGTGAAATTAGAAAAACTATTTAGAGTCTCTGCATTAGAAAGGGGAAGCATCAGCTATGATTTCTGTTCAATGAACCTCTGGCCACCAGCAAGCTTTGCTCCAAGTCACCCATCATCCTGACTTGGAACTGTATTGCTCTTGCTTCACTCTACCTGGGTCAAAATCTTGGAACTCCCTCTTAACAGCATAATGGGTGTACCTAAAGCACATGGAATGCAGTGGTTAAATAGGGAATTTACCAATACAACACCTTCACAAGGGAAATTAGAGATGGGCTATAAATGCTGGCCTTACCAGCGATGCTCAAACTCAAGGACAAATATTTTAAAAAAAACATGCTAGAAACTATTGAGCTACAAAGGGACATCTTAAATGAACCTTATATAGACCTTTACTGATAGGCACAAACATGGGCATTTAGGTAGGTAGTGTCAGCCTCAGTTAACATGGCCCTTTGTGGCTGAATAGCTTGCCAATACTTGCTCTGTAGACTCAATTATGAAGAATGGCTGTTTGGGTGAAATTATGGAGGACTATCGTAACTATAGAACCAAATTACAGCAAAATTCATGTCTTTGGAAGAGGTGACTAAGGGGAAGGGAGAGAGAGAAATTATGGACTAGGATTTTTAGGATGGTGGGGTTTCCTTGCACGCTGAAGAGTTATTGGCCAATGCATGACTATCAATGCTAATACTAGCTGTCCTGCAGTCATTTAAACCTCTAAGAAAGTTAATTGGCTGGAGGTGGGACTTCTGCCCTTCAGTCAGGAGGAAGCCCCACCTCAGAGATCTGCTGACCAATCTGATTGGCCGGCAGCTCTCTAGTCCCAGCAATGCCAGAAACTGCAGTGGACAGGACTGAGACTACAAGCAGTCCCCAGAGTCCAAGACACAGGAGTCCAGGACCAAGGAAGTATGGGGATCTCATGGTGTGGGGGGCAGAAGGGTGTGGGGGGTGTTGATGGAGAGGCCAGTGAGAGGGGCCAGAACTTGTGGGGGATTGCCTGAAGTTGAAAGGAGGCTGTTGATGGAGGCACCACCATACTCTCTACACCACCCCCCCCCCACCCCCACCCCGCCCGCCCCTCTTCTTCAAGGCCTGAGCAGAGCCATTTTCCAGGCTTCCCCACCTGCCCTTGAACTCCTCCCACCAGCCTGAAAGTTGAGGCTGGGCAGGAAATGGACCTCTGGGGGTCATTAATTGGCCACTTAAAGGCCTCATTTGGGGCAAGGGGTAGTCCGGCCTGGGCCTTGGCTGTCCCACTACAAAATTGGTCCAAGTAGTGTGGAATGCCTGAGGTGGTGGCTGCGGCTAAGGGTGGTGGCATCGAAGCAGTCACTGACTAAAGTTACCAAGAAGCCACCCAAGAAGTGAAGGAAATCTCGCAAGCAGAGCTATTACATATGCGTGTACAGGGGGCTGACCCAGGTTCGCCCTTCCACCAGCATCTCGTCCAAGGCCATGAGTGTTATGAACTCCTTTGTTGTCGACATTTTCAAGCGCATCACTTCCGAGGCCTTGCACCTCATTGACTACAACAAGCGCCACACCCACTCAGTCAGGTAGATCCAGAGCGCCGTCTGCCCCGTGCTGTCAGGGGAACTGGCCAAACACGCCATCTCCGAAGGCACGAAAGCGGCCACCAAATACACCAACTCCATTTAGGTCGATCGTTCTAAAGATTATAAAATTGCAGAGAGGTCGGAACGGGTGAGAGCCCAGTGGGAAGACCATTCAAGGAATTTTACGGGCCCCCCCTGCCTACAAACCTGCCAAAGGGGGAATGTAAAATTCTGCCCATGGTGTTTAAAATGCTCTTATATCCACCTAGAAGCAAATTGATAACATGGTATTATTCGATATGCGTATACCTTTAGTGCTAAATTACTGTCCTCTCTCCTGATGTGTTGTATACTACCTTGATATGCTGTAAACAGTGAACAACTTTTTAAAAAAAAGATATTCAGAACCTGTACAATTAAAGCATATGGTAGCTGGTCCCAAGCTTAAGATACTTAAAATTAGGGAGTTTGACTTTTATTATCTAAGTACCATTTACTTTTGTCTTTTATGATGAAAGTAGAGCCATGTTGATGAATTACTGCTGTCTTACTCTCTGCCATCTGTTCTATATTTTTTCAATTATTTCCTCGTACAGGCTAACTATTTCCTAGTATTTGGTTAATTATCTTAAAATGGTGTGCTTTTATGAGATGCTGAGCTAATAATGTCGTTAACTAGTAGACCTTTGACTTGCCACAGTAAAAGGAGCTTGGAATAAATTAATAAAATTAGTTACAACAGGTGTACTGCAGTGGATTGGAACACAAACACGGTGATCAGAGATGAAGAATGACTGACTGGCTTATGTTTGCCATGTTTTTCATTCTGCTGAGTTTCTAATTGAAGCTCTGTGGAGAGGGGCTGTGACACTCTCCTCACAATTGGCTGAGTTAGCCAGTTGCAGGCAACGTATGTTCTAGTGAGATCTTTTGTATTGGTGTGGAGCTGGAAATTGAGTTTGGTCTTTAAATAATGCACACTGAATTGATTATGCATTTCTAAAGTTTTGATCCTGCACTTGTAAGTCAGCATTCACCTGTCACATCAAGTTGTCAGATTATAAAGATCTGCTTGAAGAGTAAATAATAAACTGGCTTTACAGCAGTGTTCAAGACATGCAAGTCAAGGACAGTAATGGCAACTTTGGGTGAAGATGTTGTAAACCTCACTGACATTTTTACCCCGTAACTGAAGTTCTGGTACATGCTATTCTATCGAATAATTCTCTACATATGATGCAACATTGCACTATGACATGTGGAATTTCATTTAAATGCAAACATGTCCTATTTAGTGAAGAGGTGCACAGCTTTTGACTTCCAAGTTATTTTTGTCTGCTGATTTATTTGTGATGACATTTTATGTTGGGAATATATTTGAATGCTATTTCCTTAGTCTGAACAGAAAGGAAGTAAGCATTACTAAGGAAATTGTTAACACTGGAATAAAATACCTGAAACTAATTTTAAAACTTGTTACTGAGTTTTTGCTGTATTCCACTGCCATGTTGCTTCAGATACAATTATGCAAGTATATTTTAAGACATTAAGGTCACATGCTAATTATGCATTATTTGGGTGTTAGTTGTATTCAGTTGGTGGGTATTAAAATAGATAGAGGGTTGACCATTATCAATCTTACCAACCCTTTCAACCTTATAGATCTCATCTAAAAAGAAACAGGCTGAAATGAAGCTCCTTTTAGTTGGTGGAGGTGCATGATATGCAATGTGTCTCTCTGTAAATAAAAGCTTGAAACTGGATAAAGCCTAGATTCCAGTATCATATCCTTCACCACCTGATAGTCTGAGTTTTAGCAACTGATTCCCACATTTGTTGGGAGGACAGCAAATGATGACAGGCAGGTCCCTCTGGTTCATTCAGCATGTCCCACACAATTGTGGTGCCTTGTGTTGCACAATATATAGAATTCCCATCCCAATGGAAATCATTTTATCTTCAGGGAGTAGGGAAAAACAGATTAAAATCTCAGGTTATTAGAGACATTCCTCTCTGACCTACCTAGTTCCACTGGTCTAAGAAATTACTCTGGTCCTGACTTCCCTGAAGTACCTGTCTTTTGTAAGAGATGATAGCTGCCCCCAAACCCAAAACAGGTCTAGCTGCTGCCTGACGGAATTCAGCGAGTTGGTGTCTCGCACAACCTGTTCCAGTGATCGACTACTCCTGGGAATAAAACCCGCTGTTGACATCTGGAAGTATGCAAGCACTCCTGTCTGTTTATGGTAAATTGTTTCGTGATTTTCAGAGACAATAAAATCTGGCCCAGTGTGTTGAGATTGTGTGAATGCAGGAGGTAGTGCCATGTAAGTTTGGACTCTTAGTGTGGTTAATTATAATAGCGATGCTAAAAGTTTTAGTTTTTCTAACATCATTGGAATTTTTGGAAGCCATGCATTTGGAGTAGGATGATCATTGTGAGCTGTATTTACTTTAGATATATCAGTAATGGGGCGAATACTGTATTCGATTGTGAACCCAAAAGAGTAATGTGTTTGGTTGACTTTTGGAGGATGATGAATTGAATTTACTGAACATTATTGCAAGTAAGGCTATAGCTGCAATTTAGCTGTATGTAATGGGGAATAAAATATAAATGTTTTCAGGCAACATGTTGCCAATTTTTTTGAAAAGGATGTAAGATTTAAAAATTCACATTGTTCTTTTTAAGTAAATAGTTTCTTTTCCAAAAGCCACTTTATTGGTGCGAGATTGTGCTACAAACTGCTCCCAGTAATTCAAACTAAACAATATAAATAATATAGTACAGGAGCTAATTTTTGCATGAAAAAAATCTGATAGAAAATTTATACTAAGTCATTTGAATTAATAGGATGAGCTACACTGAAAAATCAGTTCTGTCAATTTTCTTTCTTGAACTTTGAAGCTCTGCTCGTACCTTTCCCATAACCTGCTGATTGAGCCATCCTACAGTTCTGCCACACTGGTTCAGAAGTTCAAGTTTTTAGCTTCCTTTTCCTTGACCTCTATTTTGACTGAAGTTAAATCAGCTGCAAAAGTATATTGTCCCTGTGTAACATATTGTTACAGCTCCTATGCATATTAAATATTCTCATTGGAATAATTATTTGTATACTGTGTAAACATGACCTATGTTTACAATGATTTGCAAGTCCAACAGTCCAGGTGCTGGTATGGTTAGTCATAAACTGTGAATATAATGGACAATTCAATTTTGACTTCGAGTGTAGTCTAAAAATGGAAATTGATCATGGCTTGTAAATTGTAAGGTCAGAAGTGGGGATGTTCGCTGATTGTGTGCAATGTTCAGCACCATTTGCAACTCCTCAGATACTGAAGCAGTCCATGTTCAAATGCAGCAAGAGCTGGACAATATCCAGGTTTGGGCTGACAAGTGGCAAGTAACATTCACGTGACACAAGTGCCAGGCAATGATCATCTCCAACAGGAGGGGATCTAACCATCGCCCCTTGATGTTCAATAGCATTACCATCACTGAATCTCCCACTATCAACATCCTGGGTGTTACCATTGACCAGAAACTGAACTGGACTAGCCATATAAATACTGTGGCTATAAGAGCAGGCCAGAGGCTAGGAACCCTGCAACAAGTAACTCACCTCCTAACTCCCCAAAGCCTGTCCACCATCTACAAGGCACAAGTCAGTGGAATACTCCCCACATGCCTGGATGAGTGCAGTTCCCACAACATTCAAGAAGCTTGACATCATCCAGGACAAAGCAGTCCACTTGATTGGCAGCACATCCACAAACATTCACTCCCTCCACCACAGATTCACAGTACCAGCAGTGTGTACCATCTACAAGATGCACTAGAGGAATTTACCAAGGCTCCTTAGCACCTTCCAAACCCATGACCACTACCATCTAGAAGGACAAGGGCAGCAGATGGATGGAAACACCACCACCTGGAAGTTCCCTTCTAAATCACTCACCATCCTGACTTGGAAATATACTGCCATTCCTTGACTGTTACTGGGTCAAAATCCTGGAACTCCCTTTCTAACAGCACTGTGGGTGTACCTACACCACATGGACTGCAGTGGTTTAAGAAGGCAGTTCGCCACCACCTTCTCAAGGGCAACTAGGGATGGACAATAAATGCTGGCCCAGTCAGCGGAACACAAATCCTGTGAACGAATTATGGCAGAGATCATTCCTTGTGGGACCACTCCATTGCACAACATGTTGGAATAGCGATGTACTTCACCACCTTTTGATTTATACTTCAGTAATGAAATTAATACCCCAGTTTGGAGATTCTTTGCGATAGCAGCTAGTCAGCAATCCAGCAGTTTCCAAAATCTTATATTTGGAATCGCCTGTATTAATGGCTTTATTCTGAGGAACCTCCTGTACTAATTTACCAAACAGTGTCAGCTACCCAAAAGAAAAGTGCTATTATTATAGGAATTGTTTTTTCCTCCTGATATACAGAGACCCCTGATTGCCATTTTTAGACTAAGTTGTGTGGAGTATGCACCACAAACCAAATGCCCAAAGGCTGATCAAGGGTGAAAGAAAGACCACTGTGTAGAATGCAAATTCCTCAGTACTCGCAGTACATGGTATACCCAGGTCTCACATGGACAGATTGTATGGTCACAATATGCTGAGATTCCCTGGTGGACCATCTGGATTTTGGACACACCTATGAAAGTACTGCTGTAGAATGACCAGCAGCATGATTTTTCAGAGGTCAGTGTTATTTCCTAGGCGACCTCATCGTGATTTTTGCATCTGAAAAGAGAGTAAAGGTTTTGCATTCCTTGGATTTTGTAAAGTGCTTTGCAAATATGCAAGCAGGTGCACCTGTGGCTCCATTCACTCTAATCTGATTTACAGTACAAGTACAAGGACACAGATTTGACTTTATCAACTTATTTACATCCCTAGGCCTAAATTTTTGCCGGGATGGAAAGGGCCGCCAACTTAGCCAAATGTTTGCCTGATTCCAGAAGTTCCACCCACAAACCTGGAAGCCAACATTTTTGCCATGGAGGGGAAGTGGTGGGGAATGGAGCAGGCTGTGGTTGGCACATCTATGGTTCATGGAGGTAGCTGCACATGTAAAAGTGCAGCTGCCTTCAAACAGATCCAGTTTTCATTAGTGGGATGTCCAAAACACAATTCGTGGGCTTTAGACATTTCAGCAAAAGATCTAAATCTTCAGGAGTTATTTGGAGAAGTCCAGGTGTCCTTTTGGGAAAGGTCAGGTACCTCTTGTGATTGTTAAAGTTAGGCATGAATGTGCGTAAAAATGGACTCAGTGGGACTGTCAAGCTGTCAAGGCATTTAAATCCCCAAGCTCTTTAAATTTTTGGAAAAACACACTCAGCAGTTGAAAAGCATCAGTTCTTGCAATCTCACTAAGCTGTCTGTTGATATAAGCCTGAGGGTTATCATTACAGAATTAGTGCTGCATGACTGATGCCAAAACCTACCATTATCACTGTGCGGGGGCTTGTAAATTCACAATTTGATAGTTTCAAGTCTTTGATGTGGGGATGCGAACACAAATGTGTGTTTTCACAAGGGATTAAATATTTGAAGGAATTTAAATGTATTGAATAGGTTTTTATCAATGAAAGTGTTTTGTTTTAAATACTGAAGTCATGAATAGACATTTAGAACTTTGTTCTATTTCATCTCAGCATGGCTCTTGAGGTCTGCTTGTGGTGGATATTAGGTGAATTCACATGGAGGGTATTATAGGCAAAGGTTGGTGGGTGGGGGTCATAATTTGGCATGAGTTGGCACTAAGTTGGTTTAGGGGTATAAAGGGCCATGGGGGTGGGTAGGGGGCATAGGTTAGTATGGAGGATATCAGGGGCCTTAAGGGATGGGTGGGGGGCATGAGGTGGCATGAGTTGGCATGGACAGGGCATGTGGAGATGAGAGGGTGTGAGAATTGAGGGCTGTTTTTTGTTTGTGTTTTTGTTACAGCTGGTATTAAATCCCAGATCACTGAGGCAGGCCTTTTAAGCAGCTTGTCTCTGCACCCGACAGCCCCTGTGGCTGTCTTCTCACTGTTTGCGGGGTCAGTGGGCCTGACCTGTTAACACCCTCAGTCCCTGAAAAGAAAAGTCGAACATCTGTAGCACTTTTTGCTGAGTCAGGTTAGCAAGCTCAGGAATGTTTCAGGCTCTGCGCTCCTGACTCAGGAGCGAAAATTTGGCCCATGGTCTCAGCCATGCTGCTGTAAGGAGATGATAGGCAAGCACGTTCTCATGAGTGGAGTAAACATTAGAAGTGCATTCAACCTGACCCCCTCAATCATAAGGCAGTCAGTTGCCTGGCATGATCATTACTAAGAGAAGGAAAAAATGAATGGCAGATAAGGAATTTAATACTTAGATGTGGGGTAGAAAACTGTGAACTTTTGAATTGCTGGTAATTATCTTTTGCTATTTTTCCTGCCTATGTCACACACAATCTTCTGCCAAGAGGATGGACTGGAACCTAATTTCTGGAGTTCTGATGCAGTAGTTCTATTCTTTAATACTGTGAGGCATATTCAGCTACGTTTAATTTATGGCCCAGAAGCAAACCATTTGGCCCAACTGATCTGTGCTGGTGCTTGGTCCACATGATGCTCCTCCCACCCTAACTTCATCTCACCTCATCAAAGGTGGTCTAGAGATGCTCCAGGATTCATTTCCTTTTTGACAGTAAAAGTAGGAGGCTCAGGTGAATAACTCAACATGTGGTGAAATTGTGAACACGGATCCATACCCTGCCTCAAATGTTTTGTGCCAATTACAGAAATCATCGAGTGGGATTGAAGTGGTTTTTATGCTTCTGATGGTTCTAATTAGATTTAAAAGAAACAATCAAAAATGTTATACTTAAAATGAAAATGCCTGTACATATTTTACAAACTGTTCAATTGCTGAACTGAAGAAATACAGAATCACCTATTTTTTCCTCATAAGTGGAGTAAATAAGTAGCTTGTTTACCAGTATTTTACAAAAGCTAAGAATATAGTAGCAATGCCACTGCTATTTGTAAAGGAAAAGAGAAATAGTTAATTGTATGTATGCACATAACCTACTGACTAATCCTATATTTCTGGTGAAACAAAACACAAGGGTGTGCACTCTCAAATATAATAGTTATTTTCAGCTCGTCATTTACAACTTTGGTGTTTCTAGATTGTCAATGACTTGAACTCAGAAATGCAGTGCAAATTGGTCCGATTTATAGATGATACCAAATTAGGAGCAGTGGAATCAATTAAAGCAGCTAGAAATGAAAATATGATTGGGACAATATGTGAATGGGCAGAAATTTAATGTGTGCAAGTACTGCATGTAGAAGACTAAATTAGGCTGACACTCATGCCCCTTAAATGGTGTTTATATAGCTGTGGATAACACTGAAAGAGAGAGAGCAGTCTTGGGAGACTCAACACGTGTCCAAACAAGGCAGAGCAGCAATCTTATGGTTAAACTGGCCCTAGGTTACTGTGTTCACCCCTGGCCTCAGAGACACCAGGAAGACATGCAAGCATTTGGCGTCGGTGCTGAAAAGAACAACAAGGCTGATCGTTTGTGTAGGAGAGGTTTGAATTATTAGGAGAGAGTGGAGAAATATGGAAAGCAGGTGTCTGAGAGGTTTACTTGTAGAGGTATACAAAGTAGTGAAAACAGAAAATATAGATAAAGTAATCTGCAAAATTACTCTCACAATTGTAGAAGGATGAGGTGACAAGCTCAAACAAGTGAAAAGCATGTTCAGGACTGATAAAAGGAAGTTTATTACATATTGAGAAATGGAATGTACTTCCAGACACGGTAGTTGAAGTTGAAATCTTGGAATCATTAAACTGCCACTGGTTGCAGAAATTGGAACTTTGAGTTTTTCTTGTATGGATAAACTAAGATGGGCTGAATAGTTTCCCTCACTAGTTATATTTTATCTTGTGAAGAAAAGCATTTTTATTTATTCATCTAAGAGGATGCGGGCATCAAGGGCCGAGCCAGTAATCATTGATCATTCCTAATTGTCCTTGATCAGCACATGATGAGCTGCCTTCTTGAACCGTGTGGTGAAGGTACTCCCACAGTGTGGCTAGAGAGTTCCGGGATTTTGTCCCAGCTGCTATGGAGAAACAGCACATTTCCAAGCCAGGATGATGTTACACTTGCAGGTGGTGGTATTGCCATGTGCTTGCTGCCCTTGTTCTTCTAGGTGGTAGAGGCCATTTGTTTGGAAGATGCCATCAAATTAGCCTTGGTAAGTTGCTTTGGTGCATCTTTTAGTACACATTGCTGCCACCGTGTGCCAGTAGTGGAGGGACTGAATGTTTAAGGAGGTGGATGGGGTGCCAATGAAGCAGGTGCTTTATCTTGGATAGCATTGAGCAGCTTGAGTGTTGTTGATGCTGCCGTTATCCAGGAACGTGGAGGGTGTTCCATCACGCTCTGGACTCGTAGATGGTGGACAGGCTTTTGGGAGTCAGGAGGTGAGTTACTGTCTGCAGAATTCCCAGCCTCTGACCTGTTTTTGTAGCAACAGTATTTATATGGCTGGTCCAGTTCAGTTTCTGGTGAATGGTAATCCCCCAGGATGTTGATAGTGGGGGATTCAGCAATGGTAATGCCATTGAATGTCAAGGCAAGATGGCTAGATTCTCTCTTGCTGGAGATGGTAATTGCCTGATGCTTCTGTGGCGTAGATGTTAATTGCCACTTGTCAGCCCAAAGGTGAATGTTGTACAGATCTTGCTGCCTGCTGGCACAGAGTGCTTCATCACCTGAGGATTTTCAAATGGCATTGAACACTTCAATAATCCAGTAAATATCCCACTTCTGACTTTATGATGGAGGGAAAGTCATTAATGTTGCAGCTTAGTGAAGATGGGTGATGCTAGGACACTGCCCTGAGGGACTCCTGAGGCTGAGATGATTGATCGGCAACAACCACACCATCTTCCTTTGTGCTATATATGATTCTAGGCAGTGGAGAGTTTTCCTCCCAATTCCGTTGACTTCAATTTTACTCGGGGAAACTTGACGCCACTCTTGGACAAAGGCTGTCTTGATGAAAAGGGAGTTGCTTTCACCTCACCTATGAAATTCGGCTCTTTTGTCCATTTTTGAGCCAAGGCTATAAGTTCTGGAGCTCAGTCCTGGAAGAACCCAAACTGAACATTGGTGAGCCTGATAGCACTCCTTTCATCACTTTGCTAATGAACGAGAGTAGATTGAAAGGGTGCATTTATTTCAAGAGGACTAGAATATAAAAGCAGGGATGTGCTGCTGAGGCTCTGGTCAGACCACATTTAGAATATTGTGAGCAATTTTGGGCCCCGTATCTCAGGAAGGATGTGCTGGCCCTGGAGAGGGTCCAGAGGAGGTTCACGAGAATAATCCCAAGAATGAAAGGCTTAACATATGAGGAACGTTTGAGGACTCTGGGTCTATACTCGATGGAGTTTAGAAGGATGAGGGGGGATCTGATTGAAACTTACAGAATACTGAAAGGCCTGGATAGAGTAGACGTGGGGAAGATGCTTCCATTAGTTGGAGAGACTAGGACCTAAGGGCACAGCCTCAGAGTAAAGGGAAGAGTTTTTAGAACAGAGATGAGGAGAAACTTCTTTAGCCAGAGAGTGGTGAATCTGTGGAATTCATTGCCACAGAAGGCTGTGGAGGCCAGGTCATTGAGTGTATTTAAGACCGAGATAGATAGGTTCTTGATTGGTAAGGGGATCAAAGGATACGGGGGGAAGGCGGGAGAATGGGGTTGAGAAACTTATCAGCCATGATTGAATGGCGGAACAGACTCAATGGGCCGAATGGCCTAATTTCTGCTCCTATGTCTTATGGTCTTATGGTGCTAATTGACTGGGTTAGATTTATTCTGCTGCTTGTTGATAGGACATACCTGGGCAATTTTCCACATTGTCGGGTAGATGCCAGTGTTGTAGTTGTATTGGAAGAGTTTGGCTAGAGGCACGGCTGGTTCTGGAGTACAAGTCCATTGCGTTACAGCCAAATGTTGTCAGAGCCCGTAGCCTTTGCCTTAACCAGAGTGACAGCTGTGATGGTGCGGCCCTCAGGAGGAGTCTGAATTAGATCATCCACCGACACTTCTGGCTGAAGATGGTTGCAACCGGTTCAGCCTTGTCTTTTGCATTCATGTGTGCCCTGTCATCATCGAGGGTGGGGATATTCTTTGAGTCTCCTCCTCCGATTAGTTGTTTAATTGTTCACTACCATTCACGACTGGATCTATCAGACTGGAGAGTTTTGATCTAATCCGCTCGTTGTTGGATTGTTTAGCTCTCTCAATAACATGTTGCTTCCACTGTTTGACACGCATGTGGTCCTGTGTTGTCATGAACAAGGGTTGATTCTGTGTTTTTTTGATAACCATAAATTAAGAGATATATGCCAGACCATGAGATGGAATACAGATCTACCACTGATGGCCTAACATGCTGCGTGAATCCCCAATTTTGAGCTGCTAGACCTGTTCTGAATCAATCCCATTTCACATGGAGGTAGTTCCGTTAAATGCTATGGAGGGCATCCTCAGTGTGAAGATGGGACTTTTTCTCCACGAGGACTGTGTGGTGGCTGCTGCTACCAGTACTATCTTGGACAGAAACATCTAGGACAGGTAGATTGGTGAGGATGAATTCATGTAGGCTTATCCCTTGTTTTTGGTTTTAGGGGTTTTAATCAGCAGGAGATGATCAAAATGTTTGACGTGATACCTTATGGGATCCAGAGTCAATGTTGAGTACTCCCAGTGCCACTCCCTCTGACAGCGCAATCGCCTCTGGTGCGCTTGCCTTGCTGGTTGGCCAGCACATACCCTAGAATGGTGATGGCACCTGAGACATTGGCTAAAAAGTTTGATTCTGTGAGTATGACTATGTTAGGCTGTTGCACTAGTCTGTGGGACAGCTTTCTAATTTTAGCACAAATCTCCATTTGTCAGTGAGGAGGACTTTGCAGGGCCAACTGGACAAGTTATACCTTTGTCATGTCCAGTGCCTAGGTTAATGCTAGTTGATTTGACCAGTTTGATTCCTAGGCTTTTTTGTAACGATTTAATACAACTTGAGTTGTTTGCTAGGCTGTTTCATAGGGCAGTTAAGACTAAACTGGACTCTGGAGTCACATATAGGCTAGATTGGGTAACGATGGCAGATTTCCTTCCCTAAAAGACAGCAGTAAACCAGCTAGGTTTTGACAATCTGGAAGTTTCCTGGTCACTGTTACTGTTAATAGGTTTTTAATTCCAGATTTATTTATTTTTAAATTTCTCAGGTGCTGTGGTGGGTTTGAATTAATCCTTCCAGATCTTTGTCAGACCTCTGGATTACTAATCCAGTAACATTACTATGCTGTAATACCCATGGTAGTTAAGAGGAACTTGTAACTGAGGGCCTATTAATATTGTGTTAGAACAAAAGCTTCTTAGTCACTGTCATGATGATGTGACTTTGTGACTAAATAGAAATGCCCAATACTTACGGATAAGGTACTGTGTAACAGAATGAAAAGTTCATAGAGTTTGATTAAACAATACAACAGAATTAAGACAATTATTTGAAAAGTAAATTAACTGCATCAGAGATTGATTTTCAATCGCACGCGCATTTCTTCTGAAGTCAAATGACGTACCAGAAAAATGTCTAGTTTTATGTTGATGTGTAAGAAGGTATTGAATGGATACACAGTATGTTGAACCAAAATTATATGGAAAAGTAAACTTCAAGTATCTCATTACATATTTTAGGCATTGACACAGCTGGTGTTTTTAGGAGAGAATTTTGATATTTGAGTTACTTTAGTTGTTTTCTCATTATGGCTGCAATTCAATTCATCCCCACTGTTTTGGCAGAGGTCAGGAATTTGAGAGAGAGAAGAAACCAAATGCTGCCTTTATATGCTCCTTTTTAGAGTGAAACTTGAAGACAAACTAATTTGCAACCTATCTTTGGGGGCTAGTGAAGGTACAGTTAGCCTTAGGCCACCCATGTTATGAAACTAGATATCTAGAGGTGGGGTCTCTAGTCATAACTTTATGTTGACTGAATGCTAGTTGCCCTAAAATTTTCCTTGGTATGGAGCTGCCACTGTTGGCTAGTTTTTTGGATCTGAAATGTTTTCAGCATTAAAAAGGAGTTGTATCAGATGTGTTTTTAAAATTCCTTTTTTGCCAGTATAAAAAGGGTTGGAATGTCAGTTTTGTTGTTGTAATTTAAAAAAAAATGCTTTAATCATAAAACATTACAAAACATTTCTAAATGGCCATCACAAAAAGTGCAATCGGATTCAACTTTTACACATGGATCATGAGGTGCTTCAACACAATCAATGAATATTACAGTAATTTCAATATGGTCATTACAGACAGTCAGTGCAATGGGATTGGAGTTATCGACATACATCATGTTGCACTCTGAGGTGCTTCAATACAATTTAATACATTTATGGTTCATTACATACATTTATTGTGAGTCGTACAGCCCGAGGGGCCTATACAGTTCCCAGTCCCTCGGTGCACTATGGCAGAAAGGTCTTAGACAGTCACCTTTCCCCATTGCGTCTTTGCGGCAGCTGCCCCAAGCTTTAGTGCGTCCCTCAGCACGTAGTCCTGGACCTTGGAATGTGCCAGTCTGCAACACTCGGTTGGGGACAACTCTTTGCACTGGAAGACCAACGAGTTTCGGGCAGACCAAAAAGCGTCTTTCACCAAGTTGATGATCCTCCAGCTGCAGTTGATGTTTGACTCAGTGTGTATCCCTGGGAGCAGCCCATAGAGCACAAAGTCTTGTGTCATAGCACTGCTCGGGATGAACCTCGACAAAAACCACTGCATCTCTCTCCAGACCCTCTTTGCAAAGGCACATTCCACAAGGATGTGAACAATGATCTCTTCCCCACCACAGCAACCTCGAGGTCAACATGCGTGAGACTTCTGGCACGTAGGAAGGATCTGACTGGGAGGGCCTTTCTCACCACTAGCCAAGCTATATCTTGGTGCTTGTTGGAAAGTTCTGGCGATGAGGCATTCTGCCAAGTGACTTTGACGGTCTGCTCGGGGAACCAGCCAACAGGATCCACCCTCTCCTTTTCCCGCAGGGCCTCTAGGACGTTACGTGCCGACCACTGCCTGATGGACTTGTGGTCAGAGGTGTTTCTCTGCATAAATTTTTCCACGAGGGACAGGTGGTACGGCACGGTCCAACTACTTGGAGCATTCCGCGGCAGCGTGACCAAACCCATCCTTTGCAACACCGGGGACAGGTAGAACCTCAGCACGTAGTGACACTTGGTGTTTGCATACCGAGGGTCTACGCAATGCTTGATGCAACTGCACACAAAGGTGGTCATCAGGTTGAGGGCGATGTTGGGCACGTTTCTTTTCCCGCTTTTGTCTAGAGGCTTGTACATTGTTTTGTTATTGTAATTGCTGTCTGGAGGCTTGTTTCACTATTGCCTGTCCAGCTGAGTGATCATGAAATGCTTCAAGGTTGTGGGAAGGATGAAGGAACATTTTAGTAAGACTGCCTATCTACATGTATTCTGACATTAGTCTAGTTGTAGCAGTCAATATTTGCATGATTTTACTTAAATTTCCTAAAGTAATATCTCAAGTATGTTCATGAATAATGAAAGCCAATGCTGTGGGTTTCTTTTTTTTATACCCATTGATACATTCAGCAAAAAAAGGTTACAGAAGATAGCAAAGCCCACTACATCAACTCTTGGAGCTGACTGCAAGAAATAATTAGGTTAGCCTTTTCCCTTGGGTAAATAAAGTTTCAACCAAAATTTCTGCTTATTCTGCCCTTCCCTTTTCTAAAAACAACAAATGTAAAGGAAGAAGTGGAAAATACTTAGGTGAGGGAAGGGGAATCTCTTTCTGTCCTTGGCTTTCTAATTTATTTTTGAATGGATAATTTCAAGTTGTGTAAAGATTATAATGGTCCATTCTCCATGACCTATGGATATGAAATATGTATAAAATATCTTGTCTGATCATGATGCAAATAATTGCAGTACTTGTGTTGGGTTCTGTAATTATATTTACAAAAGCTGAGTGCTGCACCTGTCTTGCCTGCAGCACAATAAACTAGAAAGCTAAAACAAACAAGAAAAATAAGCACTACAAAGAAAAGACTGGATGAAAAAAAAGGCTCTGCTATGGAATCTGCTGGTGCTGAGCTCTTGTTAAGATTGAATACCGTAGACAACTCGCCAGCACTATCCAGCTCCAGAAGTGTCTCTGCATCCATGGGTGCTAAGAATGAACTGAAGAGATTAGGTGCAAGATCCAAATTAACAACCTCAATCTGGTACTTGGTTAAAACTGGCACCATCCAGCACTTCCCTGAAATTAATTTCACCAAGCATTGGATTCAGTTCACACTACATGCCATCCATCTCAATGATACTGCATGACACAGCTACTAGCACTAAGTTGCACTGAGGTTCAATTCAACGGAAGAGTTTGCTTTAGCAATAAAGAAGGACAACGATCTCAGGATGTGAGTTTTGCAAGGAATGTAATGTCACTTGTAATGTAGACATAATATGCAAATGCAAATTGAACTTCCCAATTATGGAACAGTTAGAAGAATATGCTAGCAGAAGGCTCCTAGAATGAAACCTTAAATTACAGAAGCCTTTTCATTGTGGGTAGATGAAGCTTTCAATGAGTTATCTCCGGAAACCTATCCCTAAAATACAACCCTTTTACTAATTTTCATGCAGACACTAGACAAACACATTTTCTAGGATTCATTATACTTCCTCCAGGATATGGATCTTTGAGAGATGTATGCAAATTATCATGCCTCCCCTGCCCTCTATAATATTTGCTGTGATGTAATACTGTTTGTTGAAAGTTACTTGGATTCGGTTTCAAAATTGCAACGAGCTTATCTTTGGCCTCTTCTCAGCACAAGTGCCAGTCTGTGGTGACTGTGCATCTCGAGTTGCTGTATCTTTTATCTATTTCACTGACTGGACCTAACATTCCTAGAAACATATTTCTGAATTCCCCCTATCAGTTGATCAGATTATTGTGCTTAGGGATGTAAATTGGTCTGGTTCTTCAACCTCCTGTCAACGACGAGAGTTTCTCCCTATCTACTTTGTCTAGACCAGTAGCATTTTGGTGCTCATCAAACTTGTGATGATCAGGTCACCATATTTGCCATATGTTCTTAAATATATGCAATATCAATAAAAGAAATACGCGATCTTTTGAAAATAGGTTTCAGGTTTTAAAATGTTAGCACTCAAGACCAGTATACTCACTGCCAGAGACAGGAGAACAGCTTCAAAACGGTTTTGCAATTTTAAGTGTTCCACAAAGCAAGCCTGCTATATACACTCAAAGGCTGGTAGTAATCTGTTAACTGTAGTGTTCCTCCAGTGTAAACTGTCTCTATTTTATCATAATTGATATATTAGGAGACTTTGGGAGTGAAAAGAAAAGAATCGACAATTCTTCTGTATTCTGACACTTGCCTCACGCACACTCTTGTTGCTTGCCATTTCCAAACACAGCATCTGGACATTTAATGGACCGCTGGCTCATATCCAACCTCCTGTAATCTCTCCATTCACGCCAGTTGTGTCCGATTCCTTCCAATCGCTCATTTTAACAGGTCTACTATGATGAAGGCTGAACATATTTGGATGTTGCTGCACCAGCACCATCCGTTTGGCAGCCGTACAGCACTGTCCGTCACTCTCACACTTCAACTGCTTTGCAAAAACCACCAACTACTAGCTAACAAAACCATGTTGTTCAGTTAGCATCCTGTGTCACTACATTCCCAAGAAAATTTTGAGAACAATAAGACCATTATCCCTCTGAAGGCTGGCCCAGCTTTCACAGAGCTGTTCCACAGATATAAATATATCATCATTTAGAGGCACTCGGAGCGAAGGTAACACGCAGCAGACTGTTTATCTTGATTCCGTGAGCAAGTGACCCTTCAGATCCAGGTCACTAGAAACCTGAAAACTGAACTATATTCTTATAAACATAGTCATGCAGTGACTAATATGTAACTCCTGTAATGTAGTTGTTTCTTCCTCGCTCAATTAGGGACGAGGGCTTTTTTGAGATTTGATCGGGGGCTACTCTTTGATTTTTGGGAACTCCAAAGTGACCTCAGCATTTCAACATTTAAGCTTTTCATATATTTGGTACATATAATATAGGATGGAGTCCATACTAACAACAGAACATAACCTTGCTGGATTATGTACATAGGCAGGGAAGCTTCAGTAAAGGGCAAGGAGTCATTGCCCATGAGCTAAGTTTGCTTGACATTTGAAGGGTTTCTGCCATCACCTAAATACAATTTCCAATTTACCGTAATAAACTAAGACTGCCTCCCCACCCACCACCACCACTACAGGATTACAGGGAAATTAAAATGGAATATTTTCTCTGCTGGCTGCTGCCTTTGAAGACATTTTCGATTGAGAGAAGTCTAGGGTATCTCTCCTTTCTCTTTTTGACTACACAGTAACATCAGCTTTAAATTCCTTAGACCTAGCTTATCCAAGGTGGCATTCAACACCCCTTTGCCCCCTTGCTGCCAAACAGCCTTGTTGAAATTAGCCCTGATCTTTATTGCAAGGCCACACAAGAGGAATGGGAAAGATCCCAATGCCTGAAGTTTGCCGACCTTCTATTTACCACAACAAAAACAGAATTACCTGGAAAAACTCAGCAGGTCTGGCAGCATCGGTGGAGAAGAAAAGAGTCGACGTTTCGAGTCCACATGACCCTTCAACAGAACTGAAGTATAGTTAGGAGAGGGGTGAAATATAAGCTGGTTTAAGGTGGGGGGCGGGGGGAGAGAAGTTGAGGGTGGGGTGGTTGTAGGGACAAGCAAGCAGTGATAGGAGCAGATAATCAAAAGATGTCACAGACAAAAGGATCAAAGAGGTGTTGAAGGTGGTGATATTATCTAAGAAAAGTGCTAATTAAGAATGGATGGCAGGACACTCAAGGTACAGCTCTAGTGGGGGTGGGGTGGAAATACTGACAAGGTATTAGTTGTAGATTTAAAAATAATGGAAAAAGGTGGGAAAAGAAGAATCTATATAAATTATTGAAAAAAAAGGGGGGAGGGGGAGAAACGGGGTGGGGATGGGGGGAGGGGGAGTTTAAGATCTAAAGTTGTTGAATTCAATATTCAGCCCGGAAGGCTGTAAAGTGCCTAGTCGGAAGATGAGGTGCTGTTCCTCCAGTTTGCGTTGGGCTTCACTGGAACAATGCAGCAAGCCAAGAACAGACATGTGGGCAAGAGAGCAGGGTGGAGTGTTAAAATGGCAAGCGACAGGGAGGTTTGGGTCTTTCTTGCGGACAGACCGCAGGTGTTCTGCAAAGCGGTCGCCCAGTTTGCGTTTGGTCTCTCCAATGTAGAGGAGACCGCATTGGGAGCAACGAATGCAGTAGACTAAGTTGGGGGAAATGCAAGTGAAATGCTGCTTCACTTGAAAGGAGTGTTTGGGCCCTTGGACGGTGAGGAGAGAGGAAGTGAAGGGGCAGGTGTTGCATCTTCTGCGTGGGCATGGGGAGGTGCCATAGGTGGGGGTTGAGGAGTAGGGGGTGATGGAGGAGTGGACCAGGGTGTCCCAGAGGGAACGATCCCTATGGAATGCCGCCAGGAGGGGTGAAGGGAAGATGTGACTAGAGCTGTACCTTGAGTGTCCTGCCATCCATTCTTAATTAGCACTTTTCTTAGATAATATCACCACCTTCAACACCTCTTTGATCCTTTTGTCTGTGACATCTTTTGATTATCTGCTCCTATCACTGCTTGCTTGTCCCTACAACCACCCCACCCTCAACTTCTCTCCCCCCGCCCCCCCACCTTAAACCAGCTTATATTTCACCCCTCTCCTAACTATACTTCAGTTCTGTTGAAGGGTCATGTGGACTCGAAACATCGACTCTTTTCTTCTCCACCGATGCTGCCAGACCTGCTGAGTTTTTCCAGGTAATTCTGTTTTTGTTTTGGATTTCCAGCATCCGCAGTAGCTTTTTGTTTTTATTTCTATTTACCACAATTGGGTCATCCCCATCGTGTATTGCTCCCGGTTCTCTGGCCTAGTGTCTTTATTTCAGTCTGTTACAACGTCTTTGAGGTAACAACCCTCTCCATTTCATCATTGATATGTCATAACACATCTGAATTGTCAAGACTTAAAAGAGTGGATTTTTGGTTTTGCACGATCAGTATTGTTATAGGAGACCTTTCTAAGTCTTTTCAATTCACATCACTGTCACCACTATCATTAGATGGTCTCTGTGATGACACGCCACCTACTCACAACCCTCTACTGCTCTTGCTCCTCAAATATGTCTCCATAAGACCATAAGACATAGGAGCAGAAATTAGGCCATTCGGCCCATTGAGTCTGCTCCGCCATTCAATCATGGCTGATAAGTTTCTCAACCCCATTCTCCCGTCTTCTCCCCGTATCCTTTGATCCCCTTAGCAATCAAGAACCTATCTATCTCGGTCATAAATACACTCAATGACCTGGCCTCCACAGCCTTCTGTGGCAATGAATTCCATAGATTCACCACTCTCTGGTTAAAGAAGTTTCTCCTCATCTCTGTTCTAAAAGCTCTTCCCTTTACTCTGAGGCTGTGCCCTCGGGTCCTAGTCTCTCCTACTAATGGAAACATCTTCCCCACGTCCACTCTATCCAGGCCTTTCAGTATTCTGTAAGTTTCAATCAGATCCCCCCCATCCTTCTAAACTCCATCGAGTATAGACCCAGAGTCCTCAAACGTTCCTCATATGTTAAGCCTTTCATTCTTGGGATTATTCTCGTGAACCTCCTCTGGACCCTCTCCAGGGCCAGCACATCCTTCCTGAGATACGGAGCCCAAAAGTCTCCTAAAAGACCCAAAGAAGGGTCTCCTCTCCTGTTTCTTTAGCCAGATGATTCCCTCTCCTCTATGTGTCAGACCTGAATGTTGCACTTGCACCAGACATCTTGTGTCTTACACTTACACAGAAGGTTGACCAGCTCATTAAATCAAAACTGGAGTTGATAGATCCAATGTAGTTCTATAAGTAGAAAAAATTGGATCGAGCTGCATGTGACACAGTGCAAACATAACTTGACCTGATCTGTGCTCTGTACCTTGTTACTAGGTTTCTAGCCGCCCCCTTCCTCCTCTCCTCATTTAGCAGCTAGTTGAAGCAATTGGCGGTGGTGCAGCCGGAGGTCTCCTGCATGGTGGAAGTGGGACCAGCCAAAATACCTGCTCCTCAACTTCCAATTGCAGGTTCCCTCCCCACTGCTGGAGTAGCTCCTCACAGATTCTCTCTTCCACGCTTGCTGCTTCTCTGCATGTTTTCCTGGAAGTGATACTTCAGTTGTACAGAGTGTTGGTCAGACCCCATCTGGAGTACTGCACTTTAGGAACCAAACATTAGGAAAGATATTTTAGCCTTGACGAGGCACAGATTCACCAAAATAACATCAGGATGTAAATTATGAGAACGGGTTGAATGAACTTTTGCCCTATTATTCCCTCGAGTTTTAGAAGGTTGAAAGATCTAATCAAGGGCCCAGATACTCTTCCCCCGGGTCGGGTGTGCAAAGTTGGGAGATTTCTTGGCTCGCTGAACCTGGCCTTTAAAAATGGCCACCCGCAGCTCAGCTTTTTGGATGGGGGGTGGGCGACGGGCTTAAATAGGAGTCAGGCCAGACGACCCTGGAACAAAAGTGGAGACTACCAGGCGTGCAGGCGGGCTGGGTGCAAGGCCTGCTTCTGTGCTCCAGCACTGCATTTTAAATAAATTAAAAAATAAAAATAAAACAAGAACACCCATCCAGCCCTCCCCTCCTCAACCCCCCACCACACACTCCATATGCTCCATCCATGCCAACCTATACCAATACATGCGCCCACTCACCACCTTGGACCCTCATACCCTTATGCCCACCCATGCCCCTCTATCAACCCCCATGGCCCCTCATATTCCTATGCCAACTTAGTGCCAACTCATGCCCCCCACACACCACCCTTTGCCCTTCCTCCATACCAACTCACCTAGTATCCTTGGATAGTTCATGGGCAGCTTTGGCACTTTCTGGACAGCTTTAGAACTTCCTGGACAACTATGACAGTTCATTGACAGCTGGACAGTTCCACTGAGTTTGTGCATAATCATATTTAATTCTAACCTCACCTCTCCAAAGGGGTATTCTAGCTATCCAAGGGATTCACCAAGTTCAGACCTCCTTTTTCCTGGCCTGCTCTGTGCACTCCGGGATTCACGCCACTGAGGGTTCAAAAATCAGAAGTCAGAGGAGGCAGCTGGTGATTTAAGTGGCCAGCTGCATCCGCGATTCGCGCATGTGTGAACTCCGGCATGACTCCATTCCCACCCCCTGCCAAGATGGGAAATGCCGGGTTCGGAGGTGGGACTTAGAAAATTCAGCCATTTCTGGGATTTTCGCCACGATGGAGAGCCTCTCTGTCGTAATGAAAATCTGGGCCAAAGTGTTTAAAATGATAAAGGGTAGATACAAGAAACCGTTTCCTCTGGTAGGAGACTTTAGAGCAAGAGGACAAACTCTTATTTAAAAGTAGAACAGGCTTGAGTAGTTGGATAGCCTACTTTGTTCTTGTGCACTTATTTTTCTATGAATGCGAACCATTATCAACTGTCAGAGTGGGCAGATTCTGGCAGGGAAGTTCCATCTGGATCAGAAGCGAACTATTGGCCAAGGAAGCAAGTGAATTGCATATATAGGATTTGATGCAGCTGTTTTCCTTGTCTAATAAAGGTGATACTGATCGTTGTGGCCATACATGTTCCCTTTTAAAAATGATGCCCTTTACGTTGAAGCTACTTCCAGAAATGTAATAAATCCAAACATTTGTGTAGAAAGTGAGAGTTGATTTTCATGAATATAGTTTCTGTGAATAAGAAAACCTGTGTACTAATAAATCTACTATCCTAAATGTGAAACAATACTGGCATCCTATAACAATTTTAAGAGTGAAGATCTTTTTTAGGGGAATTATTCACTTTCGAGTTGGATCATGATAGTGCAATTGAAGAGTGAGATGAAAAAATAATGCCTCAATGTCTGTTGAGCTTGTTTTCTTAAAAAGATAATTTGTTCTGCAAATACAGGTTGCAACTTGTATTTCTGACTGGTGATCAGTGACTCTTTAGCATATTGCATTTCTGCAAGAATTAGACACAATGGCCCCAGTTTTACCTAACCCAACCATTTGCCCAGTTGGAATGCAGTGGCTGAGCAGTTAATAACAGCAGTGGCTCAGTGGTAGCACTCTTGGCCCTGTGTCAGAAGGTTTCATTCCAGAAACTTGAGCACAAAATCTAGTCTGACACGCCAATGCAGTACTGTAGCAGTGCTACGAAAAGTGCTGTCTTCTAGATAAGATGTTAAACTGAGGCTCTATCTTTCCACTCAGGTAGACATAAAAGATCCCATTGCACTATTTGACATTAAGCTTGATCTAGTCAAGCTGTCTGATTTGTCTGGTTTTCAGAAGTTTATAAAGGGGTGTAAATAATAAAAGTTCTGTTTGGCTAAGCCCCCAAATTTAAACTTGTATTCTGACGTCTCTGAAGGAACTATTGATTTGACTGGTCATCGTCTTCATTCGCATTGTATGCTGCTTTATCCTGCAAAAAGTGTGGGCAAGAGTTAGCGTGTGTGAAAGAGATGCTGAGAGAAAGTAAAATGCAGAGTTGGTAAGAAGTTGGTAATAAGTGCTCTGTAAATAGCCGAAGGTTTGAATTTTGTGGGCAAATGGTATTTAAGCCTGAACGCTGATTTAAATGGAGTATAGCTGTTGAATATTGGGAGGAAGCGTTTAGCAAGTTGTCAGCTAGTTGTTCTGCTTTCCATTTTTTGACTTGACTAATTCTTTGATCCTCTCATTTAAGTAACATAGTAGTGAAGCAGCTGTGGTGACAGTTGCCTATCAGCTGAATCATTCATTAGTTTTGATGACATCATATCTAGTCATTGTTCTGAGTCTTTTTGCACCACCTCCTCATCTTACTCTTTTCTTTCCTGCTATCCAATCCTCTAATGGAAATGCATTTGTCCTTTGAACATAATATCTGAGGAAGCTTTCATCCCATGATGATGGCCTAAGATTTGCTGGTTGCAGGGATGTTATAGGACTTGCCTGCATGGGATTAGAATGAATAAGTACAGGAGGAGGCCATTCAGCTTGTTGTCTGTGTCTGCTCTTTGATGCAATTATTTAATTAATCCCCCTTCCTCTGGCTCTTTCCCCATAGGCAATGAAACCTCTTGGTTCCTCCTGCACTCCTCAAAAGTTTCTGCCAATTCTGTTTCTGTGTAAAAACTGCACGTGTCAGTCAGTCACTGAGTTACACTGCCTGCATCAAACATCCCAGGCCTGTTCAGCATTCGCCACTAATAGTGTTTTCTAAGGTTAAAGGGCACTTTGGGCTTGCCATCCTCCCCTTGCTGTTTGGCAGCATCTATGCGGTAGATCCAGCACTACTGGACAGGGTAATCTCTCCATAGTCATCGTTGATGATCCTTCTTGCTACTTTGGGGAAGAGGGTGGTTGCGACCCCATCTGCTGTTTCTGTGACCCCAACTGGGGTCGTGACCCACAGTTTGGGAACCACTGTTCTATGGCTTCTTGCAGCCTACAAAGAGAGGAAACTTTCATCTTTTCCCATGCATTTTGTTTGGATTTGAGTCCTGTTGATAGTAGTAAAAACTCACTAAACTAACTACGCAGCATGCAGCCCCGCTTTGTGACAGAATTTTCATTTGAATCTTGATAATTAGGGAAATTGTTTCATCGTTTAAGTCTTCACAGTAATTAAACAGAGAAGTAAAACCCACTTCTTTTAGTATTTATATGGTACCCACTTTTTTATTGTTATGATTGATCAGTATTAGGTAAGCTTATCTACCCCTTTTGTAAATTGTTAAAAAGTTGTCAAATAAAACATTTTGTACATTAAACTGCAAGCTTTAAAGCTTAGATTGACAGCCTACATGATACATGAGGTTTTATCAATGTATTATGTAACTCCATCATTGCGATCTGAGTTCTGTATTTTACAGCTCAGGTAATAGTATCACAATGGATAGTATTGGGACTGAGAACTTCTATCTCAAGTACCTCCCTTCTTACCACTATCTCCACATAGATAAGTCTCACTTCAGGTTGCTTTGTTCAATAAAAATCAGACGTATAGCAGAGCAATGTATGGATGTAATAGCAAAACAGACAACAAGTATCCAAGCTTGGACTGCCAAACAAACTGCTACAGATAATTGGTGGGTAAGGTTCATCTCCTGCTGAGGTTTCATTGCTGTAGGTTAATCAGTTTCTCAGCTCGCACTTCCTCCATATTTGTTTTATATTCACTTTCAATTTGTAGTTTTGACCTATACGTGTTGCAATATATTAGATTTGTGCCCCCTTTAAATAAGCTGTACTTTTTTTCCACTTCCATAGCACTTGGCTCATTCTAAGTGCAGTCAGAAGTTAGAACAGTCCCTTTTAAGAGTAAATAGCCAAATTAAAAGGGAGGGCCCCTGTTCTCTTGCAACAATGTTCTAAAAATTGGAACAGAATTCTAGGAGAAATTATCTGAAATGCCCTTTTTAAGATACAAACCAAATTTGTGAACTTGATGTGTTCATATTTATACAGTTATACCTGTGCAATAATAGCTATGCTGATCAGATCATTTTGCACTGTCAGGAATGGGCCTAAGACCGTCACTTTCGACCCTGAAAATTACCCAATCTACCTCACCAGGGTAATCTATCTCAAAAACTTGAACAGGTGAAGCTAGCTGTTTCACGCTGCTACTGTGCAGTAGCAACACGAAGTGACATTCGCCACTAACAGGATAATGCCATCAGCCAAAAAGACGTTCTGCCTATCACACAAATGAGTAAAATAAAAGCAATATACTGCGGATGCTGAAAATCTGAAACAAAAACAAAAGTAGCTGGAAAAACTCAGCAGGTCTGACAGCATCTGCGGAGAGGAAGACAGAGTTAACGTTTTGAGTCCGTATGACTTCATCAGAACTAAAGAGAAATAGAAATGTGAAATATAAGCTATTTTAGGGGGGTGGGACACGTGGAGCTGGATAGGTGGAGGCAAAGGAGAGATTACCAAAGATGTCATAAACAAAAGGTCAAAGGGGTGTTGACGGTGGTGATATTAGCTAAAGGATGTGCTATTGGTGACATTAATGGTAGAAAGCAGGATGAGCAAGTGACACATGGCCCTAGTGGGGGTGGGGTGGGTGGAAGGGATCGAAATAGGCTTAAAAGGTGGAGATAAAACAATGGAGGAAACAAATTTTAAAAGTAATAATAGAAATAGGTGGGAAAAGAAAAATATATTAAAAAATATATACTAATTAATAGAAAAAGGAGATCGAAAAGGGGGTGAGGATGGAGGAGAGAGTTCATGATCTGAAGTTGTTGAACTCAATGTTAAGTCCGGAAGGCTGTAAAGTGCCTAATCGGAAGATTAGATAAATGAGTAATGTGGTTTATGAATATCAATGCCAGTGTGATGCTGGGTATGTAGGCCATACGGTCCAAAGACAAGCAGATTGTATCTATTGGCACGTTCCTTCTGCTGTTTGTAACAGGCAGGGTACAGAGCGTACCCGACCAGCCCGTGCTTGCAAAACTCAAAACACAGTGTCCAACATTAGATGTGATTCCACAATTGGACAACATTTGCTAAATGATTCTGTGTGCTAAGAATTACGCTGACAACCAATTTAAGATTGTCAGTTGGGCTTGCAGTGTGGAGCACTTGCGTGTACTGGAAGCTATGTACATTAATACACAGGGCCCTGTCCTTTGCAGACAGAACATGTACAGATGTTTCAGCTAAACAAAATAAGTGACAGCCATTCGCTGGTTCCATCCTTGGGGAAATTGTTTGGCTAATCAGATTCAAGCTCTCTGGTTTAAATTCCAAACAATGCTTGGCAGTTAACTGTCAGTCACCATCAACTGGTGCATTCTCCATGGGAATGCCTCCACCAGAGTCCACTTGCCAACTAATCAGCACTCTCATACAGTATAGATTGTTCCCTTTACATTTGGTATTCTTCGAATGGTCCTGATGAGTGCAAGACAAAAAGCTTCAACAAAAATTTCTCCTCGTTTCAGCAATACTCAAGTTCTATACTACAAAACAACAAATACACTTAGTCTAAGTAGTTATATCTACTAATAGAAAAGGAAATGCGTATATTGTTTCCACAGAATAGTTTATACAAGCAAGCTAACCTCTATTAACTGAGTGTACTGTGAGCTAGGGCAGTTCCGCTCTTAGATTCTGGTTGTTGGCTCGTAAACTGATTCCCATAGATGGATAATTAACACAAAAGCATTTGGAAAGAGAAAATTGGCACTACATTCATCTGCATCAATACAGCCTTGTTCATTTGCACTGCCTCCTGACATTGTACTTAAATTTTAAGGGTAAGTTTTAAGTTCTCTTACTTACAGATATCTTTGAGCTACACACGAATTACGAGTAGGCCACTTATGTTCTCTGCATCTATAGCGACACCTGTAAATTGCAAGAGACCTTAGGCAATGGCATCAGCTGTCCTATTATGCAGGTGTCCTTATTTTCAAAATGGTCATTTGTTTAGTCTAAACCTTTCAGTAGAATGTGGGGGTTCTTTAATCAGCATCCTTAGCAGCAGAGAAACTTCTCCTATCCCAGAGACAGTGCCATGCAACAACAAATCCTATTTATATAGCACCATTAATGAGTTATAAGCCTCAAGGTGTTTCACAGGAGCATTAGCAAACATATTTTGACACTTATTGTGCCACAATAAGGATATATTAGGGCAGGTGACTATAACCTTGATCAAAGGGGCATGTTTTATCGAGTTTTAATGAAGGATGGAGAGGAAGAAAGGCAAAGAGGTTTAATGAAGAAAATTCTAGAACTTGGCATTCAATCCTAGAGATACAATCTCTGTGCTATGCATGTCAGGTAACGAGCTCTCCGTTCCACAAAAAATGTTTTTCTACAATACCTGTTGACCTGTGTTTTTAAGTTGTAAAAGGTATTAAAGGACATCCATAGCTTGTGGTCTATGAGTGTCATTTTTTTTTTTCAGAATATCTCTTGGACTGCATTTTCATGGTGTTTGTAGAGACTCTGGAGACCTTTAAAATGGCGGGCAGGTCCCGGATCGGGAAGTTCCACCTCCATTTCCGGCAGATTCTATTTTTGCCAGGATGAGGAATGAGGGTGCGACATGACTTCCATGTACTGAGTTCAGACAGACTCCATTTTCACTGGAGTAAGGGCCTACTGCAGTGTGGTAATTACGTATGTTTAGAAAGGTTGTAAATACTCTTGAAGGGCAGATCAGGTACGTAGAATTGTTAAGCTGTCAAGTTATTTAAATGGCCAGCCCTTTACTAATGGAAAAAAAAAACTGCCTACCCATGTCAAAGTTGAACAGAAATCTGTTCTTCTGGTTTCAATAGCTGTTTGTTAACATAATCCTAACTGTTATCAGTATAGCATTATTAATCCTAGGTTGCTTTCCATAACCTATCATCACAATGGGGTGTTGTATGTTCACAGTTGATTGACTGCTCACAAGAGTATATTAAAGGATTAGTTGCATTTAATGTGGGGTTATGAATACAAACTTTGCTTTTATAAGGAATTAATTACTTGAGGGGATTTAAATGTATTGAATGGGATTTCATGAATGGGAGTCTTTGTTTATTATAGTGAAAGCTATCATAGATAGTTATATCTTTATTTCATCTCAACATGGCTCCTGAGGTCTGCCTATAGTGGATACTGGGTGGGTTGGCATGGAGGGGGTAAAGGCAAAGTTGGTGGGGGGCATTAGTTGGCATTAAGTTGCCATGGAGGCTATAAGGGGACATGGGAAGGTGGATGGGTAACCTAAGTTGCATGGAGGGTGGTTGGGGGCCATGAGTTGGCATCGATGGGGCATGGGGAGTGGGTGAGGGTGATGGAGTGTGAGGGGTTAGGGCTAGAAGGCCTAATATTTAATGAAACAACTGTGACAACGTCCCAGAAAATGGAGGCGGGCCTTTTTAAACAGCTCGCTTCAGCATATGACAGCCCCTCTGGTTGCCTCCGATCCGCATCCGGGGGAAGCGGGGCCGACTGCATCCCACCCCTGCCTCAGAAAGAAAATCAGGCCATTTGGGGAACCCTGAACTGGGAAATTTCCTCATTCGAGCTATCCACCGCCACCACCAGAGCAAAAATCCAGCCCCTTGTACATTTTGCCACCCAAGTTATTTGGGCCTCTCAATAGGTGTTCATTTTTTTGGGAGTGTCCATTTATACATTTTTCTCTGTATATTGAGTGTCATTTAAAAATCTGGGATCAACTTCTTTTGTTGATCCAGATCCTCCTTCAATCTGTGTTACTCTGATAAGATTGTGATTCAACCACAATTTGATGTCATCTGCAAATTTAGTTGCCATACTGTCACAGGATGGAATTGTTTATTCCTTTTGGCTAGCTGTATGTGTTTATGAAGTAGAGCATGATTTCAGTGAAGATGTTAGGAAAACTTCTCAGATATCATATTAAAAGAGCTTGCTAATTTGATTTTTATAACAGGGGTCTAAGCGCCCCATGTAGATCCTGAAACCTTGCAATTCAGTCCTTAACTGAGGCAACCCTGTTTTGCTGGAATTGTATTTCTTACTCAATGGTTTGACATTTTTGAATAATGCTGCCAGGATATTTAGAAATGACTATTAATTAGCACCGGGGCCTCATTGCTAGATAAATCCTAAATCTCAACATCTGTAAGTATCATCAGCTTGAGATACATACACTGGTCTTTGGAGTGTTTACAGTAATTTGTATGTCCCTTGAAGATGATAAGCTCAGGTGCTACTATCATGCAATAATTATTCATTGAGAAAGCGTACTCACTGAAAAGCTAACAATTGATTTATAGTATGCATGGAATGGCAATAATTGCCTGCAGAGGATGCCTGAGTGGTATGAAGAACTTTTCAGAAAGGTTTGCCTTTAATGGCCAATGTTGTTGTACTTGTTGATGGATCTAAATCAGTGGTTCTCAAACTCCTGGTTGAAGGACCCCTTTTCAAATGGAATAGTAATCATGGACCCCTCCCAAATTATAATGCTTTTTGATAGTCATAATAGGAAAGTGCTGCATGTTAAGGGTGTTTTAATAATTTTTTTTTGAAAATGATAAGTATTTATTTACAAATATCAGTGAGATGGGTGGGCCTACTTCTCATTGCAGAGTCTGATTATCTCGTCTTGTCTCACAGGTTGAGATCTTCTATGTTATGGGATTAAATGTTGGTTTTGTAGTTTAAAGTTTAAGACGTTGAGCTGAAATCTGTATGTTATTGTGTATCCGGGGTTTGGGGCCACAGAGACCTAAACAGGCAGTTGACTAGTCATAACCAATTTTAAGATGGTTTATTAAGAAGCAATAGTTTAGATATGATATATTAACTAATTAGGCAGTAAAAGCATACAATCCGTAACAGCTTGTGATAACAGCATTCCGCTCTCTAGTTGACGTGTTAGGAAACTCTTCTCTCAATCCCTCGGTCTTCCTCCTCCTCCTGTGGTCCATTTTTCATCTGAAGAAGGCAGCTGCCCAATGAGCATTGCCGCCTCACCAGCACCTCAGCCCCCTACCACCAGTATGACACCAATATGTATACCCTTTTTGGGGGGGCTGGTAGCTTACCCAGTGTCAATCATCTATTCAACCAATGAATACATGAGAGGTACTCAATACATCAGGGTGGTCACCACCCACCTTGTGCATCACCCTGCTCGAGTCAGCTTTTTAGTTTACGTCTTACTGAGGGTCATACCCTGGCCCTTTCTAAACCCTTGCATAGATAAGGGGGTGCACAAGTTGCCTTTCTACCAGCTTAGGAATGTCAACATGGCAGCCTGAACTAAGACTGTTTAGAGGTCAAAGTATTTGGAAATCCTCTTTCCAGAGAGAGCATCAGTGCTGTTTAGCTAATCCCATAAAATGCAGAAAATACTGGTTTATTAAAGACCCCAACTTCTTACAATTGATTTAATTGGCAAGTTGAAGGAGTGGTTATAAATTCTGTGAAATTAGTGTTACATGGGAGCGCAGAAATAATCTTCAGTCTGTGCAATGAACTGTTCATACTTTGCATAAACACTGATAGACCGCTGATCTAGATCCATGTTCATTTGAATCTGTATATCTGTACCAGAGGTTCCAGGGCTGTCCTGCCTCAGGGCTGCTGATTGAGACAGCAGATCCGACTCCAGCTTGAACTGGGGCCTTTCACCATGGAAATCCCATTTCCTGGCAGCCTCGTGATGGAGGCGGTATTGCAATGGCGGGATTCGTCCCGTCACCTGATTCCTGCCTCTGATATGATAATCCGGCCCTAACTGTCTTGACCTTTCACTTGGGTTTCTCAGTTTGAAGAATTTAAAAAAGTGACACACTCACCTGAATCAGAAAAATGTGGTTTGAAACGCTGCGTGTGGAAGTCACTACATAATCAAGCTGGCATTCTTGTGAGGGAGAGCTGCAATGTTGGAAGTGCTGTCTTTCAGATGATATGTTAAACTGAGCCCTTGTCTGTCTTCTCGGGTGAATGTGATGGATTTCATGGAAACTATTTGAAGAAGAGTAGGGGAGTTTTCCTGGCCAACGTTCATCTCTCAACCAATCACACCAGAAAACAGATTACCTGGCCATTTATCACATTGCTGTTATGGGACTTTATTTGCAAATTATCTGCTGCATAGTAACACTTCAGAAGTTATTCAATGACTTGCAAAACGACTTCGAGCATCCTGAGGACATATAAACTGCTATACAAATGAAAGTTAATTTTCCTTTCCTTCCTCCTTCACTCAAAATTACGGTGAACCTGAAATTTTGGCATGGTGCTTTTGCTCCTTCATATTGAGTAAAGTTGGTTATTTTCCCATTACAGAGGCAAAAATACACTCCACGAGAGAAATGGTCTCCTGGATCATAGACTCTACCTGGAAAAAACTTCAGAATCCATTCATCGTTGGAATAGTAGCAATATTGTTGAGCCCATGGTTTATCAGAAGACCTTATACTTGGGTAGGAAATCTTGTAAAGTGGTAAGTGTACTTATTTTATCTGCTATCACTTCAAATGTCCAACTGTTGTGCTGCTCTCCCTATAATCTCTTCCTTTCCTCCCTTCCTCTCATCCAGGTGAGGCTAGCTATCTGTACCTTTTTTAATACCATTTCTCTAGGTTACCTTGGTAATCCTGTAGTGTCAGCTCCTGAAAGTCATTAATGAATAGCTCCGCATATCCCTGTTGTTTTCAAAATCAACACAGCTTGCTTGAAAACATGACAACTCCTCGTTACTATGGCAGGTGACAACAGTGAGAAAAAACACACTGTTTTTATCACCAGTAGTAACTTGAGTAAATTTGTTTCTTTAAACTTACTTCAACATTCAGGGCAATGCCTGCCAACCCTGTGCATCTGTACCTAGAGAGTTATTAAAGGGGAAGACAAGTTTAAGAACTGTATGTTTTGTTCAATTAATTCCCTTAAACTTTCTGGAAAACAAATAATGATTTGTGCTGATATTAAGCTCATAACATATATGCTGCCTATATGTCTACTCAAAACTATAATTTAACTTTTATTAATTGATTGATGCATCAGTTTATAATGATTTTAGCAGTGGTTAAATTCTAGGATCTGAAAAAAACTTTGCCCCCGACCAAAAAATGGTGTTCATCATTTTTTAATCATTTACAGCAGACTAATAGTTTTTACAGTACCATAGACTACTTTCAATAGGCCAAACTAAATATATCATCATATTCTTACGGGTTTTGGGGGAAGTTCTCTATGTTGCAAATATCTATATTTTAAAAAATGATTTAGTTGGAACACCAGGTGGTGAAATACAGTGTTGGTCGACAGTCACATATTCACTGCCCCAAAATGCTGTTAACAAGCCTCTATACTAATGGCTAACTGGAGGTTATGAATTTTGGAATTCTATATTCATAAAACACGCAATGCGGTGCATTGTATCTCTTGGAGTGGCCAGAGAGGATGATAGTTCTTTAACCCACCTTCTTCATTCAGGGTGTGCCACTTGAGAGCAGAGTTCAGAAACTTGCCTTGTAGGGAATTGTGAGCATGATTGCGTGACCATTCACTTGGCTCTCATTGCACTCTTAAGTTTGAACTGATCTGAAATAATGGTCAATGTTTTGTATATACTTTTTTAAAGGGTAAACCAACTACTCAAGCTTGATTCTTTTCCCCTCTCATTTTACCATTACAGGCTATTTAGGATAAGAAACAAAAGTAAGAGATGATTTCTTTCTGCATTGTTTATTATTTTTACATTGATTTTGTCCCATAAATTAAGCAGTGGAATAATATTTTTGTGCCTTATCTTGGTTCAGAGAACACTGCCGTTGGTCCTTTAATGGATCTTTTGGAATATGGAAAAATGGAATGGAAGGGACATACCAAACAAGCTGAACAGATGAGAAAGGTAACAATAATGCGAATTATAACTATTGAGACATCCATTATAAAGTACTTTTGAAACAATATGTGTGTGGTTAGAGTGCAATTACTTCATAATATAAATGGATAGTTACAACATAGCACAGCAACCTCTTAGTTGCAGATTGTCCTCAACATCATAGTCATGTATAGCAATTAATTCTGTGTCCTATTTTCCAAATTCAATACTGTTTAGTTTTCCTCATCCACTCAGGGCTTTCCCCCAGCTCAACTGAGATTGTCAGCTCATCTTTCAAAGTGGATTAATACCAATAATTTACTTTGCACCATTCTATACATAATATCTGTACAATAAGTTTATCTTGCTTGCCTAGTTGTTTGCCTAATTATTTACATCTTTCCTTTGTCAAGGAAAACATGGTATGGACAGTCAATTTGTTCAGTTTTTCCTGTTGGAGGAGTTGGTGGGCAAGAGTTGAGGACTTGAATCAATGTGTTGAATTTTAACGTAAAAAAGGGTGATTTGGGTTGGGTGGGGGATTAAAGTCTCAAGAATTTGTTCCCAGACCCAACCACCAACTCTAATATGACCATTTCCAGCTTTAACTGAGGCTGGGAGATGGACGGGTGACCAACCAGTTCCAAGGAGGGGAGCTGGAATTTAAAGTCTTATAATGAGGTTGTGAACCTTATTATTGTTCACTTCTTCAACTTGAACTCTAGTTGGCTGGGTTTCCTGAATTACAGAGGAAGGATGGAGAACTATAGGACACCGGTTTAGGTGATTGGCAACATGAAGATGCAGCAAGTTGTTAGAATATAGAATCCACAGTCAGAGTGTGGTGGAGGTGGATTCAACTGTGGCTTTCAAAAGAGCATTATCTGAAGAAAAAAAAAGGACAGGGCTGTGCAGAAAAAGCATGGGAGTGGGACTAGGTGAGTTGCTCCTGCAGAGAGCAAGCATGGACATGACAGGCTGAATGCCTACCTTCTGTGCTGTAACCATTCTGTGATTCTTCAGGAAACCCTGCAGTTTCATTGAGATGGGGACTTGGCAGATCCAGGAGGTAAGTGCCTTTACACCTACCTCCTGAATCCAGGTCCCTCCCTCCACCAGCAGGCCCAAAATATCCTCCTCCCTCCATCTCCCAGTTCCTTGATTTCCCCCTCCCCCCACCACCCCCCTGACCATCACTATCAGACCA
This sequence comes from Cetorhinus maximus, assembly GCF_964194155.1. NCBI lineage: Eukaryota > Metazoa > Chordata > Chondrichthyes > Lamniformes > Cetorhinidae > Cetorhinus > Cetorhinus maximus. Next base: position 154,541,953 of record NC_135881.1, read on the forward strand.
CTGTTTCATTTAACTTTCCCCTGAACCCCATCACCAGGTTTCTGATTTCCCCATCCCCACCATCTAGGATCAGCCTGAAAAGAATTCTCAGGACTTGCTGGATTTTCAATTTTTGACCGTTTAAATTTGAAAATGAAAGGCAATGCTGCTCCTTTACGAATAAACTACCTCTGTGAACTTGTCATGCTGCAATTACACCCTCGTGCCAACAACGGCGCTGCATTATCACTATTGGCTGAACGATGTAATTGGAGCACAACAAGGTTACCTCGAAGTTTTCCATTATAGGTATGGACAAAGCAATTTATAAGTTAAAATGTTGATACGAAGGACATGCAGACATTAGACAGACATCTTTCTTCAACAGTCCCTCCACAAAGTGTTCCACCAAATAACAAAACAGAACTGGTTTAAACTAACCAATGAGATGGATATGAAGCTAATGGTCACCAATATATTTTAAGGACATTGAAGTATGTATGAGCTAGTTTGCATTTAGACTTTATCTGTAATATATTATTTAATTAAATGTGGAATTGACAACTGGTCTCAGTAATGGTGCCACGAAACTATCATCAATTGTCACAAAAACCCATCTGGTTCACTAATGTCCTTTAGGGAAGGAAATCTGCTGTCCTTACCTGGTCTGGCCTACATTTAACTCCAGACCCACAGCAATGTTGTTGTCTTTTAACTGCCCTCTGAAATGACCCAGCAAACCACTCAGTTCAAGGGCAGTTGAGGATGGCTAAAAAATGCTGGTGTTGCCAGCGATGCCTACATCCCGTGAAAGAATAAAGAAAAAAAAATCAGCGTGATATGGTTTTGCTTCACACAGACGTTGCATTTATACTATAAACCACATCTTCAATCTAGTGTCGAGGTTCAGTCTGACATTGGAACAAAGATCTCTGAAGGAGGGAGTCTTGTTCCACTTTGCTTTAGGGAGCCCTGGGCATTTATAACCTTATAAATTTACTGTCTGCGAAGTTGTTTTTTCTTCATACTCATGCTAAACTTAATGGGGGGAGGGTGGAGGGAAAGTTTGCTCACGTGTTGCTACTTTGCAGAGTTATGTTGGTTCCCTAGGGCAGATAGTGTGATGGGCTGCAACCTGTGCAGTGTTCCTCATTGATACCTTTGAAGAAAGCCTCGCAGGCTGCACGAGTATCAGCTTGTGATGCGCCTCGAGGGCCGCTATGCAAATCAGTCTCTTCCCTCCCATTAAGTCAGAATGTGCTGTTAATAAAACAAATTACTTTCTAACATTAAGTGAATGTAAATAGCAAGTATGTAAAATGTAGAGGTGCAAATGATCAGGACTGATTGTGCTGTGGATCGCGGTGTGAGACCTGCATGAATATTGAATATGATCTATTTGAGCATTGATTAATGATCATTACAAAGTGACACTCTAATTTGTCTGTTATGTGACTAGAATACAGGAAACTCAAGAAATTGTTACTCATCTATGAATTTGTAATGTTATCAATATACATTTTCAAATCCCTTAATGTGGTAAATATCATACATTGATTGTTGATTTGTAAACTGTTTCTTGTATGAATCTGTGTTCTAGGCTTATGAAGATATTTATTTGGGGCACAACATTAAAAACTTGCGAAACATCAGAGGAGATAACTACTGTGCATTGAGGGCAGTTTTGTTTCAGGTTCTCTGCCAGGGTATACCTCTTCCATCATGGATGAGGGAACAGGATGTAACCAAGGTAACTTGATGTTTCTAAACTATGTGCAGGCAAGTGCACAACTGTTATAGCTCAGTCCATTGAAGCATTGAAGGGTTGTCAAATGCATATTTTTTTCCCATTTTGTATATACACAAAAAGAATGTTACATTTCAAGCAGCCTTTGGGAAACCTGCATGATGCTAAACAGTTTTTTGTTTAACGATGTTTTTATTTAGAATATACTACATTTCTATTGTGGAAGGTTGATTTTTGTGTTGTGCAAACACGTAGTAGTTGAATATGATGCATAGCTATATGTCACTTTGGGGTAAAAACACAAAATGTTAGAAACACTTGGCAGGTCTGGCATCATCTATGGAGAGTGAAAAAACAGTTCATATTTCGGATTAATGAACTTTTGTTTATCTGACTTGGTAAAATGAATCGGCTTGAACAAGAGTTAAGAAAACATCATAAGCAGCTTTATTTTAACAAATTGTAAGAGATGTAATTTGTAATGGACTAGTGTTGTTTATAAAGGTGCTTCTAGCTTTACCAGGGATATTTTATGAGGTGAGCAACCTACTGTGCATTGTCTTCCTGCATTTATGACCTCACCTTATGTGGTCTCTATAGGCTTAACAGAGATTGGTCCACAAGCTGTGCTGGAAATATTCTGCCATGACGTAGTTGAATGTAATAGGAATCAACATGCTTGATTCATGATTGTACTTTGTGTTGTGATGCAAGTATGTTGGTGTATTGAACTGTCTCAGCATGCTTCGCATGGCTCTGACACAAAAAAAAAGTGATGCCGCTAGTATTGGCTGTGAGGAACTGAAGTTTGTTTACACCTGATCACCTTTGGTGATCTGAGATATGTGCTGGCAGTCATCTGCGCTAAATAAGGTAAAAGTATTTTTAAACATAAATGGGATAAAATCTGTATTAAGAAAATGAAATTTGTGATGCTGCAGTAGCATTAATATCAACCCCACAAGGTGGGATATGAACCTGAGACCTTTTAGACCAGAGGTCAAACGCTGCGGGTGGAATTATCCCAGATTTGCACTAAGTGTGGTAGCGGGCAGGAAAAAGGATGTTACCTGCCGGCCGCAATGGCAGCTTTTTGCCATATCATCCCAATCCTGCCTCATTAGTCATCCTTCCTGGGAAACATGCTGTATCGATGATGGGCAGGCTCTGATTTGCCTGCTATAGTCACCTTGCCACTTCATCAGCTGCACGCATGCCTTTCAGTGCTTCCAGCCCACAAATGCTGCAACGGAGACATGGCCCCAAAAGACAAGAAGACTTCAGCACACCCCCCAACCCCCCCACCCCAGGTTAATGATGCGCCCCCCGAGTGCTTTCTGAATGCCGTGGAGGCCCACTGTGATGTCCTGTACCCCCACTCTGGCCGCAGGAGGGGCAGCAACCTTACCACTCCGTCTTGGTAGGCGATGGCACTGATCACCACTACCAATGGTGCATAGAAGAGGTTGGCCATCCAATGTAGATAAAGGATAAATGATCTCATCCGTGCCACCAGGGTAAGGCAACCACCTTATCACTCGCAACACTCAAGCCCATTACACACTCACTAGCATCTCACTCACTGCCAGCTCAAGGGACACCATCACTCATTCCCTCACACAGGCCTCTTCGGCCCTCACCACCCTGAGGCCGCTTGCACAGATCAACTTGTGCCCCACACACACCCTGGGATACCCTCCTTCTCCAGCACAGCTCTCGTCCTACAGCCTCTTCCCTTGCCTGAGGCCACTTCTCCCCCTCCCCCAAGCAAGCCCTAGCCCTGCAGTTAGGGCTTGCTTGGGGAAGCCATCCCCGCCATAAGACTGGTTTCATGGATAGGCACTGGATCCAGAGCCCCCCTAAAAGTGATGATATGCTGCCTACAAAGCCTGGTGCTGATGACCGCGAATGCTGCCCAAAGCAAGGCAGGCAAACAAAAAACAAACCTCAAAGTCCCGAGTGAACTGCAGCTCGCCAGGTGCATGTTGTCTATGTACCGTTGTGAAACAAGTCAGTGTGCTCCGATGATCCAGCGTGAAGGGATGACTCCGGCGAGTTGGGCTTATAATGATATGTAGATGTATTATGATGCGGTTCCCGATGTCCGATGGTGGGAAACGCGGCCTGCCATTGATGGGTAGAGTGGGTGATTGCAAACTGGTTTCAGGATGTTGTGAAACGGATTTTTTAGCTGCCTTGCCATATTGTCTGCTCATGCTGCCAAACATGCCTGATGCCAGTGGGCACAGAAAATTCCGCCCTGGATGTATTTTTGATCCTGGCTGATAAATAACAAATATTATAAACATTTTATGAGATATGATCCATTGAACTCTGTTTATGATACAAGTACAGTAAACAAATTTTCTGTGTAACTGTTTTGAAAACTGACGTTTTCTTTTAATCTTTACACCTGCACTGTCTGAAAATATTTGGTAGTTAAAATGTAAGAGAGAATTTTCATTTGATCCCTTTTTTGTTTAACTCCATTTCTAGATTCCTGAAAAAGTATTTACACAAGGCTGCAACTGGTTACAGCAGTACAGTTTTGGTCCTGAGAAATATACTGGGAGTAATGTATTTGGAAAATTACGCAAGTGCCTGGAATTGTTTAAAGGGCAGGTAAAGTGCGTGTGCGTCTGTGTGCGTGCGTGCGTCTGTGTGTGCGCGCGTCTGTGTGTGTGTGTGTGTGTGTGTGTGTGTGTATAAATAAAGATTAGCCAGAAGTAGGCCACAGAGTTCTCAAAGGAAGGAATTATGTTTATACACTGCTTTTCATCTTCCAGATGTTCCAAAATGCTTTACAACAAATTAATTAATTTTGAAGTGCAGTCACTGATGTTTTGTAGGCAAATCTGGCAGCCAACAAAGTCAGACTAACAGCAATGAGATGAATGATCAGTTAATGCATATGTTTAGAATGAACTACGCAAAATGTAAAATGAGTTGAAGCAACCTGATAGTTCCAGTAGTGGAGAGCTCATTATTTCACCAAGGGGGATCCTTAGACTAGGCCCTTGCATGGAAATAAGTGTGAAGGTCCACTTTCTCTCACTAAAGAGAGTTACATGTTTTGTCAATGAGAAATACTCTAACTAGTAACAAGTTGAATCAAAGAATGGCAGTGTATAAAAGTGAGATTTTCTTTAAACTTCCAGTTAGAATACAGTATGATATTTGTTTTGTTTATTTTCTTTGTATTGTGAGTATTCCCATTTCCTTTTTTTGGTTTACTTAAATAATTACTTCCTTCTTTAAATTGTCTTTTTTTTTAAATGTAAGTAAATTCATATCTTCAATTTAAGTTCTTTGTTTGCCTTTGTCTTTAACCCTGGTATTTTAATGTCTCATCTGTCTTTTTTGCTTCCCCTTCCTTCAGCAATGTCCCAAGTTAAACTCTACCTGCCAGGTGTTTATTACTTTATGTTAACTTAAGGGCCTGTGCAACTGTATTCCAAAGGAACTCTGCTTTTCTATTCCTTTTAAAGTTTCACCTTTTATTATATATTTCATCAGTCTTCCAACCAAAATTTTATCTGACATCTGACTGTCCTATTTACTAAGCCACCTACATCCTGAAGTTACTAGGTATTTCCAGCATTTTCTGTTTTTATTATTGATGTTAGGCTGACTGGTTTTGTGGTTGCTTTGTACCCTTTCTTCACTTCTTAAATAGAGGTGTTGCCTTGGCTGCTCTCCTTTGGCACACTCTCCATATCCAGTGATGTTTGCAAGACAGTGGTCAAAGCCTGTGTTATTTTCTACCCTGGCTTTCCTCAGCTTCCCAAGATTCATGTCATCGGGGTCCCAAAGCTTTTCCACTTCCTACGCCTTTCACGTCTTTTTCTAAGTACTATGTGATAATTTCCAAAACAAATTGTGAAATGTTTTGGCAATGGATCATCCTACCTCTAGGGTTTGGGTTCAAATTCAAGACAGACTAATTCGTATAAATCTCTTATGTCTGCCCGTGAGAGGGGACTCCTGCATAAATCCGTCCTGAATTCAACAACAACTTGTATTTACATAGCACTTCTTACATAACAAACATCCTGTGGCACCTCACAGGATTAATTAGAGAGAGCAGCCCTCATTAACTGTTCATCAGTTGTAAGCAAGCAACTGAGATAGCTAAAAGTACTCTTGCCTTATTTTCTTTAATGTCCTGGACCTCTTTAGCAATAAATTTATGTTCTCTTTCCTGACCTAGAGTCATCATCAGAATCCAGGATTTTCACCCCTTTGTTTAAGTTGGCTGCCTTGTAGGAAATTGAATTACCAGACCCAGTCTCAAATGGCCTTCCTTTGGAGTTCTTTGTCCAGCTTTTGGCAGAAGATTATGCTGCATCACCATCTTCTAAATTCAGAAGTAATGAGCAGTCTTTCTCTGAAAGATCACAGGAGGTGTGGGAAATGGAAAAGATGTCACATTTGTGCAGTAACAGTGGCTGTTCTGAGGTCAGGGCTTAGCCTTCTTGATGTGGGTGGGTAGAAAGAGCTGTACTACACAACTGTCTGGGCAATACCTTACTTGAAATGGAAAGACTTCCATTCTCTGGCACGAACACCCCTCACCTTTTGAAATATTATTCAAATGAGTTCTTGTCTGTCCAACAGTAGGATTATACTTCTGTGCCATGCTAATCCACTGCATTCCCTCCTCACTGTGTAACTCAATTTGTTGCACTTTGATTAAAAACCTGTTCATTTTGTTCCAGTGGATCAACATTCACGGAATTAAGGACCATGAGAAAAGAACAGAAATGTGTATGAAATTATTCAGTGAGCAGGAGAATGAATACAAGATGTTCGAAGCCATGAAATTTCTTATGTTGTACATTGTGGTTGAGCTTCATGAGAACATGAAGAATGGAGATGATGCTCCCAGTTTTTGTGCTTTTTTCTTTGCTCGTGATTCTTCACCTGATCCTTTAAGTTTCATGATGAACCACCTCAACTATGTTGGTGACACAGGTGGACTGGAGCAGGTATGTAGTGGTTATGGTTTGGACTCTCTACAAACTTTCTTTATTTATTTACACATTTTTTTTTATTGTGTAATTCTGATGGTGAATCTGCTTTCCTGATAGCCAAAACATACAAATTTAGATGATGCATTAAATAGGATAGTGAACCTCAGGATTAACAATCAATCATTCCATTGTATATGCGTAACACTATAATTATAGATAATACTATATCACTCTTCAGACAAACAATTTCAGCCATGTGAAACTTTTATCATGGTGATCTACTAATCTGATTTATAATCGAGTAAAATTATTTATAGAAGTGAACAATACAGGTGAAGTATTAGTATATAGTACTAGATGTCTAGAGATCATTTGCAAAGGATTACCTAAATAAACAGATCCCTTTGTTCCACACAGGTATATAATTTTCTAACTTCTGATTTGAATGTCTAGTTCCATTTGCAGCATTACAGTTCCTGGCTTGTTCTTTGTATATGAAAGAGAGTATTTGCATTTGCTCATCCATGAGTAACATGCTAGGTCACCAGCTATTAAACAGGGAAAGCGATACAATCTCAAATTGTATTTCTTTAGTTGAAGTGAAGGAACATTGTGTGGAGGGAGGGGAATAAGGGGCTAAGAATGGATCCTTGGAAGATTCCTGAGGTGAGATGAAAATCTTGTGTCTGAAAGTTGAAATCTTTATTTCTGTTCTGTGTGTGTGCTTGTTTATTTCCTCCTCCTTCTTCTAGGTTGAAATGTTTCTCCTTGGATTCACATTTCATTTGAAGATCAAAACCTTCAGACTCTACAAGTATGGCACTGAGGAATTTGAATCATGTTATCCTGAAGATTGCCATAGAGAATGGCATGAAGTTCTCCTTCTAACTGAGGATGACCGGCATTACAATGTTCCCATTACCTGGAGCTGAATTACAATAGGGATTGTGAGGAAACGTTTTGTCTCCATTGTAAATATCTTGGTATTTATATTGGCTTAATGCGGCTATGATCATCATTGTATGCAAACCTTGTAGCAACAAAGTCTATTATTTCAACTTTTATTGAACATTTTTTGAATACACTTGTAGTTTTGCCAAATGCTGCAAGCCTGAAGGCATCCTGCAAGATACAAATCTTGATTTAAATAATGAAAACCTCAAATCCCTAATCGAAAATAACATTATATAAAGAGTGAAAATGTTGATGTTTTTCACCATCTTTCTCCTGTCTCATCCTGAAACTTTTCACCCTCTGGTACATGTAAGCTTAAGACAATGTGCTCATAGTCATCCTAATGTTGCCAGCAGAGGTCATTGGATAATCAGTAAACAAGGGATAATATTTTTGGAGGGGGTGGGAGGTCATAATAACGGTGAGAAAGAGAGACAACTTCTGGAATGCCTCCCATCATTCTGTATTCTGGAGCTTTTCATCACCCAAAAGCAGATCTGTTCTCTGCTTGTACAAACCACACAACCTCACCCCCATCATCCCGCCAGCCCAATCCAAGAAACTGCTGCCAAGAGGCTCAAACTCCATACCCCTCTCCCTGTTCATGTTTAATTTGCTGTTCCTCCGCCAATGAAAACGCCATTAAGTGAAGACGAAGAACTCTTTTCAGTGTGACTCATGAAAAGTGATTTTTATTAATTTAGACAGTGGTTCTTGAACTATTTTCCGCTGCACCACAATTGTCACAGAATCTTGTCTTCTCTAACTTAGGATAGATAGTACTATGGTAAATTGTAATGGGTGGAGAGTGGTGGAGAAAAAAAAATCTTTCTTTAGCTTTTACTTTTTTTTTCTCTGTTCTTGACAAAAAACTGAATTCCAGAGGTGAGATAAAGTGACTGCCCTTGACATCAAGGCAGCATTTGACCAAGTGTGGCATCAAGAAGTCCTAAAAGAAGTCAGTGGAGATTGGGGAAAGCACTACAGTGGCCGGAGCCATATCTAGCATAAAAGAAGATGGTTTTGGCTCTCGGAGACCAATTATCTTAGTCACAGGAGATTACTGTAGGAGTTCCTTAGGCCAGCACCCTAGGCCCAGTTATTTTCAGCTACTTCATTATTGGCCTTTTCTCTATCATAGAGTCAGAATAGGGGTGTCTGCTGATGATTATACAGTGTTCAGCGCCATTACCTCAGATACTGAAGCAAAATATGCCAACAAGACCTGGACAACATCCAGGCTTAGGGTAAGTATCATTAATACCATACGCTGCCAGTCAATGAACATTTTCAAGAAGAGAGTCTAAAGTCAGTGGAGAATGGGGAAAGCACTACGGTGGCCGGAGCCATATTTAGCATTAAAGAAGACGGTTTTGGCTCTCGGAGACCAATTATCTTAGTCACAGGAGATTACTGTAGGAGTTCCTTAGGCCAGCACCCTAGGCCCAGTTATTTTCAGCTACTTCATTATTGGCCTTTTCTCTATCATAGAGTCAGAATAGGGGTGTCTGCTGATGATTATACAGTGTTCAGCGCCATTACCTCCGATTCTGAAGCAGAATATGCCAACAAGACCTGGACAACATCCAGGCTTAGGGTAAGTATCATTAATGCCATACGCTGCCAGTCAATGAACATTTTCAAGAAGAGAGTCTAACCGCCTCACCTTTCAACATTACCATGGCTAAATCCCCCACCATCAATATCCTGGAGGTTACAATTGACCAGAAACTCAACGGGAACAGCCATGTAAATACTGTACTAGGCTAGGTATTCTACAGTGAGTGGTTCATCTCCTGACTCCCAATGCCTCTCCACAGCCTACAAGACATTAATCAGGAGTTTTATGGAACATTCTCCACTTGCCTGGAATGAGTTCAGCTGCAATAACACTCAAGAAGCTCGACACCATCCAGGACAAAACTTGAGTGGTAGTCTGTTCACCAGCTTAAAGAATTGCTCCCTCCTCCACTGACACACAGTTGTAATGTATACTATCTACAGGATGCACTGCAGCAACTTGTCGAGGCTTCTTCAACAACACTTCCTAAACCTGCAATCTCCAGCACCTGGAAGAACAAGTGCAGCATGGGAAACCTTCACCTCCAAATTTCCCTCCAAGCCACAACCCATCCAGCTTAGACATATAGCCACATGGACTGCAGCAGTTCAAGAAGGTAGATTACCGTCTCAAGTCTTGTAGGTTGTGAAGAGGAATAGGTAATAAATGATAACCCTGTTAGCGACATGGATATTCCCAGAATGAATAAAAATAATTTAAAAACTTAGTTTGTAATAGCATCAATTGCAACGCAAGACTGTACTGTTTGACTGGTGTATAATAATGGGCAGTTTTGATAACTGAATATATATTTAGATGGGGCAATTCAGAAAATAAAACACCTTTGTCTTTTATGACATTAGGAGAACATAACCCTTACATCCAAAGCTTATGACTAATGTTATTTTAACGACAATTAAAAGAATGTGAGTTAATGGTGATCATCTGGCACTCCTCAAATCAGATGTTCACCTACAATTCCAATTTGTAATAGTACAGTTGATTTTTTTTAGATACTTACAAAAGTAGACAAATAAACTGATTTTTATTCTATCAGAATTGCACAAAGTTCCAAAAATGACAGATGGTGAATGCAGTGCACAAATTCCTAGATTAAAATTTGTTATATATTCTGTTCTTACAGTGTTAATGCGTAGAGATATCTTCTGACATGGGTTTCATGAAATATCAGTGGATCCAGCATTTGGTTTCAGTACTGTATTCTGGTATTCCAGAGAAGTGGTCTGTCACTATATTTAGTAATGTAACACAGGCTACTGAAGCCTCATACACTCCACCATCAGGTGGTATAAGTTACTGCACTTCAGTTACAGGGTTAGCAGATTCAGGGAGGCTTTTTTGTATTTTTTCAATTCAATCACGATAATGGAAATATTGTAATAAAGCTATTCAAACAAAAGGACAAACGTTTATGACTATAATATTAAGCCTTAGAGAACCTTCAGCCACCTCTCTGAAATTTGCTCTTCAAACTTTTTGGTCACTCCAACATCCTTTCCTCCTTTTAAAAAAAAATTCTCAAAGCTTTCAATCACCCCTTTTAATCCCTTCACCCCAGCTTGGTTTCTGTTCCCTCGCACACATCTGTAAAACCCCTAGGGACCAAAATAAATCCCTGAAATATAATCATTTTAAGATAGTTAATATGTGGCACATTGTGGGCTAACAACCTTGATGCATCAAACATCTACTTTTGGTCCTTGGCAGGAGGGATTAAGAGATGATTTCTGAAAAAGTGTGTAGGCTACATCAAATCAGGAAAATTTCTGGAGTAATTTCTATAATATAGTAAAAATGATTCAAAAATCAGTTGCAGTTGTAGTTTGAAGAGAATCCCTTTGATTGTCAGGAGAATGGCATTAAGTTTATGAGACTTGGCTGGGATTCTTTGATACCAGAAACTAATTAGTCAAAGTTTGCTTAGCAGCTAGCTGGGTAGTCTCTCTTGGATTAGATGAGTCCGTTATCTTGAATGCATGACTGTTTGAAGGAAATACTTGAAAGTCTGAACTTGAGGGAGAGGCAGAAAGGATTCTCAGTTTAATATCTTATCCAAAACTTAGCACTTCTATAGTTCAGCATTCCCTCAGTACTGCATTGAAATCTCAGCCTCTATACATTATGTTCTGAGCCCATTGTGTGCATTTTGAACCCACGTGCTTATCCATCTGAATAGGGTACACCACTAAGACAAACTAAACTCCAAGGGCAGGGTTTTCTGGATGATGGGATCACCACCTGAAAAGTTGGCAGGGAACCTAGCCCTGTCAATCGTAGCGGGCAAGGAGTCATTTAATACTCGGGCAGAAGTCCCGCCTCAGAGAGCAGCCAGCCAATCTGATTTCTATATGCTGGAGTCCACGTGAGGTAAGTGTGGGGGGGTGCTTGCAGCAGGGAGTGGAAGTGAGGTGAGGCTCGAGGAAGGTGGGGAGAGGGTATGGGGGGTCTTGATGGAGAGGCAAGTGGGGAGGGTGCACCCATAGGGCAGAACATAGGGGGAGGGGGGTCACTTAATGTGGAAAGGGGGCCCTTGAGGGAGGCCCCCTTTCACACCTGAGGCCCAAGCAGGGTCACAGCTTTTCCCCTGCCCCAAACTCCTGCCAGTCTCAAAATTGAGGCAGGAAGTGGCCCAGCTGGGACAAGGACAGGAGGGCCACCCAAGGGCTCACCCTATAAAAGTGCGATCAGGTCGAGGGCGGGCAGGAAGGCCATCTGGGGAAATTTATGGGTCCCCCACTTGCAAACGGGTGACTGTAAAATTCTGCCCCAAGACTTGCTTTGGTCTGAGTTTGTGGCATTGTTAGTCTGAAATGACCTGGTTGGAGGTCTATGATAGCAGTGTTGGGTTTTCCTCCTACGTTAAAACTTAACACCAACAAACTTCTTCTAATGTTGCATTGTTTATTCTAGTAGCATAATACTTGACAGCGATTCAAGACAGACAATGAAAGAAATAATTTGGTGCTTTTGATGAATTGACTGTACTTCAAAAGTATTTCATTGGCAGTAAAGCTATTGGGATGTCCTAAGGTTTTGAGCGGCACTATATAAATGCAAGTTTTCCTTTATGCTGACTGATGATGCATTTGTTCCTTACACTGTTTGTTTCCTCTCCATATTCCACCTCAACCATCACCCCTCCCAGGAAGCAGAAAAAAAGGTTGTGTTACTTTAGTATTTAAGACAGTCCTTTTGAAGTAGTAACCTACAGTAAATACTGGGTATCCTGATTTTGGTACCAGTGGCAAGCTCAACTTTCAATGGCTTCTTTGCTTCTTGGTGGCAACTTAGAGAATGTTGTTTCCACAACTGGTTTATATTTTTGTGGTTGCGCTTAGTTAGTCACGAGCTTTGTACCATATATGAAAATTTAGGTGACAACATAGTAGTTCTGTTGAATCCTTCCAGTAATTCACAACAATATTATGAACAAATGGACAGGAAAGCCATTTTAAAATGATTTAGTTCGATGACTTTATCATGTAAAACTTAATTTCTGTTATTTTTCTTGGAAATATGTGGTGGGAAATTAAATTTACATCATTTATGCATGTAATTCTGTGTATTTTGTTCACAAAAGCTTGCACTTCTACCAATAATGAAAGAGATGTTATTTACTAGTTTTAAGATCTTTTGGTTTTGATAAATTGTGATAGATTGTATATTCCATAATGTCTATGAGTCATTAAGATTTGGGTACTGTAAAGTAAATCTACCTTCGATAGAAATTTATTTGTTTTGGAATAAGGAAATGCATAGTATTTGCATAAGATCTTTTCATGCCGCTCTGTTTAAGATCCAAGTATTGGAAATGTTTTGTGATATTCTTGTATATTTTATGATACTGAACTGCTGACAACCCCTTAAAAGCAGGCTTATTTGTTCAGCCACAGCACATTCCAGTGGTGTAAGGTAGTGCTGTACTCATCCAGGCTGTAGATTTCCCAGTCTTCCATTCCTGTCAAAAAAATATTAGACTCTAAATTGTCTGCTTTATAAAAGGTGAGAATAAACTGGGGTGTTTTGTTACAATAAATAGAAATATTTTTTATTGTGGGATCATTCATGTACTTTCAAAAAAGTTGCTAAACATAAAAATGTGACTGAAGAATGTTCAATGCACAAGCATTTCCGCAAATGCAATAGCGGATAATCAAATTCGTGTTCCTGATATTTTTAAGTTGCTCTTTTTTGTTTTGGAAGACATGCAATTCATTTCTTTTAAATATTGTCATTTGTACTGATTTATTACTAAGCTTATTACTAAAACAAAGCTTGATAATATAAAATTGAGTAATTTCATTATTTTACAAATATTGATTTTAATATTGTATTCAATTTTTTGTGGCTTTGGAGATTGAAACATTCGTATTGATGTATTTGAGCATTTGTTGGAATTAACACACTGAAATTGGCCATGCACAATAAAGTATTTTTAAATTCTTTTACATTTTATTTCTTTTTACCCCCAAAAAAATCTTGGGTATGTACAAGGCAAAGTAGCTTTTGATTGTGTTCAACTTGTAAAACTCTTTTTTTGTATTGAAGTGATCTTTCGCCTCTGCTTTCAACATTCCAGATTTCTTCATCACCATCCCTGTGCATGAGCTGTCCCAGTGGCAGGACAGATGGAGGCACAGTGGCATACAGTCTAATCGGATTGGGCGATAAATAAAGCTGGCCTTGTTAGAAATTCCTATGTCCTGAACAAATTAAAAAAACCATTGTCCCTAACAGATTACTCACCACTCTTGCTGTTCCTCCAGTACAGCTTCAATATTCACTGCCTTATATCCAAGAGCTGCAATCTTTAGGTCAGTTATACACCAGGCACCTTAATCATTTAGTGCCAGATTAGGGCTTCACTTTCCTCAACCAAATGTTACTTATTTCTTGATCCCCTTCACTCTTACAGCCAACATCAGGAGGCAATGGATTTCTTTGTTTCCAAGATTGAGACATTCATGCAGATGACTCTGCCACCATTTTTCTCTTTTTTTTTCCCCTGCCCAGCTGATCTTTGATCTCCTTTCATTTTGTACTTTCTCTCCCATACCCTCTGCACTTTCCAAGTGGATCACATCCATAAAACTTACCTGCTTCCTCTTCCCTACCTAACTTCTGACCACTCCATTACCTTTCCTAGACCCATGTTTGCCACAGTAGCTCCCACGGCATCTGACTCTTTCAAAACAGCTGTCATTATCCCATCTTCTAAAGCCCATTCTCAGATCCATTCAACTACTGGCTTTGGAAACGCGTTCCTCTTTAAGGATATTAAATGTCTCATCGTTTGTGAGTTGTTTGAATAATTTCAGTCCAGCTCCCATGTTGCCACACTAAAACTGCCCTGGTCAGATGTCTACACAATGTTCAGCACAAATCCTCCTTCGTTGTCTTTCCTCTGTGCAATTTCTCAGTGTAATTCATCATCTATCTATCTCCAAGAATTATATTTCTCACCATACCTTCAGTCACAAGGAGCCAGCCTTTGGTCTGGATATCCATGAAATCTGATAAATGTCGTCATGTTGGGCTTAAGGTTCTGGAAATTACTAGTCTTTCTTGAGATAGTGATTAGCCTTCTAGATAAATGTACTTTGGAGTGCCTTGAGTGTTTGTGATCTGCCCTTTATATCTCTCTCTTGCCTATGTTTGAGGATCTGGCAGTGGAATCGTAAACTCAGTTTCATTCTTCACCCTCTATCATCCAACAAACTGAGATGAGCAGCATCTAAAAGCAACACATACTGATAAGTAAATATGTTGCCCAGCAACCACCCACAAGCCAGTTTTGTGTATCTACGTGCCTTCAGTCTAGACCTTTGTTTGGAACTGACTTAAGAGCTGCTGCTGTAATTGTCACTAACATCCATAATGGTGTCATTGACATTACATCTCGTTGGCATGTGAGGTTTTTCATCCTCAAAGGCACCCAGAAAGCTAGAAAGGAACAGAGAGAAATGTCCCGACTCCAGAAAAACATGCAGAATCTGCTCCGGCTGCAGTCGATGGGGGTCGATGTCAAGGAGGAGCTCCAAGAGGTGAAGAGCCAGCAAGCCTCGCACTTTGCCTCGGAGGCCTCCAAGATCATCTTCCGTTCCAGAGTCCGCTCCGTGGAGCAGGATGAGACGTGCTCACGTTTCTTCTTCCAAAAGGTACACAGAGAGAGCTCTGTGATCAGCAGCCTGAAGGAAGAAGACGGCTCAGTAAAGTCATCACGGTCCAACATTTTGAGGATCAGCAAATCCTTTTATGCCGGATTGTATGACGTGAAGCCCACGGACAGCACGGCCTCCCAGTCCTTCCTGTCCTCTATCACGGAGGTCTTAGACGACAGTACGCGGGAGAGCCTGGACAAACCGCTAACTCCTGATGAACTGACTAAGGCCCTTGAGTCCTTCGAGAAGAGTAAAACTCCTGGAAGCGACGGCTTGCCGGCGGAGTTGTATTCGGCTCTGTGGGACTTGATCGGCCCAGACCTGCTAGGAGTGTACGAGAGTATGCTCCTGGCCGGTAGTATGTCAGAATCCATGAGGAAAGGCATCATCACCCTCATCTACAAGCACAAGGGGGAAAGGGAGGAAATTAGAAATTGGCGACCCATTTCACTGTTGAATGTGGACTATAAGATTCTGTCCAAGGTCATCGCCAATCGGGTCAAATCCGCTCTGGAATTGGTGATTCACCCTGACCAGACCTGCACTGTGCCAGGCAGGAAGATCTCTGACAGCCTCGCGCTGCTCAGGGATACGATTGCCTATGTACAGGACAGGGGTGTGGATACCTGCCTCATCAGCTTGGATCAGGAGAAGGCCTTTGACAGAATATCGCACACCTACATGGTGGATGTGCTCTCCAAAATGGGGTTTGGGGAGGGAATTCGAAATTGGATCCAACTGCTCTACACTAACATCAGTAGCGCAGTCTCAATCAATGGGTGGGAAACAGATAGCTTTCCGATTAAATCTGGAGTCAGGCAGGGCTGTCCTCTCTCGCCTGTTCTTTTCGTGTGTTGCATAGAACCCTTTGCCGAGTCCATCAGGAAGGATCCGGGCATAAGAGGAGTGACGATCCCAGGCAGTGGAGGCACTCAGGTAAAAGCCTCCCTGTACATGGACGACGTCGCCGTCTTCTGCTCGGATCCGCTGTCGGTGCGCAGACTGATCCACATCTGCGACCAGTTCGAACTGGCCTCGGGAGCCAAGGTAAATCGTGGGAAGAGCGAGGCCATGTTCTTTGGGAACTGGGCTGACCGATCCTTTGTCCCCTTCACTGTCAGGGCTGACGGCCTGAAGGTGCTGGGGATATGGTTCGGAGGGACCAGGGCATGCGTTAGAAACTGGAAGGAGCGAGTGGCTATGGTGAAAAGGAAACTGGGCATGTGGGAGCGACGCTCCCTCTCCATTGCGGGTAAGAACCTGGTCATCAGGTGTGAGGCACTCTCGCTGTTGCTGTACGTGGCGCAGGTCTGGCCCATTCCAGACTCCTGCGCGATGGCGATCACTCGAGCCATCTTCCGCTTTATCTGGAGGTCGAAAATGGATCGTGTCTGCAGGGATGCGATGTACAAGCCTCTAGATAAAGGGGGAAAAAACGTGCCCAACATCGCCCTCATACTGATGGCCACCTTTGTGTGTGGCTGCATCAAGCGGTGCGTAGACCCTCAGTACGCAAACACGAAGTGTCATTACGTGCTGAGGTTCTACCTGTCCCCGGTGTTGCGAAGGATGGGTCTGGCCACGCTGCCGCGGAACGCTCCAAGTAGTTGGACCGTGCCGTACCACCTGTCCCTCGTGGAAAAATTTATGCAGAAAAACACCTTTGACCACAAGTCCATCAGGCAGTGGTCAGCACGTAACATCCTAGAGGCCCTGAGGGAAAAGGAGAGGGTGGACCCTGTGGGATGGTTCCCCGAGCAGACTGTCAAAGTCATTTGGCAGAATGCCTCATCGCCAGAACTTTCCAACAAGCACCAAGACGTGGCTTGGCTAGTGGTGAGAAAGGCCCTCCCCGTCAGATCCTTCCTACACGCCAGGAGTCTCACCCCCTCTGCACGTTGCCCTCGAGGTGGCTGTGGTGGGGAAGAGACCGTTGTTCACCTCCTTGTGGATTGTGCCTTTGCAAAGAAAGTCTGGAGAGAGATGCAGTGGTTGCTGTCGAGGTTCATCCCGAGCAGTTCTGTGACACAGGACTCTGTGCTCTACGGGCTGTTCCCAGGGACACACACCGAGACAAACATCAACTGCAGCTGGAGGATCATCAACTCGGTGAAAGACGCGCTTTGGTCTGCCCGAAAC
Source organism: Cetorhinus maximus (assembly GCF_964194155.1). Lineage (NCBI taxonomy): Eukaryota > Metazoa > Chordata > Chondrichthyes > Lamniformes > Cetorhinidae > Cetorhinus > Cetorhinus maximus. The sequence goes on from NC_135881.1 coordinate 154,559,488, forward strand.
TTGTTGGTCTTCCAGCACAAAGAGTTGTCCCCGACCGATTGTTGCGGACTGGCACAATCCAAAGTCCAGGACTACGTGCTGAGGGACGCACTAAAGCTTGGGGCAGCTGCCGCAAAGGCGCAATGGGGAAGGGTCGCTGTCTAAGACCTTTCTGCCACAGCGCACCGAGAGACTGGGAACTGTTTAGAGCCCCTCGGGCTGTACAGCTCAAAATGAAAGGCTGTAAATGATCGTAATATTGTTTGTACTAACACCTAGTGATACATTTTGTAAAAGTTTAACCGGATTGTACCCTTGTAATGGTGTTTTTGAAATGGTTTGGAATGTGATTGAAGATATTTTATGAATAAAGTATATTTTTGCAAAAAAAAAAAATGTTAATAGAACAACAGAGAAGTAAGCAAGCATGAAGGTAACAGTTTGTGACTGAGTGCAAATCGAGACAGAGTATGATCTTGGGAATTTAGTGACTGAGGGAATTATAAGAATTAATTTTAAGAGTTAAGCTTGTTCTAAAATCTAATCAAGTTTGCATTTATCATTTAAGTGCAAATTACTGTTAAAGTTAAGTTTCTTACAGGCTTCGGGATAAGCAATCTCCTTTCTAGAGAGGCAGCTACAGTTAGTTAATTAAGTAGCTTGCTAGAACTGGTTTCTCTAGCCAGCAATGGCAGACTTATCTTTGCTTTTTCTTATTCATTCAGGGGATGTGGGCTTCGCTGGCTGGGCCAGCATTTATTGCCCATCCCTAGTTGCCCTTGAGAAGGCGGTGATGAGCTGCCTTCTTGAACTGTAGCAGTCCATGTAACATAGGTATACCCGCAGTGCTGTTAGGAAGGGAGTTTCAGGAATTTTGATCCAGCGATGGTGAAGGAATGGTGATAGATTTCCAAGTCAGGATGGTGAGTGAATTGGAGGGGAACTTCCAGGCGGTGGTGTTCCCATTTAGCTGCTGCCCTTGTCCTTCTAGATGGTAGTGCTCGTAGGCTTGGGAGGTGCTGTCTAAGGAACCTTGGTGAATTCCTGCAGTGCAGATGGTACCTACTGCTGCTATTGTGTGTCGGTAGTGGAGGGAGTGAATGTTTGTGAATGTGATGCCAATCAAGTAGTCTGCTTTGTTCTGGATGGTGTCAAGCTTCTTCAGTGTTGTGGGAGCTGCACTCATCCAGGCAAGTGGGGAGTATTCCATCTCACTCCTGACTTGTGCCTTGGAGATGATGGATAGGCTTTGGGGAGTCAGGAGGTGAGTGACTCGCCGCAGGATTCCTAGCCTCTATGGCTAGTCCAGTTTTTGGTCAATGGTAGCCCCCAGGATGTTGATAGTGGGGGATTCAGTGATGGTAATGTCATTGAATGTCAAGGGGCGATGGTTAGATTCCCTCTTGTTGGAGATGGTCATTGCCTGGCACTTGTGATGCACGAATGTTACCACCTGCCAGCCCAAGCCTGGATATTATCCAGGTCTTGCTGCATTTGGACATGGACTGCTTCTGTATCTGAGGAGTTTGCAAATGGTGCTGAACATTGTGCAATCATCAGCGAGCATCCCCACTTCTGATGTTATGATGGAAGGAAGGTCATTGATGAAGCAGCTGAAGATGGTTTGGCCAAGGACACTACCCCTGAGCAATTGCTGCAGTGATGTCCTGGAGCTGAGATGACTGACCTCCAACAACCACAACCATCTTCCTTTGTACTAGGTATGGCTCCAACCAGTGGACAGTTTTCCCCCTTAGGCTATGTGTTTCAAATTTTGTCCATGGTCAGGGACAGGAGGATGTGACTGAATGGGGCAGGTATGGGAATCCAGAAGATAGCAAAGGAGGAGCTTCAGCTCTTGCAATTTTCCAATAAGTTCGATGTTCCTGGCAGCTTGTGTGGATGAGAGCAGGGACTGTAGGGAGGATGAGCAAACTGAGCACGGCACAGCAGTCCAGGGGGCCGTTCAAGTAGGGGCCATTAAAAAGAATGTGGTTGTAGTAGGGGATAGTATAGTTAGGGGGATAGGCATAGTTCTCTGCAGCCGAGAATGAGAGTCCCAGAGGCTCTGTTGCCTACCCAGCACCAAGGTTAAGGATATCTCCTTAGGGTTGGAGAGGAACTTGTAATGGGAGGGGAAAGATGGGAACATTGGAGCAGGAGTAGGCCATTCAGTCTGTCAAGCCTGCTCCTAAACTAAATAGTGGAGGTGGGGGGGGGGTAGGTGGTGGTGGCAAGTGAGGGGAAATTTGTTAAGAAAGTTAAAGGACAAGGCAATAGTGCAGGAAGGGACAAAGCATATAAACATAAGAGTGCACTAGAAAAAAGGTCAGAATAGGCAAAAAACAGTAATGAATTGATAGCACAAATAGAATTAAATGAGTATGATACGATAGCCATTACGAAGACATGGTTGCAAGGTGACCAGGGCTGGGACTTGAATATTCAAGGGCAGTTGACATTTCAGAAAGACAGGAAGAAAGGAGACAGAGGTGGGGTAGCTCCGATAATAAAGGATGAGCTCGGTGTAAGAGTAAGAAATGATCTTGGTTCAGAAGATCAAGATGTAGAATCAGTTTGCTTAGAGATGAGAAATATCAAAAGAAAGAAGTCACTGGTGGAATAGTTTATATTCCCCTGCTCCACCTCCCCCCCCCCCCCCCCCCCCCCCGCCCCCACCATCAATAGTAGCTACACAGCATACATCAAGAAATAAAGGGGGCTTGCAAGAATTGTAAGTGACTCTAATCTTCATGTCGATTGGACAAATTAAAATGGCAAAGGTAGCCTGGAAGATGAGTTCCTAAAGTGTCGGCGGGACAGTTTCTTAGTAGAATACGTTATGAAACCTAGAGGGACCAGGCTATTTTGGGTCTAGTAATGTGTAACGAGATGGGATCAATTAAAGATAGTAAAGGATCCTCTAGACAAGAATGATCATAACATGATAAAATGTCATGTTCAGTTCAGAAGTGAGAAATGTGGGTCCACAACTAGTCTAGAGTCTTAAAGTGTAAATAAAGGCAATCACAAGGGTATGAAGACAGAGTTGGTGAGAGTAGATTTGGTAAATAGGTTAAAAGGTAAGATGATAGATAAGCAGTGGCAAACATTTAAGGAGATATTTTGTAGTGCTCAATGATTATTCCTCACTGGAATGTAAGATTCTACCAGAAGGATGCATCATCTTTGGCTAACTATGAAAGTTAACGGTGGTATCAAATTGAAAAAGGTGTATGTACAATGCTGCAAAAAAATTAGTGATAGCCCAGAAGATTGGGGAAGTTTTAGAAACAAGCAAAGAATAACTTTAAAAAAATAAGGAGGTAGAAATTGGCATATGAGAGAAAACTACCAAGAAATATAAAAACAGACAGTAAAAGCTGCTACAAGTATATAAAAAGGAAAAGAGTAGCTAAAGTGAGGATTGGTCCTTTAAAGGGTGAGACTGGGGAATTAATAATGGGAAATGAAGAAATGGCAGAGGCTTTGAACAAATATTTTTAATTTGCCTTCACAATAGAAGACACAAAAAGCATTCCAAGAACAATAGAAAGAGGCAAAAGGGAGGGAGAAACTTAAAATAATTGCTATCACTAGAGAAAAAGTAATGGGAACACTAATGGCACTTAAGGTTGACAAGTCCCCTGGACCTGATGGCCTGCATCCTGGGACTTAAAAGAAGTGGCTGCAGAGACAGTGGATGCATCGGTTGTAATCTTCCAAAATGCCCTAGATTCTGGAAAATTCCTACTGGAACTGCAAATGTAACACCTCTGTTAAAGAAAGGAGGGAAACATAAAGCAGGAAACTGTAGGCCAGTTAGCCTAACATCTGACATTGAGAAAATGCTAAAATCCAACATTAAAGAGGTAGCAGTTAGAAAATCATAATACTATCAGGCAGGGTCAACATGGTTTTGTGAAACGGAAATCGTGCTTGACGAATTTATTAGAGCTCGTTGAGGATGTAACAAGCAGGGTGGATTAAAAGGAACCAGTAAATGTATTGTATTTGGATTTCCAAAAGGCATTCGATAAGGCGCGACATAAAAGATTACTGCATAAGTACTTTTGGTGTTGGGGATGATATATTAGCATGGATGGATGACTGGCTAGCTAACAGGAAACAGGGTCAGGATAAATGGGTCACTTTTGGGATGGCAAACTAACTAGTTGAGTACCACAGGGATCATTGCTGGGGCCTTAACTATTTACAATCTAAATGACTTGGATGAAGGGACCAACTGTGTTCTAGCCAAATTTGCTGGTGAAATGAAGATACGTAGGAAAGCAAGTTATGAGGAGGATACAGTCTGCAAAACAATATAGATAGTTTGTGTGTGCAAAAATTTGGCAAATGAAACACAATTTTGGAAAATGTGAGATTGACCACTTTGGCAGGAAGAACATTAAAGCAGAATATAATTTAAATGGGGAGAGACTGCAGAATGCTGTGGTACAGAGGGACCTGCGTGATCTTATACATGAATCACAAAAAGTCAGCATGCAGGTAATTAGAAAGCCAAATGGAATGTTGGCCTTTATTGCAAGGGGGAATGAAGTATAAAAGTAGGGTGTTTTTTTTGTATCGGGCATTGGTGAGACCACGCCTAGAGTACTATGTACAGGTTTGGTCACCTTAAGGAAGGACATGTGGAAGCAGTTCAGAGAAGGTTCACTAGCCTGGTTCCTGTGATGAGGGGTTTGTCTTATGAGAAAAGGTTGAGCAAGTTGGGTCAATACTCATTAGAGTTTAGAAGAATGAGAGGTGATCTTATTACAACATAAGATTCTGGGGCAGGTTGACAGGGTAGATTCCCCTCGTTAGGGAATCTAGAACTAGGCGGCACAGTTCCAAAATAACGGGTCTCCCAATTGAGACGGACATGAGACAGAATTTCTTCTCTGAGGGTCATAAATGTTTGGAATCTCTTCCCTAGTGAGCAGTGAAGGCTAGGTTATTGAATATATTCAAGGTTGAGTTGGGCAGATTTTTGATTGACAAAGGAGTCAAGGACTATGGGGACAGGAGGTGTGTGACACCAAGCATCCCTTTCAAAAATGGAAGTTATTGAGGAATCAGGAAAAACTTTCTACTAACTGGAGTCATACATAGTACAAATAAAAAATGTTGTGGTTGTTGTCGCAACTATCTTTAGCTGCTTCATTAGCGACCTTCCTTCCATCATAATGGTCAGAGTTGGGGACACATGCTGATGATTGCACAGTGTTTGGTTCCATTCACAATTTCTCAGATAACAAAACAGTCTGTGCCCACATGCAGCAAGATCTGAATGACATCCAGCCTTGGCAAGTGGCAAGTCACTTTTTTGCAACGTAAGTGTCAGATAATGACCATCTCCAACAAGAGGGTGTCCAAAAACCACCCCTTGACATTCAATGGCATCACCATTGCTAAATCCCTCATCATCAACATCCTGGCGGTCATCATTGACCAAAAGTTTAACTGTTCGAGCAATATAAATACTGTGGCTACAAGTGTAGGTCAGAGGCTTCAATGGAGAAGCAATCAACAGGCTGCCACTGGTTGCCATCAACTGCCCTCTTGATATTAGAAACGACAAGCACAATCAAACTCCTGTCTAGTGGCAAAGCTCCAGAGCTGATGCTATCCCAGCTGAAGTCTACAAGGCTGGAAGTCGGTGCCTGGTCAAGAAGGTCACTGAATTCTTTCAGCCTATGTGGGAGCAAGGAACAATCCTGCAAGAATACAAAGATATTTCCATTGGTCAGCTGTACAAGTGGAAAGGAGCTCGGAAATCTTACGACAATCATGGAGGAATCTCACTGCTCTTCATTGCCGACAAAATTTTTACCAGAATCTTTCTAAGCCGCTTACTGCAATATCTCGATCAGGACCTGCTGCCAGAGAGCCAGTGCGTTTTCAGCAAAGGTTGAGGAACCACTGATACGGTGTTTGCAGTTAGACAGCTCCAGGAGAAATGCTAAGAACAGAACATGGACTCTACACCATGTTTGTTGGCCTGACCAAGGTCTTTGAACAGTCAACCATGAGGGCCTTTGGAAGGTAATGGACAAATTCAGCTGTCTTGGGAAATTCATCACAATGATTCAGTGGTTCCATGATGAAATGCTCACACGTGTTCTGGATCATCTGACCCATTCAGACTCACTAATGGAGTTAAACAGGGCTGTGTACTAGTTGCAACCATCTTCAGCATGGTTTTCTCTGCCATGCTTTCCAACGCTGTCCATGATGGTGATCCTGGCATTGAAATCAGATATCGCTTAGATGGGAAGTTGCTCAATCTGAGATGACACCAAGCAAAGACCAAGGTCTCCAAGGACATACTTCAGTGAGTTCCTGATTGCCGATGACTGTGCACTAGCTGCCTGTTCAGAGCTGGACATGCAATGTAGCATAGACTTGTTCTCCAATGCATACGACAACTTAGGGCTTACGATCAGCTCAAAGAAAACTGAAGTAATGGACCAGCTTAAGCCTGGAAAGCCCCATCATGTGCCTACATTTTAGTCCATGACCAGAACCTGTGAGCTGTTGATAGGTTCACTTATCATAGCAGCACAGTTGAGTTGTCTATATTGATATCGAGACACATGCAAGAATTGCAAAGGCAAGTTAGCCTTCGGCAGACTTTGAACATCAGCCTGGGAACAAAGAGGAGTAAGTCTGTCTACCAAACTGAAAGTATATAGAGCAATCACTTTCACTTGAGCTGCTTTCAGAAGCTTCTGAAGATCAGATGGCAGGACAAAATACCAGACACTGAGATGCTTACCCAAGCTGGCATGCCAAGCATCCTCACCATATTGAGACAGTCACAGCTAAGTTAGGCTGGTCATGTAGCCAGAGTGTCTGACAGTCGCTTACCAAAGTGAATCCCCCTCGAAGAACTTGAGTCTCCAGTGCACTCTCATGATGGTCAAAGGAAACGCTATGAGGACGCCGTGGAGGCTTGACTTAGGAGTTTTGATATCGACCTCAAATCCCTGGAGAAATTTGCCCAGGATCGCTGCACCTGGTGCAACCAAATAAAAACTGGCGTGGCCTCCTTTGAAAGCCAGCACATGTCAGAGGCAGACAGAAAACGCAAGGAGAGGAAATCCTAAACCAGCAACTTGTCCACAACTCATCTTTGGTATCCTGTCCTATTTGCAGCAGAATCTTCCAGACACAAATTGGCTTTAGCAGTCACCTATGTATCCACTGGAACCCTATCAAACACCCCACATGGTGAACATGATCATCCTCACTTCAAAGGATGAACAAGAAAAAAAATGACTACAAGAACAGGTCAGAGGCTGAGTATTCTGTGGCCAATGACTCACCTCCTGACTCCCCAAAAGCTTTTCACTATCTGCAAGGCACAAGTCAAGAGTACTCTCCACTTGCATGAATGAGTTTTATTCTAATACTTGGGAAGTTCACTGCCATCCAGGACAAAGCAGCCCACTTTATCAGTACCCTGCCACCACCTTAAACATTAATTTCCCTACACCACCAGCTCAATGTGGCTGCAGTGGGTACCACCTGCAAGATGTACTTCAACTTGCCAAGGCTTCTTCGGCAGTGCCTCCAACAACCGCAACTTCCAAATTATTTCATTAAAAATGGACAAAAAGGAGATATTGACCCCCTCCCCCTCCAGCCCCACAACCCCAACAACAAAGAAAGGAACAAAGGTTGGAACGATCAAACTATAAAAATATGGATATACATGGTGCTTTCACATAAAATATTTCTGGCTCCGAGAAGGGTTTGGTTCAGGTGTTGAACTATTTTAACAACAGGGCATAGAATAAAAAGGAAGGTTAGGTTATGTTGGAGCTGTATAAAACACTAGTTAGGCCACAGCTGGAGTACTGTGTGCAGTTCTGGTCGCCACACTATAGGAAGGATGCGATTGCACTGGAGAGGGTGCAGAGGAGATTCACCAGGATGTTGCCTGCGCTGGAGCATTTCAGCTATAAAGAAAGACTTGATAGGCTAGGGTTGTTTTCCTTAGAGCAGAGAAGGGGGGTGGGGGGTGGAGCGGGCGGGGGCGGGGGCGGGGTGGGGGACCTGATAAAGGTATACAAATTGTGAGGGGCACAGTTGGATAGATAGGAAGAAACTTTTACCCTTAGCAGAGGTGTCAGTAACTAGGGGGCATAGATTAAGGTAAAGGGCAGGAGGTTTAAAGGGGATTTGAGGAAAACCTTTTCACCCAGAGGGTGGTTGGAATCTGGAACACACTGCCTGAGGGGGTGGTAGAAGCAGGAACCCTCACAATATTTTAAAAAGTATTTAGATGCGTACTTGAAACACCATAGCACACAGGGCTACAGGCCAAGTGCTGGAAAATGGGATTAGAATAGATAGGTGCTTGATGGCTGGCATGGACATGATGGGCCAAAAGGCCTGTTTCTGTGTTGTATAACTCTGACTATTTAAGCCACAGAATCAGTGCGAAGATTGAGCAGCTCTGTGGTATCTGGAGCCGAGGGTTTTACCTGACCTCAGCCCTCACTTTCTAGGGCAAGGGAAGCAGATTCATCAGAACACCACCAGATCTATTATAATAAAAACAAAAAATGCTGGAAAAACTCAGCAGGTCTGACAGCATCTGTGGAGAGAGAAACAGAGTTTCTTACATAACCCACAAAAAGACAGGCATAAAGGGGGCCCATGTGGGCACCCATAACCACACCTTTAATTTGGAGGAAGTGAGACAAGTTAACGGAGAAATTGTTCAGTGAGAGAACAAGGGGATGGAGGTGTATAGGAATTGGTGAAGAAGAGGTGTTTAGGGCCAGGAAACTGGATATTGTTGATATGTCATAGGGCACCGGAGGAATTGCGAATGTAGGTGTGAAGAAACTGGACAAGGGCAGAGAGAATGGAGTCAAGATAGGAAGAAATGAATTCCGTGGGGCAGGAACAGGCCGACATGATGAGCCTACCAGGACAGCACTATTTGTGGATTTTGGGAAGGAGGTAGAAATGGCCTGGGGGGAGCTATGAGGTTGGAAATTGTGGAGGGAAGATCTCCAGAGGACATGAAGTTAATGACAGTCCTGGAAACAATGACAAAAACAATTACCTGGAAAAACTCAGCAGGTCTGGCAGCATCGGTGGAGAAGAAATCAGTTGACGTTTCGAGTCCTCACGACCCTTCGGCAGAACTGAGTATAGTTAGGAGAGAGGTGAAATATAAGCTGGTCTAAGGTGGGGGGCGGGGGGGAGAGAGAAGTTGAGGGTGGGGTGATTGTGGGGATAAGCAAGCAGTGATAGGAGCAGACAATGGCTTGCTGTTCACCACCAGCTGTATGTTCCCATCTATTACCTCCTTAAGGGCAATTAATGAATAGCAATAAATGCTGGTCTTGCCAGCAACACCTCTTTCCCATGAACAAATAAATTAAAAGAAAAACAGTGGCTAAATCATTCTTGAATTAAGGATAAGAAAAATATCCTATTGTGTCAGTCGTGGCTCAGTTGGTAGCACTTTGCTTCTAAATCAGAAGATTTGTGGATTTAAACTCCCACCCCAGGACTTGAGCACAACAATCTAGGCTGACACTCCAGTGCAGTACTGAAGAGATGCTGCACTGTCACAGGTACCATTTTTGGATGGGATGTTATCTGAGGACCTGTGAATTTTCTAAGGTAGACATAAAAGATTGTATGGCACTGTTTCTAAGAAGAACAGGGGAGTTACGCCTGGTGCAAAAGCAAAATACCGCAGATGTGGTAAATTTGAAATAAAAACAGAAAATGCTGGAAATAATCAGCAGAGAAACATTAACCCGGTTTCTCTTTCCACAGATGTTGCCTGCTGAGTATTTCCAGCATTTTCTGTTTTTATTTCAGTTATCCCTCGCGTCCTGGCCCAAATTTATCCCCAATCAACATCACAAAAACATATTATCTGGTCATTATCATATTGTTGTTTGTGGATATTTGCTAGGTGCGAACGAGCTACTGTGTTTCCTACATCACAACAATGAATACATTTTGAAAGCACCTCGTTGGCTGTAAAGCACTTTAGGACATCTAGTGGCCATGAAAAGTACTAAACAAATGGAGGTTTTTTTTTGTTTTGCTGGTGTTGACATGAGCTGTAACTCCTCTCCTAGATCTGCAAGCCTTGCCTTCTGTGCTGGTTGAAGAATTGACCCCATGTATTAAAAGCCTTCAATCAGAACAGTCCTAAGAATCATAAAATGATTATAGCTTAGAAGGAGGTCATTTGGCCTGTTGTGTCCATGCTGGCTCTCTGCAAGAGCAACTCATGTTGTCCTACTCCCCTGCCTTTTCCCTGTAGCCTACCAATTTTTCTGTACAGGTAATATAGCATTTAGAAGTAGAAAAGAGAATAAGGTGCATAATGCAACAGTTGCTGGACAGCACTAGAGAAGGTAGTAGCACCATATTAGATAGGAGGGGATGAATAATAACTACAAGGAATGCAAAGGCTGGTTCACAATGCATGTATGTAAACGCACAAAATGTGGTGAATAAGTTTGGTGAGCTATAAACACAAATAGATGTGCGGGAATATTATGCAGTGACAATAAGAGAAATGTGGATGAAGAACGGTGAGGATTGGGTGCTTAATATTCAAGGATATAAAGTGTTCAGAAAAGATAGGGGAAGTAAAAAAGGAGGTGGGGTAGCAATACTAATTAGAGAAGGCATTGTAGCATTAGGAAGAGGGCATGTCCTTGAGGGGACAAGGATAGAATCCATTTGGTTAGAGTTGAGAAGCAACTGGAGGTATTCTATAGGCATTCAAATAGTGCAAGAGAGATGGAGGATCAAACCTATAGAGAAATCACAAAGATGTGCAAAAACTGGTGATATTGGGGGACTTACATGACCCAAATATTGATTGGGATAGGAGAGAGAGAAATTTCTGAAGAGGAAACCCTTGATCAGAATCTCAGCCCAACTAGAAAGGCATTGCTGGATCTGGTGCTGGGAAATGAGGCGGGCAATGTGGATCAAGTGTCTGTGGGGAAACATTTGATTAAGAGTGATCATCATAAGGTTTAGACTAGTAATGCAGAAGAGCAAGGAACAATCTAAAGTAGAATAAGGCTAATTTCAATGGGATGAGAAGGGATCCAGCCAGAGTTAATTGGAACCAAAGGCTGACAAGAAAAAGTATAACAGAACAATGGGTGATCTTTAATGAAGAGTTGCTTCAGGTACAGGCTAGGTACATTCCAACAAGGGTGAAAATGTAGGGGAACATAACTGCTCATTGAATGACAAAGAAAATATAGAATATGATGAAACAAAGAAAGAGGATGTATGATGCATGGCAGGCGAATTCTTCAAACGAGAACCAGGTCACATACAATGGGTTGGGAAGGGAAGAGAGAAAATGAGAATAGAATGGCAGTTAACATAAAGCGGAACCCAAAAATCTTTTATCAGCGTGTAAATAGTAAGTGGGTAGTAAGAGGTGGAGTGGATCCTATTAGGGACAAAGAACATGATATGTGCTTAGAGGTGTAGGACAAGGCTGGAATACTTAACGACAACAACAATAACAATTTATATTTATATAGCACCTTTAGCATAATGAAACATTCCAAGGTGCTCCACGGGAGCATTATGGAACAAAGTATGACAGAGTTACATAAGGTGATATTAGGTCAGATGACCAAAAGCTTGGTCAAAGAGGTGCAGAAGTGTCTTAAATAGGCAAGTGAGGTAGAGAGGCAGAGAAGTGTAGGGAAGGAATTCCAGAGCTTGGGGCTGAGGCAACTGAAGGCACGGCCACCAAAGGGGAACAATTGGAAATACTTAAAAGGCTAGAACTAGAGGAACACAGATATTTGGAGAGTTGTAGGGTTGGATAAGGAGGGGCAAAGCCATAGACGGATTTGAAAACAAGGATGAGAATTTTAAATTAAGGGGTCAGAACTTCTGTGGGGGCGCAATCACAGTTGGATTGCCACTCCACTCCTTTTTACTTACCTTAGTCGGGAGCTGTACATTTCTCGCCCGACCTCCTGACTTGGGGCTGGTTAGAAAAGTACAGTGCAGCGGGTTCCCAAGGCCTTCAGTGCAGGGCAGCAGTGTTGGGGGATGTGAAACCACGCCCCCTTTTTACAGCACTAACAGCCACAAAGCGGGTATGTTTAAAGCTCCCAGCCACTTTGAGAAGCCAGCGAGAAGAAGTATCTAAGGTAAGTGGGTAGGATGAGGTGGGGCAGGGGAGGGTGGTAAGCTGGTTCAGGGGGGTAGGATGGGCAGTGGGGGCAGTCGGGTGGTCAGTCAAGGGGGGGTAGTTGGAGGTCAGCAGGGTAATCAGGGGTTGGGAGAACAGTTGGGGGAGATGGGGGGTAGTCGAGAGGTAGTCAGGTGGTGTGAGGAGTAGTTGGCAGGGTAGTCAAAGGATGGGGGGAAGCTGGGGGTGGGGTGGGGGGAGGTATTCAGGGGTTGGGGGGTATTCGGTGGGGTGGGTGTGGGGCGGGGTGGGGGGGTGGGGTGGTGGTCACTCAGCAGTTAGAAGTGGTTTTAATTCTAGCTTTTCCTGAGTAACCATTCTGCTAAGAAAGTTGGAACCATCTGAAGTCTCATTTAAATCAGAGAATCAGATGGTTCTCAGTGCAGGGTAATCATCTTCTGGGTACCTCCCAGGTATGACTGCCCCCGGGGGCTCGGAAGCTCTGGACCAAGATGTTGCTGGACAGGGGAGCCAATGTAAGTCTGCAAGCACAGGGTGAATAATAATGAGTACTTTGTATCAGTGTTTACCAAGGAAGAGCAATCTGACAACATATTGGTAGAAGTGGAGATAGGGGCCACAAATGGATTGGCCATGATCTTATTGAGCGGCAGAACAAGCTCAAAGGGTGAATGGCCTACTCCTCTCCTGAGTCCTATGTTCCTAGAGGTAATGGATAGGGTTAAAGTTGTGAGGGAAAATGTAGTGGAAATTAATAAATGCTCCCTTGAACAAAGGAACTTGTTATGAAGGTCCCAAGCCACATGGTGATGATTGAATCTAGACACAAATGCTTTTCTTGATAACAAAAATACCTGGAAAAACTCAGCAGGTCTGGCAGCATCTGTGGAAAGGAGCACAGTTAACGTTTCGAGTCCGTATGACCCTTCAACAGAACTAAGGAAAAATAGAAAAGGGGTGAAATATAAGCTGGTTTAAGTGGGGGGTTGGGGCAAGAAGAGCTGGATAGAGGGCCAGTGATAGATGGAGATAACCAAAAGATGTCACAGACAAAAGGACAAAGAGGTGTTGAAGGAGGTGATATTATCTAAAGGAATGTGCTAATTAAGGGTAGAAAGCAGGACGAGCAAGGTACAGATAGCCCTAGTGGGGGTGGGGTGGGGTAGGGTGAAGGAATCGAAAAAGGCTAAAAGGTAGAGATAAAACAATGGATGGAAATACATTTAAAAATAATGGAAATAGGTGGGAAAAGAAAAATCTATATGAATTATTGGAAAAAACAAAAAGGAGGGGGAAAATCAGAAAGGGGGTGGGGATGGAGGAGAGAGTTCATGATCTAAAATTGTTGAACTCAATATTCAGTCCGGAAGGCTGTAACGTGCCGAGTCGGAAGATGAGGTGCTGTTCCTCCAGTTTGCGTTGAGCTTCACTGGAACAATGCAGCAGGCCAAGGACGGACATGTGGGCATGAGAGCAGGGTGGAGTGTTGAAATGGCAAGCGACAGGGAGGTCTGGGTCATGCTTGCGGACAGAATGAAGGTGTTCTGCAAAGCAGTCACCCAGTCTGCATTTGGTCTCTCCAATGTAGAAGAAACCGCATTGGGAGCAACGAATGCAGTAGACTAAGTTGAGGGAAGTGCAAGTGAAATGCTGCTTCATTTGAAATGAGTGTTTGGGCCCTTGGACAGTGAGGAGAGGGGAAGTAAAGGGGCAGGTAGTGCATCTTCTGCGGTTGCATGGGAAGGTGCCGTGGGAGGGGGTCGAGGTGTAGGAGGTGATGGAGGAGTGGACCAGGGTGTCATGGATGTCCAGCATCCGCAGTTTTTTGCTTTTATCTTAGTGCTTTTCTTGATGGTCAGTTTATTCACAGAATGCAGCATTACATATCTCTGCTTCATACCTGCCAACTGACCCAGTGTCCTAACAATCCCTTTTTATAAGTGTTCAAGACAATCAACCTTAACCTTAACAATACCATTATAGGGAGGTGGTAGCATAGTGGTATTCTCACTGGATGAGTAAACCAGAGGCCCATGCTAATGCTCTAGGGATATGAGTTCAAACCTCACCGCAGCCGGTGGAATATAAATTCAATTTGTAACAGTCTGGAATTAAAAGTTAGTCTCAGCAATGATGACTATGAAACAATTGGCAATTGTTGTAAAAACCCATCTGGTTCATTAATATTCTTTAGGGAAGGACATCTGCCGATTTCTGTTGATTCCAGACCCACAGCAATGTGGTTGACTCTTAAGGGCCCTTCTGAAATGTCCTAAGCAAGCCACTCAGTCATATCAAATGGCTGCAAAATCTAAAAGGAATGAAATTGGATGGACCACCTTGCATCTACCTAGGCATTGGAAACAACAACAGTCGCAAACCCAGCCCTGTCAACCCTGCAAAATCCTCTTTAATAACATCTGGGGGCTTGTACCAAAATTGGGACAGCTGTCCCACTGACTAGTCAAGCAGCAGTCTGACATAGTTATACTTGCTGAATCATACCTTACAGACAATGAGTGGAATCGTCCCAGATTTGCACTAAGTGCAGCAGTGGGCGGGTGTTTTACCTGCCGCTGCAATGGCGGCTTTTCACGCCATATTGTCACAATCCCGCCGCATTAATTATGCATTCCCAGGAAACATGCTGTTTCCATGGTGGGCGGGTTCTCATTCACCCGCCAAGCCATCACCTCGCCGCTTCATCACGCTGGGCACCATATTTAAAGTGCAAACGCACACACATCTCTCAGTGCTTCCAGCCCATGACTGCTGCAAAGAAGACATGGCTGTGAAAGACAAAAAGAGTGCAACCCCCAGGTTCAATGGTGCGTCCCTCGAGCGCCTTTTGTACGCAGTGAAGGCTCACTGTAATGTCTTCTACCCCCTATCTGGCTGCAGGATGGGCAGCAACATCACCAATCCAACTTGAGAGGCGGTGGCAGCGGTGGTCAGCGCCAATGCCCTACAAAAGATGACAGCCACCCAGTGTCGCAAGAGGATGAATGATCTCCTCTGTTCCACCATGGTAAGTCCCTCTTCTTATCACTCAACTCAAACACTCACAAACCCATCACACATGCATAGGGCCCTCACCCACTGCTAGTTCAAGGGACATCGTCATTCACTCTCTCAGACACACCTTCATTGTCCTCATCCCGTCCAAGGGGCCACTCACCACCCACACACACCAAACATGCTATGCAACCACAGGAGGTGCAACACCTGCCCCTTTAATTCCCCCCTTCTCACTGTCCAAGGGCCCAAACACTCCTTTCAAGTGAAGCAGCACTTCACTTGCACCTCCCTCAATTTAGTCCACTGCATTCGCTGCTCCCAATGCAGTCTCCTCTACATTGGAGAGACCAAACGCAGACTGGGTGACTGCTTTGCGGAACACCTTCGGTCTGTCCGCAAGCATGACCCAGACCTTCCTGTCGCTTGCCATTTCAACACACCACCCTGCTCTCATGCCCACATGTCCATCCTTGGCCTGCTGCAATGTTCCAGTGAAGCTCAATGCAAACTGGAGGAACAGCACCTCATCTTCTGACTAGGCACTTTACAGCCTTCCGGACATTGAGTTCAACAACTTCAGATCATGAACTCTCTCCTTCTTCCTCACCCCCTTTTCAATCCCCTTTTTTCTAATAATTATTATATATTTTTAATATTTTTTTCTTTTCCCACCAATTTCTATTACAATTTTAAAATTTATTTCCATCCATAGTTTTATCTCCACCTTTTAGCTTATTTCGATCCCTTCCCCCCACCCCACCCCGACTAGGGCCATCTGTCACTTGCTCATCCTGCTTTCTACCCTTAATGTCACCATTAGCACACCTTTTAGCTAATATGACCACCATCAACACCCCTTTGTCCTTTTGTCTATGATATCTTTGGCAATCTCTCCTTTGCCTCCACCTATCACTGGCCTCTATCCAGCTCCACCTGTCCCACCCACCTTTAACAGCTTATATTTCACCTCATTTCTATTTCTCCTTAGTTCTGTTGAAAAGTCATACGGACTCGAAATGTTAACTCTGTCTTCCTCTCCATGTATGCTGTCAGATCTGCTGAGTTTTTCCAGCTATTTTTGTTTTCATTTCAGATTTCCAGCATCTGCAGTATTTTGCTTTTATACTTATCATCTGGCCTGGCAGGCATCCTACTTATACTCTCTCCATCTCTATTTATGCAGGACAAGCTGGCACACAACAAGAGGGAAAAGTCACTTACCAGAGGAGGAATGCCTGAAATCAAGGTCCTCATGGACTTTGAAAACAGAGCCATCCAGCTGGCTGGTGAGGGTCTGAAGCATTCCTTTGCTGACAGTGAGGTCGGCACTGCTCTACCAAGTGAGGATCCAGCAGTGCAGCATCCATCAGACAACCATGGTGTGAGTGATGTGTCCTTTCTCACAGGCCACTGCCATGCACTAATTACCTCCCCTTAGCTTTTGCAGGCACATCTGCCAAACAGCTAACAGAGTCCAAGCCCCGAAGAAACCTCTGACGAGGAATCTGAAGGCACCCTCCTTGAAGTCCCGTCACAGCGCTCACCCACACCCTCCACCAGCGCAGAGACACACACCTCGGTGGGACTTAGCTTTAGAGTAGCCTTAGGATCACAATCTGATGAGCACATTGCACTTTCTGATCCACAGCAGGCAGAGGCAAGGACTTCCCAGGTCCCTGGCACTCAGAGGACGGCTGGAGGCGAGATATTTGCTGAGTCCGAGTCAGATGAGGAGCCTCTGGACTCAGTCATGTCACAGTTGCTGGAGCTGCAAAGGCGAGCTCGGGAACATCAGGAAGGGATGTCTGCTGCACTCTTCAGATTGCAAGGCACAATGGAGGAGTCTGTCTACCTTCAGTCTGAGGTGATGGCGGCCACCAAGGAGACCTTGGACCAGGACATCACTCCTGCACTGCTGCGTGAGCTGAACTCCATCGCTGACGCCATAGTTGGCCCCCAACACTATGTATGTGAGGTGGGTGTGGGGCAGTTCGATCTCACTCCAGCTACCCCTTCTCCTCAATTGTCAGCCAGGGGCACCCAAAAGGAGGAGGATCAACATCTAGGTGACCCCAGGGGTGTCCGGCCCATCTGAATCCCCTCTTCCTGTGACCTCAGCAGCTCCAGCTCCACAGGCTGAGGAGGGTGCCACTGCCACACAGCAGGACCCCGAAAGCCGGCCGGGGCCTTCCAGTCTCAGCCCTCCAGAGGACGCCTGCTAAGTTAATCACAGACAGGGCGTAGCAATCAGCAGGCTGCCTCCACCTCCATTGTGGGTGTCTGGAGAGCACTAAGAAGTAGTGGCAGTGTTAGGAAGGTTAAGAAGATGGAGTTGCACAGCCTGGGCATGGGTGCTAATCACTTGTACATAATGTTCACTATTGTCAATAAACTCCCAAGAATGTCTCCCTGCCTATGTCTCCTTGTTCTGATGAGCAGTGTTCATGCTACTCAGATGTGAAACCTTTCTGCACAAGATAAAGGCAGGTATCTCAGTTCAGGGCCTCTTCCCTGTGCTTTGTGCAGCCTTCAGACCAAAGTGATGGTCCAGCCTCACACTCTCTGGACACATTACTGGTGCCTGCACCTCGACGGTGCTTATTATTGCTGCCAGAATATCGTGGGCAGGCATCACACGGTTCTGTCATTCTGTGTGCTCTCAGCACCTTTGAGGTGGGGCTGACCCCATCTCTTCAGCATCTGTGACCAGTGATGTTGTGCTCCTGAAGGGGACAGGTGCAGAAGGCAGTCAAAGGATGAGATGCTTTTAAAATTTCACGGCTGTGTCTCTATGATATGACCCTGATCACGGAGCGCAAGCGAGCTGCCCTCGGCCAGACAGGAGTCAGATATTCTCAGAGGCTATGTGACGATCTATGGAGTGCCCTCACTGCATGTCGTCATCATCCTCCTGTGATCGAGCAACTATTAGGTCCTTCACTGCATCTCCATGACAGGAGTATTATCACAGAGGGTATGTGCGCTGCCATAAGCCAGACTGGAGTCAAACATTCATAGATGCAATGTGAGGATCTTATGGTGTCTCCTCACTGCATGTCGTCACCATCCTCCACAAATTTAGCAGCTATAAGGGCCTCCCGAGCGCGCCTGCCTCGTCTAGCCAGTGCGAGGGCCTCATTGCCATCATCGTCACCTTCGAGGACCTCCTCACCCTCACCACCGTTGACGTCCTCCTCATTGGAGGTGACCTCCAGTTCCTGTATCTCCTCCTTCGCCAGCTCCTCTCCCTGTTGCAGTGCCAGGTTGTAAAGGGTGCAGCATGCAACGATGATGCATGACACCCTCTGTGGACTATATTGCAGGCCTTTACCAGACCAGTCCAGGCACCGGAACCTCATTTTCAGCATCTTGATGGTTTGCTCCACCAAGTTGTGAGTTGCAGCATGAGTCTCGTTATACCTTCTCTCTGCTGCAGTCTGAGGCCGCCGCATGGGTGTCATCAGCCACATCCTCTGCAGGTAGCCCTTGTCCCTGTGGAGCTGTCCCTGCTGCCTCTGTGGACCCTATGCTATGAGGCATGCAGCTAGGTCACCAGGCTCCATGACAATCACCATCACTAGAGAAAAAGTACTGAGCAAACTATTGGGATTAAAGGGTGACAAGTCCCCAGGACCTGATGGCCTACATCCCAGGGCCTTAAAAGAAGTGGCAGCGGAGATAGTGGATGCATTGTCTATAATAATCCAAAATTCCTCGGATTCTGGAAAGGTTCCAGTGGATTGGAAAAATGTTAATATAACGCCCTTATTCAAAAAGGAGGGGAGGCAGAAAGTAGGAAACTATAGGCCAGTTAGTTTAACATCTGTCATTGGGAAATTGTTGGAATCCATTATTAAGGAAGTAGTAATGGGGCATTTGCAAAGTCAAAATGCAATCCATCAGAGTCAGCATGGTTTTATGAAGAGTAAATCGTGTTTGACTAATTTGCTAGATTTCTTTGAAGATGTGACAAGCTAAGTGGATAATGGGGATCCTGTAGATGTAGTATATCTGGACTTCCAGAAGGCCTTTGAAAAGGTGCCACACAAAAGATTAATACACAAGATAAGATCACACAGAGTTAGGGGTAATATATTACCTTGGATAGAGGATCGGCTAACCAACAGAAAGCAGAGAGTCAGGATAAATGGGTATTTTTCTGGATGACAGGCTGTAACTAATGGGGTGCCACAGGGTTCGGTCCTTGAGCCCCAACTATTTACAATCTATATTAATGACTTGGATTCAGGGATAGAAGGTACTCTAGCTAAATTTTCAGAGGACACCAAAATAGGTGAGAAAGTAAGTTGCAATGAAGAAATAAGAAATTTACAAATGGATATGGACAGGTTAGGTGAATGGGCCAAAATTTGGCAGATGGAATTTAATGTGGATAAGTGTGAGGTTATCCATTTTGGTCAAAAGAATAAAAAGGTGACTTATTATTTAAATGGAGAGAAACTTCAGAATGCTTCAGTGCAGAGGGATCTGGGTGTCCTCATGCATGAATCGCTGAAAGCTAGTATGCAGGTACAGCAGGTAATAAGGAAGGCAAATGGAATTTTAACATTTATTGCTAAAGGAATAGTGTATAAAAATAGGGAAGTGTTGTTGCAACTGTACAAGGCATTGGTGAGACCGCACCTGGAGTACTGTGCACAGTTTTGGTCCCCTTACTTGAGGAAGGATGTAGTTGCATTGGAGGCGGTTCAGAGGAGGTTCACTAGATTGATTCCAGAGATGCGGGGCTTGTCTTATGAGGAGAGATTGAGCAGTTTAGGCCTATACTCACTAGAGTTTAGAAGGATGAGAGGAGATCTAATTGAAGCATATAAGATGCTAAAGGGGATAAACAAAGTAGACGTGGAGCGGATGTTTCCCCTTGTGGGGCATTTTAGGACAAGAGGCCATAGTTTTAGGCTAAGGGGTGTTAGATTTAAATAAGAGATGAGGAGGAATTACTTTTCTCAAAGGGTCGTGAATCTGTGGAATTCACAACCTCAGAGTGCAGTGGATGCCGAGACGTTGAATAAATTTAAGGAGGAGATAGACAGATTTTTAATTAGTAACGGGTTGGAAGGTTATGGAGAGAGGGCAGGAAATTGAAGTTGAGGCCGAAATGAGATCAGCCATGATCATATTGAATGGTGGAGCAGGCTCGAGGGGCTGAATTGCCTACTCCTGCTCCTAGTTCTTATGTTCTTATGACCCTGATGTACTCCACCTGCAGGATGAAAGAGAGAGACGTGTGGGTTAGCATGGATGTACTAAGAGCATCCCTTGGTTAAGTCTGAAGGCCCCTTAACCCATCCCAGAGTGTGTTGGCCACCACTTGGATGGCCAGAGAAAAGTGCACTGCCTGGCTACCCAAAACCCCATCTTCCTCCGCCCCACTCCACCTGATCGATTGGCGGCAACTTTGACCACTGGACTGCATGCTGTGCTCTCAGCTCAGGCGCAGGAATTCTCCTAACCCATGCAGCAAGGCTGCACTGTTAATTTGAACCATGGGGGAGACTGGTCCAAACCTGAATGATGACATTGCAAGGGGCTGTGAGCGCCTCCACCAGTGACTGCTCTATGGTTAGCTTTAGCAAGGAGATTGTACAACTTGCCCAGTCATCCAACTGTTCTGCAGTCCACTTAGTTTGCAGTCTGTGCCTAAGGGGTGAAAAGCTCTGGAAAACTTGGTTGCACTTTGGTACTTCTGCGTTGCTTGAGTGGGCAGATAAGCTAGAGGCCTGACTCCAGTCATATCAATGTGGCTGCACCTGAACTGTGTTAGCTGCAGAGGAATGGTCACTTTATACAAGATTTCCCTAATGTGTGGCCGCTTCCCCCACCCACCCTCCCCACAACCTGCACGTGCTTGTGTGCTACCTTCAACTACAGGGCAGCCTTTGCAGTCCCCCCAAACGTGCCTCAACCTTGAAATCCAACAGGCATCCCTCTTAAGGGCTCCGTAATGTTACTGTGCGCTCACCTCCGAGTTCCCCATAAAATGCAGGCAGCCAAGTGCACGCCTTTTATATGCTGTTGTGAAACATGTCCAGGTACAATCATACTGACATGGCCAGACAATCCAGCAGGGTGTGGGGGTTTGAGTCCGGTGGGCTACCGATGGGCTAGTCTTATAATGATATGCTGATGTATTACAATGAGGTTCCCAACATCCGATGGCAGGAAACATGGCCCGCCATCGATGGGCTGAGAGGATGATGGCAAACTGGTTTCACAATGTTATGAAACTAATTCTTGGCCTTGTCGCCATATTATCTGCTCATGTGACCAAACATGTCTGACTCCAGCAGACATGGACGATTCCGCCCAATTTCCCAGACATCATAATCACCATCCCTGGGAATGTTCTGTCCAACCAGCAGGACAAGCCCACCAGAGTGGCAGCACAGTGGTATACAGTCAGGAGGGAGTTGCCCTGGGAGCCCTCAACATTGACTCCAGACCCCATGAAGTCTCATGGCATCAGGTCAAACATGGATAAGGAAACCTCCTTCTGATTAACGTCTAATGCCCCGCCCCACTCCCAGTTGACAAATCAGTACTCCGCCATGTTGAACACCCCTTGAAAGAAGCATAGCGGGTAGCAAGGGCACAGAAAATATTCTGGGAGAGGACTTCAATATCCATCACCAAGAGTGGCTCAGTAACACAGCTACTGACCGAGCGGCCAAGTCCTAACGGACATAGCTGCTAGACTGGGTCTGCAGCAGGCGGGAAAGGAACCAGCAGGAGGGAAAAACCTACTTGACCTTGTCCTGAGCAATCTACCTGTTGCAGATGCATCTGTCCATGACAGTATAGGTAAGAGTGACCACCGCACAGTCCTTGTGGAGACAACATCCCACCTTCACATTGAGGATACCCTCCATTGTGATGTGTGGCACTACCACCGTGCGAAATGGGATAGATTTTGAACAGATGTAGCAACTCAAAATTGGACATCCGTGTGTCTATCAGCAGCAGCAGAATTGTATTCAGCCACAATATGTAACCTTATGGCCTGGTATACCCCCCACTCTAGCATTACCATCAAGCTGGGGATCAACCTGGTTCAATGCAGGAGGGTATGCCAGGAGCAACACCAGGCATACCTAAAAATGAGGTGTCAACCTGGGTGTGACAACACAGGACTATTTACGTGTCAAACAGTGGAAGCAACATGTGATAGAAAGAGCTAAGCGATCCCACAACCAATGGATCAGATATAAGCTCTGCAGTCCTGCAACATCAAGTCGTGAATGGTGGTGGACAATTAAACAACTAACCAGAGGAGGAGGCTTCATAACTATCCCCATCCCCAATGATGGGGGAACCCAGCACATCAGTGCGAATGACATGGCTGAAGCATTTATAACCATCTTCAGCCAGAAGTGCCAGGTGGATGATCAATCTCGGCCACCTCCTGAGGCCTCCAGTATCACAGATGCCAGTCTTGTCAATTCAGTCCACGTGGTATCAAGAAACGGCTGAAGGCACTGGATAATGCAAAGGCAATGGCTTTGACAACAATTCCAGCAATATTGCTGAAGACTCGTGCTCCAGAACTAGCCACGCTCCGAACCAAGCTGTTCCAGTACAGCTACAACACTGGCATCTACCCCACAATGTGAAAAGTTGCCCAGGTATGTACTGTCGACAAAATGCAGGACAAATCCAAACTGGCCACTTACCACCCCATCAGTCTACTCGATCATCAAAAAAGTGATGGAAGGTATTGTCAACAGTGCTATCAAGCGGCACTTACTCAGCAATAACCTGCTCACTGGATCTCAGTTGGGATTCCACCAGGGCCACTCAGCTCCTGACCTCATTACAGCCTTGATCCAAACATGAATAAAAAATGCTGAACTCAAGAGGTGAGATGAGAGTGACTGCCCTTGACATCAAGGCAGCATTTGACTGAGTGTGGCATCAAGGAGCCCTAGCAAAGCTGAAGTCAATGGGAATCAGGGAAACTCTCCACTGGTTGGAGTCATACCTAGTACAAAGGTGATTATAGGAGGTCAATCGTATCAGTTCCAGACATCACTGCAGGAGTTCCTCAGGGTAGTGTCTTAGGCCAAACCAATTTCAGCTGCTTCTTCAATGACCTTCCCTCCATCATAAGGTCAGAAGTGGGGATGTTCACCAATGATTGCACAATGTTCAGAATCAGTCTGTGTCCACATGCAGCAAGACCTGGACAATACTCAGGCTTGGGCTGATAAATGGAAAGTAACATTCATGCCACACAAGTGCCAGGCAATGGCCGCCTCCAACAAGAGAGAACCTAACCATCTCCCCTTGGCATTCAATGGCATTACCATCACTGAATCCCCCACTATCAACATCCTGGGGGTTATCATTGACCAGAAACAGAACCGGACTATGTTAGGGGGAAATTAAAAATACTAAAAGAGAATACAGTAAGAATTTACTGAAAAACCCCTAAAATCTCCAGACAGACATGGCTGCTAAACATATTAAGAGTTGAAGATTACCAGATGAACATTGCACAGCCTTGAGAGTCAGACTGGAGACAAAAGTATGACATAAATTAGGTTAAGTGTACTCCTCTCTCAGATAGGGAAGGGGCAGATGGTTTTAGCTTAGATATGGGAAGATGAACAACGGACAAAGACGGGGCTTTGATGAAACACAAACAGTCTTGAGTTGTAAGAACCAAGGTCTTTGTGTACATGTTTTAATTTTGATTGGATAATATAATTATGTATACATCCTTTAGAATAATTGGTTAGCAAAATCACATGTGTATGTACTCAATAGGATAGAGGTAATGGAACCGGTGTGTTGGTTACCAATTGGATGTATTCAAATGTACTCAAATGTGTTATGATAAGAAAAAGTACAAAAGTAGTGAAATGTAATCAATCTGGGAGCTGAGTCTTCATTCTTAGGAATGATTGCGGCTCCCTGGCATACGCTTGAATAAAACCAGCTAAAAGGAAGCCTGAGTCTCTCTGGTCGTTGCGGAATCGGAGAGTGTAACTTCTCCTCTTCAGTGGCCTCTGTGGTCATTTTTGTAACTTAAAAGAAATGAATTGATCTAAGTTTCGAGAGCTGTTTGTGCTGAGGAGAGAGAGAGAGAAAGGGGGTACTCCTAAGGAAGTTCGTGAGCAGTGATAGGTATGAGCAGAGGAAATGTGAGCTTCAGCCAGTTTGGTTGTCCCTGCAGATGGAGCCTCCAAGATCCCTTTATTCCCCCCACTGCTACTTGAAGTTTCGTTTAGAGTTAAGTTCAATATTATATATGTGTTTGTTTGTGTGCAAGGAAGCATTTGTATGTGAGCTTTAACGTGTTTTCGCCTCTAAATTGTCATTTGTGTGTGTAGTTCAGCACTTAAGAGTCAAAAGCCCCATATTAGATTAAAGGAAAAGTATACTCAAACTTTCCAAAGTTTTGAGTATAAGGTTTGAGTTGAGATTTCTGGCAAAAATTGCAATTTGAAGGTATTGTAAAGATAAAACAGGGTTTGCCGTTGTTTGAGATGAACCAACCTTTGTACCACCCCCTTGCAGACTAGTAGGGAATAACCCTCATCACCAGCTTCCAAGCTGATTGGGATTAATACATACGAGTTGGTATTCTAAAATTCTGAGGAAAAAAAAAGATTGCCTGAAATTCAAAAGGATTCTAGGAAAACCAAAAGACATAAACACACGATCTAGGTGGTTCAAATGGATAAAAAGGGGTTTCTTTTGAAGAGATGAATTAAATATTAAAGGAAATCTGCATTCCAAAAGCACTGTAATTTGAATTTGGGACAATCTTGAGATGTAAAGCGCAGTGTAATTTAACAGGTTACTTTTGATTAACGGGGATGCTATCCAAAGATAAAGAATGTGTCGATAAACATATGGGACTTCTAATCTGGATACAAATCATTACAGATGAATGAGAGGTTGTTTTAATTTTGATAGTGTAAATTACAGTTCTTACAAAGTTTAAAAATTTGAGGTTTGGTTCTTGATAAAGTTCTCAAAAGGGAATTTTCATTTTAAAGGGTTTTTGACAACAATTGGCACTAATTCAAATGCTGCAAGCTTTTGTATTTGTAAGTCTGTTCCCAAAAAGTGAAGTTAAGCTCAAGACCTTGACAAAGTTTGGCAGAAATCCAATTTTTGGCCAAGATAATGAATCTGGGATAATGCTAAAAAAAAGTCAGACATAATTTAGTGGGTTACTTTTGAGACAATAAGATGTTGTTTAAGAAGAAGATAAGGAAGCAGAACATGTCAATGCCTGATTTCTGTTTTAAAACTGTTATGAGAATACTTTATTGGACTGTAAAGTCTCTCCAGACAACCTGAACAAGATAAGATGGTAGCTATTGCATGTGTAAAATGGTATCAGGAAAAGATTAAGGGTAGAAGAAAGAGTTAGGGAAAGAGGACATCATAATGTACAAACTGCTTTAAGTGAACTGAATTTGATCATCTCGCCATCAACTGAGACATTGGAGCCACACAGGGGAAGATAAGCAAAGATCTAGAGACAGAGATCCCCGTTGATATGGTATAGTTAATATGGCCTAAAGAGTAAGGAAACATTTTAAACAATCAAGACAATAGAGAAACTGACCTTAAGAGAATCTTAGGATGATCGTGGTCAGGAAAAAAATACCGTAGAGGTCAAACTATTCAGAACCTGTAGTTGAGACAATTGAAGGGTAAGGAGAAATAATACTTAACTACAATTTACCACAAGATGGATACAGGTAAAGGGAAAGCTAGAAGCTCAACACCATCCAGAACAAAGCCACACACTATCCTGACTTGAAACTATATTGCCATTCATTCACAGTCGCTGGGTCAAAATTCTGGAACTCTCATCCTAACAGCACTGTGGGTGTACCTACACCACATGGACTACAGTGATTCAAGAAGGTGGCTCACCACCACCTTCTCAAAGACAATTAAGGATGAGCAATTAAGGCTGGCCTAGCCAGCAATGTCCACACCCAGCGAATGAATACATTTTCAAAAATACAATTGACATAACATTAACTTGTTATTCTCATCTTTTCTTTAAATTAAAACTTTGTGATGCAAACAACCTTTCGAAACTAAAGAAAGAAAAAGTAAAGTCCCATATCTACTACTTCTATCAGCGTCTGTGTTCCTGTCTTTTTGTTTTCCTGGCTTCCTGAGCTGTACTCAACTACCCAGCTGGAAGACTGGCATTGGAAGCATCATTAAAAAAGACTAATTTCACACCTTTCAGGTCACCTAGTGCTGAAAACTTGAGAACACATTTCTCTGAATTTAGTTGCTTTAATGTTTTATTTGCCCTCAAAACCTCTTCAGTTGTAATGTGTTTCATCATAGTACTAAGTTCCAATACATCATAACTAGCATCGTGTCTTGTCTGAGTACACAGCCAATTTAACTGTCAAATTAAGTCTCTTAATTGCTCTGTTTCTTCTTTGGATGTCAGGTCAAATTTCTGTAATGACCTGGCCGCATTTATCAGATACAATTATAGATACTTTATTGGTATGATTGTCGATTCAAGGTTACTCCTAACCTATTCTGATCAATGTCTAAGCCGTATAGGCTTTCAATCCCTGACTTCCAATCTTAAATTTCCCTTTTTATCTTACCTATAACAAATTGGTCAAATTCTGCAGAACCTCCCCTATAGAAAATCTAGACGTGTATTATAAAGATGCCTGCGAGTTTCTTTTTTGTGATAGAAACAAACAGAAATAGAAAGAGATAGGAATGGATAGTAGAACATTGCTGGATCTGCTTTTAGTTGAATCCAGCCTACTTTCAGCGAGACAGACCTAATTGAGAAACACCATATCCTTGATGCATCATTCAATCCACAAACATATTAGTTTAATTTCCACAGCTTCCCTTCTACATCACTCACTTCTTTAGGTGGTTTCAAAACCCTTCTCTTTGAAACTTTTCACCCTGCAAAAATGTAGCTTTTATATCAATTCACCTACATTCTCACACATATGTAGCTAAGAGAGCTAAGAATATCTTCAAGATCACAGTTCCTGATGTGGTGAAGTCCACTCTAACATGTGATAACTAAGTTTCTTTTTGAAAGCCCAAGCCACTAATCTCGCTTTAGCTTTACATGTCCCATCTGGGAGCACCTTTCCCGTACATATCTGCCTATATGATAAGGCTGGCTGTCCCCTATGTGGCACTCCAGTAGCCACTAAATTCCTTCCAACCGCCCAACTCTCGTCATTTTGCCTCTCTTATTGATTCATCTTCTAATTTGTTTGCAGCCACCAAAACTTCCTGATCATAAGGGCTTCCATTTCTAGTAGTGGTCCTGGATTATTCTGTAGTCCTTGTTTTGTTGCATAGCTTAGTCCAACCATAGCTTCTAATTGCCCTCCTATCTCTTTCTGGACCTGCTGCTACAGGACCTCTTGCTCCCACGGTCAGAGGTTCTGTTGCCAGTATGTGATCGTTTCCTCATGCTAGAGTCACCTCCAGATCCATTATGGATGCTCACACTACGTTTTCGTGCTTTCCAGCATTTCACCTCATTCTGCCAGTCCATAGATCTTACCTCTTGTCCATCATCTTGGACATTTAGCCAATGTTTGAATTTGCCAGTAGTTTCCCTGATATCCCTACAATGGTTGCAACCCTCTAGTCACTGGACCCTTCTGGTAAGTACGTTACCTTAGTTCCAACTTTAGGCAGTTATTCTTTGCGTACAATAGCCCTATCCTGTGCATCAGTATCACTTTGTCTATCACCATCCTACATTTTATCTACCATATTCTGTTCCTCATAATTGTCAAACGACCATGTGGGGTACAGGGTGCCTCATCACCTTGTAGTAATTTTTCAGATTCTGAAATTTTATAATCAATCCCGGTTTGACTACCATGTTGCAGAATCACTGTCGTCCCATCATGTCCTTTCGCTTTACCTGAACTTTTCCACTCTTTCTCAATCTCTCTTGTATAATCTACTAAATCCCCAGGATTAAAGTTTATCTCTGATGGATTTATGCAATGCCATAAGGCTTTCTAAATTTTCTGTGAGACTTCTGCCTTGATGCATGCCCTTCACCTTGCATGTAGGGCATTTAAGTGTGCAGAAAAGACTAATTTTAGTCCAATTTGAGACTCCTTGTATTTCACATGCCCCCCACAACCCCCACCCTGCTGTTGAAAACATGCCCAGTGGAGGGCCATATAATCCAGGCCAAGGAACTTTATTTTGTAAATCAAAAATATAAAAGATGGTATTTCAACACTTAAGAGAAATTAAACGATCAGATGTTTTTGGAAGGATTGACGTGATTTCAGAGAGACTTGGATAAATCTGAAGAGTCCAGAAACTAAAAATAAGCAAGGGCAGGGGTAGATGCAACACCTGACCTTTCACCTCCTCCCTTCCAACCATCCAAGGCCCCAAACACTCCTTTTAGGTGAAACATTGATTTACTTGTATTCTTTCAATTTAATACACAGTATTCATGGCTCACGTTGTGGGTTCCTCCACACTGGACAGACCAAACACAGATTGGGTGATTGCTACACCTCTAACTTTTTCCAGTAATGATGAAAGGCCATCAACTTGAAACATTAACTTTGTTGCTCTCACCACTAATGCTGCCTGACCTGCTGCGATTTTCCAGTATTTTTTTTTAATATTTCCAAGCAGTTTTTGCTTCTGCCTATTTCTAGTTTGAGTTCTTAAATGCAAAGGGCCAGATTTTAGTCTCCCAATGGAGTTGCAAGTTAGGTTGTGAATTGCTGAATGGAATTTTTTGCTGGAAAAACAATTTTCCTGGCCAGTTCCGACCTCACACCATTTCGTGTGACCTTTTAGTGGGATGGGAAGGCTTTGGTTTCCGAGATCGGGATCTCCGTTGTGAGGACCAAGGAAAATTATATTTCCTTCTGGACACCATTTTTGTGTGCTGGTGTGGGGTTTGGAAGCTCTAAAAGAAATACACCTCCTTCGAGAGTTTGTGACCATTTGGGGAAGCCTGCTGAGTCTGGAACATTCTGATAGGCATTTTGACACTTTCAGATAGCACTGCTAGATGCCATATTGTAATACAGATCCAGTGATTCATCATAGAGATCTGTCCTGCAAAGTTGTTGAGCCTTATATTAACCAGCATTGTATTATTTGTTGTCATGCATTATAGTATTTTTCCAATTGTCAAAAGCCTCAGAATGCATTAAAATGAAAAAAAAAATGTCCTGTCAGCCTCTGCTGTCATGTTTTGTGCTGTTATTTAAATTGACTGACAGCTCTGGATGTTAAAAAAAACCCTGCTTATGAAAGTTGAAAAAAAAATTGCACCCACTCCCCTCTGCTGATTGACAAGCAATCTACTTTGAAATGGAAATGGGACACCATCTGATCTGTGAGTTTCATGCAATGTAGCTGAAAATGTTTATTATAACAGCTGAAGCCATTATGAATGCTTGGCTGGGTTTCAAAATCTGTTAATGGCTTTAGTTCAGCAGGAGGTCTATTGATTCAAGAACAATTGAAACTTTTAAGAGGTTGTAATATCAGAATATGCCGTTGATGTGTTTGATTGTTTTCTTTTGACAAACCTATTAGGTACTTAAATTTTATTCTTTACATTGGAGTAGGTTTTATCCCAATATCAATGTGTTGAATTCAGGATTTTATTAATTTTTTAGAGACTTAACTTTTTCCCCAATGACTTTAAAATCATTCCCATTGCTACTGCATAGCTTCTGCAGTCTGTACATAGTGGATATTGGGTGAGTGGCAATGGAGGATACATGTGGGCATGGAAGTGGTATGGGGATCTGAGGAGACATGGAGTGGCATAGGGATTTGAGGGGACATGGGGTGGTAGGTGGGGGTTGAAGAGGCAGGGGGTGGCATGGGTGATCTCGGGAACATGAAGTGACATGGGGGTGGGTCAGGGGGGGTGAGGGTTGAGGATTAGATGACCTTTAAATGATGTTGGAAGCTTGGCTGCTCTGTTGGAGAACAGAAGTGGGCCTTCTAACCGGCCTGCCTCCACACCTGCACTCCTCACACACTCCATCATGGTTTGCAAAATGCACTGCACACCTGAATCCTGTGTGAAAAGACAAAAAGCCTTGGCAAAGTCATACATGGGTCGCGTGTGCATTTCAGAAGGCACAGAAGTGCGCAGGTTGGGTTGTCCTGAGCCCACACACAAATCCGGTCCAAAGTCTCAGTCTTAACACCTTCAACTTGGAAATCATCCCTCACCAGTTATTCTTTACTTTAATATTCTGGAGTCTTCTTCAGGTTCTTTCTTGTCTCACCTTCCATACAACATTAATCCATCTAAGTACTATACCTTATTGCAAGCGTTCCCTATTTTGGGGTTAAAAACCTAAACAGGCATCACTCACAATAAGCATATTTTAATTTCTTGAGAAAGATTATTAGTTGGAAAAAGTTACTTTCCTAAAATAATGGCAGAGAGACAAAGTGAGATAAGGATGCTATTTTCTAACAGATCTATGTGCTTCACCTTTGTCATTAATAATATGATCCTTTATTCAAACATGTCAAGTCTGGATGTACTTAGCTCTGGGTACTAACTGAGACTAGACACTAACTGTGAAAGATCATTTGGCCTCATAGTGCTGTTCTGGAGTACCCATGCTTCTTAGCATTAACTATTGCTGTTTTCCCTTTTCTCAGACCTCAGCATACTAAAAGACCTTGGTTGGAAATTTGTAGGCCCCCCCAAGGAGGGTTCCCCCATGGCAGGGCCAGTGAGCCATTGAAATCTCCGTTCACATTGGTGGGACTGGAAGATCCCGCTGGCGTGAGGGGCTGGAAAATTCCGGCCCTTGTTACAGTACTTTAAGCATTTTCAACACTCTCTTAGGCAGCTTCACCAATGGCAAGAAGTCCAATCTGAAAGTGATACTCCAGAACGGTCAAGGCACCTAAAACGCATTTTCAAGATGCCAATAACCTGCTCTACTGTGTTACGGGTCTGTACATGGCTGTTGTTGCAGTGTCTTTTGGACTCCATTTGTGTACGCCAAATGAGGGTGATCGGCCACCTCCTTAAGGGGCCCTTGTCCCCGCGAAGCCAATCACAAACTTGCGTTGTTGTATGAAAAAGCTGAGGCAGCTGCAAATTCCACAGTACAAAAGAATAGCCGCAGCTTCCAAGATACCATGCACACACGTACAGGAACGCCTATTTATGAAAATCATCCACTTGATGACTTGGTGCCCTTATGACGACGTGGGTGCAGTCGATAGCCTCCTGTACTTGAGGAAAGCCTGCTAATTCCACAAAACCTCTGTGACACCACATCTATTGGGAAGTTTACGTGCTCCCCCACCCAAGCAAAGAAGGCATCTGTAACTGTCCTGATGCATCTTTGTGCGGCTGATTGTGATACACCGCAGAGGTCTGCAGCTGACCCCTGGAAAGATCTGGCAGCATAAAAATTCAGAGCCACTGTGACCTTAAGTGCCATTGGCAGGGCATGAGGATCCGCAGACTATGGTCCCAGATCTTGTTGCTCAATGGCACATATCTCAGCAACCAATTCCCAGTTTAATCTGTGCATCTTCTGCATGGAGTCGGGAAATGCAGGCCAGTGTCTTCATGAGCACGAATTTGGTAATTTTTAAAATCCTCATTTAGCTCACCAATCACTCTGTGGGTGTAAGTACTCCTCTTCTGGCTCTGAGCCATAGAGAGTTGGAAATCGTCAGTGTTTCAATTTCTAGCCTGTGTGCTGAGTCAACCGGGATGATGGTGGTTATGATTTGAGTCAGCGTTTTGTGGTAGAGAATGAGGCTGCATGGCCTCTACTTGTTTCTATCATTCTATTATTCACCTCTTATTGAGTCCAAGCCCTGAAACTGGTTCAGGAATGTTGGATCTGAACTGAGTTTATGACAAAGTGCCTGTGAGAAGTATCCCGAATACAGCTCTTCCCATGATGTCTTGGTTTGGTTCAGATTGTTCTGTGCTGGCCAGTTTTGGCACCTGAAGTACAAATATAGAATGGCTCTGACTGTGGTTCCCAGTTTAAACTCTCCCCTTCATGCAGTACCGGAGTCCAAGGAGTGAGAGAGAAAGAAACAGGTTTGTTATAAATGTTATTGACTGCAGACTTTGACTGCTCTTGTGCAGTGTGGGGATTCTGGCTTTTGTTTCAGGGTGAATCAAGATTATTACTGGTTACAGGTAGGATATCAGTATTGCATATGTTACTTTCAGTTAGGTACCACTGTAGGTTATGAGGACAATCTGACTGTTAACCCAGTTATCAGTAAAATTTCAGTGAGTTACCCTTAGTTATTGGTGGTTTTTCCTCCCACCTCAGGTTTCCCCCATAATTACCCACCCTCTTCTCTGACCTTGATTTCCTTTTCTGGGCCACATGGATACTTCCTGGTTCTCAGAACTTCTGGCACAGCAGCTACTGAAGAGAAACCAGAAACATCTGGGGATCCAACCTTTATATTATAAATGCAATAACATTTACAGGTGTCACAGCTGTCCTGCGGCCAGAATGTCATGTAATCAACCCTCCAAAAATGCCTCCAGCCAGAATTGTCCATGACTTCCAGACCAAAATGGCACTTAGCTTTCTGATCCCTCCCCTGTTAGACCAAAAACGTTTGCCTTATGTAATTGTTGCCATTAACATAAAAACATCAGTTCACATAAATAATTAATATACTTCTGGGCTCAATAAAGACTTCAAAGTAACTTCTGGAAATGAATCTTGTATTTAAGTTAAAAGTGAGCTAAACGACATTCATTTATTAACATAAATGTAAAACGTAAGTGGAAAATGTGGAATTTAAACTGAAAGCGAAATTAAAAATGCTTTAATGGAGATCACTTCCTATGAGGAGGAGTGGCCAGTGAAAACGCAAGCACGGAACATGACGGCCGAATTTTAACAGGTAATGAAAGCAGTCGGACTGTTCACAGACCTGTAAAGGAATACTCTTTTACTCCTGTTGTTTATGAGTAGAGTTTGAGATTATTGCTGCCGCAAAGGCCGAGTATGTGGTGTTTAGTGTGTGTTTTTTGGGTCAAGGAATTTCCAAAACCGAAACTGATGTCCACCGAATGCAATAAAAAGTAATCAAATGATACCTTGTGATCCGAGACTGCGCTGCTGCTGAAATGTTATGAATGCGAATATTTTGCCCACACTCGTGCGCTGTACTCGGCTCATGTAAACTATATCGGTTGGCAGCACTGTTTCTGGAAATATACAAATATGCAGAAGATATCGCTTAAAAATATAACTCCTAAAGGAAATGACTCGGTTGAAACATCCTGTGGAGATATAAGTGGGGGCTGCGAACAGGCCGGAGAAGTTAATAAATGTCTGCTACCGATGTGAGGGGAGCGAATTATGGTAATTTTTTGAAGCGGAAGTGGCCAGCAGCAAATTTAATTCTCAATTTTAACTTTTGCGTGTCATAGTGGTGTCCTGAGCCTCGGAAAATGCAGTGTATTTGTGTACTACCTAATGTGCGTTAGGATTTAATCTCACCCTGTTCTGGAGAGTGAGTAAACAAAACTGCCTGCCTTGTATCTCAGAAATCATGGCGTGGAAAATCTTTGGTAATGTAGGAAGGGTGATATTTTGTGTGTTTATACAGTTGAGGTGATAAATTTTTTGGCCTGATATAAATAATGTTGTCATCAGACTTGAAAGGTAGTTGAAAATTTTGGAGGATATCAGCTGATTTTAAAATCAAATCAACATCAATTATAAATGGCAACACTCCCATCTCCAGGCTTCAGTTGGGAGTGGGAATTACTTTTAGTCCAATAAGCTTTAGTTGCAACAGTTTTGAGAGGCCTTGACAATAGAGAAGGGCAGAACTGGGTGTTAAATATTCCTGGGTACAAGGTGTTCAGAAGAGATAGGAAAGGAAGGAAAGCAGGAGGGATGGCGGTAATGGTTAAGGAGAGGATTGCAGCGCTGGAGATAGAGGATGTCCCAGAGGGTTCAAGGACAGAATCAATTTGGCTAGAGCTAAGGAACAAAAAGGGTGCAATTACATTGCTCATGGTTGTCTACAGACTGACGAATAGCGAGAAGGACGTAGAAGCACAAATCTGCAGGGAAATTACAGAAAAATGCAGGCATTATAGAGTACTTATAATGGGGGACTTTAATTACCCGAATGTAGACTGGGACAGTGGTAGTGTAAAGGGCAGAGAGAGGAAAGAGTTTTTAGCTTGTGTTCAGGAGAATTTTCTACAGCAGTATGTGTTCAATCCAACAAGAAAGGAGGCACTGTTGGACCTGGTTCTTGGAAATAAGGTGGGCCAAGTAGATCAAGTGTCAGTGGGAGAACATTTAGGAGACAGTGATCATAAGGTTTAGGATGATGGTAGAAAAGGACAATGTGCAATCCAGAGTAAGAAAAATTAACTGGAGGAGAGCCGACATTGATGGGGCAAGAACAGATCTGGGCTGGACAGACTGGAACCAAAGGTTGCCAGGAAAAACTGTAGCTGTAACTGAACTGAAGCTGGGCTACCTTCAAAGATGAAATAGTTTGGGCACAGTCAAGTATATTCCATCAAAAGGGAAAAGTAGGGCAAACAAATCCAGAGTTCCCTGGATGAAAAAGGAGATTGAAATTAAGATAAAGAAAAAAAAAAGTGTGCTTATGACAGGTGCTGGGTAGAAAATACAATTGAAAACCAAGCAGAATACAAAAGGTTTAGAGGGGAGGTGAAAAAGCAAAGAGAAGCAAAGAGGGATTATGAGAAAAGACTGGCAGCCAACATAAAAGGGAAATCCCAAAGCCTTCCATAGGCACACAAATAGTGAGACTGCTAGTTCTGTCCTGGGTGATTGTCTCTGGAGGCTTCCCCACCACTGAAGTTGGACTGGCTGGTCTGTGGTTGCTGGGCTTATCCTTGCAACCTTTTTGAGTGGGGGCGTGGGGTTTGCGGTTCTCCGGTCTTCTGGCACCTCCCCTGGGTTTGGGGAGGGCTGGAGGATTGTGGCCAGTGCAACTGCAGTTTCCGCTCTTGCTTCCTTCATGCATCCCATCTGGTGGTAAAAGAAGATGTAGGATTAGGGACCAAAAAGGGGATTTACACATGGGGGCATGGCTGAGGTGTTAAATGAATACTCTGCAATTGTCTTTACCAAGGAAGCAGATGCTACCGAGGCCATAGTGACAGAGGAGGAAACTCTGTCACTAGAAGGGTTCAAAATTGGCAAGGGGGAAGTATTGGATAAAGTTCAGTACTTAAAGTTGACCAGGTGCCAGGACCGGATGGGATGCTTCCAGGGGTGCTGGGGGGCGGGGGGTGGGAGTGGTGGTTGCAGGGGCACTGGCCATGGTCTTTCGGTCTTCCCTGGACTCAGGGGAGGTGCCAGGGAACTGGAGGGTTGCGGACATTGCGCCTTTGTTCGGAGGGAGTTGTGGGGATGGGCCCAGTGTTGCAGACGGGTCGGTTTGGCTTCGGCGGTGGGGAAGCTTCCGGAGACGGTTGTTCAGGATGGAATTAGTAGTCGCATGGAAAACTGTGGGTTCATTAGGAAGATCCAGCAAGGGTTTCAAAGGGGAAATCGTGTTTAACTAACTTGTTGGGAGTTTTTTGAAGAGTTAACAGAGAGGGTTGATGAGAGTTATGCTGTTGATGTGGTGTTTCATCGACTTTCAAAAGGCATTTGATACAGTGCCACACAACAGACTTGTGAGAAAAGTTATTGCTCATGGAATTAAAAGGGACAGTAGCAACGTGGATACAAAATTGGCTGAGTAATAGGAAACAGGTGAATGGATGTTTTTCGGGCTGGAGGAAAATTTGTAGTGGAGTTCCCCAGGGGTCAGTATTGGGACCCTTGCTTTTACTGATATATATTAATGATCTAGATCTTGGTGTGCAGGGGACAATTTCAAAGTTTGCGGATGATACGAACCTTGGAAGCATTGTCAACTGCGAGGAGGACGGTATAGAACTTCAAAAGGACATAGACAAGTTGGTGAAGTGGACAGATAGGTGGCAGATGAAGTTCAATGCAGAGAAGTGTGAGGGGATGCATTTTGGTAGGAAGAACATGGACAGACAATATAAAATAAGGGATGAAATTTTGAAGGGGGTGCAGGAGCAGAAAGACCTGGGTGTATATGTGCATAGATCATCAAAGGTGGCAGGATAGATGGAAAGAGCAGTTAATAAAGCATATAGTATCCTGGGCTTTATTAATAGGGGCATAAAGTACAAGAGGAGGGAGGCTATGCTGACCTTATATAAGACACTAGTTAGACCTCAGCTGGAGTATTGTGTACAGTTCTGGGTGCCACACTATAGGAAGGATGTGAACACATTGGAGAGAGTGCAGGAGATGTTTACAAGAATGGTTCCAGGGATGAGAAACTTCAACTAAGAGGATAGATTGGAGAGATTGGGACTGTTCTTCTTGGAGAGATGAAGGCTAAGAGGAGATTTGATAGAGATGTTCAAAATCATGACAGGGCTGGACAGAGTAAATAGGGAGAAGCTGTTCCTGCTTGTGAAAGGATCAAGAATTAGAGGGCACAGATTTTAAGTGTTTTGCAAAAGAAGCAAATGTGATTTGAGCGAAAACTTTTTCACGCAGTGAATGGTTTGGGTCTGGAATGCACTGCCTGGAAGTGTGGTGGAGGCAGGTTCAATTGAGGCATTCAAGGGAGCATTAGATAATTATTTGAATAGAAACAATATGCAGGGGTACGGGGAAAAGGCAGGAGATTGGCACCAAGTCATAAAGCTCATTCAGAGAACTGGTGCAGACACGATGGGCCGAATGGCCTCCTTCTTCACCGTAACATTGTAATTCTGTGCTATGCGGCATTTGTATGTAGTATACATGTAGTATGAAAGGTAGGATGTGGGGAGGACACAGGCTGCAAAGAGGTATAGACAGGTTAAGTGAGTGAGCAACAAGATGGCAGGTGGAGCATATAGGGAAGTGCAAAGTTATTCACTTTGGTCATAAGTTTAAAAAAGTAATTTTTTTTGATAGCTGAAAGACCTGTAAGTGCTGATGTTCAAAGAGACTTGTGTGTGCTTGTACAAGGAATTTAGAGAGTTAGCATGCAGGTGCGGCAAGCAATTAGGATGGCAAATGGCATGTTGGCCTTCATTGCAAGGAGATGGGTGTACAAGAATAAGGAAGTCATTCTGTAATTGTACAGGGTTTTGGTGAGACCACATCTGGAGTCCCGTGTGCAGTTTTGGTCTCTACATTGGTCCCTGAGATGAGGGGGTTGGCCTCTGATGAGAATTTGAGTAAATTGGGTTTATATTCTCAGGAGTTTAGAAGAATCAAAGGCGATCTGATTGAAACATACAGAATTCTGAAGGGGCTTGAAAGGATAGTCACTGAGAGATTGTTTCTGCTTGTTGGGGAATCTAAATTATGGAGGCACAGTCTCAGGATAAGGGGTCGATCATTTAAACCTGAGATGAATAATTAATTCACTCGAATTAGATATGAACATATATACATATGAATTAGGAGCAGGAGTGGGCCACTTGGCCCCTTGAGCCTGCTCCGCCATTCAATAAGATCATGACTGATCTGATTGTAACCTCAGCCCCACATTCCTGCCTACCCCTGATGACCATTCACACCTTTGTTAATCAAGAATCTATCTAGCTCTGCCTTAAAAATATTCAAAGACTCTGCTTCCACCACCTTTTGAGGAAGAGTGTTCTAAAGACACGACCCTTCGAGAGAAAAAATTTCTCCTCACCTGTCCTAAATTTTTAAACAGTGGCCCCTCGTTCTAGATTCTCCCACAAGAGGAAACATCCTCTCCACATCCACCAAGACCCCTCAAATCTTAAAGGTTTCAATCAAGTCACCTCTTACTCTTTTAAATTGTTGTGAATCTTGGGAATTCTCTACCCCAGAGGTTTGTGGCTGCTCCATTGTTGATTATATTTAAAGCTGGGATAGACAGATTTTTGGTGTCTCAGGGAATTAATAGATATGGGGACTGGGCAAGAAAATAGAGTTGAAGCCCAGGATCAGCTGTGATCGTATTGAATGGTGGAGCAGACTCTGGGCAGTGTGGTTTACTCCTGCTCCTATTGTGTTCTTGCGTTAACTTCTGCAGGATCTTAATGCCATGATTACTGCATGTATTGATCACTTTCTTTAACAAGGAGATGCCTCCGTAATCGTTGAAGTCACTGCAATCCTTTTTGTTTTTGTAACAAGGTGATTATTTTGCATCACACACATCTTGAGGCATGAATCTTTCATTCCAGCAGAGACACAAAAGTTCATGGAAATGCTGCAGCAGTGCCAGTTTTCCATTTTTGATTAATTTAAGTGGAATGTCACCATTTCCTAGGGCTTCATTACTGGCAACATGGTCAATGGCCTTGTTGAACTCTCCAGTGGCAGTGCTCCACCTACCTTTCTATCTGCTTGCTAGGTTCAGTGATGATCAACCGTCTTTGTTTTCAAGGGAGATGATTTGATTGCTGCTGGACATGTTGCTTTCTTAATTCCGTCATACATTTCTCTAGCATCCCCAGATTCAGCAGCAGTTTGTATGCTGTTGCAGAGTTTCAACTAGTATTAATTGGCAGTGCCGGTCAGTCTGCTGAGACTTAATTCTGGCAGCTCTGAGAATATCATGATTTTGTTTGCTGGGGTCTTGCTTGTAGTTCATGAGAGTTCTCTTCGTGGCTGCAGTAACTGGCTCCATTTCAGTCTAATGAGCCTCAAACCAGGCAGCATTCCTCTGATCTCTTCTCGTACATGGAGTGCAGAG
The DNA here is from genome assembly GCF_964194155.1 of Cetorhinus maximus. Lineage (NCBI taxonomy): Eukaryota > Metazoa > Chordata > Chondrichthyes > Lamniformes > Cetorhinidae > Cetorhinus > Cetorhinus maximus. Next base: position 154,598,453 of record NC_135881.1, read on the forward strand.
TTATAGAAAGTGTTTCGCCACTTTGATAGCTCACACTTGGCCGTTGTTGCCTGAAAGAGACTGATAGAGGATGTTGAGGAACTCCTGGGTCCTTTCAGGTTCGGTGGTACTGCGAGTGTTGATGTGAGAATGACCTTTCTTCTTGGAGTGGTATAGCTTCCTTGACAGAAGCCTGATCTTGCTACACACCAGGGAGTGGTCAGTGTGGGACACTGTTGAGGGTGGTATGTCTGGTGATGATGAGATTCAAATGGTACCAGTAGTGTGATCTCTGATGTCTCCAGGACACCTTGTGGCATTGTGTAGTTTGGAATTAATTGTTTGTCACAGAATCCATGGAAACGGCATTCCAGCAACCTTTGTCCATTCTCATTCTTCTTGCTGATTCCCTGGTGCCCTCTGCACATTGGCCAAGCTGTGTAGTCGGTACCAAACATTGTGTTGAAGTCCCTAAGAAGTACAGTCCCTCAGTGCTGGGAATTCTGCTGATGGCATCATCAAGTGCCTCATAGAATTGATCTGACCAGATTACAGACCCTGTAATCATGCATCTACCCTGAGTCTCAGTGTGGCTTCAGGGTTGGTAGATCGCCAGTTGGCATGATTTTCTCACTTCGTTAGTTACAGAAATCCCGTGAACAGCGCAGACCACTCTACATTGCCTTGATAGACTGTACCAAGGACTTCAACCTTGCCAGCAGACAGATTCTTTAAACTGCTGTGAAAAATAGGCTGCCTGCCTGGACTCCTGGGTATCATTTCTTCTTTCCGTGAGAACATGCACAGTTTCATCAGTTACCATGGAGCATCGTCGGAGGCTTTCAAGATCAGCATTGGGGTAAAGCAGGGCTGCTTCCTGATGCCAACTCTCTTTGGCATATTTTTTTCCATGCTGCTATTGTATGCTTTGGGTGACTCAAATGAGTGTGTCTACCTGCATGCCAGAGTTAATGGCAAGTTGTTCAACTTGGCAAGACTGCACGTCAAGACCAAAATGCATAATGTCCTAGTCTGTGAGTTGGGTGTTTGCTGCTGATATCGAGCTGGCATCCCATACCAAAGTATCCCATACCAAAGTTCACTTGCAACAGCTTGTAGATCAGTTCTCCAGGGCCTGCAAGAAGTTTGGACTGCCAATCAGTGTCAGGAAGACCAAAGTTATGGGCCAGAACATAGAGACTTCACCTTCCATCAAAATTGACAACCTCACTCTGAACGCTGTTGTCAGCTTCACATACCTTGGATCAACAATTACCAGCAACCTGTCCCTTGATGCCGAAATCAGCACCAGGCTTGCTCTAATGGTGGAACAGGCACAGTGAGCTGGATGGCCTACTCCTATGTTCCTTAGTGGATTGAAGCAATGTGTTACCTGAATGCAATAGCAAGTATCTTGTTGCACTTTCTCCAAAACCAATATATTCTCTCTAAGGTGTGGTGCCCAGAAATACTTGCAGTATTACAGGTGTAATCTAACCAGGGCTTTGTATAGCACAAGCATGCATTTTTACCCCCTTGTGTTCTAGTCCACTAGATATACGTTCCATTAGCCTTTTTGATTATTTTTCTGTACTTATTTAGGACATTTTAATGATCTGTCTAAACAGGACATCTTTCCTACTCTTCCTTATATTGTTGTTCCCTACATGAACAACAACAACTGGATCCTTTCCTCTCTCTCTCTCTCTCTCCAATAACCTTTCAAGTGGTTCGAGTTGTCCCTCACATGCTGCCACCCATGGTGTTCATCAGCAGAAACTGTCTACCGTTGTGCACTTTTTTGAGCCACACCCAAGTCACAATTTACAACTGCTGGTTCAGCTTCCAGCTGAATTGCATGGTGGACGTCAAGTAAAGGTTAACTTAGTAACTTGGCAGAGTAAAGAGGCAAAGTTTAGATGTGCCTAAGTACAATGGTTGATGTGATAGAAGGTCAAAAGCATGCTGAGGACATTAGTATGCACCAAAGAACACACCTAGCATTATGCTGTCAACCATGTGTTGGCGCACTTGGATCTCACTTTGCACATGTATAATATCCTGTACTACATAACTTGACCTACTTTTGAACTATACTTAATTGATCAGTATGGCTTGCTGCTAAATGTGATAAAAAGTATAATATACATTGTTCAAGTGTGCAAAGTTAAGAGTCGCCATTAAGCATGAGTACGATCTGTTTCGTAAAAGTGACCAGTACAAAACCCAGCTAAAAAAGTAAATTTGGGGTTAGCCCTCTGAATCACCACTCTTGTATTTAAATAGTTAAAATTTACATTAGTGGTTTGCTGTGCTTTGTACATGTTCTGGACCTTTATACTCAAAACTTAACCTCCGAATGTCACAAGAGTCTCAAGAAGTTACAAATTGATAACTTATGTTCAAATAGGAAAATAAGAATATACAATAAGTCAATTCTGGTTTATTAACTCAATACTTTTCTGTTCTAGGTCTATGGAAATAAATGCATTGGTGAAATGAGATTGGTGAATTCCTACAGCCTTTACACCAAGGAGTGAACACCTAGTTCAAGCACCTGTATGCCTTGTACTCCTTTTATAGTTGCATTTAAACAAATTTGGAAGTTCTGGTGAATGTCCATAAAGGTTACACGGTATCTATACCCAACAGCAAACAGGGATCCAAACATGGATTAGCATTCCACAAAAAATTAAAATGGGGAATTTTTGTTGTATGGATACTTCCCATCATAGTGAGCAAGGACCTGGAGCACAAAATGAACGGGAAGCTTTATTAAATTCTGCGAATTCACGCAATGCATGTGTTGAAGAGCAGCCAACATCTCCACAGAAGTCTATTTCCAACAAGAATCCTATAGACCTGCAAAATAAAATTGGCAATGAAGATGTAAATAATGGTGTTGTTCCAATGAAGAGGTAAATTACCTTTCCCACCCCGCCTTCCGTTCTGATTTGATCAGCTTCACAGCCATTAGGTCTGTTAGATTAGTAATATGACCTTTTTCATAGTTCTTCAGTATAATATTTATATCTTCAAAGGAGTTTTTTTTTCAATCCCTTTAAATTCAATCTTGATTTTATTCAAATTTTAGGTATGTTAACAGGAATTCTTAACTGTGCACCCTGCATTGCTGTACAGCCCAGTCTTGTGACTGCACTACTGGGGCCTCATATCTTTGATATTACCAGCTTCCCTGCTTACAAAGCCTCACTGTACATCAGTGGGTGCGTTGTGACTGAATCCATTATTTTATTTGGTTTTCTTTTGTGCTTAGGAGCGTTTCACATTTTGTGCTTTGTGCATTCTATATGTTCATTAGGCTACATACACATGACCCAGTCAGTGGATGCAATTCCTCCTAATCTAAGTCTTGGAAAGAAAGAAAATGTTTATACATGCTTTCCCACAAGATTTTTTTTTCCCCAAAATGACCGCGGACTATCCTGAATGTTTCCATAACTAGTTGCAATCGAAGGACAGAGGTATAAGCGATGCCCACTCTGAGGCGGCAGTGCGTCACTTCCGGGGGGGGGCGGGACTAGCGTTTTGATCCGGATGTGCTTCTTTCGGCGGGGCGGCCTTTGTGACGTATTCTCTAAGTCCCGCCCTCCTGATAACGCCCATTGATGGAAGTTGAGAGAATCTGACTTGAGTATCTAATAAATCGCTTGACACAGACAGGAACGTGACCCTTTCTAAAGTTGTTGCAAGTGGTTAATTTGGATGAAGATTTTTACTCGATGTTTGTGTTTTGCTTGAGTCCAAGTGTAGTTAGCTGGTGGTGTTGGGGTAAGTAAATTTGAGGTGACTAAGTTTCAGTGAGTTCCAGGTTATTAGCCTGCCACCTTTTGATGCTGTTCAGGTTTGCTTTGGGCAGATGCAGGTTGCTGGTCTCTGTTAGTATTGTATTGCACACTCGTGTACATTTAGTACAGAAGTTTCACTGTCAGGCCAAATAAAACCAGACCTGCAGCTGTCACCCTCTGAGTGACATTTCCCCACCCATTAACATTGTCATTCTGAAAATTAAACTGAAATATTTCAATTGATTTACAAACTGTAAGTTATTGACAGTATAACTTACTCTCAACCGTTTTCCTGATAATTTTTCTAATTTGCAAAAGCCAAAGTGTAGAAAATGCAGCTAGCTGGAGTACTGCCAACCTTTAAATATTAAATGGAAAAAAAAATTCCAGTCTAGAGGTTCTGTGGAGGTTCTGGCTGCAGTCTTTCAATAGCCCTTGGATGTGATGCCAGAGAACTGGAGGATTGAAAATGCTACATCCTTGTTCATAATAAGGGCAGGGGGATAAACTCAGCAATTAGGTCAGCTCAATGCCAATGCTGGGGAACCTTTAAAAGACAACAATCTGGGGAAAAAATAATTGCCACTTGGGAAAATGTGGACTAATAAATGAAAGTCAACATTGATTTGTAAAAAAATTGTATTGGACAAACTTGATTGAATTTTTTGTAATGGAGATGGTTGATGAAGGGAGTGGTTGAGTTGTATATGGACTTTCAAAAGGCATTTGCTACTTATAACAGACTTGTTAGCAAAATTAAGGTACTGTGGCAGCATGAATATAAAATTGGTCGAGGGTCAGAAAGTACAGTAGTGGTGAATAGTTTTTCAAACTGGATGGATATGCAGGGATATTCTGTAGGGGTTGGTTATTGGAGCTATTGCTCTTTTTGGTAGTTATATATTATTGAGATATATGGGGTATAATTTCATGTTTGCAGATAATACACGAATTCAGTATGAAGGAAACAATGCAGCACTTCAGGAGGGCATAGATTGTTGAAATAGGCCATCAGATTAAATTTAATGTGTTTTGGTAGGAAGAATTATGAGAGGCAATATAAACTAAATAGTTCAATCTTAAAGGAGGTGCGGGTGGGTGTATGTGCACACATCTTTGAAAGTATATGGGATCCTTGGGCTTATTAAGGCATAGAGAGCAAAAACAAGGAAGTTATGTTAAACCATTATAAAACACTTTGTTAGGCCTCCGCTGGAGTATTGCATCCATTTCTCAGCACCAGACTTTAGGAGGGATGGCAGGGTCTTGGAGAGGATGCAGAAAAGATTTACTAAACTAGTAACAGTGCTGAGGGCATTCAGTTATATGGAGGGGTTGGTGAAGCTGGGGTTGCTCTTAGAGCAGAGAAGGTTAAGAGGAGATTTGGTAGAGGTATTCATAATCTAGAAGGATTTTGATGGAGTAAATAAGATGAAAGTGTTTCTGTTGACAGAAGGGCTGATAACCAGATGAAAATTTTAGGTGATTGGCAAAAGAACTAGAGGTGACCTTTTTTCTAAAATTACTTCCTCTCCAGGCTGCCAGTATCTGTATTATGCCACAGCGTGAGTTGCCCACCCTTTGAAAGTGAGGGAGGTATTTATCCTTTCGTCTGAGGCCATGCACCAGTTGCTAGTGGTTTTAGAATCTATTGATGGTATTCTGAGATTATTGCTGGGAAATGTATGTATGGGCTGGGATGATTTTGGTCCCCTGCTAACTTTTACACAGGAGTATGACTGAGTGGGAGAGCTAAGTGAATTCAGTAGTGTGCCACCTTGCCCTGGCAACAGTCTGAGGTTAAATCAGTCTGTTCACAACCTCAGGTCACATTTAACCCTGAGATGAGTTTTCGACCTCAGCCATGCCCCTGTCTCAGCTCATCTCAGCTGATGAAACCCTCATTCATGTCTTCTAGACTTTACTAACTCAAAGCACTGTAGGCAGGTCTCCTAAATTCTACCCACCATAAACTTGAGGTCATCCACAACTCTGCTGTCCATGTCTTAACTTGCAGCAAGTCCTATTCCCCTATTGCCCCTTTGCTCACTGATCCACATTGGCTCCTGGTCAAGTAATGTCTTGGTTTTAAAATTCCCATTCTTGTTTTCAAATCCTTCCATGAGCTTGCCCCTCCCTATTTCTGTAATCTCCTCCAGCCCCACAACCTCAGAGATATGTGTTCCTCAAATTCTAGCCTTTTGTGCATTCCAAATTTTAATTGTTCCACGATTGATGGCCATTCCTTCAGTTGCCTAGGCCCAAACTCTGGAATTCACTCCCTACAGCTCTTTGCCTCTCCATCTGACATTCCTCCTTTAAGACACTCCTTAAAACCTACCTCTCTTGTCAAAGCTTTTAGTCATTTTTAAAAATTCATTCACAGGATGTGGGCTTCGTTGGCTGGGCCACCATTTATTGCACATCCCTAGTTGTCCTCGAGAAGGTGGTGGTGAGCTGCCTTCTTGAACCACTGCAGTCCTTGTGGTGTAGGTACACCCACAGTGCTGTTAGGAAGGAAGTTCCAGGATTTTGACCCAGCGACAGTGAAGGAACGGCGATATATTTCCAAGTTGGAATAGTGAGTGACTTGGAGCGGAACTTCCAGGTGGTGGTATTCCCATCTATCTGCTGCCTTTGTCCTTCTTGATGGTAGTGGTCATGGGTTTGGAAAGTGCTGCCGAAGGAACCTTGGTTGGAGGAGTTGCAGATAGTGAAGAGGATTGTCAAAGGATACAACGGGATATAGATCGGTTGGAGACTTGGGCGGAGAAGTGGCAAATGGAGTTTAATCCGGACAAATGCGAGGTAATGCATTTTGGAAGGTCTAATACAGGCAGGAATTATACAGTAAATGGCAGAACCCTTAAGTGCATTGACGGGCAGAGGGACCTGGGTGTACAGGTCCACAGGTCACTGAAAGTGGCAACACAGGTAGTCAGGAAGGCATATGGCATGCTTGCCTTCATTGGCAGGGGTATTGAGTATAGAAGCTGGGAAGTCATGCTGCAGCTGTATAGAACCTTGGTTAAGCCACACTTGGAATATTGCGTGCAGTTCTGATCGCCACATTACCAGAAGGATATGGAGGCATTGGAGAGGGTGCAGAGGAGGTTTACCAGGATGCTGCCTGGTCTGGAGGTTATTATCTATGAAGAGAGGTTAGAGAAACTTGGATTGTTCTCACTAGAGCGACGGAGATTGAGGGGCGACTTGATAGAAGTTTACAAAATGATGAGTGGCATGGACAGAGTAGATAGAAGCTTTTTCCCAGGGTGGAAGAGTCAATTACTAGGGGACATAGATTTAAGGTGAGAGGAGAAAACTATAGAGGAGATGTGCGGGGCAAGTTTTTTACGCAGAAGAATTCGCTGCCAGAGGAGGTGGTGGAAGCAGGTACAATAGTGGTGTTTAAGAGGCAGCTTGACAAATACATGAATAGGATGGGAATAGAGGGATACGGACCCCAGAAGTGCAAAATGTTTTAGTTGACAGGCAATATGATCAGCGCAGGCTTGGAGGGCTGAAGAGCCTGCTCCTGTGCTGTACTTTTCTTTGTTCTTTGAATTCATGCAGTGCATCTGGTAGATGGTACACACTGCTGCTACTGTGCATCGGTGGTGGAGGGAGTGAATGTTTGTGGACGTGGTGCCAATCAAGTGGTCTGCTTTTCCTGGATGGTGTCAAGCTTTTTGAGTGTTGTGGGAGCTGCACTCATCCAGGCAAGTGGGGAGTATTCCATTATACTCCTAATTTGTGCCTTGTAGATGGTGGACAGACTTTGGGAGTCAGGAGGTGAGTTACTCGTCGCAGGATTCCTAGCCTTTGACCTGCTCTTGTAGCCACAGTATTTATATGGCTAGTCCAGTTCAGTGTCTGGTCAATGGTAACCCCCAGGATGTTGATAGAAGGGGATTCAGTAATGGTAATGCCATTGAACATCAATGGTTGGATTCCCTTTTGTTGGAGATGGTCATTGCCTGACACTTGTGTGGCACGAATGTTACTTGCCAAGTCTGGATATTGTCCAGGTCTTGCTGCATTTGGACATGGACTGACTGCTTCGGTATCTGAGGAGCCGCAAATGGTGCTGAACAATGTGCAATCATCAGCGAACATCCCCACCTCTGATCTTATGATGGAAGGAAGGTCATTGATGAAGCAGCTGAATATGGTTGGGCCGAGGACACTACCCTGACGAACTCCTGCAGTGGTGTCCAGGAGCTGGGATGACTGACCTCCAATAACCACAACCATCTTCTTTTGTGCTAGGTATGACTCCAACCAGCGGATAGTTTTTCCCCCTGATTCCCATCGACTCCAGTTTTCCTCGGGCTCCTTGATGCCACACTTGGTCAAATGCAGCCTTGATGTCAAAGGCAGCCACTCTCGCCTCACCTCGGGAGTTCAGCTCTTTTGTCCATGTTTGAACCAAGGCTGTAACGAGGTCAGGAGCTGAGTGGCCCTGGCGGAACCCAAACTGGGCGTCAGTGAACAGGCTATTGCTAAGCAAGTACCGCTTGATAGCACTGTTGATGACCCCTTCCATTACTTTACGGATGATGGGAGAGTAGACTGATGGAGTAGTAATTGGTCGGGTTGGATTTGTTCTGCTTTTTGTGAATAGGACATACCTGGGCAATTTTCCACATAGCCGGGTAGATGCCAGTATTGCAGCTGTACTGGAACAGCTTGGCTAGGGGTGCGGCAAGTTCTGGAGCACAAGTCTTCAGTACTATTGCTGGAATATTGTCAGGGCCCTGACCTAATATCTCCTTATGTGGCACAGTGTTGTACTTTTTTATAATGTCCCGTGAAGCACCTTGGGATGTTTCATTACGATCAGGTGCTAAATAAATATAAGTTGCTGTTGTTGAAGTTAACGTTAAAAGTTGGCCTTCCAGTGTTCCAGATAGCTCATACAAGCTGTGTTACTACTACTTTGCTCTCCAAGAATGAGCGAGAAATTAGGTTTCTCACTTTCTAAAGTTTCCTTATTGGTTCCTTCAGGAACTACAAAGTGAGTGTTTTACATACAGTATGCCCATGTTTTAAGTTGCCTCATTCAGCATCATTTCACTTTAGAGTCGCGGATATAATAGGACTGGTATGTTCACTTAGCATCGAGGCTTTTCACTAGTATAATTTCAGGCCAGGGCCAACGGAGCGTGCGTGATCCAATCGGTGCCATTTTTGGAACGACCTCTGTCGCTTCCCAAGACTTTTTCTGTTGCTCACTTCCTCCCTCTTGCCATTGACTGTAATAGGAAAATCTGATTCACTTTAAGTTGCTTCACTTCAAGTCGCACTTTTCAGGAATTCAGCTACAGCTTTGTGAGTAATTGTGATGTATAGTACATATGTTGTTTGACATAGAAGGCATCACACCTGATCCTCCTCTTGCTGAACATCCATGCAGGCATTCTTCAGGAGGTGAAATTCTACTTTTTTCCCTTTCCCTCACCATACATTGATGTATGTATGTCATCTTATTGGGTTCATCCATATACTAGCAATTCATAGATGCCCCACATAGACTCAGGAATGCCATTTTAAAAAGTGAAGAGCAAGAAGCTGTGGGGATCTGCAAAATCTAGTATGTATCTAGTGCATTCAAATATCAGGCTACAATTTTTCAGAAACTTACTGCAGTAGAATTGGTATGGTGACACAAATGCCAAATGTATAATCAATCAGTTGATGTCTGGGTGGCATTATTGAGAGGGGAAGAAGATAATTTAAACAAGCTGCTCATTAGGATCAGGTGGTCATGCAAGAATATGGTTTGTTGAATGTGGATAGATTTGAATTCTTTTGAATGTAAGTTGTATGGAGTGTGGAAGTAATTTTTTTAAAGCAGATATTATTTTGTCTTATTTCTTAAGTTTATTATCTTTAATGGCTCATGAGCACATATTCAGGCTATACCACTGCAGCTGTACAAGGAAAATGGTCTGTATTAACAACTCTGTGAGACTACCTTTTTTTTTTAAAGTTTCCCCCCACAGTCTTCAATTGCAATTGGAGCAGATTTTGAAAGTGAAGAATATGACACCAACAGACTGCAGTTAAAAAGTGATGAGCAAGTTTGTGCGGTGCAGAGTACTGCTGTGGCTTCAGAACTAAATGCAGCACCTGTATTCAAAAGAACCGAAGATCATTACTCCAATTCTGAAACACAGGACGATGTAAAGTAAGTTGTCCCTTTTTTGAGAGTTGTATGTTGAGGTCCATCAGAATGTCTAAGCTACTAGTGTGGGAGGGGAGGGTAGAGGGGGTGCTAGGGGAAAAGAGAAAAAAACTGAACAAAAATATTGTTTAATAAGAGGGGAAGTATTTTGGAGAATCTGAAGGTGACATCTCAAGTGTGTTAATCCAGAATGCAGCCTTTTGATAATCTACTGAAAGGCTACAGGTATTATGAAAGCTTAGCACTTTTGGATCACCGCTATCGCAAAATCTAGGGCATTATTTATGTGCCTGAGAGAAGATCTAAATTCATGGAAGCTCTTGGCTTCTTAACAAATTGACATCCTAATGGAAAATAACCTACCACGCATACCTTAAAGCAAGACCAATGTACCTGTCTGAGGTAATGAATATTATAATGAGAATTATTGACCAGTATCTTGAAGGTAAATCTGACCAGTAGCTTACAACAGGAAGTATAGCCAAGTTCTGTTGAGGAAGTTGGTTCATTGGCCAGTGTTTTTTTTATCAGGGTTTTAGTTTGTATTCAAACATCTGCTTCCTATTGCAACATTCAGTTGCTGTCATTCACTGAGTAGTTTGGCTAAACTGTGGACAGCCTTGGATACTCGCTGGGCTGCACCAAAGTTTGTTTCATCATTACTTTTGTTATTTTGGGAGCCTGCAAGGAGGTGAGAGAATGGGTAGGGAATTGTTTCTGTTGCAGGTGTCCTTTTAATAAAGAGAACTCCATATATGCAATTTGTTTCTTTGACTATAGATGCAGGAACGGAAATTTCACTGGGATTAAGGGTCTGAGATCTTAATTATGAACTTTATTTGCAAAGAACAAGGGATCAAACAAAGATCACATTTCTTCCTTTTGTTAGATATGCTCATATTGGCACAGTACATTGATTTTGATATTTTAAGCATCTAAGTCCCTCTGCATTTTCTTTGAGAAAGATCCTATAACAGTCAGTCATGTGGGTTTTGGTGCATTATCGCTAAATGGTTTAAAATACTGATTTGGGCTACCGATTCTTGTTGCTGGCCATATTCTGAAAATGTGCTCAACATCTCAGCAGATCTGTTGCACAAGAAAACCTGGTGTATAATTGATGTCTGACTCTTCTGTTTGTTTTTTTCAAGTTTCTTCCTGCAGGCTTCATCTGAGAGTGGGCCTGATCTAGAAATTGTACAGGATGAAAAGTATGACTCTCCCTCCAGTGCACAGCAGGTAGAAAGTGAAAATAACCTGCAAAAACTTACAGACAAAGTTCAGGATACTGATGCCACATGGGAACTCAAACTAGGACCTGACGTGAATGGAATTGCAAATGTAGGAGATAAGCGGGCTGGTTCTAATACATGTGAAAGTATAAGGTAAGGTCAATTTTATTTAGCTGTGCCTAGTTTGTTGCATATACCAAGTCACAATTCTTCCAGTCCACAATAAACTACATTGAGTGATTATTGCCATCCCGTATTTTTATGCATTAACAAACTTGCAGCCACTCCAAAGAATAATTATGCAACTTTGTTCTTCTATGGAAATTGAACAAATTTCAAGTATTTTTTTTCACCTTTTTATTTGCGCTTTCAAGGGATGTGGGCGTCGCAGGCTAGGCTAGCATTTGTTGTCCATCCCTTGGTATGATGGTGGTGAGCCACTGACTTGAACCACTGATGTCCATCTGGTGTAGGTACATCCACAGTGCTAACTTGAAAGTTATTTAAGTTAATTAAAGTTGTTATCTTTATGCTGGTAGACACCCTGCAAGCTGATCATAGTTTAATTGTAAGGTCAACAACTACATGGGCCCAGATCTTCCAGCCCCAATAGCAGTGAATATAGAGGGCGTGGAAAGGATGTTTCCTCTTGTGAGTGAGTCCAGAACTAGGGGGCACTGTTTTAAAATTAGGGGTCGCCCTTTTAGGACAGAGATGAGGAGATATGAGGGTTGTGCAACGTTGGAACTCTGTCTCCGAAGGCAGTGGAGGCTGGGTCATTGAATATTTTTAAGGCAGAGATAGAAAGATTCTTGTTAGGCAAGGGAATCAAAGGCTATTGGAGATAGATGGAATGTGGAATTAGAAACACAAACAGATCAGCCATGATCTTATCGAATGGCAGAGCAGGCTCGAGAAGCCAAATGGCTCTGCTCCTATTTCGTATGTTCGTACATAAATTTGGGGTGTCTGCCTGATACTTGCTCAGTTGTTTAACTGATTTATTTAGTGCTGCTCCTGGCAGGCGTAAACACTACAACAGGAGTATAGGCCTTTAAATTAGGAGTGTCAGTGTACTCGCCCCCTCCCCTCCCTGGCACCACCAGCACCCATGGCACTGCTCAACTCAGAATCGCAGAATTTTAACAGCACAGAAGGAGGCCATTCAGCCCATCATGTTTACGCTGAAACTCCAAATGAGCATTGCGACCTAGTGCCATTGTCCTGCCTTTTCCCCATACCCCTTCACATTGTTTCTATTCAAATAATTTTTAATGCCCTCTGGATGCCTTGATTGAGCCTGCCTCCGCCATGCTTCCAGGCAGTGCATTCCAGACCCGAACCACTCGATGTTGAAAAAGTTTTTTCTCAAGTCACATTTGCTTCTTTTGCAAATCACTTTAAATCTGATCCTTCTCGTTTTTGATCCTTTTACGAGTGGGAATAGCTTCTCCCTATCTACTCTGTCCAGCCCCTCATGATTATGAACATCTCTATCAAATCTCTTTTTAGCCTTCTCCTCTCCAAGGAGAACAGTCCCAACCTCTCCAACCTATTCTCATCCCTGGAATCATTCTTGTAAACCTCTTCTGCACTCTCTCTCCTTCCTGTAATGTGGCACACAGAACTATATACAATACTCCAGCTGAGGTCTAACCAGTGTCTTATATAAATGCAGCATAACCTCCTTGCTCTTGTACTCGATGCACCTATTAATAAAGCCCAGGATACAATATACTCTATTAACTGCTCTCTCCGCCTGTCCTGCCACCTTCAATGATCTATCCACATATACATCCAGGTCTTTCTGCTTCTGCACCCCCTTCAAAATTTCACCCCTTGTTTTATACTGTCTGTCCATGTTCTTCCTACAAAATGCATCACCTCACTTCTTCACATTGAATTTCATCTGCCACCTATCTGCCCATTCCACTTGTCTATGTCCTTCTGAAGTTCTACACTGTCCTTCTTGCAGTTTATGACACTCCCAAGCTTTGTATCATCTGCAAACTTTGAAATTGTCCCCTGAACACCAACATCTAGATATCAGGAAAAGCAAGGGTCCCAATACCGACCCCTGGGGAACTCCACTACAAACCTTCCTCTAGCTCAAAAATTATCCATTGACCATTACTCTCTGCTTCCTATTTTTCAGCCAATTTTGTATCCACGTTGCTACTGACCCTTTTATTCCATGAGCAATAACTTTTCTCACGAGTTTGTTGTGTAGCACTGTATCAAATGCCTTTTGAAAGTCCATGTACACCACATCAACAGCATTACCTTCATTGACCTTTTTTGTTATCTGTTCAAAAAACTCCAACAAGTTAGTTAAACACGATTTCCCCTTTAGAAATCCATACTGGCGATTTCCCCTTTAGAAATCCATGCTGGCTCTTCCTTATCAACCCATATTTTTCCATGTGACTACAAATTCTGTCTTGAATAATTGTGTCTAGAATCCTGCTCACCGCTGAAGCTAAACTGACTGGCTGTAATCGCTGGGCTTATCCTTAGAACCTTTTATGAACAAGAATGTAATGTTTGCAATTCTCCAGTCCTCTGGCACCTCCCCTGAGTCTGGGGAAGACTGAAAAATTATGGCCAGAGTCCCTGCAATTTCTACTCTCACTTCCTTCAACATCCTTGGATGCATCTCATCTGGCCCCGATGCCTTGTCAACTTTAAGTGCCAACAGTCTATTTAACACTTCCTCCTTGTCAATTTTGAACCCTTCTAGTGACTGAGTTTCCTCATCTGTCATCATGGCCTGGGTAGCATCTACCTCCTAGGTAAAGACGGATGCAAAGCATTCATTTAATACTTTAGCCATGGCCTCTTCGACCATGTGTAAATTCCCTTTTAGGTCCCTAATCAGCCGTATTTCTGCTTTTACCACCCTTTTACTACTTATATGCCTATAGAAGACTTCGGGATTCCCCTTTATGTTGGCTGCCAGTCTTTTCTCATAATCCCTCTTCTCTAATATTCCTTTTTACCTCCCCTCTGAACCTTTTGTATTCCTCTTGGTTCTCAATTGTATTTTCTACCTGACATCTGTCATAAGCCCACTTTTTTCTTTTTTATCTCCTTTTTCATCCAGGGAGCTCTGGATTTGTTTGCCCTACCTTTCCCTTTCGAATGGAATATACCTTGACCGTGCCTGAACCAATTCTTTTTTGAAGGTAGCCCATTGTTCAGTGACAGATTTTCCCGCCAATCTTTCGTCTGACCCGGCTCTGTTCTTGCCCCATCGAATTCAGCTCTTATCCAGCTAATTATTCTTATCCTGGGTTGCCTATCGTCCTTTTCTATCATTATTCTAAGATGTACAATACAATGATCACTGTCTCCTAAATGTTCCCCCACTGACACTTGATCTACCTGGCCCACCTTATTTCCAAGAACCAGGTCCAACAGTGCGTCTTTTCTTGTTGGATTGGACACATCCTGCTGTAGAAAATTTTCCTGAACACATTCTGGGAACTTTTGTCTCTTTCCACCCTTTACCACTGTCCCAGCCTACATTCGGGTAATTAAAGTCACCCATTAATAACTATTCTGTAGTGCTTGCATCTGTCTGCAATTTCCCTGCAGATTTGTTCTTCTACGTCCTTCTCACCATTTGGCGGTCTATAGACTACTCTGAGCAATGTAATTGCACCCTTCTTGTTCCTTGGCTCTAGCCAAATTGATTCTGTGCTGGAACCCTCTGGGACATCCTCTTTCTCCAGCACTGCAATGCTCTCCTTAACCAATACTGCTACGGCTCCTCCCTTCTATCCTTCCGTATCTTTTCTGAACACCTTGTGCCCGGGAATATTTAACACCCAGCTCTGCCCTTCCTTGAGCCAGATCTCTGTTATCACCACAATATCATATTTCCACATGGCAATCTGCACCTGTAACTCCCCAATCTTATTTATTATACTCCGTGCAGTCACATACATGCATGGTAACCTTGATTTAGATTTTGTTACTTTCCCCCTCACCCTGACTTCACCTGTTAACTTACTATTCTCTATACTAGTGATATCTGTCCCTCCCAGTGTTTTGTGCACTGTGGTATTCCTCTCTAATATTTTCTCTTGGTTCCCACACCCCTGCTAAGTTAGCTTAAAGCCCTCCCAACAACACTAGCAAAATGCCTGGCAAGGAACTCAGCCCCAGCTCTGTTCAGGTGTAACCCCTTCAGCTCTTACAGGTGCCATCTCCCCCAGAGCCAGTCTCAGTGTACTAGGAATCTAAAGGCCTCCTACACCATCTTTCCAGCCACGTATTCATATGTTTTCGCCTATTTCTGTACTCACTGGCATATGGTACTGGGAGTAATCTGGAGATTACTACTTTTGAGGTCCTACTTGCTAATTTTCTACCTAGCTCCCTGAATTCTGATTGCAGGACTACGTCCCCCTTCCTACCTAAGTCTATTGGTACCAATGTGGACCACGACCTCTGGCTGTGCCCCCTCCCCTGGAAGAATGCCCTGCAGCCGCTCTGTGACATCCTTGACCTTGGCACCAGGGAGGCAACATACCGTCCTGGAGTCATGTCTATGGCCACAGAAACGCCTGTCTGCTCCCCTAACCAATGAATTCCCTATCACTATTGCTCGTTCTTCCTTCTTCCTTCCCACCTGTACAGCTGAGTCGCTCGTGGTGCTACAAAATTGGCTCTGACTGCACTCCTGAAGAACCAGTGCCCTCACCAGCTTCCAAAGCGGAAAACCAATTTGTGAGCGGGAACCCAGGGGACCCCTGCACTACCTGTCTACTTCTCTTGGGCTGCCTGGTGGTCACCCATTTCCTCTTGGTCTCCAGGCCTTGAGGCTGCGATGTGACCACCTCTCTGAATGTGCTACCCACGTAGCTCTCAGCCTTGCAGATATGCCACAGTGACTCCAGCTGCCGCTCGAGCTCTGAAACCTGGAGCTCAAGTTTCTGCAGCTGTCAGCACTTCCTGCACATGTGGTCACCTAGGACACCAGCAGCATCCATGACTTTGCACGTATTAAGGACACGCATTCTACTTGACTGAGCTGCCCTGCCATGTCTTAACTCTACTTCCCTTATATTAACTTTATTCTACTTTGGATTATTTATATTACTTTATTATATTGGCCCTAATTTTCCTTTTTTCCTGGCACTTCTCAGTTAAATCGAAGTACAGCAACTTGTTTAAAGATATTACATTTTTCTAATTTGCTCACCAGGTCCTACTTACCAAGGCCGCTGCTCTTCTTTCTGAGGAAAGGTAGAAAAGGAAAGAAGTGCCTCCTCCCTCCTCACCGAAATCCCGCAGTCAACTCTACTCTCAAACTCTCGCCACTTCTCGTGCTGTTTTTATAGCTCTTATGCTCTCCCCTAGGTGCTGCTGACTGCCTGTCCCAGAGTTTTCCTATCGCACACTCCTGTAGGTGCTGCTGACTGCCTGACTTGGGGTCCTCCTCTTGCACTCTCCTCCTGCGTGCCCCAAGGTGTGCACAGAGCTGGGGGGTGGGAGGGGGGGATGCACTTCGCCCCTGATCAGACGATCCGAACCCTTATCAAAGTTAATCACCATTTTTAATGTTGTGACAACAGTGCTCAGTATCAGAACTGTAAAATGGTAAATAGAGTTTAAATGCAGATTGTTTTGCTGTCTAAAGCTTCATTTAATGGTACCTGTGGAAAAACTGATAACTAAACAAAACTGCCTTTCTATTCTTTGTTTCTTTTGAACACTAATACTCATAATTGGGTTGCCATATTGGCTTCCAACTAAGAATTAATGCCTGTCCCTTTTAAAAATTATGAACTATGGTACCTGCAATGCCTAAGCAACAAAACTGAGTCCTGTTGATTTCTTGATTGCCCATACATTTTGGAAGGAGGCAGAGGAACTGTCCATTGCATCCCAAACAATTGAATGCAACAAGAAATGTGACAAAAATTCACAGTAACTTTAAGTATGGATCAGTGTGAATTAAAACAAAGTGAATATCAAGAGATTTTTTTTTAGATTTTATACACCCACTATATTTCGTATATTTAAAAAAAGAAGGGCAGTAAGTGAAAATATCAAACAAACTTTTTGACAGATTTAAAATGTTGTAACGCGGCCTATATTTCTAACAAGTGTAGCAATTGAAGATTTTGTAAAGACCTTTTAACTGCCACATCAATGAACCCAATTTACGTTAAATCCTTCTAAAACCTAGCTGCAACACTTCTGAAAAACCTGAAGTGGAAAAATGTGCTCACATTGAGGCTGTGCGGAAAACCGTGCAAAATGATGAAAGCAACGAGGTGGCGGATGCTGTATCACAAGAATGTACAAGTGACTTGCTAACAGAATCTGCAGTTGGATCGCACTGTTCTAATATGGAAAACTCTATGAATACTGCAAAAAGAGCAAGGCTTTCTCAAGGCAGTGACGGGAGCATTTGGTCAGTTTCTTTTTGATTGTAGCACTCTTTTAAATAGCTCTAGAGTCCAGGATGACTTGGTGCCATCGTAGTAGTTTGACAGAACAAGGGAGCACAAAAGCTACCAAGTACTTTGGATAGGCAGGTAAGCTGGGGAACCTTTTTGGGTGGGCCAGTCAGGAAACACTTGGGCTGGGTGAATGAATACATGAGTTGGTAGGCAAACAAGCTGATGGTCTCTGATGCAGTCTGAATCAAAACTTTTTGCAGCCTGGCCTGCCAGAGTTCTTAATCACACTTAAGTTCTCCCGTTATTTAGTAGGAATACATAATGCTTTTGTACAGTGAGAACATTGTGGGGAAGTGGCAGTATGGTTAATTGCTAATCGGGCTTTGAAGAAGGGACCCCAGTGGTCTACACCTGGACCTCTGCATTGGGAGAGTAAAAGCCAAACCAGAATAGTATTCCTGAATGTGACTGGGAGGAGTGCAAATGCACAACTAACTCAATTATGTATAATTTATTGTCAAGGCTTTCATTCAACTTTGGTGTTTTAAAAAATAATTTTGTCTCTTTCTGGCAGGAATTTGTTGTCACTTGTAAATGGGAGGAGGGTGGATTCATAGTTCCATCATTTGGAAATGAGAGCAGGGATTCTAAAATACTGGCATCTTCTGAAATGCTGGTCTTGTCACTCAAAACTTACAAAAGTAAAACATGCAGGTATAGGCTGCTGGTGTGTGCAGCTTGAGTTTCCAGATCTACTACTAATAGGTCTATGATTTTCAGGCTTGGTAGATAGCACAAGCCTGTGACAGAAATAGACATTTCAAACTGTTATGACATTGTAGAGGTTTCTTGTAAATTTGGTAACTTATTCTTATCATTATTTTTTCTGTAACAGATGTTCATTTTTTGGAGAATCTTAAGATGGCAGCCAAAAGGATTTTCCAAAAATTGGTCATTTGGGTTGCATCTCTTAAATTGCTCATTTTTGATTTGAGTTTTATTGGTAAAACCTGGTAGTTTTAGCTCCTACCCGATTGGTTTGATTCCTACCTGGTTCAGTTGTGATTTTGTATCCACGAAATGACAATAGCCAAGTGGAAATTTGCTACCAAGATTTGTAAATAGGTATTGAGATGGATACTGTTCTGTCTCTGGACTATGGAACTATACAAGACAAACATGAATATGGAGCAAGAATCAGGTTGCAACATTTGAAATTGATCCACTGTATCACTTGAACAGCTGATGTTTAATCTGCTGAATATGACTTAATATCATGGATTTCTTTTACCCTTTACCTCTTCCTTTTCCCTCTGATGTCCAGCAGATCCATGCTGCTTTTTTACCACCTCCTGCTTGGCCATAGAATTTAGTAGTTAAAACAAAGCGTTGGAAAAACTCAGCAGGTCTGGCAGCATCTGTGGAGAGAGAAACAGAGTTGACATTTCGAGTCTAGTATGACTCTTCTATAGTAGGTCTGGCTGTTGATGCTTTTTGCTTTAGAAGAAAAATAATAGCAATGGAACATTCTAGAAGGAAAATGCTGTGCAAAATTTTAAAATATAATTTGTCCTTATTTAGTGAGAGATGAAATGCCTGTTTGCTTTTTTGAGAAATACTTTATTGCATAATGCTCATCTAGCTGTTCAACTAAGGAAGTGAGTGCATTAATGACAGGCACAGGCCTGAGGCACAATTTCGAACCAGATGGTCATTGTTAGTTTGCATTTTTTCGAAGTGTTCCTGTAACCCATGGTTGGCCTTTATTTTAACAGTGGTCACGGAGGGGAGCATGAACAGATGGAGGTCGTCTTGCATGAGGTTGAAGAGGGAGCAAAGAAATTTCAAAATAAACAATCTGATCATGAAATGGAAGAAATGAAGAATTGCCAATCAAGTGTAGAGCCCATCCATACCAGTGTACAAGGGACTGAATTGGCTTTTGAAGAACCGCATTCACCAGAACTAAAAGAAAACCTCTCCAACAATGAAAAAAGCACTTGTGAAACAGGTGTTGTTAAAGAAACTCCCGAAAATATGAAGAACTGCAATGAAGAATCCATTGATGGGTATGTTATAAAGTATGGTGTACAACTCTATTTACTGGCAGTTTTCTAAATTGACTCCAAATGGGTGCGGTTTTTCAGAAGATGAAGTCCAAAATTCAATATACACGTCATTTACCATAGAACAAGGATATTTATAAAGCAGAAAAAAACTTAAGAAAAGTAGTCTAAACTCTACATTAACATGGTGGTAACATTTGGAAGCTCCCTGACCATACCAAAAGGGATCTGAAATGAGATTATGGTATGAATTTAATGACTGTGGAGGTGGCCCAGAGCACGGGCCAGAAAGCTGGGCAGTCCTTTGGAAGTCCTGATGTGGTTGCGTGGTCATCGGGCAGCCTGGTGTCGGGCTTCAGTGCCTTTAAGGGAAGAGGCCCCACCTCCAAGCTCCATCAGCCATTCTGATTGCTGGCAGCTCTTCAGTCCCAACAGTACCACTGGGAGCGGTGGCCACTGCAGGGATTGCAGCTAATCCTAAACAGCAAAGGTGGAAGAGAAAAAACAAAAATAAAAATACTTGGAAAAGCTCAGCAGGTCTGGCAGCATCTGCGGAGAGGAACACAGTTAACGTTTCGAGTCTGTATGACTCTTCAGCAGAACTAAGTAAAAATAGAAAAGAGGTGAAATATAAGCTGGTTTAAGGGGGGGGGGGAGGTGGGGGTAGAGCTGGATAGAGGGCCAGTGATAGCTGGAGATAGCCAAAAGATGTCGTAGACAAAAGGACAAAGAGGTCTTGAAGGTGGTGATATTATCTAAGGAATGTGCTAATTAAGGGTAGAAAGCAGGACAAGCAAGATACAGATAGCCCTAGTGGGGGTGGGGTGAAGGGAAGGGATCGAAATAGGCTAAAAGGTAGAGATAAAACGATGGATGGAAATACATTTTAAAATAATGGAAATAGGTGAGAAAAGAAAAATCTATATAAATTATTGGAAAAATAAGGGGGTGGTCGGAAAGAGGGTGGGGATGGAGAAGAGAGTTCATGATCTAAAATTGTTGAACTCAATATTCAGTCCAGAAGGCTGTAAAGTGCCTAGTCGGAAGATGAGATGCTGTTCCTCCAGTTTGCGTTGAGCTTCACTGGAACAATGCAGCAGGCCAAGGACGGACATGTGGGCATGAGAGCAGGGTGGAGTGTTGAAATGGCAAGCGACAGGGAGGTCTGGGTCATGCTTGCAGACAGACCGAAGGTGTTCTGCAAAGCGGTCACCCAGTCTGCGTTTGGTCTCTCCAATGTAGAGGAAACTGCATTGGGAGCAACGAATGCAGTGGACTAAATTGAGGGAAGTGCAAGTGAAATGCTGCTTCACTTGAAAGGAGTGTTTGGGCCCTTGGACGGTGAGGAGAGTGGAAGTAAAGGGGCAGGTGTTGCACCTTCTGTGGTTGCATGGGAAGGTGCCGTGGTAGGGGGTTGAGGTGTAGGGGGTGATGGAGGAGTGGACCAGGGTGTCCAGGAGGGAACGATCCCTGCGGAATGCCGCCGGGGGTGGGGGTGAAGGGAAGATGTGTTTGGTGGTGGCATCATGCTGGAGTTGGCAGAAATGGCGGAGGATGATCCTTTGAATGCGGAGGCTGGTGGGGTGATAAGTGAGGACAAGGGGGACCCTATCATGGTTCTGGGAGGGAGAGGAAGGTGTGAGGGCGGATGCGCGGGAGATGGGCCAGACACGGTTGAGGGCCCTGTCAACCACCGTGGGTGGAAAACCTCGGTTAAGGAAGAAGGAAGACATGTCAGAGAAACTGTTTTTGAAAGTGGCATCATCAGAACAGATGCGACGGAGGCGAAGGAACTGAGAATGGGATGGAGTCCTTACAGGAAGCGGGGTGTGAGGACCTGTAATCGAGGTAGCTGAGGGAGAGACCCTGGAATAAAGGTAGGTTTGTGGGCATGCTGGGCAGTCAGGCAGACTTGGGTAGGGGTATCATTGGGGAGGGTAGGGGGTATTCAATGGGGGCAGCATGCCACTGGGGCGGCCCTCCGTGGGCCACAGATGCTCGATCAGGTGCCCTGTGGTTAAAGAACTTTATTTGTGGTATCATACAATAGCTGCTGATGCGATAAGTTCCAAGAATCAGGAGGCCACCTGAAAACAGGCAAAGGGAGGAAAAAAGAGGGCAGGGAAAAGGGGAAACTATTATTTCCATCTCTCCTCCTGAGCCTCAGTCTCCATCTCTGTCCCCAGGCCCTACCCCAAGCTTGCAAGGGCCTCAATTGGCCATCCTTGACCTTCCCCACCCCTGTCATTTTCTATTCATTGTGCAGTAACATATTGCCTGACATCCAGTTATCTAGGTTAGTGACTTATGGCGGCAGAGAAACCATTCTTTCTGTGGGGCTGAATGCTTGCACTGCTCTCTAACGAGGGTAGGGGGTTTCTCTGCTGATATGGATGCTTGAGAAAGAGATTGCTATTCTACAAATGCCAGGAATTGCTAGCTGGGGCACTGGGAGTTGAGTTAGGATTTGGGAGGGCCCTTAAACCACAGGGGCTCTCGAGATTGGGGTAGAATAAGATTTGGGAATGGGAGTGCCGGGTGAGAGGGAGTTTAGGGGTTAGGGAACAGAGATGACGCAAATAAAGATTTTCAACCACAGGGGACCCAACCTTTTTAAAGTAAATCCAACAATATTTGTAGAAGTCATTGATCTGATGGTCACAAAGCCTCATTTTGTATGTTTGGCTGAGAGCACAGACTAATTTGAGTGCTAAAACACCTACGCCCCAGAGAAAACATTGTTTGATTGATAGCTCAGGCTCTCTGATCTCTGCTGTCAAGTTCACAATGTTTGTTTACACAAATTAAGTGGTTTCAAGAGTTTGTGGCTTTTGTTATTGATAAAGGACCTGGATGATTGACACCTTTTATTAGCTTGTAGTGAAATTACTTCTTTTTCAACATAGGAGAAAGTTCTGAACGAATTGCTTTTTTTTAACATATTCCACTATACACTATTGGGTTTATTGACTCTGGACAGTGTATAGTGCGTCAGTGGGCATGGAAGCGCCATAGGCAGGCATAGGCAGCATGAGGGGGTGGATGGAGGGGTAGCACTGTGGACATAGGGAGTTGGTGGGGGGGCATAAGGTGGCATGAATGGAGTATGGGGAGTGTTTGGAGGGTGAGTGGGTGTTAGGGCTGGAGGGCCTTTGTGTTTTACTTTAACTGGAATAAGTTCCACAGCACCAAGGTGGGCCTTTTAAACAGCTCTCCTCTGCACCCGGCAGCTCCTGTGGCTGCCTCCAAACTTTTTCCCAGGTTGGCTGGCCTGACTTCAGCCCGCACCTGCCCCTGGCAACAAAGATCCCGCCTTTGCGAGGTGGGCGGACCAAGCTGGGAATTTTCCCGATACCCACTACCTACCTTGAAGTTGAAAATCTAGGCCCAAGTCTCAGAAATGTCAACTTGTGCTACCTTTTTGTGACAATTTTTCTGAACATATTTACTGAATATGTTAAAGATGCTTAAATATGCTTAAAATCATGGGTTTTTTTTTCTTTGCCATGGTTTTTGGAATAAGCAGCTTGGAAAAACTTGTTTTTGATAAAAACAACGACTTAGATTTATGTGGTGCAGTTAAAGTAGTAATAACCCAAGGTGCTGAACAATTATACTATCAATTTAAACTTTTTCTTGACACTGAGTCATAGAAGGAGAAGTTAAGATGTTTAAGAGCTTGATCAGAGGTAGGTTTGTAGGCTATCTTTAACGAGCTAGAAAAGCAGAGAGGTTTCAGTAGCTTAGGGCTAAGGAAGCTGCAAACCTGGTTCTCAGTGGTGGAGTGATTAAAATCAGAAATGCACAGGGAAGTAGAATTGGAGGTGTAAATCAGGAATGCACAGGGAGGTAGAATTGGAGGAGTGAAGAAATCTTGCAAGCTTGTAAGGCTGGAGCAGGCTACACAGATGAGGAGGGAGTTAGGCTATGGAAGGATTTGAAAACGAGGATGAGGTTTTTAAAATTGTGGTTGTTATTGGAAGCCAGTTAAAGGTCAACAAATACAGGGATGATGGATCAATGACATTTGAATTGAATTAGGATATGAACAGCAGGAAAATAGTATATGTAGGGTGGAAGAGGGGAGATAGCCCAAGAACACATGAGAACACAAGCCTATAGGTAATAAGGGCATGGATGAGAGTTTCAGCAGCAGAGGAGCTGAGGGTAGGTCAGAGTCGAGCGATATTTCAAAGGCGAATGTAAGCTGTCTTAGTGATGTTGTGGAAACGTGGTCAGAAACCCAACTTGGGGTCAAACACAACATTGAGGTTGCGTTTGGTCCTACACAGCTTAAGTCAGTTACTAGGGGTGGAAAATTGGACAGGGAACAGAGTTCAACAACAGAGTTGTGCTAGGCACCAAAGACAATGGCTTTCGTCTTCCCAATGTTTTGTTGCAGGAAATTTCTGCTTGTCCAATATTGGATGTCGGACAAGCAGTTTGACAGAGCAGAGGCAGTGGAGGGGTCCAAGAAGTTGGTGGTGAGATGGAACTGAGCGTTGTTGGCATTCATGTGCAGGTAGAATGTATATAAGAAATAGAAGGGGTGTGGGGAAGAATACTTCCTTGAGAACTCCGGAGGTAATAGACCAATAATCGGAGGAGAAACAATTGCAGATTATTCTCTTACTATGATTAGAGTGATAAGAATAGAACCAAGCTAGGACCGTTCTACCCAACTGGACAACAGAGAAGAGGTGTTAGAGGAGGATGATGTGGTCAACTGTGTTGAAAGCTACAGATAAATCGGGAAAGATGAGAAGAGATAGTTTAACATGGTCACAGTCACAAAGAATGTCATTTGTTATTTTAACACGGGTAATTTCAGTGCTATGGCTAGGCCGGAAACCTGATCGGAGGATTCAAACACCAAGTTGTGGGGAAAATGGGAATGGATTTGGGAAATGACAATAAGTTCAAGAACTAGAGAGAGGAAAAGGATGTTGAAAATGAGAGATAGCCCCTTTGCACCTGCAAACTATGAGTAAGTTTTTGAGGAGAGGGGTGGGGACAGCAGTTTTGAAGGGAAGGAATTAGTACTTGAAGGAAACAAACCATTAAAAATATCAGCTACCATAGGCCCAGGGAAGTTTAGTAATTAATTTGGTTGGAATTGGATCAAGGGAGCAGGAGATGGGTCTCAGGGAAAAGGTTAGAGAGAGAGCAGCACAGGAGATGGATGGGTTCTACAGCAAGATGTAAGTATAGGACTAAGGCAGGAGGGAATTTTTGGAGAAGTTTGCCCTGAAGGAATAGGGCAATGGTTTTCAGACTGAGGTCCATCGAATCTTTCCAGACGGTCTGTGAAATAATTACTCTAGAACAAAAACATTAGGGAGAGGGTGGGGAAGGGATGGACCAACAAAAAGGCTGTTTTTTTTAAATTAATGCTTGTATTAGAGCCTGACATTTACTTTTGGTGGGATAGGAGGTGGAAGGTGAGATACTTGAATGCAAACAAGCGTATTCAATTTGCACTCATGCAATAAGCAAGTGCTTATAATGGTCTGTTGAGTATTTGCAGCATTTTCTGTTTATGTTAAACTCTTGTTGGTTTGATTGTTGTAATTGTGGAAATGCTGTCATTTTGACTTACTTAAATCTTCCACCAAAGAATATACATTTCTTGTATGGTTAAATAGGGTGAGAAATAGTTCTAGTGGCAAGTACATTAAAGGTGGTGGAGAATGTGTGATTTAGCAAATAAATAGCTGCAGAGGTGTTGTGATGAATTGAAGATCAAAGGCAATATAGATGGGAATCTGAGTGCAGTGCTAAGTAACTTGAGGGAGACTTTTTTTTACAGGGATGGGAATGGAAGGAACTGGGCTTGGGTGGGAAAAGGGGACGGGGAATAGAGACCAGTGCAGAAAAACGATCAGAGATTGCCTTATCAATGATAGTAAAGATAGGGGTTGTGTGATGACAAGATCGAGGGGTGGCTATGTATTTGGGTAGGAGAGTTTATGTGGAGGGAGAGATTTAGGGAGGAATAGAGAACAGAAAGCTCAGATGAGAGAGAACAAGAAGAGTTGATGTGGAGATTGAAATCAAAGGGTGAGAAGTTACTCTGCAGAAACTGAGGGAGAAAAATGGAGAAGATATCTCAGTGAGAAATTTGGAGTGATATTTGGATGGGTGGTATAGAATAACAATTTTAAATGAGCCTTGAAGGATGGATCAAGGTGAGATGCTCAAAGTGGAGGTTGCCAGAGGAATAGGGAGACAGACTAAGGTGTGATTTAGAGGACTACACCACTACTGTTAGGAGTTTGAATGAGTTAAGATGTAGAAAGTATAGCCAGGTAGGGAGGTTTCATTAAGGGATAATCATCCCTCTGCCATGTCTTTGTCAAGGCCATAATGTCCATACCTCACGGATGGCAAGGGCTTTATTTGTAAATGAACATGCGTTCTGCTGGGAGATGTGGAGGAGAGCAGTAATGTCTGATTTACTGAAAGAGTCCACCGGGCTCTTGCAGAGCTGCAAGTAATAAGGGGAGGAGAAGGAGTTTGAAAGGTTACCCTCCAGCAAGCACAAAAATCAAGAAGATTAGCGAGAGAATAGAACGAAGTAATGGGGGTTCCTGCTTGTAAAGAGGTGAACGCCTTGATTGGCTTTCTAGGGTACAAAGAGAGGAACAGAGCGAAGGCGTCGGATTATTTAAGAGGGTGTCAAATATGGAATGGCAGTATGAGAGTCAGAAAGATGATGAGTACTGAAGAATTGGGGTTTTTGAGGGTAGATCGCAGGGTAGAGTAAAGGGAAAAGTGAGAGAAGAGGGAAATAGAAGTGATGGGTTTGAGTCCAGAGCAGTAGCTGAAAAATGCTGAATGAACACTCGGTAGCTAAGCTAGATAGGCGGTGAGATTACAAGCTACATCATGATAGCTAAGCTTTGATGTACAGGCGGAGTAGAGAGAGCTAATACCTAGGTAAAACTAGATTTTTGACTTTGACTGAAAGTCAAAGGTTTATAAAATTGATGCAGTGAAATTGGTGACAAACCGTGACCCAGGTGCAAGACAGGTGAGTGTGACTGAGGCAATTCAATGTACTGAACAATGAGGCGCATATTTGCAAAGCCTTTATTATTTTCCATGTTTATATTAAAATAGCCAAAACTTGCACTTATGTCATCGGGAATCACTGAAGACACTTCTAACAGTTGAAATAAAGAAGCATGGTAATCTTCAACTGTCAAACCGGCAGATCAAAGCCACAATTCAAACCACTGGTTGAGTTTTGAGGGTAGGAACCAGAGACTGTGAAAAATTTCTGAAATAAAATGTCGGATGCCTAGTCTAAATGAGGAAAATATGAAGTTTGTTGAAAATGACCGGAGCTGAGGAGTAGATCGATGTCTGTCTGTGTTAACATCATTATTGTCAATTTCAGTTTTCAACTTCAGTATTAAACCACAATCTGCCACCTCATGGCCTGGCATATCCCTCACACTGCCATTACCATCAAGCCAGCAGATCAACCCTGGTTTAATGAGGAGTAGAGAAGAGAAAGCCAGGAGAAGCCAGGTATATCTAACCTGCCAAAACAACAGAGGACTACTTGCTTGCTAAACAGCAGAAGCGACATGCGATTGACAGAGCGAAGCAATCCCACAACCAATGGATCAGGTAAAATCTCTGAACCCTTGCCACATCCAGTCGTGAATGGTGGTGGATGATTAATCAAAGGATTAATCCACAAATATCCCCGACTGGGGGAGTTCAGCACATCCGTTGCCAAAGACAAGGCTGAAGCATTTGCAACTATCTTCAGCCAGAAATAGTGAGTGATTGATCCATCTGGGCCACCTTCTGGGGTCCCCAACAACAGGGATGCCGATCTTAGCCAATTTAATTTAAGAAATGGCTGAATGCACTGGATACAATAAAGGCTATGGACGCTGACAACATCTCGGCAGTAATACTGACGACACGTGCTCCAGAGCTAGTCATGCCCTAGCCAAGCTGTTCCAGTACAATTACAACTATGACATTTACCCAACAATGTGAAAAATTGTCCCGGTATGCCCTGTTCACAAAAAGCAGAATAAATGCAACCCAGCAAATTACCACCCAGTCAGTCTACCTTCGATCATCAGCAAAGTGTTGGAAGGTGTCGTTGATAGTACTATCAAGTGGCATGTCCATGGCAATAATTTGCTCACCAATGCTCAGCTTGGGTTTTGGCAGGGCTGCTCAGCTCTTGACTTCATTAAAGCCTTGATCCAAAGATTGAACTAAAGAGCTAATTTCAAAAGGTGAGGTGAGAGAGACTGCCCTAGACATCAAGCAGCATTTGACCGAGTGTGGCATCAAGGGGCCCTAGAAGAATTGAATCAATGGGAAACAGTAAGAAAATACTCCCCTGGTTGGAGTCATACCTAGCACAAAGGATGATGGTTGTGATTGTTGGAGACCAATCATCTCAGCCCCAGGACAATGCTGCAGGAGTTCCTCAGGGTAGTGTCCTAGGCCCAACCATCTTCAACTGCTTCATCAATGACCTTCAATCCATAATAATGTCTGAAGTGGGGATGTTTCTGACGATTGTTCAGTTTGTGACCCTTCAGATACTGAAGCATTCCATGTCCATATGCAGAAAAACAGCATTCAAGCTTGGACTGATAAGTGACAAGTAACAGTCATGCTGCAAAACTACCAGGCAATGACCATTTCCGCCATTGTCATCTTTGGCCGCCCTCGATTCGAGGATGATGTCTACTCAGGTTCGTGAGTTTTTGCCAAGAGTCTTCATGTGACTGAACAGGCTAATTCTAGACTTGCAGATTTTTGGGTCCCATGAGGTACTGGGCTCCGGAATGCAGGATTTTCTTTCTTTTCCTCTCTGCTGCTGCTTTGCCTCATCATTAAATGTTGTGACTCAAAGCATAAGGCAGCTTCATGGACAAGTTGTCACTCTTTTGAATGATTGGTAGTAAGTTCCTAGTCGTCAGTGTCAGTGCTGCCATACTTCAAGGAGAGCTTCACAGTGTCTTTGTAGCATTTTCCTTGTCCTCCCCTGGATTGCTGGCCATTTGAGAAGTGAGGAAACAGGACAAGGCGGGGGAGATGCTTTTCAGCCATCTGGACGCAGTCCATTGTATTTGACTTCACAAGCGTTTTGCCTGAATTCTTGTGGAGCTGGCTTCAAGAAGAACACTAGCATTTGATCAACGGTCCTCCCATTGAATCCAGAGGATGTAACTGTGGTATTGCTGCTGGAATTTCTCTAGCTCTCTGGTGTGTTGCTGATACACAGTCCAGGTCTTACAGCAGTACAGGAGTGTGATGACAACAACTGGTCTGTACACCAGGACTTTTGTTGACTTGCAGAGGTATTTGTTGTCAAACAGTCATTGCCATAGTTTGTAGAAGGCTGAGCTGGCACAGCTGATCTGGTGTTGGATCTCCTCGTCAATGTTGGCCTTTTGAAGAGAGGTGGCTTCCAAGGTATGGGAAGTGCTCAACATATTTCACAGTGTCTCCTTTAACATGTATGGGAGGTGGAATATTTGGCTGACCAAGCCTGGGTTGATATGAGTTTTGTTTTGGTAATATTCAAGGACAGGCCCAGTTTCTTTGTTTGCAGAATTGAAAAGTGGCTCGCAAATCTGGTGCCGAATGGGCAACGACACTACAGTCACCCGCAAACTGAAGACCATGTGTGTCCGTGGTGGTCAGTTTATTTTTGGCACAAGGCGACTCAGGTTAAAGAGTTTTCCATCTGGGTAGTAGATCTTTGAAGAAGTTAATAGACACTGTGAGTTAGATTGTAAGTAGCATGGGGGCTATCACATAGCCTTGCATGATCGCGGTCCAGATTTTGAAAGGGACTGTTCCTGATCTCCTGTTCAAGGCAATTGCAGTCATATCATCATGAAGCAGTTGCAGGATTGTGATGAAGTTTCTTGGCATCTAAATCTCTGGAACACAATCCATAGAGCCTCGAGATTTACTGAGTCAAATGCTTTGGTCAGGTCATCTCCAACAAGAGAGAATCTAACCATCTCTTGACATTTAATGGCAGTACCATCGCTGAATCCCTGACTATCAACATCCTAGGGTTACTATTGACCAGAAACTTAACTGGACTTGCCATATATCTACTGTGACTACAAGAGCAGGTCAGGGGCTGAGAATTCTGAAGTGAGTAACTCACTTCCTGACTCCCCACAGCCTGTCCACTATCTACAAGGCACAAGTTAGGAGTGTGATAGAATACTCTCCACTTGCCTGGATGAGAGCAGCTCCAACAACACTTAAGAAGCTCAACGCCATCTAGGAGGATGTAGCCTATTAGAGTGGCACCCCATCCGCCACTTTAACCATTCACTCCCTCCACCATGGCAACAGTATGCACCATGTGCACTGCAGCAACGCGAGGCTCCTTTGACAGCTCTTTCCAAACCCACAACCTCTACCACCTAGAAAGAAAAAGGGCAGCAGATTCATGGGCACACTAACATCTGCAAGTTCCCCTCCAACCCACACGCCATCCTGACTTGGCACCATATCAAAGTCCCTGGTCAAAAACCTGGAACTCCCTTCTCTAACAGCACTATTGGAGTACTGACACCACATGGACTGCAGTGGTTCAAGAAGGCAGCTCACCATCACCACGTTAAGTGCAGTTAAGGATGGGCAATAAGTGCTAGCTTGTCAACAACACTTGCATCCCACGAATGAATAAAAAAGTTACTGCACCTGCAAGGCGATTGACGGCAGCATTTCAATTAATCCGAAGCATGAATTTGATCCAACAAGTAGTATGAATCGTGAATATCCCAATGGACAGTCCTTTCCTCAGCACTGAGAAACATGAGATCCAAGGCGCGCACTTTAACCACAGTTCAGCAGAAAAGACCTGGGATACAGCTTTACTGTAATGACAGCTGAGGAGCACAACTACAGATCGATGTTATGGATGCCATGTACATTTTCAGAATGAAGATTACTTTATGAAAAATGTATTACCCCTGTATCTCTAATGCAGTGTTTTCTGTAGAATTGACACCTTTGGAAACCCCATCTGTGCTGATTGGCTTATCATGTTGGACACTAAATGCAACACTAGAATCAGGGGAGTGGAAGTAACATTAATTATGCCTCTTTTTATGTATCTTTTAAGCTATGGTGCTAAAAATAAATTAATTGTGTAACAGAAATTATTTTGTTGTTTTTCTCTTGCAGAGAGGAAGATCTATACCGTGATGAAGTTGAGATAGAAAAGGAAAAATTTCAACGATTGGTTTCTGAAAGTCAACTTGCAGGTAATCTTTTTTCTCTCCCAAAGCGCGTACTTTTTTTTTTGCTGCTGACCTCACCTTCCCATTAATTAAGTTAGTAGAAACCCAAAACCATCACTTATGATGTTATGCTTCTTAGTGAAGTAAAACTGGCATTGAAGGAGCGAATGTATTAAAGTTATACTGATTATATGAACTGGATGGACAAGCAGTCAGCTGATGGAGCCAGATGAGGTTTGATGCATATATGGTTTCTACCTTTTTAACTATTTGTAATAAAATATAGTCCTTCACTATACAGTATATTCATTTTGGTACTCTACTTTAAAGATTTTCCTGATGTTTGTAACTTTCCAAGCTTTCAAATATCTAATGTTAAGAAAGAAATGGTGATTTCAGTTGAAACTGCATGGTATAAAATGCCATCTGAGAATTTCCAGTCTTGTGGTGCATTAGAGCACTGCTGGTAGCAGCCCTGATAACAGTAGTGTTGTGATATAAAGGAGACAGTGCCAAAAGGTCCAGGATCACCTCCACTTCCTTCTCCGTCCCTAACCCACCCCCTTACTATTGCAAAGACAAATAGGTTATCTGGATCATGGCACAATGCAATACAGCTTTATGCAGGAAAAAATTCTAGTACAGGTAGATTGAGCAATCAGGCCTGTATCACATTACATTGGCCTGATTTGATTTGCTTGTGGTAACTTATTCAAACATTTGTTAATCTTTTAATGTCTCCACATACATAGCCGGGTGGCAAATGTAGACTTAATTTTAAAAATAAAGATATCCAGACCACAACTGGGTGATAACTTGGAGGTGATTTGTATGGAACTGTTTTGCTTTCCTTTGGGATTTTTTCATGCAATTTGGGATATCGCAATGACTCATTTGGTTTCTTGAGTAAGGCACGATTGGAGGCTTGATCACTCCCAATCTGACTTAGTTGTCTCATCTCAGCCAGGATGTAAAGGAGATGTCGTAGTTGCCCTGGCTAAAGATGGGGAAAATGTTCCAGTTTCACCAGATAAGGACAAGATTGGGTTCAACTATGATGTGCCTCCCAACCACTAACAACCTGGCCACAATTAAATATCTTACTAACACCTTCCAAGGTTCCCGCACAAATAATTTGCCAATGGAGTGAGCTCGGCTAGAAAAATACCACTCGCAAGGTGTCAATATATTCACAAGGAGTGCGGGGAAAAGATAATTAATGAGAAAACTCTGTCTTGCTCTTTCAAACCTCTGTGAAACATCAGCCTAGAAATTGCTGTTAATGTGCACTTCAGAGGTAAACTTCTGCTAAAAGTCTTTTTTTAGAGTAATATGTGTGCTTTTGCAGTTTTTGATCTGGGGGCTATATCTCACAAAAACGGAGCCAACCAGCATCATCGCTGGGCTACTATTATTGGAGCTCTTTTGTTTTCTTACGTACTACAGCTGCGCCACCACTTGCAGACTTGGATACCATTGGAGGATTATATAATCTGTCTTTTGATGCCATTTCTCCATCAAGGGTTCTACTACCCTCCTGCAGGTGCTCATCTGGCCAAAGCCATTGGCATTTTCTAGAGGTGACCCAGTTACTTAACTGGTATCTGGTATTTGCCATTGACTAGTAATAGGATCACTTCCTGTCATTACGGTAGCAAATTTTAAGACCTGACCTGACACAACCATGGAAAAATAGGGAAGAATTAATCTGCTTAGATCAGCTGTAAAATTCAGGAGGTAGTACAGTTGAGAGACGCTGTTGCATTTCATGTGGTGAATTGCTGCAGTGCATCCTGTAGAGAGCACATCAAAGATGGAGGGGTGAATATTAAGTTGAGTGGCAGTAGCACCAATCATTTGGACTGTCCTGAACAGTTTTGAGTTAATTGAATGTTGTTACAGTTGCACCCATATAGATGAGTAACGATTTGACCTTTGTGTCAATTACTTCTAGCCACTGGAAGATATTCCCCTGTCGTCATTGACTTACTTTTACTTGGGGTCCTTGGTGCTGCGATCAGTTGAATTCAGCTTTGATGTCAAGAGAAGTTAATCTTCCTCCTCCTTTGCTATTCAACTCTTGTCTGTACTTGGATTAAGGCTGGAATGAGGTCTGGAGCTGAGTGGTCACAGCATAACCTGAATGGAGTATCAGCGGACAAGTTATTGTTGAGTTAGCGCACTTGATGGAAGCCGCCATCATCTATAAAATTACTTTTCTGATAAACTGATGGCAATTACTCGAATGTTAATTAATCAGGTTAGATTTATCTTGCATGCGAATAGGATACCTCAGCCATTTTCATATTTTCAGTGGGCAGCATAATAAACTGGAAGAGCTTGGCTAGAGGAAGCAGCTAGTTCTGGTGTTCGGATCTTCAGCACTGCAGTATAGATGTTGTTAGGGTCCTTCTTTGTGTCCAGTGCACTTTGCTTTTGTTCACTCAGCATCATTAAGAATTGGCTGGACACTGGAATCTATGATGATGGGGCCCTTGGGATCTAATTCATTTAATTTTTTGTTCTGCCATGCAAGATCAAATTGCCATCACTAGCACATAAACTTGCTGCTTTAGATCTTTGTGACAAGGTCATACCTCTCAAAATAGCTCCTTGCAGTTGTAAAAGATGAGTATTTAGATAAGATTTCACTGAGGGGTTAAAGATAGAAAAAAAATGCCTTTTATATTGTGCCTTTCACGTCTTTGGAATTTCCCAAAATCTTGAAGATACAATTAATTGCTCATGAAGTATAGCCATTGTATTGTATACAGCAACCAATCTGTATATGACAAAGAGATGATTTATTGGTTTATGTTGGTTGAGGGGTGAATGTTGGCGAGGAAACCCAGGAGAACACATCTTGCACCCGTCAACAGGCAGTTAGTGATGCGGTTTAATGCATCAGCCAAAAGATGGCATCTCCACAAAGAATCACTAATGAAGCATCAACCTAGATTAAGCACTCCTAAAGGAGGATTTGCACTATTCATCCATATGCATTATATCTTGACTAATGCCTAAAATGATGACATTTAGTGTTGGCCTTGCAACTTTCATGTGTTTTGCAAAGTAAGGAAGCTGAAAGTTTCTTTTATATTTGGTTTAATTTTCCATGTGCAACTGCCACAGAGCGGTCCACTATCGAACCTGGTATGGCTGTTTTGGAATATTGTACCAGAGAATGGAAAGGAAACACAGCAAAAGCACAACTCATGAAAAAGGTAGATAGCTACTTTTCGTGTTTTAAATTTTGTTCCTAAGTTAGTTGCATTTGTTTAATCTATTTGTTCCTATATTTTGATTTGGGCCCATGTAAGAGAGAAGGATTTTTTATTTGCACAAAAAATCTGGATAATTACAATTTGGAATTGAAAAGTAATTTATTGTATGGGAAGAATTTTGAGATGTTTTTACATATGGTTATGCATAAATGAACCCTTTTTAGTTCGTGGAATTCTGGTAGGTGTCTGTGGTCTTACTAATTAACTCTTGAGTAACCTCTTTTCTACTGCAAGTAAATTTTTCAAGACCAGGAGTAACTTGAAGTTTAAAAAAAAACACAATGTTGATGCAAACATGAAATTTTCCTTTTGTACTGTAGTGAATGTTTCACAAGATATTTGAGAATGCTATAAGCAGCTCTTCTTTTAACAGGCGTATGAAGCTGTCTGTCAAACTTTCAGTTCTGTGAGAAGAGTTAGGGGTGATAATTATTGTGCTCTAAGAGCAACACTGTTTCAAGTATTGAGGAATGTTAAACTTCTTCCCTGCCTGCAACAGGACGGCCTAATCCAGGTACCTTTGTGCATTATTTCACCTATAGATCTAAATGTGCCTTTTTCATATTCAAATGTTATTTTTTTCTCTTTTTTTCAATTAAGTTATCATTCTGCATTTGGAGCTTGTGTGCATATCATAGTTTTTTGAGGTAGGTTGGGGCTATAGTGTTGGTGTTGAAGCAGGAATCGAATTGGAGCTAGCTTTAGATTTAGAACTTCTGATGAAAGGCCACAACCTGAAATGTTAACTCCATTTCTCTCTCCATAGATGCTGCTAGAACTGCTAAGCATTTCCAGCATTTTCCATTTTTACCACTTGTACCCTTGGTGGGTTGTAATGTGGGAGCAGATTTTGGATGGCCCTACTGGTGTAATCTTGTCATAAGTCTAATAGGCATGCAATAAAAGTACTGGAATTGAGTCAGGACCTTGCTTTCTGCCAGTTTCCAAGGGACCTTGTTTAGGGCTGACCCTCTCTTCACTCCAAAGAAAGTCACCCATGTTGGAGAGGATTCCCAGGCTGTCTGTCTCCTAACTTGCAGCAAATCCTGTTCACCCATCTCCCTGTGCTTGCTGACCTACATTAGCTTCTGGTCAAGGACACCTTGATTTTAAAACTCTTATCCTTGTTCTTAAATATCTTCCTGGCCTCGTCCATCCCTATTTCTGTAATCTCATCCAACTCCAGCTCTTCAACCCTCAGAAATTTGCTCTCATCTAATTCTGGCTCCTTGTGCATCCCCAATTTTAATCATTCCACCATTGGTGGTCATTCCTTCAGCTGCCTAAGCCCTAAGCTCTGGAGTTCCCTTCCTAAATCTCTCTGCCCCTCTACTGCAACATTGACCAAGTTTTTGGACATCTGTCCTAGTATTGCCTTATATGACTTAGTTTCAGATTTTGCCTAATAACGCTTCTGTGAAGCACCTCAGGATGTTATACTAAAGGCACCAAGTGCAAATTGTTACTCTAACCGAAAGTCAGCTCTTTGTTAGCTCGATATGTAAATGCGATAGGGAGGCCCTTTGTTTGATTTTGGGCTGGCAGTCATAGCATCTATAGAATAGTCCGGGTGACCATTCAGTCCATCGAGTCTGCGCCAGTTCTTTTGAAAAGTTAGTACCATTCCCTTTTTCTTCCCCATGTATCCTTACAAGTTTTTTCTGCTTCAAATATTTATCTAATTCTCTTTTGAAGGCTGCTATTAAACCTGTATCCACCACCTTATCAGGTTGAGCATTCCAAATCCTAACCACTTGTGTGTAAATGCTTTTCCTCATGTACCCTCTGGTTCGTTTGCCAATCACCTTAAATCTGTGCCCTCCAGTTATTGACCCTTCAGTCATTGGAAATAGTTTCCCATTTATTCTATCAAAATCCTTTATGATTTTGGACATGTTTATCAAATCTGCTCTTAGCTTCTTCAGTTTAGCTATGTAACTGAAATCCCTCATCCATGGAACCATCCCAGTACATCTTTTCTGAACCCGCTTAAGCCTTCATATCCTTCTTAAAATGTGGTGCCCAAAATGGGGCACAATACTCCAACTGAGGCTGAACTTCATTCTTTAAAAAAAGGCTTAATAGCCGTGTGTGATTTTTAAAAAAAATGTTCATGGGATGTGAGCGCTATTGGCAAGAACAGCATTTATTGCCCATCCCTTTGATGTTTCCAGTAGAACTATGTGGAAAATATTCCAGTTGCCAGTTCTGGTATTTCTTCACCTTGATGTGCATTTTGGAGGGAAGGATGGAGTGGGAGGGAAGCCATTTTGAACATCACTGTGAGAATGAATCTTAAGTTTTCAGTTTGTACCACTAGATGGCCCTCTTATTGCTGTACAAAAACAGAATTACCTGGAAAAACTCAGCAGGTCTGGCAGCATCGGCGGAGAAGAAAAGAGTTGACGTTTCGAGTCCTCATGACCCTTCAACAGAACTGAAGTTGTTCTGTTGAAGGGTCATGAGGACTCGAAACGTCAACTCTTTTCTTCTCCGCCGATGCTGCCAGACCTGCTGAGTTTTTCCAGGTAATTCTGTTTTTGTTTTGGATTTCCAGCATCCGCAGTAGTTTTTTGTTTTTACCTCTTATTGCTGTAGTTACTGTTATGACACAACAGATAGTAAATGCTAAGCTGCTCAAATCCCAAAAGGAAACTTGAAACAACTGTTCTACAGTTTGTATATTTCGAGTTGCGTGCCTTGAATTCAGTGGTAATAAGACCACCGAGTCTTAGGTTTCTTACAAAATTAAATTTAAACTTTATTAATGAAGAAATGATTTTAAGCACATACATCTACATAAATTACTACTATGATAACTTCTAAATTCCCTAATTAATCCGTTAAGGCAACAGTAAAACACACAGATTTAAACAGGCCCAGGCAAAGCACACACCCTGGACAGTCAAATTCAAAGTGAGTATTTCTCAGCTTTAGATCCTTGTAGACAGCAGCTTGAGACTTAGATGCTGGAAGCTTTTCACACTTATGCTAGATCTTAAAATGCCTTCTTTCCTACACACAACCTCATCTCCTTTATACAGATTTCCCTTTTGAATGCAAATTCCCATTGTTTGACTATGTCTTTGGACTTTACCTCTCCAATAATAAAAATCTATCATAGTACCAATTTTACCAGTAATCTTCGGGAAAAATAAGCACACTGTTTCTTAACTTGTCCTGGCTAGGTGACACATTTCACCCCCTCTTTTGAATTCAAGCAACAAATGTTCCCTTTACACCTCACATTCTAAAACTTCAACCATGTTTACCTACTTAGCATTTCAAACCTAGTTTCCCATCTGATACATCAAAGCACCCAGACCAGCCATCTGTAATTCAATTAAAACCCACACAGACACGCACAGACCCCACTATTACTCTAAAATAAATTCCAATGGCATTATGAAAATTATTATATCTTCTTGACATTACTTGTGAGGTTATGTAATTCATGATAAAATAGGGTTGATAGTGAACTGACTTGCTCATTGTTGTCTAATTGCAAAGTTGTATAGTCATCCAATAACTATCTCTTTTCTAGCTTCCAGAAAAGCTGATTGCAGCAAAATATACCTGGATTAAGGAGTGGTATCTTGGAGTTCAAGACTCTGGGAGCAAAGATCCTGTAAAAAAGCTGAAGGAATATCTGGCAGTATTGAAACAAAAGGTGCATTTTTTTGGGTTTATATAACATATATGCTCAATGTTCATTGCTAAAATTTTAACTGTTCATCTTTTTTCTTGTTTCCAATCTCCATCCCACTCTTATACTTGTCAACCCAAAAAAACTCTCAAAAGCTAATCTACAGCTCCAAAAGGCTAGTGATTCAGTAATTATACATATATTTAACATATGAAGTGGTTGTTTCAAGTTACAGTCGACTCTTGATTTTATGGTGTCAGGTTGTAAATTGTCTATATTATCTGCATGGGCTTTCTCTATTTCCACTGTAATTTTGGCAAGGGATTGCCAAGAACCCTGGTGAAATGGGTGTTTGTGGCTTCTCTGGGGTTTCTGCTGAAATTACAGTGGGAGATCTGGAAAACTCCCATGAAAGTACTACCCGTCAGTAGAACATAGCATAATGCTGCTATTAGTATAGGAATGATTGAATCACAGTGACATCATCTATGGCATCAACAGATGCTAATGGCTGGAAATTTTAAACTCTCTGGTCTTGCATTATGGAACTCTCTAATTCAAAAGGAGGGTTAGCTGAGAATTTTCTTGGGTATTTGAAAATCAGCTGAACTCATGTTCCCCTCAACAGCTGCCCCCCCGCCCCCTCAATATATAGACAGGCTTTCAAGCATTTACACCAGAAACAGGTCAGTCATGATGTGCTGGAGCAAAACCTTGAAACTGTGGAGCAAAATGTTTTTTTCAGCCCAAGTATGCTCACAGATTGCTAATGTCAAACTTGACAAATCTAAAATGATGAGATTCAGCACAAAACATTTTAATTTTTTGTTTTGGGGAAAGAAACAACTAAGCTCACAAAATAGTTCTCGCTCTGTTAAAGCTACTGAGCTGTTCAGTGCTGAGATAGCCAAGTGGTGACAGCAATATCTGTAAGTACCATCATTTTCCAAATATTATTCGTCCCCAAATATAATCTGAAATACACTCTGATTTCCAAGTCAAAATTGTCTTATTACCCTGTATAATATGCACCTAGACTTTTGCAATGCTGCAGTCAAATTGTAATTATCCCAGGGGCATGACAGGTTTAGTTGCAAATAACGAACTTAAGATGCGGCAGACTGGGGGGCCTTCTGAGTATCATACACTTGGAAGATTCCCGCACTGCCTGCCTCTTACTTTTTTATTATATGATTATACCTACTAACAGATAAGGGCCATGGGTATCAAAACAGTCTTCCCATTAAAGGTTTTGGTTGTCATCCTACAGCTTATGATACAATTGAGTCCTTTGGTGAATTAAAGCCTTGCAATTCTTAAATGGTTTACCTCAGAGGGGAGCCGTCACCAAGCCGATCTTAAAAGAATCACTATAAGATGCATTGTTTAACCCTCTTGGAGGCAGCAATTTCCTATTTCTAACAACTTCCCTGTTTCGTTGTGAGAGTTTCCTTCCTTTTGCCCTTGTACAGATTCAGGCAGGGAAACCGAGATCTGATCTGAGTTACTCTGTGGGCCTAATAGAAGGACCCGAACCTTTGCTGGGGAAAGATAGTGGATCCCAAACAAGATTGACTGAATTCCACTTGAGGCCCAATCCTGGCTACTAAGAAATCCACTTTGATTTGTTACCACGTATAGTATAATCCACACCCTAATTTTTAGGTCGGTTTTTAGGGAGAAAAATGTGCATTATATTCAGAAAATTGCAATAATTAGAAAGCAATAGAAGTAGGATTCAGGAAAAAAGCTCTATTTCTGAGCTGTATTGTATTGTGAACACTATTTGCCTCTGTTGCTAACCTGCTTGTTGAGGTTCTTGGTTCTGGCATGTGGAGTAAATAAGCTGATTTCTGGTCTGCAAATAGGGAAAGTGTGGAGTGTTGGATGCCAGTGCGAATAAATGGTAAAAATAGTCATAGAGTACTTTGTGCCACAGAATGGTGGGCTGTGTGTGTTTACTTGCTCTATTTTCTGTTGGCAGGAAGGGAAAAGTCAAAGTAACCATAGGAAAAGGAGTAGGCCACTCAGCCCCTCAAGTCTGATAGCCACTCCATTGGCTGATCTATGCCTTAATTCAATCTACCCACCTTGGTTTCATAACCTTTAATTTCCTGGCCTAATAAAGATCCAGCAGTATAAAAGCAAAGCACTGCAGATGCTGGAAATCTGAAATAAGAACAGAAAACGCTGGAAACACTCAACATCTGTGGAGAGAGTTTCGGGCCGATGACCTTTCAAATGCCATTGACCTGAAATGTTCATTCTATTTCTCCCTACAAATTTTTCCAGAATTGCTGACTATTTCCAGCATTTTCTGCTTTCATTATTATTAATAAAGATCTGTCGGTCTCAGTTTTGAAGTTTTCAACTAACCTCAACAGCTTTTTGGAGGAGTGTTTTCCAGATTTTCGCTACCCTTTGTGTGAAGGGATTTCTGACACCACCCCTGAATGATCTAGCTCTAATTTTAAGGTTACGTTCCCCTTGTTCTGGACTTCTCCACCTCTTTATCTAACTTTTCAATTCCTTAAATTATCTAAAACACCTCATATCACCCCCTGATCTCTATACTGAAGTGAATACAAGTCTAGTCTGTTATACCTCTCCTCAATAATTTAATTATTTTAGCCTCAGAAACTCTGCCCTGGCCGCTCTGTCCACCTCTGGTGGCTGGCCTCTACATGGGTTTGCTATTTGTATTCTTAAGTCCCAGTTTTGAGCAACATGCCAATACCAAGGAGCGAAGGGGAGCTTGGATATGGTTATTTGTCATAGTGTTCGTCACCATTGTTATGTTTTTGTTTTTGTGTACTAGTGCATCTCCCATGCTATTGGTTGTAGACGAAAGAGTGGGAGGCTTGGTGGGGAGCAAGTGGTAGCTGAAATCCTTAAGGGCAGATGGCCTTGATGAAGGCAGGTCAGGTCTGAAGTGGTGCTGTTGGCCGTGGATGTTGCTCGGCTTGTTATGCAGATTAAGTAACTACAGGCCAGCCAGTTATGTCAGTGGAAAAATCTTTTAAAACGATAATCTGCGACAAAATTAACAGTCACTTGAACAAACGTGGATTAATTAAAAAAAACCCAGCACAGAAGGGAAAATCGTGTTTAACGTTGAGTTGAGTTTTTTGATGAGCTAACAGAGCTGATGCGAGTAATGTGGTCAATGTGTACATGGATTTCAAAAAGGTGTTTGAAGAAGTGCCATATAACAGACTTGTCAGCAAAGTTAAACTCTGTGGAACAAAAAGGACATCCCTTTGCCGGATGTGTTTTCGGTGGTGGAGGCCATGTAAAATATAACGGGTAGCTGGCCTACCGCCTTCCCACCCACTCCCACCTGGTCCGTGTAAAAGGGTAGTCTGCCTGCCATTTTTAAAAAAAATAATTGATGGGCACTTGAGCTTGTTAAGATGCAAATTGACCTGAATATTACACTGCCCACACAGTTGACTTGGCCAGGTGGGGCGGGAGTGGGCAGGCTATTTCTTCCCTCCTTTTAGCCAGTTGGGTTAACAGAAAGGAGGGGTATGTCCTTCAGGGGGTGCCCTGTGCGCATCAGAGGCACCCCTCCATCCTCCAAAACCCTTTTTGCCTCCCTGCCTGGCCTCCAAAACCTGCCCCTCACACCCCTACGGTGCCCAGTCCCTTCCTGCCCTAAAAGTCCAGGACTTACCTAAGTCCAGGATCTATTGCTCTTCTTCCTGAGGCCTGCTTGCAGCCCCAGCAGTGCACACTACTGGGTTCTGATGCTGCTGGGACTGCCTGATCTGCCGATCAATCAAATCAACTGACAGCGGTTGAGGGAGGGACTTCCTCCCACTGAGGGGTGGAAGTCCCACTCTGCTTGTTTCGGCTGCCCTCAGTGTACTTTTGTAGCGGGGCGGCCTTTTTTAAAGCTGGTCAGTTTGAAACTGTCTTTTGTAACTATCGGGGGACGTGAGCAAATTGAACTACGGCTTTCAAAAGGGTATTGGATAATTATTTGAAGAGAAAAAAATTCAGGGCTGGGGGAAAAGGCTGGATGTAGGACTAGTTGAGTTCTTGTGGTGAGCCAATGTGGACACGACAGGACCTTCTTCCGATTCTAACTGTTGCGACTGAATGCTTTCCAACTATGTAACTGTTTAATGCATCTTGTTGTACTGATTGTTGCAGTGTTCTGACAGATTAATGCTTCTTCTGCACTTTCTTCAAAAGCCCATGCATGTTTGTAAGCAATATGCTTCAGTAACAAGCTAAGATAGTTTAAAACTCTTATTGTGTGTGTTACTGTTTTACTGGTATGCCATATCTTGGTAGCCTGCTTCACACTTCTTTGTTCTCTTCCTTTTTTTTTGTTTCTTTTCCCCTCTCTATTACTGTTCTGTTTTCCTGCTGCTCCTCTGCCCCCTACCCAATAAAGGGGATAATTTTTTTTCTCCAAATATGTGTTATTCATAAAATTTGTAAGTACATTCAAAACATTTCAACTTAAGTTGCAGAAAGTGCAATAAAATTCAACTTTTCTCCGTACAGCATGTTCCACTCTTAAGTGCCTCTATGCAATTATAATACCCTTGATATTTACAATATACATTCCATGTCAGGCATACAGCCCAATGGGTTCTGCAGATTTTCCAGCCCCCTGATGTACTATGGCTGAAAGGTTTTAGACAGCGACCTTTCCCCATTGAGCCCATGGAGGCGGCTGCCCCAAGCTTTAGTGTGTCCCTCAGCACGTAGTCCTGGACCTTGGAATTTGCCAGTCTGCAACATTTGGTCGAGGACAACTCTGCAGAAGACCAGCAAGTTTCAGGCAGACACAGAGCATCTTTCACTGATTTAATGATTCTCCAACAGCAGTTTATCTCGGTGTGCATCTCTGGGAACAGCCTGTAGAGCACAGAGTCCTGTATCACAGAGCTGCTTGGGCTGAACCGTGACAGAAGGTCTCTCTCCTGACTTTGTTTACAAAGACACATTCCAGCTGCCTCGAGGGCAAATGTAGAGGGGTTGAGACTCCATGCATGTAGGGAGGTTCTGACAAGGAGAGCCTTTATCACCACCAGCCAAGTTACATCTTGGTGCTTGTTTGAAAGTTCTGGTGATGAGGCATTCTGCCAAATGACTTTGAGAGTCTGCTCAGGGAACCATCTGATAGGATCCATCATCTCCTTTTCCCACAGTGCCTCTCGGAAATTACTTGCAGACCACTACCTGATGGACTTGTGGTGTAAGGTGTTTTTCTGCATAAACTTTTCCACAAGGGATAGGTGATACTTGGAGTGTCCAGCGGCAAGGTGGCCAGACCCATCCTTTGCAACACCATGGACAGGTAGAACCTCAGCATGTAGTGACATTTGATGTTTGTGTACCGAGGGTCTGTGCACAGCTTGATGCAGCCACATAAAGGTGGCCATCAGGATGAGGGTGATGTTGGGCACGATTTTCCCCCTTTTTTATCTAGAGGTTTGCACATCGTGTTCCTGTGAACACAGTCCATTTTCGACCTCCAGATAAAGTGGAAGATGGCTCAGATGATCGCCACAGTGCAGGAGTGAGAAATGGGCCCAACCTGCACCACGTCCACGTACAGCAACATGAGTGCCTCACACCTGATGACCAGGTTCTTACCCGCAACGGAGAGGGAACATCGCTCCCACGTGCCCAGTTTTTGTTTAACCATAGCTCCTCGCACCTTCCAGTTTTTAATGCAAGCCCTGGTCCACCTGAACCATATCCCTGGTAATTTTAGGCAATCAGACCTGATGGTGAAGGGGCAAGTTGCCACAACTTACCTCGGCTCCCAAGGCTAGTTTGAACTGA
The DNA here is from genome assembly GCF_964194155.1 of Cetorhinus maximus. Lineage (NCBI taxonomy): Eukaryota > Metazoa > Chordata > Chondrichthyes > Lamniformes > Cetorhinidae > Cetorhinus > Cetorhinus maximus. The sequence goes on from NC_135881.1 coordinate 154,642,138, forward strand.
TCGCAGATGGGTCAGTCTGCGTGCCAACAGCAGATCTGAACAGAAGACAGCGAAGTTGTCCATGTACAGGGAGGTTTTGGCCTGCATGCCTCTGCAGCATCCTTCCTGGTGGACTCTGCAAAAGGTTTATACAACACACGAACAAGACAGGGGAGAGAGGGCAGCCCTGCCCGACTCCAGATCTGATCGGAAAGCTTTGATTCCCAGCCGTTGATTGAAACTGTGCTATTGATGTTTGTGTAGGGCAATTGGATCTAATTACGGATTCCCTCCCGAAACCCCATTTTGGAGAGCACCTCCATCAAAGAGTAAACAAAAGTAAACACTTTTGACTTTCTAATTTCTGATGTACTTGCATGAGTTGCAGAACTGAGTCCAGTGATCTATACCCAGGGACAAATCACTTCAGACTGGGCTCAGGCAATTCCGATCTCCAGTTGTTAGCATTAGCAAGTTTTTGGTGCAGGATGCTGTTTTGAGGGGAATAATATTTGAAGCAATGGACCCAAAGGACACATGAACTTCATTTTTACCAGCAGGGCACAATGCATTTTTGAACTTCCATGCAAACTTAAACAAAGCATTGTGAAATCTGATCACTTGCAAACAGTGTCGACACTGGAATAACAAAATATCTGGTATTAGCGGAATCAATACATGGTGATTTTTTATTTTTGTCTCTCATCTAGTGGACACAGATATGTGAAATGGATTCTTTGGAAGAACGACAAGCTGTCTGTGAAGAGGTGTTTAAAAATGACCAGGAAGAATACAGGTTGTACGAAGCTATGAAAATTCTCATGCTGGCCAAGGCTATTGAACTGGATTGTGATAAAGTGCAAAAAAAGGAAATTCCTCTCTTCTGTTGGCTGCTGTTTGCTCGTGATACTTCCACTGACCCTTACCATTTCATGAAAAATCATTTGAATCATGTTGGCTACACTGGTGGACTGGATCAGGTAAGAGTGATTGAAATATCAAAAATCTTGGAATAAACTGCCAAAGGACAGAAGCAGTGCTTCACCATGAGTCCAAAATTACAATTTCACTCTCCTTAGCTTTGGTATTTTCACGAATGTAGTGTTGTTAATTTTATTCTGTACAGCACAAGGTTGCTATTATGTGCATTTCTTTCATGTGTCCTTATTTTTCATGAGCTGTGCAAAAATTGAAATAGCTCCAGTGCTAACCTGAATGTAGATTTTGCAAAGGTGCATTGCCCATTTGAGTCCCAAGTTGATGAAAGTAGATATAGTTATGGTGTTATCTGGCTAGTAAGCAAAAGCAAATATCAAATTATAATGCCAAACTTGAATTCATTCTCAGGCGGTGGTGTTGCTGACATTTACTGTACATCTTAGTTCACCTGAGAAAGTGACCGGTTTGCTAGCCCAGTTCAGTGGGCAGTTAAAGATTGACCATGGTGATGTGGGGCTGGAGTTACTTAAAGACAGGGCAGCTAGGATTTCCTTCCCTAAAGGACATTTGGAAACCAATTAGATTTTTATGACAACCCATTTTTTAAAAAAAATTGAATCCAAATTCTCAAATTGCCAGGGTTGGATTTAAACTTATTCTCAGGATTACTAAATCCAGTAACAAAATTACTACACTACTGCATCCATTTTGAGTTTCATGCAGTAGGTAAAGCGTTGAACTTGTAATTAGTATTCATCAGGATTCAGAACGTTTGCTTTATTCATTTCTCAATCTATATGTTAATTCAAATCAGGCTATCGTTGTCTGCAGATGCTCGAAATCTGTTCATCTATATGTTCCTTCTGCAGAGTTCCAATGAAAATATCCCACAATAACTATGAACATCTTATTTCTTAGCTTCAATGATACATTTAATTTCTTGCTCAAAAATTTAAAACTACTTCTTGTGCAAAGGCTGTCCCTTTTAAGCTGTTCCAAATTGCTGCACTCTGTTTTCTGATTCTAAGACTGAACACTGAGGAAAAGCAGGGCAGAGTGATGCGTTCTGGATTTTCTTTTCTCGATTAGGCTTGTGCTTGGTCTTGTGCAGTGCTTTGGTCAGTTGTTTTGACTGTAAGCAAAATTTGTAGGGACCTAAGAGAATTCTATCCCTGCTTTAGTCTGCTGGTGCCTTTTAAGCACTGTGAAACATTATTAATCAGACAGAATTGAATGTACATTATTGAACAGAAAATGATTCTAATTTCTTCTACTTCCTGTTCCTTTGAAACTGAGTACAGTACAAAGTGCACATGGAGTGTCTCTTATTCAGTCTAGATGAAGATACATCGATTGTTTTAGGATTGCCAACTTGCATTAGAGGTATCCCTGGAGATTTTATGATGTGACATTTAATCACATAACAATTTCCCACAGTTTGCAATTGTTATTGTAATATATAAATGTTGATTCACAGAAGTTGAGTATCTTGGATCGCAGTTTTGCACCAGCAGCTGTTGTGTAAGAAGTTCTGAGAATCAGGAAGCTGAGGCAAAGAAAGTGCATGGGTGCAAACTGCAAATATGAAGTGTAAACTTACTTTTCTGTCAGGTTGCTAGCAACAGTGAGATTAATATTTCATTTCTGAAGACTTAGACAACCTGGGAGGATTGGCATCTCTGTGTTCAGCTTGAAACTGGAATCCAATGTTCAGGATTTTTGTCCAAGTAAAGTCACAGTAGCAGAGCATTCTGTATCACTACAGTAATAAACCTAAATGCCTCAGAATTTCTACTTATTTCTCAAAAGCTATGTTCTTGCCTTGCATCACGCACCCATTTCAGTACAATAGCTGTAGTGACCTAGAAACTGGCTGGGAGCATGTCCAGTCTGTACGTGCTCCAGCCTCAGTGTCTGCTGAGCCATGTCATTTTACCCAGACACATCATACAACCTTAATATTTAGGCACACAGACTAAACGCTTTCCTCTAACTGTACTGACCTACAGGCAGCGTTGCACTCTGCTTTGCTGCTTCCAGTTCTTTACTGAGCTGCCTGTTGCTTTTATCGGAAATCTGTTCCCTCTGTTTATCATTCACTAAAGTGCTTTCTAGCACTGCTGATACTGCCAAAACTATAACTGGCCGGGGGTGGGGATATGGTGCAAGAAATAGATCTTCTCATGATTTCGTTCACTTCTGTAGCTAGATTGTGCATATTTAACAGGGAAGGAAGTGTACAGGCACAAGCATAGGACAAAAAATTCTATTTTTCTGCTTGATTGCTTGAAGCATGCCCAGGAAATTCATCTTCAAATCCTGAAGACTATGGAATAACTTGGGAGAATTGGTAACCTTAGTTGTATCTTTTCTGAATATCTTTCCCACTGTGTGAAGCCCAATATAGCCCTCAATACTCTTAAGTCCTAGATTAAGATCTAGAATCCTATTGGTTTTTCTCATAGCCTTACCAAATTCAGTGCTACCCTAATGTTCTTTAATCGGTCCCCCAAGTCCCTCTGAGGTTTCACAGCAGCAAGCCAACTTTAATTCTGGGTGTAAGTATTGCTATTCATTTACCAAAATGCATCACCTCGTATTGAATTCCATCTGCCACTCTTTAGGCTCATTGCCCCATTGCAGTTTCCTCTGGTATTCCTAAGATTTAGCTGTATCCCCAAATTGGCTGTAATCTGAAAACTGACGTCACTCGCTCTAGGTCTGTGGGCTAGAAACTGCCTGTTATGCAAATTCTGCATAGAGTTGGCCATTTTAATGTCCTTTCTTCAGAACGTGGTATCTATTGCAGCAAAAGTATTTTGTGAACTTCATGGTGTTTTGAAGGAAAGAAAGAAAAAGAGTTGCATTTATATAAGCACATTTCATAACCTCATGACATCCCACAGTACTTTATAGACAATTTTACTTTTGAAGTGTTATTGTAATTTGAAAAACGAAATTTAACTTCATAGCAAATTAGTCACAACACAATGACAGTGCAGTAATAGCCACATTACTTTGCCCTCCTACTTACAAACCTGACAGTTATATACTGCTTCAAATGATAGTGCCTCTTTAGTACCATTGTTTCTCTACAGCTCAAAATTGCAATGTGCTTACTCCCACCTCCTCTGCCTCAGCTTTCAATGCCAGAGTAAAGCTATCAACTACACAGGTAGTTCTTACAGACAATACACTGGCATGACAAGCAGACACAGTGGGTTGAAACAACACTTTTATCGGTTCTGCCGAAGGGTCATGAGGACTCGAAACGTCAACTCTTTTCTTCTCCGCCGATGCTGCCAGACCTGCTGAGTTTTTCCAGGTAATTCTGTTTTTGTTTTGGATTTCCAGCATCCGCAGTAGTTTTTTTGTTTTTATCTCTGTGTTTAATTGACTGCCACTTCTCTTCAAGAAATGCCTACCTTGAAGAAGTATTGCTCTGTTCTCCGACAGGATTTCCGCCTGTCTTTTCTGCCTTGTTCACCTTCATTGCTTTCCATTTCTCTCCTGGTGTTTGACAAGGTGTTTCCTATCACTGCTTGCTTGTCCCTACAATCCCCCCCCCGCCTCCCCACAACTTCTCTCCTTCCCCCCCCCCCCCCCCCCCCCCCCCCCGCCAACCTTAAACCAGCATATATTTCACCCCTCTCCTAACTTTACTCAGTTCTGCCGAAGGGTCATGAGGACTCGAAACGTCAACTCTTTTCTTCTCCGCCGATGCTGCCAGACCTGCTGAGTTTTTCCAGGTAATTCTGTTTTTGTTTTTTTTTCTTTTATCCGTCAGTTGCATTTCAAGTTAGCCAGGTTGAGGACACACTTCAAAGATCCTGACTGAAATTGTGACAACTTCTGACAGATATTCATTCTACAAGAACTGCAAGCCCCTTGCTACTAAGTGCTGTGATTTATAGAAAACTGGAGGGCTAACCTTTAGTGTTGGTGAGGTTAGGGTTATACCTCCCCTGAATCTGACTGCAAGTGGGAAAAACTCCATAGAAATACTGTGGTTCCTACTTTAAGTACACAAAACAGTTACAGGAAGAGCAGTTTGTTTTTATTGCACAGGTTTCCCATAAGATATTTTCATTCTGTTGTAAGTGAATAGAAAGATTTGTTATAAAACATCAGCTAATGTTGAAATAGAATGCACCAAGAATCCAACGTTTAATGTTCATACAGATGAACCAAAGCATCATTCCAAAAAAACAAAGGAAATTGCCCAAATTAATGACTTTGCTGCTGAAGCTTGGGGTAAAAAAAAAATCAGTGCAGTTCAGGTTGCATTGAGTTGATTCCCCCACCCCCTGGCGCACCAACCCCTACGTCCCCCCAACCCCATGTCACTGAGAGCACCAACCAGAGTGTTTTGGTGAGAGCATGGGTCACAGGGAAGGAAGTATGCAGCATCTAAAGTATTTCTCCCAGGTTGCTAGCAGCAGGAGAGATGGTGGTGTAGTGGTAATGTCACTGGACTAAATAATCCAGAGGCCCAGGCTAATCCTCAGGGGACATGGCAACTGGTGGAACTTAAATTCAGTGAATTGATAAAACAAACCTGAGTTGAAAACTCGTCTCTGTAATGATACCATGATACCATCATTGTCGTATAAACCCATCTGATTCTCCAATGCATTTTAGGGAAGCAATCTGCTGTCCTTGTTTGATCTGGCCTACATGTGATTCCAGTCGCACAGCAATGTGGTTGCTTAACCACATCTCTCGTCAGAACACTCTGGCTTGTGCTCCCAGTAACATGGAGGGTGATCAACCCAATCCAACCTGAGCTCAGTAATTATTTTTTTATCCCAACCCTCAGCAGCAAAGGTATTAAGTTGTTATTATTTGTTTTTTTGGGAATAATTTCTGGTGAATTCACCAGAAATGAACTGACTCTGAAATGGCCTAGCAAGCCACACATTTGTGCCAAAATTCTACAGAAGGAATAAAACCAGACAGACCATGTTGCATCAACTGAGGCACTAGAAACAACAGTAACCCTGTTGACTCTGCTAACACCTCCTTACATCTGGGGGCTTGTGCCAAAATTGGGCGAGCTGTCCCACAGACTAATCAAGCAACAGTCTGACATAGTCATACTCCTAGAATCATACCTTTAGCCAATGCCCCAGACACCACCATCAGTATCCCTGGGTATGCCCTGTCCCATCGGCAGGACAGACCCAGGAGTACAACAGCACAGTGGTATACAGTGGGGAGGGAGTTGCCGTGGGAGTCCGCAACATTGACTCTGGACCCCATGAAGTGTCATGGCCAGGAAAGCTCCTACTGAATACCAGCAACCGCCCTTCCTCAGCTGATGAATCAGTACTGCTCCATGCTGAATACCATTTGGAGGAAACTCCAGGGGTGGCAAGGTCACAGTGGTACTCTGGGTGGGAGACTTCAATGTCCATCACCAAGAGTGGCTCGGTAACAGGACTACTGACCGAGCCAGCCATGTCCTGAAAACTTATCTGCCAGACATGCCTGCAGCAGATGATGTGAGAACCAATGAGGGAGAAAAACCTACTAGGCCTGGTCCTCGCCAATCTATCTGTTGCAGAAGCATCTGTCCATGACAGTATAGATAAGAGTGACTACCGCACAGTCCTTGTGAAGATAAAATGCTGCCTTCACACTGAGCATACCCTCTATTTTGTTGTGTGGCACTACCAGTGTGCTAAATAAGATAGATTCAGAACAGATCGAGTGGCTCAAAACTGACCATTCATGAGGCGCTGTGGACCATCAGCAGCAGCACAATTATATTCGACCACAATCTGTAACCTCATGGCTCGGCATGTTCCTCACTCTGCCATTACCATCAAGCCAAGTGATCAATCCTAGTTCAATGAAGAGTGCAGGAGTGTATGCCAGGAGCAGCATCAGGCATACATAGCTACAAAGGAGGTGTCAACCTGGTGAAGTTACTTGCATGTTAAACAGTGGAAGCAGTATGTGGTAGAGCTAAGTGATCCCACAACCAATGGAACAGACCTAAGCTCTGCGGTCCTGCCACATCAAGCGGTGAATGGCAATGGGCAATTAAACAACTAACTGGTGGAGGAAGCTTCCTATCTTCAATGATGGGAAAGCCCAGCACATCAGTGCAAAAGTCAAGGCTGAAGCATTTGCAATTATCTTCAGCCGGGAGTGCGAAGTGGATGATCCATCTCCGCCTCTTCCTCAGGTCTCCAGCATCACAGGTGCCAGTTTTCAATCAATTCAATTCACTCCCATGTAATATCAAGAAACTACTGAAGGCACAGGATACTGCAAAGGCTATGGACCCTGACAACATCCAAAGAATAGTACTGAAGACCTGTGCTCCAGAAATAGCTGTGCCCTAACCGAATTGTTCTGATACAGCTCCAACACTGGCATCTACTGGACAATGTGGAATATATCCTAGGTATGTCCTGGCCACAAAAAGCAGGTCAAATCCAATCTGGCCAATTACCTCCCCATCAACCTCCTCTCGATCACTAGCAAAGTGATAGAATGTGTTGTCGACAGTGCTATCAAGTGGCACTTATACATCAATGACCAGCTCACTGTTGCTCAGTTTGGGTTGCGCCAGGGCCATTCAGCTTTTGACCTCATTATAGCCATGGTCCAAACATGGACAGAAGAGCTGAATTCCAGAGGTGAGAGTGACTGCCCTTGAAATCAAGGCAGCATTTGACCAAATGTGGGATCAAGGAGCCCTAGCACAATTGGAATCAGGGGAAAGCTCTCCATTAGATAGAATCATACTTAGCATAAAGGAAGTTGGTTGCAGTTATTGGAGGTCAGTTATCTCAGTTTGAGTTCCTCAGGGTAGTGTCGTTGGCCCAACAATCTTGAACTGCTTCATCAATGACCTTCCTTCCATCATAAGGTCAGAAGTGGGGATGTCTGCTGATGATTACACAATGTTCAGCACTATTCTCGACTCCACAGATATTGAAGCAATCCATGTCTAAATGCAGCAAGAACTGGACAATATCCAGGCTTGGACTGACAAGTGGTAAGTAACATTTGTGCCACACAAGAGCCAGGCAATGACCAATTCCAACAAAAGAGAATCTAACCATCGCCCCTTGACTTTCAATGGCATTGCTATCACTGGATCCCCCACAATCAGCATCCTGGAGATTACCTTTGACCAGAAACTGAACTGGACTAGCCATACAAATACTGTGACTACTAGAGCAGATCAGAGGCTAGGAATCCTACGATGATTAACTCACCTCCTGACTCTCCAAAGCCTGTCCACCATCTACAAGGCACAAGTCAGAAGTGTGATGGAATATGCTCCACTTGCCTGGATGAGTGCAGCTCCAACAACACTCAGGAAGCTTGACACTATCTAGGACAAAGCAGCCCACTTGATTGGCACCTCCTCCAGAAAGATTCACTCCTTCGCCGGCAAGCAGTGGCAGTAGTGTGTACTGTCTACAAGATGCACTGCAGAAACTCACAAAGGCTCCTTAGGCAGCTCCTTCCAAACCCATTACCGCTATCATCTAGAAGGACAAGAGCGGCGGATACATGGGAACGTCACTTGAAGTTGCCCTCCAAGCCACTCACCACCCTGACTTGGAAATGTATCGCCGTTCCTTCACTGTCACTGGGTGAAAATCCTGGAACTCCCTCCCTAACAGCACTGTGGGTGTACCTGCACCACAGGGACTACAGCAGTTCAAGAAGATAGCTCACCACCCCGTTAAGGGCAATTAGGGATGGCAATAAATGCTGGCCTAGCCAGCGAAGCCCACATCCCGTAAATGAATAAAACAAAGGGCAGCAAACATATTTGAGCACCACCACCAGCACATTCCCCTCCTAGCCACACAACCCTCCTGACTTGCAACTATATTGCCATTCTCTTTACGTTGCAGGATCAAAACCCTGGAACTCCCTTCCTAACAGCACTGTGATTTTTATGTACACCACATGGACTGCAGTAGTTCAAGAAGGTGGCTTGCCTTCACCTTCTGAAGGACATTGGGGAAGGACAATTAATGTTGACCTTGCCAGCAACGGCCTCATCCCATGAAAGAATAAAACAGTACTTGTGTTACGACCTGGTTAGGAACAGTTAACATTTAAAAATAAATTTGAACACCTCATTTTAACCAATAAAACTACGTCACAACATTTTACGTTTTTAAACAAAACAAACTTGTTTATAAAGATTAAGCAAAACAAGCACTATTAACTTAACATTATTGTTTATAACTATGTAGATTATACACTCCATTTTACTTTTTACTTTCCCAAAGAATTCTCTTGTACTTTGATATCTTAGGGTTATTTACTTCTGTCAGCGCCACTCAAAAGCTTGCCACAGTCCTCTGGAATTTACTTTAATCTCCTCAGTTCCAGCTATTCTCTGAGGTAAGACTATTTGAGGCATCTACAGTCAAGAGGTATTGAACAATCCATGAAGGTCTGGTTGCCTTCTCAGTGCTTCCCAGCTAATTCTGCTGATTGCTTTCTTTGCCATAAGGCCTCGTGAGGACCGCTGTGAGCTAGACTAAACCTTCCAGCTGCTTTTCACTCATGAAACCCAAACTGAGACTATGCTCCCATGGACAATTCACTCAGAACGATGAGGTTAGTATTTTGAAACAAAAACAAAAATAGCTGGAAAAACTCAGCAGGTCTGACAGCATCTGCGGAGATGAGCACATTAGTATTAGTTACTAATTTAGTATTTTCTTGGCTTAACTGCTGGCCTGACTAACACCCATCAATTCTGGCTATCCTCTCCGAGTGAGCTGCAACCGCCTGTTTCAAGGATATGGGTTCCCCCTGCTTCTCTCAACCAGTCTTATCTAAACTAACTGAATTCACAGAAATAACTCATAACAAAGAATCTCACTAAGCTCCACCCATCTCCATGGCAATATGCCACACCTGTCCTTTTTCCAGGTAAAAATGCAAATTAACTTTTAATTACCTTTTAGTTCCAAATGTTTCCTTAATTGGAATAACATACCCTTTTACTGGAATAACTGCAGAAGTCATGTCTCCAGCTCTTTAGCTAAGTAAGCCCACCGGCCATTTTATGATCTTCCCTTTCTAGACGTTAATCTCCTAAATTAAGATGGCCCCAACCTTTTAAGGCCAAACTTGTTTGAATTGCATTTACTCTAAGATTGCTTGTCAGTTTTCCAACAAGATGCCCCATTCTCCACAGTCAAAATTTTAATTCCCAAAACTAAAAGTAGAATTCTAAAATGCATGAATTATGAACTACATTTGCAACACCTGGGGTATTAATTTTTCCCATTCTGAGTCTGGACAACTAACAGGCAATTTGGGAGGGTTAGCAACCCTATATAGCGCACAGTTTCTCATTTCTTTTAAATCTTATTTGGTGTATTAATTGACCTCATTCTTGCACTTAAAGACTAATTGAAACTCAGCCTAAAAATAAAACTCAAGGGTCCTTAAGAAACACAGTTCAACAGAAAGCTGTTATTACTACATATGTTAGAACGAAGAAGACCCTTTGGCTTTCTTTCCTGGGTCCCAACCTTACAGTCCTTCATTATAATATTTTGGGCTCCAGCTGAATGAGCAGTTAGAATTTTTTTGTTTAATTGTTAATCAGGTTGCCATTACTAACAGAATTTCGTACTGTACTCAACATCTGTCAAAATTATGCATTCAAACTTTGATCTGGGAGCCTGATCATAGTCAAGAGTGCTAACTGAGCCAAGTTGACTTCATGTACAACGTGTTTTATTTATGCATATATTTGGGATTAGGTTTTGGAATCCAGCACAGTTTACAAGATTTTCCATTTGCAATTTTAATGAAAATCCTTCATGGCTTGTTGATCTGTTTTTCTTGTTGTGAGCTCTCAGACGTGTAAATTAATTAAAATCTACCTCCATTATTAGAAACTCATTTTTCTATCTACAGGATTAACACAACAAATATCGTTAGAAATGGAGTGAGAGAATACTTTTACACTTCAAAGCTGTGGCACACTTGTGGATTTCTTGCCACCTGTTGCAGTTGGTAATATAAACTGACCATCTAACAATAGAAATCTCTTTGGTAGCTCTTGGGCTACCAATTACCAGATTCTTCGGCACCAACTTTACTCAGTGTTTGATGTAGAGCAGTGCTAAGTGCGAAGGTATACAGTGAGAGTAGCACAGGTTTGGTGCTGCTTCCTTAAAACCAGTGCGAAAACTGGTTTGTGAAAGACCAACAACTCTTTTGACCGTAATACTCCATAAATAGTTGGCTGATAACACTAGATGGCAGTAATTTGCAGCAAGGTTTTGAAATTGACATTCCTCTGCTTTTTGCCTCACTGAAATTTATTTGCATCACTTGTGCTCTGCAGAACTTTACTTCCCTTCCCAGAGATGTCAACTTAACAGGTTGTGAGACCTTTGTCTGCAAACATGTAAATACATGACATACATCAATTATATGATGACAAAAAAAATCTGCTCAGTTGCAGCAGTCTGATATTTTGAGGTGGTGAGAATGATTGGAGGGGTTGCAATTTCTGGCTGTTACATTGTGGCGAGTTTCTTGTAATTTGTGTTAGTGCTACTATTGAGTTTAATTTAGCTTTGGAGGGAGGGACTGGTGAGGGTGTTTAAATTCTCAGGGCAGCATGGCTGGGAGATTACAGCCCAGATTTCCTTGGAGATTGCGGAATAGTGTTTGACTTGCACCATTAAAGTCCCAGAAATGATAGTGTAGGTGAGTTACCCCATTATTTAGATTGTGCCAAAATTTCCTGGGACATTTGCTATTGTTTCCCTCATCTGGCAGTTAATTGTTTGCTCCCCACCAGGCCTCTCCCCCTCATTAGTATCAACGCCGATTGAGTGCTACTTAGATTGCTGCTGCCTCATTGATGGCGCTGATGGGCTCTGTATGTATGGTTTAAAATGGCAGATTGACGCTGCTTAATTTTTGCATGAAAAGCTTAACTTAAAGTAGGAGATTGAAAGTCAAAATTCCCACCAAATCTAAATCAGTTTGGACAAACATTTTACGTTTTAATGCTTTTCCAATTTATTGAGAAGTTTAAGGCTCTCCCTGAACTTGTTTATATCACATTAGGTTGAAAGGAAATCTCGCTGTGCAGAAGGACTGGTTCACAGTCGTAATGCTCTGGTTGCTGATCTAGTACATCGTTCAGGCACTGGATTGCTGGCAAAGTAAACATTTTATTTTCCACTGATTAGTCTGAGCGGCTTTATTTTTGGAAAATATATCACACTCTGTACTTTCCAAAAAACTCTTGTCCAAGCAAAACACTGTAACATGACTCATAACCAAGCCTATTAAACTTTCCCTTTTGAGTTGGGACATGTCAAATCCAAATTAGTTAAGCCATTGCAGTTTTTGGCTCCCATAGCAACTGTTTCATTTAATAATAGGATTAAGTCCCTCTTTATAATCGGAATGCCCTGACACCAAGGTGCTTGGAGAAGGGAATGCCAGGGCTGGCATAAGGGTATTTGCGACCATAGGCAAACCTTCAGCCTGGCGCCCCCCCACCCCCTCCCCCGTGATGGAACTCTGATTTCCGAGGTAGGAAAGAGACACATAATAAACTGACCTACAGGAAGGGCTGTCAACCCTGGCTGGACATATTCCAGGAGATATCTTTTGAACTGACGTCATGGAAAGCAATGTGCCCAAGTGGCAGGAAAGATACTTAACTTGATACTCCCGTGTATTCCAAATCTCAGCCAAGAGGCATAGTGCTATGTGAAAGCCAGTCACTTCCCTGATGGGTTGAAAAATTAGATGGGAGTAAAGGGGGTTCTAAGAGGAAGCTGGTCCCAGGAGCCTGGGGAAAGGCTTAGGGAGCAGGTAAACATAGGGATTCATTTTCTATCAGGTGAGAACAAGCAGCAGATGCTTACAACTTTTGCCTCAAAATGTGCAAAATTGGTGAATTATTCAGCACGTTTGGATAAAATTGAAATGATACCAAGTATTATACATATTGCAAAGTCAAATGTTACCAGAAATCCATCCACAGAAACAAACTGATAGCACTGAATAACAGCACAATGCATTTATTAATAGCCTGCACCAACAAGTCCTGTAATCCAATGTCTCACATAATGTTTGTGAATGGTTTTGGAATCACCGCACACCTGGCGTACAACCTTTTGCAATAAGTTATATAAACATACACATGAAATGTTTAATTATGTTTATTGCACATATACCAAATGTCCACACATTTCATTGAGCTGTATCTATTTGCCAGAAAAGCAGAAATTGTGAAAAATGCATTACACACAGCTGTACGTGTATTTTATACAGAGTAGGCGGGAAAACGCCTTTTGTGGTTTAGAATGAAAATGTTAGAGTACCTAATTAAACACGAGTTCCCTTTTCTGCACCTGTTCTCAATGAAATAGATGTTTTGTTTCTGAAAACCTATCAGGAGTTTCTGGCTCTGTTCTTACTAAGATTAGCTGTAAAATATATAAGCAATGTTACAACGTGGCACAGATAATCTTCATACTGGAGAGATACCAACTTTCAATACTTCGGAAAAGTCTGGATGTGAAGTGAAGTTGGTCCTCTGGAATTTAAATAAGTAATAGATGGCTGCCTTCACACTGGGACTTCAAACCCTGCTGTGTGAACATGTCTGAGCAACGACCAGGCCGTGGGTTAAAGCTCTGCTTCCAGTCACAGTCATTAATAGAAATAATGCGAGAACATTTGTAGTAAACCTTAAAAACAAATCACTAACCTGATCAGAGTTGAAGTGATCTGAAGCTCTGACCCCTCCCATCGCAGTCAGACTAACATTTGCTGCTCATGCCAAATCCCTCAATGAAACTCAAAATCCACCAGGGAACTCGTGTTTGGCAGCCTGCCAAAATCCCGGCCGATCAGAGCCACCCTGGCCTTTTTCTGACTTGAGGTTTGAATTTGATTGGGCGGTGGGGCACTGGATGTGATGACATCTTGTGGCAATGCCACCTGATGATGAAAGTTGGAATTTCTTTCCCCTTGGTTGCTGATGATGAATAATGGACTGATTTGTTTAAAAGATCATTTCAAAATCTTCCGAAATGCTTTCTTTGGTCACCGGGAGATTGATGCCGAGCTTCGTGGGTTTCTGGCCAGCTTTCAGTTCCAATTTTCTTTTAAAGGACGGCAATGTTGTGCTGCTCCCACCCAAATCTTGCCACCCTAGGCGACCATCTCGTTTGCGCCCTCCTGGGGAATGCTAATCTCTATCTCCTTACAGCTGTGCAACTTGTGACTTAACGTTATACCCAACGTGGCATATTCCAATTAGAAATGTTGGAGAAATGGAGAGATCTGATAAGTTTGCAGTAGGGCACCTATTTCAGCATTGCAGAAAAACCAGAACTCTGATTTCGGGAGTAGACTTTCAGCTTACCACTCAAACGTAAAACCGGCTATGGATCAGCTGCTTGTTATTGAAACATAAGATTCTGAGGGGTCTTGACAGAATAGGTGCGAAGAGGATGTTTCCCCCCGTGGGGGAATCTAGAACCAGGAGGCACAGTTTCAAATTAAGGAGTCTCCCATTTAATATGGTGATGAGGAAGAATTTCTTCTCTGAGGATCTGAGGTTTTGAATTCTCTCCCCCATCGAATAGTGGAGGTTGAGCCATTGAATAAACTTAAGGCTGAATTAGACAGATTTTTGATTGACAAGGGAGTCAAAGGTTATGGGGGCAAGCAGGAAAGTGGAGCTAAGGCCACATCAGACCAGCTATGATCTTATTGACTGGTGGGACAGGCTCAAGGGACCAACTAGCCGCCTACTGCTCCCATTGCTTATGTTGTTATGGAAACTAGCCAGTTTTTATTTCTGTTGAAGCCAATGGGAATGAAAAATGAGTGGGTTTTATAAGGAATGGCTGTTATACAAGGCAAAATTTTACTTCCTGTGGTGATGAATTGAAAATTTACCTCAGAATGTCTAAACCAACATAACCTCATGTTGAATGAAAGATAGTTATTTTGGACATTTGTGATTTGTTTACGCACAGCTTTTCTGATTTGAGCAGATGTTATTTGATCTTAGCAGGGATAGCTGCCAGGTAGTTTAGTAAGATTCTGCTTCTTGGGATGTGAATTAATTAAACAGAAAGGTAAAACCCATGTTTAGGGTCAGCCAGGTTTAAGGCTGCAGGAAGGAAATTAGGATGTCACAGCCCCTTTGGACCCTGAGACAAAAGGAAATAAAACAAAGTGGATTGCCCTTCTGTTTTAGAGAGTTTAGCATGATTTTGGTATTTTGTGTTGATATGGAAAATGTGGAAATGCTGTAAGGTCTGGAATTTCTGCTTTGGTTCAGTCATATGTATTTTGCAAAATAAGTGCTTGGTTCATAAAACATTTTTCAATTCTACCTATAAAGGGGGCGGGGGTAGGGGTACATTTCTGTATTTCCTAGGTTATATCTCATATTAAATAAGTTTTGGGCAGTAGACATGCGATTATTTACAGGAGTGACTGACACCATTGAACTCAAAGGTAGACTTCTAATTTATAATGGGGTACATAAAGGTTCAAACTGTTCATATCACTAATCCAGAAAAGCATGTAGAAAATATTTTTTAAAAATAAAACCTGATGTGTACGTTTTGGATGTGGGGATTAAATGTAACATTTCCAAGTTTGCAGATGACAAAATTAGCTGGAAGTGTGAATTGAGGAGGGTGTAAAGATGCTTCAAGGAGATTTGAAGAGGCTAAGCGAGTGGGCAAAAATTTGGCAGATGGAATACAATGTGGAGAAATGTGAGGTTATCCATTTTGGTAGGAAAAACAGAAATACAGAGTATTTCTTAAATGGTGAGAGGCTGGGAAGTGTTAAATTTCAAAGGGACTTGGATATCCTTGTTCATGAGTCACTGAAAGCTAACAATGGTACAACAAGCAATTACACTCAAATCCTCTTGTAATAAAAAATGTCTTATTGCAATTATATAGAGCCTTGGAGACCACACCTGGAGTATTGGATGCAGTTTTGGTGGTCTTACCTAAGGAAGGATATACTTACCATAGAGGGAGTGCAATGAGGGTTCACAAAATTAATTTCTGGGATGGAGTGATTGAGTAAAGATTAAATAGACTGGGTCTTTATTCTCTAAAGTTTAGAAGAATGAGAAGTGATCTCATTCAAACATGCAAAATACTTACAGGGCTTGACAGGGTCGAGCAGGAAGGGTGCTTCCCTTGGCTGGGGTTCTAGATCCAGGGGACACAGCCTCAGAATAAGGGACAGGCCATTTAGGACTGAGATAAAGAGGAATCTTTTCATTCAGAGGGTTTTGATTCTTTGGAATTCTCTGCCCCAGAGGGCTGTGGAAGCTCAGTCGTTGAGTATGTTTAAGACTGAAATCGATAGATTTCTACATATTAAAAACATCAAGGGATACAGGGATAGTGCAGGAAAATGGTGTTGATGTAGAAGATCAGCCATAACCTCATGAATGGCGAAGTGGGCTCGAAGGGCTGAATAGCCTACTCCTGCTCCTGTCCCTTATGTTCTTATGTTGACCTCATAACCTGGGGGTATGAAAAGTGATATTACAAGGTGGTTTAACATTACCTGAACCCTAACTGCTTTGCATTTTGTTTCTTGTAACATGTTCATCCCTCTGCACCTCCTACTGAATTTAATATTTTTGTGGGAGGTGAGGAAGGAATGAAGGGAAACAGGGAGCCTACCTATCTTGCATTGTAGCAATTGTGGGGAGCTACCTGGAATTTGTGTGGAGACTCTGGTGGGAGATTGGAGAACCACTAAATCAGTCCATTTATACCATTTCTCCCGTACTTCTGTCAAATTTAGAGCAGGAGATTGGGAGAATCTTTTGGAAATGCTTCGCAATTTTTTCTAAGCTTTCTACTTCTTCTGTCTGTCACTATTATCCCTTAACCCCGAAGGATGTGCAATATTTGCATTCTTTTGACCCACTTATGTGCTAATTGCCATGGTTTTCTACAATACAATAATGAGATGATTTAGTGATGATGTTTGAAGGGCAAAGGTATACCAAGAGGGCACCTTTGTTGTTCAAAAAAAGGACATGAGATCATTAACCCCTCCCACCTGAGGGCAGACTGTTCTCTTCCAAAAGATGGTGTCCCAGTAAGTGCAGCATTGCCTCAATACTACACTGAAGCATCAATCTAGATTATGTTTGAGACCCTGGAGTGGGGCTTTCCTTCACAACTTTGTTTATAAGCCAAGTGTAACCACTGAGCCAGGCCTGGCATACTGATGGGGAAAGGTATATTTAGTGTTTTTAGGCTCCCCTGCCCCTTTCTCTTATTTTCAGCCACCCAACCCATCTATAGTGGCCAGCACCACACCTTTACTTTTACTTGGTGGGAAAAGGAAAGAACATTCCCAAAATTCAAAGTTTTTGACATTTTATTTCTCCTATCTAGTGCATGCAGCTTGTTCTTCTATGCAATAAGATGCCTCCTGATAAGGTTCCTTTTATTATATTCTACCCCCACCACCCTTGTATAAATTTGCTCTGAACCAGGCTGCTCATCTGGGAGACTTCCTATGCACTAGAACTTGCACATGACATATTAATGTATCACTTGTAGATTTGTCTGTAGGGATTTAAATTTTATAATGCCTCTGCCTTCCCCTAAATTTATTTCTGTTGCTTCAGCCCCTCAACTACTATGTCCACATAAGAAAGAATGTGAGCAGTACAATAAGCTCAGCTAAAAATATTTGTTTAGTTTTCATTTATCTTAAAGGTGTAATGGGATCACAGAAGTAAATTGTAGATAGAGGCAACCTGGAGAAAGGCCTAGGCTGCACAAATAGTAGCTACTTTTTATCAGCTTGGGCTTTTTGAATTGAGTTATTGATTGTTAGTGTATTTATGTATAGTTAGTTATTCATTCTGCCGCATTCAACAATCACAATAAATGGCTGTGCACATCATGAAATTGACGTACACTCTGGCTTTTTTTTTAGGTTGAAATGTTTCTTCTGGGATACTCTTTAGAGTTGACTATCAGAGTTTTCAGGCTATACAAATTTGGAACTGATGAGTTTGTCACCTTCTATCCTGATGACCACAAAGAGGACTGGCCAATGGTTACTCTAATAACTGAAGATGACAGACATTATAACGTACCCGTGGAGGATGCTCAAGTGACCGATATATAAGTTGAATTTCATGGAACTATGTAACCTGGAAAGAGATTGTTATAACTTTCAATTGTTCTGAGATTGCTGCTTCTTACTTATGGAAAAAAATTGCAGCAGAGCATGCATGAACTGGAAAATGTATCGCTCAAAGCTTAAGAAATGAGCAACTGTAAATTAAAGGGATTAGGTGTCTAAACTTGTAAGCTAGGAGTGTAAGCAGAATAAATTTAAAATGAGTGATCTGCTGTTCTGGACTTCTTGTCTTCCACTGATATTTTTGTAAGATTGACTAAATCTGTAAATAAATCAGAAACTGCCTTTCTAAGCATTTCTTGGGTATGGAATAAATAAACATTAATGGTCAAATGCAACTGCAAAGATGTGTAATGATTTGACTTTAAACTTTTTCAAACTTTATCAGCTGATGGGACTTGAGGTATTTCCTTTTTTCTTCTTAAGCTTTAAAGGTTGATTTGATACTATACAGATGTCTAACAATTTGCTGAACTCCAATGTTGAAGGTTATCTTAACACAGCTGTGAATTATTATTTAAAAGAAAAATCCTTTGTGAAAATTTTCTTTCTTTTCAGCCCTCCCCTAGCAAATCTTTGAAAAGATGGTCTGTCCACCCACTTAGCTAAACCCATTCTGCCCACTGAGGTTTCCAGGAACCGACGTGCATACTTGAGATTTTTCCATTTGCAGTGGAGCAGCTGAGATCCAGAATTGTATACAAAACTTAGGCAAGTGGAAGTTAATTATAACATCACAAGTGTTAGCATTCGATTCAGTTCAGCAGTGAGCACAGATTCAGAAGGGACAGATTCTTCCTTACCAACCACTTTTTACTTAATCTTTTGAGGAAATTATAAACCCACGTGGAATATTCTATGGGGTTGTGTATCAAGATTTTCAGTAGATATTTAACTAAGTTACATATGGAATGCCATTAGTTAAACTTGAAAGCTGTTATGGATTCATGGTAAACCAGGTGAATGGATAAGAATTTAGATGAAGGATGGCAAACAGATAATCGCTGAAGGAGTTATGTTCATTGATTTGAGTGGGATGTCCCAGGGATCAGTTGGCATTGCTACAGTGTCTAATTTATTTGAAGAAACCAGATAAAACAGGAAGATAAGGTTGATAAAGTAGAAGAGGGACAATAGAAAATATTGGACAAAGAAAGGAGTTAAGTCAACAACCTTAAAGTATAGATAAGTGTGGAGCACTGTAGTAACCATGGGGTGTATTTTTGCCATGATGTTGAGAAACAGGAGTAATGTTTGTTTTTGGGCCAAAACTCACTTCTGGGTGGACTTCTGGGGAAAGGGGGTGCGATTAAAGTTGAAATTGGAGCCCTTAATTGACATGGAGAAAGGTTCCCTGGCCAATTAAGGGTGCAGGTAGGCTCTTGAAGCTAGAGGGCCAATCAGAGGCCTTCCAGTTTCAGAGAAGCACCCGGCTGCAGTTCAAGGTAAAGACTGTAACAGGGAGGGTGCTTCATCTACTTTAAAAAAAAAATGTAATTCAACATCAGTAAAAGCACCATGGAGCCCCCTCCACAGTGGTCTTTGGCTGTACCCCCACCCTGGCTGGCAAGGACACATGATGAGGAGCAAGGAGGGTCTGTGTGCCTCCCAGTACCAGGAGCATTGCACTCCAGCTTGCCGCTCGATGCCCGTTTCCAGACAGTTAATATGCATGCCCCACCCCTCCACCCTACCCGAGAATGTCAGGAAACTGGAGGCCAACTGGAAAATCCCAGTTGGCCTCCATTACTTAACTTTAACAAGGCTTTTAATGGGCCTAACTGCCTGCCCACCTTGTGGGAGCAGTGACCTTCATGAGCCTCAAAATTGCCTCCCCTAGAATGGCTGGCACCGAGAATAGCATCCTGAAACTGACATGCCAGTCAGTGCCAGTATTTTCGGCCCTCCCCCACCCACCTCTGCTCCCAACCTGGGGTGAAGAGGGGGCGGGGTTGCAAAAATTCAGCACTACGGCTCTACTCGTATGTACATGTGAAAACGGGTCTGTTTATCACCATTAACTGATAAAAGTAAAATCATAAATGACTATAATGGAGAGGGTGTAGATTAGTTAGCTGCTTCAGGGGAATAGGATTCAGGCAATATGCCTGAGTTGTGAATATTTAATTACTTAACACCTATTACACGGTGCTAATACCATCAACCAGGTATGAATTAATGCAGAGTGAAGTTTGGGTGGAGTTTGATAGTTCAAACTAAAGTGTCTTGAATCAATTGACGCGTCATTTGATGCATGCAATGTCAGGAGATGAAAGTGGAGAAAAATAAGTGGAGTTTGTATGCAGTGGTGATAGCAACATGGGGAAATAACATGCAATTCATAATAGAATGCAACCTATGATTTATGTAATTGGCAATCTTTCGCATCCAATGTTCAAATAAGCTTAAACCTGACACCTGTCCCATTTACAAAAACTGAATTAGCTGTTCTCACAGAATGGTTACAGCACAGAGGAGGCTATTCGGCCTGTCATGTCTGTGTTGGCTCTTTGCAAGACCAACTGGTAAGTTCCACTGCCCCACCTTTTCTCTGTAGCCTTGTAAATTTTTCTCTTCAGAAAATTATCCAATTCTCTTTTGAAACCATGATTAAATTTGACTTCACTACACTCAAGGCAGTGCATTCCTGATCCTAACCACTTGCAGCATAAAAAAAAAGTTCCATTATAAATTGGTGTCCTTGACCTTTCTGCCACTGGAAACAGTTTCTCCTTATCTACTTATCTCATGATTTTTAAAACCTCTATCAGATCTCCAAGGAGAACAGCCCCAGTTTCTCCAACCTAGTCATGTAACTAAAGTCCCTCACCCCTAGAACCATTCTTGTGACTCTTTCTAACTCTGTTCATCAAATGCTGCTTCGGCTATTTAGCATGTAAGCAGTCTTGTAGTGTAGCTTCACCAGGTTGGCAACTCATTTTTAGGAATGCCTAGTGCTGCTTCTGGCATGCTCTCCTTTATTCTTTATTGAGCCTGGGGCGACACCTAGCTTGCTGATAATGGTTGTGTGAGGGATATCCCGGGCTATGAGGTTACAGATTGTGGTTGAACAAAATGCTGCTGCTGACAGACCACAGCGGCTCATGCTCGCCCTGTTTTGAGCAGCTAGGTCTGCTCTGAATCTATCCCATTTAGCACTACTAGTGCCACATAACACGATGGATGGTATCCTCAGTGTGAAGATGGGACTTCATCTCCACAAGGACTTGTGCGCCAGTCACTCTGACCAATGTCATAGGCAGATGCAACTGTGACAGGTAGATTGGTGAGGATGAGGTCAAGTAGGTTTTTCCCTCTTGGTTCCATCGCCACTTGCCACAGGCCTATATTCTGGCAGCAATTGACATAAGTGAAAAGGTTATCCATTGCAGTTACATAATTTTTCCACTTTGCCATTGAAGTTTATTGAATTACTTAAGTAATTTTCGAAAATCAAACTACTTTCAAAATTTCCCATCTTGTTTGAGATTTTGCCTGAAGAAGTTATTTATAAATCTTTGGAGAAACGAGCAAAGTGCAAGTGCAGGTAGATGAAGCCATTAAAAGGACCAATGTTGGATTTTATAAATAATGACATGGAACATAGGACTGGAAATGGAATAATTATTATTTTGCAAAATATTTGTTATAGAGTAATCAGAGCACTGTTTTGGGCAGAAGACGTTAAAGCAGTAACCAGTGTTGTCACAAAACTATAATTTTCATATTATTGCGGGTTATTGTAAAGTAGGTTCATAGAGGTGAGTATGGATGATTCTGTCTTTGTGTGATTTAATTGAATTGGAGTCATCTGGACTGCAAGCTTGAAGTTATCAAAAGAAGTTGGGGATAAAAGGCATTTGAAATGCTAATGGGTAAACATGCATGAGGTTTTAGCATAGAAGGTGTGAAGGAAATTTGGATTTTCAGATAAGTGAAGGAGATGTTTGGGTTTCAAAGGGATGGTAGGATGTTCACAGCTGGTAAGATAAGCAAGGCCAAGCAGTGTATTTATTTTTCCTAAAAGGGAAGACGTCATAATAGTAACACGAAAGATTTTTATATTGTAGGAAAAGTAAATTTGCAAAAACATATAGAACAATGGAAATTACAGATTAAGGAGAGAGAAGCATATATAAAGAGGAATGACAGGCTATGTTGCGGGCCATGTAAGATCTAACAGGACTTTGTGAAACAGCCTTGAAGAAGCTTCTAGCCACTTGTGCAAAAGTCTGCAAAAGTGTCCAATAACTAAAGTTGGAGAAAAGCCTTTGGAATTCCACTGCTGACTGGGTGCTGTGGTAACTTGGATGTTTTTTATATTTAAAATCTATTTTGGACTGTTGCCTTGTGTAGTTGGGAGTTAGGCGAATTAAGAATTTTAGAATTTGTTATAGTATTAAGTAACTGTATTCTAATGTATGTGCTTGAAATTTTTTTTGTTAATAAATATTTTAATTTAATTTTTAAAATCTCAATGGCCAAAATTTTCCATTTGGCAGGCAGGTGGAGCAAGAGTGGACCGTGAACGGGCGCGGACCGTGAACGGGCGCGGACCTGATCGGCGCTCGCGATCGGGGCTGCACTGCCATTTTGCGCGGGCGGGCCAATTAAGGCCCTCCCACGCATTTCCAACTCCCATGGGTAGCGGCCTGCGGCGGGCATGCACAAACCGCTGGGCCCAACAGCGACCTGGCAGCCTGTTTAAAAGAAGGCCTAGCAGCCTCCTGTAGGCTGCTCACAATGGCCACCTCGAGGTCCAACCGCAGGGGGTCTACTGAGCAGGGCAGTCTGGAGGGAACAGCAGAGGCGCAGGTCAGGCTGCAGGGTCTGCCACAGGAGCAGGGTAGGCCAGCAGGGGGCCAATGTGCCCCTCACTTTTCTGATATTGCCTTGCCTTCCTCGAGGAGGTGGCAGCATGGTGGGAGGTGTTGGTGTTTTGATCCCCCAGGATGGGAGGAGCAGGCCCCCCCACATGACCAAAGGTCCCTGGGAAGAGGTGGTGGGGATGGTGAGCTCCCACGATGTGGTGCAGCGCACCTGGATCCAGTGTCGCAAGCGCTTCAACGATTTCTTGCACTCTGGAAGGGTGAGTACCATGTTGGCATTGGGCAATCCAGCAGGTAGCCTTTGAGGCCCCCCCCCCCCCCAAGTCTTACTGTCGTGACTGCATTGAATCACGTTGGCCATTTCCCGTACACAGGGTGGGCAAGCAGATAGTGCCCATGCTTATATCAGCCTGAGTGGCTCATGAGGAGATGAGTTCTCCCCTGCACCATGTGTTGCTCTTAGTTGCACATGACTAGTCTTGGGGCAACCTGCAGGAGATGCAGCTAGGCGCATACTCAGAACTCCAACACATGTCCTGTTCACGGTGATGAGATTGTGGAAGGGGAGCCTCAAGGTCTCATGGCTAAGAGCCGTTTGCTGCCCTCGACGCTGCACCTAGCTGCGCCTCCTTGCTATGGGAGCTAAGACTGTGTTTCCTAAAGTGATGGACGCAGAATGTGTCCAAGGTGGCCGTTGGGGGGAGGTTGGGAACAGGCGTACTATCTTTGTGTGGCTGATCAGCAGTAATGGGGAGAGGAGGCACTGGAGGCCTGAGATGGGTCACTGTGGTTGGGGTGTGGCGTGCGCATGCAGAGTCCATGTGCGATTAGCCGCAATGACTGGTCTTCTCTGTTTTTCAGGAGAAAAATGCTCACAATGTTTGTGAACGTTCACAGACTGGAGGCGGCCAGGCCCAGCTGATGATTTTAAGCCGCTTCGAGCAAGAGGCCCTGGAGCTTGAGAGGCGCCATGCACCCAGATCCACTGGTGTCGGTGAGGCTGGGTTAGAGCGGCCAGGTATTTGAGGTCAACGGTGACATCTGCTCTGTCTTCCCACCATCCATAGCACTGATGATTCTTTGAATTGTTATTGTTGCGACATTGCTCAGTCACAGACTGATAGAGTCAGAGGTGTGGATCATAGACAAAGGTCCCTCGACCCTTCGAAGATACGCATGTCAAGCACCTTCCAAAGTCGCCTTATCTCATTTCCGACCACTATCCTCATGGCCTTGTATGCCATGGCATTGGAACTGCTCATCCAAATACTTATTACATTTTAGGAGGGTTTCTGCGTCCACCACCCTTTCAGGCAGTGCGTCCCACATTCCCAACACACTCTGTGTGCAAAAGTTCCTCAACACCTCACCTGTCAACCTCATGCCCCTTACCTTAAATCTATGCCACCAGGTTACTCATCCCTCCGCCAAGGGGAAAAGTTCCTTTCTATCGACCCTATCTATACCTCCATCCCAGCATGCATCCTGGTCAACGACCTCTGCACTCTCTCCACTCCAATCAGATCCCTCCCGTGAAGCACGTTTCACAACTGCATGCAGAACTATAGCTGTGGCCTAGGCAGAGTTTTTTAAACTTGCAACATGACCTCCATGTTCCTATATTCTATTCCTCGGCTAATAAAGGCAAGTATGGCATTTATCTTCTTAAATGCCTTATGTACCTGTCCCGCTACCTTAATGGGCCTGTCGACTTGCCCAGCAAGGTCCCTCTGACCCTCCTTACTTTCCACGGTCCTACCATTCCTAGTGTATTCCTGTACCTTGTTTCTCCTGCCCAAGTGCATCACTTCACACTTATCCACATTCCATTCCATTTGGCATTCCTTAGGCCATCTGACCAGCCCGTCTGTATCTGCCTGTAATGTTAGGGTCTCCTCCTGACTATTTGCCACCCCACCAATATTCGTCTCCATAGGTTCTGGAAGGTTGAGCGCATAATGAGCCGGGGGAAAAGGATGAAGTGTGTCACTGTGTGGATGCTAACTGTCCTTGTTAATTTCAGCATCATCAAA
Organism: Cetorhinus maximus; assembly: GCF_964194155.1. Lineage (NCBI taxonomy): Eukaryota > Metazoa > Chordata > Chondrichthyes > Lamniformes > Cetorhinidae > Cetorhinus > Cetorhinus maximus. The sequence goes on from NC_135881.1 coordinate 154,667,117, forward strand.
GCATGGCCGCCAGGAGGAATTGCAGATGCCCCTTCTCACACCTGAGGGCCCTCAACTGTCACCTGTGTGTCACCATTTCTGCGAGGCAGGCACCAGCGCAAGTACTAGCACATTGGTGGGCATTGCAACATCGGCTTGTGTCCCGGGGCACAGTGGAGAGGGCACTTCACAATCGCTGGAGGAACTGGCAGAGACAGAGAGTGCCGATGGCGCCAGCAGTTGGAGGACTGCAGGGGACCAGGCACAAGCTGAGCCGGGGCGTGATGATGTGCCTCTGGAGTCGTCCATGATGCAGCAGCTGCAGGAAATGCAGGTGTGCAGGAGCATCTGGGAGTGTTGCATGAGACTATGCTTCACTTGGTGTCCATGGTAGAGGAGTCCACGCGGAGCATCAGTAATGCAATGAGCCACAAGACAGAGCGTCATGCTTCCTCCATGGAGAGAGTGGCGACTCTCATGGAGAGGGACTTCCAGGAGAACAAGCAGGTTCTCCTGGGGTTACGCTCAGACCTGCAAGCCCTCACAGCGCCAGTGGCCGCAGCTGGTCATTGCCAATGTGGAAGATGGTGTGGGCTTCAAGCTTCCCAGCTCGTTGTCCATCCATCGATGGTGAGCAGGGAGGTCCGGGGCAATCACACATTGGCGGAGCAGCTGCCTGTCATATCTGCGGGCACCTCTCAGGGCGCTCTGGATGAGGGCACCAGCTGCTCCACCCCTCTCCCAGTGACCGCTTCATCGGGTGAGGCTGCTGGGGAAATGCCAGCTGTGGACCTGGCCGCTCCCTCCCAGGTGGGGCCAGCACAGGCTCCACGGGCCAGAGGACGACCGCCAAGGGCATCGAGGCCAACAGGGCAGCAGAGTCAGCAGGCTGTCTCAGATGCCACTCCGAGCGATGGGGCGGCACCAAGATGTAACACCCACAAACAAAAGCATAGGCACACCATGGATTTCTCACTGGTGCTTTTGTGTTGGCCCTAGATTAGGGAATTATTATTTGTTATTGGTTCGATTTTGTGTGACCTTATGATGGTGAAAATTAAAACAAGATGCGTTACCATGGCTGAGGGTGGCTCCTTTGTTCTGCATTTGTGTGTTTTACATACATGTCATGAGTGTTTGAGTGGACATTGAAGTTTATGTCCAAAACCCTAAGTTGCAGCTGATGGTGCCGAGTATGGAAGCGCCAGGCAAGGCTGGTCCTCCTGATCCATTTGTGTGGAATTAGCTGAAGGTTCGTTGGATTAAAGTCTCCTGGGTGTCCCTGCCTCCTTGGTGTAGTCCTGGGTCAGCATTCAGCCCCTCATCATTCCCCTGTGCTTCCTCATCCTCAGAATTAGTGCTGGACTCATCATGTGCAGTCTCATCCACTGTATCAAAGTCTTCTGCGTCCGCCCTTTCCAGCACAATATTGTGGAGAGCACAGCATGTAACCACTATCACCGACACACAATCTGGGGGGTACTGGAGTGGGCCCCCTGAGCGGTCCAGGCATCGGAAGTGCATCTTGAGAAGACCGATGGCTCTCTCCACCTCAGCCCTTGTGGAGGCGTGGCTCCTATTGTACCGCTGCTCAGCTTCTGTTCTTGGATGGCGGAGAGGCGTCATGAGCCACCTGAGGGGATAGCCCTTGTCACCCAGCAGCCATCCATCCAGCTGAGCCGGAGCACTGAAGAGCCCCGGCACCTGGGAGTGTCTGAGGATGTGGGCTTCGTGGGAGCTGCCTGGGTACCTTGCACAGAATTGTAGAATCTGCATCCTGTGATCACACACTATCTGCACGTTCATGGAGTGGAAGCCCTTCCTATTGACGAAGGCACCGGGCTCACCTGCTGGCGCCTTGATGGCCACATGTGTACAGTCTAAAGCACCCTGGATGCGGGGGAAGCCAGCAATGGCCGCAAAACCTCTGGCTCGCTCTGCCTGGCTTGCCTGGTCCCAGCAGAAGTGGATGAAGGTCAATGCACGGCTGAATAGAGCATCTGTAACCTGCTTGACACAAGTGTACACAGCTGATTGGGAGACACCGCACAGATCACCCACCGAGCCCTGGAAGGAGCCAGAGGCATAGAAGTTGAGGGCAGTTGTGACCTTCAGAGCCACTGGCATGGGGTGTCCACCCACACAGTTAGGAGAGATCTCAGGGCCAATCATCTGACAGATGTAGTTGACTGTCTCCCTTGACAGTCGGAGCCTTCTTCGGCACCGCACCTCAGTCATAATGAGGTAGCTGCTTCACCGCCTGTATACCCTGGCAGCAGGATAGTGGCGTCTCCTGCGGCCCCTTCCACCTTGGTCTACCTCTTGGCCCTGTGCCCCTTGCGCCTGCGCCTGTGCTTCCAAAGGTGCTCCTCTGGAGGCTGATTGTCCAGTCCTGGCCTCCTCCTCCTCCTTCTACCCCTCCCTTCCTCCTCAGAGGAGCTGCCTCCAGTGGACATGTCAGAACCCATACCCAGGCTAAAGGGAAGCCTCTGGAAAGCTGCAGGCCCGATAAAGATTACTGACTGCAGAGTGCTGACCTGAAGGTTCAAAGTACACAGAAAGCTGCTGGAGTTCGTTCTGATCTGCTACAGATCACACAGGCAAGTTTAAAAAACTTTCTGCAATAAATACTCTCAGACCAGATTGACAACCCCACTGAGCCCTCTTATTCCACCCGTGGATGAGTTTGATTAAAAAGCCTCTTACCCGCCTGCCCATTGACCTGAAGATTGCACGGGCGGCTGAAAATCAGCGTCCATTGCCGATTTTAAGAGCCTTAAATAGTCTGTTAATTAATGGTGGGCACGCATCGAACTTCATTGCACGCTCGCCCAGCAAAATATTGCGATGACGTGCGGTGATGTTGGGACGCTCGCCTGATGTCATCGCGTGTCATTTTACACACTGACGTATGGGGCCCGCCCCCCCACCCCCCCTGCACATCAAGCAGAAAATTCTGCCCAACGTCTTGGTAGACTCATTGAACTCAATGCACACATCTCGTAATAAATACAAATTGCAAATCTATTGTGATAGCGTGGCCTAGTTTCCCTTGTGGATTTGGTCCACCTGGAACACATCATCTGCCACATCATAACAAAATTGGTGGCTCTTTGATATTCCTTGATTGGCTTGGAGTTAGTGAATCTTAAGGCTACAAGTACGAGGAGCACATTGAACTCGGGAGGTGGTGTTGAGAGTTTTTAAAGTGGTGAGACTGCAAAAATGGCGCTTTCCATAGCTAAAACTTTTCTGGGAGTAGAAGATTGGTTTACAAAAGGTATCTAAGGGTAAGTTAGTAGAATTGCCAGATAAATTGAATTTGAGATTAACTGTAGGGGCAAAGAAAGTAAACATAACTGAAGTAATAGCACAGCATTTGAATTTGGAAGGGATACCTGAATCTAGTGAGTCACAGCTGGAGGTAGTGAGGCTTCGGTTACAAATGAAGAAGCTTGAACATGAACAAGCATTGGAAATGAGGAAACTGGAATTGGAAGCAAAAGAAAAAGAGCATTTCAATGGGAGCAAGCAGAAAGGTAGAAGAGAGAAAGAAAACAGGAAAGGGAATTGGCACTGGAGAAATTAGTAAAGGAAGAAAGAGAGAAGGAGAGGGAGAGAGAATATCAGCTTCAAAACCTGTAAGTTAAAAAAAGAGATCTCAGAGGCTGAGGGAGGTTCTGAGGTTGAGATGACCACTTTCTATCTAAAGCCCAGTGGGGAGATGTTTAAATTTGTGCAGGCTCTTCTGAAGTTTGAGAAATGGGAGGTAGAGGTGTTCTTTATTTCATTTGAGAAGATAGCTAAGCAGATGAAATGGCCACAAGAAATCTGGACATTGCTTTTACAGTCTAGGTTGGTCGGTAGAGCTCATGAGGTTTACGCTTCATTGTCAGAAGAAGCGTCGATGGATTATGATGCAGTAAAAAAAGCTATTCTGAGTGCATATGAGGTGGTTCCTGAGGCATACAGGTAGAAATTTAAGAATATAAGGAAACAGCCTGGTCAAACTTATATTGAGTTTGAGAGAGTAAAACAAAGTAATTTTGACTGGTGGATATGGGCATTAAAGGTAGAGACAACATATGCAGCTCTTAGAGAAGTAATTCTTTCGGAAGAATTTAAAGATTCAATTCCTTCTCTAGTTAGAACTTGTGGAGGAACCGAGGGTTACAACGGCAAGACAAGCAGCATAGATAGCTGATGAGTTAGTTCATAGATCCAAACCTTTCTTTCGTCACTCTTTTAAACACGAGAAGGATAGAAAGTGGAAAGTTGAAAGGCAGTTAGGGAAGAGAAGTAATGGTTGGAAATTCTCAGGAAGTTTATCTTCAGACTAAAAAGGAAGGTGCTGAGTATAAAAGTGACACTCAAAACAGAGGAGTTTTTAATTGTAATAAAGTTGAGCACACAAGGTCAATGTATTGGACGTTACAAGGAAAATCCGTTACAGTGGTTGGAATGCAGAAAAGTTCTGGAAATAAGAGTACTGTGGGTTCTGAGATCCAGGCATAGGAAAAACGGATGGTTTGTGTACAGGTAAAGCAGGAAGAATCAGTGATAGGTAAAGAAGTGGGAATGTGTTCACAATTTACCCAAGGGAGGGCTGAAGTGCAGGTTACAGAAATGTTTAAAGATTTTGTATGTGATGGGAAAGTCTTTCCATGTGTACACGGTGGAGTAGGCAAAGATATTAAAATCTTAAGAGGCACAGGGGCTAATTAATCCTTAATGTAATGGAATAGTGATATTTGTTGTTCAGAGGGAGTATTGCAGGAAAAAGTGATAATAAAGGGGATTCATTGAGATGTTAAACCTATTCCATTGTGGAAGGTAAATTTAAAAAGTAAGTGGAAAAGGTAAGGTAATTGTTGGAATAATGGGAAAATTGCCCATTGCAGGGGCTCAATTTATTATAGGTAATGATATAGCTGGGTCACAGATGTTAGTGATGCCTACTGTAGTCAAGCAGCCTTGTGGAGATGCATTCAATAGAGATGTTGCAGAAAGAGCATCCTGGATTGTTTCCAGGTTGTGTAGCAATGAGGTCACAAACTCACAGGTTAAAACAGGGAGAGGAGGAATTTAAAACGTAGGGAAAAGAAGCTGATATTCAATTAGCTGATACTAAAGTGGAGTTGAGGATTATCAGATCAGCCATGATCTCATTGAATGGCAGAGCAGACTCAATGGGCTGAATGGCCTACTTCTGCTCCTATTTCTTATGGTCTTACCTTTGATGAGTTTGTTCAGCCAAAGAGAATGGAGGAGAATGAAGCTGAATTGTTTAGCTCAAGGAAGTTGGTGGGGTTACAACAGAAGTATCCATGAATAAAGCAGTTATATCAGTCAGATTACTCAGAAACAGAGGCAGAATGTATTCCAGAATGTTATTACCTTAAAGGTAATGTGTTAATGAGGAAGTTGAGGTCATCTTCATGTTTCAGCAGATGAAAAATGGATGGAAGTGCATCAGATAGTAATACCATCTGGATATAGAAATGAGATATTGAGAGTAGCTCATGAAATTCCAATAGGGGGACATTTAGTAATTAAGAAGACGCAGGCAAAAATACAAAAACATTTCTATTGGCCCGGATTGCATAAAGATGTAGTCAAATTCTGTAGAACATGTCAGGTGACAGGAAAACGTCAATTACTATTAAACCAGCAAGTTTAATTCCGATTCAAGTATTTGAGGAACTTTTACTAGGGCCTTGATTGATTATGTAGGGCCCCTTCCTAAGATTAAAAGTAGAAATCAGCACTTGCTGGCAATGGATGTATCTACAAGGTTTCTGGAAGCGATACCTTTCCAAAATATTACAGCAAAGAGAATTGTGGAAGAATTGACTAAATTCATTACCAGATATGGTTTACCAAATGAAATACAATTGGACCAAGGTTCAAATTTCATGTCACAGCTGTTTAAGGAAGTAATGAACAGTTTGGGGATAAAACTGTTTAAGCCGACAGCATATCATCCGGGGTCACAGGAGCTTTGGAAAGATGGCATCAAAATTTTAAAACTAGATGCGGGCTTATAGTCAAGACTATCCACAGGGTTAGGATAGGGGAATTCCATTCTTGCTATTTTCTATTAGAGATGCTCCTAATGAATCAACAGGATTTAGTCCTTTTGAATTAGTCTATGATCATGAGGTAAAGGGATCACTTAAGTTGATTCAACAGAAGCTAGTGGATCAGAATTCGGAAACTACTCTCCCGGATTATGTGACAAACTTCAGGAAAAGATTGAACAGAGCATGTGAGTTAGCTAAGGAACATTTAAAGATATCACAGCAGGTGAGGAAGGAGAAAGAAGATAAGAGGGCCACAGCTCATAGTTTTGTTGCTGGGAAAAAGGTGTTAGTTTTATTACCCATGTTGGGTAAACCATTAAAGGCAAGGTTTAATGGCCCTTACAGAATTGAAAAGAAACTGAGTGAAGTAAATTATTTAATAAATACTCCAGATAGAAAAAGAAGCAGAGAGTGTGTCATGTGAATATGCTTAAAAAGTATTTTGAAAGGGAAGATGACCAAAAGGAGGTATTAGTAGTGGTAGATAAAGAAAAAGAGGTAGAAATGAAAGATTCTGAAATTGATTTTCTTCTAATAAAATTGGACAAAGAGGGGGTACTTAAAAATTTAAATGTAATATTGAGTTACCTTCTGAACAAGTATCAAAGTGATTTGGAGAAGTTATTGCAGTCACACAAAGCTATTTGTGGGAATAAGCTAGGAAGGACAAATTTAGCTACACAAAGAAGGCTGAGAGGTGACTTGATTGAGGTGTACAAAATTGTGAGGGGAATAGATAGAGTGGACAGGATAAAATTGTTTCCCTTGATGGAGAATTCTAGAACCAGGGGACATAGATTCAAGATAAGTGGCAGATGGTGTAGGGGGGTCATGAGGAAGAACTTTTTTACGCAGAGGGTAGTGGGTGTCTGGAATTCGCTGCCCAAGTTGGTGGCAGAGGCTGAAACTTTAAACTCTTTTAAAAAGTACCTGGATCTGCACCTAAAGTGCTGTAAGCTGCAGGGCTATGGGCCGGGTGCAGGATGATAGGATTCGAAAAGGCACCTGGGTATCCTCGGACTGGCATGGATAAGATGGGCCGAATGGCCTCCTTCTGTGCTGTAACTTTTCTATGGTTCTATGATGTAAATGTGGGTAATGGAGTTTCAATAAGGCAAGATCCTAACGCATTAAGTCCAGCAAAATTATCACAAGTGCAGAAAGAAATTGAATTCATGCTTCAAAATAACATAATTGAGTTTATTTGCAGTAACTGCCTATTGTGATGGGACTGAAACCGGATGGAACACAAAGACTGTGTGTGGAATATCGAAAGGTGAATGCAGTGACAAAAATGGATTCATATCCTATACCATGGTTGGAAGATTGCATTGAGAAAGTAGGACTATCAAAGTTTATCACAAAGATTGACTTGCTGAGAGGATATTGGCAAGTACCGTTGTCAGAGCAAAGAAGATATCGGCTTTTGTGATGTCAGATGGACTATAATCAGTTTAAAGTTATGTCGTTTGGTATGAAGAATGCACCAGCAACATTTCAAAGACCAACAAAGTAATTACAGGGGTGAGCAATTCTGCTGTTTATATTGATAACTTGATAGTTTTCAGTCAAATGTGGGAGGAGCATTTACAACATCGGAAAGAACTTTTGACTGACTGCAAGAAGCTAATTTGGTGCTGAACCTGGCTAAGAGTGAGTTTGCAAAAGCGCAAGTTACATATTTAGGCCATACCATTGGACATGGTAAGGTGGCTCCGAGAGATGTGAAAGTAAAAGCCATCATAAATTTCCCATGCCTACAACAAAATGAGAAGTTTTGAGATTTCTAGGCATGAATAGATTTTACCGGAAATTTGTACCAAAATTTAGCAGTGTGGTGGTTCCATTGACTGGGCTATTAAAAAAGAACAAGCAGTTTCAATGGACACAGAAGTGTCAGAATACATTTGACAGTTTAAAAACTGTATTAACGATGACACCAGTTTTGGCAGTACCTAATTACACCAAGCAATTTAAGTTGGCAGTTGACCCAAGTGATGTGGGCATGGGTGCTGCACTGTTGCAAGAAGATGAAACTGGAATTGAGAAACCGATAGGATATTTTTCATGAAAGCTGAATGTTCATCAGAGAAGCTATTCAACCATTGAAAGGGAGACCCTAGGTCTGGTGTTGGCGTTGCAGCATTTCAAGATTTATGTTGGAAGCAATTTATCAGAAACAATTGTTTAACAGACCACAATCCTTTAAAATTTTGAGACTGAAGTGCAAGACTGTACAGATGGAGTTTATTACTGCAGCTGTTTAATTTACAGATTATATACGTGACTGGATGAGAAAATCTAATTGTAGATGCATTGTCGAGAGTTTAAATCTCAAAGGAAACCGGATATTTAAAACCTGGACACTGGACTGAAACGACCTATGTTGATACCAAGGGTTTGTATAAATTCTTATGTTAATGTATGCACCTGGTAATGTAATGGTTTGTGAATATTTAAGATGGGTTGAGAAATTGAAGCTGTCTTTTAAAATTATGAAGGTTCATTTTTTCATAAGGATGGAGGTGTCACAGGAGAGAGCGAGAGGAGGTCTCTGAGACAGGCAGTCAGCAGCACCTAGAAGAGAGAGCGAGAGGAGGACTCTGGGACAGGCAGTCAGCAGCACCTAGAGGAGAGTGCGAGAGGAGGACTCTGGGACAGGCAGTCAGCAGCACCTAGAGGAAAGTGCGAGAGGAGGACTCTGGGACAGGCAGTCAGCAGCACCTAGAGGAAAGTGCGAGAGGAGGACTCTGGGACAGGCAGTCAGCAGCACCTAGAGGAGAGTGCGAGAGGAGGACTCTGGGCCAGGCAGTCAGCATCACCTAGAGGAGTCGGGAGTTGAAGAGGAGCGCGAGAGGAGTTGGGAGTGAAGAGGAGCACGAGAGGAGCCAGGAGTTGAAGAGAATTGGGAGAGGAGTCAGGAGTTGAAGCAGAGCACGAGAGGAGTCGGGAATTGAAAAGGAGTGCAAGAGGAGTCGGGAGTTGAAGAAAAGCTGAGAGAGCAGGGGTGACTGAGGGAGTTCGGTGAGGAGGGAACAAGGTGATCCTTTGAGTACCGTAAGTATGGCTGGGTAAGCATTTACTACTGTTATTGCTTATAGTTTTTAAGGTCTTATTTTGTGGTTCATCATTTTTAGGGGCTATATTCTGTAACAACAAGGAGCAGGGAAGAAGAGCCCGAGAATAATTGATATTAAGTATCTTGCAAAAGGTTTAATTTAATTTAAACGGGTAAGTCATGGCAGGAGAGCTCAAAGCCATAGTATGCTCCTCCTGCTCTAAGTGGGAAGCCGGGCACATTTCCAGTGTCCAGGGCCAGCATGTGTGCGGGAAGTGTCTCCAGCTGCAGCTCCTGGAAGCCTGGGTTTTGGAGCTGGAGCGGCGGCTGGGGACATGTGGAGCATCCGCGAGGTGGTGATTCTCGTGGATAGCACGTATAGAGAGGTGGTCACACTGCAGGCTAAGAGTCCACAGGCAGGAAGGGAATGGATGACCACCAGGCAAAGCAAGAGGACTAGGCAGGCAGTGCAGGAATCTCCTGTGGCTATTCCCCTGCAAAACAGATATGCCGCTTTGGATATTGTTGGGAGGAATGGCTTCCCAGGAGAAAGCAGCAACAGCCAAATTCATTGCACCACGGTTGGCTCTGCTGCACAGGGGAGGAGTAAAAAGTGTGGGAATGCAATAGTTATAGGGGATTCAATTGTAAGGGGAATAGATAGGTGTTTCTGTGGCTGCAAACGAGACTCCAGGATGGAATGTTGCCTCCCTGGTGCTAGGGTCAAGGATGTCTCAGAGCAGCTAGAGGACATTCTGAAGGGGGAGGGTGAACAGCCAGTGGTCGTGGTACACATTGGTACAAACGACATAGGTAAAAAAAGGGATGAGGTCCTAAAAGCAGAATACAGGGAGTTAGGAAGTAAGTTGAAAAGTAGGACCTCAAAGGTAGTGATCTCAGGATTACTACCAGTGCCACGTGCCAGTCAGAGTAGAAATAGCAGGATATATCGGATGAATATGTGGCTGAAGAGATGGTGTGAAGGGGAGGGTTTTAGATTCCTGGGGCATTGGGACCAGTTCTGGGGGAGGTGGGACTGATGTCCTCGAGGAACATTTTGCTAGAGTGGTTGGGGAGGGTTTAAACAAAAATGGCAGGGGGATGGGAACCTATGCAAGGAGTCAGAGGAGGGGGAATCAAACTCAAGAACAAAAGTCAGAAGGCAGAATAAGAAAAGTGATAATCAGAGAAATCAAGGGCAAGAATCAAACAGGGCCTTAGTGAAAAATAGTGGGAACGGGACAAGTAATGTTAAAAAGATAAGCCTTAAGACTTTGTGCCTTAACACAAGGAGCATTCGCAATAAAGTGGATGAATTGACCACGTAAATAGATGTAAACAGGTATGATATAGTCGGGATTACGGAGACATGGCTGCAGGGTGACCAGGGATGGGAACTGAACATCCAGGGGTATTCAGTATTTAGGAAGGGCAGACAAAAAGGAAAAGGCGGAGGAGTTGCATTGTTGGTTAAAGAGGAAATTAACGCAATAGTGAGGAAAGATATTAGGTCCGACGATGTGGAATCTGTATGGGTAGAGCTGAGAAACACTAAGGGGCAAAAAATGTTAGTAGGGGTTGTATATAGACCCCCAAACTGTAGTGGTGATGTTGGGAATGGCATTAAACATGAAATTAGAGACGCATGTAATAAATGAACATCTGTAATTATGGGTGACTTCAATATGCATATAGATTGGGCAAATCAAATTAGTAACAATATCGTAGAGGAGGAATTCCTGGAGTGTACATGGGATGTTTTTCTGGACCAATTCATTGAGGAACCAACGAGAGAACAGGTCATTCTCGACTGGGTATTGTGAAATGAGAAAGGAATAATTGGCAATCTAGTTGTGCGAGGCCCCTTGGGGATGAGCAACCATAATATGATAGAATTCTTCATCAAGATGGAGAATGACGTAATTGATTCTGAGATCTGGGCCCTGAATCTTAATAAAGGAAACTACGATGGTATGAGGCGCGAGTTGGCTATGATGGATTGGGAAACGTTACTTAAAGGGATGACGGTGGATAGGCAATGGCAAACATTCAAAGAGCGCATGGGTGAACTGCAATAATTGTTTATTCCTGTCTGGCGCAAAAGTAAAACAGGAAAGGTGGCCAAACCATAGCTTACAAGGGAAATTAGAGATAGTATTAGACGTAAGGAAGAGTCATACAAATTGGCCAGAAAAAACAGCAGACCTGAGGATTAGGAGCAGTTTAGAATTCAGTAAAGGAGGACCAAGGGATTGATTAAGAAGGGGAAAATAGAGTACGAGTGTAAGCTTGTAGGGAACATAAAAACTGACTGTAAAAGTTTCTATAAGTATATGAAGAGAACAAGATTGGTGAAGACAAATGTAGGTCCCTTACAGTCAGAAACAGGGGAATTTATAATGGGGAACAAAGAAATGGCTGACCAACTAAATACATACTTTGGTTCTGTCTTCTCAAAGGAGGACACAAATAACATACCAGAAATGTTGGGGAACACAGGGTTTAGTGAGAGGGAGGAACTGAAAGAAATCAGTATTAGTAGGGAAATGTGTTGGGGAAATTGATGGGATTGAAGGCCGATAAATCCCCGGGGCCTGATAATCTACATCCCAGAGTACTTAAGGAAGTGGCCCTAGAAATAGTGCATGCATTGGTGGTCATCTTCCGAGATTCTATAGACTCTGGAACAGCTCCTACAGATTGGAGGGTAGCTAATGTAACCCCACTATTTAAAAAGGGAGGCAGAGAGAAAGCAGGGAATTATAGACCAGTCAGCCTGACGTCAGTAGTGGGGAAAATTCTAGAGTACGTTATAAAAGATTTAATAGCTGAGCACGTGGAAAATAGTGGCAGAATCGGACAGAGTCAGCATGGATTTATGAAAGGGAAATCATGCTTGACAGATCTACTGTGAATTTTTCAAGGATGTAACCAATGAGGGGGAGCCAGTGGATGTGGTTTATTTGGACTTTCAGAAGGCTTTCGACAAAGTCCCACATAAGAGATTGGCGTGTAAAATTAAAGCGCATGGGATTGGGGGTAGTGTATTGAGACAGATAGAAAACTGGCTGGCAGACAGGAAACAAAGAGTAGGAATAAACGGGTCTTTTTCCGAATGGCAGGAAGTGACTAGTGGGGTACCGCAGGGATCGGTGCTGGGACCACAGCTATTCACAATATATATTAATGATTTAGATGAGGGAATTAAATGTAATATCTCCAAATTTACAGGTGACACAAAGCTGGGTGGGAGGGTGAGCTGTGAAGAGGATGCAGAGATGCTTCAGTGTGATTTGGACAAGCTGAGTGAGTGGGCAAATGCATGGCAGATGCAGTCTAATGTGGATAAATGTGAGGTTATCCATTTTGGTAGCAAAAACAGGAAGGCAGATTATTATCTGAATGGCTATAAATTGAGAGGGGGGAATGTGCGACGAGACCTGGGTGTCCTTGTACACCAGTTGCTGAAGGTAAGCATGCAGGTGCAGCAGGCGGTAAAGAAGGCAAATGGTATGTTGGTCTTCATAGCCAGAGGATTTGAGTACAGGAACCGGGATGTCTTGCTGCAATTATACAGGGCCTTGGTGAGACCACACCTGGAATATTGTGTGCAGTTTTGGTCTCCTTATCTGAGGAAGGATATACTTGCTATAGAGGGAGTGCAGCGAAGGTTTACCTGACTGATTCCTGGGATGGCTGGACTGACATATGAGGAGAGATTGAGTCGATTAGGATTATATTCGCTGGAGTTCAGAAGAATAAGGGGGGATCTCATAGAAACCTATAAAATTCTGACAGGACTAGACAGGGTAGATGCAGGAAGGATGTTCCCGATGGTGGGGGAGTCCAGAACCAGGGGTCACAGTCTGAGGATATGGGGTAGACTATTTAGGACTGAGATGAGGAGAAATTTCTTCACTCAGAGAGTGGTGTGCCTGTGGAATTCGTTACCACAGAAAGTAGTTGAGACCAAAACATTGTATGCTTTCAAGAAAGAGTTAGATATAGCTCTTGGGGAGAAAGCGGGAGCAGGCTATTGAGTTGGATGATCAGCCATGATCATAATGAATGGTGGAGCAGGCTCGAAGGGCCGAATAGCCTACTCCTGCTCCTAGTTTCTATGACTAATAATTTTCATAATATTATTGCGGGTTCTTGTAAAGTAGGTTCATAAGGGTGAGTATAGATGATTCTGTCTTTGTGTGATTTAATTGAATTGGAATCAGCTGGACTGCAAGCTTGAAGTTATCAAAAGAAGTTAGGGATAAAAAGCATTTGAAATGCTAAAGAGTAAACATGGTTGAAGTTTTAGCATAGAAGGTGTGAAGGAAATTTGCATTTTTGTATAAGTGAAGGAGTTGTTTGGATTTCAAAGGGATGGTAGGATGTTTACAACTGGTAAAATAAGCAAGGCCAAGCAGTGTATTTATTTTTCCCAAAAGGGGAGAGGTCATATTGGTAACATGAAAGATTTTTATATTGTGGGAAAAGTAAATTTACAAAGACTCTTGGAACAATGAAATTTACAGATTAAAAAGAGAGAAACATATATAAAGAGGAATGAAAGGCTATATTGGGGGGCCATATAAGATCTAAGAGGAGCGTGTAAACCAGCCTTGAAGAAGCCCCCAGCCATTTTTGCAAAGGTCTGCTGCATCCAGTAACTAAAATTGGAGAAAAACCTTTGGAATTCCACTGTTGACTGGGTCCTGTGGTAACTTGCTCGCTTCTTTGTTAAATTTAAAATCTTGGCGCCCTTGGCGGGTGGGCTTGGTCGGAAAGCTGATTGAGGCCCGCCCAGTGTGAAACGCAAACGGCAGCGCACAGCGCAGCCTGTCTGTGGGGGGAGGTGAGGAGGGTGAGCCGGCTGAGTGCGAACTTGGCGCATGCATGCGAGTTAGCTCTTAAAAATCTCCCCGAGGCACAGGGAGATGAAGCATTTTTAAAAAAGAAAATGAAGAAAATGGCATAAAACATGTCCCCTCATTTAACCCTGTCACATGAGCAGGGACATGTTATTGATTAAATTTTAAAACATTTATTTTATTTTTATTTACTTTTGGAGCCCTCATCTCACCCATGGATGAGGTTTCCAAAAAAATGCAAAGGCCGTTTGGCCTTTTCGCCAAGGTTGGATGGGCAGCGAAAAATTTAATTTATTTGATTACTTAATGGCCTTAACAGGCCTTTTAATTGTTGGTGGGTGCACTGCCACGTGACCGCCAACCGAACTATCGCACAATTGCACATTGATGTTGGCATGCTCGGCCGACGTCAATGCGCGTCATTTCACGCGCGAGTGGGTAGGGCACACGCCTGCTCACCCAGCAAAAATTTCTGCCCATGGAAAATTTCAGTTTTTAAATTTGTTCATGGAATATGGCATCACCTGCAACCCCAACGTTTATTTCCCATCCCGAAGGTGGTGGGTGAGCCTATGAAGTCTGTGAGATAAAGGGAATCCTGGATCTTGACTGAGTGATGGTGAAGGAATGGGATATATTTTCAAGTTAGGATATTGTATGACTTAGAGGGGAGCTTGTGCTCTCATGGAAGATACTGTCAAAGAAGATTTGGTGAATCTCTGCAGTGCATCTTGTAGATTGTATACACTGCAGGGTGGTGGATGAGATGTCAATCAGATGGGCTGCTTTGTCCTGGGTGGTATTTAGTTTCTTGAGTGTTGTTGGAGCTAGGAGTGTTGTTGCACTCATCCAAGCAAGTGGAGAGTATTCCATCACACTCCTGACTGTGCCTTCTAAATGAGTAGTCACGAGGTGAGTTACTTGCAGCAGATTAGCCAACCACTGACCTCCTGTAGCCACAGTATTTAAGTTTCTGGTCAACAATGATGCCTTAGGATTTTGATGGTAGTGGATTTAGTGATGGGTGCCATTGATGTCAAGGGGTGGTAGTTAGACCCTTTTGGGAGATGGTCATTACCTGGCACGTGTGTGGTGTGAATGGTACTTGCTAAATATCAGCACAAGTCTGAAAGTTGCCTGGGTCTTGCTGCATGAGGGCACGGACTACTTATATGAGAATGGAGCTGAATACTGTGCAATCAGTGAGCACCCTTAATTCTGACCTAATAATGGAGGGAAGGCTATCGCTGAAGATGGGTGGGCCTGGGAGACTACCTTGACGAACTCCTGCAGTGATGCCATCAGCCTGAAATGTCTGCAAAACCACAGCCATCTTTGTACTAGGCATGAATTCAGCTAGTGGAGAGTTTTCCCCTCATTCCCAGTGACTTCAATTATACTGGACTCCTTGATGTCAAGAGCAATCACTCTCAGCTCATCTACTTCTGGAATTTAATTCTTTGTTTGGAACAGGGTTGCAATAAGGTCTAGAGCAAAGTGGTCCTGCTGGAAACCAAATGCTCATAAGTGAGCAAATTATTGGTAAGTGCCACATGATAGCAATATCAATGACACCAAAAATCACTCTGCTGATGATTGATGAGGCAGTAATTGGCAGTTTAGATGTGCCCTGCTTTTTGTGGATAGGATGTAGTATCTTGGCAATTTTCCAGATGCCTGTCTTGTAGCTCTACTGGAACATTTTGACTAGAGGTGCAGCCAGTTCTGGAAAATAATTCGTTAGCATTTCGGCAGGACTTGTTAGGGGCTCTTGGCCTTTGCTATATCTAGTGCACTCAGCCATTTCTTGATATCATCTTAAGTGAATAGAATTTGTTGAGGATTGGCTTCTGTAATACTGGGGATCGTAGGAGGGGGCCAAGATGGATCATCTATCAGCCCTTCAGCACTACTCAATAACATTCAGGCTTGTGCTGATAAGTGGCAAGTAACAAAATTATGGTATTAGAGTTCTAAATTATGGTATTTTACAGTTTTTAAATTTAATAATGACTACTTTGCAAAAAGACTATTATAAAAATGAATGTCTTCAGCATAGATCAAAATGTCATGGTGCTATCAGTAATTATTGTGGTGACCTGCATTACCTCAAACCATTCGCTTTATCAGTTAAAGAATTGGAATACTCATTCTGCCAGATTAGGGATAGTTCTGCATTAATAAAGCCCTCCCTAATCCTCAAATGTAAATCGGGCAAAATGCCAGTATCCCAATATCACTATTTAATAGAAATATAGAAACATGATGCGTTCCTTTCCACAGAGGAAATAAGTATTTGATCTCTGTCTCTGAAGCTTATTCCTTTTTGTTGACATCTTGCTGAAGAATTTAATAAATACAATATTAGTTACTTTTCTGCAGAATCTGCTCCACACTCTAGTGGTGAAGAGCAGGGACATTCTTCTAATGTAGACACAACAGGACCTCATTGTTCACAAATTTGCTACTTCTTGCCTGCATCAATGTGTCTCTAGAAGATACAGAAACCCTTTCCTCCATGTAAATGGTGCTTTAAATTTTGGGCCCCAAATTATCAGCATCATTATAAGTGCTGGAAAAATAAGCAAGTGGCGTTGCTGGCTAGGCCAGCATTTAGGTGCCCATCCCTAACTGCCCTTGATAATGCCATTGAATGTCAGGGGGAGATGGTTAGATTTACTCTTGTTGGAGATGGTCATTTGCCTGGTACTTATGATATGCGAATGATACTTCTTAAAATTCATTTATGGGATGTGGGCATCACTGGCTGGGCCAGCATTTATTTGCCCATCCTTATTTGCCCTTGAGAAGGTGGCAGTGAGCTGCCTTCTGGAACCAGTGCAGTCCATGTGGTGTAGGTACACCCACAGTGCTGTTAGGGACAGAATTCCAAGATTTTGACCCAGTGGCAGTGAATGAACGGCGATATATTTCCAATTCAGGATAGTGTGTGGCCTGGAGGAGAATTTGCAGGTGGTGTTGTTCCCATCTGTCTGTTGCCATTGTCCTTCTTGATGGTAATGGTTGTGAATTTGGAAGTTGCTGTGTAAGGAGCCTTAGTGAGTTCCTGCAGTGCATCTTGTAGATGGTACACATTGCTGCCACTGTGCGTTGATGGTGGAGGGATTGAATGTTTGTGGATGGGGTGTCAACCAAGCGGGCTGCTTTATCCTGGTGCCAAGCTACTTGAGTGCTGTTGGAGCTGCGCTCATCCAGGCATGTGGACAATATTCCATCACACTCCTGACTTGTGCCTTGTAGATGGTGGACAGGCTTTGGGGAGTCAGGAAGTGAATTACTCACTGAAGGATTCCTAGACTCTGACCTGCTCTTGTAGCCACAGTATTTATATGGCTAGTCCAGTTCAGTTTCTGTTCAATGGTAATCCCGGGATGTTGATAGTGGGGGATTCAGCAATGGTAATGCCATTGAATGTCAAGGGGGCATGGTTAGATTCTCTCTGTTTGGAAATGGTCATTGCCTGGCACTTGTGTGGCATGAATGTTACTTGCCACTTGTCAGCCCAATCCTGGATATTGTCCAGGTCTTGCTGCATTTGGATATGGACTTCTTCAGTATCTGAGGAGTCACAAATGGCGAACATCGTGCAATAATCAGTGAACATTCCCACTTCTGACATTATGATGTGAGTAAGGTCATTGATGAAGCAGCTGAAGATAGTTGGGATGAGGCCACGACTCTGCGGAACTCCTGCAGTAATGTCCAGGAACTGAGATGATTGACCTCCAACAACCACAGCCATCTTCCTTTGTGCTAGGTATGACTCCAACCAATGGAGAATTTTCCCCTGATTCCCATTGACTCCAGTTTTGCTAGGACTCCTTGATGCCACACTAGTGAAATGCGGCCTTGATGTTAAGGGTAGTCACTCTCACCTCAGTAGTTCAGCTCTTTTGTCCATGTTTGAACCAGTTGACTGCATGTAATTGGGTAAAGTGTATGCAGGGTGCTTGACCAATACTGCTGCTTATCAGTGAACTGACCTTTCAAATGCTCATGACCATGTTTGGTGGTTAAGTGCTATATGAAAGGCAGAATCAAATTTATGTTTGCTATAAAT
The DNA here is from genome assembly GCF_964194155.1 of Cetorhinus maximus. Taxonomy (NCBI): domain Eukaryota; kingdom Metazoa; phylum Chordata; class Chondrichthyes; order Lamniformes; family Cetorhinidae; genus Cetorhinus; species Cetorhinus maximus. The sequence goes on from NC_135881.1 coordinate 154,685,183, forward strand.
CAAAAATGTACAATTTTCGGTTAGCAATTCTTTTTAAGTCATGTTATTCTACTTAAAGTAAACTTTTATCCTATTTTATTTCATAAACCTTTCAGAGGAGCACTAATGAACTTGCAGACACACACAACTAGGATATTTATTTAGCCTCAGTGCCCTATAAGTTCCTTTGGAGTAGTGAGAGAGAAAGGTGGCTCACCTCCACCTTCAAGGACAATTAAGGATGGGCAATAAATGCTGGCCTTGCCAACAACATTCACATTCCACGAATGAATGAAGAAAAACAGCACTGTCCTAACTACAGCCTGGAACTCACCATTGGCAATATTAGTGGCTTATGTATTTGGAATATTTGTGATGACATTCTTGTAATTGATATTTGTATAATAGGTGGTAACAGCAGGCCAATATCTTCATTAAAATAATGGGCAAAGAAATATTATTCAATAAGTGGAGCACTCAACTATTACGGACAGTAATTTCTAGATTCATGCTTTTGTGCAACTAGTGGACATTGCTGCTCAAATTATGTGGAAGGCTTTATCGCCTTTACTAAAAATGTTTCAGAACTTATTTTTAAATATGATCATGATTTCAATAGAAAGCTGTGCTTGTCTCAATTTAAATGACAATAAATACAACAATTCCCCAAATGTGTTTGTACTCCCGAACTTAAAATATATTGAAGCCACATTTCTTGCTAAAATCCTCTTGCTGTAAACTGTCTTGCTGCAGTTTATTTTAATTTGTATTTGCTGTAAAACTGCTGAAGAGAGTAAGAAAAAGAGGAACAAATTCGAGGCATGTTCACACATGGGTCAAATGGGATACTGTGTCATTGATTGACTATCATGGTCATATATCATGGAGCTCGGGTCATAAAAAAGCTGCCTTAAGGGGGAAGGGCAGAACAGGAGAAAGAACAAATGAATAGCCAATTTCAATTCATCATTTTTTCTCCAAAAGATTAGGTAATATCTATCTTGTGCATACTGCCTTGTTACTAATATGTAACTAATTGTACTTAATCATTAAAAATACTGATGCCATCGTAGTGGTTGTCTTGCTAAACTGACCTATCCACATATGATGAGTTTCCTTATTTTGATTGAATGGTCAATGTTGCTATTATAAAGCATGTTTGGTGCTTTGTACCAATCATTTCCCACTTAATAATATTGTGGGTTGTCAGGGAAATGGTCCAGACAGCTCCAGCAATGCATGCTTAGTTTATTTTTCTGCAGCAGTGCCAGTTGGTATATTTTTTCCCCACTACATATTCCCCGGTGGGGTTAACTGAAATTTGGATCTTGAGTGCTAGTTTATATATGCAAAAATTTTATATACAACACTATGAAAACATAATCAAGGTGAGGAAAAAATCATTTTAATTGAGTAGCCAACTGAAAAAAATGGCACAAGCTCAAAGATCCAAAATAATAGATTCAAATCTATCAATACCATGAAAAAATATACATACATTATATTTAGAAAGAACATTCTATATTTGGTATTTTAAAATTATGCTTGCATATTAAGCATAGTTGACTGCTTTAAATATAATTGATGGAAACGTACTTTTTTTTAAAAAACAATTCACTGCTTGGTGAAATTTGAATTAAAGCATGTTGCAAAACCAGTTTAGTTATAATAGAGGATAGTTTCCACCGACTACACACAACACTCATAACTTCATTACATGAAATATCTAACAACTTAGCAACAATAATGTCAAGAGTCATGTTAAAAGAATTTGTGATGTGATGGTTAAATGCAGAGAAACTGGCAAGGGGCTTCCTTTGTTTCTAAAAATTATGCAGGAGAATAGCAGACGTTGTGAACTCGAGTATTTGTAATTCATAATAAAGCTTGGCCACTTGTTAGAAAACGTTTTCACTCACAAAACACCTTTGCAGTCATGCCCTTTTATACCCTGCGGCATGGACAAGTTGCTTATCAAACATTTTGAGTAAGCATATATGTCAATATTGCAGTGCCTCCATTCAAATTACATCAACTTCCCACCTGCTACAAAATGTTTATTACAGGCAGTATTACATTCATTTACAAAATGGGTGATTGTGCAATTTTAAAAAAAAAATTGTTTTAACCTTTTTCCATAATTTTTTTCAAGGAGTCGGTGCTGAAATTCGGAATACTTTCAATTTTGTGCACCAAATGGCAGAATCATGCATTTCCTGACCTAGCGAGGTACAGTTCGCTAGAGTGAAGCTTCCTTTCCTCTACCCAAACAGTACCCTTCTGTCCCAAATTGCATCAGAGCAATACATTCCCATTTTCAACAGCCATTCGTGCAGCCTCTTAATGAGATTGGCATTTTAGGTGACAAATTAAAGACGATTCTTTGATGTGGTTCCACACTCACCGGGAACTGGAGTGAGACTGCCCAATAAGAAAGGGTTCCATATAGCACTTTCAATATATTTGTTGATTAGCGATGCAAATTAAGCTAAGGAAAGATTGGGTTAAAATAATGGTCTGTAAAATGAATGCCAATCAGACTGGGATGGGAAGGAGGAAAACAAGGTGGAGGTTATCTGTAGCAGATTAGGAGCTTCTCAAATTGGTTCTCAAATATCCTCGGCCTCATGTCCCAGTAAACACTGACTGAAAGTTAGGCTGCTTTGAGTCCTTGATGTAATGTGCAGAGAAAAAATGTTGCTTCATGCAATAAAGGGGTATTGGTAAAATTGGGCTATGCCTGTGCTGGTGTCACTCTTCCACAGAAACCAACCAACCAACCACTGAGCTACAACATTCATCAACTGGAAGAAACAGCCATTCCTCAGCATGTAAACACTTGCTCTAACAAGCTGCAATGAAAAAAAAAATGGAACTCATTTGAATTATATGGTACCCATTGCTTTACAATATACAATGCTCTGAATCAGCACACATGTATCAAAATGGTGTAGCACGTTTGTTTATAGGTGGCTAATAAACTATTTTGAACACATTACTTAAGATGTCAAATTTCACATCATCTTGAAATCTCATTCCTTTCAAGTAATGTTCTCTCCTGCCATTTAATATTAAGAGTTAATGAAATTCAAGTCATGTCTGTGTTTTTCAGTATTAATTTCCCTGTTTACTGCTTTACTTACAAGTCACCACCACATGCGTAACGTTCTCCTCAATATACTGATATCAAACTCTTCTGGTATGTAAAAAAATATTTTGATATGTTCAACCTTTTTATTTTTTTACAAAATTGTGTCCTTTATGGTTATGGTGTCTTCAGAACTCCACCTCTTGAGCAGCAACATTATGGCAATAAATCACACAGGTCACTGGAAACCTAGCTGCAATGTACATTAAAAAAACCCACAACATAATACTATTCAAGCAGTTAAATAAAGTATAAATCCCAAGTATACACCTTTAGTCTATCAAAAGATATTGATGGAGAACAGGGCAGCAGTATAGTCAACAAAAGAAAGGTGAATGTGCTTTGGTTTTAGATGTGCTGCTAATGCCATGGAAAGAAGGATGTCAGCCAACTTAACTGTGGAAGACTTTCTGGATGTTTTTTTTGAAGTTGCTTTCATCCACGTATTAGCTGAAATGGAACTGCATGCAAGAAGCCTGACATCTGAGCCTGTCCAATGATACAAGCAATTCAGCAACATAATCAGAAGTTGTCTTTGGTGTCGGTAGACACTTTCCGGAAAAATAAAGGATGGAAGCAGAAGTGAAGGGTGGTTTAACATTATTATATTGTACCATAGTGATCCCTGCTGTGTGTAAATGCTGCTCACTCATCTTCATCCAACTCCACTACTTCAGACATTTCCTCAGGGATAACGGCAGAATTCATTGCCGAGTCCTCTCCCTCAGCTGCTGCTTCATCCAGAGATCTTTTCTTTTTCTGTATAAAAACAAATTTAGCAGCACAGATTACATTTCAGCAATTTGATACCAATCGCTAGATTCCACTTGTACTTGTTTATCTTCTGCATGCTGCAAAATATGGTGCACTGCCTAAGATTGCATTGTACTTCATTCTCCTTACTTCTATTTCATCATTTTATTTTTGATGCCTCTGCCTAACCCCGTGCTATTCTATGAGCGCGCTGGAGGTTGGCAATCTGCTGCACTGCAATATTGAAAAGCAGAAAATCACCATGAGAAGAATTGAGGTGCATGAGTTACATCCTACCCCTCTTTTGCCACAGGAGGCTGCAATTCCAATGACCTGTGCCTCTCTTTACTGGAGATTGTACAGCTTTCTTGTCAGCAAAATCATTCAGCTTTTTATGATCGAACTTAGCAATTAACTAAAAGAGAGGTATTTATTAGATTCTATTTGAAGACCAGTATTCCAAGCATTAACTTAATTTACTATCACTATTATACATGTACCATATAGCAACTGTGTCCATTTGTTTATGTATGTCTGACCACTTTTCTGAACTACATTGTGAATATAGAGAAAACTAGTTGCCTACGACTTGGTTGTAGAATTGATATCATGAGTCGAATCTTCCTGTATAATGGACCTTTTCCATCATAGTTTCAAGAGAAGAGACCTAGTGGCCATAACTTTTCATTTCCTTGGCAAGGTCTTTAGATCCTCAGATTCAATCAGGACTATCAGGAACGGGAACAACAGTTGCGCACTGTATTTTTCCAGTCTCAGGTATCCACTGATTAGGATTAAAGCCTGGTCTTTTGCTACTAGAACCCTGCCACTGAGAAAAGAAGAAGTCTGCAGCCTGTTTCCATGGGCCAAGGGGTTATGTAGTACAGAGAGATTACAAGTGATAATATAGTGTGTAGAAAATACATACATTAATCTTCTCACACAAAAAAAAATCCAATGCAAAATGATATTCAACTCAGGCTAGATTATTTTTCTTTAGACAGCCTTTGTGTAGATTTTCCTATTCGATTAGGCAATAGCCCATGGGCAGAATTTTGCCCTTGGTGGGGGTGCTTGGCAGGGGCGGACGGGATCGGCACCGGACTGCAATTTCATGCTGGTGGGCTAAATTAGGCTTGCCCAGCGTGAAATGCGAGCGGCAGCACTAAGCGCTGCCTATGCGTTGGGGGATGGGGATGGGGGGGTGAGTGGGCCGAGCGTGAACTTCGTGCATGTGTGCGAGTGAGCGCTTCATAACCTCCCTGAGGCACGGAGCTACCTCAGGGAGATGAAAAGATATGGAAAAAAAAAATGAAAAAAATAAAACGCAGTGAAATCTATCCCCTCATGTGACTCTGTCGCATGAGCAGGGACATATTATTAATGAAAAATTAAAGTTTTTATTTTATTTTTATTTGCTTTTGGAAACCTCGTCCCGCCTGTAGATGAGGTTTCCAAAAATATGTAAAGGCCGCTTGGCCTTTTTGCCTGCCCACCAACTGTTAGTTTGGATGGGCAGCATAAAATTTAATTTAATTGATTACTTAATGGCCTCAACAGACCTTTTAATTGTCGACTGGCGCGCTGCTGGATCCGGCACATGCCTGCCGACCGAACTATCGCGCGACTGTGCGTTGATGTCGGCACGCGCGGCTGATATCAACGATTTCACGCTCGAGTGGGTTGGGCGCACGTCCACCTGCCGAGCGAACATTTCTGCCCCATGTGTGAGACGTGGATAATGCACTCAGCTTTTTTCAGCTCTATGAGCTGTTCTTTGCAAGTACTTCATGGACAGAATTTTCTGCCTGCCGGGCGGGCTGGTCAGGGGCGAGCGCGGAGCTGGTAGCACTTTACCTGTGAGGGCGGGTGGGGGGGGTGGGGTGGGGGAGAGAGTGTCGGGGCCTGTGCTCTTTTGCACATGCGCATGAAAGAGAACAGAAATCTCCCTGAGGCACGGAGCTGCCTCGGGGAGATTAAATTTAAATTGAAAGTTTTAAATAAAGAAAGATTAAAATTACTTAGACATGTCCCTTCTTGTGACAGTGTCACATGAGCTGGAACATGTTTATGAATTGTGTTAAAAATATTTATTTATTTAATAAAACCTTCAGGAAACCTCACCCCACCCGTGGGTGAGGTTTCCTGAAAAACGCAAAGGCCATTTGGGCTTTTCGCCTGCCCACCAACCTTAAGGTTGGACGGGCAGCCCTGTCAATTATCGGAATTAGTCTCCTAATGACCTTAACAGGCTTTTGACAGTTTGGCGGGTGCACAGCTGCCTCCAACGCGCGCCCACCAAATTAAAGATCGGAATGAAGCACGTTGATGTCGAGATGCATGCCTGACATCACCGCCCGTCATTTTACGCGTCAGCGTGCCGGGCCTGCCCCAGCTCGCCGACGTGATAATTCTGGCCCATGTGTAAATCAGCCTGTGATGAAATGATTGGCTGATTGAATGTGCTCCATCATCCTGTGTCTTAGAGGTAGATTTATTTAGTTGGTAGATTTATGGATATGAAGAGAATTAAGGGAAATAGGGATAGTGTGGAAAGGTGTAGCGGAAGTGGAAAATCAGCTGCAATCTTATTGAATGACAGAGCAGGTTTGAAGGGCCATACGGTGTACTCCTGCTCCTCTTTCTTATGCTCTCTTTTATTCTTTCTCTTTGGGGTTGTTTTGACTTTTATTGCTGGACTGAAGGCAAATGGTAACAAATCATGAGCTTGTATGCACCTCTCCCAGTTCTTTTTTTCCACTGAAGTCCTTTGCTATCACTTATTTTTCTCATAAAGAATTAAAATGACCTCTATAACTCCCTTTCAAAAGCTGTACTGGCACTGCATCTTAAGGGCACAACAATGCAGGTAACTTTCTGTTACACACATAAACATAGTAACAAAAAAGCTGTGGGAAAAATGCTTGCCTCTTTACGATAAACATAACAAGATGCTATTGCTACCATGGCCGACTCTCCCAGAAAACCAGCAAGAAGTGAACCAACTCCTAAAGAAGCTCCATGGATCCTGGGAAATACAGAAACACTTTTATAAGCAGATATAACAGCATCATAGCGAAAACAAAGGCAATGGTTCATAAGTTTTATCGCCAGCTACAAGGTGCAAAATTATCTAAAACATCGCAAAATCCAAATATAATTCAGTTTATTAACTTGACGATCAGTGATTATTATCAATGATCCGTTGATCTTCTATGTTATTTTCTGCTGAATGTTTCAAAGAAATTTCAGAGGACATTTCAAAGCAAAGCAGACCTGGTATAGTTTTTTTGGCTAGTGATCAATACACTGTGAATTAAAATGAATAGAAATTACTGGTGGACACCATTATCACGTGAGTGATTACATTAAACTTTCTCTGCTGTAATCTTTTCATTTTAAATGGATTTTAGAGGAGTAAGTTGAAGCAGGAAAAAGGGGCATATGACAGATATCAAATTGATAGTAAAATGGAGCATCAGGGTGAATATAAAAGGGTACAGAGCAGATGCAAGAAAGGAAATCCAAAAGTCTTCTTTAGACATATTAACAGTAAAATGGTTGTCAGAGGAGCAGTGAGCCTGATTAGGGATGAAAATGGATTTCTATTGGCATGACTGAGGTATTAAACGAGTAATTTGCATCAGCATTTATTAAGGATGAGGACTTTGCTAAAGCTATGGCAAATAGATGAAATTAAAATAGTTAAAGAGAAGATATTAGTACGGATGACACTAATTAAAGTGGGTAAGCTCTGGATGGGATGCAGCCTACGTTGCTGATGGAAGAAAGACTAGAAATTGAGGAGGTGTTGGCCATGATCTTGCTATTCTCCTTAGGCACAGGGGCAGTGCTGCAGGATAGGGCGATTACACATGTTAATCCCTTTGTTCAAAAAAAGGTGAGAAGTATAATCCTGGTGATTAGAGGCAGTCAGTTGAACGTTGGGGTGGAAAACCTTTAAGAAACAACAATTAGGGAGAAAATTGACATCTACGGTAAGTATGACTAATAAAGGAGAGCCAGCAAAAATGTGTTTGACTAACTCAATTGAGCAATACAGGGTAGGTGATGGCAGTGCAGTTGATATTGTGCATATAGGGTTGGATTTCCATCCACCGATGGAGGCAGGAATGGGGTTGGGAGGTAAAAAAATTTAGGAGCTTTGACTGCAAATTCCAACTTGCAGTGCCTTCCTGATTTTGTGGGTTTTTTTGTGGATCAATAAGACCTTAAATGTGAGACCTGCACGTACCTTGTCTGTTGTCAGGGTCCCTATTGTGAGGACCATAGGAAATTTAAATGTCCTTCCTCATGTGCTAGCAAGGGTTTTGGAAACCCTAAAAAACCCCACCAGGTTTGAACGTTCATGACTACTGGTAGAAGCCTGCTGAGGAGTCTGGAACATTTTGACAGGTAAGTATTAAATGTTTTGACACCTTCAAATGTCACTATTAGATGCTGTATTGTAAATTAGATGTGTTTTTAATGCAATGATTGATCACAGGATTCTGCCCTGCAAAGGTTGGTTACCATTACATTAACCCCCACTGTGTAAGTGATGACATGCATTACAGTACTTTTCTAAATGTGCTGGACTGAGATTTAAATGTCCAGTGCTCTTTAGCTTGGAAAAAAATGGTCCTGCTATTGAACAGCTAAAAAAGTTAAGCACCTGCTACACATCATTGATTGACAGGCAATCTGTTTTGAAATGGAAATTAACACCATTTGCAACTTTAACAAAGCCACCTGGTGTTTCAGCTTTAATGGGCTACACTGTTGACAGTTTCCAGAGCTGGTTTTGATAGCTGGGGCTATCTTGGCTCAGTTTCAAAAGGTCCAGAACCACTTATTTCAGCAGTGGGCTGTTTAACATTTTGATTGACAGTTTTAAGAGGTTATTTAAAGGATCGCCTGTTTTTGATGTTGTAAGTGGATAATTATTTGTTTTTATAACTATTGAAGACTTGAGGGGATTTACATTTTTTGAATGGGATTTATGGAGGAGAGTTTTTTTAGTATGGAAAGTCTTTTGAATGTTTCATCTCTAATAGATTGTTAGAAGTTTATTATTTTTTAATGTCCATTTCAATGACATCCTCAGGTCTGCTCATAGTGGATACTTGGTGAACAGCTACGGTGGATACGGTGGGAGGCATGGTGGGGATATGATGGAGCATAAAGTGGCATGGGGATATGAGGGGGCATGGAGGAGGTATGGGAGTACGAGTGGTCATGGAAGGGGTATGGAGTGGCCTGGTAATATGAGGGAGCATGTTGGGTGTTGGGGGCATGGGGAGATGAAGGAGTGAGGATTAGGGGACTTAAGAACTATGTTGAAGAGCTGAGCCAATTTCCCAGTGAACTGCTAGCCAGCCCACACGCTCCTGAGATACTGCCTGAGGATTTGGAGAACCCAAATCCTACCCGCCCACGTTTCCAGGAGAAAATATGGCAAGTATGGGCAGACAGGCTCGGGTTTCCGAACTCGGGAAATGGCCTGAGTCGCATTTTCCAAGCCCAACACGGAAATCCAGCCTACAGACTTTCAAAAGATGTTGATAGGTATCATATGTTTGGCTTGTTAGCAAGATTGCAGACCATGGAATAAAAAGGGCAGTATGGAATTGACTAAGAGATAGAAAAACTTTCGTGGTGAAAGGCGGTATTGAGGGGAGTTCCACATGGTGCAGTACTGTATCATAGCTGTTTTTAATATACATTCCTCATAAACTCATACAATCATACAATGGTTACAGCATAGAAAGAGGCCATTCTGCTCATCAAGTCTGTGTTGGCTCTTTGCAAGAATAACTGATCTAATCCCACTCCCCAGCTTATTCCCTGTAACTCTGCAATTTTTTTTCTCTTCAGATAATTAGCCAATTCTCTTTTGAATGCCTCTATTGAAACTGCCACCACCACATTGAGGCAGTGCATTCCAGATGCTAACCATTCAGTATGTAAGAAAGATTTTCCTCATGTTACCATTACTTCTTTTGCCAATCACTGTAAATAAGTGTCCCCGGTTCTTACCTTCAAACATATGGATTAGGTGCAGGAGTAGGCCACTCAGCCCCTCAAACCTGCTCCGCCATTTAATAAGATCATGGCTGATCTGATTGTAACCTCAACTCCACATTCTCGCCTACTCCAGTAACCTTTTATTCCGTTATCAAGAATCTATCATCTCTGCCTTAAGGAAGAGTTCCAAAGACACATGACCCCCCAAGAGAAAAAATTCTCCTCATATCTGTCTTAAAAGGGAGACCCTTGATTTTTAAACAGGGACCCCTAGTTCTAGATTCTCCCACAAGAGGAAACATCCTCTTCACATCCATCTTGTCAAGAGCCCTCAGAATCTTACATGTTTCAATCAAGTCACCTCCTACTCTTCTGAACTCCAGTGGATACAAGCCTAGCCTGTGTAGCTTTTCCTCAGGCAACCTGTCCATTCCAGGTAGTCCAGTAAACCAATCTAATGGAACCTTTTCCAATCTAATGGAGCCTTCTCCGAATCTAAGGAATTTTAGAAAATTAAAATCAACGCATCAACTATCCCCCTAGCGACTTCTTTTAAGACCTTAGGGTGAAGTCCATCAGGACCCAGGTCAGACAGCAGCTCCAAGGCTCCAGCAATTTGGTCAGTACCACTTCTGTTGTGATTGTAATTTTCTTGGACTACCCCTCTCTTCCATTTCCTGATTTACAGCTATTTCTGGGATATTACTTGTATCCACTATAGTGAAGACCGATGCAAAATAACTATTCAATTCATCTGCCATCTCCTTATTTTCTATTATTAGTTCCCAGACTCACTTTCTATAGGACCAACACTCAATTTGTTAACTCTCTTCTTTTTAAAATATCTATAGAAACTCTTACTATCTGTTGTTATAGTTCTAGCTAGCTTTATCTCGTACTCCAATTTTCCCTTCATTATTAGTCTTTTAGTCATTCTTTTCTGATTTTTATATTCTGTCCAATCTCCTGACCTGGCACCCATCTTTGTACAATTATATATGCTTTTTCTTTAAGTTTGGTACAATGTTTATTTTTTTTCAGTTAACCATGGATGGTGGGTCCTCCCCTTGGAATTTTTCTCTCATTGGAATGTATCTATTCTGTGTATTCTGAAATATCCCCTTAAATGTCCACCACTGCATCTCTATGGACCTATCACATAACCCAATTTGCCAGTTAACTTTAACTAGCTCTGCTTTCATGCCCTCATTTAAGTTTAAAATACTGGTCTTAGTCCCACTCTTCTCTTCCTCAAATTGAATGTAAAACTCAATCATATTATGATCGCTGCTACCTAGGGGTGTACTTACTATACGGTCATTAATTAATCCTACCTTGTTGCACAATACCAGTTCTAGTAAAGCTTGCTCTTTGGTTGGCTCCAGAATATGCTGTTCTAAGAAATTACCCTGAAAACATTCTATGAATTCCTCATCTAGGGTACCTTTGCCCATCTGATTTTTCCAGTCTATATGTAGATTAAAATCCCCCATGATTATCACAGTACCTTTCTGACAAGCTCTCATTATTTCTACCTTTTTACCCTGTCCTACTGTTTGGTTACTGTCAGGGGGTTTGTACACCACTCCCACAAGTGACTTCTTGCCTTCGTCATTTCTCATCACTACATTGGGGGAGGCGATGGCATAGTGGTGTTAATAGAGTGTTGTCGCTGGACTCATGATCCAAAGACCCAGGGTAATGCCCTGGGGACCCGGGGTCAAATCCCGCCACTACTGACCGAGCTGGCTGAGTACTAAAGGACATAGCTGCTAGACTGGGCCTGGTGGTGAGGGAACCAACAAGAGGGAAAAACATACTTGACCTCATCCTCACCAACCTGCCTGCCACAGATACATCTGTCCATGGCAGTGTCGGCAAGAGTGACCACCGCACATTGTGGAGACGAAGTCTTGCCTTCACATTGAGGATACCCTCCATCCTGTTGTGTGGCACTTCCACCGTGCTAAATGGGATAGATTGTGAACAGATCTAGCAACTCAAGACTGGGCATCCATGAGCCTCTGTGGGCCATCAGCAGCAGAAGAATTGTACTTGAACACAATCTGTAACCTCATGGCCCAGCATATCCCCCACTCTACCATTACCATCAAGCCAGGGGATCAACCCTGGTTCAATGAAGAGTGCAGGAGGGCATGCCAGGAGCAGCACCAGGCATACCTAAAAATGAGTTGTCAACTTGGTGAAGCTATAGAACAGGACTACTTGCGTGCCAAACAGTATAAGCAGCAAGTGATAGACAGAGCTAAGCGATTCCACAGCCAACGGATCAGGTCTAAGCTCTGCTGTCTTGCCACATCCAGTCATGAATGGTGGTGGACAATTAAACAACTCACTGGACGAGGAGGCACCACAATATCTCCATCCTTAATGATGGAGGAGTCCAGCACAGCAATGCCAAAGATAAGGCTGAAGCATTCGCAATGATCTTCAGCCAGAAGTGCTGAGTGGACGATCCATCTTGGCCTCCTCCTGAGGTCCCCAGCATCTCAGATGCCAGTCTTCAGCCAATTCGATTCACTCCCCTTGATATCAAGAAACGACTGAAGGCACTGAATACTGCAAAGGCTGTGGGCCCTGACAATATTCCGGCAATAGTACTGAAGACTTGTGCTCCTGAACTTGCCGCACCCCTATCTGAGCTGTTCCAGTACAGCTACAACACTGGCATCTACCTGGCTATGTGGAAAATTGCCCAGGTATGTCCTGTACACAAAAAGCAGGACAAATCCAACCTGGCCAATTACCACCCCATCAGTCTACTCTCGATCATTAGTAAAGTAATGGAAGGGGTCATCAACAGTGTTATCAAGTGTCACTTGCTTAGTAATAACCTGCTCACTGATGCCCAGTTTGGGTTCCGCCAGGGCCACTCAGCTCCTGACCTCATTACAGCCTTAGTTCAAACATGGACAAAAGAGCTGAACTCCCGAGGTAAGGTGAGGGTGACTGCCCTTGACATCAAGGCAGCATTTGACCAAGTGTGGCATCAAGGAGTACTAGCAAAACTGGAGTCAATGGGAATCAGGGGGAAACTGTCCACTAGTTGGGGTCATACCTAGCACAAAGGAAGATGGTTGTGGTTGTTGGAGGTCAGTCATCTCAGCTCCAGGACATCACTGCAGGAGTTCCTCACGTTAGTGTCCTAGGTCCAACCATCTTCAGCTGCTTCATCAATGACTTTCCTTCTATCATAAGGTCAGAAGTGAGGATGTTTGCTGGTGATTGCACAATGTTCAGCACCATTCGCGACTCCTCAGATACTAGAGCAGTCCATGTCCAAATGCAGCAAGACCTGGACAATATCCAGGCTTGGGCTGACAAGTGGCAAGTAACATTCGCGTCACACAAGTGTCAGGCAATGAATATCTCCAACAAGAGAGAATCCAACCATCGCCCCTCGATGTTCAATGGCATTACCATCACTGAATCTCCCACTATCAACATCCTGGGAGTTACCAATGACCAGAAACTGAACTGGGCTAGTCATAGAAATGCTGTGGCTACAAGAGCAGGTCAGAGTCTAGGAATCGTGCGACGAGTAACTCACCTCCCGACTCCCCAAAGTTTGTCCACCATCTACAAGGCACAAGTCAGGAATGTGATGGAATATTCCCCAGTTGCCTGGATGAGTGCAGCTCCTACAACACTGAAGAAGCTGGACACCATCCAGGACAAAGCAGTCTGCTTGATTGGCACCACATCCACAAGCATTCACTCCCTCCACTACTGATGCACAGTAGCAGCAGTGTGTACCATCAGGACTTTCTTGCTTTTGTACTCTATGCCTCTATTTATAAAACCCAGGATCCTGTATGCTTTATTAACTCCCTTCTCAACCTGCCCTGCCACCTTCAATGATTTGCGCACATATACTCCTGGTACTAGTTCTCTTGCATCCCCTATCGAATTGTGCCCTTTAAACTATGTCACTTCTCCTTGTTCTTCTTACCAAATGAATCACATCATACTTCTCTGCATTAAATTTAATCTGCCATTTGTCCACCCATTCCCTCAGCTGCTCAATATCCTCTTAATGACTTGGAATTGGGGGTACAGTTCAAAACAGAGATGACAAAAATACTTGAGCTGTAGTAAACAGCACAGCAACTGACTTCAAGAGGATGTAGACATGCTAGTGGAATGGGTAGGCATATGGTAGATGAAATAAATGCAGAAAAGTGTGAGGGCTATACATTTTGGTAGGACTAATGAGGAGAGACAATACAAGAAGAGTGGTACAATTTTAAAAAGGATGCAAGAACAAAGACAGTTGGGGTGTTTGTGCACAAACCGTTGAAGTTAACAAAGTAATTAATAAAGCATATGAGATCCTTGTCTTCATAAGTAGAGTCATAGGGTAGAAAAGCCAGGAGATTTCCTTCTAGCCCAGCTGGAATATTGTGTTCAATTCTGGGCACAACACCCTTGGAAGGATGTGAAGGCTTCAGAGAGGATACATACATATGAATATACAAACATACAAATTAGGAGCAGAAGAAGGCCATTTGGCCCCTTGAGCCTGCTCTGCCATTTGATAAGATCATGGCTGATCGGATTGTGGCCTCAACTCTACTTCCCTGTCTATCCCTTATAACCTTTGACTCGCTTGTTAATCAGGAATCTAATTCAGCCTTAAAAATATTCAATGAGAATTCCACAGACTCATGACCCCTCAGAGAAAAAAAAAATCTGCTCATCTCCATCTTAAATGGGCGACGCTTTATTTTTAAACTGTGTCCCTTAGTTCTAGTCTCTCCCTTAAGGGAAAACATCTGCTCAGCATCCACCTTGTCATGTCTCTTCAGGGTCTTACATGTTTCAATAAGATCACCTCTCATTTTTCTAAACTCCAACCTTTCTTGTTAGCTAACCAATCCTCTATCCATGCTAATAGTGTAGGGGATAACCTAAGAACTCTTATTTTGTGTAGTAATCTTTGATGTGGCATCTTAACAAATGTCTTTTATCCACATTGCTTGTTACTCCCTCAAAGAACTTGAATAAATTAGTCAAATATGATTTGCCTACATACTAACATACGAATCAGGTGAGATTGGCTATTTGGCCCCTCATGCCTGTCCCTCCATTCAATAAGGTCATGGCTGATCTGATTGTGGCCTCAATGCCACATTCCTGCCTACCCCCTGTACCTTTTGACTCCTTTACTACTCAAGAATCTATCTGCCTCTGTCTTAAAAATATTCAATGGCCCTGCCTCTGCTGCTCTCTGGGGAAGAGAGTTCAATAGATTCATGACACTCAGAAAAAAATTCTCATCTGTGTCTTAAAATGAGACTCCTTCTGTGTCCCCTAGTTCTGGTCTCTCCCACAAGGGAAAACATCCTCTCAGCATCCACTCTGTTAAGGTCTCTCAGAATCTTATATGTTTCAATAAGATCACCTCTCATTCTTCTAAAAACTTTCATAAAACCATGTTGACTATGCCTGATTGCATTAAGATTTTTGAAGTAAAAAAAAGCAAAATACTGCACATGCTGGAAATCTGAAACAAAAACAAAAATAGCTAGAAAAACTCAGCAGGTCTGACAGCATCTGCGGAGAGGAACACAGATAATGTTTCGAGTCCATATGACTCTTTATCAGAACTGAGGAAAAATAGAAATGAGGTGAAATATAAACTGGCTGAGGGGGGTGGGACAGGTGGAGCTGGATAGAGGGCCAGTGATAGGTGGAGGCAAAGAAGAGATTGCCAAAGATGTCATAGACAAAAGGACAAAGGGATGTTGATGGTGGTGATAAAAAGATTTCTGAAGTCCACCTCCTTAATAATAAATTCTAGCATTTTCCCCATGATAGATGTTAGGTTCCACCCTCCCTTTCACCTTTTGATTTACAAGTATTTCTGGGATTTTACTTGTGCCTTCTACCGTGAAGACAGATACAAAATATCTGTTCAACAGTTGTGTCATTAATTCTCAATTCTCAATCAGATTGGCCGACAGCTCTCTAAGGTGGGATTCCACCCGAGTGAGGGACAGATGTCCTGCCTACAGCCACTTCATGCTCATTCGAGCGTGACATGGCTACGGAGCAGGCAATGGGCTGGTAGTTTGTTCTCCGCCAACTCTTCAGATGACGGGAAGGGAGACCCTGCCATCTGAAAAGTTCAGGCCCTGGACCTTATAAAGAGGCATGAGGGTCCAAAAGCAAGGAAGTAATGGTGAAACCTTTATAAAACACTTGGCTGGATTTTACCAGTCCTCTGGGGACAGGTTGGGAGGCCAGGAGGGGGGTTTGGGGGTTGGGGTGGGGCAATGGGCTCTAAATGGCTTAAGAAGTTGGGGTGTGGTCTAGTGCCTGTCTTCTTCCTGCCCCCATGCCACCTTGACAGGGGCATAGAAGGTGGTGGGTGACCTTCCTGCCCAGAGCCCAATTGAGCCACTTAAGTGACCACTTTTTAAGGGCATCTTCACGTTGCCATTTATCAGGACTTCCATCACATGGGGAAACCATCCAGTAAATCCTGGCGGGCCCTTGGTGGGCTTGGGTGGGGATGGGGCCTTCCTATTTGGCAGTCTTTGGCCCACCGAGGGGCTCCCTGGTGGTGATGTTGGGCCCACGTTCACAGCACTCCCTGTCCTTGCCAAACCTAACTACCCTTCCTGGGGAGCACCTGACAGGCCCCAGAAACCCTAGGCCCCACATCTGATTGTGTGGGGGAGGTCCATCCATGGCATCCTGTTCTTTCAGTTGCAACCCCAGCAGTGGCCACCATTCCCAGTGGCACGTTGAGGCTGTTGAGCTCCCGGCCCGCCAATTGCCTGACAGCTCTTGGAGGCAGGTGCCTGTGCTTAATAGGGATTAATTAGCAATTAATTAGCTGCCACTGACAATATGTAGTCCTGGGATTTAATGACCTTTGAAGTGGGGTTGCACTCCCCTCATTATGATTTGGGCTCATCAGCATGATCCCAGCCACAATGACTACATCCAGCCCACTGTTTCGACCTCAACTGGAATATTTTGTCCAATTCTGGGCACCACACTTTAGGAATGGTATGAAGGCTTTTGAGAGGGTGCAGAAAAGATTTACACCATATTACGCAGGTATGAGGGCCTTCAGTTATATGGATTAATTGGAGCTCTGGGGTGGTTCTTCTTAGAGAAGGTTGAGGGAGATTTAATAGAGGTGCATAAAATCATTAGGGGTCTGGACAAAGTAGGTGGAGAAACTATTTCCATTGGCAGAAGGTTGAGAACCAGAGGATACAGGTTTAAGGTGATTGGCAAAAGAACTAAGAAGTATTTAAATGAGCACTTGAAACACCATAGCACACAGGGCTACGGTCCAAGTCCTGGAAAATGGGATTAGAATAGATAGGTGCTTGATGGCCGACACGGACATGATGGGCTGAAAGGCCTGTTTCTGTGCTGTATAACTCTATGATTCTAAACAAAGCCAACACTGGGAACAACCTTTTTATGCAGCAAGCAGTTAGGACCTGGAATACAATGTCTTGAGAGCTTGGTGCGGGTAGATTCAATTATGGCTTTAAAAAGGGTAATGGATAATTATCTGTAGAGAAGAAAATTGCAGGGCCATGGGGAAGAGGCAGAGAAGTGATTAGCCGAGTTGCTCTTGCAGAGAACCAGCATAGGCACAACAAGCTGAATGGCCTCTGTCTATAATGTGCCCATTCTATGATTTTATGAAGTCTTGGTTTTTCAGAGAGATTTTTCTGGTTATGTGATTAAGTGCAGTGAGTAGAGAGAACAGAGTCAGTCAGGCTGACTGGAACACACACATCAAGGGGGGCTGGCCAGCCACCCAGAGCTTTTATCCATTAATTTAAATGAATAGAAATTCAGACATACTCTTTTCTGACAGAACATTCCATCCCACTTGATTTTCTTGTAGTTGCTGCACACAGCCAAGAAAATCTCTTTACAGTGTGTTGGAGAATTGGGCTTTGACGGCTTGTTGACTTCCTCCCATCTCAGGAAGTGCATTTGCCATTCAAAGAATTATTCTCCTAGGATGTCCACAACACAAGCCATTCAGCACAGCTCACTCACTACCATAATGTACCATGCACTACGACAGCTTTCTATAGGACTCCTTATACACAGATAAAGCACTTCATGGTGAAAATGAATAATCAGCTGTCAAGAAGGAGAAAGGAAGGAAAACAGAAATTTAAAGGACTGAAAATCTGGCCCAAGAAAATGGTCCAGAACTTCCGATCTCTGGATGGTCGTACCCTGGACTTACCCCAACAAGATGCACTGTAGGAGCCCTCGGATGTCTCGATATGCCGACTACACGGGGATTGCCTGGGAAGTTTGAACTTCCAATAGGCAATTCCCCTGCCTCAAGAGCCCTCTAAAAAAGCCTCCAAATCTGAGTTAGGGTTGGAGCTTCACACAGTTCCAACTCACTTACCTGGAAAGTTACCCAGGAAATGTTAGACAGAAAAAAAACAGTTCTAACTCCTGGGTAATTATACATAGTCACTCACGCTAAACCTCCTGACTCCCATCTGATCCTCCAATCCCGTGACCCTCCCCTGAACTGCACGCTGACCCCCTGACTATACCCCGACACCCCCCCACCCAACTTCCTCTGACTCCCCCCTCAACCTGACTACCCCCTTGACCCTCCGACTTGACACCCCCAACCCCACCTGACTACCCCCATGAGTCCCCAGCACTTTCCAACCTTCCGACTCCCACCCCAACCCGACTTGACTAACCCATCCCCTGACCCTCCAATTCGCCTCTGACCTTCCAACACCCACCCAATGCTTCGCCCAGCTCGACCTCACCACCCTATCACCCTGTGCGCCCTGCCATCTGGCACCTTACCCACTCGCCACCCTACCACCCTACCCACTTACCTCACACACTCATTCACTAACACAGTGAAAAGCTACTTAAATGTCCCAAAGTTTTTCACTGTGTTCGTGAATGAAGACTTACCACAATACAGCAGCTAGTGCTGTATAAAGGGGCCATGGGTTGACTTCTCCCGATGATCCTGCCCTACATAGGTCTCCCAGGACAGGTATGCTCCACATCTCTGAGGAGGCCCGGTTCGGACATCCGGGTGAGAAATATAAAGCACTGGTGCAAATTAAAAAAATAGGAGTGGAGCGACAATCTGATGGTGATTGCCACCCCTCAGCAGTTTCTGTCCAATGTATTTTTCTAAAGGGGCCTTTAAAAGCAGAGAGATAGGTGGAGGGATTTAGAGAGAGAGTTGCAGAGGGTAGGAATGTAACAACTGAATGGGTAGAAGGTTCGGGAGAAACAGCAAACGTATGGCAGCGATGTCCGATTGAAGGAAGGGGTTGTGAGCTTTGAAACTAACAGCAACAAGAATAAGATCAATTCAAAAAGGCAGAGGGAGTCAGCGGGTGATGAGAGTAGGGCTACAGCATTCTGAAAGAATTGGTAATTTGGGGAGGTGGACAAACTGGCAAGGAGAGCATAACATATGCCAAAATGTAAAGACCAACTCCGACACCAAAACAATTTGCAGAGACTGCTAGGTCTCTATCATTAAATAGACTGCTATCATTAAATTGTTCCAGGTGTACTTTACCCCTTTAAAGTTTGTGATCAGGAAATTGTATTGGTGCACACGAACTTTCCACAAAGTACAATATAACCATAAATACCTTTATAAATCTTAGAAAAAACTGCATTTAAAAGCATTTTGGCCAGCTGCCACCTGTTTGTAACACATTATTGTTTAGCGACTCCAAAGGTAACTGGTTAAAGATTTTCCCAAGTCCCTATTAGTGACCAGGCACCTTTGTTGCTGTGAGCAAAGGTCTCAAAATTACAAGCAGTGTATCTGGGATTTCCCTGATCTGCACCTGTGGTGAGTCAGCAATTGGACAATCTGATCTTGATAGGTCTTTTCCTTTGCTACTACAGCAAAGCAACTAATTAAATGTTATATAATTTTACACAAAATAGTATCAAATTTAGGCTAGGCCTTGGAAACATTCCACAATTCTGTTTGACCACTGGCAATGCTTGTAGTGAGAAAAGTTTATTTAAAATGCAGATTTTGATCTTGCGCCTTCTGACTTTATTTCATTCCAATAACTAGTGTAATAGTGAATGTATCTCCCATCACCCAATTGATAGTTTTGTCATAGTGAATGTATGAGTTACATTCATACAGCTGCCTGCTGATTAATCTAAAATAATGTTCACACTGACTAGATGGTTTGCTGCTCTTACTTTGGTCAGCAGCTCTGGCCTGATGAGAAAGACTCAGACAGTTCAATTGGAAGACATTTACCAAGACAGTTTCACGGCTCAGTTGTGGGCTTGAATTCAACCAAAAAGCTAAGGTTTACCATTATAATGTGGTGCCTCATAATTGAACTGTTGATTTGATGAATTGCGTCAAAGAAAACCTTTCAACTAAGGAGGGGTATTGACTAGGGAAGGGTATTAACATTAGTTTCAGTAGAAGGGAAGTTTACAACCTGCTGCAAAGAAGTTAACTTGTGAGAAGCAATCTGTAAGAGGGAAAATTACAAATTTGAAAGTAAATTTGGACAGATTTAAATGGAAAGTACTCGAAACTCTCATTTAGTGATTCAGTGCATGAATCTCTCTGAATATACAGTAAACTCAGCTCTGTCAGGCACAATGAACAGGAGAGATGGTGTTAAATGTGGCCTTCATTAAAAGAAAAATTTGCATCTATGTAGTGCTTTTTGACAACCTCAGGACATCCTAAAGCTCTTTACAGCCAATGAAGTACTTTTGGAAATCGCTGTTATATGTAGGAAATGTGGCAGCCAATTTGTGCACAGCTAGGTCTCACACACAAGGTCCTGCAAACAGCAACGTGATAATATCAGACCTGTTTTAGTGATATTGGTTGAGGGATAAGTTTTGACCAGGGCACCAGAGACTCTCCACTGCCCTTCTTTGAAATAGTGCCACAGGATCTTTTATGTCCCCAAGGGGCCAGATTGCTCAGTTTAACCTTTCATCTAGTGCCACTTCTGAAAATGCAGCACTCCTTCGGTACTGCACTTGTGGGCTGGGGAAGTTCTGGAGTGGGCCTTGAAGACACAACCCGCTGATTCAGAGGCAAGAGTGCTAACAACTGAGCCATGGCTGACAACTAGGGGTGAAACTAATACACTAGGCACTTGGTGCAAAGCAGAAAATATCCCATTCTGCACAAAGTCAACGCCACCCAAGAATTACATTCTAAACACAGTCATGACTGATACTAACCCCATATAAGGGAGAACGATCAGACTTGTAATGAGAAGCACTATCCTCAGCACGGAACTGGGTGCCAGAACAAAAGTCTTCTTCAAAGTCATCAACCAGCCCGTCAGATGCGCTCGAATTGTAACTGTAAGAAAGAGTAAGTGATTAATGACAAATACTTGTACTCCTCATTTTTTAACAAGTTGTGTACAGATCTTGTCCAGCCAAAAATGATCTATTTCTACATCATCGTTAGAGATTTGGACCATGCAGGCAGTTGTATTCAAAATAGACATTTTTCTTTTGAGTATGTGTCAAAATCCAAACATAGTGATCTTCATTGTCCTTTTCAAATATGTTGCACAGAATTTAATGCCCTCCTGGGTGGCAGGTTTGGTGGTGAGAGGGTGGCAGATGGAGACCCTGCCACCTTCTCACCTACATTCTGATTAAGTCCATGGTGGGAAGGCCAATGGACAGCCTTCCTGCCCTGCTGCCAATTGAGACCCTTAAATGGGCAATTAATGCCCACTTAAAGGCCTCTTCTCACAGCTGCTGGTACTAACCCAGGTGTTTCCCATGCGTGGAGCATGATAAACAAACCTATGTGGCGTTGCTTGCAGGTTCCCATGGGGTGGGGTCCCTCGCTTAAAGGCACTCACTGCCTGATCGAGGGAGCCAGTATTGGATATGGGGGGGGTGCTTCCTGAGAGCCCCTGCCCTTACTGCCCACCCCCATCCCCAAACCTCTGTCATACCAGCAATAGCCACCACTTCCCCAGTGGTGCTGCCATTCAATAGGGTTACCAGCCTCTGATTGGCCAGCAGCTCTAGGCAGGCGGGACTTCCACTCCTGGGGTCCTTGATCCTAGGGAAGGCCTGACGCTGGCCTGTCAAGTACCAGGTTGGCACTTAATTCAGTGGGGTTTCTCTAAACGAGGTAAAGCAGGGCCTGTGTCACCTCCACTAAATCCAACTGTGTGTGTGAATTATAATGTTAAAGATCTGAAAATTCCCAGGCCTGATGCTTTACATTGGGTGGACAAAAATCTTGCTGAGCTCTGCTCATGATCCTACTGGAATATCCGAGGTCAAGGGAGGTCAATGAACCAGAGTAATGTCAGTCGGGTAACGAAGCCTTCACACAGTTTTGGTTCTGAATGGAAGTGGCGGGAGTAAGAAGGAAAGAAAGGAGAAAAAGGAGTGCAGATGGGTGATGCTCTGTACTAGGAATACAAATTCATAAAATTGCTCAAGAGTGTGATCATTAAGTGGCAATTTATTGAAGTTAATGCCTGATTTTCCACTAACAGCGATCCTCCTTAATAAGTTAAATTTGTAAGCTAGGTACTATTGCTGATTTTGTATACTATACTACAGTACTCAGAGCATATAACAGGCAATCCACAGAGGCTACCTACTGTATCATGACAAAGTTAAATGGATAGAAAATGATGTGTGTCCCATTCCACATGTGTCATCCACCTCATTCATTTTATCTTGATGTACTGTGCCCAGGCAATCCTTTACACCCAAAGAAGATTAAAATATGCCTCATTATGTTTACAATATAGATATCTTTGTTACAAAATATATAAAACTTTTACTATCTAGTAAATACATCACCCCACCCAGGGTAGCACTGAATTATACAAAGCAGAATTTGATTGTAAGTTTGTACTAAATTAGTTGAAGTATATGTTATCAAACAACCCTTGGGAAAGGAGCAAAATAACACCTACACATGGAAGTCAAGCAAGGCCAAGACTGAGCCCAGTTTTAATGCCTTCTATAATTAAATAGCTGTCAAGTTTCTCTTTCTAATCTTAAAAAAAAACAGCCATCCGCATGAGGTAACAGAGCATGGCGTCCATGGCACACAAACTTTTTCTGGAGAGGAGAAGAGAAGGCAGGCTCTTTAAAATCTCTTTCCAATCATATTTTATAATGAAAAAATCATTGCTGCCAGCTTTTGACAAACTTTCATCTTATTTATTTGTTTTTTGTTTGAGTTTTGAAATGTAACCAGTCACATCTGGCTTTCTGTAGTCATGTGACTACACTATGAGGCTGCCTCTGGAGGCAGGCATCTTGGACCAGTTCAATAAAGCCTTTGACAGAGACAGACACTGATGAAGACTGCTGTCCTTATACATGAAACATGGTTTCAGGAAGTGAAGAACAAATAAAGTTTTCAACCCTGGAAATTATGCAAAGAAGACAACGAGAACCCAGGAACATAGGGCTCAAATCTGCAAAAAACAGCTGCTGAAAAAAAAGGACAAAGAATAAAGCTGTAAACTAGTACAAAACTCGTTACAGAGAAGACACAGATAAGAAAGCCATACGGAAAAGTTCAAAGCTGCAGACAGCTGCTGCAAAAGGACAATAGAAAAGCAGACACAAAGGACAAAAAGAATGCAAAAAAAGGCTGCAATTAAATTAGAGTGAGTAAAAATGGCTGTGATAAATTTTCCATTTCCATCTCCAGTCGAAATGAATAGCGACGCGTGGAAAAACTGGCAGTTTTTCCACTACAATGGCAAAACTGAGATTTCAACAGACTTAATTAACAAGCCTGAAATGATAAGAGTAGCCACACTTTTAACACTGCTGGGGAAGGACCATTACAAAGTGTATATGACTCTAAATCTAACAGATGAATAAAGAAAACATGGTAGAGATTTTGAATACCTTGAATGCACATTTTGAACCCCGAGTGAATGTTACATATGGACAATATATGTATTCAATTCTAGAATTCAGGGTGAAAATGAGACCATTGAACAGTACATGACTGCAATAATGGAACTGGCAGGATCATGTGAATTCAGACAGCTAAAAGATGATTTGATTAAAGACATATTAGTCTTAGGCATGAGAGACCCTTCAGTAAGAGCAAGTCTACTGAGACTTGAGAAACTGACACTAAAGAAAACATTAGACATGTGTCAAAATGCAGAAGTTATGAAACGTCAGCTAGATCTTATGTATGGCAGAGCAGACCAGGAGATACATTATGCTGGGAGACAGTCCAAGCCAAAAGAATGGAACAATCGCAGACACAGGGCAAGATGCAAATACTGCAGAGAACAGCATGCGCAGGGAAAGAAGGATTGTCCAGCATGAGGAAAGAGGTGCTTCAACTGCAAGAAGCAGAATCATTTCACACAAAAGTGTTTGGCTATAAAGAAGCAAAACAAGCCTATATAGATGGTCACAAGAGAGATATCAGCAGACAAGTCTGATGAAGAACTATACGTGTTACAACGGGTTGGTTCAGCCAAGATGATAGGAGACAAATGGTTTGTGATTGTTACCATGATGACTGCAGAGGGAGAGTATCAAGCGAACAAGAAATGCTAAATAGATACTGATGCGTCATGCAACATAATGACCGTCACAGATCTGTATGCAGTGGCTCAACATGGTGATCTGAAAATGAAACCCTTGAAAAGTAAGGTTGAGGCTATATGATGACATGGTACTCATACCAAGAGGACAAATTACTCTGACAACCCAATGCAATGGCAAGAAGGAAGACCTGGAGTTCCAGATCGTAGGTGGGATGCAACGGCCACTCATCTCAGCTGAAGCAAGTCTAAAGCTTGGACTGATAACCCTAAACGTGCCAACTGAGAAACGGAAGCAAAAGATTCCAGAGCAAGAGGGACAATATGTAAGTAAATCACAAAATGGTTGCTGACCACGTCAGTGCAAGGAAATGTACGAGCAGAAGATAAATGAAGCAGTTCTACAGGAAAATGTACACATCAGAGCTGAACTGAAAGATTTGAAGGGCAAAATTCCAGCTGAGTATATACCGTTGAAAACGCATGATAAACTGAAGCTTTCAATGAACCTAGTTGCGCAGGATCTGAACAAATTTCAGAGTCAACACTAAAGTACCAAGAGGAAAGAAGGACCCACAATTCCACAGTTGGCAATTCAAAGCGGGAGTTGAAAAAACTCAACCAGAGGTACAGCCAGGCAAAACGACAGGCGGAAAAGGCACACAAAGAAGTTGCGACCTTGAAAGACTCCTTGAAGAATCGATATGTTGCCATGGAAAAACATGAGGAGGCAGTCAGGGGACAAACCCTTGACACTCTCAGCAGGAGCCAGCCCACATGTAAACTTGGGAGTGAAGCTGTTCCTTCACTGCAAATGGCTGGTCAGGGAGCAGGGATCTCACTAGCTGTAATGATTACAGAACTACCATCAATACCAGAGGTCCACGTGTCCCCAACAACCCCAAAGGCAGGACAACAGTAACCAAGGCAACAAGGGCCATGGGAAAGACACTCTGGATAAAAAACATCACCCAGACAAACAGCCAATGTCAATGCGCATGAGCACCATTAAGAGACCTGCACAATTTTCAAGACTATGGGTGGAATCATCCCAGATCTGCACTAAGTAGCAGGCAAGAAAAACAACAGTTTACTCGTCAGCTGCAATGGCGGCTTTTCACATCGTATCACCCCAATTGCACCTCATTAATTATGCAGCCACAGGAAACATGCCATCTCACTGGCAGGCAGCCACTGAATTGCCCGCCATGCCATTACCTTGCCGTTTCCTCACTTTGGGTGCCAAATCTAAACTGCAGCTGCCCACACAATTCTCAATGCTTGCAGGCCAGGACTGCTCCAGTGAAGACATGGACCTGAAAGCCAAGAAGAGTTCAGTGACACGTCACTGGAACACCGTTCGGAGGCCTGCTGTGGTCCTCCACCCCCGCTCTGGCTGCAAGAGGTCCACCAATCTCACCACTCCAGCTTGGGAGGCGGTGGCAGTGGTGGTCAGTGCCAATGCTGCACAGAAGAGGTTGGCCATCCAGTGCAGAAAAAGGATGAATCATCTCACCTGTGCTGCCAGGGTAAGGCAACCATCTCATCACTCTAAGCTCACACACTCACAAGCCCATCGCAGATTCATTGGCATCTCGCTCACTGTCAGTTCAAGGGACATCACCACTCACTCTCTCACGTACACCTTCACATCTCCATCTGGCCTCATCTCCTCTGCAGACTACCTCCTCAGCCCTCACCATCTTGAGGCCACTTGCACCGATCAACATGTCCTCCACACACACCCTGGGATACCCCCTTCCCCAGTACAGCCATCGCCCTGCAGCCACTTCCCTTGACCAAGGCCATGTTTCCCCCATCCCTAAGCAAGCCCTAGTACTGCAGCTGTTGAAAAGCTACCCCCGTCTTACGGTTGGTCTGGTAGGTAGACACTTGCCCATGAGCCACCTAAAAGTGATGTGGTGCTGCCTGTGAAGCCTGGCGTTGATGACTGCGAGTGCTGCCCGAAGCCAAGTAGCCAAACAAAGCTCAAAGTTCCAAGCCAAGTGCAGCTCACCAGGTTGTAAAACACATTCGGCTTTGGATGATCCAGCATGGGGGTATGAGTCCGGCGGGCTAGCCTTATAATGATGTGCAGATGTGTTACAATGAGGTTCCCGATGTGTGGCAGCAGGAATCATGGCCTACCATTGACAGGCAGAGTGGACGTTTGGAAGCTGGTTTCACAACGGCATGAAACCGATATTTGGGCTTCCCACCATATTGTCTGCTGTGTGTATAGCCACCATGACGCCCGAAGCCAGCGGGTATGGAAAATTCCACCCTACGTGTGCAATGCATGTGCAGTGACTGACTAATAG
Organism: Cetorhinus maximus; assembly: GCF_964194155.1. Classification (NCBI taxonomy): domain Eukaryota; kingdom Metazoa; phylum Chordata; class Chondrichthyes; order Lamniformes; family Cetorhinidae; genus Cetorhinus; species Cetorhinus maximus. The sequence continues at coordinate 154,711,999 of NC_135881.1, forward strand.
AACAAACAGTGGTTAATGCATGAGAACAGTGGGTATATAGTGGGTAACTTGGGTGACTCACAGTCACACAGAATCTTGCATGCAAAGGTGTCTTTTGTTCGTTGAGAAAAGGGGGATGTTTGTATCTTTTGTTTGATGTGAAAAGGGAGATGTTTGGGTTTTGAAATGTAACCAGTCTGATTGCCACATCTGGCTTTCCATAGTCATGTGACTATGCCATGATGCTACCTCTGGAGGCAGACATCTTAGACCAATTCAATAAATCTTCTCACAGAGACAGACATTGATGAAGACTGCTGTCCTTGTACATGAAACATTTTTCTTTCCCTAATTTACTCACTTCCTGCCCTAGGAATGTTAACACCAATGATTCTAGGTGACCTGGTGACACTCTCCTTTCTGTTAACTCTTAGGACTGGTAGAAGGGCCTTTCAATCAGGTAACTGCAAATATCTTGAAAGTATGCGCAATTCCAACTCAGATCCTAGTGAACATGGGTTCATTCAACAAACAGGAGAAATCCAATTGAAAGTAGGGGAAAACACAATTCCCATCTGTCTTGTGTAGTGGGTCATCCCACCATAGCTTCTGGGTCAACTTAGTGAAAATATTTGAGAGGTTGTCCACTTTGGTGGGAAGAATAGAAAAGTGGAATATTATTTAAATGGAGGGAGACTGCAGAATGCTGCAGTAAACGGATCTGGGTGTTTTTGTACTTGAATCACAAAACGTTAGCATGCAGCAAGTAATTAGGAAGGCAAATGTTGACCTTTATTGCAAGGATAATGGAGTAAAAAAAGGGAAGTCTGTTGGTGAGACCAAACCCAGAGTACTGTGCACACTCTTGGTCTCCTTATTTAAGGAGGGATATACTTGCATTGGCGGCAGTTCAGAGAAGTTTCACTCGGTTGATTCATGGGATGAAGGGGTTTGTTTTATGAAGGAAGTTTGAACAAGTTGGGCCTGTACTCATTGGAGTTTAGAAGAACAAGAGGTGATCTTATTGAAGCATATAAGATTCTGAGGGGGCTTGACAGAGTAAATGCTGAGAGGGTGTTTCCCCTCATCAGGAGATTTGGAACTACAAATTTCAAAATAAGGGATTTCCCATTTAAGATAGATGAGGAGGAATTTCTTTGCAGAGGGTTAGAATTTTGGAGTTCTATACCCCAGAGAGCAGTGGAGGCTGGGTTATTGAATATATTTAAGGTTGATTTAGACAGATTTTTGATCCATAAGTGAGTCAAGGGTTATGGTGGCCAGGCAAGAAAGTGAAGTTAAGGCCACAATAAGATCAGCTATGGTCTTATTGAATGGCGCAGCAGGCTCGAGGGGCCAAATGGCCTTCTCCTACTTCCATTTCTTATGTTATATTCCTAATTAAATGAGTTGATCAGAAAGCCACTGACGTGGAGCCTACCCACTGAAGGGGAGGAACGGCCAAGCTGCTGCAGGATTTGAAGATTTCAAGGGGAAGGCACACATAAGGAAAAACACGTTTGCAGCACAGCCCTAAGCTTTGTTGAATAATTGCACTGCTTTTAAACGTACCCTCCAGCACCAGCCACCACTGCTCCCCATCCCCACAAACCTGTGACTGGCTGAGAGTGGACACATCTGATGTCAAAATCCTGAAATTCAAAGTTCAACAATAGTTTGCATTAAAAAAACAGCTTTAATATAGAAAATCTTCCCAATGTGCTCACAGGAGCGTTTTCAAATTAAATGATCAAACATAACAAGACCAAGTCACCAATGGAGATATTGAAGCATGTTACCAAACGTTTAGTGAAAGGGACAAGTTTTAAGAAAGGTTGCAAAGGAGGCAAGGTGGAGAGCGCCAGAGAGAGGCGGAGAGAGGCAGAGTGCACCAGAGAGAGGTGGAGAGAGAGCGCCGGAGAGAGACCGAGAGAAAGTGCCAGAGAGAGGCAGAAAGAAGCGGAGAGAGCCAGAGAAAGAGAGAGGGTCAGAGAGGTTTCAGGAGGAAATTCCAGAGCTTAGATCTTAGGCAGTGGAAAGCATAACACCAAAAGGTAGAGTGGAGATGTGGAAGAGACCAGAATTGGAGGAGCAGAGATTTCAGAGGATTGTAGGCTGGAAGGAATTCGAGGGATATTTTATTAGAAGGAAAGGCAAAGCCATGGAGGGATTTAAAAACAAAGATGAGAATTTTTAAGTTGAGGCATTGCCAGACCTGGAGCATTGTAGGTCGGTGAGCACTGGTGTGATTGGTGAACAGACTTGGTGCACATTAGGATACCAGCAACAGAATTTTGGGTGAGGTCCAGCTAGTGGAGTGTACAAGATGGGAGGCCAGCCAGGGGGGCATTTAATAGTCGAGTTTCATGGTGAAAAGGGCATGGATCAGGGTTTCAACATTTGCAATCATCTTCAGCCAGAAATGCCAGGTCATGATTCATCTCCTGAGGACCCCTGCATCACAGATGCCAGTCTTCAGCCAATTTGATTCACTCCATGTGACATCAAGAAATGGCTGAAGGTGCTGGATATTGAAAAGACTATGAGCTCTGACAACATTCAGGCAGTAGTACTGAAGACGTAAGCTCCAGAACTAGCTGTGTCACAAGCCAAGCTTTTCCAGTACAGCTACAACACTGGCATCTACCAGACATTGTGGAAAATTACCCAGATATGTCCTGTCTACAAAAAACAGGACCATTCAAATCCAGCCGATTACCACCCCATCAGTCTACACTTGATCATCTGCACATCACTCACACAGCAGTAACCTGCTTAGTGAATCTAACCATTGCCCTTTGACATTCAATGGCATTACCATTACTGAATCTCCCACCATCAACATCCTGGGGGTTACCATTGACCAAAAGCTGAACTGGACTAGCCATATAAATACTGTGCCTATAAAAGCAGGTCTGAGGCTAGGAATACTGTGGTGAGTAACTCACCTCCTGACTCCCTAAAGCCTGTCTACCATCTACAAGTCACGATTCAGGAGTGTGGTGGAATACTCTCCACTTGCTTGAATGAGTGTGGCTCCAACAACACTTAAGAAGCTTCACACCATCCAGGACAAAGCAGCCGGCTTGACTGGCACCCCTTCCGCAAACATTTGCACCCTCCACTACTGACGAACAGCGGCAGCAGTGTATACCATCTACAAGATGCATTGCAGAATTTCACCACCTTAGGCAGCACCTTCCAAACCCACGACCGTTACCATCTAGAAGGACATATGCAGCAGTTACATGGGAACAACACTACCTGGAAACTGCCCCCCCAAGCCATTCACCATCCTGACTTGGAAACTTATCACCATTCTTTCACTGTCGCTGGGTCAAAATCCTGTAACTCCCTCCTTACGTCACATGGACTGCAACAGTTCCAGAAGGCAACTCACCACCTTCTCAAGGGCAAATAGGGATGGGCAAATAAATGGCCTAGCCAGTAATGCCCATGTCCTGTAAATGAATTTTAAAAAGTATCATTCGTGACACAAATGCCAGGCAATGGCCATCTCCAACAAGAGCGAATCTAACCATCTCCCTCGACATTCAATGGCATTACCATCACTGAATCCCCCATTATCAACATTCTTGGGGTTACCATTGACTAGAAACTGAACTAGACTAGCCATATAAATACTGTGGCTACAGCTGGTGGTCAGGGGCTGGAAATTCTGAGGCAAGTAGCTCACCTGTCTCCCCAAAGCTTATCCATCATCTGCAAGGCACAAGTCGGGAAAGTGGAATATTCTCCACTTGTCTAGATGAGTACAGCTCCAACAACACTCAAGAGGCTTGACATCATCCACGACCAAGCAGCCCGCTTGATTGGCATCCATCTGCCAACTTAAACATTCACTCCCACCACCACTGATGCACAGTGGCAATAGTGTGTACCATGTACCGGATGCACTGCAGAAACTCACCAAGGCTCTGTCGACAGCACCTTCCAAACCCATGACCTCTACTGTCTAAAAGGACAAGGGCAGCAGATGCATGGGAACACCAGCACCTGGAAGTTCCCCTCCGAGCCACTCACCATCCTGACTTGGAAATATATTGTGTTCGTTCACTGTTGCTAGGTCAAAATTCTGGAATCCCCTTCCTAACAACACTATGGGTTCACCTATATCACATGGACTTCAACAGTTCAAGAAGATGACTTACCACCACCTTCTCAAGAGCAATGAGGGATGGGCAACAAATGCTGGCCTAGCCAACGACACCTGGCATCCCATGAAAGAATAAAGAAAAACAGCAGATAAGCTGATGCAGGGTTGCGGTGAGGTCATGTTACAATGTGATCTGGGTGATGGAAAGGATATGGATTGGAGGCTCATTTCAGGATCAAATAGGATACCAAGGTTATGAATCACCTGTTTCAGCTTCAGACAGTGGCTAGGGGGTAGAGTCAGTGGCTAGCGAATGGAATTTTGGACAAGGACTAAAGACAACGGCTTTAGTTTTCCAAATATTTTATAGGAGAACATTTCTGCTCATCCAATGCAAGCAGCATGACAGATCAGATGCACTGGAGGGGTTGAGAGAGATGCTGGTGAGGTAGAACTGGGTGTCACTAGTGTACATGTAGAACCTGATGCTGTACTTTCAGACGATGTTACGAGAGGCAGTATGTAGATGAGAAATAGGTGGGGCCAAGGATAGATCCTTGTGGGATTCCATAGGTAATGGTGCAAGAGAGAGAAGAGAAGCTATTTCAGGCTATTCTTTGACTACAGCTAGATAGACAAGAATGGAACCAGGGGAGGGTATTCCCATCCGGCTGGACAATGGCAGAGGTCAATAACGTTAAATGCTGCAGACAAGTCAAGAAGGATCAGGAGGGATACTTTACCACTGTCACAGTCATGTAGAATGCTAATTGTAACTTTGATGAAGGCCACTTCATTGCTGTGAAGGAGCAGAAACTGTGGTGGGTCAGAAGCTGATTAGAGAGGTTCAAAAATGAAGGTCCAGGAAAGATGAGCACAGATTTGCGATGCAACAACGTGTTCAAGGATTTTGGAGAAGAAAAGGAGTTGAGATGGAGGTAATTGCTTGCAAAACTGGAGAGGTCAAACGCGGATCTGAAGAGAAAGGAGATAGGATTTGAGGAGAGGGAACCATTAACAATATCAGCCAATGTAAGGGCCAGAAAGAGAAGTTAGAAGATCAGTAGTTTGGTAGCAAAAGGAATGCTGGAGCAGGAAGTGGCTCTTATGGATAGTTGAGTTTGGACAGAGCACGAGGAGAGACAAGAGGGAAACTAGAGAAAGATGCAAGTTCAGTGCTGGAATAGGGATGTTTGGCTTGGTGGGCTAGAGTAAAGGAAGAAAACAGCAGAGGTCACTCAGTTGATGGTCTCAATCTTTATCATAAAGATGTCTATGAGTTCCTTGTACTTGTTACTGGAGATAAGGATGGAGGAGGCAACGGAAAGGAGTTTAAGATGGTTTGTGGTGGAGCAGAGAAGCTAGCTTTCCATTCCAGGATGATCTGGGCTTGGTGCTTTATGTAGTCCCACCAGATCTGGCAATGAAAAGATAAACCAGTTGTCTGCCATAAACGTTCAAGTCTGCATCTCTTAGGCTTAAGTGAGTGGAAATGGGGGCTGTAACAGGGCGGATGGCTCAGGAGGGGCCTAACAATAAGAGCTTACATTTATATAGCACCTTTAATGTAGTAATAATGTCCCAAGGTGCTTCACAGGAATGTTATCAGACAAAACTTGAGTTTTAACATCATATTATGTTTCAACCGGCACAATCAGAAACTCTTACACTATATCTGTATTGTACAGAAGCAGTTCAAACAGAAGTTGTTTTGTTCATCTTGGCTGCTGATACTCCAGAATTAGTTGCGGATTGGATGCTTGGCAGCTGGTACTTTGGAATTATCTTACAAGCTGATTCCAGTGTACAGATGGCAACCGAAAATAACTGTGCACCTACAATTTGTTTTACAGTGAAGGCATAATCATGGCTTTTGTCTTCTAGAAACAGACCTTCAGTGGCCAGGGAAAATCTGCCCAAGCCAACAGTGCCAAAAATGCTTTCCTATATGGTTGAGCTCAGCTTGCTATTATCAGGAAAGAAATAGTGGCTGTTTGATTACTAATGGGAGAAAAGATAAAACCTCGAGCTAATAATCCATATCTCTAGAGGTACTGGACTGCTTCATTTTCATTACAGCACAGATTCCAAAGTTGGGGCTACAGCAAATTGCATCCTAAATTATAAAGACAGCCATCAGGGAGGGGGATAGTTACCTGGGCTCTTTGAACCAGAAGGTGGTCACAAACCTTAGAATAGGGTCTTCTGATTTGGAAGGTGGCCAGGGACAAGAGGCTGTGACTGCGAGTGAGGCAGGTAAGGGGACCCAGAGGGTGCAGGAGTGTCAGCCTCTGCAATTGTCCAACAGGTTTGTGGTTCACTCAGCTTGTTTGGATTGGAGTGGGAACTGCAGGGTGGATGAGCCGACTGACTATGGCACTGTGGTACAGGAAGCCACTGTAATGCGGGGGAGCGAAGAGGAATGTAGGGGTAGTAGGGACAGTATAGTGAGGGGGATTGACACTGTTCTCTGTAGCAAGGAGTGTGAGAGTCCAGATGGCTGTGTTGCCTGCCCAGTGTGAGGGTTTGGGACATTTGCTCAGAGCTAGAGAGGAACTTGCAGTGGGAAGGGAAGGATCCAGTGATTGTGGTTCATGTTAAGTAGCAACGGCTATAGGCAGGATGAGGAAGGAGGTTCTGCATAGGCAGTATGAGGAGCTTGGCACCAAATTAAGAAGCAGCACCTCAAAGGTAATAATCTCTGCATTATTACCTGAGCCACGTGCAAATTGGCATAGGGCAAAAAACACTGGAGAAATGAAAGCGTAGCTCAAAGCCTGGTGTGGGAGAAGTGGGTTCCGGTTCATGGGGCACTGGCACCAGTACTGGGGAAAGTGGGGGCTGTACGCTGGGATGATCTACACCTGAAACTTGCTGGGACTGGTGTTCTAGTGAGCTGCACAACTAGGGAAGTAGAGAGGACTTTAAACTAAATAGTGGGGGCAAATTTGGGAAGGTGTGGTAAACCAAAGAGTAGAGACAATGCAAGATAGAAAGGTACTAATGTGGGAAATGATAAACAGAACGTGACAGGAAGGGACAGAGAATACAAACCTAAGAGTAAATCAGCAGATAAGGCCAAACATCACAAAAATAACAGAAGGACAAAATTAAAGGCACTGTATCGAATTGCATGTAACAGCTAAAACAAAACAGATGAACTGATAGTGGAAATAAAAATAAAAGATGATCTGATAGCCATTACAGAGACATGGCTGCAGGATGACATAGATTGGAATCTGAACGTTGAAGGATATGTGAGATTTAGGAAGGACAGGAAGCTAGGAAAAGATGGAGGAGTGGCTCTGTTAATTAATAACGGTATTAGTGCATTAGAAACGGGTGGCCTAAGTTTAGGAAACCAGGATTTGGAGCAGTTTGGGTTGAGATGAGAAATGATAAAGGCGATAAGTCACTTATAGGAGTGGTGTACAGGCCCCCCAATTGTAATTACACAGTAGAATAGAGTATAAAAGAAGAGATAATGGGAGCTTGTCAGAAAGATACTGTGATAAATATGGGGGATTTTAATCTACAGTTAGACTGGAAAAATCAGATGGGCAAAGATAACCTAGGTGAGGAGTTCATTGAATGTTTTCAGGATAGTTTCTTGGAATAGCACGTTCTGAAGCCAACCTGAGAGCAGGCTATACTAGATCTGGTACTGTGTAATGAGATGGGATTAACTAATAACCTCAAAGTGAAGGCACCCCTAGGTAGCAGTGATCATAATATGCTTGAATTTTACATTCAGTTTAAGGAAGAGAAGAATGGGTCCAAGACTAGTATTTTAAACTTAAATAAGGGCAATTGTGAGGGCATGAAAGCAGAGCTAGCTAAAGTGAACTGGCAAATGAGGTTAAGGGATAGATCCACAGAGATGCAATGGCAGACTTTAAAAGGGATATTTCAGAATACACAAAATAGATACTTTGCAATGAGAAAGAAAACTTCCAAAGGGAGGACCCAACATCCGTGGTTAACTAAAGAAGTTAAAGACAGTATCAAACTTAAAGAATATAATTGTGCAAAGATGGGTGGCAGGTCAGAAGATTGAACAGAATTTAAATATTAGTAAAGAATGACAAACGATTAATAAGCAGGGAAAAGTTAGAGTATGAGAGAAAGCTGCTGGAAATATAAAGACAGTACGGATTTCTATAGATATTTAATTAAGAAAAGAGTTAACAAAGTGAGCATTGGTTCAACAGAAAGTGAGTCTGGGGAATTAATAATGGAAAGTAAGGAGATGGCAGATGAATTGAACAGGTTTCTTGCATCAATCTTCACTATGGAGGATACGAGTAACATCTCAGAAATAGCTGTAAATCAGGAACTGGGAGGGAGGGAGGAACTCAGGAAAATTACAATCAGCAGAGAAGTGGTATTGAGCAAACTGTTGGAGCTGCAGGTTGACAAATCACCGGTCCGGATAGACTTCTTCCTAGGGTAACGAAAGAAGTGGCTGGTGAACTAATTGGTGAACTAATTAAATTTAAATCTAAAACTAAAACCTTTAGTCTTTCCACCCCACCCCCACTAGAGCTATACTTTGAATATCCTGTCTTCCATTCTTAATTAGCACTTTTCTCAGACAAATACCACCACCTTCAACACCTCTTTGACCCTTTTGTCTGTGACATTTTTTGATTATCTGCTCATCTCCACAATCACCACACCCTCAATGTCTCTCTCTCCCCCCACCCCACCCACCTTAAACCAATTTATATTTCTCCCTTCTTCTAACTATGCTTCAGTTCTGCTGAAGGGCCATGAAGGCTCGAAACGTTAACTGATTTCTTCTCCGCCGATGCTGCCAGACCTGCTGAGTTTTTCCAGGTAATTCTGTTTTTGTTTTGGATTTCCAGCATCCGCAGTAGCTTTTAGCTTTTTGTTTTTATTATAGTTTTGAACTAATTGGTGCATTGGTTTTAATTTTCCAAGGTTCCCTCAATTTGGGGAAAATTCCATTATATTGGAAAATAGCAAGTGTAACTCCTTTATTCAAAAAGGAAGGGAGACGGAAAGCAGGAAACTACAGGCTAGTTAGAGTAACATCTGTCATAGGGAAAATGTTAGAAGCTATTATTAAAGATGTTATAGCAGGGCACTTAGAAAAGTTTAAGGCAATCAGACAGAGTCAACATGGTTTTGTGAAAGGGAAATCATGTTTAACCAATTTATTGCAGCTCTTTGAAGGATAAAAGGGAACCAATGGATGTACTGTACTTTGGTTTCCAGAAGGCATTAAGGTGCCACATCAAAGGTTATTGCGGAAAATAAAGCTTATGGTGTAGGGGGTAACATATTGGCATGGAGAGAAGTTTGTCTAGCTAACAGGAAACAGGGGGTATCCATAAATGGGTCTTTTTCTGGTTGGAGGGAGTGGTGTACCACAGAGATCAGTGTTGGGCCTCAACTTTTTACGATTTATATAAATGACTTGGATGAAGGGACAGGTGGTATGGTTGCTGAATTTGCTGATAACACAAAGGTAGGTGGGAAGTAGGCTGTGAAGAGGACATAAGGAGGCTACGAAGTGACATAGATAGGTTAAGTGAGTGGGCAAAGATCTGGCAAATGGAGTATAATGTGGGTAAATGTGAAATTGTCCATTTTGGCAGGAAGAATAAAAAGGAAGCGTACTATCCAAATGGTGAGAGAATGCAGAGTTCTGAGATTCAGAGGGATCTGGGTGCCCTAGTGCGGGAATCACAAAACCTAGGGCAGAAATTTTACCTCGGTGGGTGGGCGTGCGTGCGTCTGACCCGCTCGAGCGTAAAATGACACGCGCTGACGTCAGGCACTCGCAGTCAGTCAGTGGGCGGCGCCAGAGTCAGCAGCACACCCACTGACAATTAAAAGGCCTATTGAGGCCATTAACAAGGTCATTTGGATTTGGCCTTTGTATTTTTTTGGAAAGCTCATCCACGGGCGGGATGAGGTTTCCAACAGCAATTAAAAATAAAATAAAATTTAAAAAATTTCATTTACAACATGTCCCTACTCATGTGACAGAGTCACATAAGGGGACATTTTTGTAACATTTTTAAAATCTTTATTTCTACTTTTAAAAACTCTTCATTTCCCTGAGGCATCTCCCTGACCACCCATGCGAAGTTCGCACTCGCCCTCCTCTCCCACCTGCACAGGCAGCGCCTAGCACTGCCGCTTGCATTTCACACTGGGCGGGCCAAAATTGGCCCATCCAGCGTGAAATTGCAGTCCGGCCCTGATCACGGGCAGTGGTCGGCTTCCCAACTGCCCCCATTGAGCCCCCCAAAAGGGCAAAATTCTGCCCCTAGTATGCAGGTACAGCAAGTAATTCGGAAAGCTGATAGAATGTTATTGTTTACTGAGGGGAATTGAATATAAATGTAGGGAGGTTATGCTTTAGTTATACAGAGACCACATCTGGAGTATGTGTACAGTATTGGTCTCCTTATTTAAGGAAAGATGTAAATGCATTAAAAGCTATTTAGAGAAGGTTTACTAGACAATACCAGGAACGGGCAGATTGTCTTATGAGGAAAGGTTGGACAGATTAGGCTTGTATTCACTGGCATTTAGAAGAGTAAGTGGTGACTTGACTGAAACCTTTAAGATCCTGAGGGGTCTTGACAGGGTGGATGTGGAGAGGGTGTTTCCTCTTGTGGGAGAATCTAGAACTAGGGGTCACAGCTTAAAAGTAAGGGGTCGCTCATTTAATGCAGAGATGAGAATTGTTTTCTCCCAGCAGGTCGTGTGTGTTTGGAACTCTCTTCCTCAAAAGGCAGTATTATTTTTAAGGCAGAGCTAGATAGATTCTTGATAAACAAGGGGGTGAAAAGTTATCGGGGTAGGTGGGAAGTTACAGTCAGGTCAGCTACGATCTTATTGAATGACAGAGCAGGCTCGCAGGGCCGAGTGGCCTCCTCCTGCTCCTATTTCGTATGCTCATAATTTAATGCTGTAAAGTAACCCAGTCAGTAAAATTTACCAATATTGTCAATCCTAGTCTCTGTGGAAGGGAGTAAATATCCAGCTGAAAAAATGGTTTAAATTTTTTTTGAAATGGTCCAAAAGGTTTTACTATTTGTCTTGGTTAACAGAATATGCTTAAGTGAGTCATTGAATGCTCCAACAGCTTAAAACCCAACTTACAACTATCTTTAGAAGAAACTCTCTCTGGGAAATAATTATACTAAAAATAGTAACACCTTTTTCAGTAAATTCAATGAGAGAAATTTCACCTTTTTTTGGGAGCGATCATGGGACGTGGGTCATTTTGTGGGGCTTTTTTGATAATCCACGATCGTCTTGACTCAATATACTTCTTTATAAGAAGAATTGTGAATGGTCTTTCAAAAGCCAAGGTAAAGGACTATTAGGATTTCCATGAATAGAATTAGGCCCTTAAGATGAACATCAAAGTAGTCATGAAGCTGCGACTCTACATGTCCACAGTGTTAATGTAAGTCGGACATCTTTCACCAGCGCTGCCCAGTAAGATCTTGGCCGTTACATTGAGAGAAAGCATCACCAACAAAGAAGTGCTACAGAGGACTGGTCAGAGGCGCCTGCGGGATATTGTGACTGAGAGGCAACTAAGGCTTGCAGGGCGTTGACTTCCCCTCCCGGAAGTACGCCCCACCAGAGTAGCAGTCGAATAGACACCACCAGAAGACGACGATGGGGCTGACCAAAGAAAACCTGGCGAAGTACACTTGAGGAGGACCTCCTGGGATACCACCTGGACAGAAGAAGAGATTGCAATGGACCAGGGCTGGAGGTTGAGTATTGTTGCCCATTGTCCCGCATGGGACAAAGGAACATAGGATCATAGGACTTAGGCTGAGTTCCTCCAGTCTTGCTCCTAAGTCTAAGTAAGTCTTAAGATTCCCTTCACTTTTGTTTTCTTTCTAAATTCCCCTTGCAACATCCTGAAGAAGCTATACATTCATGAAGAAGCAGGCCTACGTGATTGTTAAATACTAAATAAGAATAAGGAAGCTGAGTAACTGCATCAAATCCTATATTTTCCCATTGTAGCTACAGCAAGACACTGATTAAACCAACAAATGTTTTGCAGCTGTTTCTAGAAAATACAGTGCCATTCAGTAGTCAACCAATACCATCATCTCTGGAATGTTGAGGCATTATTTTCAATAAAGACTCATACCTGGGAAAGGGAAGAAGGAGAAGATCCGTAGCGGAATCACACACAGCTCAGCAAAAGCTAAATTCACACCTATCAGGTTAACCAGGATTTTCTCTGACAGATGTGGAGTCCAGAACACAACAAAGCATAACTGGGGAAATAGAAGAAATTAAAGTTAGAAAACATCGCAGTGCAGTTTAACAGTTATTTGAACACCATTGTCTGACCAAAAATCACCTCCAGATTCAGAACATCAGTTCATCGTATCAGGTTTAGTTCTCCAAGGGTTCCACACCATTGGTGAGACATCACATGCAGCAGAAAACTTCTCAGAAAATGGCTGCTGTTCTGATAAGTTGACTGCTGCATGAGCCCTGCCAGTGGCGCAGGCTCTTGGGAAATCTCTGAGAAAATACATATATTTAAACATCAGTTGCAGAAATACAAGTTCATGTTAGTGTTTTTACCTTTTCATAGCTGAAATGGGACACTCATTTTTTCTGGATAGTCCAGACACAAGAAGAGACAACTATCCTAAGAATTTGCTTACCCATGGGAAAAAGGACCATCCCCTTTTGCTTGCCTTATTAGATTAGATTGTTCTGTCTGTTTATGGGATCACTGAGCTATTTGTTCTACCAAATAAGAAATTGGCTGTCTTGTCTAGTTTTGTGCATCCTTCTTGCAGTTCACCCTACTACTGAGACCAAATATACAGTCTTGCCTATGTACCCTATGCCAGGCCTATCAACTGAGGAATGGCCCGGTACACAAAACAGGTAGTTACATTGGCTTTGAAAATTAAGTGGTAGGTATATACAACAAGGGAGGTTCTTGTGGTTAACACCCCTGCCTCTCAGCCAGAAGCTATGGGGTTAAGTCCCACCCCATGACTTGATGACCCAAGGAAGGTGTGTTCATAACATGGCCAAACAGGATGATTATCAACTTGCAAATCCTTCCAACATGCCAATGCAAGAGAGGGAGATATTCCTGATCAGCCATATGATGGAAATAAAGTTGGAGCCTCTACCATCACTATCCATAGCTCCAGACGACAACACACATGTAAAATTACATGTTGCCACAGCAACTTGGACCCAGAGTGATTTGTAACACGCCACCATACACAACAGGTGAAACTTTCAACTTCAGCTGCTGCATAAAATGGGAGAAATCAAGGATCGACCAATCTTTACACAGAAAGGAATATTTAATGAGGTGTGTATTGGGCTATATGCTATCAACTGCTTTGCACCCCAAAATTAAAAGTTTTGCCTCACATCCAATGGTACTGGAGGGAAAAATCATGATTAGATGAAAGCACAAAGGGGCAAACTCCAATAATGAAGACACAAAAACGGTTACTTTAGCAATCATTCTCCTACCACCCCAGTTTATAGTGACACTTTTAGTCCTTTGGTAGTACAGAACTTGAGTATTGCTGAAAAAAGAGACATGTTGTTGAAGCTTTTCATCTTGCATTCATCAGGACAGGTTACCAACTGTAAAGGAAACAACCATTCCCTGGTTCATTCCCCATGACAACAACTTGACTGATTGGCCTGCCTGGTTTGAATTTAAGCAAAAGATTGGCAGTTACTGTTCACTGGCGCATTCTCCATGGCAACGCCTCTACCAATCAGAGTCCACTTGCCAACCAATTAGCACTGTATTCTCATTAATCTGCACCTCTGCCATGACATCGCAACTTAATTCAAACCTAGGCTCAGAGATTAATGGGCCATGTACTTATCCAATTTACAATCCACTCCATCTAATTATGTAACAGAAATAGAAATGAGCAGGAAAACATGTTAGAAAATTGTACACTTAGTAGGTAAACAATTGAGTCAAGTAGAACTGTCCCCTTTGGCTGATTTTTTGCAGCTACAAGCGGCCATGCCAATAAAAAAGGTACAATTTCTTTGGTGGATGTGTGGCTTGTAAGAAACCTTAATGAAGAGCCTTTAATAATACATAAGGGATGAGCTGTGTGTAAACCATCTACAGCAACAGTTCTTAACATGCAATGTAGGTCAAGTCTGGTTGGTGATTGAATTTAAAAATGAATGAAATCATCTCTTGTATTCAAGACAGACTAAAAGCTGATGGATATTGTCAGATAGATTTCAAGTTACAGTCAAATTATATTCTATTAATGGACTGACATTATGGTACTATGCATTTCAGTACTTTTATGTAGCACAAGTGAATAGGAGGCTGACCACCCACTTTACTTCTTCCCAAATCTGAACTGCGCTGAGGAAGGAGGTGCCAGTTACAAGCTAAATCTCCTCTTTTGGAGGTTGAGTTGATTGTGGAAATATCAGACAGTAACGTTTCAGATAGCCTGCAAAAGGTCATAGGAGATACTAGCAGAAGTGTGGCAGCAGGCAATAGATGAGAGCCCAGGAAATTCTAAGATATTGGATAAATTAAGTAAAAATAAAATTTAGGAATAAAAACAAAAATTAGCTAGGTTTGTATCCACTGGAGTTTAGAAGAGTAAGAAGCGATTTGATTGAAACCTTTAAGATCCTGGGGGGTCTTGACAGGGTAGGTGTGGAGAGGATGTTTCCTCTTGTGGGAGAATCTAGAACTAGGAGTCACTGTTTACAAATAAGGGGTTGCTCATTTAAGACAGAGATGAGGGGAATATTTTCTCTCAGAGGGTTGTGAGTCTTAGGAACTCTTCCTCAAATGGCAGAGGAAGCAGGATCTTTGAATATTTTTAAGGCAGAGGTAGGTAGATTTTTGATAAGCAAGGGGGGTAAAAGGTTATTGGGGGTAGGCGGGAGTTTACAATCAGATCAGTCAGGATCTTATTGAATGGTGGAGCAGGCTCGAGTGGCCAAGTGGCCCACTCCTGTTCCTAATTTGTATGTTCGTACAAAAAGTGCTGGCAATAAAAGCGGTATTTTGTTTTCAATAAAAATTATTAAGTACATCTCATTCTATGTAAGAAAATAAGAATATACTGGATATTAAACAATCATTAAGGGACAGAATGTTGAACAATGTTTCTTCATGACTTCCTTCCACTTAGCTTCCTTTTAAATTTACCAACATTTTCTATCTCCAATGCCTTCCTGAGTGGTCCATTCCAAATTATGAATGAAAAGTAATTAAAGTATTTGCCTTTTCCCTTCTCAGTATGAGTCAGTGCCCTTGGTTGCTATTTATCAAATGTATAAGTGATTATAATCAAATGTGGGAGGCTGGTTGGCTCAGTTGGCTAGATATCTAGCGTGTGGATCAGGCTGATGCCAACAGCATGGGGTTCGATTCATGTTCTGGCTGAGGTAGGCTCAGGGTCTGCCTCGTCGCCCTACCCTTAGTAAAAAATCACGGCACTTAGCCTTAGTTTCGCTGAATAATTGCTAAGGACTTGCCTGCCGGCAGAGAACTCAAGAAGAATCATACATATACTGTATTTAATTTTGACTATGCTACTCAGAATCCTGAATACATCAATAACAGCAGATTTTCTATTTTCAAGTATAAACATTCTCAATTTCTGTAGTCCCTTCTCAAAGCTCACATGCCTTGTCTCAGCTGTTAATTTTGTTGTCCTTTGCCATATACCCACTCCTAAACCAAAATGTTCCCACTATAGTGTTGTGAGCAGAATTGCGTGCATTACACCAGATAAGGACAGAACAAATATTCTACATAACCTCAGTACCTTCTTGTTCCATTATCATGCCTATTATACACCTCTTTTTTTACTCTCGTTGCTGGTGTTGCTACACCCTGATGCTGATGGTTTCAGCAAGCTATCCACAAGCATTCCCAGATTTCTATCCTGTGTTGTGTCCTGTGACATAACATTTACCTTGTAGTCCCATGCAGACACCCCTTCTATAATCTTGTCAATTAGCATTTATTCACAGGAAACAAGAACCCGAATCTTCCGAGCTGCGGTAATGATGGTTGGATTGATGCTGCTGGAAAATTCTCCTAACTTGATGCTGCTGCGCATTTCTTCCTGGATTTTCCAATCCTGGCCATCACAGAGTCCCTCAGGGAACTCCGTCAGAGCAGAATAGAGTTGGGGAAAGACAGGACATGCCCCCTTTAAAGATCTAGTCTGAATGATAGTGAATGGATGGATGAATGGTGAATGGGTAGGTGGGTGAGTAGATGGATGGTCATGGGAATAGTAGGGTGGTCAGAGGGTGGTGACTTTGGTGGGGGGGGGGGGGGGGGGGGGGTGGGGAACCGGTTGTGTAGTGGTGTTAAACTAGGTTTTAATCTGTCTAACATTTCCTGGGTAACTACTGCGGAACTGGTAGGTCCCACGGAACTGTCTGAAGTCTCCAACTCTATCTGAGAGTCAGAAAAATTTGCAAAGTGTTCCAGGAGCATCTTCCCAGGCAATTGCCACAAAGGTCTACACGTCACAACTTCCGGAGGGCCCTGACACGCACCTTCCATCATTCTATCTCCAACAACCTGGAGATCGGAAGGTTTTGCCTGACATGTAATTTACAAGGCTAACTTCCCAATCTATTAAAACTTCTCTCATCTGTAGTCTACATTTTTTCTCTTATTTGCATCCTAACCATCTCTAATTTTAGTATCAATAGTGAACCTAGCTTTGTTTCATTACTCCATTTCCAGTTAATTATGTACATTGCATGCAATCATGGGCTGAACACTGATCCAGGAAGCATAATACTTATCTCCGTCCACAGGAATACAGCCTCCTGAACAGCCCTTCGTTTCCCATATTCAGTTCATTTCTATGCAACTCCCCTCCCCCATTATTTTATCAAATTTGTTGCACAATCTCCTGTGACAAAAGCTTCACTGAAATCTAAGTATATAAAGGGTAATTTATGGAGATTCACCAATGTCACATCAGGAATTTGGGCTTGTGCGTCTCAGAATTTTCTTTTCATTAATTTGAATGCATAGAGTAATGGAGTGAAACTGATAGGTAGAACTTCTATCAGTTGTTATGAGGATATTCCAGATGCCTTTCTGTAATCTTATAAGTTTTATCTTATAATTCTTATAAGTAGATATCTGTTTTCATCCAACTGATCTTATCAGTTTAAAAAAGAAATATTAATTTCTATTGACTTCAATTGAAGTACATAAGTGAGGTGTAATGACCTGCTAGTTCAAAACAACCAGCTTTCTACGCTATGGGGAAGGCTAAAATCTACCCACTTCAGTTTAAAAATCATCCATTAATCAGAACTCTGTCTTTCAGCCAAATATGGCTCACATTCATTTTAATAACTTCCACCACCATTTCATATTTGGATATTGGTTATTTAAAAAAATCCAAATAGAAATAACTACATTCAAGCAGGTGAGGTCCATGTGTATATTCCTGTTTTGCAATAGACCTGTACAATGCCAAGCTCTTGAAAGGATAATAGCCTGTGGTGATTTTCTTCATTAGATGACAGTGTTCATTTATAGGAAGTGATTAACTATTGTTCAATAATGCCATTATTACAATCATTTCTCATAAGAGCCATTGTTATGGTTACACCAGAACTGCACAAAACTGATCATCAGCCCTGTGGGCCTAAGGAGCCTAGGAAGTGACCCCTAAGGAAATAATTCCATTCATTTAGTTAGGACAGTTTTGAATGCATGTCCAGAGATGTCTGCTAATCCATTCTGTTGCATTTGTCTTCAAGCTTTAAGGCAATGGTTTTCAGTTACTTGTGTGTCTTATTTCCAAATAAATCATCAGTCATCAAAACAAAAACAGAACTATCACTGTGCAAATCATGATTTTGATTATAGATATAGTCAAAAGTAATATACTTATTGTCACTGGGCCAAGATCCTGGAATTCCCTGCCTAACAAGATTGTGGAAGCACCATCAGCCCCAGGCTGCAGTGGTTCAAGAAAGTGGCCCAGAAACATCTTCTCAAGTGCAACCAGAGAAGGACAATAAATGCTGATCTCAACTGCAATCCCTACATTTCGCGAAAGGATAGGGGAAGATTATGATGAGGCGTGGAAGAAGAGGAACTTGGTGAAGAAGGAAGGAGGAGGAAGGGAGGTGGATGAGGAAGCAAACAAAGAGGAGGAAGATGGATACATAGAAAAAGGACAGTGGGCAAGGAGGGGAGTCTTTGAATATTTTTAAGGCAGAGGTGGATAGATTCCTGGTAAGCAAGGGGGTGATAGATTATCGGCGGTAGGTGGGATGCAGATTTCAGGTTAGTATCAGATTAGCCATGATCGTATTAAATTGCGGAGCAGGCTCGAGGGGCTGAATGGCCCGCTCCTGCTCTTGCTCCTTGTTTGTACAAGTGGAAAAGAGGAGGATGAGAAGAAAAAAATGTCCAGGAAGTTTGCTCAGTCGTTAAGAATCAGCCAACTTTTTATTTGAGGATGGATGGCTCTATCTTTAAAAAGAAATTCTGTTGGGGTGGTGGATGTAACGGGTCTATCCAATGGCCAGACCATAAAATTCTGCTTCATGTAGTGGTTGAGGTTTGGCTACACTCTACTCAGTAACAGTAAATGCTGTTGAGAGGGGTAAGGAAGAGTAGGCTGAGAGGTTGGTGATGAAAGGAGACAGCATCCTCACAGAAAGCCATGCAATTCTGCTTAGTGTGATCAAGGTTCAGCATAGTTTGTCTGGAGGGTGGGGAAAGATTGCTTACCATCTGCCAACAAAATTATCGTTGCTGAGGGTGGGGTTAAAGTCCTTCCTTCTGACTGAAGCTATAAGTTCTGTTCTGAATGGAGAGGAGAGAAAAGCGACTACCCATGGCTAGCTGATTGAAGTTGTGAAGGCAGGGAGAATCATGAGATACTGTAGTGGCTGGTTGTGTGATTGGTGTTTTAACCATCTGCAGAGCCAGGGCTGTGTGTAGCATTGAAGGCAGATATAATTAAGGAGTGGAGGTTCATCAAATGTTTGCAGGTTCCTGAATGCAGATGAAGAATAACTAAATCAGGTTATTTCATTGCCTTGTTTGAGGTTGTAGAAAATAAAGTTCTTTATGCTTTGTTTAGTGTTACTCAGCTTGAGATGACAGCAACATCAGATGTGTAAAAATTTAAGTATGCTTCAACTTCAAATGGTTATTTGAAATAATGATTGCTTTTAAAAAGATATGCAAATCAAAAAGAACTTTGAGAAAATAAGATAATGCTAGTAAAACTCTACCAGCATATTCAATGCTGCTATATGGGCCTATGAACATGACAGGTTTAATTGGCAGATGGTGCTGAGCTCAGTCAGGGGAAATGGTTGAAAGGATATATAATTAGGCTTGGCTAGGGAATGGAAAACAAATCTTCCAGAGTCCTTCTAATTGATCTCTGTCCAAATGATCCCTGCTGGGAAGTGCGAGTGTTTGTACACATTGGTGAAGATAGTACTAGGCTTGGCATTAAACAACAAAAATAGCTGGAAAAACTCAGCAGGTCTGACAGCATCCGTGGAGAGGAAGACAGAATTAACGTTTCGAGTCCGTATGACTCTTCATCAGAACTAAAGAGAAGTAGAAATGAGGTGAAATATAAGCTGTTTAAAGGGGGTGGGAGAGGTGTAGTTGGATTTGCTGCTCCCAATGCGGTCTCCTCTACATTGGAGAGACCAAACACAGACTGGGTGACCGCTTTGCGGAACACCTTCGGTCTGTCCGCAAGCATGACCCAGACCTCCCTTTCGCTTGCCATTTCAACAAACCACCCTGCTCTCATGCCCACATGTCCGTCCTTGGCCTGCTGCAATATTCCACTGAAGCTCAACGCAAACTGGATGAATAGCACCTCATCTTCCGACTAGGCACTTTACAGCCTTCCGGACTTAACATTGAGTTCAACAACTTCAGATCATGAACTCTCTCCTCCATCTTCACCCCCTTTTCAATCTCCTTTTTCTATTAATTAGTATATATTTTTAATATATTTTTCTTTTCCCACCTATTTCTATTATTATTTTAAAACTTATTTCCATCCATTGTTTTATCTCCACCTTTTAGCCTATTTCGATCTCTTCCCCCCACCCCACCCCCGCTAGGGCCATCTGTCACTTGCTCGTCCTGCTTTCTACTCTTAATGTCACCATTAGCACATCCTTTAGCTAATATCACCACCGTCAACACCCCTTTGACCTTTTGTCTATGATATCTTTGGCAATTTCTCCTTTGCCTCCACCTATCACTGGCCCTCTATCCAGCTCCACCTGTCCCACCCCCTTAAACAGCTTATATTTCACATAATTTCTATTTTTCTTTAGTTCTGATGAAGAGTCATACGGACTCGAAACGTTAATTCTGTCTTCCTCTCCACAGATGCTGTGAGACCTGCCGAGTTTTTCCAGCTAGTTTTGTTTTTGTTTCAGATTTCCAGCATCCGCAGTATTTTGCTTTTATAACCTAATTACCTGCTTATGCCATACCTTTGCATGAATCAGCCCTTTCAGGAGATGAGTGAACATGGAAATTACTCCAAAATTGAAATAGGATAAAGGTGAACAATGCACTGAATAAGATGACACCTTTATTTCCTTGCTAACATATTATGATATTCTTCCCAAAAGAAAATTGGAAGTGATTGCTGGCCTGATTGATGTAATTGCAGAGTGTGGAAAAAGGACATTTTATTAACTGCACGTTGAGAAAATTATATTTAGTGGAACAGGAGTTGATCGAAAAACGTCTAATTTGGCAGGAAAAGGAACATCATTTATTTTACACAGTATAGGAGTAGGAGTACATAATTTTTTCAAGCACATTGTAGTTGCTTTTGGCTTGATTAGTACTGTAGTGTGTAGTGTTTTGAGAAGTGCAATGTACGTAATGTTCACTTAAAGCTATCATACAGAATTGTACTAGCAGAGGGAGTCTGCAAGCAGAAGCAGAGTCTGAAGAAGTTGTTTTAATAAAACAGACTATTGTACTCGTGAACTTTTAATTCTGGCTGTCTCTGGCTGTCACTGTTGCCGATGAAAGTGGCACTGTCTACCATCTTCTCAAGTACATTTGGAGCCATCCTCTGTATTCTCATGTTGGCAAAAATGGCTGTGATGTTTTGAAGGAGCGATGGCAGGTTTTGCCATCACAGAGGACAAAACAAAAAAGGCCTTACTTTTCCACTATGGTGGCGAAGAATTAGAAGGCATTTTTGAAACACTTAGACCTGGGCAAAATGACAAGTCAGCTAATGCCCTATTTCATGCTAAAGAAAAATACGATATATGAAACAATCATCTTTAGACGCATGAAGCAAGAAGAAACGAGACCGCTGACCAGTATTGCGCGTGCTTGAGGCAACTAGCAACCAAACATGACTTTGGTGATGTGGAAAAGGTTGAAAAGAAAATTAAAACAGAAATAATTGAAGGTTATCTCTCCAGCCAACTATGCTGAAAAGCACTTAAGGAAACAGAGAGCTGTTCGAGCTGTTGGAGTTAGCAAGATCAGTAATTCTTTCCGAGTCCAGAGCTACAGATGTTGAAGCTGCCAAAAACCACATATTCAACTCCTGTGAACACTATTCATTTCCCATGTGCCAGGAAGCAACCTGGAAAGCAACAACAGCAGTCTCACAAAGAGTTGTGACGTGTTCAAACAATGTTTCCACTATGGCGGCGCTGATCCACACCGGAATGGGAAACGGTGCAAAGCCAGTGGAAACTCAGGTTTGCTCTGGTTTGTCGTTCATCAGAAAAATCAACGACTAAGACCAACACTAACAGAAGGGTGCCACGCATGCATACCACAGCAAAGAACAAGATAATATAGCTGAAGTAGAGGCGGATGATCCTGACTATAGATTTGTGCTCTCTTTCAGATACAGAATGCAGCCATTAGCTGCTCGGACATAGATGCTCTCATAGATACAGGAGCGCCTGTCAATGTTATGGGAGACAAAACATTCAAGAAACTTCAGGATTACCCCATTCTCTGCAAATCAGGGAATATGAAAGTTTTCCTTTCCAACATTGACAATCCAGTGAAAATTCTTGGGACTTTTGAAATGCCAATCTCATTAATGACACCAGAATGAATGCTATATTTTATATCATATCTGGAGAATTTGACACGCTCAGTTACTACACAGCAACCGATCTGTACATGATTGCTGTCACATATGAGATTCCTAGGTATACCAACCACATTTGCGAATTGTATGCTGGCCAATTCACTGGTATTGACAAACTTAAAGGTGTATGCAGATCCCAATGTGCCCTCAGTAGTGCAAAAGTGGTGAATACAATTTCATATCAGGAAGCAGACTGAGAAGGAACATCAGTGTCTACTGGTGCCAGGGTCAAGGATGTCACAGAGCAGCTGCCGGACGTTCTTCTTGGGGAGGGTGATCAGCCAGAGGTCATGGTCCACATTGGTACCAATAACTTAAGTAGGAAGGGGGATGTGGTCCAGCAATCAGAATTTAGGGAACTAGGTAGAAAATTAGCAAGCAGGACCTCAAATGTAGCAATCTCCAGATTACTCCCAGCGCTACGTGCCAGTGAGTACAGAAACAGGAGGATAAGGCAGAAGGGAGGGCTTTAGATTCCTGGGACACTGGGACTGGCTCTGGGGGAGACGGAACCTGTACAAACTAAACCTGTACAACCTGTTGCACCTGAACAGAGCTGAGGCTGAATTCCTTGTGGGGCATTTTGCTAGTGCTGTTGGGAGGGCTTTAAACTAACTTGGCAGGGGTGTGGAAACCAGGAGGAAATATTAGAGAGGAATTCCAGTGTGCAAAAAACACTGGGAGGGACAGATATCACTAGTATAGAGAATAGTAAGTTAATAGGTAAAGTCGGGGTAGGGGAGAAAGTAACAAAATCTAAATCAGGGTTACTATGCATGTATGTGAATGCATGGAGCATAGTAAATAAGATTGGGGAGTTGCAGGTGCAGATTGCTATGTGGAGATATGGTGTTGTGGCAATAACAGAGACCTGACTCAAGGAAGGGCAGAACTGGGTGTTAAATATTCCTGGGTACAAGGTGTTCAGAAAAGATAGGAAAGGAAGGAAAGGAGGGGTGGCGGTATTAGTTAAGGAGAGCATTGCCGTGCTGGAGAACGAGGATGTCCCAGAGGGTTCAAGGACAGAATCAATTTGGCTAGAGCTAAGGAACAAAAAGGGTGCAATTACATAGCTCAGTGTAGTCTATAGACCACCAAATGGTGAGAAGGATGTAGAAGAACAAATCTGCAGGGAAATTACAGAGAGATGCAAGCATTATAGAGTAGCTATAATGAGTGACTTTAATTACACAAATGTAGACTGGGACAGTGGTAGTGCAATGCGAGGAGAAGGGCAAAAGTTCCCAGATTGTGTTCAGGAGAATTTTCTACAGCAATATGTGACAATCCAACAGGAAAATATGCACCATTGGACCTGGTTCTTGGAAATGAGGTGGGCCAAGTAGATCAAGTGTCAGTGGGGGAACATTTAGGAGACAGTGATCCTTGTATTGTACTTTTTGGATGATGATGGTAAAGGACAATAGATAATCCAGGGTAAGAATAATTAACTGGATGAGATCTGACTTCGATGGGACAAGAATGGAACTGAGTCAGATAGACTGGAACCAAAGATTGGGAGGAAAAACTGTAGCTGAAAAATGGTCTACCTTCAAAAAAGAATTGGCTCAGGAGCCAAAAAGGCAAGGTGGGCAAACAAATCAAGAGCTCCCTGGATGAAAAAGGAGATAGAAATTAAATGCTAGTGACAGATGTCAGGTAGAAAATACAATTGAGAACCAAGAAGAATACAGAAAGTTCAGAGGTGAAAAGGCATATTAGAGAAGCGAAGAGGGATTATGAGAAATTGGCAGCCAACATAACGGGGAATCCCAAAGTCTTTTATAGACATATAAATAGTAAAAAGGTGGTAAAAGGAGTATGGCCGACTAGGGACCTAGAAGGGAATTTACACATGACGAGGGGGCCATGGCTGAGGTATTAACTGAATACTTTGCATCCATCTTTACCAAGGAGGTAGATGCTACCCAGGCCATGGTGACAGAGGAGGTAATTCTGTTACTCGAAGGTTTCAAAATTGATAAGGAGGAGGTATTGGATAAAGTGTCGGCACTTAAAGTTGACAAGGCACCAGGACTGGATGAGATGCATCCAAGGATATTGAAGGAAGAAAGAGTAGAAATTGCAGGGGCACTGGTCATAATCTTTCAGTCTTCCCCAGACTCAGGGGTGGTGCCAGAGGACTAGAGAATTGCAAACATTAAGCCCTTGTTTAAAAAAGGGTTATAAGGATAAACCCAACAATTACAGACCAGTGAGTATAACTTCAGTGGTGGGCAAGATTCTTGAAAAATTATTTGAGGTAGAATTAGTAGTCACATGGAAAAATATGGGTTGATAAGGAAGAGCCAGCATAGATTTCTAAAGGAGAAATCATATTTAACTAACTTGGAGTTTTTTGAAGAGGTAACAGAAAAAGTCGATGAGGGTACTGCTGTTGATGTGCTGTACATGGACTTTCAAAAGGCATTTGACACAGTGCCACACAACAGGCTTGTGAGAAAAGTTATTGCTTATGGAATAAAAGAGGCAGTAGCAACATGGATACAAAATTGGCTGAAAATAGGAAGCAGGGAGTAATGGTCAATGGGTATTTTTCGGGCTGGAGGAAGGTTTGTAGTGGAGTTCCCCAGGGGTCGGTATTGGGACCCGTGCTTTTCCTTATATACATTAATGATCTAGATCTTGGTGTGCAGGGGGAAATTTCTAAGTTTGCGGATGATACAAAGCTTGGGAGTATTGAGAACTGCGAGAAGGACGGTGCGGAACTTCAAGGAGACATAGTCAAGTTGGTGGAGTGGGCAGATAGGTGGCAGATGAAGTTCAATGTGGAGAAGTGTGAGGTGATGCATTTTGGTAGCAAAAACATGGACAGACAATATAAAATGTGGTGACATTTTGAAGGGGGTGCAGAAGCAGAAAGAAATGCGCATTGCTCATTGAAGGTGGCAGGACAGGTGGAGAGGGCAGTTAATAAAGCATATAGTATCCTGGGCTTTATTATTAGGGGCATAGAGTACAAGAGCAGGGAGGTTATGCTAAATTTATATAAGACACTCATTAGACCTCAGGTAGAGTATTGTGCACAGTTCAGGGCACCACACTATAGGAAGGATGCGAACGCATTGGAGAGAGTGCAGAAGAGGTTTACAAGAATAATTCCAGGGATGAGAAACTTCAGCTATGAGGATAGATTGGAGAGGTTGGGACCGTTCTCCTCGGAGACTTGCTGGAGATGTTCAGAATCAAGAGGGGGCTGGATAGAGTAGATAAGGAGAAGCTGTTCCCGCTCGTAAAAGGATCAAGAATGAGAGAGGACAGATTTAAAGTGATTTGCAAAAGAAGCAAATGTGACGTGAGAAGAAACTTTTTCACACGAGTGGTTCGGGACTGGAATGCACTGCCTGGAAGTGTGGTGGAGGCAGGTTCAATCGAGGCATTCAAGAGGGCATTAGATGATTATTTAAATAGAAATAATGTGCAGGGATACGGGGAAAAGGCAGGGCAATGACACTAAGTCATAATACTCATTTGGAGAACTGCTGCAGTCACAAAGGGCCGAATGGCCTCCTTCTGTGCCATTAAAATTCTGTGATACTTGGACTTGACATTACTGAGAAAGTTGGGGATGTACCCACTCCTTGGGTTCACCCACACAAGTCATCAAGATACCCAGGAGCGAGCACAAATTAGAATCTGTGTAGATACGCGGTCACCAAACCAAGCAATACTTGACCCTGACAATCGATGACATCATAGAGAAAATAAATGGTGCTAAACACTTCACTAAACTTGTCTCAATGCAGGCTGCCATTAAATCGAGCTTCCAGGAGAATTGAGGTATCTCACAGTATTCTCCACTAACATTGGACTTGTTCCATACGAGAGGCTCAACTTCGGAGTCAATTCAGCAGCTGAGGTATTTCAGCACATGATTTAGTCTTCACTTTAATGACTTGAAGCCAGGCTGAACATCTGTGATGACTTTCTCATCTACGGTCATATAGAAAGTGAACTCGAGACATGCCTGCTTGCATGCCTGCAACATCTTAGAGAATGTAACCTCAGCTTGAACAAAGACAAGTTCAATGAAAGCAGAATCAATTTCTTCAGTTGTGTCTTCTGCAGTGAAGGAATATCACCTGATCACAGAAAGCTGAAGCCTTTGCAAATGCTGCGGATCTTACAAATGTGCAGAAAGTCCGGAATCTTCTAGGACTCATCAAATACTGAAGTTACTTAATTCCTGACCTTGCTATGCTATTTGCCCCCCTGCCCAATCTGACAAAAGAGACCACCAAGTGGGAGTGGGCTACATCACACAAACAGGCTGTCTGGCAGATAAAACAATGGTTGTCAGCAAGTTGCACAAATGTCTATTTCCACCTGAGAAAACCACCCAGTTAGTCATGGATGTAAGCACAGTTAGTTTAGGTGTAGTTCTCGTGCAAAAAGATAAGGCAGGAAATCAATCAATTGTTGTGATGGCAAGCTGATCGCTAACACCTATACAGCAACATTATTTGCAAACAGAGAGACACTCTCAATCACAAGGAGTATCTTCCATAATAGAGATGAAAATGTAAGTGAGCTTGAAGCCATTGTTGATCATAGACCACTATGTAAGCTTGTTCAACAATCCAAGTAGCAAACCATCTATTCAAATAGATCATTGGAAACTCAAACTACAAGACTACAAGCTCATCCCAACAGACCATCTTTCGCAACATCCACTGCCAACAGTCAGTCCTACTAGCATGAGGTAAAAGTTGCTGAAAAACATCTTAACTACGTGATGCTACCTGGGGGGCCAATGTCACTAAAACTAGCCGACATCACAGTGGCGACAAAAGATGAGGCACTAGTTATATATGATGCCTATGGAACCATTAAACTAGAATGATGTGATTAAAAGAGCATCTACAAACAAAATCACTCACACTCTACAAGGTTTTCACAATGTTCGAAATGGGCTCACCATTACAGCCACATCTGATCTCACATTACACAACAACTGCATTGTCATTCCAGACACATTGTTGTCAGTATAGCACATGAAGATCACCAGGGTATTGTCAAAACCAAACAACTCCTGAGGGAAAAGGTACAGATCCCAGGAATTGACTAAATGGTTGAACACAAAATTAATGTTTACCATGTCAAGCAACCACAATGTCAAAACTTCGTGATCCTGTCAAGATATCCGAACTATCTTCAGGACCAGGAATTGAGGTTAGTGCTGATTTTGCAGACTTGCACGCTGGTGAACACCTGCTTGTTGTCACCAACAACCACGGCAGACACCCAGTTGTAGAAATAGTTACATTGTAGAAAGCAAACAACCACATATGACATCCAGCCATTTGTTGTGACCAACACAAAAGGATCAAAGATCGCTGCTAAGCACGGCTCACAACTCAACACATGAGATGCGTCATTCTTCAAAGCACTGAAAACACCATTTGTTAAGTATTGAACCCAATTCCAACATTAACATCTCCAATACAGAACATGAGGTAAATGAGACCACACCTGATGTTAAACGATATCCTATGCGGAAGAGAAAACATCCACCATACTTAAGTGACCACGTTACAAGGTAAACTGTTTTCAGTTGGTTAACAAATCTTTTTCATCTCATTGTATATAACTGAATGCATTCTTAGATAAATATAAAAGTTAGAACATATAATAAGTTAAATGTCCAAGTTATGCTTAAGTTTATTATTTACACTTTGCAGATAAATGATCAAAACCTGTGGGTGGAACTTTCTGTGCCCACTGACGTTGGGTGTGGTCGATGGCGTGAGCTAACAATATGTCGAGAAGGCAAAAATCGGTTTCATGATGCCGTGAAACCAGTTTGTGATTGTCCGCTCTGCCCATCGATATCGGGTCGTGACTCCCGCTATTGAACATCAGTAATCTCATTGTAATACATCTGCCTAAGGCTACCCCTCCAGACTCATACCCCAACGCGGGATTGTCCGCCCACGTCGGCGTGTTTCACAATAGCATAAAAGCGACATGCACTTGGCCTGCTGCATTTCGCTTGGGATTTTGAGGTTTGTTTGCCTACCTTGCTTCAGGTAGCACTCATGGTCATCAGCGCCAGGCTTCGCAGGCAGCACCACATCACTTTGGGGGCTCACGGGCAGATCTCTACTTACCAGACCAGCCATAAGGAGGGATGGCTTTGTTCAGCTGCAGGGCTTGCCTGGGGAAGGGGGAAGAAGAGGCCTCAGGCAAGGGAAGAGGCTGCAGGGTGAGGGCTGTACTGGGGAAGTGGGGTAACCCAGGGTGTGTGTGGGGGCACAAGTTGATCTGTGTAAGTGGCCTCAAGAGGTGAGGGCTGAGGAGGGAGTCTCCAGAGCAGATGAGGCCAGATGGAGATGTGATGGTGTATGTGAAAGAACAAGTGGTGATGTCCCTTGAGCTGGCAGTGAGTGAGATGCCAGTGCATGTATGATGGGCTTGAGTGTGCGAGTTTAGAGTGATGAGATGGTTGCCTTACCCTGGCGACACGGATGAGATCATTCGTCCTCTATTTGTATTGGATTGCCAACCTATTCTGTGCAGCATTGGCACTGATCACCACTGACATCGCCTACCAAGCTAGAGTCGTAATGTTGCTGCCCCTCCTGCGGCCAGAGCGGGGGTAGAGGACATCACGGCGGGCCTCCACGGAATCCAAAAGGTGCTCAAGAATTGCATCACTAAACCAAGGGGCTGCAATCTTTTTGCCTTTCTGTTTTCTGTGCAGCATTCCTGGGCTGAAAGCATTGAGAGATGTGCATGTTGCTGCACTTTAAATATGGCACCTGGAGTGATGAAGCAGCAAGGTGATGGCGTGGTGGGCGAATGAGAGCCCACCCACCATGGAAACGGCGTGTTTCCCAGGAATGCATAGTTAATGTGGCAGATTTGGGATGATACGGCATGATAAGCCGCCATTCTGACCGGCAGGAAAAACATCGTTTTTCCCACCCACTACTGCACTTAGTGCAAATCTGGGACGATTCCGCCCTACGTCTCTCATTTACCACAAAGGGGAAGCATGTAGTGTATACTGTTTTGAAAAGTGCAATGTATAAAAGCTACCATACAGAAGCGTACCAGCAGAGGGAATCTGCAAGCAGACGCAGAGAGTCTGAAGAAGCTGTTTTAACAAAGAAGCGATGTTGCTCATACACTTTTAACTCTGGCTGTTTCTAGTCCCAAGAACCTCACAATTACATTGTTTTTACTATTTTTCAATGAAAAGTGTGCTTTTTTTCTAATCTTGTTCAACAAGTAACAATATCTCACCAATTTTAATCTGCTTGAAAGATGATGCAGTTAGAGGGGCACACTGACTAATTAAATCTACATTTTAGTCACAGATTAGAGTTAAAAATGCAGAGAAAGCAAATAGTTTGACCCACACCATATCATTTAAAGTTAAATTGTTCAAATTAATTAGAATCCAATAAGTGCAAGTTGGAAGAAAGCTAAAAGGCACACTATAGCTTGTGAACAATCTGCAGCCTGCAAAGCCCCACTGTCTACTCTTTGACCTATCCCTCATCTCACTTTCCTGCAGTGCAATGGTCTGCTGAGTTTTTGTTTCTCTTCTAAGCACAGATGTTGGACCATGTTAAGGTGTTTTTGATGTTTTGTACAGGAAATCAAAAGCACAATCAAAAAATGTGATTCACATTTAACATCAGATTCAAAATGGAAAATATTTTTATTTCCTCCTAAGAAGAGTGATCGATTCTTGGATCTGTAAAGTGAACAAATATTAACTAGAAAGGTGATTTAATAATTTAATAAATTCAAATTTTTAAAAATGTATTGAAGTCTACCACCCAGCAAGAGTCTTGTCCTTACTAAGTTGGGAAGAAATTCAGCCATGTCAAAAAGTGGAGGAGCATGTATTTGATTTTTCTGCATAAACATTAAGGCACTGGTATTCTTTTCTGTAACTTGAAATGCTGAGAAACACTGGTTATACGAATTTTAATAAATTTACCACCTAAATTGAAAAATAGTTGGCAGGGACCTTAGCTTATTTCTACAGATGATACATCCCTTTTTTTTAAATTTTCTTTGTTCTTGGGGTACAATGCCACTTACACCATTGGCCAGTAAATAGCCTGCCGTTACTGAACCTGCCTAACTTTCATTTTCGTCTCATTTTATATTTTTCTCACTATTGATCCTTGGTTTCATTTGCCAAGTTTTTGCCCCATTAATCTTGAAAAGTCTGTTTCTTCATCTTGCTATGAATTGATTTTCTTAATTCAAACACTGCTTTGCTCAACTTTTCTTTATCCTTTTCTATTCGTACACTGAATCTAATCATTTTGTAGCCATTGTTTCCTCAATGTTCCCTTACTTTTAGTTAGCCCACTAAAATGGAAGCTAAAGGAGGAAGAGGCTCTTAACTGGCCACCTTTCCCACTGCTGGCAGACCAGCAGCAGGCACAGCAACCTCCACCATCCCCACATGATTATTCACCACCAACTCACCCCATTCCATGCCCCTGTCCTCACACTCAATTTTTTGCCATCACCTCTGCCCCCATTGCCCACTCCCCCACCCACCACTCCGTCTCAGCGCACTCCCTGAGGAACTATAAAATCACAGCCACTGTTGTCCACTGAAGTTCAGGAAGGAGAATTGCTCCCTGAATACCCTGGATGGATATGGCCTATTCCCCCCACTCCTCCTCCCTTTGCTAGTAGGTTGTCCTGCTCTGTGTTGTCTCTGCTCCTGCTCCCTGTTATGCTGCAGATCAAGGGGAAGGCAAACTTTTGCACTCATACCTGGGAGCAAGTGGTTTGTGAAGAATCCTCTTTCCAATGGCAGTGCTCCCAGCTCTCTTTGGATCTTGGTCATCCTATTGGTACGCTCCAGAACTCCAGAATTTAAATCCTTCCCTCCAGTTACTCATTAACCTTACTAACTGACTTCCTGCACTGGCTATTGCATGGCATTAGTGGTAATCCTGAGATTCTTTGGGGTTACCTGCCCTGGGTCCTAAGGAGCAACACAGCATTTGGGACTAAAATTTATAAGCAACTGCCTACTCCTCTTGATTTTGAATTTTGCACTTAACCACCGACTATTGGGCAATCACTTTTATCAGATAGCATTTCTCATTGACAGTTACGGCAATCATTCCTCTGCTGTCCTTGAAACAGTGCGTAGCAATGGAGTCACCTCGGCAAGACAAAACTGTGAATTCCTTGCAATTTTAATTTCCCGTTAGGTTGTCTCTACTTAGCCCTGGGCAGATTGGCTTCTGGTTTACAGCACTTGGAACAAAAACAGCTATCAGAAGTCAGCTGTGTTAGCGTTTAAATAAAACTTTTCTGAAATTGGTTACAGTGGTTTTACTGCCTGTGGGATTGATATTATCTGACCAACAGATAATAAACTGTTTTCGAAAACACTTACCCCAGTTACATAAGTCTTAAATTATATGTTGAGGCCTGCAAAACATGTGATTATGATCTTATTAGTAATTTTAAATTATAATATCTTCATGGCACAAATCTAAATTTGAATCTATCATCTTTTTTTCTATTTCTTTCATGAGATTTGTGTGTTGCTGGCTGAGACAGCATTTATTATCCATCCCTAGTTGCCCTTGAGAAGATGGTGGTGAGCTGCCTTCTTGAACCGCTGAAGTCTATGTGGTATAGACACACCCACAGTGTTGTTAGGAAGAGAGTTCCACAATTTTGACCCAGTGAAAGTGAAGGAATGGTGATATAGTTCCAAGTCAGGATGGTATCTGGTTTGGAGGGAACTTTTTGATGGTGGTGCTCTCAAGCATCTGCTGGCCTTGTCCTTCTAGATGGTTGTGGTTTTGGAAGGTGTTGTTGAAGGAACCTTGGTCAGTTGTGGCAGTGCATCTTGTGTATAATACACAATGCTGCCGCTGTGCGTCAGTGGTGGAAGGAGGGAATGTCTGTGGCTGTGGTGCCAATCAAGTGGGCTGCTTTGTTCTGGATGGTGTTGAGCTTCTTGAGTGTTGTTGGAGCTGCATTCATCCAGTAATGCATTACGCTCCTGACTTGTGCTTTGTAGATAGTGGACAGGCTTTGGGGAGTCAGGAGGTGAGTTACTCGCTGCAGGATTCCCAGCCTCTGACCTGCTCTTGAGGCCACAGTATTTATATGGTTGGTTCAGTTCAGTTTATAGTCAATGGTAACCCCCAGGACGTTGATAGTAGGGAATTCAGAGATGGTAATACCTTTGAATGGCATGGAGAGATGGTTAGATTCTCTCTTGTTGGAGATGGTCATTGCCTGGCATTTGTGTGGTGCAAATATTGCTACTTATCAGCCAAGTCTGAATGCTGTCCAGGTGATGTTGCATATTTGATGTTGCATATATGAAGATTTATGAATGGTGCTGAACATTGTGGAATCATCAGCGAACATCCCCACATCTGATCTTATGATGGAAGGAAGGTCATTAATGAAGCAGTTGAAGATAGTTGGCTCTAGGATATACCCTGAGGAACTCCAGCAATGATGTCCAGAGACTGAGATAATTGACCTCCAACAAACACCACTATCTTCCTTTGTGCTAGGTATGACTCCAACCAGTGGACAGTTTTTCCCCTGATTTATACGAATGTGCGAAATAGGAGCAGAAGTAGGCCATTTGGCCCTTTCAGCCTCCTCCACCATTCAATAAGATCATGGCTGATCTGTGTGTTTTGAATTCCACATTCCTGTCTACCCCCAATAAATTTGATTCCCTTGCCTAACGATAATCTATCTGCCTCCACCTTAAAAATATTCAATGACCATGCCTCCACTGTCTTCTGAGACAGAGAGTTCCAGAGTCGGACAACCATCTGAGAGAAAAAAAATTCTCTTCATCTGTCTAAAAGGACAACTCCTAATTTTAAAACAGATCCCCCTAGTTCTGGACTGACCCACAAGAGAAACATTCTTTCCACATCCACCTTGTCAAGACCGTTCAGGATCTTATATACTTCAATCATGTCACCCCTCACTCTTCTAAACTCCAAAAGAAACAAGCCCAGTCTGTTCAACTTTTCCTCATAAAACAGCCTGGTCATTCCAGGTATCAATCAAGTAAACGTCCTTTGAACTGCCTGCAATGCATTTACATCCTTCCTTAAATAAGGAGACCAAAACTGCACACAGTATTCAAGATGTGGTCTCACTAATGCCCTGTATAACTGAAGTACAACATCCTTACTTTTATGTTCAATTCTTCTTGTAATGAAGGATAGCATTCCATTAGCCTTCTTGATTTGTGTGCTGTACCAGCATACTAACTTTTTGTGACTCATGCATTAGAACACCTAGATATCTCTGCACTTCGATATTCTACAGTCGTTCTCCGTATAAGTAATAATCTGCTTTTTTATTCTTCCTGTCAAAGTGAACAACTTCACATTTTCCCACATTATACTTCATCTGCCACATTTTTGCTCACTTACTCAACCTATCTATTTATGTCTGCAAATTCTTTGTGCCCTCTTCTTAACATACCTTCCTACCTATCTTTATGTCATTTGTAGATTTAGCTACCATGCCTTCACCCCCCTCGTCCAAGTCATTGATGTAATTGTAAAAACTTGAGGCCCCAGCACAGACATCTGTGGAACTCTACTTATCACATCCTGCCAGTCAGAAAAAGACCTATTTATGCATACTCCCTGTTTTCTGCCAGCCAGCCATCTTCTATCCATGCTAATATGTTACCCCATACACCATGAGCTTTTATTTTCCGCAATAACTTTTGATGTGACAACTTATTAAATGGCTTCTGGAAATCCAAGTACAGTACGTCTACAGGCTCCCCTTTATCCACAGCCCATGTTACTCCTTCAAAGAACTCCAAAAAATTGGTTAAACATGACTTCCCTTTCACAAAACCATGCTGACTCTTCCCGATTACCTTGAGTTTTTCTAAGTGCTCAGATATCAGCTATAACCTTCTTAATGATCGATTCTAACACCTTCTCCATGATGGACATCAAGCTAACTGGCCTATAGTTTCCTGCCTCTATCCCTTCTTGAATAGAAGGATTATATTTGCTACTTTCTAGTCTGATGGAACCTTTCCAGAATTTAGCGAATTTTGGAAAATTAACACCAATGCATCTACTACCTCATTAGCTGCTTCTTTCAAGACCTGAGGATGAAGTCCATCAGGACCCAGAGACTTGTCAGCCCACAGCTCTATCAGTTTTCTCAGTACCATCTCCCTAGTAATTGTAATTTCACCAAGTTCCTCTCTCCCTTCCACCTCCTGATTATTGGAATGTTTTTTGTATCTTCTTCTGTGCTCACTATAACAAAATATTTGTTCATTTCATCAGCCATTTTCTTATTATCTACTATTAATTCCCCATTGTCAGTCTCTAGATAGCCAACACTCACTTTACTTACTCTTTTACTTTTTAAATACCTGTAGAAACTCTTGCTATCCATTTTTACATTTCTAGCTAGCTTCCTCTCATACTCTAATTCCTTTCTCCTGATTAACCTTTAGTCATTCTTTACCATTCTTTATATTCTGACCAATCATCTGACCTGCCACTCATCTTTGCACAGTTATATGCTTTTTCTTTTACTTTGATGCTTTCCTTAACTTCTTTAGTTAACCATGGATGGTGGGTCCTTCCCTTTGAATTTTTCTTTATAGTAGGAATATACTTATTCTGAGTATTCTGAAATATCCCCTTAAAAGTCTGCCACTGCTTCTCTATTGATCTATCCTCTAGCCTAGTATCCCAGTTCACTTCAGCTAGTTCAGCTTTCATGACCACATGGTTTCCCTTAGTTAAGTTTTAAACACTAGTCTTGGACCCACTCTTCTCCCTTTCAAACTGGATGTAAAATTCAATCATATTGTGGTTGTTGCTACCTAGGGTGCCTTTACTCTGAGGTCATTAATTAACCCTGTCACATTACACAATACCAAGCCTAATATAATCTGCTCTCTGGTTGGTTCCAGAATGTGCTGTTCTAAGAAACTCTCTTGAAAGCATTCTATGAACTCCTCATCAAGGCTACTACAGCCAATCTGATTTTCCCAGCTTATATAGATTAAAATCACCCATGATTATTGCTGTCCTTTTATCGCATGCACCCAATAGTTCTTCTTTATACGTTGTCCTACATTGTAGTTACTATTAGGGGGACTGTAGACCACTGTGGTGGGATTTGAACCCATTTCCCCAGGGCATTATCCTGGGCCTCTGAATTACTCATCCAGTGACATTACCACTATGACACTGTCTCCCCCTCGTAATCTGCATTTTTTAAAACCCTTTTTGCCAATGAAAATAGAAGACTGTCTTAACTATTAACCAGCAATTTCTTCTCCTCACTTTTGTCTAGAATCACTATGCTTCGACAATTATGTCTCATTCAATTATACAGACAATAGGATTATTATAAAAATAAATCTCTGAAATAACAAACAAAATCTGTATTCAAAGACTACTGGCACAGGCATCTTTGACAGAACCACACTTGGCCAGTAAAGTAGTTATTACCCCTGAACTTACTGAGCTTGCTGGCAGTTTATTTGTTTGAAATGATCTTGGTAGCCTTTTCTATTATAGTTGAGAAAAGATTTGAAATTTAGACAAAAGGCCATTCAAATTTCCAGCACACAAAGCAGATTTCAATAAGTCGTACATTCATTCTTAAATGACTCATACCTCATTTTACTCTGCCCACCTCCATTCTGTGGAAATGCATGATTAAAAAACAAGTCACAAATAAACCAGGCATCAATTACTTCACTCTGGGGTGATTCAGGATTTGTACCAGTCTAGCCTCACACCAATTAAATTCCTTCCTCTTTGCCTCTTTTAGTATCATACAGCACAGGCCAAGTCCATTCGGCCCACCTTGTCTGTGCCAGCTCTTTGGCAGAGCTATCTAATTAGTCCCACTCCCTTCTCTTTCTCCATAGTCC
Organism: Cetorhinus maximus; assembly: GCF_964194155.1. Classification (NCBI taxonomy): domain Eukaryota; kingdom Metazoa; phylum Chordata; class Chondrichthyes; order Lamniformes; family Cetorhinidae; genus Cetorhinus; species Cetorhinus maximus. Next base: position 154,748,204 of record NC_135881.1, read on the forward strand.
TGTATGTTTTTCCCTTCAAGTATTTCTCCAATTCTCTTTTGACTATTGGGCAAAATTTTCCATATTCTGCACTAAGTGCAGTGGCAGGCGGGCTCTGTGGCACGTTTCCCACTGGTCAGAATGGCGGGTATTTGCGTCCGATTCCATGCATGGGAGCTCATTAATTATGCACAGGTGAGTATCTCTCTGACTCACTTGTCGGGTTGGCAGTTGATTCATCTGCCCACCATTACTCGGGAGGGTCAAAGGTCCAGATGCCATATTTAAATGCCACCCATGCACACACATTTCACTCTCTCCAGCCCACCTGTCTCCGGGACATCTATGGAGATGGCTGCAAACCAGGGGAAGAAGTCTGCAAGCCACAAGAAGGTGGCTGCATCATGCTTCTGCCCCGTTGCCCTCAAAGCCTTAATCCGAGAAGAGCAGCTGCATAGGGATGCGCTGTACCCGAGGGTTGGCTCCAAGAAGCACGCCAGCCTCACCTCTCCGGCCTGGGAGGCCATAGCAAAGGATGTCAACGCAGCTGGCTACTGCGTCCGTAATGCCATCCAGTGCAAAGGAGGATGAGTGATCTCATCTGCTTCACCAGGATAAGTCATCCTTCAACTCCCTCCAAATTCAAACTCTCATCATGGCTTCATGTACTCAAAAGGCTTCTCTCTTCACTGATTGTCTCACGGACACTTTCACATCACCACCATCCCATCTATCATGCTGCTCACACTCCACCCTCAGCCCCTTCTGGGGAGGGCCCACCACACATAGGAGCCATGCATCTTTCCCAACCTCTACTCCATCCCTTCTCATCTCAACAAGCTGTTCCAATGTCTTCATCCCTTTTGCATGACTGGTGCCTTGATGTTTATCAACTAAGTAAAAGAGAAGAAAAACATAGTAAGGAGGAAGCAAGAGAGGCAGGAGAGGTAAGTGGCGAGCAGGAGGGAGAGAGGAGGAGAAAGAGAACAAAGTGGCAAGTGGGGTGACATGGGAGGGATTAAGGGCATCGGGAGAGGGGTGTGGCGAGCGGGTCACTGAGTGGGAGGGAGCAAGGGGTTCAGGAGAAGGAAGTGCCGAGTGGGAGGGATATTGGAGCGGTGAGTGGAAGGGAGTGAAGTGGTCGGGAGAGCTGGCAAGTGGGTGGCAGCGTGTTTCAAAAAACATACTAAGCACGTACAGTTACAACATGGTTCTTGGCGTATGCGCAGTAACCGCACTGAAACAAAAATAGAGGCAGCACTATTTGATCAAGCTCCGCTATTTACAAACCGCGTTAATACAAAAATGTGCTATTAGAGTGCACTTTAAATGGGGTATACCTGTACCTCCTTAATTCTATCCCATCCAATATCGCTATTGTCTCCTCCTTTACTGCTATATTGGCAGTGTCCTCTTCTCTACTGAAGACGGATGCAAAGTACTTATTTAGTACCTCATCCATGTCCTCTGTCACTACAAAAAAGATCATTTTTTTGGTCCCTAATTGGCTCCCCATTTCCTTTAACTACCCTCTTACTATTTATGCACTTATAAAAGTAATGATAGTTTCTAATCTATTCCCATACTCTCTCTTAACCCCTTTTTTTGATGTCTGTACTTTCCATCTTTGGCTTAGTTCTCTCCTGTACTATGAACTTACATTTGTCATTAGTCTCTTATTCTGCCTAATATTAGCTTCTACCTTCTTAGTTATTCATGGAGCTCTAGCTTTAGATGCCTACGCTTTCTCCCTCGTGGGAATATGTCTACTCTGTACTCGAATCATCTCCTCTTTGAAGGCGTTCCATTACTATTTTGCTGACTGATGTTCGATTCCAATCCACCTGTGCCAGATCCCTTTTCAACTCTCAGAAATTAGCCTGCCTCCAGTTAAGTACTTTTGCTGAGCTGTTCTTTGTCTAAATCTAAATATTATGATCACTGTTCCTCAAATGCAGTCCCGCTGAAACATGCTCCACTTGTCCCGCTTTATTTTCCAGAATTAAATATAGAACTGCTAACTTCCCTGTTGAGTTTAAAGAGATTAAACAGCAAAAACAAAAATCAATGCTTTACAGGTATGGAATTCACCCATGTATATCAAGTCATGCAAAGTTTGCTGACCCTGTGTTTAATTTACTTGACTATATTGTACAACTTCTCATTGTGATGCTGTTATCTATTATGTGATTCTTTTTAAAATTTCAGGGGTGTCTGAAGAGTGAATTCCATGTATTAGTATGATAGTCAAACTTCTATCTTGTGCCCATTGCTTCAATGTGATTTTCTTTTACTATGCACCCTATTGCAGTTATTTACCTGTTAACAGTTATACATTTTTACCGATTTATTTAGGAAGTCCATGGACAACATTTCCTTGCTTCATACACTCCATGTCTGCATCATGATGGCACTAGCATGTTTGTGAAGTTTGTGATATATGCAAATATATGCATCAAGAGACCAATAAGAAATTGCAAAGTAATTTGTTTGGGGGGAGATGCTAGACACTTTACCACTTCATATTACTGCAGTTTGGAGTCAGCTTCCACATGTTCTTTTTCGTGCTCTCTCTCTTCACTGCCTCCCTGTTGTCAGACAGCTTGTCTGCCATCTACTCCTAGCTGAGTTATAATTTTCTTCAGTTAAACACTGGGGAGACTGAAGCTATTGCTTTTTGTTCCCACTACAATCTTTTGGCGAGAAATCCAGCTCTAGCATCCCCTCCAGTGACTCTATGGAGACCTATTGCTGCTTTGCCTTGCCACATTGTCACCAGATGCTTCCTGTGCAGCCTATCTACTTGAGAAGGGTGCCAGTGCCAACATGAATGCATGCTATCCTGATGGCACACAACCTAACTGGCTGATGTGATGCCTGGATATGAAATTTAGACTACGCAAGTCCAGACAACAAATTTGTCAATCACTCAACAAGCAATAAATGCTGAGGTGCACAATGAGCCTTGCACTAGCATTCCTGAAAGGCCTAAGAAACCAAATTGCAGGTAACGTCATTTATCAGAACTTGTGTTGTTTCAAAGTTTCTGGAAGAGCTCTGCAATGTTTTTGGAGGCTTCATTTTGAGTTCCTGAATTTGCCAGAGAGCGATGCTGCATCCTCACAGAGATGGCACTGGAGTAGGTGACCTGTCTGCACAAATGGTGCAACATGTATGGGAGTACCAGTGTCAGTCCCTCTGGGTCTGTAGCATGGCAGATGGATAGAAGCTGAGGTAATGGCTATGTCCTCTACCAACTTGAAAGTGGACTCTTTCATGCTTCTCGACACTAACAGGAGACTCTGGCAAACCATCCAATGCACCCAGCATTTCAGTGTGCATTCCTGCCAGCGCTCTCCTCTATGCTGCCCTATAGTGGTTCTCATCTGAGTGCTCTGCAGCCAAAACTTCTGCATCCTCACCCTCTGGCGAGCTGGCAAATGAACCATTCTTCCCCACCCCCACATGGCTGCAATCCACTCGTGCACAGATGACTGACCATGTACTGGTCTCAAATCCATAATTGCCTCCAAGGTATGTGCAATGCCAATATATGGCTGCTAGTGTCAGTTTCAGTAACTGTGCTGCGCTGTCGCTCTTTCTCTTCCACCTTGGGCTGTTGTGACTGAGTGTCTGAAAGCAGGAAATCAGAAGGAGAAGGTTGTTATGAAGGAAGTGGTGTGAGGTGGGGAGTAGGAAGTCCATGGTAACACCATCACCATAAGCAGCTTGCATACCATGCCAGATAGCAGGGTGAGAGTGAGTTGGGAATTGAGAAAGGACATAAGGCAGGAGCATGTTGTCTTCCTCAATGTTCTCAGCGACTCCAGATGCCAAAGGCTCCATCGCAGTTGGCCTCATGATCCTGACAACCATCTCCTCCTTGGGGCTCAGGAAACGTGGGTGTACATTGTTGAACATATTTAAGGCTGAGATAGGCAGATTTTTGGTTTTACAGGGAATCAAGGATACAGGAGCGGCAGGAAAGTGGAGTTGAAGCCCAAGATCAGCTCAGAGCAGGCTTGATGGGCTGCATGATCTACTCCTGCACCTCTCTTGCTCTTGTGTCCTTGTCCCTCTCCAGCTCTGTTCTAATTCCTTCTATAGTGTGGCAACTTGACCTGCATGAGAGAGGGCGGAATGTTAGTAACTGTGTAGCTCCGTGCATGGGTGATATTCTGCCATAGCTGAATAGTTGGAGCTATGCGGATGCAGTGAGAGGTGAGTGTAAGGCAGGCAACATTGGTAGGTGTGTGACGGTGAGGTACTGTATTTGGATTTTAGGCACGAGTCTTGAATACCTTGGAGCACTGCTGAGAGAATGTTGAGGATGTGGTGCATTGAGCACCATGAGAGGTTGGTGTTGTGGTGGGCAGAAGATGAAATGTGAAGATGCATTCATTGACCTTGACCACCTATGTGAGGTCATTAAACTTCTTGTGGCACTGCTGCCAGGATCACAGGTCCAGATTCAGGGACTTGGTCACCTGTTCCCACTCATATTAAGGGCTGCCAAATCTGACAAAGAACTATGACATCTCTCCTTCTACCCATCTCTACCATTCATGCCTCCAATGGCACATCTGTCACCCTGGAACCCTCTCTCTGCCCTTGAGTTCCATTTGCCATCTTTTAAATTCTAGCAATATTATTCTGTGCAGCTTCCCTTTAAGAATTGAGTGTTGGCTGCACTATATGATCTCAGAACAATGCTGTTTAGCCCCTGCTGAGCACAGAGGCAGTTAACAGCACAAAGAGGATGCCAGCAGCCAGCAGCTCACTGGGCCCCATGCTACTATCAGGTAAATGAGGTGGGAGCACCAAATTTGCATGCTTCCCATTTCCAAATGAACCAGCAATGGTAGGGTGTGAATTGTGACTCTGTGACCAAAGAAGTGACAGAAATGAATTTCTGGCCCACAGTATCTTTATCACTGATTCCACTTTCCACTCTTGCCACTGTCTCAGGCTGAAACTGACTCTTCGCAACCTCAGTATCTTATTCAACTCAGTGTCGAGGTCTGACTTCATGGCATTTTCCCAGCCCTGTTGCACCTAGGTGGACAGGCAATTTAAACACTTACAGTCCAAGTTAGGGGTGATTTTGGAGCACCACATCTGGGGGCCCATGAGAACAAAAGGCTCAGGACCCAAAGAGGGGACTGCAGGCAGGAAAGGGGAAAAGAAAGGAAAGCCCCAATGATCCAACTGGAGAAGTTTCCCTTCTGATCCCCAGGGACTGCCGCCTTTCCCCTCTGAAATATTAATAATTTAATGCCTCCGAGCACACCTCCATCTTGAGGTGTTCTTCCAATTTCCTACCTGCCTCAGCAGCACTCACCTCTCCTGGTGGGGCTGCCGAGGTTCTGGAGCTGCCGGCCCTCTGATTGGGCCAGCAGCCTTGGGTGCCCACCTGCCATTCTTGATAGGATAAGTTTACGATTAGTAGGCTGCCTCTAGGAAAATAGCTCTGCCGGTTTGACTTCTGCCTTGTGCGGGCTCAGGAGCTCAATTTGGTTCTTAGGTTGGGGCTCACAAAGTTTGCTAGAAAATCCTGCCCCAAATCTTCCTCATCACAAAGACTGCCCTACTTCCACTTCTGTAGCATTGCCCATTTCAGCCCAACAATTCTGATATTCATCCAGACTTTGTTACCTCTAGATTCAAGTATTCCAATGTTCTCTTGGTCAGCCTCCCATCTTCCACCCTCCAAAAATTTCAGCTAATCAAAATTTCACAGCCGACATACTTTCCAACAGCAAATTCTGCTTCTCCATCAATCTTGTGCTTGCTAACCAACATCCGACAATGGCACAGATTTAAAATTCTCATCCGTGTGCTTTAATCTCTTCGTGGTCTCACCACTCACTATGTTTGTAAACTTATCCAGCCACACAATACTCTGAGAGCCTTTTGTCCATCTTTACTCCTTTCACTCAACCACTGATGGTCGTACCATTGGCTGCTCAGGCTGTAAGTTCTGGAATTCCTTCCTGAAAATCTTCAACTTGCCTCTTCGTCAGAATGTTCCTTAAAATGCACCTCTTTGACTAAGGTTTTAGTTACCCATTCTAATACCTCCTTCGTTGGCTTGGCATCAATTTTTTCTGATTGTTCTTCTCTGAAGCCCTTTTTCTCTGAGCGGAATTATCCTAGATTTGCACTAAGTGTAGTAACAATGGCAAGTTTTCGCGCTGTATTGTCCTCTTCCCGCCACAAATTATTCAGTCACAGGAAACACACTGAATCGCTGGTGGCAGGCCTCCAATTCACCCGCCATGCCATTACCTTGGCACTTCCTCACACCAGGCACCATATTTAAAATGGTGCACGTGCACACTTCTCAATGCTTGCAGCCCAGAACTGCTCTGCTGAAAACATGGCCCCAAAAACCAGGAAGGTTGCGGCCCCCTGATTCAGTGACACATTCCTGTGACACCTTCTGGACGCTGTGGGTGTCCGCATGAAGTCTTCTACCTCCACTCCGGCCGCAGAAAGTACATCAGTCTCACCACTCCGGCTTGGGAAGTGGCGGCAGAGGTGGTCAGTGCCAACGCTGCACACAAGAGGTCAGCCATCCAGTGCAGAAAACAGATGAATGATTTCATCTGTGTCGTCAGGGTAAGTCAACCATCTCACCAATCTCAACTCATCCACTCACAAGCCCATCACACATTCATTGGCATCTCACTCACTGCCAGCTCAACGGACATCACCACTTACTCTCTCACACACACCCTCACATCTCATCAGGCCTCATCTCCTCTGGAGGCTTCCTCCTCATCCCATCCATGGCTCCACTCAGCACACATGCAAGCCTGGCATCCTTCTCATTTGGCCTGGCATGCGCCTTGCTCACACTCTCTCCATCTGTCTTTATGCAGGACAAGATCGCACGCAATAGCCGGGAGAGGTCCCAGACCAGGGATGGAATGCCTCACTCATCAAGGTCCTCACTCCATTCAAGAGTCGAGCTTTGGAGCTGGCTGGAGAGGACGTCGACCATTCCTGTAGTGACAGTAAGGTCTGCGGCGAACTCCCATGTGCGGATCCTGCACCACATCATCCCTCACTCAACACTACTCTGAGTCCACTGTTCTGTTTCCAATGCGGCTGCCAATCACTAATAATCTCCACTTTCCTTCCTAGGTACACCTGACACCTCAGCCAACTGTGACTCCAGCATTGAGAGCACTTTGAATGAGGACCTTGAGAGCAACACCATTGAAGACATGTCACGGCACTCACCCACACCCTCCACCAGTACAGCGACACACACCTAGATGTGCAGTAGCTTCGGGATCACAATCTGGTGAGCACACCACACGTACTCTTCCACAGCAGGCAGAGGCAGGGATATCCAAGGTCGCCGGCACTTGGAGGGCTGCTGGAGGCAAGGAATCTGCAGAGTCTGAGTCAGACGATGAGCCTCTGGACTAGGTCCTCAATCAGTTGCTGGAGCTGCAAAGACAATCACAGGAACATCAGGAAGGGATGTCTGGTGCACTATTCAGATTGCAAGGGATGAAGGGGGAGTCTGTCCGCCTTCAGTCCGAGTTGATAGCACCAGCATACCAATGCATCGAAGTCAACATGGGCAGGATGGCGGATGCCATGGGTACCTTTGTCCAGGACATCGGTCCTGCGCAGGCTATACTCCATTGCTTTACTTGGCCTCCAACACTGTCAATGTGAGAGGGCTGTGGGGCAGATTGAACTCACTCCAGCTTCCCCTTCTCCTCAAGGAGTCAGCCAGGGGCTGTCGGGCACCCAAAGGGAGGAGGACAAGCAGCTCGACACCCTAGGGCCATCTAACCAGGTGACTCCGGAAATCACTGGCCAATCCAAATCCCCTCTTCCTGTGACAGCTTGTTCCAGCTCAAAAGACCTAGGAGGGTGCAGCTGGCTCACAACAGGACACCCAAAGCAGGTCTCAGTCCTCCAGAGGACGCCCACCAAGGTCATCACAGACAGGATGTAGCAGTCAGCAGGCTGCCTCCACCTGCGCTGTGGATGTCGGGGGTGCACCAAGACATAGAAGCAGGGTTCGGAAGATGTAACTTTTTCGAGCACAAACAAATTAACTAAATTAACAAAATCAGGGATAAAGTAAAAGGCAGGCCCTTAAAGGGAAACTGCAAAAACAAAAGACAAATTTCAAAGGAAACTTACAAACATTAAATCAAAATGTGATTAAGGGGGACTATAAAGCACCTCAGTCCCCGCAGTGCCCACTGAACATGGAAAGCCTCAACGGTGCCGGTGGACACCGCGTGCTCCCTCTCCAGGGACACCAGGCCGCGAATGTAGCCACGGAAGAGGGGCAGACAGTCGGGTCGGACGACCCCCTCGATCGCCCACTGCCTGGACCTGTTAATGGCCAACTTGGCCAGGCCCAGGAGCAGGTTCATGAGGAGGTCCTCCTCCCTCCCAGCCCCCCTCCGCACCGGGTGGGACTGAAGTACAAACAAATCATCAGTTAAAGGTTGTCGAAGAAGGTGTAGTTACACAGCCTGGGCACAGGCGTTAATCACTTGTACATGATGTTCACTATTGTAAATAAACTCCCAAGAATGTCCCTTTGCCTATTGCTCCTTATTATGATGAGCAATGCTCGTGTCACTCAGGTGTGAAACCTTGGTTCCTGCACAAGATAAAGGCATGTGTCCCAGTCTAGGGTCTCTTCCCTGTGCAGTGTGTAACCTTCAGACCAAAGTAATGGTCTGACTTCACACTCACTGGACACATCAGTGATGCCTGCACCTCGAAGGCGCTTGTTATTGCTGCTAGAATTTCGTGGGCAGGTGCCACAAAGCTCCATTGTTCTTTCCATGTGCTATCAGCACCTTTAAGGTGGGCCTGGCCCCTCCCATCTCTTCAGCATTTGTGAACGGTGACTGTGTGACCCTGAAGGAGACAGGTGCTGAAGGCTGACAAAGGATCAGGTGCATTTAAGTTTCACGGCTGCGTCTCCATGATATGACACTGATCACAGAGCACAAGTGAGCTGCCCTCAGCCAGACAGGAGTCAGACATCCACTGAGGCTATGTGAAGATCTATGGAGTGCCATCAGTCATACAGGAGTCAAACGTTCACAGATACAAGGTGAGAATGTCAGGTCTGTCTTCACTGCATCTCGTCATCATTCTCCACGAATCCGCGGCTATGAGGGCCTCCCAAGTGCTCGTGCCTGCCTTGTCTGGCCAGTGCGATGGCCTCATCCTCGCCTTCGAGGATCTCATTACCATCATCCCCTTCGACATTCTCCTCATTGAAGGAGACGTGCAGCAACTCCATCTCCTCCTCAACCAGACCCTCCCCCCGTGCAGTGGCAGGTTGTGGAGCGCACAGCAAGCTACGATGATGTGCGACACCCTCGGTGGACTGGATTGCAATGCTCCACTGGACCTGACAAGGCACCAGAACCTAATTTTTAAAATGCCTATTGTTTGCTCCACCAAAGTCCAGGTCACGGCATGAGCCTAGTTACACCACTGCTCTACTGCAGTCTGAGGCCGTCGCATGGGCGCCATCAACCACAACCAATTGTGCAAAGACCAGTAGGATGCATTTCTGGTGGTCATACACCAGCTGAACATTGAGGGAGTGGAAGCCCTTGCAGTTGACGTAGTTGACTGTGTGCTGTCACAGAGATCTAAGCGCCCCATGAGTGCAGTTGATGTCACCTTGCACCTGTGGAAAACCAGAGATCTGTGCAAATCCCAGCGCTCTTGCTTCCTGGCTTTCCTGATCCCAGTCGAAATGCACAAAGTTCTGTGCCTTCATGTAGATGGCATCCGTGACCTCCTGGATACACTTGTGCATGGAGGCTTGTGAAATTCCACACTGGTCACCTGTGGAGCCCTGAAAGGAGCCACTGGCATAAAAATTGAGCGCTGTGGTCACTTCCACTGCCATTGCCAGTGGATGCCCTCCATGTCCCCGTGGAGCAGGTGGCAGGTGTGACCGACCAGTTCCATAGACATGTGCAGTAACTGGCGACACTGGTTCTCAGTCATCTGCAGAAATGACAAACGTCGTCTACAGGCCCTGGATCTAGTGAAGTGCCTACAAGCGATGGCTCTCTGCGGATTGTCAGCTGCATGCGCAACAGGCCCTGCCGCCCCTTTATCTTGAGGGTGGTGCTCCTCCCTTTGCTGAGCTAGGCGTCTCCTCTGCACTCCTCCTTTCTTCTTCTTTGCTCACTATAAGCCACGAGGCATTCTGCTAAATTACCAGGCTCCATGATCCTGATTTTTTCCTCCTTCAGGATCAAAGAGAGATGCATGGGTTAGCATATGTGTCCTAAGAGCCTCTCCTGGTTAAGTCTGAAGGTCCCTCCACATGCCGGAGAGTGCTGGCCACCACTTGGATGGCCAGTGTGTAGTGTGCTCATTGGCTGCCCGAAACCCCACCCACCTCCGCCCCACTCCACTTGACCAATTGGCAAGAGCTTCGGCCACTGGACTGCATGCTGTGCTCTCAGCACAGGCGCAGGCATTTTTTAAACCCGCACTGCAAGGCTGCACTGTTGGCTTGAACCATGGGGGAGACTGGTCCAAACCTCAATAAATTGCAAAGGGCTTTGAGGGCCTCCACCAGTGACTCTGCCATGGGCACCTTTCGCCAGTAGATTCTCCAACTTGCCCAGTCGGCCAATTATTCTGCCACCCCCTAAAACACACAGGTGAAAAAGTTCTGGAGCATTTGGTGGCACTTTCATGCTTTTGCGTTGCTTCAATGGGCAAAATAGCTTCAGAGGCCTAAATCCAAGCTTGTCAGTGGAACTGCTGCTGAATGGTCTCAGCTGCAGAAGAATGCTCACTTTTGACAAGCTTATCCAAGTTTGTGACAACATCCCTCATCGGCCCAACCTCACCCCAGCTGGTGCTTGTGGACGTCCTTCAGTCTGTGCTGCCTTGCCCCCCACCATCCCGGCATGTTTTTAAGGATGTGGGCTTCACTGGCTGGGCCAGCATTTATTGCCCATCTCTGGTTGCCCTTGAGAAGGTGGTGGTGAGCTGCCTTCTTGAAACACTGCAATCCGTGTGGTGTAGGTACACCCACAGTGCTGTTAGGAAGGGAGTTCCAGGATTTTCCAGCAACAGTGAAGGAACGGTGATATATTTCCAAGTCAGGATGGTGAGTGACTTGGAGGGGAACTTCCAGATGGTGGTGTTCCCATCTATCTGCTGCCCTTGTCCTTCTAGGTTGTAACTGTCGTGTGCTTGGAAGGTGCTGCCTAAGGTGGATCTCTAAAATGCAGTGCAACTTGTAGATGATACACGCTCCTGCCACTGTTCGTTGGTAATGGAGGGAGTGAGTGTTTGTGGATGGGGTGCAAAGCAAGCAGGCTGCTTTGTTCTGGATGGTGTCAAGCTTCTTGAGTGTTGTGGGAGCTACACTCATCCAGGCTAGTGGAGAGTATTCCATCTCACTCCTGACTTGTGCCTTGTAGATGGTGGACAGGCTTTGGGGAGTCAGGAGGTGAGTTACTCGCCACAGGATTTCTAGACTCTGACCTGCTCTTGTAGCCACAATATTTATATGGCTAGTCCAGTTCAGTTTCTGGTCAATGGTAACCTCCAGGATGTTGATAGTGGGGAATTCAGTGATGGTAATACCATTGAATGTCAAGGGATGATGATTAGATTCTCTCTTGTTGGAGATGTCATTGCCTGGCACTTGTGTGGCACGAATGTTACTTGCCACTTGTCAGCCCAAGTCTGGATATTGCTCAGGTCTTGCTGCATTTGGACATGGACTGCTTCAGTATCCAAGGAGTCGCGAATGGTGCTGAACATTGTGCAATCATCAGCGAACATCCCCACTTCTGACCTTATGATGGAAGGAGGGTAATTGATGAAGCAGCTGAAGAAACTACCCTAGGGAACTCCTGCAATGATGTCGTAGAAATGAAATGACTGACCTCCAACAACCACAACCATCTTCCTTTGTGCTAGGTATGACTCCAGCCAGCGGAGAGTTTTCCCCCTGATTCCCATTGGCTCCAGTTTTGCTAGGGCTCTTTGGTGCCACACTCTGTCAAATGCTTGATGTCAAGGGCAGTCACTTTCACCTCACCTCTGGAGTTCAGCTCTTTTGTCCATGTTTGAAGCGAGGCTGCAGTAAGGTCAGGAGCTGAGTGGCCCTGGCAGAACTGAAACTGAGCATCAGTGAACAGGTTATTGCTGCCTGATAGCACTGTTGATGACCCCTTCCATTACTTTACTGATGATGGAGAGTAGGCTCATGGGGCGGTAATTTGCTGGGTTGGATTTGTCCTGCTTTTTGTGTACAGGACATACCTGGGCAATTTTCCACATAGCTGGGTAGATGCCAGTCTTGTAGCTGTTCTGGAATAGTTTGGCTAGGGGTGTGGCAAATTCTACAGCACAAGTCTTCACTACTATTGCCGGAATTTTGTCAGGGCCCATAGCATACAGTGCCTTCAGCCATTTCTTGATATCATGTGGAGTGAATCAAATTGACTGAAGACTGGCACCTGTGATGCTGGGAACCTCCGGAGGAGGCTGAGATGGATCATCCACTCGGCATTTCTGGCTGAAGATTGTAGCAAATGCTTCAGCCTTATCTTTTGCACTGATGTGTTAGGCTCCTCCATCATTGTGGATGGGGATATTTGTGGAGCCTCCTTCCCTAGTGAGTGGTTTAATTGTCCACCACCATTCAAACCTGGATGTGGTAGGACTGCAGAGCTTAGATCTGATCTGTTGGTTGTGGACACTTAACTCTGTCTATTACTTGCTGCTTATGCTGTTTGGCACACAAGTCGTCCTGTGCTGTAGCTCCACCAGGTTGACACCTCATGTTTAGGTATGCCTGGTGCTGCTCCTGATATGTCCTCCTGCATTCTTCATTTAACCAGGGTTGATCCCTAGCATGATGGTAATGGTAGAGTGGGGGATATGCCAGGCCATGAGGTTACAGATTGTGGTTGAGTACAATTCTGCTGCTGCTGATGGCCCACAGTGCCTCATGGATGCCCAGTCTTGAGTTGCTAGATCTGTTTGAAATCTATCCCATTTAGCATGGTGGTAGTGCCACACATGATGGAGGGTATCTTCAATGTGAAGACGGGACTTCGTCTTCACAATGACTCTGTGGTGGTCACTCCTACCGATACTGTCATGGACAGATGCATCTGCACCAGGCAGGTTGGTGAGGATGAGGTCAAGTATGTTTATCCCTCTTGTTGGTTCCCTTACCACCTTCTGCAGACTCAGTCTAGCAGCTATGTCCTTTAGGACTTGGCCAGCTTGGTCTGTGGTGGTGATACCGAGCCACTCTTGGTGATGGACATTGAAGTTCCCCACTTGGAATACATTCTGCACTTTTGCTACTCTCGGTGCTTCCTCCAAGTGGCGTTCAACATGAAGGAGCACTGATTCATCAGCTGAGGGGGGGCATGGGGGGGCAGTATATGGTAATCAGCCGGAGGTTTCCTTGCCCATGTTTGACCTGGTGCCATGAGACTTCATGGGGTCCGGAGTCGATGTTGAGCACTCCCAGGGAAACTCCCTCCTGACTGTATACCACTGTGTCGCCACCTCTGCTGGGTCTGTCCTGCCGGTGAGACAGGACATACCCAGGGATGGTGATCGTAGTGTCTGGGCCAAGATCAGTAAGGTATGATTCTGTGAGTATGACTATGTCAGGCTGTTGCATGACTAGTCTGTGAGGCAGCTCTCCCAATGTGCTTGTGTACTTCCTTCAGTCTGTGCTGCCTTGATCAGCCCCCACCCCTCGGCCTGACGTGCACTGAGCCCTTGCCCCAGCACTGCACTGAAAGTCAGCGGGAAAAATGTGACTTGCCCGTGCCCCCTCCGAAATGCGCAGCGCTTCTTCCTTGACGTCCTATGGGCGATGCTCGCAAGCACTGCAAAAGGTTGTGTGTACTCACCTCTGAGCTTCCCTTGATGTTCAGGTCGCCAGGTGCACGCCTTTTAAAGGCAGCCATGAAGCACGCCATTCTGAAGTCACGCCGACGCGGGCGGTAAATTTGACAAGGGGGATGATTCCGGCGAGCAGGGCTTATAATAAGATGCTAAAGTATTGAAATTAGGTTCCTGATGTGCAGCAGCGGGAAACGTGGCCCGCCATTACTGGGTGGAGCAGATAATCAGAAACTGGTTTCATGACGACGTGAAACTGATTTTTGGCCTTTTCGCCATATTGTGGTCCCCCTGCCCACCATGATGTCCGATGCCAAAGGGACCGGACAATTTCACCATATGTTAAAAGTGTTATATAAATATGAGTTGTTCTGATTTTTGACAGCCTTGTCTAATTCTGTATGATACCCTTCTGAACTTTCTTTGTCACCCCTCACTGGCTTCAAGTATACAACATGTGCTGATAAACTAGATTTTTAATTCTGTTTTTGCTGGACTGCTGCACAGACAGTGGCAAACAAAAAAAACTCCATACGCTTGGCCATAAATTTTCTGAGAACTGCTCTTGCTCTGCTGCTATAATTTCATGGGGAGCAAAGGAATGTCATACAAGTGTGTTAACGTATTTGTCGTTGCTGCTGCACAGTATGATTTCACCTCTTCTTCGACATACCAGCACCAAGCCAATTTGGAATTGATGCTAGGAAAACAACATCAATGTTGCAGAGCCAAAATAACTTTCGATGTAAGTAATATTGAATGAAGGCTCTGCTAATTAACGTTAAGACTTGGCTCAAAAAACTAAGGAGTGTCACTAAAAGACAGGTTTGATCAGCATGGGAAATGGAGAAGTTGCTGTTGCATTTTTAGCAAAACGTTCTACAAGACTGTCATGTTTTTGACACACGAATGAGCTCTGAACAACAACACAAAAGAAAAACACTGCCGATGCTGGAAATCTGAAATATAAACAAAAAATGCTGGAAATGTTCAGCAGGCCTGGTAGCATCTGTAGAGCAAAACACTGTCAGATCAATGACCTTTCGTCAGTTTTGAACCATCCTGGTCCTTCTATGTCTGTTTTGGAACTAGTTGATGCTGATACTGAGCGTGAAGAAAAATATTTCAGCAACAATATTCTTCACGTTAATGTGCAAAACTTGCATCTTTTTCAAGTGTAAACTGTAAGTTGACTTTTCTGTCAAAAACATTTGTTTTTATTTGCATTCAATGTTGTTACTCAGGAAGTAACACATTTCCACCTACTAATCCCAAACCAAATAAAAAATGTACAACGGAGAATACTAGAAAAACCAATGATGACAAAGGGGCATTCAGCTCATTGAACCTCACTTAACTTTTCCATCATTTCATTCAGTGATATTTTTAATAATTTCAATTCTCTGCACTTATCACTTTGATTATCTAAATAGATACATTTAATGTATCAACAAACTAGAAAACAACTTCATTCAAAAATGATAAATTTTTGTGACTTTGTAATAAACAATTATTTTTTCACTTATTTGTAGCTGTGTGTTCTGATCCTACCTTCTTACCAAGTAATAATCTCAATTTGTCATATCTAAAGCTTTTAATATATTTTATATGCTTTGATGAGGTCCAACTTCTTCCTGGACTATAGTGCATCTCAAATCTTTCCTCACTACCCTTACACTTTACACTTTGGATTAGCTCTATTGACCTTTCTGTACTCTTCCAATGTAAGTAGTTTTCTTGTGATGTGCCTAACAGAACTATACGTGGTATTTGAAGTGTGGTCTAACTAAGACATTGTAAAGTCATGGCATAACTTCTATAGGCCGATATGCTACTATTCTTACTATATATACTAGAATTCTATTAGTTTCACAACATTAGACACCTGTCCACCATGATCCCAGGATCCTTTTTAAGTTAATTAATTTCTATGCACTGTCCTACAAATGTTGACCTGTGCACCAGTATTGTATTTTGTTTATCATCTGTTTTCCCAATGACACAATACCCGGAATCCTTTTGCACATTTGTTTTGGCTGTTTTCTACATCTCTATTGCTCTTACTATTTTGCATCATTAGCAAATATCACAAGTTTACTGTTAGTTTTATCTTCCTGGTCAAATGTTTCAATAAAAATCTAATCCAGGCATACCTGTTGCTTGAATCCCAAGGATACAGTAAATGGAATTCATGAAAGATATCAAACAATGTCTCCCAACATTGTCAAATTAGCTTAGGAACAACATGAGAGCATTCTGGAGGTTGTATACTCACTGTGACCGAGACAGCCAAACAGGTGAAAGTAAACCTCTTGATATGTGACTTGTTGATGATGTGCCCGAGTTTATTGCTTGGATTGTTCTGTAAAAAATTTTTTAAAAACTCAAGTTGATAGCTTAATTTTACATTAATAAAATGCAAGATTTAAAATATCTATTCTTGTAAAAACTGAAATAGTATTCTTTTTTGGTCAATGATAATGAAAATTGTTTTTATATTCACGATTTTTGAAAATTCAATTTTACTAGTGGCAAAATTATCAGAATACAATTGTAATAATGACCCTTTATTGTTGCTCAAGAAGTTAGATAGCCATTTGGCCATCATAATTGTCAAGAAGCTTGACTACTTAGTGCTATAGTGTGCAGTTACTGGAAAAAATATTTGAACACCTGCAGGGAGCAAGTTAATTTTCTCAGAAGTCCCTGAAGGTGTTGGTAAGCAAGTTGGTAACTGTGATGGCAACATTTTTGGTTGGAGAAGAACAGACTGTGGCATTCAAAGTTTGAATCTTGGAATTACGGTGTCAGTGTTGTATCCGTAACACTCAGTTCTTGGCAGGAAATCTGGAAAAGCAACATACTCGAACATAAATGTAAGGCAGGTGTTGCTGCAAAGCACCTGTATGGACATGAAGAAATGTAGCAATATTAAAAATGCAAAAAATTGCTTTACTTAAAAGAGAGAAAGGTTAGTAGGAATTCAGCAATTAAGTTTTTATGGAGCACCTTTTGCTTCAATCATTAATTTTACCAAAATAGTAGAATTGAGAAAACATCACTGCAGGGTGAGAAATAGCATACTGCATAGGAAATGCAGTCAGTCACCTCATTGCTATATATTTTGATGTAATTACAGAATTCTGAATCCTAACTACTGATACTGGACGAGTGGAAACAGTGCAGCCAGGGACAGTTTGAGTTCATCTGAGTGATGCTGCTGCTAATAGGAGCTGTATGTATGTGTTTTGAGTTTCAGAGCAATTAACACTTCCTGTACAGGAAGCCAGCAACCAGATTGGGATTTTGAACATTTTCTTTTACATTTGGCTCAATTTGCGTGGGGAGGGGATGGAAGGAAACAATAGAACTAAATTTGTGGTGAACAACAAATGTTGGCCTTGTCAGCAATGCTCACATCTCGTTTAAACAAAACTATAAAAAATGATTGCAGTGGATTTTTCACCTCTGCATTCCAGCAAAGGTCTTGATATATGGATGCATACATCATTACTAGGTTGAGATTTTTGCTGTTATTTTCTAATAAAAATAGCACCTTTTTAAATTGGATCATACACAACGTTGGGAACTTAAGACATTGGCTTCACTGGGCAGTTTTTCTGAGCTCTTTAAGCCATTTGTTTTTACTGCACCAGCCTGGTCTGGCCTACACGTGACTCCAGATTCACAGCAACATGGTTGACTCTTAACTTCCCTCTGAAATGAAATTCCAAGCTCCTCAGTTCCATCACATCACCACAGAAATCACTGTGGATGTGCCTACACCACAAAGCCTGCAGAGGTTCGGAAGGGGGCTCACCACCACCTTATCAAGGGCATTTTGGGAGGGGCAACAAATGCTGGCTTTGCCTGTAATGTTCAAACCCAAGATTGAATTTTAAAAAATACATCTCAAAATTCAGACTGATTCATGTATTTTAATAAGTTTTCAAAATAAAGGGTTAACTGTCCTTTATTGTAGAAAATAACAAAAACAAAGGTACAAGAAATTTGTTTTCTGGTATGTGCATTTTGATTCCTATCGTGTAATCTGTATACAAAAAAATGAGCAGGCAGTTAGGATGTACCTGTTAATAATACGCCTTTCACATCTCCCAAGCAGCTATAACCAGTGTAAGTAGTGAATTGACTACTGAGGTGCAAAAATAGCATGAAAAAAATGTTTTTTAAAAAGATTCATTCATGGGGTGTGGGCTTTGCTGACTGGGCCAACATTTATTGGCCATCCCTAATCGCCCTTGAGAAGGTGGTGCCTTCTTGAATCACTGCAGTCCAAGTGGTGTAGGTACACCCACAGTGCGGTTAAGAAGGGAGTTCCAGGATTTTGACCCAGTGACAGTGAAGGAACTGCGATATATTTCCAAGTCAGGATGGTGAGAGACTTGGAGGGGAACTTCTAGGTGGTGGTGTTCCCATGTATCTGCTGCCCTTGTCTATCTAGATGGTAATGGTTGTGGGTTTGGAAGGTGTTGTTGAAGGAGCCTTGGTGAATTCCTGCAGTGCATCTTGTAGATGGTACACACTGCTGCTACTGTGCGTCGGGGTGGAAGAAGTGAATGTTTGTGGGTGTGGTGCCAATCAAGTGGGCTGCTTTGTCCTGGACAGTGTCAAGCTTCTTCAGTGTTGTAGGAGCTGCACTCATCCAGGCAAGTGGGGAGTATTCCATCATACTCCTGACTTGTGCCTTGTAGATGGTGGACAGGTTTTGGGAGTCAGGAGGTGGGTTACTCACACGATTCCTAGCCTCTGACCTGCTCTTGTAACCATGGTATTTATATGGCTAGTCCAGTTCAGTTTTTGATCAATAGTAACCCTCCCCTAGGATAGTGGGGGATTCAGCGATGGTGATGTCATTGAACATCAAGGGGTGATGGTTGGATTCTCTCTTGTTGGAAATGGTCATTGCCTGACACTTGTGTGGTGCAAATGTTACTTGCCACTTGTCAGCCCAAGCCTGGATATTGTCCAGGTCTTTCTGCATTTGGACATGGACTGCCTCAGTACCTGAGTCGTCGTAAATGGTGCTGAACATTGTGCAATCATCAGCAAACATCCCCACTTCTGACCTTATGATGAAAGGAAGGTCACTGATGAAGCAGCTGAAGGTGGTTGGGCCGAGGACACTACCCTGAGGAACTCCTGCGGTGATGTCCTGGAGCTGAGATGACTGACCTCCAACAACCACAACCGTCTTCTTTTGTGGTAGGTATGACTCCAACCAGCAGAAAGTTTCCCCCCGATTCCCATTGACTCTAGTTTTGCTAGGGCTCCTTGAAGTCACACTGTGTCAAATGTGGCCTTGATGACAAGCTCTCTTGTCCATGTTTGAACCAAGGCTTTAATGAGGCCAGGAGCTGAGTGGCCCTGGGGGAACCCAAACTGGGCATCAATGAGCAGGTTATTGCTATGCATGTGCCGCTTGATAGCACTGTTGATGACCCTTTCCATTACTTTACTGATGATGGAGAGTAGACTGATGGGGTGGTAATTGGCTGGGTTGGATTTGTCCTGTTTTTTGCATACAGGACATACCTGGGCAATTTTCCACATAGCTGGGTAGATGCCAGTGTTGTAGCTGTACTGGAACAACTTGGCTAGGGACACAAGTTCTGGAGCACAATTTTTCTGTACTATCAGGGCCCATAGCTTTTGCCGTATCCAGTGCCTTCAGCCGTTTCTTGATATCACGTGGAGTGAATCGAATTGGCTGAAGACTGATATCTGTGATGCTGGGGACCTCAGGAGGAGGCCAAGATGGATCATCCACTTGGCACTTCTGGCTGAAGATTGTAGCAAATGCTTCAGCCTTATCTTTTGCATTGATGTGCTGGGCTCCTCTATCGTTGAGGATGAGAACATTTGCGGAGCCTCCACCCCCAGTGAGTTGTTTAATTGTCCACCACTATTCACAACTGGATGTGGCAGGACTGCAGAGCTTAGATCTGATCCATTGGTTGTGGGATTGCTTAGCTCTGTCTATCACTTGCTGCTTATGCTGCTGGCACACAAGTAGTCCTGTTTTATAGCTTCACCAGGTTGACACCTCATTTTTAGGTATGCCTGATGCTGCTTCTGGCATTCCCTCCTGCACTCTTCATTGAACCAGGGTTGATCCCCTGGCTTGATGGTAATGGTAGAGCGGGGTATATGCTAGGCCATGAGATTACAGATTGTGTTCGAGTACAAATCTGCTGTTGCTGATGGCCCACAGTGCCTCATGGATGCCCAGTCTTGAGTTGCTAGATCTGTTCAAAACCGATCCCATTTAGCACAGTGGTAGTGCCACACAACACGATGGAGGGTATCCTCAAAGTGAAGGCGGGACTTCGTCTCCACAATGACTGTGCGGTGGTCACTCCTACTGATGCTGTCATGGGCAGTTGCATCTGTGGCAGGCAGGTTGGTGAGGATGAGGTCAAGTATGTTTTTCCCTCACATTGGTTCCCTCAACACCTGCTGCAGACCCAGTCTAGCAGCTATGTTATTTAGGTCTCCGCCAGCTTGTTCAGTAGTGGTTCTACCAGTGCTACTGAGCCACTCTTGGTAATGGACATTGAAGTCCCCCACTTAGAGTACATTCTGTACCCTTGCCACCCTCAGGTGCTTCCTCCAAGTGGTGTTCAACATGGAAGAACGCTGATTCATCAGCTGAGGGAGGGCAGTACGTGGTAATCAGCAGGAGGTATCATTGCCCATGTCTGACCTGATGCCATGAGACTTCATGGGATCCGGAGTTGAGGTTGAGGACTCCCAGGGCAACTCCCTCCCGACTGTATACCACTGTGCTGCCACCTCTGCTGGGTCTGTCCTGCGAGTGGGATAGGACATACCCAGGAATAGTGATGGTGGTTTCTGGGACATTATCTGTAAAGTATGATTCCGTGAGGATGACTATGCAAGGCTGTTGCTTCACTAGTTTGTGAGACAGCTTTCCCAGTTTTAGCACTAGCCCCCAGATGTTAGTAAAAGGCTGAGATTTCCGATGTCGTTTCCGGTGTCTAGGTCAATGCCAGGTGATCCGCCCAGTTTCATTCCTTTTTTGAGACTTTGTAGTGGTTTGTTACAACCTAGTGGCTTGCTAGGCCATTTCAGAGGGCATTTTAAGAGTCAACCACATTGTTGTGGGTCTGGAGTCACGTGTAGGTGAGATCAGGTAAACGCGACAGATTAGTGAACCAGCTGGGTTTTTAAAACAATCGACTATGATCACCAGACTTTTAATTCCAGATTTTTACTGATTCAAATTCCACCATCTGCTGGGCAGGATTCGAACCCAGGTCCCCAGAGCATTACCCTGGGTCTCTGGATTACTAGTTCAGCAACAATACCACTATTCCATCACCTCCCCTAAGCCCATTTCATCTGCTTTGGTAGATCCACTGCCTAGGATCATTTTATTTTATGAACAATGTTTCTCCTAGGTACCCCAGCTGCATTCTCCTCAAACACCTGCTATCTTCTTATTACAGCCTTTTGATCTCCGCATTTCTGAAGTATTTGTGCCATGTATACTCTTCTGTCTGACTGTATGTCCAAAGTAGCAGTGTTCAAAGGCATCCATTCTTGATTGATCACAAACTAGACGGCCCATGTATCTGTCAAGACTGAGATAACAAGACAAGCTGCATTATCTCTGATTGTTGGGTAATTAGATTCTTGACTTCCATGTGTTTCTGTCAAGAGATTGCTTAATGGCCCTGTATTGTATAACAAACAGTGCTAGTTGCTGAAGAAATTCCATATAGATACTATATGCTTCCATTAGTCCTCTATTAAAATATTGAAATCTTTTCTTTTGTAAAACGGCCTCACCAATTTGATCATGAGTAATTAACATAATTGTTAAAAATGTACTCTAATTTGGCCATGAACATGGACTTAACAATCCTTAACAAGCAGATTTTCACAAACACATTTTTACCTGCGAGTGGCTGCAATAAAAAAGAGAAACACTCATTACTGGTTCATTGGTCTTACCCACTTTTTGGTTAAGCATTAGTCACAAAAGGAAAATATAACCCTTCAAAATACTCCTCTAGAGGCTAAACACAACTTTCTTTAAACAAAAAAATTGCATCATTGCTAGTTGTATCCAAAATACATGAACAAATAAACTTGTGTACTGTATACTCATGGTGACCTGCTTCTCGCGTATCCCCTGTGTTAACAAATATGTTTTTTTTTGTTTGACAGTTCATCCGTTTGCCATGCTCAGCATTACCTTGTCAAAAGCAGGGTAAACAGCTCGGAGCTCAGTCAGCCAGCCATACGGCATGTGGCCCACTGGATATGTAGCCGTTAGAACAGCAACAGCCTTAAAGTGAAAAGAAAGCAGAAATAAAATATCAGTAAATTCACAAAAAAGCTGTATATAGAACTTCCTCGTATATCCAGATACCACTGTAAATATAAGGGATAATTTTCAGTTTGGTTGCAGGTATTAAACTGGCAGGTGTGGATCACCCACCCGAAATATACCCTGTCTGATTTTCCAGTTCCTGATATACATGAGGGAAGTGATGAAGAAATTTCCTCCAGTAAATTAAGCATTAGTCACTCACTTAATAGTTGCATGGACTGCAGATTAGTTGATATCGATGAGCTGCAGGCAAAACAATAAATCAGGCCTGCAGTGACCTTTGATTTCTCTGAAGGTTGGCCATAGGTCAGAAGCATTAGACTAGTCTGTTACTACCTTCCTAATGAAGCACAGCCTCCTCATGCATTGTTCAAGTGTAGAGATGTTTGTCATGGCTTGTACACTTTATTGGAAGGATAAGGGTGGTTCCAAGCACTCCTCTTGCTGAGTAGCCATTTCCCCTCCTACTCTTCCTCTAACCAAAACAAATATAGTTCTGTGCTCAGGAGGAATATCCAACTTGCAAATGATACAGTTGCTTGCAACAGTGCCATATAAAAGTCACTCCTGTAAACCCTCTTTGCATGTGCACACTGCCTCTAATTATCAAAAATTACCTTCTTCAGGGAAAAACAAGTATCTACAGGCACCAAAATTACCCCCATTTACTCTATTCCTATTTTCCTGCCCTTTTCCTATTTCCTTTCACACTAATAATTTTGAAATACTTAACAATTTAAAAATGTTGCAATCTCTACTTCAGCATGCAGTCCAAATAAGTGAATCAGAATTCATTATAGTACTGCTTTAACACAATTACACAAGAACTGTTACATCACAGCTACATTTCTAAATGCCATGAGGATACTTGAATTATAATTAGTGTGATAGCTATGCTGTTCCAAATTATTTCTCGCATGTCAGATGCTCAATCTTCCAAAACATCAACTGAAAATTATTTATAGAGGGGCACAGACACCATGAAAGAATGGTTGACAAACCTTTTCTGTTGATTTTGGAAAGAGAGAAGAAGCAGAGGAGCTGTAAACACACATCTGTATCTCACAATAGTGATCTGTGTTTGATGGTGCAATTTGAGGAAATATATAGTTGTAAACAAAATTAATTTAAAAAATGGTTTGCTTAATTATTTAATTTAATTATCATGAAGGTAGTGCTTCTTTTAGTAAACACTGCTACATAACATAATGGCTGCAAATAGAAACCATGGCACCTTCTCATTTTTAATTTTATTCTATTGGGTAAATAAAAACACTGAACTGGTTATTCTTAAAAGTACATCATCAATCCACTATAACTGGCAATAGAATCCACATATCTGCAAGAAGCCAAGATGGATGGAAATACTATATGGAACCACCAACATGTAATATAAGGCTTCATGTTGTGTTACCACTGACTGAGGATAAAACTGAGGCTTGGTAAAATTGTGCATACATTAGGTTTGTACGTAGATCATGTGGATATGAAACTTACAATATAATAGCTTTATGGTAGCAGGCACAAATATTTCTGCTAAATTGAAACAAACTCACCTCCGTAGCTGTTGGACTGCCTCCCAGGTCACGAGACACAAAAAGATTGACTATGGGTCTGCTGATTCGCTGAGTTGCTAGAATCAAGGCCAAAGGCCACCAGAAAGCCAGCATCTTCTTGATTGTGGCTTCTCCCTGCAATGTGTAAGTAACAAGTTCAGATTCAATACAGTGCAGAAAGTCAAACACTATGGACTTAGGCCCTTTCAAAACAGTGGGACCATTAGCAGTTTGGGAACCTGGCTGATTAAGCAGTGGGCTTTGCCAAGACTCTTTAATTGAGTCACAGCATTAGCATTCTGCCTCTTTGTTCCCAGGCCAGGCAGCAAGGGCAGGAATGGCATGCTAGATCTGTCAAAAGAAGGATTTCTAATTACAGGTACCGTGGCATGGATTACATGATTCAACAGCTCTTGGATTTTTGAGGCTTCAGGAAATACAAGAATGGAGAGGAAACCTGGGGAGGCTACTCACTGGGTCTCTCACTCTTACTTGGAGATCCTGCTTGTGAGATCCGAGGGACTCCAGTGAGATGATCTTTACCAAGGACAGGAGGAAGAGGACAACCTGTTTAACAAGTGGCCGAGAAAATCAGCAGCAGAAGTTTGTTCCCTTCAACCTGGATACAATGGACCAAGAGGATCCAGAACCTCAGGAGAATGGGAAGGGTGAGTAGCATGATACTTTCAAACTCTGACTTTCCCAGCACTCTCTTGCACAGCACTCCCCAGAACAATGCACCTTGCAGCTCCGCTCATTCCTCTCTTTCCAGGCATTTTCCCACATCCCTGTCTCGACAGTCAATACTCACACTCATCTCTTTCACACCCGTGCCTCCAGTCACTCCACAAATGCTGTCCGTAGAGATCTGGGCGGGAGGAGCGGGCCCTCCCATAGCAAGCACTTTGATCACCAGTGGCAATGTGTGACTATTGGGAAAAGAGCTCTTGTTCCAGGAGGTTGCACATATAAATTACAAACTTTAAGAGCCTCCTGAGGCACTGATGCACAGTCATGTCAAGAGAGCTGAACCTCTGCCTCTAGATCCTGTGTTGGGGGTCTCGCCTGCCTGGAGCTACAGTTCTGCGTCTATCCCCTCTGCCCTGTGGAGCAGTAGGGGGCTCAGGGGAAGGTGCCGGTGTTGTTTCTGCTGTTGCTGCTCCCCTTGCTCTTAGTCAGTGCAAGGTGGAACTGCATTATCCAAGGTGAAGGTTGGCAGCAGGGAAGTGTAGCTCAAGGTGAGTAATGTGCACCACAGATAAAGACGCTGCCTGAGTAATACTGAATAAGGAGGTAGTTTAGATAATGGATGAGCTAAAAATTGATAAAGAAGAGGTTCTAGGGCAGCTGGCTCGACTTAACATTGGTAAGTAACCAAGACTGGATGCGATGTACCCAAGAATGCTGAGAGAGCGAGGGTGGAAATTGCAGAGCTACTGGCCATATCTTACCAATCCTCCTTGGGGGTGGTGCCAGAGGACTAGAGAACTGCAAATGTCATACCCTTGTTCAAAAAATGGTAAGGGTAAACGCAGTAACTGCAGGCCAGTCAGTTTAACCTCAATGGTGGGAGAGCCTTTAGAAATGATAATCCGCGCCATAGGCTGGGATTTTCCGCTCCCATTTGCGGCAGGTGTCATGGCGGGTGGGAGCGGAAAATATTGCAAGAAGGCCAGAAGTCGGTTTTACAGTGTGTAAAACCAGTTCACGATTGTGTATTTTATCCTTCAATGGTGGGCTGTGGTTCCTGTCGCAGCACGTCGGGAGTGTAACTTCAATATATTGGCATCTCATTATAGGGACTCCTTGCTGGAATCATTCCTCCCACGCTCGATCATCAGGGCATGTCGGCGTGCAATTAGAACAACGTGTTTCACAATGGTATATAAAAGTGACGTGCACCTGGTGACCTGCACTTCACTTGTGACTTTGAGATTCGTTTGCCTACCTTGCATCACACAGCACTCACGGTAATCAGCACCAGGCTTCGCAGGCAGTACCACATCACTTTCAGGGGGGGTTCAGAGACAAGTCTCTATCTACCAGACCAACTGTAAGGTGGGAGTGGTTTTTAATGGGCTGCAGGGTTAGGGCTGCAATGGGGAAGGGGGGAAACTGGCCTCAGTCAGGGGAAGGGGCTGCAGGGATAGGGATGTACTGGGGGAGTACAAGTGGGGAAGGTTTCACTCAGACAGATGACTGGGGGGAGGGTGCAGGGGGTTAGCGTCCACAGCGCCAAGATGGGGAGAGAGTATGTCACAAAATGACATAAGCCAATTGGGACCAGAATGGGAGGAATGCTGAGTGAAGAAGTGCATCAGCTTACATTGTTGAGCTTGCAAAGAAAGGGTCAGCGCTGTCTGAAAGCGAAACATGAGAACAAGATTTGGCATTTGGGGAGGCGGGGCAGGAATCAAAATGGTGGACAGAGTTCATGGCCCCCAACCTTCCTATTGCTTGCCTGCCATTTCAATTCACCATCTTGCTTCATGCTTACATTTCTGCCCTCAGCCTGCTACAATGCTTCAGTGAAGCCCAATGCAGGCTGAGGGAACAGCACTTCATCTTCTGATTAGGCATTTTATAGCCTTCTGGAATCAACATTGAGCTCAACAACTTCAGACCATGAACTCTGTCCACCATTTTGATTTCCCCCTCATGTGCCAATCTGTATTTTGTTCACATGTTTTGCTTTCAAACAGTGCTGACCCTTTTTCTGCTAATAATGCCTGTTTTAGTCTTTAATGCTATCATTGCCACTCCCTTTGTCTTGCGTTCCATGGCATCTTTGTCATTTAATCTTTCCTGACCCCCAGCCTATCCCTGACCTATTTTGCTCCACCTGCCTCACCACCCTTTTCAACAGCAGAAAACCAATCACATTTCAACCTCTCCTCAGTTCTGATCAAGAGTCATATTAAACTTGAAATGTTAACTCTGTTTCTCTCTCCACAGATGCGGCCAGACCTGCTGAGTTTTTCCAGCATTTTCTGTTTTTATAACTCTTCCCCAAGTTGTTTATAACTGCAATTCCAAACTCCCAACTACCAGACCTTTTGCTCTCTATTTGTCGCATTACTACTGAAGCCATACATTTATTCAACTGCTTTCTCACCTCAACCCTTGTCCCCAGCAAAACCTTTACTCATTCCTGTGTTCTCTGATTGTTTTCAGACATTTTTGGATTTTTGAGCTGCAATTTCCTTCAGTTAATCACTGGGTTGACTAAAGCCATTGTCTTTGGTCCCCGTCACAAACTCAGTAACATTGCCACTGATTCCATCTCACCCCCTAGGCACCATTTTAGTCTAAAGCAAACTGTTCACAATTATAGCATTTTTTCTGACCTCAACCTCAAACTGATATATTTCCTCTCCATTACAAAAACAGCCTACTTTCACCTCTGTAATAGCGCAAGCACCCCTGCCTCATATCATCTCATTCACTGCTGAAATCCCTGTTCCATGTCTTTGTCTCCTCCAGGTTTGACTATTCCAACACTCTCCTGGCCAGTCTCCAGATAAGTCAGTTTGCTGACATATATTGGTTTACAGTACTGCATGACCTCAAATATAAAATACTCCTCGTGTTTAAATCCTTTCATGGTCTCAGCCCACCTATCTCTAACCTTCCCTAGTCCTACAACCCAATCCCTGAATTCTCTGCTCCTCTGACTCTGGCTTCTTGTGCATTCCCCTATATTCATCCAACCAGTGGGGACCATGCTTTCTGCCACCTGGATCCCTTGCACTGGAATTCCCTCCATAAATCCCTTCACCTCTCCAGTTCTATGTCCTTTACGATCCTCCTTAAAATGGCCTTTTTGACCAAGCCTTAGGTCACCCCACCACCACTCAGTGTCTCCTCCTTCGGTTCGCTGTCCAACTTTAAGCTGTATGCCTCTGCGGAATTCCTTGACATGATTTTTAAAGAGATTCTATAGATGCAAATTGTAGTTGTAGATACAAAGATTTTTTATTAGATTGACAACATGTCCCCCCTCATTTTTAAAACGGCTAAGGGATTTAACGGGCAGCCGAGCCAATAAAATGATAGAACTTTCCTTTAAGCATTTTGAATTCATCAACCATGTAGCACAGTATAAATCCAAAACAGATTGGGCCAAGAATTTCGTAAAGATGTGAGTTGTTGACTTCAGCTGTGCTATTCAGGGCAGGTGATGTTTATTAGTTCAACACAGTCACAGGAAATACATCATTCTAAGCTGTGCTTGTGTAACGTCCAGAAGCCAGCTATAGACTGGCACTGGCAGAAGACTTGAGAGGTTGCAGGGGACTCGAGGATCAAAAGGGAGGAATTAAACCACATATTGTAAATAATTAGAGACTAGGAGCATCAGACCTTTTAAAATATTACAAATTCCAGCTGTGTGTGTCTGTAAAGCTTAGCTAGAGGATGTTATCCAAGGTTCCCACACTAATATGCAAAGTTATTTTAACACTTGCTATGTTATGCCACTCAATGTTCAGCCTATTACTTCCACAGATCCTAAACTGTTTAAAATCTTTTCTTGTTGCTAAATAATTGACTTTGATATTTACCCCCATTTCTGGTCCACTTCTCTCAGGAATGATGTCATGCACATTCTTATAGTATCCAAGGCCCACCATGGTAAAACGGACCATCACTCCCATGTATAAGGCCAGAATAGGAATCAGGAGAGGCTCTGTGCATTCTAGATGACTGTGAAGCAAGATGGATACAAATACAATCTGGAAAAGAAACAGATTAGATTACGATAATGACTGGCAAATAGTTAAATTAATGTGAAGTGCAGATTAATGAATACACTAAGACAAAAATCATTTGTCTTACCAGATCTTTGTAATATTGAATTTGTAAAGTTAATTACATGGATCTACCATTTCGGTAACAGTCTACATTCTATGTAAACGCTTTGGGATGTTTGACGTTGGAGACGTCTATAAGTGCAAGGTAAAAACAAAAAACTACAGCGGATGCTGGAAACCCAAAACAAAAACAGAATTACCTGGAAAATCTCAGCAGGTTTGGCAGCATCGGCGGAGAAGAAAAGAGTTGACATTTCGAGTCCTCATGACCCTTCAGCAGAACTGAGTAAAGTTAGGAGAGGGGTGAAATATAAGCTGGTTTAAGGTGGGGGGGGAGAGAAGTTGGGGGGGAGGGGGGGTGGTAGTAGGGACAAGCAAGCAGTGATAGGAGCAGATAATCAAAAGATGTCACAGACAAAGGAACAAAGACGTGTTAAAGGTGGTGATATTATCTAAGAGAATGTGCTAATTAAGAACTCAAGATACAGCTCTAGTGGGGGTGGGGTGGAAAGACTGACAGGGCATTACAGTTATAGATTTAAAAATAATGGAAATAGGTGGGAAAAGAAAAATCTATATAAATTATTGGAAAAAACAAAAGGGAGGGGGAAGAAACGGAAAGGGGGTGGGGATGGGGTGTTGCGTTGAATTGATATGGTGATGATAATAGAGGGCAATTTAGGAAGAAAATATTAGCGGCTGAGGAAATGAAGTATTTTCCATTTTCAACATTAGGACTTGCACATAAAGTATAACACAGGTCAGCTTCCACATTGCCATCTCTTTCCCCTGCTCTCAAGAACTGCTTCTTCAACCATACGGAGGAAGAGTCATATGCACTCGAAACGTTAACTCTGTTTCCCTCTCTCCACAAATGCTGCTGAGTTTTCCAGCAATTTCTGTTTTTATTTCTTCAACCATGCCTTTGGTTTGCATGTTCATTCTTCTTTTCTTTCTCTTCATCTGATGGGGTGGGGAGTGGTGGAGTGCTGCACAGTTCTGTGACACAAGGCAGTCATCCATGCCCTATAGGCAATGGAGAGGACAGCAACGAGGCTGACTTGCAGTGTTAGAAGGGTGGGCATTGAAGGATGAATAAGAACCATAGAAAAGTTAGGGCGCAGAAAGAGGCCATTCAGCCCAACATGTCCACACCAGCCAAAAAAAGGGAAAAATAAACTAGCCGCTCACTTTAATCCCACTTTCCAGCACCTGGTCCGTAGCTTTGCAGGTTTCAACAGTTCAGATGCAGATCCAGGTACCTGTCAAATGAGTTGAACATTTCAGCTTCAACCACCAACTTAGGCAGTGAATTCCAGGCGCCCACCACACTCTGGGTGAAAAAGTTTTTCCTCATGTCCCCGCTAATCCTTCTACCAATCGCCTTAAATCAATGTCCCTGATAATTGACCCCTCAACTAGGGGAAACAAGTCTTTACTGTCTACCCTGGCTAGGTCCCTCATAATTTTGTACATCTCAATTAGGTCATCCCTAGCCTCCTCTGTTCTAAAGAAAACAACCCTAGCCTATCCAATCTCTCCTCATAGCTGCAATTTTCAAGCCCTGGAAACATTCTTGTAAGTCTCCTCTGCACTCTCTCCAGAGCAATTATGTCCTTCCTGTAATATGGTGACCAGACCAGGGCTAGAAAGTTGCAGCTATGAGGAGAGATTGGATAGTCTAGGGTTGTTTTCCATAGAACAGAGGAGGCTAGGGGTGACCTAATTGAGATGTACAAAATTATGAGGTGCCTAGATAGGGTAAATTCCAGCTGTGACCTAACCAGTGCTTTATACAGTTCCATCATTACATCCCTGCTTTTGTACTCAACACATTGTCCAATAAAGGAAAGCATTCCATATGCTTTCTTGACTACCTTAACCACCTGTCCTGTCACCTTCAGGGACCTGTGGACATGTACTCCAAGGTCTCTCACTTCCTTAACCCCTCTCAATAACTTCCTGTTTATTGAGTTTCCCCTTGCTTTGTTTTCCCTCCCCAAATGCATTACCTAACACTTGTCTGGATTGAATTCCATTTGCCACTTCTCCACCCACTCAACCAAACCATTGATATAATTCTGGAGTCGACAGCTATCCTCTTTACTATCAACTACACAGCCAATTTTTGGGTCATCTGCAAATTTCCTAATCATGCCTCCCACATTTAAGTCTAAATCATTAATATACACAACAAACAGCAAGGGCCCCAACACTGAGCCCTGTGGAACACCACGGAAAACCATTTTCCATTCGCAAAAACGTCCATCGGCCATTACCCTTTGTTTCATGTCACTGAGCCAATTTTGGATCCAACCTGCCACCTTCCCCTGTATCACATGAGATCTCACTTTCCTGACCAACGTGCCATGTGGGACCTTGTCAAATGCTTTATTAAAATCCATGTAGACAACATCCACTGCTCTGCCTCATCAATCCTCCTTGTTACTTCCTCAAAAAATTCTATTAAGTTAGTAGGACACCATATTCCCCTAACAAAACCATGCTGGCTATCCTTGATCAATCCATGCCTTTCTAAGTGACAGCTTATCCTGGTCTCTCAAAATTGTTTCCAATAATTTGCCCACTGTCAGACTGACCGGCTTATAATTTTCTGGCTTATCCCTCACACCCTTTTTAAATAATGGTACAACGTTCATAGGCTTCCAATCCTCTGGGACCTTGCCTCTATCTAGTGAGGATTGGAAAATGATCCTCAGAATATTTGCTATTTCCTCCCTGGCTTCCTTCAACAGCCTGGGATACAATCCATCTGGCCCTGGTGATTTATTCACCTTCAAGGATGCCAGACCCTCCAGTACTTCCTCTCTCACTATGCTTATTGAATCTAATATTTGGGGTGGCAGTGGCACATTGGTATTGTCACTGGACTAGTAACCCAGAGACCCAGGGTAATGCTCTGGGGACCTGGGTTCAAACCCCACCATGCCAGATGATGGAATTTGAATTCAATAAAAATCTGGAATTAGAAGTCTGATGGTGACCATGAAACCATTGTCACAAAAAACCATCTGGTTCACTAATGTCCTTTAGGGAAGGAAATCTGCTGTCCTTACCTGGTCTGGCCTACATGTGACTCCAGACCCACAGCAATGTGGTTGACTCTTAAATGCCCTCTGAACAAAGGCAATTCGGGATGGGCAATAAATGCTGGCCTAGGCAGCGACGCCCACATCCCATGAATGAATAAAAAAAATTCACACTCCTCTTTAAGTAGAATGTCTGCATCATCCCTCTCCTTAGTGAAGGCCGAGACAAAGTGTTCATTGAGAACCCTGCCCACATCTTCTGCATCAACCCACAAGTTACCATGTACATCTCTGATAGGCGTCACCTTTTCCTTAGTTATCCTCTTGCTCCTAATGTACTGGTAAAACATCTTAGGATTTTCTTTGATTTTACCACCAATCTTTTTTTGTATCCTCTCTTTGCTCTCCTAATTTCCATTTTTACTTCATCCTGTACTTTCTAGACTCCTCTAGGCTTTCTACAGTATTAAGCTTTTTGTTACTGTCATAAGCTTTCTTTGTCTGCTTTATCTTGGCCTGTATGCTTCTGGATAACCAGGGGGCTCTAGATTTGGCAGCACCACCCTTCTCCTTTGTGGGAACATGTCTACACTGTGCCTGTAGAATCTCACCTTTGAATGTCTCCCACTGATTTGACACAGTTTTTCCTTCTGAAAGCTGTATCCAGTCCATTCTCACCAGCACACCTCTCAGCTTTGTAAAATTTGTCTTCCCCCCAATTTGGAACTTTTACTCTTGTTCGGTCTTTGTCCTTTTCCATAATGATGCTAAATCTACCTATATTATGGTCACTATCTCCAAAATGGTCCCCCACTGCTATTCATCCATTTGCCCAACTTCATTTCCTAAGATTAAATCTAGAATTGCACCCCCTCTCATTGGGCTTGTTACGTGGTTAAAAAAGTTCTCTTGAATAGAGTTCAAGAATTTTGCACCCTCTGTGCCCTTCACACTGTTTTGTATCCCAATTGATATTAGGGTAACTGAAGTCCCCAATGATTACTGCTCTATTGTTTTTGCACTCAGAAATCTGTCAACATATTTGCTCTTCTAATTCCCACTATTTGGGGTTCTATAGTACACTCCTAGCAGCAAGTCTGCCCCTTTTTTAATTCTGATCTCAATCCATATTGCCTCATTTGATGCTTCCTATAGTATATCATTCCTCCTCACAGCTGCAATCAATTCTTTAAGCAATAATGCTACACCCCCACCTTTCTCACCCCCTATCCTACCTGAAAATTCTATAACCAGGGATGTTGAGCTGCCATTTTTGCCCCTCCTTAAGTCAAGTTTCCATTATAGTTATATCATCATGCTGCCATGTGTCTATCTGTGCCCTCAGCTCATCGGCTTTATTTACTATGCTCTTTGTACTTAACGTATATACCTTTTAACACTGTCAAATTCCTGTGCTGTACACTTTTTATCCTGTGCTGCTCCTGTCTTTCAAAGTCACTCACTAGTTCTCCAACTACCATTCCCTGCTCTGAATTTGCCCTCAGGTTCCCATCCCCCTGCCAATCTAGTTTAAACTTCCCCCAACAGCACTAACAAATCTCCCTTGTGAGGATATTTGTCCCAGTCCTGGTCAAGCGCAAATGGTCCAGCTTGTACAGATCCCACCTTCCTTAGAACTGGTCCCAATGCCTCAGAAATCTGATGCCCTCCCTCCTACACCAGCTTTCCAGCCATATGTTTATCTGCTCAATTCTCCTATACTAGCTTGCACATGGGACTGCGAGTAATCCTGAGATTACTACTTTACATTTCCTGCTTTTCAATCTCCTTCCTAGCTCCCTAAAGTCTGCTTTCAGGACCTCATCCCCTTTCCTACCCAAGTCATTGGTATGAACGTGGACCACGACCTCTGGCTGATCACCCTCCCCCAGAGGAATATCCTGCAGCCGCTCTGTGACATCTTTGACCCTGGCACCAGGGAGGCAACATAACATCCTGCAGTCATGTCTACGGCCATAGAAACACTTGTCTGCTCCCCTAACTAACGAATCACTTATTATTACTGCTGTTCCCCCTCTTCTTTCTCCCCTCCTGTACAGCAGAGCTGCCTGTGGTGCCACAAATCTGGCTCTGACTGCACTCCTACGAGGAACCAACACCCTCACCAGTATCCAAAACGGAAAACCGATTGGTGAGCAGGACCCCAGGGGGCTCCTGCACTACCTCCCTAATTTTCTTGGATTGCCTGGTGGTCACTCATTCCCTTTCTGCCTCCAGGCTCCTAAGTGGCGGTATGAACACCTGTCTGAATGTGCTATCCACGTAGCTTTCAGCCTCGCGGATGCACCACAATGAGTCCAGCCACCACTTGAACTCAGGGCTTCACAAGTGAGGCTTCATAAAAATAGTGTTACACAGGGGAGATATTAGAAGCATGTAAAATATGCTCAACAAAAATAAACTTGGAACAATACTTTTAGATATTCTTAGTCAGCTGGGTAAGACAGTTTAGGCTCAATAAGTGTAAGTTTAGGTCAAACATCAGAAATTATATTGTTTCAGAGAAGAATGGCTCAGTCTAGCTATCAGGAAGGATAGTTGAGGCTCTTAAGAAAGAGGTAGATGTTGTAATAGGAAGATAGGGTTGATAGTCTGAAGTGAATAATCAAATTGACTTTCATCCAAATCAGTTGAAATGACTCAAATTCATATCACTTTGGCTTTTTATAACAAGCAGTGACAGGTACCTCTCACAGAACATATACCTTTTGATCCCTTTTTAAGAGTTAAAGAATAACATTATAACCCACTGTGAAATATGTTCTCGCTCTTCATACATTTAATTAAAGCACCATTTCAAAGTTATATATTTTTCAGGTATAGTATCCGTTAGCATTCCTTATTAAAAACTTACACTAAAAAATATTAAAAATTTCAATTCAGACTCAAGGAGGAACAGAATATTCAGTATTTGTTACATATAGTTACTTGGTAACACAGAGCTTGAGTATTGCTGAAAAAGGAGACATGTCTAAGCTTTTCGTCTTGCACTCAACAGGACACTTGCAAGAATACCAATATAAGTTGAAAACAAATTATACCGTATGTGAAGAGAGTGCTGATTGGTTGACAAGTGGCATTACCATGGAGAGTGCACCACTGATGGCGACTGACAGTTAACTGCCAAGCATTGTTTGAAATTTAAACCAGGCAGCATGACCCTGATTGGTCAAGGCATTGCCCTGAGGAATGAGTCAGCAAATGGCTGTCACTTATTTTGTTTAGCTGAAGCAGGCACAATGTACATACATGTTCTTTCTGTCTGCAAAGAACAGGCCCTGTGTATTAATAAATGTAGCTCCCATACACGCAAATGCCCCACATTGCGAGCCTGACTGACAATCTTAAATTGGTTGTCAGCATAATTATTGAGGATTATTTAGAAAATGTTGTCCAATTGCAAAATCACATCTAATGTTGGAAACTGTGTTTTGAGTTTTTCAAGCACAGGCTGGTTGGGTACAGTCTGTACCCTGTCCTTTGAGAACAGTGGCTGGCACATGCTATTCAATATGATCCACCAGTCTTTGGGATGTACGGCCTACATACCATCACATTACTACCTAGCATCACACTAGCACTGAAATTCAATACCACATTACTCATTTGTGTGATAGGCAGAACGTTATTTTGGTTTCCTAAAGCTTTTATTAATTAAATAAATAATTTTTCCGAAATATCAAAACAAGTCCCATCACAGTCACATGAGGGGACATGTTTAATTTAATTTTTAATCCATTTATTTAATAATTTCAAAAGCCCTTCAATCTCCTGAGGCAGCTCTGTGCTTCAGGGAGATTGAAGGATACGCGCGAAAGAGCGCTGGCCCCGACTTTCCCTCCTCCCCCCACCCCGCCCACATAAGTAGCGCCGAGCGCTATGGCTCACGTTTTACGCTGGGTGGGCTTAATTGGCCCGCCTGCATAAAATGGCAGCACAGAGCCGATTGTGGGCGGCAGTCAGCTTTGCAACCGCCCACTCCCGCCAAGCCCGCCCGCAGACTTAAAATTCAGGCCATTGTTTTGGAGCTTCACCTGGTTAGGTGTAATATTTCATCCGCTCTTTTGAATGGTCTTTTTAAAAATGCAAATTGCCGCTTTACATCTCACCTTCTATTTCCCTACGTTTATCTAATTACCATTTCAAACCTACTCTTCTATATATCAAAGCCTGTAGACCAGCTGGCTTTAACTCAATTAAGACAAACACATACACACAAATAAACACAGACACCAGTAAACTCTATTTTAAAATAATTTCCAATAACATTATACACATTACTATATCTTCTTGACATGCCCCTCCTTATTGAAAAATGAACCGTCATAATTCTAAAAGATGGCTTCATTTTTATTACCCCATCTTATACTATCTCCTATACTTAACTATATACTTACACTATTACCAGATGCATGCATTAACATAATGTATACAAGTCCTTGGTATCACCAGCAATCATTCTAGTTCAATATCCAAGTTTTAAAATGTCCAATTTTCCCTTTAAGCTTCAAACTCTTGATAATGCATCTGCAATCAGGTTCTCTTGTCCAGCAACAAGTATTATCTGTAGATTAAATGGTTGCATTAATAAACTCCACCTGAATAGCCTTGTGCTTCTGTCTCGAAATTTGTCCAGGAAATTTAAAGGATTGTGGTCTGTATAAACAATTGTTTCTGACGAATTGTTTGCCACAGATTTTAAAATACTGCAATGCCAACACCAAACCCAATGTCTCCTTTTCAATCATTGAATATTGTTTATTCTTCTTGTGCATTCAACCTCAGTGAAAAATACCGTATCGGTTTTTCAATTCCAGTGTCATCTCCTTGTAACAGTCCGTCCCCAATGCCTATATCACTTGCTTCAACGGCAGACTTAAATTGCCTGGCATAATTGGGTAATGCCAAAACTGGTGTCACAGTTAATACCATTTCCAAACTATCAAATACCTTCTGATGCTCCAGAGTCCATTGAAACTTCATGTTATTTTTTATTAGTTCAGTCAGTGGAGCAACCACACTGCTAAAATTTGGTATAAATTTCTGATAAACCCACTCATGCCCAGAAATCTCAAAACTTCTCGTTTTGTTGTAGGCACTGGGAAATCCATAATAGCTTTGACTTTCACATCTCTCAGAGCCACCTTACCATGTCTAATGGTATACCCTAGGTACATAACTTGCGCTTTTCCAAATTCACTTTTAGCCAAGTTCATCACAAAATTAGCTTCTTGTAATTGAATAAATAATTCTTCCAGAAGCTATAAATGCTTCTCCCATGTCTGACTGAAAACTATTGAGTCACCAATATAAACAGCACAATTGCTTAGACCTGCAATTACTTTGTTCGTCAGTCTTTGAAATGTGCATTCTTCATAGCAAATGGCATGACTTTAAACTGATATAGTCCATTTAGTATCACAAAAGCCAATATCTCTTTTGCTCTCTCAGATAACGGTACTTTTAGAAAGTCAACCTTTGTGATAAATTTTGATTGTCCCACTTTCTCAGTACAATCCTCCGACTGTGGTATAGGATATGAACCCGCTTTTGTCCTCGCTTTCATCTTTCGATTGTACACACACAGTCCGTGTGTTCTATTCGGTTTTGGTACCAGTACAATAGGCGAACTCCAGTTACTGCACCTAGACTCAGTGATATCATTGTGAAGCATGAAGTCAATTTCTTTCAGTCCTTGTGATAACTTTGCCGGATTTAATCTATAAGGATGTTGCCTTACTGAAGATAAAACTTCTACAGACACGTCATGTGTAGATAAATCTGTCCTTCCCAACTTATCCCCACAAATAGCTTTGTGCGACTGCAATAGCTTTTCCAAATCACTTTGACGCTTACCTGGAAGGTAACTCAATATTACATTTAAGTTTTCAAGTACCCCCTTATTATCCAATTTGATCAGAGGAAGATCAATTTCAGAATCATGCATTTCTACCTCTTGCATTAGCTACCACCACTAATACCTCTTTTTGTTCCTCTTCCCTGTCAAAAGTACTTTTTAAGCATATTTACATGACACACCCTCCACTTCTTTCTTCTATCTGGAGTATTTATTAAATAATTTACTTCACTCAATCGGCGGGATTTTTTCACCCGCCCGCCGCCGCTATCTTCCAGTCCTGCCGCAAGTCAATGGACTTCTGGCTGGGGCACCGCCTCGCCCGCAGCAGGTCCCGCCCACGACGGGGCCGGAAAATCCCGGCCAATTTCTTTTCAATTCTGTGAAGCCCACTAAACATTGCCTTTAATGAGTCACTCAGTACTGATAACAGAACTAGCACTTTCTCTCCAGCAACAAAATTCCAAGCTATAGCCTTCCTGTCTGCTTTCACTTTCATCACTTACTGTGATACCTTTAAATGCTCCCTAGCCAACTCACATGCTCTGTCTAATCTCTGAAGTTTGATACATAATCCAAGAGAGTAGTTTCTGGATTTTGACCTACCAATTTCACATAAATCAATTTCAGTGGTCCCCTTACCTCATGACCATAAACAAGTTCAAAAGGGCTAAAACCAGTGAATGCATTAGGAGCGTCTCTAATAGCAAATAACAAGAATGGAATTCCTCCATCCAAATCCTGTGGATAATCCTGACAGCACGTTCTCATCATGTTTTTTTAAAGTTTGATGCCATCTTTCCAAAGCTCCTTGTGACTCCGGATGATAAGCTGTTGACTTCAATTGTTTTATCCTGAAACTGTTCATTACCTCCTTGAACAGTTCTGATATAAAATTTGAACCCTGATCTGATTGTATTTCCTTAAGTAAACTATGGCCAGGATTTTATATTCGGCATGCGGGGGTGGGCCTGACACGCTGGAGCATAAAATGACGTGTGATGACGTTGGGCGTGTGTTACCCCCGATGTCATCGTGCTGCCTTGCGATATTTCATTCGGCAGGCGTGCGTCAGAGTTGGCTGGGTGCCCGCCAATAATTGAAAGGCCTATTAAGGCCATTAACTAGGTAATTAACCTTAACTTCTACGCTCCCATCCAACCTTACCGTTGGCGGGCAGGTGAAAAGGCCAGATGGCCTTTA
Source organism: Cetorhinus maximus (assembly GCF_964194155.1). Classification (NCBI taxonomy): domain Eukaryota; kingdom Metazoa; phylum Chordata; class Chondrichthyes; order Lamniformes; family Cetorhinidae; genus Cetorhinus; species Cetorhinus maximus. The sequence continues at coordinate 154,786,978 of NC_135881.1, forward strand.
CATTTTTTAGGAAACCTCATCCACGAGCGGGATGAGGTTTCCTAAAGCTTTTACAAATTAAATAAGAAGTTTCTTTGAAAAATAAAAACATGTCCCATCTCATGTGACAGTCACATTAGGGCACATGTTTCATTACATTTTTAATGTTTTCATTTATATTTTTGAAAAGCGCTTCAATCTGCTTGAGGCACGGAGCGCATGCTTTCGCGGCTGCGCGACTGCCCCCGCCTGCTCTCGCCGAGCCAGCCCGACGCAGGAAAAATTCAGGCCCATATCTTGTAAAAAATTTAATTAACTCTTCCACAATCTGCTTAGTTGTAATATTTCATAAAGGCATCACTGAAGGAAAACTGGTAGACACATCCATTATTGTCAGTAAGTACGGATTTCCACTTTTAGGGCTGAATTTTTCCAGAATTGCACTAAGTGCGATAACAGGCGGGAAAATGGAGTCCTACCAGCCAATGAAAATGGCAGGTTTTCACGCTGTATCTTCCTGAGCCCACCTCATTATATATTCACTCCCATGAAACACGCCGTTTCCACGGCGGGCGGGCTCTCATTTGCCCACTTGTCATCACCCCGCTGTTGCATCACGCTGGCTGCCATCTTTAAAAGGCAGCTGCCAGCAAAGCACTCATCGCCACCAGCTCACCACCGCTGCCCTGGGGACATGGTCAGCAAAGGCAAAAAGACTGTAGCCCATCCCGCTTCAATGACGGGACCCTCGAGCGACTGCTGGATGCTGTGGAGGCCCAACGGGATGTGTTCTACCCTGGCTCTGGCCGCAGGATGGTTAGCAATGTCACCAACCCGGCTTGGGAGGCGGTGGCAGCGGTGATCAGCGCCAATGCCCTTCAGAAGAGGTCAGCCACCCAGTGCCACAAAAGGATGAATAATCTCCTCCGTTCCGCCAGGGCAAGTCATTCTTTTCATCAATCCCAACTCACGCGCTCACAAACCCATCGCACAAATGCACAAAGTTGTGTGCCATGGAGAAGATGGCATCTGTGACTTCATGGATGCATTTGTGGGTGCCGGATTGTGATATCCCACAGAGGTCACCTGTGGATCCCTGAGAGGAGCCACTGGCATAGAAATTGAGCACCACGGTCACTTTCACAGCCGCTGGCAGTGGATGTCCTCCATGTCCCCTTGGCACCATGTCCTGCAGCAAGTGGCAGATGTGAGCCACCAGCTCCCTAGACATGCACAGTCATAGGTGACACTGGTTCTCAGTCATCTGCAGGAATGGCAGGCGGCGCCTATAGACCCTGGGTGTCGCTAGGCGCCAACCAGCCACTGCTCGCTGTCGCTCCTGGGCAGCGTGTGTGGGTGCCCCTGCTGCCCCTTCTTCATGAGGTTACTGCTCCTGCCTTTGCACTGCCAGTGCCTCAGTCACTCTGTCTTCTATGGTCTCTGTCGGCCATCAGGCATACAGCTAGGTCACCAGGATCCATGATCTTGATGTGGTCCTCCTGCAGCATGAGAGAGATGTGGTTATCATGGCTGTACTTTGCACCTTTCCTGGCCCTGTGTGACCGCCCCTTAATGCTTCCCGGAGAGTGCTGGTCACCCCTCGGATGGCCAGAGATGAGTGCGCTGCATGGCTGTCCTGTCAACCTGCGACATGGGGGACACTGGACCAAACCCGGGTGCTGAGATTGTAAGGGGCTGTGAGCGCCTCCAGCAGTGACTGTTACATGGCCAGCGTTGGCGAGGAGATTGTACACCATGTGCAGTCCAACTGCTCTGCGGTCTAATAAAGTGGTGGAGGACTCAAAGTCTGTGTCAGGGGGCAGTGGGGGGTGAGGGGTGGGAGGGGTAAGGTATGGAGCGCTTGGTGGCCCTTTGGTGCCTCCGCGTTGGTTGCCTGGGCGGGCAGGCTAGGAGCCCAACCCCAATCATATCACTGTGGCTGTGTCTGATCTGTCTTAGTTGCAGAGGCATGGTCAGTTTATACAGGTGTCCCTAATGCATGGCCATTTCCCTCACTTACCCTGCCCCCCTCTTCGATTGCCTGTGCGTGGGATGCAGCGCCAGGTCGGCACTTAAACCCCACCCCCTCAACAGTTGCCTGCGAGGCTGGCCAGCACTTGCCCCCGGACACCCCCCATCCCTCAGCGGTCCCCTCCGAGACTGGCCAGCACTTGCCCCTGGACACCCCAACCCCTCAGCAGTCGCCTGTCGGACCAGGCATCAGTTTCTCCCCACCCCGTGCCCCTGAGGCCTGTAAACAACAGGCAAGCTGTGGAGAACACTCACCTCAGTTCCCCCAAAATTAAGGCCGCCAAGTGCATGTCACCTGCGTGCTGTGTGCAGTGTGCTTTCCCGTCGATATGGACAGATGATACGGCGGGGTTCCAAAAGCCTGGTGGGATGGCCTTATAATTATATGCTAATCTATTACAATTAGCTCCCCATCAACCGATGGCGGGAAACGCGGCCTGCTGTTGATGGACTGAGAGGAAGATCGCAACCTGCCTTTACGCCATCATGAAATGGGTCCCGTCATATTTTCCGCGCACACCTGCCAACGGGCTCAGAAAATTCTGCCCTTAGTCTTAGGGAGGGGTCCTATTCAATCAATCATGACCATAGTAAAAGGTTCTTCAAATGCTAGTATTGGGATTAAATGTGTCGGCTTAATCATTGCTTGTGGTTTCCCTATCATCTGACATGTGAGACATGTTCTATAGAATTTGACTGCATCCCGATGCAATCCTGGCCAATAAAAATATTTCTGTATTTTTGCCTGTGTTTTCCTAATTCCTAAATGTCCCCTCATTGGAATTTCATGAGCAAAGCTCAGAATCTCATTTCTATACCCTATTGGGATAATACTCTGCCGTACCTTGTTATGACCGATGCAGTTGGTAAAGCGGAGTTATTTAAAAATCTCAGAGGGAAACTTTAAACAACTGTCATAACCTATCATCTTAAATGTTACATTTGAGATGCGACTCTAAATTCAGGAATCAGACCACCAGCTCGAGGTTTTACATTAAACTAAATGAAACATTTTATTAATTTACACAGGTTAAAAAAAATATACACATGGCTACAAATTACTACAATCATAACTTTTAACAAATTCCCAAACTAATCTCCATTAAGGCAACAGCAACCCATAGGCTTAACAAAACACCAGGCAAAGCATTTCCACCTTACAAACTCAAAATGAGTTCTTTACACTTCTGGTTCCTTGTGGAGCCAGTTGGAGGCTTGCAGCTGCTTTTTGATCTCACATTGCTCCTGCTCTGCACACCCAAAACGGTTGTGTTGTTATACCTACCACTACCCATTGAATGTTAATTCTCATTGTATCAACAACCTCTGAACTAAACCTCTCTAACAATAAAACCCCTTTCATAGTACCAGTTTTATTAGTAATATAAACACATTGCTTGGTAGCTGCTAGATAGGTGTCCATTTTGACCCTACTTCTTGAATGCTCTATTCACAAAATGCAAATGCACACTACCTCTCTTACATATCAAAACTAGTACACATCAAAGCACCCAGACTAGCTGGCTTTAATCCAATTAAGACATACCCACAGACTAAACCTCCATTTAAAAAGAAAAATATTTTCCAAAATATTATATACATGACAACCTCCCTCCAGCTTTCATCTGCTGAAACGTGATCTGGCCTCCATTTTCTCATTGAAATATCACCCTTAAGGTAATAACATTCTGGAATACGTTTTGCCTCTGTTCCTGAGTAAGCTGTCTGATATAACTGTTTTAATTGCAAGTCCTTTTGCTGTAACTCCATTAACTGCCTGGAGCTAAACACTTCAGTTGAATTGTCCTCTGCTGTGTCTTTCTGAACAATGTTATCAAACACAGTGCCTGCTAATTAGATTTCAATACATTCTTCCTGCCTTTGAACTGCCTGTCCTCCTTGTTTTTCTTGCTTCAACCTGTGTGCTTGTGACCTCATTATCACACAATCTGGAAACAATCCAGGGTGGTCTCTTTGCAATACCTCTGTTTAAAACACTTCTACAGGCTGCTCAACTACCACAGGCACCACCCACATTTGCGATCCAGCTATATCATTACCCAGAATAAGTAGAACCCCTGCAATGGGCATTTTTTCCACCACCCCAACAGTCACTTTGCCAGTTTTCCACTCACTCTTTAAATTTACCTTCCACAATGGAATAGGTTTTGCATCTCCATGAACCCCACTTATTATCACCCGTTCCTGCAATACTCCCTCTGAACAACAAATGTCACTATCCCACAACATTAATGTTTGACTAGCTCCTGTATCTCTTAAAATTTTAAGCATCTTTACCTATTCCACCCTGTACACATGGAAAGACTTTCCCTTCACCCACAAAATCTTTAAATATTTCTGCAACCTACTCTTCAGGATTCTCTTGGGTAAATTGTGAACACATTCCCACTTATTTACCAATCACTGATTCTCCTTGTTTTACTTGTACACAAACCACTGGTTTCTCCTGTGCCTGAACCTCAGAACCCACAGTTCTTTTGCTTCCAGAACTTTTCTACACCCCAATAATTCCAACAGATTTTCCCTGGAATTTCCAACACACTAACTTCGTGTGCCCCACTTTATTACAATGAAAACACCTCAATTTTCGAATGTTACTTCTACCCTCAGCACCTTCCTTTTGGTTCTGAGAAAAAACTTTCTGGGAATTTCCAGCTACCCCTCTCTTCCCTGACTACACACCTTCCTTTCACCTTCCCACTTTCTATCCTTTTCCAATTTGAAACGGTGATGAAAAAAAGGTTTAGCTCTATGAACTAGCTCATAATCATCAGCTATCTCTGTTGCTTGTCTTACCATTTGAATCTTCTGTTCCTCCACGTGAGTTCTCACTACCGAAGGGATTGAATCTTTAAATTCTTCCAAAAGAAGAAGTGCTGCATATGTTGTCTCTATTTTTAATGCCTGTATCCACCCGTCAAAATTGCTTTGCTTTTCTCTTTCAAACTTGATATAAGATTGCCCAGGCTGTTTTCTCATATTCCTAAACTTCTGCCTGTATGCCTCAGGAACCAACTCATATGCACTCAAAATAGCTTTTTTTAACCACATCATAATTCACCGACATTTCTTCTGATAGCGAAGCCTTATGTGCTCTACCTACCAACCTGGATTATAACAACAATGTCCAGTTTTCCTGTGGCCATTTCAACTGCTTAGCTATCTTCTCAAATGAAATAAAGAACGTGTCAACATCTTCTTCCTCAAACTTTAGAAGAGCTTGTACACTGGGTTTTAAGTTAGAGGTTTTTTCATTATCAGAACTTTCCTCAGAAACTGAGGTCTCTTTTTTAACTTCCAGCCTTTTAAGCCGATATTCTCTGTCTCGTTCCTTAGTTATCTCTTCTGGAGATCAAGTTTTCGCATTTCCATTTCTTTTTCAAATAATCTTTCTTTTTCTGCTGCCTCAGTTCCAGTTTTTTCATTTCCTTTGCTTTTTCAAGTTCAAGCTTCTTCATTTCAAACTTAAGTCACACTACCTCCAACTGTGGCTCACTAATGTCAGGTATCACTTCCAATTTTAAATGCTGTGCTATACCTTCAATTATATCTGCTTTCCGAGCCCCCACAGGTAACCCTAATTGTAATTTATCTGCCAATTCTGTTAACTTATTCTTGGATACTTTCTGTAACCAGAGTTATATCTTCTACTTCCAAAAATGATTTAGCCATGGATACAGCCATTTTTGCAGCCTCACCACTTCAAAAATAGTTCACATCCACTCCTGAATTCAAAGTGCTTCTCGTACTTATAACCTTTAGATTCACTAATTCAAAAAAAATCAAGGAGTTACAAATATATTTCGCAAAGAGCCCCCAATTATTATGACACAGCCGATGGTAAAGGCTGAGTATTTCAAATTCCAGAGGGGAACTTGAAAAATCTATCATAACCCATGTTTGCAATTTGTACGTTTCAAGATGCAGGCTTTGAATTCAGTAGTAATAAGACCGAGTCTCAAGAGGTTTTTTTTTATAAAACTAAATTAAACATTTATTAATACAAGAAAGATTGTAAGCACATACGTATGTCTACAAAATTACTACTATAATAAGTACAAAAAATCCCCTAATTAATCTGACTCTCAGTTACACCCCTGTTAAGGCAACAGTAAAACACAAATTTAAACAAATCCCTGCAAAGCACACCTTGGACTGTCACATTCAGAATGAGTTTCTTTCAGCTCTGGGTCCTTGCAGACAGACTTGAGACTTACAGGGTGGAGGCTTCAGATCTTAGAATCTCTCCTCCTTTTACCAACAGCTTTCTCCTCCTTTATACATATTTTCATCTTTGAGTGCAAATTCTTGTTATCACTAGGTTTTTTTAAACTTTAAATCTTTTAATAATAAAGCCCTTTCATAGTACCTACTTCACTAGTGAGCTTTGAAAAAAATAAGCACATTGCTTCTGAGCTTCACCTGGTTAGGTGTAATATTTCACTCGCTCTTTTGAATGGTCTATTTAAAAATGCAAATTGCCCCTTTATACCTCATCTTCTATTTCCCTATGTTTATCTAATTACCATTTCAAACCTACTTCTCTTCTATACATCAAAGCCTTTAGACCAGGGTTTAATCCAATTAAGATACACACACCTAGACACAGACACCACTATATTTTAAAATAATTTCCAAGAACATTATAGGCATCGTTACATATTCTTGACATCAGGGTAGTCATTGTCCTGCAGGATGCCTTTAATCCTCCCTATTTCAGCATCAAGCTTTCATGGTGAGCAAATGGCTTGGGCCCTATTTACAAGGTTGCCGATTAGACCAATCTTATAGTGTATGGAATCATTCCAGATTTGCACTAACTGCGGTGGGGTTGTTTTACCCGCCGACCACGATGGCGGATTTTCAGGCCACATTGTCCCAAACCCATCACATTATTTTTACATTCTTGGGAAACATGACGTTTCGATGGCGGGCAGGCTGTCAGTTACCCGCCTCGTATCGTTTCACTTCTTCATCACACCAGGCGCCATGTTTAAAATCTGCTGGGCCAGATGATAAGTATGCTTGGCCTGTGCGGGTGGCAAGTGATCCCATGGACAGGATGAGGACAATGATGGTGTGTGTGGGAGAGTGAATGGTGATGTCCCTTGCACTGGCAGTGAGTGAGGGCCCTGTGGGTGTGTGATGGGTTTGTGATGGTATGTGAGTTTGGAGTGATGAAAAGAGTGACACATCTCTCACTGCATGGTTGTTTGGTGGATGTTGCACTGCTGGATCCTCACTTGGTAGAGCAGCACCGCTGACCTCACCACCAGCACAGGACCGGTCCAGATCGTCGCCGGCCTTGGGATGGCTTTGTTTTCTAAGTCCCTGAGGACCTTGATATTAGACATTCGTCTGCCGGTCTGTGACCTCTCCCTCTTGTGTGCTAGCTTGTTCTACATAAATACAGATGGAGAAAGTGTTAGCACGATGCCTGCCAGGCTAGATAATAAGTATGCCTGGCATGTGCCACTGCCATGGACTAATTATTTCCACTTGCTTCTGCAGGCACATCTGGGAAACAATCGACGAGTCCATGACCCAGGGACTCCAATCAAGCTCCGAAGAAACCTCTGAAGAGGAATCTGGAGGCACCCTCCTTGAAATCCTGCCACAGCGCTCATCCACACCCTCCACCAGCGCAGAGACACATAACTCAGTGGGCACTAGCTTTAGAGTAGCCTCGGGATAACGATCTGGTGATTACATCGCACTGTCTGATCCACAGCAGGCGGCAGCAGGGACTTTCCAAGTATCCGGCATTTGGCAGACTGCTGAAGGACAGTAATCTGCTGAGTCCAAGTCAGATGACGAGCCTCTGGACTCGGTCATACCTCCGTTGCTGGAGCTGCAAAGGCAAGCTCGAGAACATCAGGAAGGGATGTCCGCTGTACTCTTCAGATTGCAAGGCACGATGGAGGAATCTGTTCATCTTCACTCTGAGGTGATAGTGCCAGCATGCCACCGCATTGAGGTCAACACTGGTAGGATAGCAGCCGCCATGGAGACCTTGGTCCAGAACATTGCTCCTGCACTGCTGTGCGGGCTCAATTCCATCGCTAACACCATAGTTGGCCTCCAACAGGGTGTACGCGACAGGAGTGGTGGGCAGCTTGATCTCACTCCAGCTACCCCTGCTCCTCAAGGAGTCAGCCTGGGGCACTCGGGCAGCCATAAGGAGTACCACCAGCAGGTTTACACCCCAGGGCCATCCCTCCAGGTGACTCCGGGAGTGTCCACCCCATCCAACTCCCTCTTCCTGTGACCTCAGCAGCTCCAGCTCCACAGGCCGTGGAGGGTGCCACTGTCACACAGCAGGACCCCAAAAGCAGGCCATGGCATTCCAGGTCTCAGCCTTCCAGGGGACACCCGCCAAGGCCATCACAGACAGTGCTTCTCAGTCAGCAAGCTGCCTCTGCCTCTGATGTTGATGTCGGGGAGCACCAAGACGTAGCAGCAGGGTTAGGAAAGTTAAGAAGAATTAACTCATTTGGAGGTTGCACAACCTGGGCACGGGTGTTAATCACTTGTACATACTGTTCACTATTGTCAGTAAACTCCCAAGAATGTCTCCCTGCCTATGGCTCCTTATTCTGATGAGCAGTGTTCGTGTCACTCAGATGTGAAACCTTTCTGCACAAGATAAAGGCAGGTGCCTCAGTCCAGGGCCTCTTCCCTGTGCTTTGTGCAGCCTTCAGACCAAAGTGATGGTCCAGCCTCAAATTCCCTGGACACATTACTGATGCTTGCACCTCTACGGTGCTTGTCATGTAGTGGGCAGGCATCACAGATTTCTCTCATTCTCTCAGCACCTTTAAGGTGGAGCTGGCACCCATCTCTTCAGCATCTGTGACCATTGACACTGTGCTCCTGAAGGACTCAGATGTTGAAGGCATACAAAGTATCAGATGTTTCTAAAGTTTCATGGTTGTGTCTCTATGATATAAGAACATAAGAAATTGGAGCAGGAGTAGGCCATTTGGCCCCTCAACCCTGTCTCTAAGATATGACCCTGATCACAGAGTGCAAGCCAGCTGCCCTCGGAGTCAGACATTCTCAGAGGCTATGTGAAGATCTACAGAGTGTCCTCACTGCATGTTGTCATCATCCTTCTGTAATTGAGTGACTATTAGGGCCTCCACTGAGTGCCCATGACCAGAGCATTATCACAGAGGGTATGTGTGCTGCTATAAGCCAGACTGGAGTCAAACGTTCACAGATGCAATGTGAGGATCTATGGGCTCTCCTCACTCCAGGCCGCCATCATTCTCCACAAGTCTAGCTGCTATGAGGGCTTCCCGAGCCTGCCTGCTTCATCTGGCCAGTGTGAGGACCTTATCCCCGTCATTGTTGCCTTCGAGGACCTCCGCACCCTCATCCCCATTTGTAGGTGAATTTGAAAGCAGGATGGAGCCCATTAAGGCATGGCCTTCTATCTATTTGGGCATACATGGTGTCATTAAAACTGAACTCAACTGTGCAAGTTGCCGAGTTCACAAATTCAATGAATACTGATTCACGTAACGATGGCGGGACTAGATCGCCATGATATAGTGCTGCAGCGCAACTATCTATGGCTTCCTTAAGCGAAACATGCCCAAATAGATGGTGTTGCCATGGGATCTCCTATAGGCCCAGCTCTCGCAAACATCTTTGTTGGGTTCCATGAGAAGTGTGTCTTTGATGGAATGACACCTAACCTCCTACTTCTTGCATACTTCTGATATGTGGATGATACGTTCGCTATATTTAAATCCGCAGCTGCGTGTGATAATTTCCTTATATGTCTTAATGGGCTCCATCCTGCGCTCAAATTCACCTTTGAAATGGAGCTGTCAAATGAACTCCCCTTCCTTGATGTACCAGGTGAGAAATCTGCCAGGGGGTTCTCTACCACGGTCTACTGCAAGCCTACCTTCACTGGTCAATATATGCGTTGGGATTCTAACAGTTCCACATGGTCTTATTGGCAACCTTGTAAATAGGGACTAAACCATTTGCTCACCATGCAAACTTGATGCTGAAATAGGGCACATCAAAGGCATTCTGCAGGATAATGGCTACCCTGATCAGATCATTTTGCGCTGTATATCATGCAAACTCATGAACAGGCCTATGGCCATCACTTTTGGCCCTGAAAATTGCCCAGTCCACTTCAGAGAACCCTGGAAGGGCAAGGTATCTCAAATGTTTGAGCAACAGGTGAAACTAGCTGCTCCACGCTGTTACTATGCAGTAGCAACACGAATTGTATTCGCCAATAACAGGATGCTGCTGTCAAGTCGAAACAACATTCTGCCTATCACAGAAATGTGTGACGTGGTATATGAATTTCAGTGCCAGTGTGATGCTAGGTATGTAGGCCATACATCCCAAAGACTGGTAGATTGTATTAAACAGCGTGTCCCAGGCGCTGTTCACAACAGGCAGGGTACAGACCATATCCAACCAGCCCGTGCTTGCAAAACTCAAAACACAGTATCCAACTTTAGATGTGATTCCGTGATTGGACAACATTTGCTAAATAATCCTCAGTGTGTTAAGAATTACGCTGACAACCAATTTAAGATTGTCAGTCAGGCTGGCAATGTGCTGCAGTTGCATGTACTGGAAGTTACATATATTAATGCACAGGGCCATGTTCTTTGCAGACAGAAAGAACATGTACATACACTGCGCCTGTTTCAGCTAAACAAAATAGCCATTCATTGACTTATTCCTCAGGGCAATGCCTTGACCAATCAGGGTCATGCTGCCTGGTTTAAATTTCAAATGATGCTTGGCAGTTAACTGTCAGTCACCATCAATGGTACATTTGCCATGGCAATGCTTCTCGCCAACCAATCAGCACTCTCTTCACATACAGTATAAGTTTTTCTATTCCTCCTTACATCGGTATTCTTGTGAGTGCCCTGAAGAATGTAAGATGACAGTCTCTTTTTTCAGTAATTTGTTACATAATGCAAGTGTTCAACATTAATCAGTTATGCCTTCAGATTTTACTGCATTATTCTACAGAATTTTCTTTAATAAAACATTCATTAGCCACAGATGGATTAAAAACAGCATTCCCACATCAATAAGATTCCTGGATTTTATATGCAATAACCCGTTTCTTACTATTTTAAAATGACAGTTTCATGGGCAACATCTTCCCCCCATTGTGGGGGGGGGGGGGGGGGGGGGGGGGGGGTGTGGGAGCTGGCGCAGGCGGACACGCCTCCGATTGTCACCCCCATTTTAGATGGGCGGGCCAATTAAGGCCCGCCCAGCGTGACGTCCACCAGGAAGTGCTATGCGCTCCCTGTGCGGGCGGGGGAGCGATTCCCTCAGCCGGGAATCACAAAGTGCTGCCTCAGGGAGATCGGCTCTGATTCAAAAGTTAATAGGCCATTGACAGTTCGGCGGGCGCGCAGCCAATTCAGCTACACGCTGGACTGAAAATCTAAATGACGCGGGGTGATGTTGGGATGACCACCCGACGTAACCCTGCATCATTTTACGCGTCGGCGAGCGGGCCCCGCCCCCACTCGCCGACTGGAAGATGCTGGCCCATGTTCCTAGAATACAATAGTACGACAAGTCACATGTAGAATTCAGAGTACATCACTGAGTTACAAAATATTTATGTTTGGTCAGCTGTCTAGCAAAGTATAACTGAAATTCTTATGACTTTTTTTTCGTACTTTACCCCCACCCCACCTTTAACGCATGTATACCAAAAAAAATGAAGAAATTGCAGGAAAAATTGCAAAGTATTGAATGTTTTCCTAGAAACGCATGGATACAGACCATAAGCATAAAACCCTTACACCTCCTCCCTCTCCACTCCTCCCCACCATCCTTGAGAACACAAATCAATGATATCTTACCTGAGCAATGACATCTGAAACTGAGGCACAGCCCACCAATAAACTGTATTTATGCTTCAACAGAATACCAGCGTGGGTCCAAGCCTAAAAAAAAATGTTAAAAACAATTCATTCAGGTAACAATTCCATTTAATATCACTAATATATAATGAGTTTCCAGGGTGTTTTTATTTAAAAGTAAAAACAGTTTATACATTCAAACAATGGCGGAACCATGAATTCCCACTGATGCCAATGGCAGAGCAATATCCATTTATGTAAAGCTGTTCTGCTCAGAGCTACAGAAAAGCCGTCAAAAATTTTCTTTTTAATACTGTGTTTTTTTATGGCAGGGGAAAAGAGGAGGAAAGCAAGACTTCCTTTATTTTCTTGCTATATTTTTTCCTTAATCTTATTGTTCTCCCGCCTCAAATTAAGAGGGCTGTTCAGAGGACATTGCCAATGCACCCTCTAGCCAGCTGAGGGCTCAGCCTCAAACCTTCCCTCCCCGTTTTGAAGGCACTGCAGGACAGACTGCATTATCTTCAGGAAGAAATGAATAAATAGAGGAGAAATCAGAATTTCTGTGCCTGCAGGTTATAAAGTACAGGTGTGAGAATGTCAGGTGAGGGCAGGGCTGAGCTTTCATGTGATGCATCTCACATTCAACTAGCACACCAGTACATACGAAAGGCCAGGTGACGTCTTGGAAAATACCCATGAAATCATATCCTACTATATATGAGGGAAAGAAACTGCTAAAGGAAGGAGAAAAAACAAAGCTAAACAGATCATGAGTTCAATCCTGTTAAAGTGTTATGTGAATGCTGTAATACTGAAACTCAATAAATCTCTGTTTAATGGGGCAAGATCATTTATCTTTCCTAAACTGTGAAAGTTTGTATGAAATGTGTACTCTGTAGCAATCAAGGCCACAGATTCCAAATACCATAATGCGAAACTCATTCACTCCTAACTGTCCCAATTACTGAACCTGTCAAAATTCAGAGTTACATAAAGTTTCATCACATGTTCTCAGAATGAAAAGTGAGTCACTTCAGAGAAATGATTTCTAGGTAATAGCGCCTTTAGAAGATAGGCCATGGCTCTGTGCCAAAGCAGAATAGAGAATACATCATCTTGTCAAATATGTGCCTACTGTTTGTAAGAACAACAGTTCCACTTGGGGATGGGCAATAAATGTTGGCCTAGCCAGCGACACTCACATCCCGTTATTGAATTTTAAAAAATTTACAGCACTGAGTTCAAACCAGTGGTGATCTCAGCTCTGTTTGTATTGTAAATAATTCCAGGGCTCCATCTCAAATCTGCTTATATATTTAGATTTAATCTACTGAAGAAATGTATTAAACTGAACTAATTTATCTTATAAATGCATACACTTCTTAATGAGCGGGCATAGGATAAAATAGCTTCTCATGGTTGTCAAGCAAGCCAACTTGTGGATTGTGTTCTTAGAAATGCTGGTTCAATAAAAGAAATCCTCTTGCATAGCACAAAATTATTTTTTAGCAAGTCCTCAATGATGCTTAACAAGGTATAGCAGGATTTTAAATACCTTCAGGTGTGTGTTTTCCCTTGCACCTGTATTGCGAGTGTACTGGAACTAATAGGGTACAATCCATTCTGTCCATCCCCGGACAAGTACACCCAGTTAACATTCTTACCTTAGAAATGTATTTTGTAGTACAAATCAAATGAAAGGAATTAATTTTGCATTTGCAAAATTTTGCATTGCATTTGCACAATGGAAATATTTACAGAGGGGATAAATAATCAGGAGCCACTGAGTGATTTTCACAAGGGATCAGAGAATATCATAAATGTCACCTAAAGACAGAAGTATGATTACAGTATTGCAATCTATTTCTATTTGTAAGATGTTCTGTGGAGTTTCAGGGATGGAGAGATGCAGTTGAGCAGGGGTTACGTTTTGCTCTCTTATTTCTTATGATGGCACCCGATCAGAAAAATTGCTGGAATTTTATGTGGAGGCAGTGGCCTTGCCCTCTGGCTGAAAAGCTGGGAGTGAGTCTGCCTCCACTTGGTTGGGACTCCCGGCAGCTACTTAACAGCCTTTGGGCTGTTAATTGGCTTGAGGCGGGATCTCTGCCCACATTTGTGGGGAACTTTGAGAGCTGCTGGCCAATCAAGTGGCCAGTAACTCTCTAGTCCGAGCAACACTGGGAGCAGTGGCCACTACTGGGACTGCAGGCCCAGCATCCTTGTGCCATGGGCAAAATCCAAGTATTAGTAGGAAGAGGTCTCAATTGCCCAGAGGGTTGGCAGGCTGCCCAACCCCCTTTTCCGCCATGGGTAAATTCATGTGTGGGCAGGCAATGGGCACATCACTGCTGCCATGGCACCCAATTTTATGCACCCCCTGCTGTCAACCTGCCCCCTTCGCACAATGGTTGTGATGCAGGCACCCATCAGGCGCCAATCTTCAAGAGGTTACTTTGGAGACAACAGACAGTGTATAATGCACCAAAAATAAACATTACTCTCACTGGCTATTGATAACTACTTGTTATGTATGCTCAGCACCAGTGGAGCACAACCTTTTGTACAGTACTAATGCTAAATTCCTATCTATAGCATTAATAATTTGGTACGAATTAGGTCGTATCAGATGTATTCTTGGTATCACTTTGCAAGACAAGGTCACCCGTTCAGAGGTCCTGGAGCATGCAAATTCCAACAGCATACACTCATTGCTAAGCCAACAATGCTTGTGCTGGCTCGGCCACATTTATTGGATGGATGGTGGCCATTAACCTAATGACCTTTTGTGTGGTGAATTGACCACTGGATCACCACCTGCTGGGTGGCCATTCCTCCATTACAAGGACGCTCCACAAGTGAGATACGAAGATGATGGATATTGACAGCTGAGAAACAGTCACTGATGGTCGTGGCCTCTAAAAGCTGAATGTTTGGAAAGGCATTGGAAAAGGCTAGCAGAAATGTAAAGCTCATTTGGCAGAGAAGGGGAGCCAGAGAAAACAGGACAGTGGATATGCCTAACAAATTTGATTGAATTTTTTGAGGAGGTGACCAGGTGTGTAGATGAGGGTAGCGCAGTTGATGTAGTTTATATGGATTTCAGCAAAGCCTTTGACAAGGTCCCACATGGGAGACTTATAAAGAAGGCAAATGCACATGGGATAACAGGGTATTTTGATAGGTGGATTCAAAATTGGCTTAGTTATAGGAGGCAGAGGGTGGTGACAGAAGGATGCTTTAGTGACTGGAAGCCAGTGTCCAGTGGCATACCACAGGGATCTGTGCTGGGTCCCCTATTATTTGTCATTTATATAAATGGCATAGATGACTATGTGGGGGGTAGGATTAGTAAGTTTGCAGGTGACACAAAGATTGGCCGGGTGGTTAACAGTGAGGTTGAGTGTCTTGGGCTACAGGAAGATATCGACAGGATGGTTAAATGGGCAGATAAGTGGCAGATGGAATTTAACCCTGAAAAGTGTGAGGTGATACGCTTTGGAAGGAGTAATTTGACAAGGAAGTATTCAATGAACGGCATGACACTAGGAAGTTCTGAGGAACAAAGGGACCTTGGCGTGTGCGTCCATAGATCTCTGAAGGCGGAGGGGCATGTTAGGCATATAGGACACTTGCCTTTATCAATCAAGGCATAGATTACAAAAGCAGGGAGGTCATGTTGGAGCTGTATAGAACCTTGGTGAGGCCACAGCTGGAATACTTTGTGCAGTTCTGGTCGCCACACTATAGGAAGGATGTGATTGCACTGGAGGGGGTGCAGAGGAGATTCACCAGGATGTTGCCTGGGATGAAACATTTAAGTTATGAAGCGAGGTTGGATAGACTTGGGTTGTTTTTGTTGGAGCAGAGAAGACTGAGGGGCAACCTGATCGAGGTGTACAAGATTATGAGGAGCATGGACAGGGTGGATAGGGAGCAGCTGTTCCCCTTAGTTGAAGGGTCAGTCACAAGGGGACATAAGTTTAAGGTGAGGGGCAGGGGGTTTAGAGGGGGATGTGAGGAAAAACTTCTTTACCCAGAGGGTGGTGATAGTCTGGAATGCACTGCCTGGGAGGGTGGTGGAGGCGGGTTGCCTCACAACCTTTAAAAAAGTACCTGGATGAGCACTTGGCACGTCATAACATTCAAGGCTATGGGCCAAGTGCTGGTAAATGGGATTAGTTAGGTAGGTCAGGTGTTTCTCACCTGTCAGTGCAGACTCCATGGGCCGAAGGGCCTCTTCTGCACTGTGATTGTGTGTGAATGTCTTCCTCTGCAGCAAATGCAGCAGAGACTGCCATGCTAGGGTGGGGCTCCTGAGCCACACCAGGAAATGCTTAACACAGAGTTGGTCACCATGACACAAACATCATCCTGTGAGATGGAAGACTGCCACAACCATCATTATAAGAAATAAGGTTAAAGCAAGATACTGAAATAAAATCGGAAAATGCTGGAAAAACAGCAGGTCTGACAGCATCTGTTGAGAGAGAAACAGAGTTAATGTTTACGTTAGCGGATACGAAACGTTAACTCTGTTTCTCTCTTCACAGATGCTGCCAGACCTGCTGACTTTTTGCAGCATTTCCTGTTTTTATATAAGGAATTTGGTGTTTGACACCAACACTGAGACTGTGCAGAAGTGGTGTTAATGCAAATCAGCTAGAGTTTTTATGCAGTAAATCTGGAGTTCATTCTATGTGCCTCCATTTAATCTTTATAACCATTGAAAAGGACTGCCTTGTCCTTTAGCTCCTTTGGGCATTATCCCAGATTCCAAAATTGCTGAAGGACTGACTGTTGCAGGCACAAGTCGCCTGCATTTGAGACAGCATACCAACCCCATTTTGGTGGTGGACCAGAAACTGAAGGTCAAGAAGCGGCAAGTACTCTGTGCCTTCATTTCAGTAGGTTTGTACAGAACTTCCCATGAAATAGTGATGCAAATGAGAAGTATAGCTGAGGCTCCCTGTGATAGAAAGATGGTATTCGGCCCATGGATTCCATGCCGGCTCTCTGTAGAGCAATCCAGTCAGTAACATTCAGCCTGTAGTCTTGCAGCTTTATTTCACTCAGCAGTCCATCCAATTTTCTTTTGAAATCACTTTTCGTCTCTGCTTCCACTTGATGTGTAAAAACGTTCTTCCTCACATCCCCTTGTATCTCCTGCACAAAATCTTAAATCCGTGTCCCCTGGTCCTAATATGATCAGCTAATGGGAGCAGTTTTTCTTTGACTCCCTTATCAAAACCTGTCAAAATCTTGTACAGCTCTATCAAATCTCCCAATCTCCTTTGCTCCAAGGAGAACCCTCAACTTCTCCAACCTAACCTAGTCACTAAATTCCTTCACACCTTGAACCATTCTGGAAGGAGGGACAATGTGTTGTCAGTAGTCTGGAAGGAATGGTAGAGCAAACAGAAAGACAGTCATAGCCCCTGGTCTGGGGCCAAGTAGTCAGGGTGCCAGAGTAAAATCAGTCCTAGGGCTTTGCAGGCCATGTTACATGGCTCACACGTTGTAGTACCACTCCAGGGAGCGGCAATGACTGTGTGCGCAATTGGGAAAATGCACAGCTTGGTGTGCAAGGCATGGATAACAGTTTGAATACTGCTGGCCATGGGCCTGTCTGTCTTAGTAATGGGCTGCAGGTGGGATGGTCAGGATTAGGGAGGCATTTTCAGCATGTAAAAGGGGAAAACATAATACAGAGGGGGGTTTGTGAAACTTTCCGGGCTGGGACTGGGGAGAGGGGCCTTCTCTGCCCGTGACCATGCACACAATGTTAAGATGGGGAGGGGTGAGGTCCACAGTGGGCATTGGGACATCTACAGTCATGGGTTCAAGTGGGAGGGTCGGAATATCGACCATAATGACTATGTGATCCAGGATTATTGAGCGAGGCTGGAGAACAATGGAAGGCATCTCTACCTGCACACCATGGGGCTCCAGGAAGATTGGAGGTGCAGTGATAGTCACAGGAGGAGTGTCAAAGCTGGTCTTGAAGTAGTATCTGAACACCACCATCTTGTCTAGTTGAAGTTATGGTGTAGTCAGAAATTGAAACTGGAAAATAATCTGGACGGGAGGGGTCAGAGTCAGTGTGGGAAGTTCCCAGGGCTGCACTAGGGGCCCCATTTCAAGGGGCAGCCTCAACCTGCTTGCACTCAAAACACTGAAATAAAGCTGGAGCTGAGGTAAAAGTTGAAGATCTCCTTGAGAAGGTTCCATTGGAGCCATTGGCCATTTGTACTGCTTTAAAGATAGACTGCAGGAGTCATTGGTCTCACAAAACAGTCGCTCCACTTTAGTTTTAAACACACGGAATGTGAAAATTGGGAATGCAGGGAACAGAGGTGACGCGCTCGACCAAGGGTCTACCAGAGAAAACTCTCCTACCTGCAGATGAGCGAGAGACAATGCCATGCACATCTGCCCTTGTCCAGAGATCTGGTGGATCACATCTGTCACCTGCACGGGGAGGATCTAACACCCCGGGGACTGGAAGGCTATTCCCTGCCAACAGCCTTGAAGGTCACTGCCGCACTCAATTTCTTTGCCTGTGGATCATTCCAGGGATCCACAGGGGAACTGTGCAGCATCTTGCATGCTGCCACACATAAATGCATCGAGGGTGTGTCAGCTGCCCTATCCAGGAAGGCTCATCAATATGTGAGGTTCACTGTTGATGAAGATAGCCAGGCTGCTAGGTTTAATGGGTTAACACCTTCGGTCTGTCTGCAAGCATGACCCAGACCTCCCTGTCGCTTGCCATTTCAACACTCCACCCTGCTCTCATGCCCATATGTCCATCCTTGGCCTGCTGCATTGTTCCAGTGAAGCTCAACGCAACCTGGAGGAACAGCACCTCATCTTCCGACTAGGCACTTTACAGCCTTTCGGACTGAATATTGAGTTCAACAATTTTAGATCATGAACTCTCTCCTCCATCCCCACCCCCTTTCCGATCCCCCTTTTTTTTTCCAATAATTTATATAGATTTTTCTTTTCCCACCTATTTCCATTATTTTTAAATGTATTTCCATCCATTATTTTATCTCTACCTTTTAGCCTATTTCAATCCCTTCCCTTCACCCCACCCCACCCCCACTAGGGCAATCTGTACCTTGCTTGTCCTGCTTTCTACCCTTAATTAGCACATTCTTTAGATATTATCACAACCTTCAACACCTCTTTGTCCTTTTGTCTATGACATCTTTTGGCTATCTCCACCTATCACTGGCCCTCTATACAGCTCTGCTTGTCCCACCCCCCCCCTTAAACCAGCTTATATTTCACCTCTTTTCTATTTTTACTTAGTTCTGTTGAAGAGTCACACGGACTCAAAACGTTAACTGTGTTCCTCTCCGCAGATGTTGCCAGACCTGCTGAGTATTTCCAGGTATTTTTATTTTTGTTTTGGATTTCCAGCATCCGCAGTTTTTTGCTTTTATGCTAGGTTTAATGGCTTTGTAGCTATCTCTGGCTTCCCTAGAGTGCAGGGTGTGATCGACTGCACACGTGGTTTTGAAGGCTCCATGGCATCAGCCCCTAATGTTCATCAACTGGAAACCATTAACATTCAGCTGATGTGTGATCATCAGAAGCACACAATGCATGTCTATGCCATGTACCCTGAGAGTTGCCATGACTCATTCATCCTGAGCCACTCCCAGGTGCCTCACATATTCGAAGTACCTCAGCAAATACAGGGATAGCTGCTTGAGGGTAAGGAGTACCTGCTCAAACAATGGCTCATGACACCCGTGCATTGTCCTAAGGGTGCCTTGGAGAAGAGGTACAATGACGTACATAGCTCCACATGATCCATAGTCTAGCAGACCATTGGCATCCTGAAGATGCACTTCCAATGTTTGGCCTGCTCAGGTGGGGCTCTGCAGTACACTCCAGAGAAGGTCTCCTGCATTGTAGTGATCTGTTGCACCCTTCACAACCTGGCACTTCAAAGGGGGATCCCTTGTTAGAGGGAGAAATGGAGGAGGCTGAGATCTTCTCAGATGATGAAGAGCAGGAAGGCCAGGAACCTGAAGAGAGAGATGAGGGTCAGCATCCACCCGATGATGCCATGGAAGGAGCACCATGTGGAAAACGTGCACGTGACACATTGATAGCCACAAGATTCCAGGAGGAGTAAGGCACACGCAACAGGGGATGGCCACATTCCTCCTGTGCCTTAGTGCCATTGCACAGAAAGGGATTTAAAACCAGTCACAAAAAACGAAAATAGCTGGAAAAACTCAGCAGGTCTGACAGCATCTGCGGAGAGGAATACAGTTAACATTCCGAGTCCGAATGGCTCTTCATCAGAACTAAGCAAAAATAGAAATAAGGTGAAATATAAGCTGTTTGAGGGGGGTGGGACAGGTAGAGCTGGATAGAGGGCCAGTGGAGGCAAAGAAGAGATTGCCAAAGATGTCAAAGACAAAATGTCAAAGGGGTGTTGACAGTGGTGATATTAGCTAAGGAATGTGCTAATGATGAAATTAAGGGTAGAAAGCAGGACGAGCAAGTGACAGATAGCCCTGGTGGGGATGGGGTGAGGGGAAGGGATCGAAATAGGCTAAAAGGTGGAGGTAAGACAATGGATGGAAATACATTTAAAAATAATAGAAATAGGTGGGAAAAGAAAAATATATATAATAAAAAAATATATATTTTAAAAATGATAAATTATTGGAAAATTACATGTTTGGTAATCTCTCCTTTGCCTCCACCTATCACTGGCCCTCTATCCAGCTCTACCTGTCCCACACCCACCTCAAACAGCTTATATTTCACCTCATTTCTATTTTTCTTTAGTTCTGATGAAGAGTTATTCAGACTCAAAACTTTAACTGTATTCCTCTCCACAGATGCTGTCAGACCTGTTGAGTTTTTCCAGCTATTTTTGTTTTTGTTTCAGATTTCCAGCATCCGCAGTATTTTGCTTTTAAAACCAGTCACATCAACAGTAAGTTCTGCATTAGTACTTGCACCTTCAACTCTTATGATTCACCAGGCCACGATCTCTGGAAAAGTCAGTGGTGAAACCTGAATTTTCAGTGCAAATGTCGCCTCAAACCACTTGATGCAATCATGGGCACCTTAATGAGAAACTACAGCTCATGATTGGAGATATCATCATCTTATCAGGTCTTATGCTTTGGCACTGCCACTTAGGATACACAACTACAGCTATCCCTTCAGGCTGCTGAGCAGTTCTCATACAAGGTTGCCCTGCAAACAATAAGGGTTACAACTATATTCAGCATTCACTCCCAATAAAGACTTTGATGCATCTCCCTGCCATCACACAAGGGTCCTAGTAACTATCTTGGCTGAGGTTAACATTAGTAAATTAAATAAAGTGAATTTTCCCTGCCCGTCCAACCTTATTGTAGGCGGGTGGGCGAAAAGGCCAAGCGGCCTTTGGATTTTTGAGGAAACCTCATTCATGGGCAGGATGAGGTTTCCGATGTTAATTAAAAATAAAATAAAAAATTTTAAATCTCATTTCTAACATGTCCCTGCTCATGTGACAGAGTCACATGAGGGGACATGTTTACCTTAATTTTAAAATCTTTATTTTTAATGTTTGAAATCTTCAGCTCCCTGAGGCAGCTCTGCGCATTCAGGGAGCTTTCACTGAGCACACCCGTGCGTGTGCGCGTGTGCTGATTTCCGCGCTCGCCCTCCTCCCCCCCTCCACCCAGGCAGTGTTAAGTGTTTCAGCGCGTGATTCACACTGGTTGGCCGTTAATTGGCCAGCCAGTGTGAAATCGTGGTCGGGGCCCGATTGTGGGCGGCAGAGCATTGTGTGGCCACTCCCTGGCCTGCCCGCCAGACCCGCCCAACAAGGGGGAAAATCCTCCCCATAAAAGTAACAGTTTTGTGCTCAAGTAGGAAGTTGGGATTTTAGTACTGATGTGAATATCACATTGAAAATGATGTTACGAAATGTGGGTCACTGCTAATGACCCAATATTTCCTGATGTACTTTTGAACAGAAAAACTATTTATTGATAGTTGAGTTTAAAAGGCACTGTAGCTAGTTTCAACCATAAATGTGTAGCTCTTTATCACCCCTTGTCGGAGTACTAAAATGCTCTTCTGTGTCGCAAAGGCTTCTTCAGAATGACTAGATGTGTAGCGTGCAGCAGACTATAACCACTTTCCCTTTGGTATCAAAACACACAAAGTTTAATTGGAAAAAGGCATGAATTGTAAGTGCTGCACATGTTTAAAGTAATGTTTGCATGTGATTCAGCCCTAATTCGTTTTAGTTGATACGGTTTAAGAAATGGAAACTAACCCATTGTGGTGCAGCTAGCAGTATTGTATACACACCCATGGCAGAGTTAAAAACAGGGCTGGAATTTTCCAGGTCCATTGGGAAATGGGAAGGCTGGCAAAATGGTGTGCTAGGACCAGGGATTCCCAAAGTCTTCCCGTTACCATGCCACTTTGCAAACAGTGGGAAAGTTGGCAAATCGGTCGTCCACCAGATGGCGGATTATGGGCCACTTTCCGCCTCAGTGGTACCTTTGCCCATGTCATAAGGGCCCAGAGCCATGTGGAAAAACTGCCCAGTGAAACCTGGTCGATTCCCAGCTGGTTCTGGAGGGAAGACCTTCCTTTATAGGCACTCCATGGCACGGAGGGTCCCCTGTGGCAATGGCTGCTCTCGCAGCAATGCACCACTGCCACTCAGTGATCCCCAGCCCCACCTTCCCTCTATCACTAGGATCTGCCTGTCTGACCCTGGTGTCCCTCAACCCCACTTAACTATTTTTGAGGGCACCCACCCATTGAGATGCCTTCTCCTTGCAGTTGCAGCCTCAACAATGGTCACCACTAATTGGGCAGCGGCTACTTAATTGGCCACCACCAGCAAAATGCAGCCCTGGATCTCGCCACCCGCTGAAGCAGAGAACTGTCATTTCTAAATTCCATTAATAATATCAAGCTCATATAAAAGACCAATATTAATATATTAATCTACAACTGTAGGAAACAAAAGCTGAGGGAACACGGGTATATTCATCAAAAACCAAAATCATATCTTAGATTACCAATGAATCCAGCATCGGGAAGGCAGCCAGATAGAGGAAGGCCTTTCTCGTTTTACTTCCCACAGAATCATCCACGTGATGTAATTTGTTAATGATATAATATCCCAGATCTGTATATGCTGAAAATAGAACAGAAAAAAAACGATAAAATTGAGCATGATCAATTGTCATAGTTAACAGGTGATTGATATATGATACAGGTTTCTCCATATCCCCATTTTAAATTCAAATCTTTTCAATGCTGTAAGGTAGCAGTAAACTCCACCAATTAAGTTCAAATGTGCCTAAAGCTATATAGCCAACATTTTTCAAGTAGGTACATGCTGACGCATATCAGGAATCATTATCTAAAGATTATCCTACAGGAAAGGAGACAGACTGATCAATAGTTCACTCCTATATATACCATTTCAGCATGCAGATTCAAACCAGGTAGTTTTCATTTATTAAGTGTCTATCATTTGGGTGTTAATTGTATTCAGATGGTGGGTTGATGATTGTTCAGATGGTTGGGGGCTCACTCACATGCTGAAAGGTTTTTTCTGTTGGAGGTGCATGCTATGCAATGTGTGTCTCTGTAGATAAAAACTTGTAAGTAAATAAAGACTAAGCTCCATCCTTCACCACCTGGCTACCTAACTTTTGACACAGTTTACGACAGTACAATGAAAGTACAACTTTAAATCAGCAAAATATTAAATGCTTTAGTTTAGATCACAGCTAAGAATGAGTAAGTTTTTTTGGTAAACATTCACGTTTAGAGAAGGCCAGTGACAATCAGTATTGTGGAATGGAGATTTATCCTATTTAAGACATTCAGGATCAGTCAGGTCAGGAGTAGCGTGGCCAGTGGTAGAGAGAAGAAAGTGCTTTAAATGCTAATCTCTATTCTGCCCATCTGATTTTTTCTATTTTGCACAATACCCATCCTTGTGGCCTCCAACAAGACTGAATTTTGTACTAACTCATGTATTGTGATGTGTTTTATGTTGTGGATCAGCATCCACTAGAACTGTGTGCAACACATTCCAAACTCATTATAACCCTTCAAAAAGCAGAGATTTTCACCTTATCAGTTTGGGTTGGCATCTAAAGCCAGATCCCAAGAAATATACAAAACCTGCATCTGCTAGCGCTTTCAAAAATGTATTTTTTTATTCATTCATGTGATGGCAACATCATTGGCAGTTATTACCCATCTCTAATTGTTCTCAGGGTGTTGGTGAGCCACTTCCTTGAACTGCTGCAGTCCATGTGGTGTGCACATACCCACAGTGCTGTTAAGAAGGGAATTCCAGGATTTTGACCCAACGACAATTAAACGGTGATATAGTTCCAAGTCAGGTGGTGTGTGGTTTGTCGGGCAGGGCGAACTTGCAGCTGGTGGCGTTCCCATGTGTCTGCTGCCCTTGTCCTTCTAGGTGATAGAGGCTGCAGCTTTGGAAGGTGCTGTCGAAAGAAGTTTGACAATTTGCTGCAGTGCATCTTGTACATGGTGCACACTGCTGCCACTGTGCATCGGTGGTGGAGGGAGCGAAAGGATGGAGTGTCAATCAATCTTTGTCCTGGATGATGTTGAGCTTCTTGAGTGTTGTTGGAGCTGCACTCATCCAGGCAAGTGGATAGTATTCCATCACACTCCTAATTTGTGCCTTGTAGATGGTGGACAGGATTTGGGAAGGCAGGAAGTGAGTTATTCACTGCAGCCTCCGACCTGCTTCTGTGGCCACAATATTTATATAGTTGGTCCAAAGTATCTGGTCAATGGTTATTCCCATGATAGTGATGGTGGAGCACTCAGTGATAGTAATGCCTTTTAACACTGACTGTAAAGTTTATAGTGATTATGTAGTTGAAACTTGTTCGACACTGCAGCATCCTTCCACACTCCTCATCTTATGGGAGGAAGGGGAGGGGAAAAAAAGAGAAAAGAGAGAAGGAGAAAAAGAAGGAAATGAAGAAAAAGGCACACACAAGGGACATTATAATTAGTAAGAAAAGATCTTTCACATTGGTGTGGTTTGAACAAAATTGGAACTGATCTTTGTGAAACTAATGTTCTAAATAATTATGGTATTCTTTCACAGAGTGTGTGCTTAACTCATAACAGGCCACAAGTTGGTTAAAGAACACATTATGAGAACTAGAAAGAAAGTGGGGGAAGGAGGGTGGTGGGGCACGGTTGGAATGGTACAACGATAAGGGAAATACAAAAAAAGGTAAAAAATTCCTGGAACTAAACTTGCCTCACAATTTGCATTTGGTATTGAATCGTTTTGCTATTCAATCAAATTATTTAGATTTTTAGTAAGTAGCATTTCAGAATTGACAAGTATACTTGTGAAACCAGTGGTCTGCATGTACAGAGAGTTTATCTGGAGTCCTACATAGCACAAGAGCCTCTGGCTGTTAGTGACATTGACTACCAACACTGGTCAAAGCATCCTAGGTCATTTACATATACCAGATAGCTCAACATTGTTTAGTTGTTCTTAAAAATGTTACTTTGATCTAGGAGAAATAAGAGAAGAAAGTACAGAGTGATCAGTGACTGTAGTGGTACTAATTAAATAGAAAAATGTAAGACTATGATAAAGAAATTATGGGCTAGATTTTACATACCCCCGCCAGGTGTGTTTTTGGCGGAAGGGCATATAAAATAGCTTGGGTGCCCAGCCCATTACCTTCCCACCCAACCCCTAGCTCACCCCCATAACACGTTAGGTGGGTGGGCACTGAAATTGGCAGCTCGCTCACCATGTTTAAAAATAATTGAGGGTCAACTGAACTTCTTAACAAGCCAACTGACCCCGATGAGACGTTACCCATGCCGTAGTACGGTTGATATGGGCAGGCGGGCAGGAGTGGACAGACTGTATTTTTAAAGAAGTTTCTAAGAAGGGCGGGAAGGAAAGGGGACACAATTTTTGGGGGGATAAAGGCAAAATACTGCAGATGCTGGAAATCTGAAACAAAAACAAAAAGTGCTGGAAAAACTCAGCAGGTCTGACAGCATCTGTGGAGAGAAAGACAAAGTTAACATTTTGAGTCCGTATGACTCTTCTTCAGACTCTAAAGAGAAGCAAAAATATGATGATATATAAACTGTTTAAGAGGGGTGGGATAGGTGAAGCTGGATTTTTTTTGGGGGGTTTCCTCTGTGCAATGGGGGTAGTCCCCCTAAGAGAGCACACTCCCCTTCCTTCCTATCCGCCTTCTCTCCAAAACCCAACCCCTCCCTAAGCTGGCCAAACCCTTCCCACCCAATACCCCGGACTTACCTCACTCCAGGATCCATTGGGCCTTCTTCTTGGGACTGGTTGCTGTCCCAGCAGGGCCCACTACTGAGCTCTTGGAGTTGCTGGGACTGCTGGAGCTGCCAGCTAATTTGACCTCAAATTTATTGAGGGCAGAATATTGGAAAGCAGCCAAAAATCCATTAGAATAGCCAAGTCTTGAGGTCACAAAGGTATGCATCAGAATTTCAGCAGCAGACAAGTTGGGGCAAGATTGGAATTGAATGATGTTTTAGAGCTGGAAACAGGCACTCTTAGTGATTATACCAATATGTGTTCAGAAGCTCATCTTGGGGTCAAATATGATGCCAAGCATATGTGTGAAAACAGATGCTGTGGTTTTGCATGATTTTGTCGTGGAACAACATGTAGATGGGAAGTAGGAGGTGGACACCATAGGCAATGGTGTGGGAATAGGAAGAGAAACCATTGCAGGTGATACTCCGATTACAATTAGATAAATGAGAATGTAACCAGCCAAATGCAGTCCTACGCAGGCAGCTAGATGATGGCAGGGACAGCATGAAAGGAGGATGATGTGGTAAAGCTGTCAAAAGCTGCAGACAAGTGAAGAAGGACAAAGCTTTTGTAAAGGTAGTTTTAGAAATGAGGGGATGTAGGGGATACACAAGCTCAGAGGAGATGAAACCAATAATGTCAATAGGTGAAGGAGAACAAAGGGTTAAGCCCAAGGCAGAAGGAATTCTTTCCCAGAAGAATTGAAAGAAATTAGATTTTCATCATCCCTTGAAGGGTAGTAAACTTCAAGCTGTCATAGTTCAACCATTGTACCCTGAGAAGTGATTCATCAGGACTCTTCTTTTCAATTTCATTCCCTGCTCTTGCCTAACTCTTGTGTCACTATTGACTTTATTCTACTTAATTTATATCTGATATCTCTGCAGGACACCGCACGCCTGACTTCTGGTAGTGGGAAAACTGTCCTGCATTAAATGCATGGTGGGGAGGTCCCGACACAGGAAACTCACCCATTAGTGGCGGGAAGTTCATTGAAATAATTAATGTCCTACTTAAACATAATTTGCATGCAATTCAACGAGATTTAATGCTGCCTCCCAAATTTAACGAAAGACGCACAGATCTCCCATGCCTTCAATAACCCACACAGTGAAAACGGGACACTTATAAGTGGCTCCCTTGACTTACTGTGAGAGCCTGTTTAACTTCAAGGAGACAGAGGCCCAAATTTTCACAAAGCTGTGCTTTAGCTAAAATGGTGCTGGAGCCCAGAATCCAGAAGTCCCACCCCCTGAACCCGACACCCACTATTTTTGCTGGGGAATATGGGGGCAGACCGTAATTCACACTTGTGGCTCATGGAGGCAGCTTCACATTTAACAATGCAGCTGCCTTCAATCAGAAGCAATTTTAGTCACCCAGG
Source organism: Cetorhinus maximus (assembly GCF_964194155.1). Taxonomy (NCBI): domain Eukaryota; kingdom Metazoa; phylum Chordata; class Chondrichthyes; order Lamniformes; family Cetorhinidae; genus Cetorhinus; species Cetorhinus maximus. The sequence continues at coordinate 154,814,657 of NC_135881.1, forward strand.
TTTCTGAAACACAATTCATGGAAATTTCTTCTCTCAAAGGGTTGTGAATCTTTGGACCTCTCTTTCCCTGAGAGCAGTGGAAGCAGGGTCATTGAATATTTTTAAGGCAGAGGTAGATAGATTCTCGACTAAGAAGGGAGGCAAAGCATATCAGGGGTAGTCAGAATGTGGAGTTGAGGCCACAATCAGAAATCAGCCATGATGTTATTGAATGGCAGAGCAGGCTCAAGGGGCCGAATGGCCTACTTGAGGTCAAAATGTTTTGCTACCGTCCTAATTCACACCAAATCCTGTTCACCCATCACCCTTGTGCTAGCTGACCTACACTAGTTCCCAGTGAAGCATATCTCAATTTTAAAATTCTCAATCTTGTTTTCAAATCCCTCCATGTCTTCACCCCTCTCTAGCTCCAATCTCCTCCAGCCCCACAACAGTCTGAGATGTTAGTGTTCCATCATTTCTGGCCTCATGAAAATAACCCATTTTAATCACTCCAACATTGCTGGCCATGCCTCCAGCTGCTAAGGCCCCAAAGCTCTGGAATTTCTTCCCTAAATCTCTCTGCATGTTTACCTCTCTTTCCTCCTTTCAGATCCTGCTTTAAACCTGCCTCTTTGATCAAGCTATTAATCTGCTCAAATATCTCATTATATGGTTAGGGCGTCAAATTTTGTTTGATAACACACCTATGAAGCATCTTGGAGCATTTTATTCAGTTAAAGGTGTTAAATAAATATAAGATGTTGTTGTCATCAAGTTCTGGGAAATATCATTAGTGTTTCCTTCCTTAGAATTCATTTCTGGTCCTGGGTTATACTGAAGATAAAGGAATTCAGCTAAATTTCAAGAAACTGAAAAGTATGCAAGACAGCCCAGTATCAATAAAGAGAAGTTCAATCAACCATTTGATATTTAACTTAATAATGAATTAACTGGCATGCACCTAACTTTCCAAATCATGTCACAGATGTAAAGATAGGATAGTTACCTATTAGAATGTGAAAGATGGCAGCCACAGTACCAGCTGTGACCATGCAGAGGACAGCCTTGATTCTATCATGCCGACTGTGAACAAATACCAGTCCCACATTCTTAAAGTCACTCATTGGCCCGGTGAAGAACTTCATGAGGGAGTAGGCCAGCCCATAGCTAGCAAGCATCTCGATGGCATCCTCTTTAACAGCTGCTATACCCCTGTTTAATGCCTATTCAGAAACAACAGCAGATAGGAAAGAAGCACTTAGTTTGAAATTCATAAAATTACATTTTAATATACATTCAATAGGTTTCATCATCGTTTAGAATTTGCCAGCAACACTAAGAGACACTATGGTACGATGGCCCACAAACTTAACATGAGAAAAAAAAAATCAATTTCGCGTAACATGTTCAACTTATAAGGAAAATAAACCATTCACCCACCCACCCTGGCAAGAATGAAGCAGCATAGAGAATCATCTCTCAAACATGCTGTGAATAATTGCTGTTACAACAATGGAGCATTTAAGTGATAATGAGAAAAGCCTCAAAGGCATCATTCTGATGCTAACAGCCTTTCAATTTGCGACAAAAAAATTATCTGGTCCCCACGCTATCTGGCTTGTAAAACAGCATGCTGCAGCCAACTGTTCTGTTAGATGTTAGTCAATTTTACGTACTATAATTTCACAGATAACTCCAAAGAGAAGATAGATATTAAATTTATTGGCCAAGTGTGCTTACTGTTGCCCATTAAAAGATGGATTTACTACTGGAATTGGGCATCAAAGCGGAGGGCTAGATAAGTTGGTTGTCTGTTTTTTGAGGATGGGGTAATTATTGGTTCAGACTTTTACTGACAATTGATGTTACCCAGAAACACCAACCCGAGCCAGGCACAGGACAGTGTCTACCTGCCTCAAGTATGTGAGGACTGAGCTGGTAAAGAAAGTGCAGGAAGTCAGTCTGCAGCCAATTAACAAAACTATAGGGAGAGACAAGCTTTTTGAACAGCACAATTAACCTCAAGCCCTATGGATGACCAAGGACTCCCATCACCTTTAATCACAAGCCTGTCCTAAGCCCACATTAACAGGTGTCTGGCCTGTCCTGGGAACAGTACAAACTGTGGAACTAAAACGTTTAGTTTTGCTGTGTACAAAACTGCTGCCATGTTTACTGACCAAAAAACGTTCAATGTAAATGAAGAAGGAGACCAAACAGCATTATATTTTGTGTCTTCCTTAGGTACAGGGGTGGTGCCAGAGGACTGGAGTATTGCGAACGTTACACCCTTGTTCAAAAAGGGGTGCAAGGATAAAGCCGGCAACTACAGACCAGGCAGTTTGACTTCAGTGGTAGGGAAACTTAGATCGGGACAAAATCAATAGTCACTTATGCAAGTGCAGGATAATTAAGGAAAGCCAGCATGGATTCATTAAGGGAAAATCATGCTTAACTAACTTGGAGTATTTTAAGTAGATAAAAGAGGCTTGAATTTTTCAGGCGGCAGGTGGGCTCGGCAGGAGCAGCCGTGGAGCCGATCGCCGCCCATGATCAGCTCCGAACTGCCATTTTACATGGGCGGGCCAATTAAGACCCATCCAGCATAATACAAGAGCCGTAATGCTCAGCGCTACCTGTGCGGGCAGGGGGAGGAGAGAGAGTCAGGGCCAGCGCTCTTTCGCGCATGTGTGCGGAAGAGTGCTTCAATCTCCCTGAGGCACGGGGCTGCCTCAGGGAGATTGAATCGATGTTGAAATAGTTAAATAAATGGTTGAGAAATTTATTTAAACATGTCCCCTCATGTGTGTCACATGAGATGGGACATGTTTTTATATTTGTGAAAACTTTTTTTATTTCTTTAATAAAAGCTTTAGGAAACTTCATCCCACTCGTGGATGAGGCTTCCTAAAAAACGCCAAGGTCACTTGGCCTTTTCGCCTGCCCGCCAACCTTAAGGTTGGATGGGCAGCATTAACAATTACATCAATTACTTTCTCAATGGCCTTAATAGGCAGTTTACATATCAGCGGGTGTGGAGCTGACTCCGGCGTGCGCCCGTCGAGTGAAATATCGCGGGACTGCGTGATGACATCGGGACATATGCCTGATGTCATCGCGTGTCATTTTATGCGTCGGCGTGTTGGGCCCGCCCCCACACACCGACTGAAAAATCCTGCCCTGAGAAGGTTGAAAAGGGCAATGCTTTTTGATGTGGTGTATATGGATTTTCAAAAGGCATTTGATACAGTGCCACACAACAGATTAGTGAGCAAAATTCTAGCTCATGGAACAAAAGGGAAAGTAAGCATTTGAATAGGAAATTGGCTGAGTACAGGAAATAGAGTAGTGATAAATTGTTCGTTTTCGGTTTGGAGGGAGGTCGGTAGTGAAATTCCTCAGGGGTCAGTGTTGGGACCCTTGCTCTTCCTGATATATATTAACGACCCAGACTGTGGTGTCCAGGGCACGATTTCAAAATTTGCAGATGATGCGAAGGTTGGAAACATTGTCAACTGTGATACGGAAAGTCTTGAACTTCAAAAGGACATAGACATGTTGATGGATTGAGCAAACAAGTGGCAGATGAGGTTCAATGCAGAGAAGCATGAGGTGATACATTTTGGCAGGAAGAATATGGAGACAGTACAAAATAAAGGGAGAAACTCTAAAGCAGGTGCAGGAATAGAGGGACCTCACTGTATACATACATAAATCATTGAAGATGACAGGGCATGTTCAGAGAGCAGCTAATCAAGCACATAGTTTCTTAGGGCAGAATTTTATGCCTCATGGTAGGCGCATGCCCGACCTGATCGGGCGTAAAATAGCACGAGAAAAGATGTCGGGCAAGCATACCACTGTCATCCCGCACGCGCGCAATCTTCAGGTCGGTGGGTGTGCGTGGGAGTTGGAGCCGTGTCCGCCATCAATTACGAGGCCACTTAAGGCCTTTAAAAGCCCAAACGAACCCAATTTTATGTCTCCCGTGCAATTTTGTGCTCATTGCACGGGTAAAACGGGCAGGCGGGCAGCCCACATTCTGCCAAACGTCATCCAAGGGCAGGATAAAAAGGGTCAGAAGCATTGCCAGTGAAAGTAGTGAAGAGTTTAGGAGATAGTTTGCTGCTGGTTGCTTATTTGAACATGACAGCTTCACCTCTGTTCTAAGCTTATTCTTAGCATTTCTAGGCTTCATTCCAGGAGTCAATGGTGTCTGCAAGGCCCCAGGAGGATTTTGACCGTGTGGATCCTTCCAGATATCAGGCAGCCATCTGTTACCCTTGGGGCCAACATGATGTCAGGGGAATAGGTCTAAGAACTAGCTACTTACATACATTCATATGAACTAGGAGCAGGAGTAGGTCTTTCAGCCGCTCAAGCCTGCTTCGTTATTCAATAAGGTCATAGCTGATCTGATTGTAACCTCAACTCCACATTCCCGACTACCCTCGTTAGCTTTTCACCCTTTTGCTTATCAAGAATCTATCTAGCTCTGCTTTAAAAATATTCAAGGAGTCTGCTTCCACCGCCTTTTGAGGAAGAGTGTCCCAAAGACTTACGACCCTCAGGGAAATAAATTCTCTTTATCTCTGTCTTAAACGGGTGATCCCTTATTTTTGAACAGTGACCCCTAGTTCTAAATTCTGCCAGAAGAGAAACATTTTTTCCACATCCACCTGTCAAGACCCCTCAGGATCTTTCTTATATGTTTCAATCAAGTTGCCTCTTACTTTTCTAAACTCCAGTGCACACAAGCCTAGCCTGTCCATTTTTTCCTCATAAGACAACTCGTCTATTCCAGGTAAGCCTTATCTTAACTGCTTCCAACGCATTTATATCCTTCCTTAAATAAGGAGGCCAATACTGTGCACAGTACTCCAGACGTGGTCTCACCAATGCCCTGTATAACCTGAAGTGTAACCGCTCTACTTTTGTAAAAGCAAAATACTTCAGATGCTGGGAATCTGAAATAAAAACAGAAAATGCTGGAAAAACTCAGTAGGTCTGACAGCATCTGTGGAGAGCTAAAGAGAAGTAGAAATGTGATGGTATTTATATTGTTTAAGAGGAATGGAGCAGGCAAAGCTGGGTAGAAGGTCAATTGGGGGCTGAGGTGCGATTGACAAAGATGTCAATGGTAGTGGTGAAGACTAAAGAAGGTGCTGATAGTGGCATAAAGGTAAGAAAGCAGAATGTGTTAATAGTAGAACAAGGGTCAGCATTCTGAAAGAACAACATAGAACAGTGACAGATGACTCTTTTGCCGGGGGGGGGGGGGGGGGGGGAGGAGAGACAGGGTGAGGGGGCAGCGGTTGTGGAAAAAGGATAGAAAAAGGGATTTTAAAAAAGGGGATAAAACAATGAATAAATTTTTTTTTTAAAAATGGATTTAAAAAGTGGTGAAGATAGAGGAGAGAGTTCATGGTCTGAAGTTGTTGAATTCAATGTTAAGTCCAGCAGGCTGTAAAGTGACTAAACGGAAGATGAGGTGCTGTTCCTCCAGTTTATGCTGGGTTTTACTGGAACATTTCAGCAGGCCAAGGATGGAGTTGTGGGCATGAGAACAGGATGGTGTGTTGAAATAGCAAGTAACAGGGAGCTGGGTATCGGTCTATAAGCCTGTTAGTTACATCTGATTTGGTGCCCAGCATAACACTCACTCCATCACCAGCAAACGCTACAAGATGCTGCTTCAGGTGGGAGTCATCAAAACCAAGTTTCTCAAGACATCCAAGAAGATACTTAACTATTATATCAGCTTTTTGATCTGGATGTTTAATCAGATCTAAAAACATGAATGGTGGATCATCCTTCTCATCACTATCACATTTCAGGTAAACTGCTGCAGTAGTTTTGCAGCTTAGGCTTGTAGATTCATCAATAAGAATCAAAACTTTACCCTTTATCACTTTGATATGTTGGCAAATTATCTCAGTAGCTATGTGGTGAATAATTTCTGCAGCACCGTAGTGGGAATGTGACCCAGTTCCCATGTCAACACCATTTTCATTTTGAAGTTGCAGCAAGCCAAAGTGGTCAGAGTGAAGTCTGTTGTTTTGAGCTAAGCAGTATGCAGAACAGAACACTGCACATGTTGCCTTTAAATGAGATGCGTTCAGGTTGTCACAGGTTTTTCCAAAAGTGTCTTTGTTTGCTTTCTCAGCAACACATTGCACAGTGATGTGAATGTTCAACAGTTTGTGTTCTACACTGTTTTGTCTGAGAGATTTTAAACGTGCTCTCTGGTTGGATCCATGGTATGACAATTGCTACAAACGCCATTCGTAATCCAACTTTGAAGTTCTTAGTCCTTTTGTTTAAAAGCCCCAAGAAAATGCAGGAGAATACGATTTACCTACTGATTCTTCCAGTTTAGGCTGCCATGATGAATTTAGGTTCAACTGAGTGAAATGAACCACAGAAGCAGCTGCTTGTGCCGCAAACACTTCAGGAGTTCCGGCCTCTTCAGCAAATAAATTATAACTAACCTCCCTATCTTTTCTGTTGCCTTTCTATTTTATATTAGTTTTACATTATATCTATAGTTACTGTTTCAAAAGAAATGACTGAGCTGCTGACTCACTTTTTAGTTACACAGGGAAATTATTATGGGAGTTAGCTTTTCAGTTGTTTATTTTTCTCTCTATTTACTTGGGGCTCTATTTGTACGTGTTTGGCTTTGTTCTGTCTGAGTTATGGCTGAGGCCTTTCTCCCCTCAGCACGGCAGTGAGTACTGATTAAGTGGATTTAAGGCCATTATATTTGATAAGCTGTTACCTGCTGCTTCGAGGTGTTGAGAGGCTGGGCGCCACGGTGAAAAGACACAAGGTACATAGATACTAAATAAGCAATGATGGGCGGCGTCAACCTAACTTAAGGCTTCAGAAAATTAATAACTTGCAACGTCCGCACATAATTGACTTCACGCACAGTCACTTCAACCTACACTGACCAAAGATAGCAGGAAACCAGCGCGCAAGAGGGCAGTGCCGAATAGTAGTTTTGGTGCATTATTCATACAAGCAACGTTATAGCGAAATGACGGCTTAATTGCAATGTCTGTGTGTGATTGACTTGGCGCACAGTCACTTCAGCCTACACTAACTAAAGATGGCATGGAACTGGCACATAATGCAGCAGCGCCAGAAAGTAGTTTTGGCGCGTTGTTCATATTTGCAGCATTATATAGAAACAATGACTTAATATGATGCTTGGAGGTGGAGCAAGCTGCTGGAGCAGTGCTCCAGTGCGCTCTGCCAGCACCACACCCCTGCCTAAGTCCCTGAAAGTGCCTAGGCTGGTGTGAGCAAAACACTATGTGAAATTAGTTCTAAAAATAAAGTCGTAAATTTTATTACATTCATTCTGATTCTTCTTCATTCCCAAAATAGTTATCAACCTATAATGCAAAAGATCCTGCTGCCTCAAAGCTCGAATTCCTGTGCTCATTCTGATTTTAGCATCTGGACTTTGATGCTCCCAGTATCAGACCTGTGTAACTGAGTACTGAATTTAAAAAAGATTGGATGTTAATGCAGTCATTTTCAGATTTTTCCGCAAATATTAGAGCATGCCTGGGAACCATGTGCAAGCACAAATGAATCAAATTGGCAAAGGTAGCCTGGAGGATGCATTCATAGAGTGTATTCAGGACAGTTTCTTAGGGCAATACATTAACCAGGGAGCAGTCTATTTTAGACCTAGTAGCGTAATTAAACAGGATTAATTAATGACCTCATAATAAAGGATCATCTAACCAAGAGTGATCATAACATAGAATTTCATATTCAGTTTGAGGGTGAGAAATGTAGGTCAGAAACTAGAGTCAGAAACTGGACCATATAAATACCATGGCTACAAGATCAGGTCTGAGGCTGGGAATTCTGTGATGAGTAACTCAATTCCTGACTCCAAAAGTCTGACCACCATCAACAAGGCGTAAGTCAGGAGTATGAAGGAATACTCGTCGCTTGTCTGGATGAGTGCGGCTCCAATAACACTCAAGAAACTCAATACCATCCAGGACAAAGCAGCTCGCTTGATTGGCACCCATCATCACATTAAACATGCAATTCCTTCACCACCAATGCACAGTAGCAACTGTGTACATCATATGCAAGTTGCACTGAAGCAGCTCGCCAAGCCTCCTTCAAAACCTGCGAATAAAATGACCTGGAAGAATGGGCAGCAGACACATGGCAACATCATCTTCTGCAATTCCTTGTCAAGCCACACAACATTCTGTGTAGGAACATTATCACCTTCACTGTAGGTGGATCAAAACGTGGAAAATTCTTCCAACCAGTAATGTGGGCATTATCTTCTTTTTTTGTATGGCTTTAGGAGCAGAAGTCATTGTCACAGTTTTAAGGTCAAGTTCCCAAACAGTCCAATGCCCTGGAGAGCAAGTTAACTACAGAATGTCACCCTCAAACTTGAGCCTGGAGCAAGATGTTATCATGTGCTCCATGGTTTGGCTGGGGTTTCTGCATTTGCAGCCAGGCAAGGTATGAGGTGCCATTTGTACATCAAGTGGCCACACCGGCCATGTCCAGTCCATATTCTACTGATCATTGTCCACATGCTTCGGGGAGATTTTGAGATGTTGCGACGGAGACAAATGTGTTTATTTGGAAGGGTAATTTCTGCCCAAACTTTCCTTCAGGTTTCATCAGTGTCATGGAGTTGATTCGTGTCCGGAGGGGGTTTTGTAGAACCACATAGCGAGTTGGAAGATCTTGAAGATCTCTATGAATGGGGAGGTTCAAGTTGCTGCCGATACGAATTATTTCTCTGCGTGGTACTGCATCCTGTAAAATGGAGGGTGGGGCAATTTTGAACCACTGAACTGGAGTTGATCTTAGAGTTCCAGATCACAGATTATCCTCATTACTGAGTGAAGCTGTGTGTTACTGTGTTTGACGTGAAGGCCATGTGGATGCACAGTACTCAACTGTCAAGACCAGATGGATGGAGCGGATGATGACAGCCTTCTTTCCTGTCAAGTGGATTCCTGAACTCTCAAGGAGGTGGGGTTGGGTGGTGCCCAGCCATTGGGGGTGTGGGGGTGAGGCTTAGTGGGGTGAAGGGGTAGATGGTGGAGTGAGGGGGTGTGTGGGAGGTGGTGGCAGGCCGGGAGCTGGTTGGAGGATGAGAGAGTGGGGTGGGGGGGGTGAAGGGGCTGCTGGGGTGGAGGTGTAGGTGGGGAGGGGTTAGGGTGGGTGCATTTGGAGGGTCACTTTTAAGGATTAATACCACAAAAATCAAATACTGAACACTTCTCAAAATTTTCTTTAGAATTTAAAGCAGCATATAAATAGCAGTCTAAGTTTTCATTATCCCCTAAAGTAGACACAATTCTGATGACACGCTGTGCTGATATGCCAGAGGATTGAGAATCTTGGGCCTCATCAAAATAAATGTAACAAACTAAAAACCAGGACTAATGCAAAACAGGGTGTTAACTCACTATTACCCATTTTATTACTCTTGCAATGTCTGGAAATGAAATGTCTATTTGCCACTAGGACATTGCTTAAAGAAAGGTTTTAAAAATCTCTACTCCGTCCTAGGTTCACCCCAGATAGGCTGTAATTTCACAGTGTACAACACAATTTCTATGATAGTTTCTGGGAGAAGGGGAAACGATCCAGTTCTTAAGTTAAGTTAAGGCCATACTGAATTTATGTAGCTTGTATCATTCTTCTCTGAAATATTCAGATCAATAATCCTACATTTTTCCTGAGCTGCTGGTAGATGTCTGGTTGACAAATCCTGGGGATACTGTCATTAGTGTAAAAGGAGCAGATGCCATTTATGGTATATTGAAGGTTGGTGCCAGAGAAGTCAGAATGGTAAGGTTGTATTAGCTATAGAGTTGAATTATTTTGTAAATATAGTGATTTCTTTGTAGACATTTCCCAACATCAGTTGATTGCTTTATAATTAATTATCCTCAGAGAATCAGCATTAAGCCTCCAATTTCACCATTGCTACAGTTACTCTGCTTATTGCATGCAGGTGTTATGAAAGAAGGATAAAACCTACATTTATACAGCAACTTCCATAATGTCCCAAATTGCTTTACGCCAATTAAGTACTTTTGAGTTGCAGTCACTGTTATAACATAGGCAATGTTAACAAATGGCAGAGCAAGCTTAAGGAGCCGAATGACTTATTGTTGCCCCTAACACTCATGTTCATATGTAATTTGGATGGATGAGATGAGCTGGGTTCGATGGCCTATGTCATCCATAAATATCTTGTGAACAGAGGGTGGAATCATGGCTGGAGTTCTGTTTATTTTGTTGCTAATGGAAGTTTACTGTGAGCAGGCTTTGTAGGGTGAAACTGTCAAACATACAAATTAGGAGCAGGGGTAGGCCACTTGGCTCCACGAGCCTGCTCCACTATTCAGTAAGATGATGGCTGATCTAATTGTAACCTTTCACCCCCTTGTTTATCAAGAATCTCTCTACCTCTGCCTTAAAGATATACAAAGACTCTGCTTCCACTGCCTTTTGAGGAAAGGCATTCCAAAGACTGACTACCCTCAGAGAGAAAGAATTTCCCTCATTTCTGTCTTAAATGAGTGACCCCTTATTTTTAAATAGTGACCCCTAGTTCTAGATTCTCCCACAAGAGGAAACGCATCCACCCTGTCAAAACCCCTCAGGATCTTAAAGATTTCAATCAAGTCACCTCTTACTCTTCTGAACTCCAGTGGATACAAGCCTAGCCTGTCCAACCTTTTCTCATAAAACAACCCCATTCCTGGTATTAATTTAGTAAACCCTCTCTGAACTGCTTCTAACATTTACATCCTTCCTTAAATAAGGAGACCAATACTGTAAACAGTACTCCAGATGTAGTCTTACCAGTATGCTGTACAACTGAAGCATAACCTCCCTGCTTTTGTATTCAATTCCCCTTGCAATAAACAATAATATTCTATTAGCTTTCCTAATTACTTGCTGTACCTGCATAGTAGCCTTTTGTGATTCATGCACTAGGGCACCCAGGTCACTCCGAATTTCAGAGCTCTGCAATCTCCCACCATTTGGATAATATGCTTCCTTCTTATTCTTCCTTGTCAGGACAGGAGTGCGTAATAGGCTCACAGTGAATCAGTAACCTGTTTTACACTGCACATGATTCTCAAGAGTCTTTTCCATTGACTTCAATGTTGTTCTTTTGTGTACTTACCTATTATCCCACTCTATGAGGTGCTTTTATGAGGTTTTTGAAGAATTAAATTTTGTGATAAAGTTGTATTGCATAGTAGATATTGAAAATATATTGTAGTGAGATGCAGCCATCAGCAGTCTTCAGACTTGCTGATCCAGGAAACAGATACAATTATGAACCATTCAGTCTTTGTCCTCTGGCCTCTTAAAATTTGTGATGCACAGAGACATCCAAGGGCTACAACGTTTCTCTCTGACTGTGATGACCTATGTTGTTCAATCTTTCCACTTTCTTCCTCAGGAGTAATTTGATCTTCCTAACCTGTGAGGTTACTGATAAAATAGGATCTAATTACACCCCTTGTATGAAATAATTATATTGAATAATATCATGCACCCAGGCAGGAGAACATCTTCTACAGAATAGAAAAGATCTTGTGTAGGTTATCTTGCATGGAATTTTGCCCCCACATATGAATTTACTGTCACCGTGTCCATACGGTGCAATGTGTGGAACATGTTATTGAGGGCTGAGGCAGTCACTGAAATCAGTGTTATCGTCTGCACAGTGTTATAAATAACTATTTGCGATATTTTCCTGTCAAATTAACAATTTTGCATGATGCAGTTAAAGTAAAATTTGTACTCTCTGATTTGTTTAATAGTTATGGTGGGATCACCTTTGGGTACACAGAAACTAACTCTGCATTATATCATTGCTGCTCTTTAATATTAGTGACCCATGCTGCATATATATTGGACAATTTTTCTAACCAGAAGCCAACAATGGGTGTTTTCATTTTACTCGGACCTTTCTGTGATTGGTGAATTGATTGGTGAATCTTGAAAGGGGAAAAACTATCATGCATGACTGAGGGGGAGGGTTAAAGGGGAAGAGGGAGGAATATGGGGCACAGAATCAGGAGAAGCACCTGTGCCCATGTTTTTTCTCTCTGGCCCTGAGCTAGAATAATTAATCAGTCCTTTATATTAGTCTTTATTATGGAAGAGGATGCTGGCAAAACAACTGTAGGAGCAGAGGTGGTAGAGGTAATAAATGGGGTATAAATTGAGAGGTAGAACGTACTGGAAAGGCTGACTATGCTTAAAGTGGATAAGTTGCCTTGTTCATTTGGCTTGCATCCCAGGCTGCTAAAGGAAGTGGAGGTGCAGAAGGACTTCTCATGATCTTCTAATGTTCCCTAGATATGGGGGAGGTGAGAATGCCGAATGTGAAAACCTTATTGAAGAAATGGTGTAACAACATTCCTAGTAACTCTAGACTGGTCAGTTTATCAGTGGTGAGTAAGGTTTTAGAAACAATAATCAGGGGAAAAAAAATAAAGGCAGTTAGAGAGATTTGAGTCAATTAAGGAGAGGCAGCACAGATTTGTAAAAGGACTAATTGAATTGAATTTTCTGATGAATTAACAGAGAAGTTTGTAGAAGGGAATGTAATGGATGTTGCCTATGTGAATTTGAAGAAAATATTTGAACACATAAAAGGCTGGCTAACTAAATTGAGGTTCATGTAAGTCAACTTGGATAAAAAATTGGCTTAAGGACAGACTGGCAGTAGCGTTAGGGAGAGACACAGTTCTAAAAGGTATGCAGGGACAGAAGGATCTCAGAGTTCATGTGCATAGATCTTTGAAGGTGACAGGTCTTGTTGAAAGAATAATTAGAAAAGCTTATGGGATTTTGGGCTTCATGAGCAGAGATATTTTATATAAAAGCAGGGAAGTTATGCTGAACCTTCACAAAGCTCTGGGTAGGCTACAACTAGAGTAATTGCGAGCAATTCTGGTCAACAAACTTTAAGAGCGACGTAAGGGTCCTTAAGAGATTGCACAGGAGATTTACCAGAATGCTTTCAGGTATGAGGGATTTTAGTTCCAAGGTTAGGTTGGAGAAGCTGGGGTCGTTCTCCTTGGAGCAAAGGAGATTGAGGAAAGACGAGATAGATGTGTACAAGATTATGACAGGTTTAGATGAGGTAGACATAGGAAAACTGTTCACATGAGCTGATGGTACAAGGACTAAGGGACAAAGATTTAAAGCTTTGAGCAAGAGATGGGGGGGGGGGCGCTAGTATGTGAAGAAGAACCTTTTTGTGCAGTGAATGGTAATGAGCTGAAACTTGTTGCCAATAAGGACGGAAGCAAAGATGATCAATGATTTTAAAAGGAAATTGGATGGGCACTCGGTAGAAACAAACTTGCTAGGCTATGGGGGTAAAGTGGGAGAGTGGCACTTACTGGATTGTTCTAAAAACAGCTAGCATGGAGTAAGTGGGTCGAATGGCCTCTTTCTGTGCTGTAATGATTCTGTAACTCTATGAAGTGGAACGTATTTTAAGTGGATGTTTCACAAAGAAAGAAAAACTTACATTTATATAGCACTTTTCACAGCCACAGGATGTCTCAAAGCACTTTACAGGTGTCTATCATTTAACGCGCCTAACATGATCCCAAAAAGTAGTATGCTAAATGGAAACACACTAAACAAAAATAACTTTGTCAGAAGAGAACAGGTAAAAAGGTTGGTTTATGTTCCTGCCCCAGAAAGAATGCTGCCGACTGCCTTCCTTCCTGCTCAACTGCAACTGTAATTGCAACTGCACCAGGCACAGCAAGTGCTAGAGATAAGATACTTAAGACCGGAAATTGTTGTAAATGTATTTTTAAAACAGAAAACTGGTTGAACCAGGAAAACAAAAGGTGGGCTTGGACTCTACAATTCTCCACTCTACTCAAAATAAAGATTAGAGCCTGACAGCAAGCGTGAAGAGATAAAATGAAATCAAAATATGCCGTGCATTCAAAGCTGCCCTCACCCCACAATGTGTCTGCAGGCTCCCCGCCTCCCCCAGACGACAGTGAAACAGTGTCTCCTGAAGTGGCCATAGCTGCTTCTGGAGTAATCCTGAAACAATTCCAGCTTCCACTGCAAGAGGGAGAAAACAAGATAGCAGCTTTATTTCCAGCCTAACTTTTTCATTGCAAATTGGAAACTGCAAGGCTCAACATAATCTCCAATGCATTGTATTTTACAAAAATAGGTGTGAAAGTTGAAAGCAGCAAAAGGAATTCTGAGCGCATGTTACCAACCACGCTAAATTGAAAATCAAAGTCATGGCCGGTGGCACTATTCGGGAAAGTTTCCTAATTTTAAAACTACTCTAAAACTAAAATGTGCTATTAAAACACACTTTAAGTGGGGGCTATCTTGGCAGCCAATGACTTATGGTTAAACGTAATCATTGTTGTAACGTTCAGAAAGTAGAAAACACCAGCCTTTACAGATGAAAATTGTAAGAGAAACTGGCACTATTCAAACGGTTCTGGACAATGGATCTGCCATTTCAGCTTCATTTGGGAAGAGGAGCCTCTATGTGCTCTAACTGTTTGCCTGCATGAAGCTTGGCCACCCCTATTTTCAGATGAGGGCTTGAGGAGCCTGAGGTTGGACACACTCCTCATACAAGTTTGAACTGCCTGGCATCTGTGGGTCTACTTCTTTCAAACTTCCCAAATACTGTAAGGGATTCCGACGGCAAAAGGTATGGCGCCAGTAAGGGTGCAGGGGACAAAAAGAAATGATCAATGTTTCAGGGAGCAGCATTTGGGAAACACTAATGATTATTTGGATCACAATATCATTAAGGTTAGATAGTTAAAGGACCAAGAACAAACATGAAAATACTCAACTAGATAAGGTTGAATTTCAGTGAGTTGAAAAGGAAACTGGCCCAGGTAGATTGGAAACAAAAGTTTGGAGGTAAAACTGTAAATGAGCAATGGGAGGCCTTCACAGAGAATATTGTGTGCTGACTAGAGGCACCCAAGTTCCTTGGATGACTAACGATATAGAGATTAAAAAGAAGCAGAAAAGAAAGGCTTATGATCAATGTCAGAGTCCAGTACAGAACCAGACTAAATATGGAAAGTCACGATTTAAATAAAAAAGTAATGAGGGGTAAAGAGAGAAGTTAAGAAGCTGAGATTAGCAGCTGATATAAGGGGAATCCCAAAATCTTTTATAACATATAAAAAGAGTAAAAAGGTAGTTAAAGGAAAGGTGGGGCCGATAATGGCCCTAGAAGATCTTATGGAGGCAGAGGGCATGGTTAAGTTACTAAATGAGCAGTTTACACCTGTTTAAAGAAGAGGATGTTGCCAATGTCAGTGTAAAGGAAGAGATGGTAGAGAAATTAGATAGGTACTCTAAGTCCTGTGGTCCAGATAGAACGCATCCTAGGATGCTGCAGGAAGTTAGGGTGGAGATAGCAGAGGCTCTGGCCACAATCTTTTGATCCTCTTTAGATAAGGGAGCAGATGCCCCAGAGCACGGGAAGACTGTAAATGCTACGTCCCTGTTCAACTGGAAAGAATAGAGAGATAAACCTAGCAATTACAGGCCAGTCAGCCTAATGCTGCTGTTTGGAAAACATTTAGAGATAAAAATCTGAGACAAATTTAACTTATAAATATATGCATTGATAAATGGCAAACGGCACAGATTTGTTAAAGGCATATCTCCTGACTCCCCAAAGCCTGTCCAGCATCTACAAGGCACAAGTCACAAGTGATGGAATACTCCCCACTTGCCTGGATGAGTGCAGCTCCCACAACACTCAAGAAGCTTGACACCGTCCAGGACAAAACAGCCCGCTTGATTGGCACCACATTCACAAACATTCACTCCCCACACTACCAAGGCACTGTAGCAGCAGTGTGTACCATCTACAAGTTGCACTGCAAGAATTCACCAAAGCTCCTTAGATAGCACCTTCCAAACCCACAGCTACTACCATCTAGAAGGACAAGGGCAGCAGATAGATGGGAACGCGACTACCTAGAAGTTCCCCTCAAGTTGCTCACCATCCTGACTTGGAAATATCTCGCTGTTCCTTCACTGTCGCTGGGTCAAAATCCTGGGACTCCCTTCCTAACAGCACTGTGGGTGTACCTACATCAGATGGACTGCAGCGGTCCAAGAAGGCAGCTCACCACCTCCTTCTCAAGGGCAATGAGGGATCGACAATAAATAATGGCCCAGCCAGTGAAGTCCACATGCCATGAATGAATTTAAAAAATTGTGTTTGACTAACTTGATTGAGCTCTCTGATGAAGGTAGTGCAGATGATTTGTTTATATGAACTTCCAAAAAGTGTCTGATAAAGTATCACGTGATAAATTTCTCAGCAAAAGTAGTCACCAAGGGATTATTCTTAAAGGAAAAAGATTCACTCTAATATTCAAAGGATATTTTAAGATTGCATTGTACTTTTTCAGATTCTTTTGAAAACATACACCAGATTGATCATTCTGTAATCCCCAAATAATTGACTGACCTCAGTAACATGACCAACGATCATGTGACATTTAAATAAGGCACAGCACCAGTACAGCCGCATTATAGTGCGCCAAAATATATTTTGGTGATTTGTCACAGAATTTGTTTCATTTCTCTTAAAAATGAAAACTGCCGATGCTCAGTGAACACCAATTTATAAAGTAACCAATCCCACAGTAGCAGGGAGGAGAAACGGTTCTACTTTTGTCTTTTATTCCACTTATTCAAAGCAAAACAATGGAATTGTGAGTGACAAAGGCGGTGTTTTGCCATTATGGACTGTGCTCAGATTGTGGTTCTGCTAGTATAAGGAATTTTCTGTGGATTCTGTACAAAATTAGTCAATTTGTAAATCATTGTTTCTCAGCTCAGGTTAACCTGCATTGGAGAGGACAAGAGAGCTGAGGAACATAGATCTTGGGCACTAGAGGATCCAGTCTAGAGTACCATAAGATTTGAGTTATAAATACAAACTGTTCTTGTACTTGATGTTTGTTATTTTGGTTAAAATCACATGTTGCAGTCATGTGATTGGGAGATGAATGGAAGATTTGAACCAAGCATAAAAGGGGTGGCTTACAGATCAGGCCCAAACTTAAGGCTGAGCAAGAGAAATAGGCAGGATTCTAATAAGATGTGATTAAAATCTGACTTTTTTGCAATTAATGCTGATTAAATGTTTCACAATGAACTTGGTTGTTTGGACATACTGCATTTATACAGCTGCCTGAGAATGCACGTAATTCACCCAGACCCAAGGCTCTGTGTGGGAGATTTACAGTTTCCAATTGCCAAGAACAAACCACTGCTACCTCAGTTAAAGGCATCTCTGTTTTCAGTAGAAAAATGGAGGTGGTGGGGGGGCAGAGTGAAAGGTACATAGTTCACTTTAGTTTCTCACTACATAGATATTTTGCTGTCAATAAGAATTAGTCCTTTTAATAATTCCTGTCAAATAGCAATTACCTAGCTGGAACATTTTGCTTTATATTAGGCATATTCCTTTTCAGAAGATGTACTGTGCTGCACAGGCATATGCTCACTGTACTGGACTCTTTACGTTTACTCTGATTCAGCATTATATTTTTTGCAGAGTATTGATTTACATTAAAACAGTGCAATAAAAATAGAAGAGTAGAGCTAATCTATTTTCAGTCTTTGGAACCTAGTACATAAGCTGGAAAATGGATGAGAACTTGCACTTGATCTCCCTGTGTGTCTGTTAGTTCTTCGAGAACATGCCAGCTAACATCAATAAGAAAGTGACCAAACTGCCAAAGATGGCCTTCTGGTCTGAAAAACCTGTCAACCAAAGGTCTATTTCATATACAATATGCTGAATGCCAATTTTCCTTGCACATTTGCATCTTGGTGTCTCAAAGCTTCTCACTGAGGTCAGGAACTTAATCTTTAGTCTTGATCCACTATCAAGTAAGGAATGAGAGGATAAGTAATGTACCTTTTTGAAAAAAACACAATGTTCAAAATGGAAACAGACACCAAAATCCCTTACCACTGAGATGGAATAAATCTCAGGGCAGAATTTTGAGTTCGGTGGTCGGCGGGCCCGAGATCAGCTGGGAAATGGGCTGCCACCCGCGATCTTCCCCCAACTGCAATTTCATGTTGGTGGGCCAATTAAGGCCCACCCGGCATGAAACGCAGCTCCCCACTGGTTAGGAAGGGCCGAGCAAGGGTGGGGGCCTGCCGGTTTAAAACAGCACAGGCAGCTCCTGGCATGGAAGAAGGTCTGTTCTGCGTTAGCAAGCAGAAGTGATGGAGTCGAGCGCGTCTGGAGATGCCAGGCAAGAGGGCAGGTCGGGTGGGGACTCGGCCCTCCACTGGACCTCAGGGGTGCTAGAGTCCAAGTGCCAACTGTCAATGACGCCGGAGCTGGCCAAGGGGGTGAGCTCTGGCTACTAGTACTGAGTGCCTTGCAGCTTGAGGGCCACAACTCAGATGTGCTCTGTGAGGTGTCCCTCAGCTGGGGTTGGTCAGGCTGCAATGGCACTGCAAGTAGAGAGTGGACTAAGCAATGCTCCTCTGTCCTTGCAGGAGAAGACAAACCATAACCAATCAATCAGACAGGTCACATACAGGTGGAGGCCCGCCCAACCTGCTGCTGCTGACTAGATTTGAGCAGGACACCCTTGAGCTGGAGAGCTGGCACGCTCCACGTGTGGAGAGGTGGGGCTGCCAGCCGAAGGTAAGAGTGCAGTGCACAGAGGTGAGAGTTTTGGATTATGCAACCATTCTAGTGTAGTCTTTTAATTGGCGGGAACCTCACACCTGGAGCCCCCATTGATCATTGAAAGACGAGGGCACTGTGATGCAGATGTCCATTGTCTCACCAGGGTGCCTGGCATACACAGTGGCAGTGTGATGACTTTAAGTAATGACATGCCCTTGTTCTCCCTTAGATTCGCCTGCAGGCACTCGCTCTCTGGACCCCGAAGGGCCACCCCTGATGCCGGAGAGCCACTAGGCTTCATCTGCAGCTGCATCACACCCGATCTCGGAACCAGGCACCAGCGCAGATACCACCACCTCGGTGGGCATTAGGTCTGCAGCAAGAATGTCGGTGCACAGTGGTGGGGGCACTTCATGCTTGCTTGAGGAGTAGGCGGAGGCAGAGAGTGCCCAGGGCACCGGCATTCAGAGGACTGCTGGGGACCAGGACGATGCTGAGTTGAAGGCAGATGATGAGCCTCTGGAGTTATCCATTAGGCGGCAGATGCTGGGTGTCCAGCGGGATAACCCGACGGAGATTCATGGAGGTTCTGCGTGCCATGGTCTCCATTGTGGAAGAGTCCATGCGGAGCATGAGCAATGCGTTGACCCTTATGGCCGAACGCACTGCGTCCTCCATTGAGAGAGTGGCAACTCTCATGGAGATGCAGCTCCAGGGACAGAATCAGGGGTTCCTGGGGTTGTGCTCGGACCTGCAAGCCCTCACACAGGCAATGGCCTCAGGTGGTCAGTGTCCATGTGAGAGATGGATGATGCACTCAGTATCCCAGCTAGATGCCCGTCCATCAATGGTGAGCAGGGAGGTCCAGAGTGACCTCACGTTGGCGCACAAGCTGCTCGCTGTCTTTGCGGGTCTTCTCAGGGTGCTCCGGATGACGGCAGCGGTTCCTCTGCCCCTCCACAAGTGACTGTTGCATCTGATGAGGCTGCAATGACTGCGGAGATGCCAGCTGTGGCACTGGCTGTTCCCTCCCAGGCAGGGCCAACACAGGCTCCACTGGCCAGAGGATGACCATCAAGGTAACCAAGGCCAACAAGACAGTAGGGTCAGCAGAGAGTCTGCAATGCCGGTGCCAGCGAGCAGGTACACCAAGATGTAACACTTGGAAACGTAAGTTAAAGGCACCATGAGCACAAGAGGGACAGTTCACCATTTCATTTATGTTTGGTTTATATGTCTGCTGGTGTGGGCATCAACACTAGTAATTGTAATGTCATTATGCATTCAATGTGACAATAACATTAAATTTGCTTTGGTTCTGATAGCCTGAGTGCGCTTTGCCTTCTTTCTTTCTGCTGCAGGGTACGCCAGTATGTAATGCCGGATGTAAGTGGCTGGATACTTTATTGC
Source organism: Cetorhinus maximus (assembly GCF_964194155.1). NCBI lineage: Eukaryota > Metazoa > Chordata > Chondrichthyes > Lamniformes > Cetorhinidae > Cetorhinus > Cetorhinus maximus. Next base: position 154,834,788 of record NC_135881.1, read on the forward strand.
ACTGGCACTGAGTGGACTTTGGGTGCAAATGAAAGGGTTATTTCAGACATCCAGGATGGAGGTGGCAGCCCTGGCATGAGGTGGGGGCAGATCTTTGGTAACCTAGCTGAAGGAATGTTGGATCAAGGAGTCCCTGGTGTCCCTGCCTCCCTGGAAATTACTGAGGTCTGCCTCCATGCCCTCAGCGTTCTCCTCACCATGTTCCTCCTCTGACTCACTACTGGATTCATCCTCTCTGGCCTGTGGAGCTGCCTCAAGATCCTCTTCCTCCAGTGGGTCCCCCCTTGCCATTTCCAGGTTGTGGAGAGTGCAGCATGCCATCACCATCTGTGACACCCGCTCTGGTAGTGCACCCCCTGAACATTCCAGGCATCAGAAGCACATCTTCAGAAGACCTATGGTCCTCTCTTCCACCCCCCCTTGTGGAGGCATGGCTCCTATTGTAATGCTGCTCTGCCTCTGTTGTTGGGTGGTGGAGTGGCATCAGAAGCCACCTTTTCAATGAATAGTGTTTGTCACCCAGCAGCCATCCATCCAGTCGGGCTGGGGCACTGAAGAGTCTCAGCACCTGGGTGAGTCTCAGGATGTAAGCGTCATGGGAGCTGCCGGGGTACCTTGCACAGACTTGCAGAGTCTGCATCCTGTGATCACACACTATCTGCATGTTCATGGAGTGGAATCCCTTCCTGTTGACGAAGGCACCCGGCTGACCCACTGGCGCCTTGATGGCCACATGTGTGCAGTCGATTGCACCCTGGACACAGGGAAACCCAGCAAAGCCTCTGGCTCGCTCAGCCTGGCTGGCCTTGTCCATACGGTAAAGAATGAAGTCAGTACCTGCCTAAACAAAACTCTGTCACCAGTTTCATGCAACTATGGATAGCTGATTGGAAGACTCCACACAGATCCCCAGTGACCCCTGGAAAGAGCTGGAGGCATAGAAGTTAAGGGTCACTGTGACCTTCAGAGCCACTGACAGGGGGTGTCCACCCACACAGTCAAAGCTGATCTCAGGCCCAATCATCTGGCAAATGGAGGTCACAGTCTCCTTTAAGAGGCAGAGCCTCCTTCGGCACTGCACCTCAGACATATTGAGGTAACTGCATCGCCGCCTGTAAACCCTGGCAGCAGGATAGTGGTGTCTTCTGTGGCCCCTTCCTCCTTGGACTTCCTGCTAGCCCCACGCTCCTTGTGCCTGCACCTCTCCTCCCACAGGTCCCTCCCCTGGATGCTGCTTTGGGGCACCTGGCCTCCTCTCCCTTCTGCTCCTTCTCCTCAGAGGAGGTGGTGCCGCCAGTGGAGACCACAATCCCCATTACCAGGGTAACGGAAGGCTGTCTGATACCTGGAAGGGTCCGCAAGGTCCAAGTCCACCAGGGGCCTTGGAGACAACAATAAGTCCTGAAATGTAGCTGGAAATGCTAACACCAAAGCCCCAAACAGAAACGAAGCTGCCATGTACCAATAAGCAACCAGCAGTAAACTATCTACCAAACTCCTCACTACTCACACTGGCAATTCTGCTGACGCTTTTTATCCCGCCTTTGGATGAGGTTTTGCAAAATGTCGGCTGCCTGCCTGCCCGTTTTGCCCATTCGACGCGTGCAAAATTACACAGGCAACATAAAATTTACCTTAATTGCCTTTTTAATGGCCTTAACTGGCCTTGTAATTGATGGCGGGTATGGCTCTGACTCACACGCACTCGCTGACTGAAATATCGCGTGAGTGCGCGATGACGTTGGGACACTCACCTGAAGTTATCACGCATTGTTTTACGCTCAAGCTGGTTGCACAAGCGCTTGCCCGCTCAGCGAAAAATTCTGCCCTTGAAGAAATAATTAACCAAGGACACTAGGAATGCACAAAATGTAGACATGATATTTTAGAAATTCTCAGTTTTTCAATGGCTGCCATCCCAGCCTATTTAAACATTTACACATTAACTTATTTTAACATGTTTTAAATCCTGCCTACCCTATCTGGAGAAGGGATAGTTTGGGTTCAACATGCCAGCATTCTATTTGCCTTACCACAGGAGGGAGGGAGGGTTGCCATGGCATGAGATTCTATAATAGTTTGATAAGATTAACATAGGATTATAAATTATTGGTCCAGTACTTCATATTTATCAACTCAACGTTGAAGGCCCATTTAGAGCAAAATATGAGATTTTGGCAAAGGGACTTAAAACGTAAATGATTCACATTCTTGCCAAGAAATCCACCTATCTAAACTCAACCTATACAGTTCACAGATCCATTCATTCTACACGATAGTGTGTTGATACCATGTGAAATACACTATGGACATATATATCCATTCTGACTTAATTGACAAAGATGATCAAGTGCTGACTGCAGACAATTCATTATTCTCCATTAGTATCAGAACGGGCAAGTTGACCATCATGAAAGCAGCAAGCTGCTGATGGAGACATGGCCAACCATCGCCCCACCAACCGTCAACCCTGGAACTTGCTTCGCTGGCTCAGTACCACATCACTGCTCCAACGAGGCATCAAAGGTCATGTCAATGTCATTGTGGCCTGCTTCCTAACCAACTCAAAAGGCAACATCTATCATGAAAAACACACATAGAATAAAATAGCTGCTTAAGCTCTCTGCAAAATGTCGCTCCGCACACCATTTTTTTTGATGACCTTCATCACTGAAGAGATGGGCCCAGTGTTTATGGCCATGAGGTCCTGGAAGGCCATTGAGATTGATGGTATCTACCCAGAATTCCTCAAGAACTTAGGCCTAAATGGATGGATGTGGCTTGGCAACTCACCTCCAATATCCTTGGCACTGAGATAATCCCAGAAGTTTGGCACCATTCTAAAGTTTTTGTCATCTTAAGGGCCAAGAAAACCAGTCAACAATCCCAAAAACAGCCCTTCTGTCAGCAGTCTGCAAGATGATCAAAGGGCTCATCCTTAACTGACTAAAACCAATTTTAGAAGCCATCCTCCCAAGCAAGAAAGTGAGCTGCAGAGAGGGAAGAAGCTGTTCAAACTAGGTCCTGTCACTCACTCCCAATATTGAGGCAGGGTTCCTGAAGCAGCTAAGGACTGGAACTGCCTAAGACACTGGCACAAAGGCCAGCTACTGAAGTTATCAACTATCATCCAATGTGGCAAAACCTTTAAGCCCTTCAACACACTAAACTGCAGCCATAAGTTCCATGTCAATCCTGCTGACAAACCAACTGAATATGTGCTTACTAAGGGTCTGCCAAAGGGGTTGGTATTTATGAACATGCCCTGCACCACCCTGGAAGTTCATCTATGCCAATGATCAATATAGAGCACGGCTGATGTAGGCATCAATGGTAGAGAAAGCAAGTAGGAGGCTCACAAGTGACTTGGGACCACAACCAGTCCAAGGAAGACAGTTGTGTCAGCATTCTATCTGAGGAACACCAATACCAGGAAAGAACTCAATGTTTCCTTCTGTGAAACGCAACTTTCCTCTGCCCCACTCTCGACCCAAAATACATAGGTTAAATTCCTGCCCGGGTTGACGCTCATTGGACTCAAATCATTAGTACCAGCAAAAATCAAAAAACAAAGTTGGACCTGGTCTGGAAACTCACTGAGATGTCATGGGGAAGCACAGCTAGAACACCTTGCACCACAACAATGGCCTTATTCTACTGTGCTGCAGAACACTGCTCCAGCTCATGGTCCTGCAGTCGCCACACAAAAATCATGGACATGCAGCTAAATGCCACCATGACGACAGCATCAGGGACACTTAAGTCCATTTCAAATGAGTGACTCCCTTTGCTGTCCCACATTTCCCACCTACCTTTTTCTGCATGTCATCCTACTCTGTAGGAATGAAAAAAATCATGATGAATGCCAACCTTCCCATTCTTGAAGATTTGAAAAACTCAACACAAAAGTGCTTTAAAAATTGCGCCATCTAGCACCTAGCTTCCTACCACAAAGAAAGATGGTTGTGGTTGTTGGAGGTCAACCATCTCAGTTCCGGGACAGCACTGCAGGAGTTCCTCAGGGTAGTGTCCTTGGCCCAACCATCTTCAGCTGATTCATCAATGACCTTCCTTCCATCAGAAGGTCAGAAGTGGGGATGTTTGCTGATGATTGCACCATGTTCAGCACCATTCGTGACTCCTCAGCAACTGAAGCAGTCTGTGTCCAAATGCAGCAAGACCTGCACAATATCCCGGCTTGGGCTAATAAGTGGCAAATAACATTTGCACCACATAAGTGTCAGGCAATGACCATCTCCAACAAGATAGAATCTACATATATACTGGGTAAACCAATTGAGCACTAATGCTGTGGAAGTCAAGTTTCTCGATTGTGTTAGGGATGGTTTTCTACAGCAGTATGTTGAGGAGCAGGACAGGCTATTTTAGATCTAGTAGTATGTAATGAAAAAGTGATAATTATTAATCTTGTTGTAAAAGAACCTTTAGGGATGAGTAACCACAATATTATAGAATTTTACATTATGTTTGAAAGTGAGGTAGTTCACTCTGAGGCAAGGGTGTTAAAGTTGAATAAAAGGAAATTATGAAGGCATGAGGGACAAATTGGCTGAGGTGGATTGGGAAAATACATTAAAAAGGTATGACTGTACATTGGCAATGGATAGCCTTCAAAAAACTATTACATAGCTTACAGAACCTATACATTCCTTCAAGGTGCAAAACCCAAAAAAAGTCAGTCAACCGTGGCTGACAAAGCAAGTTAAGGATTATATAAGATTAAAAAAGGCTTATAAAGTTGCCAGAAGTAGCAGTAAACCTGATTTTATATTTGGGTCCATTACAGACATAAGACCATAAGTCGTAGGAGCAGAAGTAGGCCACTTGGCCCATCGAGTCTGCTCTGCCATTCAATGAGATCATGACTGATCTGACAATCCTCAACTCCACTTTCCTGCCTTTTCCCCATAACCCTTGATTCCCTTACTGATTAAAAATCTGTCCATCTCAACCTTGAATATACTTAACAACCCAGCCTCTACAGCCCTCTGTGGTAAAGAATTCCACAGATTCACTACCCTCTGCAAGAAGAAATTCCTCCTCTTCTCTGTTTTAAATAGGCGCCCCCTTACTCTAAGATTATGCCCTCTGGACCTAGACTCTCCCACAAGGGGAAACAACCTCTCAGCATCTACCTGTATGTTGCAATAAGGTCGCCTCTCATTCTTCTAAATTCCAATGAGTATGGGCCCAACCTACTCAACTTCTCCTCATAAGAAAATCCTTCCATACCCAGGATCAACCTAGTGAACCTTCCCTGGACTGCCTCCAATGCCAGTATATCTTTCCTTAGATAAGGGGACCAAAATTGTTCACAGTAGTCTAGCTGTGGTCTAACTAATGCCTTGTATAGTTTTAGCAAGACTTCCTTATTTTTATATTCCATTCCCTTTGAAATAAAGGCCACCATTCCATCTGCCTTCCCTATTACCTGCTGAACTTGTATGTTAGCTTTTTGGGATTCATGCACAAGGATTCCCAAATCCCTCTGTGCTGCAGCTTTCTGCAGTCTTTCTCCATTTAAATAATATTCAACTCCTCTAATGTTCCTGCCAAAGTGCATAACCTAGCATTTTCCCACATTATATTCCATCTGCCAAGTTTTTGCCCACTCACTTAACCTGTCTATATCCCTTTGTAGACTCCTTGTGTCATCCTCACCACTTGCCTTCCCATCTATTTTATCGCAAACTCGACACTAGTACATTCACTTCCCTCATCCAAGTCATTAATATATATCGTAAATAATTGAGGCCCCAGCGCTGATCCCTGTGGCACTCCACTAGTTACAGGTTCCCGTACCGAAAATGCCCTCCCTTTCCCAACTCTGTCTTCTATGAGTTAGCCAATCCTGTATCCATGCTAGTATACTACCCCCAACACCATGGGCTCTTATCTTATTAAGTAGCCTTTTGTGCGATACCTTATCAAACGCCTTTTGGAAATCCAAACATATTACATCTACTGGTTCCCCTTTATCTATCCTGCTTGTTACCTCCTCAAAGAATTCTAATACATTTGTTAGGCATGATGTCCCTTTCATGAAGCCATGCTGACTCTGCTTGATTAGATTATGTATTTCTAAATGCTCTGCTATTACATCCTTTATAATAGACTCCAACATTTTCAAAATGACAGATGTTAAGCTAACTGGCCTATAGTTACCTGTTTTTGTCTCCCTCCCTTTTTCAATAAGGCCATTCTCCAATCCTCTAAGACTTTTCCAGAATCTAAGGATTCTTGGAAGATTACTACCAGTGCATCCACTACCTCTGTGGCTGCTTCCTTTAACATCCTAGGATGCAACCCATCAGGTCCAGGAGACATATCGACCTTTAGCCCCATTAGTTTCCATAGTACTTTTTCTCTAGTGATAGTTATTGGATTTATTTCCTCCCCACTTTTGCCCCTTGATTATTTAGTATTTTTGGAATGTTATTTGTATCTTCTACTGTGAAGACTGAAGAAAAGTATTTAGTCAACTCCTCTGCCATTTCCTGGTTCCCCATTATTATTTCCCCAGCCTCATTTTCTAAGGGGCCCACCTTCACTTTGGCCTCTCTCTTCCTTTTTATATATTTAAAGAAGCTCCTACTGTCAATTTTTATATTACTTGCTAGTTTACCCTCAAAGTTTATCTTCTCCCTCTTTATTTTTTTTTGGTCATTTTTTGTTGCTTTTTAAAACTTTACCAATCCTCTGGCTTACCACTAACCTTTACCACATTGTATGTTTTTTCTTTCAATTTGATACTGTCCTTAACTTCCTTGGTTAATCATGGTTGGTTTATCCCCTTCCTTGATTCCTCCTTCCTCACTGGGTTATATCTTTACTGAGAGTCATGAACTACTTCCTTAAACTTCTGCTATCGTATTTTATTCAATTTATTAATTAATTACTCTAGTATCTCGACTCTTTACACTTTTTGTTTTATACACACCAGTATCGATCTTATACTTAACAAGCTATCGTCAAGAACAAGAGAAAAAGACTAGAGATCTAAACACAAACTGAAGTCCTTACTCTTACTTTAAAGACTAGAAATACTCCCCAATCCTACTCACCAATCAGCTGCTCTCCACCCTCTTTTCCCTTTCATGCTCTGTAATGGTCTCACACTCTTCTCTCTGTTAAAGACCCCGCTCCTCTCACACTCTCTCACTGTAAATGACCACGCTGTTTCTCTCACACCCTCTCTCTGTAAATGGCCCTGCTGTTTCTCTCACACTCTCGTGCTGTAAATGACCACGCAGAGTCAAGAGAATTCATAATGGGGAACAAGAGAAATGGCAAAAAAGCTAAATGATTACTTTATGTCTGTTTTCACTGAGGAAGACAAAGGAAATCTCCCAGATTTAGAGATCCAAGGGACTAGGGAGAATGAGGAGTTGAAGGAAATTAGTATAAGTAAGATGGTTGTATTAGAGGAATTAATGGGACTGAAAGTTGATAAGTCCTCGGGACCTGATATTCTGCATCCCAGAGTGTTGAAAGAGTTTGCTATGGAGATAGTGGATGCATTGGTGATCATTTTCCAAAATTCTATAGATTCTGGAGTGGTTCTTTAAGATTGGAAGGTGGCAAATGTCACCTCACTGTTTAAGAAGGGAGGGAGAGAAACATCAGGGAACTACAGATCTGTTAACCTGACGTCAGTAGTAGGGAAAATGCTAGAATCTATTATGAAGGATGTGATAAATGAATACTTGGATAATCATGATCTGATTGGACATAGCCAGCATGGATTTGCGAATGGGCAATCATGTTTGTTGAACTTGTTAAGAGACGTTGGAGGATGTTGCTAACAAAATTGATAAAGGAGAGTCATTGGATGTAGTAAGCTTGGATTTTCAGATGACTTTTGATAAAGTCCCCCACAGGAGGTTGATTAGCAAAATAAAAGCACATAGGGTACGAGCCAATATACTGGCATGGATTAAGGATTGGCTAACAGGCAGAAAGCAGAGAGTTGGAATAAATAGGTCATTCTCACATTGGCAGGCTGTCACTAGTGGGGTACCACAAGGATCAGTACTTGGGCCTCAGCTGTTCACAATATACACCAATGATTTGAATGTAATGTAATATTTCCACGTTCGCGGGTGATACAATGCTAGGCAGGAATGTGTGCTGTGAGGAAGATGTAAAATGGCTACAGGAGGATTTGGGCAGACTTAGTGAGTGGGCAAGAACATGGCAGATGGAATATAATGTGGAAAAATGTGAGGTTATCCACTTTGGTAGGAGGAACTGATGTGCAGAATATTTCCTAAATGGTAAGAGATTAGAAAGTGTAGATATTCAAGGGACCTGGGTATCCTTGCCCATAAGTTACTGAAAGCTAACAAGCAGGTGCAGCAAGCTGTTAGGAAGGCTAATGGAATGTTAGCCTTTGTCGCAAGAAGATTTGAATACAGGAATAGTGAAGTCTTGCTTCAATTGTATAGAAGCTTGGTTAGACTGCACCTGAGTACTGTGTGCAGTTTTGGTCCCTGTGCTTCTGAAAGGATATTATTGCAACGAAAGTTCACCAGACTTGTTCCGGGGATGGCGGGACTGTCTTATGAAGAGAGATTGGGCAAACTGGGTCTGTATTCTCTAGCGTTTCGAAGAATGAGAGGTGATCTCATTGAAACCTGCAAAATACTTAAAGGAATAGAAAGGGTAGATGCAGGTAAGATATTTCCCCTAGTTGGGGAGTCTAGAACCAGGGGACACAATTTCAAAATAAGGGGGAAGCCACTTAGGACCGAGATGAGGAGATATTTCTTTACTCAGAGGGTTGTGAATCTTTGGAATCCTCTACCCCAAAGGGCTGTGGAAGCTCAGTCATTGAGTATGTTTAAGGTACAGATTGATAGATTTCTGATTAACAATAACGTAAAGGGTTATGGGGATAGTGTAGGTAAAAGGCATGGAATTGTTCGATCAGCTATGACCATATCGAACAGTGGAGCAGGCTCGACGGGCTGACTGGCCTTCTCCTGTTTCCAAGTTCCTAACCATCGCCCTTTTACATTCAATGGCATCACTGAATCCCCTACCATCAACATCCTGGGGGTTACCACTGACTAGAAACCGAACTGGACTATGGCTACAAGAGCAGGTCAGAGGCTAGGAATCCTGCGGCGGGTAACTCACCTCCTGATTCCCCAAAGCCTCTCCACCATCTACAAGGAACAAGTCAGGAGTGTGATGGAATACTCCCCACTTGCCTGGATGAGTGCCCCATACACAAACATTCACTCCTTCCACCACCAGTGCACAGTAGCAGCAGTGTGTGCCATCTACAAGGTGGACTACAGGGATCCACCAAGCCTCCTTAGGCAGCACCTTCCAAACCCATAAGCTCTACCATCTAGAAAGACAAGGGCAGCAAACACATGGGACCAACAAGAGGGAGAACCAACAAGAGGGAAAAACATACTTGACATCATCCTTACTAACCTGCCTGCTGCGGATGCATCTGTCCATGACAGTATTGGTAAAAGTGACAGTCATTGTGGAGAAGTGACAGTCATTGTCTTGAAGTCCTGCCTTCATGTTGAGGATACCGTCCATTGTGTTGTGTGGCACTACCACCGTGCTAAATGGGATAGATTTCAAACAGATCTAGCAACTCAAGATTGGGTATCCATGAGGTGCTGTGGGCCATCAGCAGCAGCAGAATTGTACTCAAACACAATCTGTAACCTCATGGCCCAGCAGATCCCCCATTTTACCATTACCATCAAGCCAGGGGATCAATCCTGGTTCAATGAAGAGTGCAGGAGGGCATGCCAGGAGCAGCACCTAGTCAAGCTATAACACAGGACTATTTGCGTGCCAAACAGCATATGCAACAAATGATAGACAGAGCTAAGCGATCCACAACCAACGAATCAAATCTAAGCTCTGTGGTCCTGCCACATCCGATCATGAATGGTGGTGGACAATTAAACAACTCACTGGAGGAGAAGGCTCCACAAATATCCCCATCCATAATGATGGAGGAACCCAGAATGTCAGTGCAAAAGATAAGGCTGAAGCATTTGCAACAATCTTCAGCCAGAAGGGCCGAGTGGATGGTCCATCTCAGCCTCCTCTGGAGGTCCCCAGCATCACAGATGCCAGTCTACAGCCAATTCGATTCACTCCACATCAAGAAACGGCTGAAGGCACTGGATACTGCAAAGGCTATGAGCACGGACAATATTCTGGCAATAGTACTGAAGAGTTGTGCTCCAGAATTTGCCCCGCCCCTAGCCAAACTGTTCCAGTACAGCTACAACACTGGCATCTATCCGGCTATGTGGAAAATTGCCCAGGTATGTCCTGTACACAAAAAGCAGGACAAATGCAACCCGGCCAATTACCACCCCATTAGTCTACTCCATCATCAGTAAAATAATGGAAGGGGTCATCAACAGTGCTATCAAGCAGCACTTGCTTAGCAATAACGTGCTCATTGATGCCCAGTTTGGGTTCTGCCAGGGCCACTCAGCTCCTGACCTCATTACAGCCTTGGTTCAAACATGGACAAAACAGCTGAACTCCCGAGGTGAGATAAGAGTGACTTCCCTTGACATCAAGGCAGCATTTGACCTAGAGTGGCATCAAGGAGCCCTAGCAAAACTGGGGTCAATGGGAATCAGGGGGGAAACTCTCCACTGGTTGGAGTTATACCTAGGACAAAGGAAGATGGTTGTGGTTGTTGGAGGTCAGTCATCTCAGCTCCAAGATATCATCGCAGGGGTTCCTCAGGGTAGTGTCCTAGACCCAACCATCTTCAGCCGCTTCATCAATGAGTTTCCTTCTTTCATAAAGGTCAGAAGTGGGGATGTTCACTGATGATTGCACAATGTTCAGCACCATTTGCAACTCCTCAGATACTGAAGCAGTCCATGTCCAAATGCAGCAAGTCCTGAACAATGTCCAGGCTTGGGCTGACAAGTGGCAAGGAACATTCGCACCACACAGGTGTCATGCAATGACCATTTCCAATAAGAGAGAATCCAACCATCATCCCTTGATGTTCAATGGCATTACCATCACTGAATCCCCCACTATCCACATCCTGGGGGTTACCATTGACCAGAAACTGAACTGGACCAGCCATATAAATACTGTGGCTACAGGAGCAGAGCAAAGACTAGGAATCGTGCGACAAGTAACACACCTCCTGACTCCCCAAAGCCTGTCCACCATCTACAAGGCACAAGTGTGATGGAATACTCCCCACTTGCCTGGATGAGTGCAACTCCCACAACACTCAAGAAACTGGACACCATCCAGGACAAATCAGCTCATTTGATTGACACCACATCCACGAACATTCACTCCCTCCACCACTGACGCACAGTAGCAGCAGTGCTTACCATCTACAAGTTGCACTGCAGGAATTCACCAAGGCTCCTTCAACAGCGTCTTCCAAACCAACGACCACTACCACTTAGAAGGACAAGGGCAGCAGATAGATGGGACACCACCACCTGGAAGTTCCCCTCCAAGTCACTCACCATCCTGACTTGGAAATATATCACCATTCCTTCACTGTCGCTGGGTCAAAATCCTGGAACTCCCTTCCTAACAGCCCTGTGGATGTACCTACACTATATGGACTGCAGCAGCTCAAGAGGGCAGCTCACCACCACCTTCTCAACGGCAACTAGGAATGGGCAATAAATGCTGACCCAGTCAGTGAAGCCCACATCCCATGAATGAATTAAAAAAAGCAAACATAGCTAATATTCGTGCAACTTGTATCAATCAACTATCCCAATAGATGGATAGATTCATGGGGCATATGCAACAACAAGAACAAACACTTTGTCATAATCCAACATCAGAGGTCACTAGCTTCGACTTCCCTCAAAGACAGTGGACAGCGCTCAGACAAATCCGCATTGGCATGAACATTCAATCACAGGCTCCACAAATGAGGGCGACCTCATGTGCAATTGTGACCATGTGTCCCAGATCGTGGAACATATCACCTCATCCTGCCTATTAAGATATGTTGTGGGAGTCACTTCATTTCTCCATTTGGCATCTCAGGAGGCCAACAAAGGGATATCCAAATTGATTATTAGATTATAAACTTTTCCCGTCATACTGAAGTGGCAGTAGTACATGATTGGCTGCTCTACAAAACTTGTGGATTACTAAAGTCAGTTATCTCAAATCCTTACAAGTCATCAAAATATCCTTTCAAAATCTATTTTAAACCTATGGTAGCACTCCAATTCAGTGGCTCAGTAGTAAAATACATAAGAAAGGGGGTGGGTTTAGGATAGAGGAAAGGCCAGACATTCTTTCTTAATCTACCAGAGTCAAGAAATTAATTTTTCTACATAAAATTGAAATGATTTCTCAGTTCATGATAGATTAACATTTTCACAATAATAAAAAAAGCTAATCCTCTTGTGCAGGTGAGATACTGGTTCCTTTTTAATTGGATCACTTCTGTTCCCAACATTGTAACCAACCATGTGCTGTTATTGAGTATTTGAGCTACTTTCTAATCAAGTTTCATCTTTATCCTATTTCCACAATCAGCTGGGTTAATTTTACAGGACTCAAAATATCAGCTGCAGTCTCTCCCAGTGCTCTGGTGGATAAATACACTTCTCTGTATGGTACTAAGGGTCATTTATTTGCAAAACAAATGGTTTGGATCAGATTTCTCTTGGGTACACTTGGAGGATAAGACAATTTGTCTGGGAAGTGTAGTTTGATTTGGTCTGCTGTAGGGTGTAATTCAATGTGCTCTGCAACGTGCAATTTTCAGACAGACAAGCAGGCTTTGGAGCTCACAGTGCTGCTTTGATTGAACAGCATAACTGAGGATGGTGATCAAGTGTGAACGGTATTAAAGTAGAATGCACAAAGTGGAACTGTAGTTAGCTCTGCAAAGGTCCTATTAGTTAATGATTGAAATTGTAATTATAGTTGTCCTTGGCTGTTAAAATTTTTTAAAAAACTTTTACACTCTAGCTAGTAAATGTGTCACTTCTTTGGAGTTTTATGCTTTTTTTCCCTTCTGGAGTGATTAAAGTTATTTAGTTTAGTATGAAGGGACCAAATCAAGGCTATAGCTTTCAGACAGAAATATTTATTAAAATAGGAAATGGTAAATATTCAATTGTCTTTGGATCTCAGTGGTATCAATGTAGCAGGAAGCTAGAAAGGATGTGCCAGTCAATAAACTGATGGGTGTGTGTATGTGTGTATATGGGTGGAGTTATGCATACTTGAAGAGAATTTGCTGGGTTATGGAGTGTCATGAAATCAATTTGTTTTGTCCCTGTGTGCTTTGTAAGCTAGCACCTGTGGAGATTGTAACATTCAGGGTACAGGATGTTCCCACTCTTGTTATATTTGATCCTACCTAGTTACAAGGGCGGGACCCTCTTAGGAGTGTTTTGATAGGTCACCCAGATCAGTTCAAGGGTCAGTGAAGAGCAGTTCAAGGATCATCAGTTTTAGTCAGAGAGAGAATCAGGAGCAGGAGAAGAAGCCCAATGCAGCCAAAGTCTTGCTTTTAGCTCTAAGGAGCTGGGTTGGCAGGCTCCAGGTGGTGAGGACTCTGGAAAAGTCCTGGAGAGCAAAAAGGCAGGTCGGTGACGCTGTGTTGCGAACCACTGGGGCAAAGGTAACCCTTCAGAGCAGTGGTGCTTTGCTCGGAGTGGCTGAAGAGCTGGAGTTGTGTTCGTGTATTGGTGCTGGAGTGCAGACTCGGGAATCTAGGGGAATGTAGAGTCAGGAGATGAGATTGAAACCCTGGGGAGTGAGCAGTCGTTGAGGCAGTCCGAAATGGAACAACCTTTGGGGGGAATTCCAAGGCTAGATCTTTGAAAGAGAAATGAAATCTTGCAATTCCTCATAAAGGAGACAGAACTTTAACGGAATTATGTAACTCACAGTAAACACTGACATCTGGGTGGGTTGCTGAGAAATCTGAGTTATCTGTCTTGGTCACATCTGCCATTTATTGTCCAGTGTGGTGTGTTCAACCATAGTTTGCCTTTTATTTCATATTTACCTTATGTTAATTCATAATGTTAGAATATGAGAAAGATATTGTAAATTGTTTTACTTTACTGACTTTGTATATTAGATTTATTTTGTTTGTTCAAAAACCTGCTATCTTTTGGCTGTGTTCTCTTAGCAAATACCTGGGAACACAAACTTCGTTAACTTTAAACAAAAACTTACTGGTCCCTTGCCAGATCGTTTCATAAATTTGGGGTCTGGTTCAGGATCATAACAAATTGGGGACTTGACCAGGATTGGGAATCCACAGGCAGATACAAGTTCTAGGACTTGCTGAGGTTAGGGCAGATAAGATTTCCTGCGGTACTTCATGCTTACGAGCTTGTCCCTAAAGCATATCAGTTGAAATTTCAGACTTTAAAGAAAAGACCGAATGAAATGTATGTAAAATTTGCTAACATTGTGGAACTGGTGGTTTCAGGCACTGAAACTTGAACAGAATTTTGAGAATGAGAGAGAGCTAATGATACTGGAAGAATTTCGAAACAGCATCCCAGTAGCTATTAGGTCATACCTGGAAGACCATAAGGTTTCAAAGGTATGGGAAGTGGCGGTTATGGCAGATGGGTATGATATATCTCATAGGCAGCTAGGGGGCAGTAGATTCCCATTTGTAAGCTCACAGGAAAGCTGGAGGAATAAAAATCAATCTAGCTTTAGGGAGAAGGAAGAAGCTGTTACAGTTAATGAAAATGGCAGTTTACATGATAAAAATGATGAGAAGAAACCAGTATGCTTTTATTGCCATAAGACTGGGGGCGGAATTGTCCACGCCCTCTGGTGTCGGGCGTGCTCGGTGATGTAAGCAGACAATATGGCAAGAAGGCCAAAAATCGGTTTCACGCATCATGAAACTAGTTGGCGATCGTCCACTCCATCCACCAATGGTGGGCCGTGTTTCCCGCCATCGGACGTCGGGATTTTCATTGAAATACATCTGCATAAGCCCAGCCTACCAGAATCATCCCCCCTCTCCCCACTGGAACGCCTGCCCACATCAGTGTGAAGTGTTTCACAACAGCTTATAAAAGGCATGCACTTAGTGGCCTGCACTTTGAGGGGAATTCGGAGGTAAGAACACAGTAACATTGCAGAGTGCTTGCCTGGGTCGCCTGCAGGACTTTGAAGCACGCTGCGAGGGGTGGGGTAGAGCTACCCTGTGGCTGAAGCGACTTGGCGGGGGGGGCACAGGCTGCTATGTAGTTGAGGCAACTTGTGGGGGGAGGGGGTGGGCAAGCGCTGCCCTGCGGTGGAGTTGGCTTCTGAGGGAAAGGGTTGCATTGTGGTTGAGGTGATGGGGTGGTGTGCGGTGTGTGTGTGTGTGTGTGTGTGACAAGGGCTGCCCTACTGTTGAAGGTAGCGTACGAGCACGTGCAGGGTTTGGTGGGGGGTGGGAGGCAGCCATGCATTAGGGACACCTTGTATAAAGTGACCATTCCTCTGTAGCTGACAGAGTTCAGGTGAAGCCACATTGATATGATTGGAGTCAGGCCTCTAGCTTCTCTGCCCACGCAAGCAACACAGAGACATCAAAGTGCCACCAACTGCTCCAGAGCTTTTTATCCCTCAGGCACAGACTGCAAACTAATGAGTGTTTTAGTGCACTGTAGAACAGTTGGATGACTGGGCACATTGTACAATCACGTTGCTAAAGTGGGCCGTGAAGCAGTCACTGGTGGAGGGACTCACAGCCCCTTGCAATATCATCCCAGTTTGGACCAGTCTCCCCCATGGTTGAAGCTAACAGTGCAGCTTTGCATCGCAGGTTAGGAGAATGCCTGCACCTGAGTCGAGAGCACAGCATGCAGTCCAATGGGTAAAGCTGCCGCTAATTGGTCGGGTGGAGTGGGCCAGAGGCGGGTGGGGTTTTGGGCACTAATCTCTGGCCTTCCAAGTGGTGGCCAGCACTCTCCATGATGGGCTAAGGAGCCTTCAGAGTTAACCCAGGCAGGTTCTAAGTACACCTATACTAACCCATGCACCTCTCTCTCTTTCATCCTGCAGGAGGAGTACATCAGGATCATGAAGCTTGGTGAACTTGCTGTATGCCTCGTGGTTTACAGAGAGCAAAGACGACTAAGTGGAGAGTGCCTGGCTGAGCAGAGGGAGGAGCAGTACCCTCCGGAAGAAAAGGTGGCTGGGGCTCCACGGTGAGCCATGGCTGGTCGGCGCCCGGCTAGACCCAGGGTCGAGAGACGCCGCCATTGATTCCTGCAGATGACCGAGAACCAGTGTCGCCAAAGACTGAGCGTGTCTAGGGAACTGGTCACTCACATTTGCCAGCCACTGCAGGATTTGGCTCCGCGGGGAAATGGAGGGCATCCACTGCCAGTCGCTGCGAAAGTGACCATGACGCTCAATTTCTACGCGGTGGCTCCTTTCAGGGCTCCACAGGTGACCTCTGTGCAATTTCACAAGCCTCCACCCTGAAATGCATCCATGAGGTGATGGATGCCACCTTCGCAAGGAGACACAACTTTGTGCATTTTGCCTGGGACCAGGACAGCCAGATTGCAAGAGCGATTGGATTTGCCCAGATCTCAGGTTTCCCACAGGTGCAGGGTGCAACTGACTGCACTCACGTGGCGCTCAGATCTCCATTGTGACACACAGCCGACCATGTCAACCACAAGGGTTTCCATTTGCTGAATGCTCAGCTGGTGTGCGAACACCACAAACATACCCTGCAGATCTGCGCATGGTTTCCAGAGTTATTGCACGACTTCTACATCCTCAGTCAGTCACAGTGAGCTTCCATTGCATCCAAAAGGTGCTGGAGGGACACATCATTGAACCTGGGGGCTCCAGTCTTTTTGCCTTTCGGAGACATCTTGTCTTCTCTGCAGCAGTCGTGGGCTGGAAGCTCTGAGAGGTGTGTGCGTGACTGGACTTTAAATATGGCGCCCGGCATGATGAAGCAGCGAGGTGATTGCATGGCAGGCGAATGAGAGACCTGCCCATGGAAATCACATGTTTCCTGGGAATGCATATTTAGTGTGGCGGGTTTGGGGCGATACTGTATGAAAAGCTACCATTGTGGCCGGCAGGTAAAACATCGTTTTACCTGTCCGCTACTTCACTTAGTGCAAATCTGGGACAATTCCACCCTGGGTATATGGAAGTCAGTTGCTGAAAGCTGAACGGTAACCCAACGGCAGTAACAGGGATGCTTAAAGCGTCTTCAGAAGAGGTTATACCAGAAAAGGGAATGGGTATTAATGCAGTCGTACTGGTGCAAGCGGCATAAATTTCCATAGGGAAAGCTGCACTAGAAACTGAATATTGTAAGAGACCCATTGTATCTACTGTTTTTACCTTGAGAATAGGCAGGGATGCAAAAGACAGTCAAGGGGATTCTTCCTTGAATAATACTAAAGCAAGTCAGGTTACTGGAGGTTATCGAGTTTTTGTTTATAAAGGAGAAGTACTCCCTTACTTATCTGACAAAACAAGTAAATAAATTAATTTGTTAAGGGATGCTAGGGCAGTTCAGTCATTGATGGTGGCTGATGATACAATTTGTGTTCTGGATGGTTTAAAGAAAGAAAAAATATTAATAAGAGGTATTCATGGGATTTACGAACCTGTTCCCTTTTATACAGTCAATTTACAAAGTGACTTAGTAAACTGAATTCTGACTGTGGGAATTATACCAAGTTTGCCTATGGAAGGGGTAGATTTTTTACAGAGGAGTAATTTGGCAAGTTTGAAATTCTTAGCATCTCCAAGAGTTGAGGGAGCCAGTTGATGTAAGAGAAACAGAGATTTTGTAGGAGGAGCATCCTGGACTGTTCCTGGATAATTTGGTACCTGGAGCTCAAGCTCGTAAGGCTAGACAGGATGATATGGAAAAACAAATAGCCCAGGACCAAGAGTGTCAAAGGCTGTGTGAGGAACTAGGTTCTACCAAGGAAATACTGATCGGTGCAGAGAACCAACTTTTACGCATGAAAGAGGAGTTTGCTAGTGAAAAAGCGAGAATACTTGAGAGTGGTCACAGGAAGAAGAACGCTTGAATAAGGATGTGAAACATCTAAGTGATAAACTTATAAAAGCAAATTTAAAAACAAACTTAAAGGACCCATAGAAGACATGTTTCCATTAACAGAGGAGAAGAGTAAGAATAATACAGAAGAACATGGGGACTAAGTTGCGAAATCTAGTTGAAAGTCATTTGTAGCATAAAGCATGACTAATATGCATCCATATGTGAAGGGCGGAGACCCTCGAAGTACTGGTTTGCAGTTACACCAGAAAGTTTGAAAACTCATGGAACAAAATAGAAATATAAGCTGGTCAAAATGTTTCTAAAGAAAACTTTCATGTATCTTCACTACTTTGGTTGACTATGAAAAGATTATGGGAAAATAATTGTTGCTTTTCCATCCAGAGTTTAAAAGAGGGGTGTAGGAGAAAAGGCAGCTTCTGAGTTACGATAATTCGATGATGTTTGAAACCTGCTAATCCTATTTAGGATGTAATTGCTTTTGTTTGGGATATTCCAAACGGAAGAGTGAAGACTTATAATCCCTCATAAGGAAAACAGAATTTTAATGAGATTGTGTAACTCTCAGTGAACACCAATGTCTGGGTGGGTTACTAGGAAATCAATGGGGTCTGTCTTGGTTGCATCTGCTATTTATTGTGAAGTGTAGTGTGTTCAGCCACAGTTTGCCTGTTATTTCATATTTACCTCATGTTAATTCTTAATGTTAGAGTATAAGCTGGATATTGTAAATTGTTTTACTTTTTTGACTTTGTAAAGCTTAGTTTGTTTGTTTAAAAACCATGGAATCTTGTGGCTTTATTCTCTTAGCAAATGCTTGGGATCTCAAATGTTGTCTACTTCAAACAAAAACTTACTGGTCGCTCGACAGATTGTAACATAGGCCTGAATTTTATCCTTGGCGGGCCCGCACGATTGGTTGGGAAATGGGCTGCCTACTGCGATCGGCCCCGAGCCATAATTTCACACTGGCTGGCCAATTAAAAGCCAAGCAGCCAGCATGAAATGCGTGCTGAAATGCTCAGTGCTGCCGGGGTGGGGATGGGAAGAGGGCGGGCGATGATGTCACCGCAGGTGCGGGTGAGCGTTGCGAGAGAGCTCCCTGAATGCAGACCTTCAAATAATGAAATAAAGGTGTAAAAAGCTGCAAAAACATGTCCATGAATCACAATAAAGCACCTGAAAGCATACCTCATAAAAATGTTGTCCACAGATATTTCTTTTAATTTTATTTCATAATGGAGATTTCATCCCCACCTTGGATGAGGTTTGATGAAAAAAGTAAAAGCCGCCTGGTCGATTTGTCCATCTGCCAACCATAAGGTTGGACAGGACCATGGAAAATCGGAGACAATTGCGCTATTAATGGGCTTAATTGCCCTCTTAATTGTCAGCGCGCACGCTTCTGACTTTTGTGTGCACCCACCAAGCAAAATAACGCATGTGTGCATGATGACATCGGGACGCTCGCCCGACGTCATCTCGCTGATTTTACACCCGGTCGGGACATAAAATTCTGCCCATAGTTTTAGGGTCTGGTTCAGCATCATAATGGGGGCAACAGCTAGAGTTTGGGACTAAATTCGATAGCCCTTTCATATAGCTGGCACAGGTCTGATGGGCAGAATGGTCTCCTGCTGAGCTGTATGATTCTATGATTCAGCAAACATGTAGTTCTGTGCTATATCTTTTTCAGGTTGGCACCTCATTTGCAGGTTTGTCTGGTGGTGCTCTTAACATGATCTTCCATACACCTGCCTTGCTGGTATCAATGTCAGGACCATTGCTGGGGTTTCTGCTTCTCAGCACAGGCCTTTCTACCCATTTCTTTCTTATTTTCTGCCCATGGCTTAGCTATTAGGTTGCTGAGTTCATCACCCAGGGCTGAGGTGATCCTAAACTGATTTAGGACCAGATTAATCATACTGAAGCCACATCAATCTCAAAAAGATATTACTTATCTCCCCCTTTCATCATCTTTTTCTCACCACTCACAAAGAGAATAGCCACTAACTGTTGTTAGATAACTCACAAAATATGGATTTGAGGCCTTGCTTGGTAGACAGCAAAAACAGGGCTACTTGCAAGTGGTCTGATAAGCAACACGACAGACCATTAAATGTATGAGTGCATTACTGCTACACGCAGGATTGCAGCATGAACAATACCAATGAACACTAACCAGTTAGAGATGTGTTCAAGCACTTAACAATAACCCAAATCTCCAGGCAAGAAACACAACAGGCTTGGCTGAGAAAGGCAACAGCAGACAGGCCCTACTTCTTTGAGCTTGAAGCTGCCTTGTTTTGCCTGAAGCTGGGCCTGCTAAGTATGTTGTTCTCTGAGTCTGTTACGTTGCCTTGCCCAGCCTGGAACTGCTGGTTATCAGGGCACTTATATGTAGTTCCTAGCTCTTGTTCTCTACCAAACAAGGCCTCAGATCCACATTCGCTTCATGCTCCACGCTCGAGAACCAGCATGCTGCAGCAGGTAGGCCCCACTTCCTGCCTTCTCCAGAGACTTGGCACACGCAAAGTCTGAAATGGGATGCATATGCATCAAGGGGCCAATGTATCTTGAAAGTAATCACTTTGATGGTATTAAGTCATGTAGACCAGGAAGGTCTGAGGTTCAGTCCACACTGTACTGAGTTAAATATCTTTATCACGTATCTTTGTCAGGATGACATTACAAAATCTACAACTGGCAAAAGCACATGTGGCAAACTTGCTATGGGGTGGGTGTTTACTGGAACATGGTGAAGTTGGAACTGAACCAACAGAGCAGTGGTTTTCATCATTTTTTTGGTTGGATTAATAATCATGGATCCCCCAAATAAATTGTAAGACATGTAAAACTCATAATACCTGGGCAAACCTGTATATGGCACCCTTTGTTTGAATTAGCGCTTACATATTTAAAAATGCACCCTTCCTTGGACAAGGCAGAACTTAACTGGTTTGGTAACTGCAACTCTACCTGGCAACCTTCCTGTCACTCTCAGCATTTCCGTTCGCTCCCCTCAGAGGTGAGCCAGCCAGGCCATTCTGTGATACATATGTGGCAGTTGCTAAGCCCACTTACTTGTGTACTGCTTGGCTATTTTGTGGATTCCTTGGAAAGTCTCTATGAATCCCAGTTTGAGAAACATTTTATTAAAGGCTGTGTTAATGTGGCTTAACTGATGAAAAAAACTCACTACCAGGGCGAATGCTGCAAACATGATGCAGCAAAAACAGAAAGGGTCGGATCATATTTTTTCCCAGATAGCAGTAATCTATCCAGTCCAAATCTAGGAACTTAGAAGCAAAAATTACATTAGTAGTTTCAAATTGATAAGTTTACATACACTCAGAGCATAGCAATCAACAGTGAGGTTAAAGCATTTAACTTGTTCCTAGGCATCTGTTACTTTATGTAACAAACACTGGCATATTTAATTGAAATTTCTACACAAAAATTAGTATTTTTGTTATTTAGGGTTCAGTTTAATATTACTTGCTAATCTTTTCCTGTAAACTCTTTTCCCTCCCAAATTAACTTTCTCAATTCCCTCTTTTACTTTCCATCGCCTTCCTGTTTATGAACTGAATCTTGTTCCTGACATTTGTTAAAAGCCTCTTTTCTATTTTATCTTAACTATTTTTGTCATCCAGAGCACATTAGCTTTGGATGCTCTGACTCTTCCCTTCAAAAGGAATACTCCCTTCCCTCATAGACTAACTCTCTCATGCCTGTAACTTGTTCCCCCTGACTATAAGTGTCAAGAAAACCGTGGTCATCGTACAAGGTGTTACATCTCCACCCCTGGTCACACTAAATAACACCCCGCTGGAAGTAGTTAGCAAGTTCTGCTACCTTGGGTCCAAGGTGACAGACAATCTGTTTCTGGATGCCGAGTTCAATCCATGCATAAGGAAAGCAACTACCGCCTTTGGTTGACTCGTGAAACGTGCATGGGAATAACACCAAGTTGACCCTTAAGACCAAGCTGATGGTTCATAAGGCTTGTGTTCTCAGCACGGTGTTATATGGCTCTGAAACAACTTATAGTTACCAGGAAAAGAAGTTCAATAATTTCCATCTTTGCTGCCAGTGTCGCATTATGGGCATATCCTGGAATAACAAAATCACAAATGTGGCAGTCTTCTGAAAGGCAAAGCTCCTAAATGTGTTGGCACTAATCAAATAGAGGCGGCTTCAGTGGACCAATCACGTCCATAGGATGGAAGACGATCGCAGACCCAAGATCCTTATGTATGGGGAGGTAGCCAGAGCCAGACACCCAAAGCTCTGCTTCAAGGACACTTGCAAGTGTGACGTGAAGGCTCTAAATATTGACTATCACACCTAGGAATCATTAGCTGGAAAAAGAGGGAAATGGTGGCACCTCTTGTGTGTGCACCACCACAACAACCAGTGGCTACAGCAGCTTGGCAACAGGTGCTAATACTGAAAACAACAACCCACAACGACACTTGGCATGTCATGTGCAGTGCTTGGGGCAGAACCTGCCTCTTAAGGATTGGCCTTCACAGCCATCAGCAATGCAGCAGCAAATGAAAACCACCACCCACAACTCACACCTAAATGGATTGTTTGCCACGTGTCCATCATCTCTCACAGATTGAAGGATGCCAACACCGCTCTCTTCCCTGAATGTTTATCATTGTTCTGTTTTACACTATCTAATTTTCCAATCTATTTGTGCTAGGTTCTGTCTTAAAATCTTTAAAATCAGTTCTTCCCAATTTGGACATTTTTACCTTTGATAGTTTCTAGTATCTTTTTATAATTACTTTAAACCAAATTTGTTGCGGTCACCGTTACCTGAATTATCTTCTACTGTAACACACTCCACTTCCCAGAATCAAGTCCAATACTTTCCTTCCTTTCTGGATTGAAGATAAATTGATCAAGAAAGTTCTCCTGTACACACAGCAGAATATCTTCTCTTTCCCTACCAGTGGCACTATGCTTTTCCAATCCATATTAGGGGAATTAAAATCTCCTAATATTACAACTCCATGTTTGTTACACACCTTTGAAATTTGCCAACAAATTTGTTCATCCATCTCCTTCACACTGTTTGGAGTTCTATAAAAAATACTCCTAGCAATGTAACACCTATGTTCCTTAAATCAAGTCAAATAGATTCAGTCCTCAAATCATCTACTATATCCTTTCTAGGGCTCGTCACCATTCTGATATTCAAAACAGAAAACCCGTTAGCAAGTGCCACTAGTTTGGGAAATTTCTGCACTACTTGTGACTTCCTCCTAACCCTGTTGAGTGGTCACCCACTCCCTCATCTCCACGACAACTAAGCTAACTGCCTCTAATCAGTGGAACTTTGACATTAATACTTTAATAGATATTGGCTGAATTCACCATCCTTACATAGTCAATGAACAACAAAAGTCCAAATCAATATTTTTAAAATGCCTGAAAGAAAGCTATTAAAAAAGTGCAACTGAATGTATTGGTTGAAATTGGGCTGAATTTTATGGGCCACCCATGGGTGGGAAAACAGGTGGGTGGAACTGTAAATTAAGGCACCGTGCCAACAGCAGTGTGCCTGCCACCAGCCCACCTGCACACACCCCTGCCACGATTTTACAGGAAGCGAGGGAGGCACTGAGTAGGCCAGCTACCCATGGCCCAGTTGAGGCTTAGGGCAATTCATGCTCAGTTGCCCACTGCCACTCCAATTTAATGGGTACCAGAAGAGACCTGTGCCCAACATGCAGCCCACCAGGTTTAACCCTGCGAGCTGATGGTCAGTGAGAGGTGGGGGGTGGTGGGATTTGCTTCCTTCCTGGGCCCCTAGTGCCATTGGAGGCCCCCCGCCTTCTCCCACATTCTTGCCTCCCTGGGTCCAGTCGCTATTCCCCCTCGCTGTGGTCTGCCAATCCGGCCTCAGTGAATTCTCAGACTTACCTGGGCTTGAGGGTGTCCATGGTTCCTGTTGGGGCCTCCTGCCATACTGGTAGTGGTCACTCATTCTAGTGTGGCACAGAGCCAGCAGCTCTATGAGGTAGGCCTTAGTCCTTCCCTATAATAATTAAAGGACTCTTGTCTGGAAAATTAAAGGC
This sequence comes from Cetorhinus maximus, assembly GCF_964194155.1. Lineage (NCBI taxonomy): Eukaryota > Metazoa > Chordata > Chondrichthyes > Lamniformes > Cetorhinidae > Cetorhinus > Cetorhinus maximus. The sequence continues at coordinate 154,858,944 of NC_135881.1, forward strand.
GAGCTGGCTAAGTGCAGGTGGGTTTGCCCCCAAAATTTACTCTGGGGGTGCAGGGAGCCGACTCTCAGTGTATAATTCAAGCAATCATCTAAAAATGCTCAATTAAATCACAGACTTATTTCTTCCAACCACCTAGAATTCCCTGAAGTATGCTTTAGAAAGCACCCTAATAAATCTTTTAATGTTGTGCAAAACACTGTTTTGGTTCCTTTATCTTTCAGACTGCGGACAAATACTATTGTGAGATCAGACTTCACAGCTCAGTCCATTATCTTAGTTCTGGCCTGAGCCTAAAGTCAGAGCATGAGACAGCATAGCAGAGCTAGAATACAAGCAAAAATCAAGAACTGATTGGCTGCAAGATTCTAACTGTTGCAATTCGATGCAAGCGTATTATACATCATGTTGGTAAATCTTTTGACGCATCTGGGATAAGCAGTATGTTAAATGTACCAATTCGCAATATTCTCTCATGAGAAGCACAAAATACCAGTCCAGAGGCCACATATATTCCATATTCCATAAGTTTTTCCAAATATTTGCTAAATCCATAAAAATATTGTACATTTAGAGTTCAGTTTTTGTTGTGAAAAGGGGATGGGCTAGGTCATGAAAGTGCCAACTCAACACTGCCACCAAGAGTTTTGAGGTGCTGATCAGCATTATGGATGACTGCACTTGGTGCTGTCACTGGCATTTTACTTAAGTATAACGTGTGTGTGTAAAATTATCAATTGTTTTCTCGTGATCATAGGAAGAACTTTGACCTCATAAAGCCTGAAATAACAACACTGCATTTTATTCAGATCACAAGGTAATTAATTCCGATGAAGGGTATCAATTAACCCAACTGGGTTCATCTGTAGAGACCCCCACAACCTCCTTGCTACCCCTTCCACATCTAGTTGCTTCAGAAATGATTTCAGGGTTTCATCATTACTGCTCTAGCTGGAAGACTATTCCAGTTTTTGTAACTCGTTGCTTGAAAAAATAGTTCCTGATAGCAGTCTTAAATTTAATGTTTTACAACTAGCACTCCCTTGTCCACAGGTTAATTAATGGAGCAAATTCTATTGTTTTGTGATCAGACCACGAGTGACCCTTGTTGACTATGGCACTGTCAGAAATATATATGCCGCTGTCTTACTTGTAGCTGTACAGTGGCCAATAGACCATTGCATTTTGCCTTCTGAACCGGAGTCATTAGGACTCGAGTAAAGCTAATCATGAACACTTGGGAACTTCAACAATATGTTCAACTAGATTATGAAAAACACCCACCTGTCCACAGATTTGGTTTCTACAACATATAAATGATATAGAGAGACTGGGGAAGGTGAAAAAAAGATTTACAAAGATGACACCAGAACTGAGAGGTTACAATATTGGTAAATATTGAAAAGACTAGAGCTGTTATTATCTAGAATAGGTTGAAAGGTGACCCGATGGATATCTTTAAAATAATAGAAGCGTTTAACAGGGTAGACGTAGAGATGTTTCCATTTGTGTGGGAGTCCAGAACGAGAGGCCCATAAATAGAAGTCATAAGACAGCCACTAATAAATCCAACAGGGAATTAAGGAGAAACTTCTTCACCTAGAGAATGGTTAGAATGTGGAACTCGTTGCCATGGAGTAGCTGAGGTGAAGAGCATGGATGCACTTAAGGGAAAGGTAGATAAACAGCTGAAGGATAAAGCAATGGAAAGCAATGCTGTTGAGATGAAGAAGATTGAGAGGAGGCTTGTTTGTAGTATTTATGCCAGCACAATCCTGTTAGACCAAATGGTTTGTTTCTTTGCTATGACCTCTATGTAAAGCAACTATTCTACTATCAAAGAATCAGACTGAGACATCCCCACAATTATTATTAAGGATTAAGCTGACTCAGTGTCTGTTATCCTGCTGGAATAACATTATACAGGCTATTATTTTAACAAACAAATGAAGTGTTGTGTTTATCAGACACACAATAAGGAAAGTATTCATTGATAAGCTGGAACAGGCAGAAGATCTATTTAAAACCGTTTAAATGCTGAATTTATTCCAAAGCACAAGTTGAAAATATTTAAAAGTTGCAATTATGATCCTCTTTCACTGGATGACATCTCCAATGTCTATCCATAAAGACCAGCGATGCAATTTTTGCTTACATTTGCCAGTGTTAGCACTGCTGCCTTCAAAAGGAGAATCTTTTGTCAACACTTCCTGAGTGATTCTCTCTTCCTCCAAAAGTAGCATCACAACTTCATTTATATTACAGGGTTGTTGACTTGGTTAAAGCCAGTAGGAATACTTAAGTAGTGACCATGTCAGAACTAAATATGATCACAACAGAGATTTACACAGGCGCAGTGGTAAGGTCACTGGACTAGTAATCCAGAGGCCCAGGCTAATGGGTTCAAAAGCCATCACCGCGGCTGGTGGAATTTGAAGACAATTAATAAAATCTGGAATTGAAAAGCTAGTCTCAGTAATAGCGACCTATCGCTAACAAGCTACTCAGTTGTATCAAACAGCTACAAAGTCTAAAAGGAATGAAATCGGAAGGACCACCCGGATTTGACCTAGGCACGGAAATGACAATGGCAAACCCATTGCCGAGCCTGCAAAACCCTCCTTACTAATGTCTGGGAGCTTGTACTAAAATTGGGAAAGCTGTCCCATAGAATAGTCATTCTCACCAAATCAAACCTTATAATGTGCCAGACACCGCCATCCCTAAGATAAAAGCAAAAAACTGCGGATGCAGGAAATCCAAAACAAAAACAAAAATACCTGGAAAAACTCAGCAGGTCCGACAGCATCTGCGGAGAGGAATACAGTAAACGTACTGTATTCCTCTCCGCAGATGCTGTCAGACCTGCTGAGTTTTTCCAGGTATTTTTGCTTTTGTTTTGGACCACCATCCCTAGGTTGTCCTGTCCCATGCGCAGGACAGACCCATCAAAGGTGGCGGCACAGCAGTATACAGTCGGGAGGGAGTTGCCCTAGGAGTCCACAACATGGACTCTGGAGCCAATGAATTGCCATGGCATCACATCAAACCTCCTGCTGGTTACCATCTAATGCCACCAACCCCCCCGCCCACAACCCCTCATCCCGCCAAGCTGATGAAGCAGTACTCCTCCATGTTGAACACCAGTTGGAAGAAATGTTGAGAGTGGCACGGGCACAGAATGTACTGTGGGTGGGGGACCAAGAGTGGACTCAGTAGCACCACTACTAACTGAACTGGCTAAGTACTAATGGACATAGCTGCTAGACTGGGTCTGCGGCAGGTGGTGATGGAACCAACACGAGGGGGAAAAACCTACTTGACCTCATCCTCACAAATCTACAGGTCGCAGATGCATCTGTCCATGGCAGTATTGGTAAGAGTGACTACCACACGACCCTTAAAGCCCTGTCTTCAAATTGAGGAAACCCTCCATTGTGTTGTGTGGTACTAGCATCAAGCTAAATGGGATAGATTTCAAACAGATCTAGCAATTCAAAACTGAGGATCCATGAGGCACTGAGGAGCATTAGCAGCAGCAGGACCATATTCAACCCCACAATATGCCTGGCATATTCCCTACTCTATTATTATCATCAGGCTGGAGGGTCAAACTTGATTGTGTAAAAGAGTGCAGGAGGTGCAGGGAGGCTTGCCAGGGGCAGCACCAGCTATACCTAAAAATGAAGTGCCAACCTAGTGAACCTTCAACACAGGACTACTTGCATGCCAAACAGTATAAGCAGCATGCAATTTACAGAGCTAAGCAACCCTACAAACAATGGATCAGATCTAAGGTCTGCAGTCCTGCCCCTTTCAGTCATGCATGGTGGGGAACAAATGAACAATTAACTGAAGGAGGAGGAAGCTCCACAAATATCCCGATCCTCAATGGTGGGAGAGCCCAGCACTTAAATGCAAATACAAGGCTGAAGCATTTGCAAACACCTTCAGCCAGAAGTGCTGAATCGATGATTCATCTTGACCTCTTCCTGAAGTCCCCAACATCACAGATGTCAGTCCACAACCAATTTGATTCACTCCATGTGATATCAAGAACTGGCTGAAGGCACTGGATACTGCAAAGGCTATGGGTGTTGACAGCATTCTGGCAATAGTATTAAAGACCTGTGCTCCAGAACTATCAGTGTCCCTTGCCAAGCTGTTCCAGTACAGCCAATACACTGGCAATGTGGAAAATTTCCCAGGTATGTCCTATGCACAAAAAGCAGGAGAAATCCAGCCCAGCCAATTGCCACCTCAGTCTACTCTGAATCATTGGCAAAGTGATGGAAGGGGTCGTCAACAGTGCTATCGAGCAGCACTTACTCAGTCAAAACTTGCTCACTGACACTCAGTTTGGGTACTGCCGGGGCACACAATTCCTGACCTCATTACAGCCTTGGTCCACCTATGGACGAAAGAGCTGAATTAAAGAGTTGAGTTGTGAGTTGACATCAAGGCAGCATTTGACTGAGTGTGGCATCAAGGAGCCCTAGCAAAACTGGAGTCAATGGGAATCAGGGTAAAACTCTCCAGTGGTATGAGTCATACCCAGCACAAAGGAACTTGGCTTTGGTTGTTAAGAGGTCAATCATCTCAATCCCAGGACATTACTGTAGCGGTTCCTCAGAGCAGTGTCCTAGGCCCAACCATTTTCAGCTGCTTCATCAACGACCTTCCTTCCATCATAAGGTCAGAATGGAGCTATGTTCATTGGTGACTGCATAATGTTCAGTATCATTCGCAATTCTTCAGATGCAGAAGCAGTCCATGTTCACATGTAGCAAGATCTAGACAACATTCAGGCTTGGGCTAATAAGTGACAAGTAACACTCATTCCACATAAGTGCCAGGCAATGACCAACTCCAACAAGAGAGAACCTAACCATCTCTCCTTAACATTCAATGGCATTACTATTGCTGAATCCTCTACTATCAACATCCTGGGGGTTACCATTGACCAGAAACTGAACTGGACCAGCCATAACAATGCTGTGACTACAAGAGCAGATCAGAGACTGGGAATTCTGTGGCATCTCACCTCCTGACTCCCAAAAGTCAGTCCACCATCTACAAAGCACAAACTGGGAATTTGATAGAATACTCTCCACTTGCCTGAATGAATGCAGCTCCAACAATGCTCAAGAAGCTTTGTCCAAGACAAAGTAGCCAGTTTGATTCGCAGTCCATACACTACCTTATACATTCACTCCTTGCACCACCGATGCGCAGTGGCAGCAGTGTACACCGTCTAAAAGACTGCACTGCAACAACTCATCAAGGCTCCTTCGACAGCACCCTCCAAGCCTGTGATTTCTACCACCTAGAAGGAAAAGGATGTAGAAGAACACCACCACCTTTCCCTCCAAAAACTATATCACCGTTCCTTCACTGTCACCAAGTCAATATCCTGAAATTCCTTCCCTAAGAGCACAGTGGGTATACCTACACCACATGGACTGTAGCAGTTCAAGAGGGCGGCTCACCAACACCTTCTCAGGGACAATTAGGGATGGCCAAGAAATGCTGGTCTAGCCAGCGACACCCACATCCTGTGAATGAATCAAAATACAAAAATAAAAGCAATGTTCAGGTCTAGCCCACCCCAAGTGAAATAAGTGCATTCAGACTTGTTTGACCTAGGCTAAGTACAATCCCTACAAAGTATGTAATGGTCTGTGACTAGGCAGCTCAAGCAGTTAATTTTTATTTCCATAATGATATATAGCACCTTTAATTTAGCAAAATGTTCCAAGGTGTTTCACAAAAAAAATGAGGTGGATAAAATAAATAGATAATGAACAGTAGTTAAGGGACAGGACCAAAGGCGTGGTTGAAGACCTAAGTTTTATGGTGCATTTGAAGGTGGAATTGATGGAAACAATTAAGAAGAAAATGCTAAAGGCCATGTTACAATTGGCAAGATGGAGCGGGAATACTCATAACCGGCAAATGGTAGAAGAGCAAAGGTTGCAAACTTAAGCTTAGGGCTTGATAAGATTGCAGAAGTAGGCTGGGGTAATACTGTAGACAGAGCTCTGGGCAATGAGGAGCCATGGATGTTGGTGAAGACAGAGCCAGTTAAACCTCAGCTGTCTTACCAAAGTGCCCATTCATCATGTGAGTTTTTGTATTGATTGCTGACAGATTGATTGAACTAGGATGGCATTGTAACCAAACTCAACCTGTCACTTTCAGATATCCATATACGCTAACTTTGCAGCACAGGTCAGTGGACAGCATCAGAGGGTGGAAACCCTGGCTGTTTGTTCACCAGAGGTGATGAGGTCTGCTGTAGCATGCATCTATAATTGATACAGGTATAGGGAGCTGTCACCCATGACTTACCACTACCTCAGAAAAATCACATTGCTCATTTTCAGTGGAGAGGAAGTTAATAAATTCACAATTAACTTCTTAATAATGGAGATGCCCTTATTTTTAAACAAGATCTATTTTATGGATTGTGCTGGGAATCTTTTGCCAGCCTTGGCACTTTGAGAGAGTGGGTACCTTCGTTATTGGGAAAGGCAGTAACTGAATAGTTACAGTCTGAATCAATAGCATGATGCAAACATAATAGATTAATCTGTGGTTACACAATCTGCCTGATCAAATGAAAGCTTCCCTCAACTGCAGCTAGAAAGATAGCAGTCGCCAGAGAGGCAGACTGCTGCAGCTGAACCTTGGCGGGGTAGACAGCATGATTAAGCAGGTATTGGAAGTGAATGAACTGGGCGGAGGCAACCTCTTTAAAATCTAAACATGGAATCAGGGTAGACTTTATATATCATATATAATGGGAGAGAGGGGGAATTGATCGATCTCCGAGCCGGGTACTCTGACCACAGGGGAAAGTGATACATTCACATTCTATTAAGAGGTGTGGAATTCTGCGTAATAAGGCGGAGGAATGGCAAGTGATACAATGTATCCCACCCTTGTATCACGCACCTTGATCGGGACTCCACTGGAGTCAAATTCACTGCACCCATGATAATAATTATCATTTTAAAATCTTACACAAAAAACAGGGAATAATCATCCGGGAGCTGCCTCAGCCCCCACACATTGATAATGCATCATACTATAGATAGTGGTCTGGCGCTGTGTTGGCCACAGAAAGAGCACAGCTGATCATGGTTAACATCCTCACCACCCCCCCACCCCGCCTTTTACTTGTCGCACGGAACAAACCGTCTTATCGGTTTAATACCTTCCTGCCAAAATGTCATCAGCTCACTCAAAGCGCCCAGTAATGGATATTAAATATAACGACACCTAAACAGAGAGCTCTCATAGCCAATAGACATCAAAACCATTGGTAAAGAAAGTACGTCATAAATTGCATTTACAGACTGAAAAATAAAATCACTGACCTGTTCCCCGAGATCTACCGCTATATTGGTGATCGCCAGGGGGACGAGAAATCGCACTAGCGGCCAATAATGGGTCTGAAATCCCGTCAGTTTTAGCATGGTACCTGCTTCTTCCAGTCTACATGTACGGATGGATGAGACTGGGAAGGAGGGGGAGGATGGTTTCAGTAGAAACAAACCCGATTAGAAGAGCTGACAATCTCTTTTCTTTCCACACGATATAAAAAGGGAGATCGACCAGAAGTTTCTGCTGGGTATGCCATTGTGCTGCGCAGTAAACAAGGAGAGGGCGAAAAAACCGACCAACAGCAGAGCGAGAGACACGAACAATCGCGATTCACACACACACGCCTCTCCCTGTCACGCTGCTAACGGAACCCACAGACAACATGATGAGTGGAGGAAAACTGAGAGCGTCCAGGGCAGCAGGAGCAGAATGAGACACAAGCACGTGGCCTTGACACTCGTCCCACTGCCGAGCCCCTCCCTCAGCACGTCAGTTCTCATCAACAAGACGCCAGCTCCAAGGTTCAAGGTCGCACTGATATTCCCTGGAATGAACGTAACGTCACTGAATTATTACATAGCGGTTCCTGAGCCCCACTGCGGCGTGGGGAAGGAGCGCGACACATAAAGACAACTGAGTTTAACAAAATGAAATTATTCAAATAAAATGTTCTTCAAGTGCAACGAAAAAGACGCAGCGTGGATCCAGCAAACAAACAATCTGTAAAGGTTAAAACGCTGGCAGGTAGGAGCATTGCTAGGATGTTGAGCATATTCCTATGAAACATGAGGATGCCGCTGTGATGGGGATTGAGTGCAGCTGAAAACACGAGGTGCTGTGGGTCATCAGCAGCAACAGAATAATATTCAACCACAATCTGTAACCTGATGGCCTGGCATATTCCTCACTCAATCATTACTATCAAGCCACTGGATCAACCCTGGTTCTGAGGCCACATCAGGAGTAGCACCAGGCAGCAATGAGGTACCAACCTGGTACCTCATGCATGCTAAACAGTGAAGGCTGGATGCGAAGAAAGAGCAAAGCGATCCTACAACTAATGAATCAGATCGAATCTCTATAGGGGACGGTAGCATAGAGATAATGTTACCAGTAATCTAGAGGCCAGGACTAACGATCTAGACTCTCGGGGTAGGATATTCCTGCCCTGCCATGGTAGGATCCCCCACGGTGGATGTGGTAAGCCAGCCAAAAGTCCATTGACTCCCGTGGGATCACAAGATCCCACCAGCGAGCGGGACTGGAAAATCACACCTTCAGTTCAAATCCCACCATAACAGCGAGGGGAATTTAATTTCAATTAATAAATCTGGAATAAAATGCTAGTCTCATTAATAATAATCAATAATACCAGATTGTCATAAAAACCCATCTGATTCACTAACGCCCTTCAGGAGAGGAAACCTGCCATCCTTACGCAGTCTAGCCTACATGTGACTTCAGACCCATACCAATGTGGTTGACTCTTAAATGCCTCTGAAATGGCCTAGCAAGCCACTCAAGGGCAATTAGCAATGAGCAATAAATGCTGGTCTTGCCAGCGATGCTCACATCCCAATAACAAATAAGAGAAGTCCTGCCATATCCAGTTGTGAATAGTGGTGGGCAATTAAACAATTAACTGGAGAGGGAAGCTCCACAAATATCCGCAAAATGTGGGTGTTCAACATTTCAGTGCAAAAGACAAGGCTCAAACATTTGCAGCCAGAAGTGTTGAGTGCATGGTACACCTTGGCCTCCTCCTGAGGTCCCCACCATCATAGATGCCAGTCTTCAGCCAATTCAATTCTTTCCACCTAATATCAAGGAATGGCTGAAGGCACTGGATACAGAAAAAGCTACAAAAATTTTTATATTAAGATGCATATTTCTGAATTCCCTAACCAGCGGAAATAGATTCTCTGTATCTACTGTACCTGTCCCCCTTAATATCTTGAAAACTTAGATTAAATCACTGCTTAACTTTCTAAATTCCAGGGATCACAACTTTAGTTGGTGTAATCTCTCCTCATAAATTATATCTTGGAGCACAGGTATCATTCTGTTTCTGATTCCAACCTCCACCTCTCTCTATGTCTCTGTAGTTTTGTTTTGCTTTGCATGTAGAATATCCAGCTAGTATCTGTTGTTAGTATGAACTTCATCCTGTATTACATGCACTAACTGCATTGAATGCTGAAATGTTGAAATGCTGAGGTCTCTTTGGTGATTTTACATAAATGCATTGATCTAGTCTTCATGGTGACAGAAGGTAAACAAAGGGAAAACTTAATGTTTCTAAACGCTTGAAGTCAAATAGTTCCACCCATGTGAAGTGGCCTCGAAGAATTTGTATTTCACTACAGATCATAAAAAGAGCTATATTTTCTGGCCCCTCAGGCTGCAGTGACTTTGCTGCTTTGTGCTATTATCTGTACATGATTCCTTAGTCACAAAAAATTTTCAGACTTTATTGTCTTTATCCACTCTCATCCCCGTTATAAGGTAATCCCCAGGAAGTGGGGTGTCGCAGCAACTGGGGATGTGCTGAACATCAATAACGTGCAGGTAGGTTAGCACTCCTGCTCCACAGAAATATGTTTTGAAAATTTTTAGTAAAAAAAAATAATGTTTTGTTGGCAGCAGCTGTTTAGGCTGCTGAAGAAACCTGAATGGAGTATAGGTATCATTCTGATAAATCAACGCTGCATGCCCTCCAAGCATAATATATCCATTCTAAGGTGTGGTGTCCAGGACTACTCAGAACACTTCAGTGTGGACTAACTCGGGCTTTGTATAGCTGAAACATAACTTCAATCTCTTGTATTCTCATTTTCAAGATATAAAGGCTAGCATTCCATTAGTCTTTTTGATTATCTTCTGTACCTGTTCATGGCAATTTAATGGTCTACATACCTGGGCCCGCAAGTCTCATTGGACCTCCACTATTTCTAGCTTTTCACCATTTAGAAAGAACCTTATTCTTTCATTTCTCAGTCTAAAGTGGACGATTTCACATTTGTCTACATTGAAATCCATTTGCCACAGTTCTATCCATTCAGCTATCTATCAATATTTCTTTGTAATTCCATGCTTCTATCGCCACAGCTTACAATACTATTTATCTTTGTGTAATTAGAAAATTTGAATATGTGGGTTTCGATCCCATCTTCTAAGTCATCAATAATTAAGGTGAATATTTGAGACCCCAACACAAATGCACGCAGGACATCACTGTTTATCTCCTGCAATTTGAGTACCTTCCCAATATCCTTACCCTCTGTCTCCTATTGCTTAGTCAGTTCCCTAGCCAGGTTAATCATTTGCCTTCAATTCCATGGGCTTCAATGTTAGCTAACAGTTTCTTATGAAGGACTTTATCAAATATCTTCTGGAAATCCATATAAATAACATTCATTGACATTCCTCTATCCACTACTTTAGACACCCCTTTAAAAATTTCAATCAGATTTGGATATATACATAAAAAATAAAAAAGGGAAACTAGGTATGGGCAATAAATGCTGGTCCAGCCAGCGAAGCCCACATCCCGTGAATGAATTATCTATGTCAGGAGGGCCCGCAGGCACATGGGGAGATCGTCGGATGAAATGTGGCTGCCTCCTAGTGAACTCTGGTGGAGTGGTGCTTCTTTATGGGCACTCCATGAAGAGAGATCTTGACTGGTGCTCCACAACCCCTTCCCCTTCCAAGCCCTCGCCTCCTCCCAAGCCTCTGGCTTCCCCCAGCCTACCTCAGCTCTCTTCAAGGGAACCTCCCATTGAGACGCCCTCTCCCCCTCTGATGGGGCCAGTAGCTCTTGATCACGAAAGGCTCAGTCTGGAAGATATCCTGCACCTAAATTACAAATAACTGCCGGAACACTATGGTGCCAATTGACCATGAAAGACTCAGTCTAGAAGGTATCTTGTGGGTTAAAAATAACTGCTGGAACAGTATATCCTCTGTAGCGGAGTAATTTGGAGGTCAACAACTGCTGAAACCTCTGGGGAAACAAAAAATGTGATATCTAGGGACTGGTTTTTTATGAGGTATGCTTTTAGATGCTTGATTGTGCTGCATGGATATATTTTGCAGCATTTTTGTTGTTTTGTTTATTCTGTGGAGGTCTGCAACTCCCTGAGGCAGCTGCCTGCCTTCAAGGAGCTGACTGGAAGCGCTCACCAGCACCCACGATGACATTGGTGCCCACCCTCTTCCCGCCCTCACCAGCAGTGTTGAGCCTTTCGCAGCATGTGTTTCATGCTGGCTGAGCATTAATTGGCCAGCCAGCGTGAAATCACAGTCAGGGGCAGATCGCAAATGGGGACCCATTTCCCATCCACTCCCAGGCCCACCGATTGCGCACGCCCGACAAGCAAAAAATTCAGGCCTCTGTTTCTGATTCTACTTTACTGGACAAGGTATACTATCTTGTCTTGGTTTATGCTATGTAGTCCTACATTACACTATTTGGGTGAGCTGCTAATGCTTGTCATGCCTACACAGGCAGCTTGCCCATTTTAAGTAGATGGATGTCAGACCGCATGCCTCATTGGCAGCAGCACCATTTTTAAACATCTTTAATTTGAAAAATCAATATTTGTTGCCAACTGCCACTTAGGCTGCTGACAAATCCAGAGTAGATCAAGCCAGATCTATTCATAGCAATCCAATGTAAGCAAGGCTGCCTAAAATAAACATTAGGCCCCTTATTTATATATGTAAATATACCTGACAACTAGTGACCTCTGAAAAGTGACCAAACTCAATATTGGGTCAGAAGTCTTTCAGATGTTCTCAGGGCTGAAGACTTTGGTCCCTAAAATAGACCCCAGTTGCATCCATTTTAGACCCTACAAATAGACACAATAAGGTCTAATTTCTACCCCATACCTCTTGAGAGAAAACTTAGAATTTTATTAGCTTTTCTTTTGAGGTTCTTCCTTTAATACCATGTGGGCCTGAAGCTTCAATTTTCCCTTCCTCTACAGCAACAAGCCTACTTCCATTCGGAGTATAATTATTGCTGTTATATTTTTATCAAAATGCATCACCTCATTATTGAAATTGAATATCATCTGCTGTATTTTAGCTGATTCCCTTATCTTATCAAAATCCAATTGCAATATCCTTTCGAAAAAGCTTAACTGTGCTACCTATTTTTGTATACTCTGCAAATTTAGACAGAACTCTCCATGGGACTCTGTGCTGGAATCCACCTTCTGTAAAAACTGTTTTGAGCTGATTATGTTAGCTAATGTATGCCCATATACCTAGTGAACATGTCTGAACTTTTTGAAGTGGTGACTAAGGTAATGGATGAACTTCCAGAGGCATTTGATAAAGTAGAGCGAGCAGATCTTCAAAAGTCAAAACTGGGGCAGATTGAAAAGCCTTGGAAAGGTAGGGTTCCGTGATGATTGACATGTTCGGTGACCAATGGCAGAAGCCTGGGGAAGGGCCAGTTGAAGGTCAATTGCCAATATAATGCCTGATGACAATTGTCCGTGAAAGGCTCAGTCTGGTGCTCGCTCCGGCAGCACATATACTAAAATTGGAACGATACAGAGAAGATTAGCATGGCCCCTGCGCATGGATGACATGCAAATTCGTGAAGCGTTCCATATTTCAGACTTTCAAAACATTTCACCTTTAAAAAAAAAAGGCTCAGTCTGGAAGATATCCTGCATCTAAATTACAAATAACTGCCGAAACACTATGGTGCCAATTGACCGTGAAAGGCTCAGTCTGGAAGTTATCTTGTGGGTTACAAATAACTGCTGGAACAGTATATCCTCTATAGCGGAGTAATTTGGAGGTCAACAACTGTTGATTTCCCCAGTCAACTATATAATTCCAACAGTAACAGCTACAGGTCAAGTAGTGAGTAATTCTTCTCTTTAGCTCTGAAGAAGGGTCATACAGACTCAAAACGTTAACTCTGTTTCTCTCCCCACCTATGCTGTCAGACCTGCTGAATTTTTCCTGCATTTTCTGTTTTTATTTCAGATTTCCAGCATCCACAGTATTTTGCTTTTATATTAAAGTAGTGGGGAATTATTTGTTTTATTCTCAAGATGGACAATTGCACATTCTCAGGGACAGTGAGACTGAGAGTTTTGGGGAAGAAGGCCCACAACAGGTGCTACTATGCTGTTTCGAATTAAGTTCAATTTATAGCAGTTCTGTCATTTCACTCTGATTTCCAATTTACAAACCTGGAAAAGGTTTTAGTTTTACACAACTAAAAGTCCTTTTTATAAGCTCACCATTACTTTTTGGATTTATATTCCATAGGATAAAGATTAACAATACCCCACTTTTGAGCATGCTACCAGCACACATGAACTTTGAGGTTGTGGTCAAATTAGACTTCAGGACACAATGACAATATTCCCATGTCTGCACTGGCAGCTTGGCCATTTTAAACAGATGGATGTTTGTTACATTGCCTGTGTCTCTGTCACATGAGTGGGGACATGTTGTAAGTGAAACTTAAAAAATTTTATTTTATTTTTAATTGATGGAAACCTCATCCCGCCATTTTTCCAAAAAAATGTAAAGGCCATTTGGCCTTTTCTCCTGCCTGCCAACCGTAAGGTTGGACGGGCAGTGAAATATTGAACTTAATTGATACTTTCCTGGCCTTACGGTTCGCAGATGGTAGGACCGGCCAGGCAGCCTTCGCATTTTTTATCAAACCTCATCCAAATGCAGGATGAAATTTCCGTGATGAAATGAAATAAAAATAAATTTCTGTGGACAGAGTTTTTATCAGTTACGTTTTCAGCTGATTGATTATGATGCGTGGAGACTTTTTTCAGCTTTTAAAACCTTTATTTCAGCTTTCTCAGGTCTCTAGCTCCCTGAGGCAGCTGCCTGCCTTCAGGGAGCTCTCCCACAGTGCTTAGCTGTGCCCGGGGAAATGTCATCACCTACCCTCTTCCCACCCCCACCCCAGCAGCGCTGAGCATTAGAGCGCCAGTTAATTGGCCAGCCTGCGTGAAATCGCGGTCGGGGACCGATCGTGGTCGACGGTCCGTTTCCCAACCGCTCCTGGGCCTGTCGATGGGATGCGCCCACCAGAGGTAAAATTCAGGCCATAAAGCGGAATTTTCTGTGCCCGCTGGTGTGGGGTCTGCTCAGCAGCATGAGTGGACAATATGGCGAGAAGGCCAGAAATTGGTTTCACGATGTCATGAAACCAGTTTGTGATCGTCTGCTCTGCCCGTCGATGGCAGTACACGTTTCCCGCCATCGGACGTCGGGAACCTCATTGTAATACATCTGCATATCATTATAAGGCCAACCCACTGGAATCATTCCCCTGCTGGAGTGTCCGCCCACGAATCACACTGATGTGTTTCACAACAGCATACGTAAGGCCTGCAATTGGCTGGCTGCATTTTGAGGGAACTTGGAGGTGAGTGTACAGTAAAGTTGAGCAGTTATCTGTTGGACTACCAGGTTGAGGTGATTTGAGGGTGGGGGCAAGAGCCGCCCTGTGGTTGAAGGTAGTGCACAAGCACGTGCGAGGTGGGAGGGAGGGATGCAGCCACACATTAGGGAAACCTTGAACAAAGTGTCCATTTCTCCGCAGCTGAGACAGTTCAGATGCAGCCACATTGACATGCACGTAATCGGGTCTCTAGCTTATCTGCCCACTCAAGCAATGCAGAAGCATGAAAGTACCACCAAGTGCTCCAGGGCTTTTCACCCCTCGGGCACAGACTGCAAACCAATGAGTGTTTTAGTGGACTGCAGAACAATTGGTCATCTGGGCACGTTGTACACCTCCTTGCTAAAGCTGGCCATGAAGCAGTCACCGGTGGAGGTGCTCACAGTCTCTTGCAATGTCAGCATCCGTTTGGACCAGTCTCCCCCATGGTTCAAGCTAACAGTGCAGCCTCACAGTGTGGGTTAGGAAAATGCCTGCGTCTGAGCTGAGAGCACAATATGCCGCTAATCGGTCAAGTGGAGTGGGACGGAGGTTATTGAGGTTTTGGGCAGCTGTGCAGCACACTAAACTCTGGCCATTCAAGTGGTGGACAGCAGCCTCTGGGATGTGTCAGGGGCCTTCAGACTTAACCAAGAGAGGTTTTTGGAATACCCAAGCTAACCCACGTGTCTCTCTCTTTCATCCTGCAGGAGGAGAACATCAGGAGCATAGAGCCTGGTGACCTAGCTGTATGCCTCGAGGCATACAGAGAGCAGAGATGATGGAGAAGAGAGCGATGGAGGAGCCTGGCTGGGCAGAGGGAGGAGCAGCACCCTCAGGAAGAAGGGTGGCTGGGGCTCCCACATGCTGCTGAAGAGCCACAGCGAGCCGTCATTGGTCGGCGCCTAGCCAGACCCAGGGTCTATAGACGCAGCTTTTCATTCCTGCAAATGACCGACAATCAGTGTAGACTGCGCATGTCTAGGGAACCCGGTCAGTCACACCTGCCAGCTACTACAGGATTTGGCGCCACAAGCACATAGAGGGCATCCACTGCCAGTGGCCGTGAAAGTGACAGCAGCGCTTAATTTTTATGCCAGTGGCTCCTTTCAGGGCTCCACAGGTGACCTGTATGGGATATCACAAGCCTCCACCCACAAATGCATCCATGAGGTCATGGATGCCATCTTCGTGTGGGCACAAAACTATGTGCATTTTGCCCGGGACCAAAAGAGCCAGAATGCATGAGTGATTGGATTTGGCTAGATCTTGGTGTAGGATGCGATTGACTGCACTTACTTTGCATTCAGATCTCTGTCACAATAAGCGGTCAACTATGTTAACCACAAGGGATTCCATTCGCTGAATGTGCAGCTGGTGTGCGACCACCACGAACGCATCCTGCAGGTCTGCGAACTATTTCCAGGGAGTTTCCATGACACCTACATTCTCAGTCAGGCACAGATCCCTGACGTCTCCACAGAGGCTGCAGGGTTGGCTACTCGAGGATAGTGGCTGCCCGCAAAGGACGTGGCTGATGACACCCGTGCGGCGGCCTCAGACTGCAGCAGAGTGAAGGTATGATGAGGCCCGTGCTGCAACTCACAACTTAGTGGAGCAAACCATCTGGATGCTGAAGATGAGGTTCTGGTGCCTGGACCGGTCTGGTGGAGCCCTGCAATACAGTCCACAGAGGGTGTCATGCATCGTCATCACCTGCTGCGCCCTTTACAACCTGGCGCTGCAAGGGGAAGAGGAGCTGGCTGAGGAGGAGATACAGGAGCTGGAGGTCTCTCCCGATGAGGAAGACGGTGATGAGGAGGTTCTCTTAGGTGATAATGATAGCGATGAGGCCTTCAAACTAGCCAGACGAGGTAGGCGTGCTCAGGAGGCCTACATAGCTCCTGGATTTGTGGAGGATGATGACAACATGCAGTGAGGAGACACCATAGATCCTCACATTGCATCTATGAACATTTGACACCAGTCTGGCTTATGGCAACACACGTACCCTCTGTGATAATGCTCCTATCATGGGGATGCAGTGGAGGCCCAATAGTCGCTTGATTGCAGGAGGATGATAACAACATGCAGTGAGGACACTCCATAGATCTTCACATGACCTTTGAGAATGTCTGACTCCTATCTGGCTGAGAGCAGCTCACTTGTGCTCTGTGATCAGAGTCATATCATAGAGAGGCAGCCGTGAAACTTTAAATGCACCTGATCCTTTGTCTGCCTTCAGCACCTGTCCCCTTCAGGAACACAGTATCACTGGTCACAGATGCTGAAGAGAAGGAGGCCAGCCCCACCTCAAAGGTGCTGAGAGCTCACAGAGAGAATGATGGAAATCTGTGCTGCCTGCCCACTACATTCTGGCAGCAATGACAAGCACCATCGAGGTGCATGTATTACTAATATGTCCAGGCAGTGTGAGTCTGGACCATCATTTTGGTCTGAAGGCTGCACAAAGCACAGGGAAGAGGCCCTGGACTGAGATACCTGCCTTTATCTTGTGCAGAGAGGTTTCACATCTGAGTGACACAAACACTGCTCATCATAACAAGGAGCCATAGGCAGGAAGACATTCTTGGGAATTTATTTACAATAGTGAACATTATGTACAAGTGATTAACACCCAAGCCCAAGCCGTGCTACCACATCTCCTTAACCTTCCTAACCCTGTCGCTACATTTTGGTGCTCCCCGGACGTTTACAGCGGAGGTGGAGGCAGCCTACTGATTGCTATGATGACTTTGAATTCGTAAGGTGAAAATGCCTTTCCTGGTGTCTGGTTAAGTCTATGGGTTGCTGTTGCCTTAATGGAGATTAGTTTGGGAATTTGTTAAAAGTTATGATAGTAGTAATTTGTAGCCATATGCATATATTTAACATGTGTAAATTAATAAAATGTTCCATTTAGTTTAATGTAAAACCTCGAGAACTGATGGTCTGTTTCCTGAATTTAGAGTTGCATTTCAAACATAACATTTAAATTTATAGATTATGACAATTGTTTAAAGTTTCCCTCTGGGATTTAAAAAAAATAGCTCAGCTTTACCAACTGCTCGGTCATAACAATTGCATATGTGATGACTTTGGCGGGCGCCCTCTGGAGGGCCAAGCCCTGGAGGGCCCCGGCCTGCTTTCGGGGTCCTGCAGTGTGGCAGTGACAACCTCTTCGGCCTGTGGAGCTGGAGCTGCCGAGGTCATAGGAAGAGGGGAGTTGGATGGGCATTGACAGTGCTAACAAGTGGCATTTACTCAGCAATAACCTGCTCAATGATGCTCAGTTTGGGTTCTGGCAAGGCCACTTGGCTCTAGACCTCATTGCAGACTTAGCCCAAACGCTGCCAAAGAGCTGAATTCAAGAGATGAGGTGAGAGTTGCTGCCTTTGAGATCAAGCAATATTTGACCAAGTGTGACATCAAGGAGTACTAGTAAAATTGTAGTCAATGGCAATCAGGGCAAAACTCTCCATTGGCTGGAGCCATACTTTGAACAAAGGATGATGGTTATGGTTGTTGGAGTGCAATAACCTCAGTCCCAGGACATCAATGCAGGTGTTCTTCAGGGTAGTGTCCTCGGCCCAAACCATTTTAAGTTGCTTCAACAAAGAAATTCCCTTGACCATAAGGTCAGAAGTGGAGATGTTCACTGACCATTGTAAACTGTTCAGTATCATTCGGAACTCCTCAGAAACTGAAACAATCCGTGTCCATTCGCAGCAAGACCCGGATAACGTTGAGGTTTGGGCAAGACACGTTGGCTTTGTCAGGGGGAGATCATGTCTAACAAATTTGACTGAATTTTTTGAGGAGGTGACCAGTTGTGTAGATGAAGATAGTGTAGTTGATGTAGTCTACATGGACTTCAGTAAGACTTTTGACAAGGTCCCGCATGGGAGAATGGTCAAGAAGGTAAGAGCCCATGGGATCCAGGGCATTTTGGTAAATTGGATCCAAATTTGGCATAGTGGCAGGAGGCAGAGGGTCGAAGGTTGTTTTTGTGATTGGAAGCCTGTGATAAGTGGTGTACCGCAGGGTTTGGTGCTGGGACCCTTGCTGTTTGTGGTGTACATTTATGATTTAGACGTGAACATAGGAGATATGATCAATAAATTCACAGATGACATGAAAATTGGTGATGTCGTAAATAGTGAGGAGGAAAGCCTTAGATTACAGGACGATATAGATGGTAAGATGGGCAGAGCAGTGGCATAAGGAATTTAATCCTGAGAAGTGTGAGGTGATGTATTTTGGGAGGACTAACACGACAAGGGAATACACAATGAATGGTAGGACCGTAGGAAGTACAGAGAATCAGAGGGACCTTGGTGTACATGTCCAAAGATGCCTGAAGGCAGCAGCCCAGGTAGATAAGGTGGTTAAGAAGGCACATGGGATACTTGCCTTTATTAGCCGAGGCATAGAATATAAGAGCAGGGAGGTTATGTTGGAGCTGTATAAAATGCTAGTTAGGTCACAGCTGGAGTACACTGTGTGCAGTTCTGGTTGCCACATTATAGGAAGGAGGTGATTGCACTGGAAAGGGTGCAGAGGAGATTCACCAGGATGTTGCCTGGGCTGGAGTGTTTCAGCTATGGAGAGAGATTGGATAGGTTAGGGTTGTTTTCCTTGGAGCAGAGAAGGCTGAGGGGGGACCTGATTGAGATGTACAAAATTATGAGGGGCATAGATAGGGTAGATAGGAAGAAACCTTTCCCCTTGGTGGAGGTGTCAATAACCAGGGGCATAAATTTAAGGTAAGGGGCAAGAGGTTTAGAGGGGATTTGAGGAAAAACTTTTTCACCCAGAGGGTGGTTGGAATCTGGAACACACTGCCTGAGGGGGTGGTAGAGGCACGAGCCCTCACAACATTTAAGGAGTATTTAGATGAGCACTTGAAATGCCATAGCATACAAGGCTACGGGCCAAGTGCTGGAAAATGGGATTAGAATAGATAGGTGCTTGATGTCCGGCATGGACACGCTGGGCATGTTTCTGTGCCGAATAACTCTATGGCTCTATGACTCTGAGTGCTAGGCAGTGACCATCTCTAACAAGATCTAACTACTTCCCTTTAACATTCAGTGGCATCATCTTCACTGAATCCCCCATCATCAATATCCTGGGGATTACCATTGACATGAAACTTATCTAGAACACCCATATAAATACTGTGGCTACAACAGCAGGTCAGAGGCTGGGAATTCTGCATAAAGTAACTCACCTCCTGACTCCCCAAAGCCTGCCCACCATCTTTAGGCAGAATTCAGGAGTGTGATGGAATAAAAGATAAAGCTGCCCACATGATTGGCACCCCATCCACCACTTTAAACATTCACTCCCTCCACTACTGGTGCACAGTGGCAGCAGTGTGCACCAAGTACAAGATGCACTGCAGCTACTTGCCAAGCCTCCTTCAACAGCACCTTCCAAACCCATGACCTCTACCACCTAGAAATACAAGGGTCAGGGTAGTACATGCACAGGAAAATCACCACCTGGAAGTTCCCATCCAAGTCACAGATCATCCTGATTTGAAACTATATCACCATTCCTTCATTGTTGCTGGGTCAAAATCCTGGATCTCCCTTCCTAAAAGTACTGTGGATGTACCTACTCAACAGTGGTTTCAGCAGTTCAAGAAGGCAGCTCACCACCATCTTCTCAAGGGCAATTAGGAATGGGCAACATGTAAGTTTTTTTAATGGGATGTGGGCATCACTAGGAAGGCCAGCATTTGTTACCCAAACACTGTCTTTTGCTAACTATGCTACCCACACCCCCCCGCATCCCACAAACAAATAATAATAAAGACCATCTGGGAGATACTCTTGTGAGCAGCTAATTGTAAAATGTTACTCGATTCCTGGAAGTTGCCAGATGCAAAGAAATTCAGGGCTGTGGTGACCTTGATGGCTACTGGCAATGCGTGCCCACCTGGTCCACTTGGAAGGAGGTATTGTTCTTTGAGATTGCAGATGTCAGCCACGATAGCCTCAGCCTCCTGCGTCACTGTCACTCTGTGATGTCAGGGAAACCAATCCTCTCCCTATGTATCCTGTGTTGGAGGTAACGCCCCGTACGAGCTGGAGCTCTGTGTCCATCCTCTGTGTCCTTTGGAATGACATGTGGCTGCGGAGAAGGCAGCTGCTGTTCCCGCTGCTTCTGTTATTGCTGCTGCTGGTCCTGCTGCTATTGGTGGTGCTGGTGTGGCTCCTGGTGCTGCTTTTATTGGTTTTGGTATCCCTCTTGTTCCTCAGCGGAGAGAGATGCTTCCATGTTGCAGAGAAGGCTGACCGTAGGGAAGCTGAGATCAAGTTGAGTAGAGTCCAAGATAGATGGAGTGACTTCCAAAAAGTTGGAAATCACCTTTAAAGCAGTGAAATCAGGCTCTTAGAACAAGTGCGTGAGCACAAGCTTTCACAGAGGTTGGCCAGTGCCTATGCAATTTCACTGTTTAAAGACTTTTCAGCCTGTCAGTTTCATTGATCATTGACTCCCCACTGTGTTGTTGCCTTGTTGAGCTTGGTGAGTTCCACACAGATCAGGAATCCCATACGCTGGTTGCTAAAACCAGAATACCACATTAAACACTCAATCCAACAATCATTGAAATATTTCAATGACTGACCCGACAGCCCCACAGGGAATTTCCTGCTCAGCCTGGAACATATTCCAGTGAAATTCAGAATTGGACAGCATCATGCTGGGTTTCTGATATGCCTGCATTTTTCCAGGATTTTGTCTGCAAACAAACTTGCCTCCCCGCCCTCCCGCTTCACAGTTAAAATTCTGCCCTATAAGGGTGAAGTGTGCATATTCTGATCAGCCCATGGATGATCCAGATTTCCTGCCCCTGGTCTTCTAAATGACCTGAAACAACCATTACACAAGCCTAACCTCTCTGGCCTTGCTGGTCTCAGTGATCAGGATCTTCTTGATCTTTGGACCAAGAGGACAAAGAAACCTTCTAAAGGCCATGCCTGAAAATTCTTTGCCCTGTCCCAGGATGCTTGCAGATACTCTGGTTGGCAGGGATTTGAAGACAGACCATGGCCTGTCATATTTTCTGGGCAGCCCTGAGCAACCAGCCAGCATTTGAAAAGGTACCTGAGACAGAAAGCTGAGAACACTGTCTCCTGTTTATTTACATGCTATGTATGGTTAGACTTGCACCTACTGCAGTTCAAACCAGACTCTATTCCCAGTGCCAGGAAAATCCCAGAAGTCTCACATATAAAAATAGAAAATGCTGGAAATAATTAGCAGTCAGCCAGCATCTGGTAAGAGAGGAATGTGAAGTTAACATTTCACATTAAAGGGATAGAAATCTGGCAATCTCTTTTTCTTAGCCCTTGTGCCTGGGTTAATGTCTGTTTTCTGGTGGTAAGGCCAGGAAAATCAGCCCTTGTTATCACTCATCTACTGTGGTCATTAAATGAGGCCTGTAGCAATTCTTGGTAATCCTTTAAATATTCAATCTTTCCTCTTCTGCCTTTAGCCCAGCCACATCCTGCTCCTGCTGTTCCAACCGCCTGCAGTAATACACAGAAATGCCTGTATCTCCTCCTCTTCTAAACCTAAAACCAAAAATTGACTAAAAGCTTCAATTAGCTCTAGAAAAACCTAACAGTTCTAAACCTTCCCTAAATATAGGCCTTAACCTATGTTAACACAATGGGATCGATCTTTGATCATGGTGTAAAATGGATGATAGTATGTGAGTAGCAATGGAAATAAAAATAAGTAAATGTAAAACAGGCTATTGACTCGCTTTCCCCTGTTTTGCACTCTCACTTAAACTCAAGGGACTAAAATTGGTTTGCTTCCATTTATAGGTGCAGGGGAGGGATCACAACTCGTGATCAGCCCAAGCCTGGTGTGTTGACGCAGGCAGTAGGTATATTTTGTGTTGGGCCCTCATTGGAATGATTGCAACATTCAGCTGAACATAGCCTACGATGTTGAATGCTGAACAGGGAACCACATATGTGGCGAGCGCAAGTTCCAGCTAGCTTGCAGCTTTTAGAGGCAGTCTGCATCTCCTAAAGGGGACCTGCACTCATTAAGCAAGCTGCTGACTTCCTGCAAATGCCTGTAAGAAAAAGGGCACCTAATACAGCAACAACCAATAGAAAGGACTCCAGATTCTCGGCTGAAGGCCTTAGTCCAAAAGGTTGACAGAATGAGAGGCCACTATTCTGTGTAGGAGGCCCTCAAGGAACATTCTAAGAAAGGATAAAAGCAAAATACTGCAGATGCTGGAAATCTGAAACAAAAACAAAAATAGCTGAAGAGTCATACAGACTCAAAACGTTAACTGTATTCCTCTCCGCAGATGCTGTCAGACCTGCTGAGTTACCAGCTATTTTTGTTTTTGATCCTAAGAAAGGGATGTGTGCAGGTGGCCATGGAGGCCAATTCCCAAGTCTCGTTCTGAGAATCTGGCAGCAGTGCCACAAGAAGTGTAACGACCACATATGGGTAGTCAAGGCCTGTGAATGCACATTCATATGTCATCTTCTACCCACCGCCAACCTCTCGCTGCTCAATGAACGACACTCCATTCATCCATCAGTAGTCCTTAGCAAGCAGGACTTAAGTCTAACATTCAGATACTGCTCCTCACCCTCATACACCCACGCAGTGAAGCCAGCCTCATGCTCTCCAGCCTTCAAACATGTTCAGCTATTCAGCTGTGGCAGGCATATCACCCAGACACAGTGAAACAAACTCACTGACATCCTGTCCTCTTTCTTGCAGGACAAGGTAGTCCATAACCATTGGGATCAGAACAGAACTGGAAGGGAATAGACACAGCTGCATCACCTAAGCCCATTGGAGCAGATTGTTCATCATTAGAAGGCTGGCTATCACGGAAGCTACTGCATTCAGCACTATCAAGAATACTCGGGATGATGGTATGCTCCTGCCTTATGACTCCTCTCAAATTCCACCTTAGCCCCATCCTCTATCTGACATGAAGTGCAAGCTGCAGATGGTGTGACCATTTGCTTTACATTCTACTCTCCATCTCTCAAACCAACCCTCTCCTTCTGATTTTCTACTTTCAGTTACCCAAGACTGCCACCTGGCCAGTCAATGCAGCCTCACGGGGAAGGGCTAAAGCTGCTATAGGCCTCTGAGGAAGAAGCACCATCACTTAATGTGACACAGTTCAGGTACTGGATGTACCATAGATGGTAGTACAGAGTCAGGAATTGCATGTGATGAGTTACTGGACACAAGAAGGCTGCAGCTAGGCCAGGGGGAAAGGACTGTTATGTTGTCAGATCCCTGGAGGGCAAGTTTGCAAACAAATTCTGTTACAGGGGGCTGAGATGAGAACTTCAATGGCACAGCTGACAGTACAATACTGATGAACATGCACGACGAGATGCTTAATGCATTGGTAGGTCTATCAAACAGTGTGCAACCACTGTCGAGGAGCATGAAGTAATTAATGTGGCTTCTACTTGACACAGGATACCTTGCAGAACTTGGAGCCCATCCTTTCCAGCATTGAAGTGATGGCCAGCTTCGTGACAAGACGTGTGGACCCAGCTGTGATGGAGTGTCTGGTGAGCACTGTCTCAGCTTCCACTACAGCACAGGTGGAAGATCCCTAACATCTCAATACTGCAGTGGAAGATCAGATGGAGGTCATGAAATCCATGCTTGTTGACTTGCTGGCTCAGACTGCTGCGGACCTCAGTGCTGAAAGGGGCTTGTAGGTTCTTATGGCAATCCAGCAATCTGTCCTCCAACAAATTATTCAGGTTGCAGAGGTGCCACCCTGCATCAATGTTAGTGGCTCTGTGGTGCACAAACCTGCAGAAACAAACTTCAGGGTGACAGCATTTGTGCTGCCACTTATGTCACTCTGCCAGTGCCCTTGCCATTGCCTCTCAGACAACCAGCCCAAACTGCCATCCCACCAAGCTGAGGTGGTGCAGCCTGAAAATGGGCCCTCAAAGTCCAGGCTTGCACAACATTGTCCTGCAAGACCATCTGCAGTCTCCACCTGCGAAAGTCCAACAGCCGTACTGTAGCCACTGGTGTAGTGCTCTATAGGAGCGCTAGGCCAGGCAAAGGACAGGCAATAGAGCAATGCACAAGGGTGAATAGTTCATTTTTGATTGTATAATTGGATATGTTGTTGATTAAAGTTACCATGAAAATGTTTTCTGTTGGTAAATTTAATTACAGGATTTTGGTCAGTTAGATGCTCTGATAGGCAGGTGAATGGGAAGGTGGGGAATTGTGGAGCAATGCAGATGATTTCCTAAAGGAACTGGAGTCTCAGTAGGAGCTCATAAACAGCCCTTCTGGATCTAAATGGTCCTGGAATTCTCCTCCTTGCTTCTTCTGCCTTCTTGCTATTCTTCCTCCTGTGGTGGCCTCTATATCCCTGCTGGCAAGGGCTATACTCTCATAATAGCATGGCGGAGGAAGCAGCAGGCCCCTATGAATTTAGTGATGCACTCTGGGGAGTATGGTAGGGCTCCCCTGAAGTGGTTCAGGCAGTGGAAACTTTGCTTCAGAATCACAGAATCACAGAGTGCAGAAGAGGCCCTTTGGCCCATCGAGTCTGCACCAACATGTGAGAAACACCTGACCTACCTACCTAATCCCATTTGCCAGCACTTGGCCCATAGCCTTGAATGTTATGATGTGCCAAGTGCTCATCCATTAAAGGATGTGAGGCAACCCGCCTCCACCACCCTCCCAGGCAGTGCATTCCAGACCGTCACCGCCCTCTGGGTAAAAAAGTTTTTCCTCACATCCCCCCTAAACCTCCTGGCCCTCACCTTGAACTTATGTCCCCTCGTGACTGACCCTTCAACTAAGGGGAACAGCTGCTCCCTATCCACCCTGTCCATGCCCCTCATAATCTTGTACACAGATGATCTGCTCCATTTAGTTTCTGGTGGCATAGTTCTCCACAGGTGGCGAAGGGGAGTCACAAGCCAAGTGTGAAGGGATATTCTTTGTCTCTAAGCAGTCAACCTCTGGTTCTTCATGGTAGCCTGAAGAGAGCAGAATGGCAGACTTCCTCAGGCAGAAAGTGTTGTGACTTCTGCCAGGATATGGGCATTCACCAACATGATGGTTTTGACATGGCTGCACACAAACTGCATTGTTAACCGAGTGGAACTCCTTATGGTTCCTGTACCTCTCCTTGTTTATGTGTGGGGCCCACAAAGCCAAGTGTATGCACCGTTGGCCACCCTGCACCATTGGGAATCCCACTACCCTGATGAAGGCATGTGCCTGCTTAGACAATTAAGTCCTTTCTTCTGGAGTACAGGGTCTCTGTCAACTTAGGAGTTGATCCACTGGCAGCGCATTCCTCACTCGAATGTGAGACTACAGACGCTATTGAAGGAGGTGACATGATTCTGTGAATCACAGGTACCTCGGGCATTGTTTATGATTGAGTTGGAGGTAGGACATGTGCTCCCTGATGATCCATGGTGGGGAGGGTCTTCTGTGGAGATCCCTACTACTCCTCCCTCTCTGCACAGCTTCCCATCTCTGCAATCTCAGCTCCATTTCCCAGATCCAGAAGGATTGCAGCTAATAACTGGAGCTTTTACGTGGACAGTGGTGTAATATGCCTTTAAGGGATATCAGCATGACATCACTAGAAGTGAAATGTGTCATGTAATCCAGTCTTAGTTTCACTTTTGCTTTGAGCAGAGCACACACACATCTCTGATATCTTCAAGCTTTATACTTATGGACAACCGTTCTCATGTGCCTAGTCTTGATAAATAAGCCCACAACTTTTTACCCAATCCCTTATGGGCAATTGGAGCCTTATGTCTTGTACAGTAAGTAAGCCCAAGGTATTATATCATTATAATGACATGACATGGTGATCAACGGTGGTCAGATAGGTGGCAGGAATATTAAGTACAGGTACGACATGGTGAACAGCCTTAGATCATGGTACATGACATGAGAAGGCCCTTAATATTTTGGTCAGACTAGTTGCTGCATCTCAGAGTGTTGCAAGCACTGTGGGTGACTGTGAAATAAAGCTTTGGAGACTCAGTGCCAAACTAGTGTGCAAATAAAGAGCTGGTAAGCAGATGGATCCCTTGTGTTGTGATTGCAGGTATAACTGTCAGTTCTGTGAGTGGGACAATGTGTTGAGGGGAGCAGCACCAGGTTAGCTCAGTTGAAAAAGGTGAGTGACCAGAGTGTGGGCCAAGTTGATAATGAGCAAGGAAGAGTCAAACAAAAAATCCCCCAAAAAAGTTTTTAAAAATTGGGCCAAAGAAGGTAGCAATTATAACAGGCAGCTACAAGAGTTGCTGAACAATAAATTGAATAAAAAGCAAAGACACCATTAATTACTCCATGGTGCTTTCCCACCACAACTCATCTTTGTCGGCAGAACTTTGGAAAAGCACATGAAAGCAGCTATAGCGACACTCATCCCAGGTACAAGAGAAGAAGAAGGTCGAAGAGATACTGTCAGAATGTTCACAAAATTCCCTACTTTGAATTGGGATGCAGCTAACCTACCATCCAAATTCAAAATGTTTAAACAGCGTACAGAGCTACAGTTTCTTGATTCAGGTACATCTGGACCAGGCAAGCAAGCCATAAAAATAGCAATTAGGAATGAAGGTCAACACAGGTTGAACAGATCAGGATTAACAGAAGAAGAGTTAAGGATCCCCAAAAGATATGGAATGCATTGGAAGACCAGTTCAGAATCAAGTAAAATTTGCACGTTCATTGACTAGAGTTGATGTCATTTCAAGGACAGCCTACAGAATCCGTAGACCACTTTGAAGCAGATGCAGAAAAAAAGTTACATGCTGTGATTTTTCAAGTGTAGAGCTATCAGACAGAATTGTTGAGTTGGTGATTGTATCCACTCTCATGGAAGCATTCCAGAAAGATCTGCTCGACAAGCCCAAAACATATAGCATCGAAGAACTGCTCAAGGATGGACATAAATATGAAGCAATCCTCACAGGTCGACAAAGTGTACAGGTTCTAAGCACAATCCCAATTGTTGATGCACTCATTAGAACACCCAACCTAGCAAAACCTGTGGATGGTGTGGCCTTCTGCATGCACCAAGGAAATGCCCAGCTTTTCATCAATTCTGCAGGGCATGTGGCAGAAAGGGCCATTGGCAGTGCACTAGAGCAAAGGCTGATACAGCTACAAAGAGCCATGCACTGATCCAAACTGACCATACACAACAAAAATTACCATCTGGTATCCGCTCAGAAATATATACGAGGTGGTTGACAAACCAGAAAATGACGATAATGTACATGACGAGAGGAAGATCAACATTGCACACTGTCAATCTCATGGAAAACATAAATGCCATCACACCATCCAAAGTGTTTGCCACGATTCAAATTATCTGCCCTAAGAAAGTCGGTAACTATTCATTATTGGCCAAGATTGACACAGGGGCACGTGCCAATATACTACCTCTGTAAATTCTAAAGGGGATGTATCCATAAACATGGAAAGCCATGCCAAAACCTACTGCTGTGAAACTTTCAGCGTACAATGGTTCACTAATTCCATGTGCAGGATCCATAATAATGGAGTGCAATGACAATCAATCCTGGGTGTTCTACAGCATGGAGACTAAAGGCCCAGCAATGGCAGATCTACTAGCATATCATGGCTTCACACTAATATCAGTCCATGGAATCAGTCAGGCATCACAAGCCACATCAACCACAGAAACTACTTCTATCACCTCAGTTCATGACCTAACATTGAAATAACCAGAAGGTTTCAACAAAATTAGCAGTTTCAAGGGAGCTGCAACATTGCACTTGCAGAAGAATGCAAGTCCATCAATTGATCCACCATGTAAGTGCAGCATCTACATACAAGACAAATTGAAGGTTGAACTAGACAAAATGGAAAAAAAAAATGGAATCTTAGAAGAGTACAAGAGCACACAGATTGGTGCAGCTCAATCACATGTGGCATAACAAAGGACAGATCTTTGAGAGTATGCCTCCATCCATGACATTTAAAATCAGCTTTGAAACATTGTCTTTACAAAATACCCACATTAAAAGAGTTAAACCTGAGATTTGCAGGTACAAAATTCTTCACATTGCTTGTTGCCAAGCATGGTTACTGGTCGGTACATCTCGTGGAGAAGTCCCAAGAGCTTACTACATTTTGTACTCATTCAGGTGATACTGTTTTCAATGACTTCCTTTCGGGCTATCTATTAGCCAGGATCTCTTTCAAGCTCACATGGAGCATCCTCATCCCGTCCATGGCTCCACTCACCACAGAAACATTCCATGCATCGTTATCATCTCCCGTGACTTGCATTACGTGCAACTTTATCAGAATGCATCTGTATCACAGATGACATAGCTGTTTGGGACAAAAAAGCAAGAACATGACCATAATCTGCATTTATTGATACAAGCAGCACGTAATGAAGGATTAATGATCAGCAGTTTGAAATGTGACATAAACATGCACCAGATCAATTCCTTCAGTTTTACTTACTCCAATGTTGGCATATGTTACGATCCAGGTAAAATAGAGGATATTAAAGCCATGCCAACACCTCAAAACAATGACAATGTCTAGGTCCTTTAATTTCTTGTCTCCCAATTTGGTTCAAAGATCTTAATCGCTAAGGGAATTATTGAGAAAGGATGTGCCTTTCCTATGGCATGAAGACCACCAATATCCCTTTGAAGCACTGAAACAGTCATTATCAGAAGCATCGACACAGCAATTTTATGATCCTAGCAAGACAATACCCTGGAGATGGATGCCTCACAGAAAGCTCTGGGAGCATTCATACTACAAAAAAGCAAACCAATTGCATTTACTTCAAAATCTCTGTCCATAATGCAGTCCAATTACTCCAACAGCAAGTGGGAAACATTAGCTTTAGTGTTTGGAATCATAAGTTTTCATACCTATCTATTTCATAAAAGATTTGTGGCAGAGACTGAGCACAAGTCATTGACTTGGTGAAAACCATTGACCAGTGCACATCAAAATTGCCATGTCTCTTGATAAAGATTCAAAGTTACGGCTATGAGGTGAGGTACAAGGCAGGTAACTTGATGGTCACATTGGATACACTTAGCAGATTACCTAACCCAGTGAAAACAGAAAATATATCCTTAGATCTACAAGTTGACTTCACTGACATCGAACTTGAAGATGTTTTCCAAATTGATCTGGTACATTTTGCACATTGCATATGCCAATAGCTACATGAAGAAATGGCGAAAGATTCTACATAACAGAAACTGCGGAAAACTATCATCGAAGGTTGGTCTTATTTAATTCAGCATGTCCACCAGCACATGAGACCATTTTGGCCTTATCAGAATGAGCTAGGCATCTCCCGGGGAGTTATTTTTAAAGGTAGGCAGGTCACCATACCGGAACCTTTCCAACCTGATATTCTTCAACAATTCATCACACACATAGGCATAGATCGGACGAGACGACTCGCGAGAGAGACAGTCTATTGGCCGGTTATGAACAATGACATTGAAATCGTCGTCAAGAAGTGTGAGGCATGTCAAGAACATATGCTAAGTCATCACAAAGCATCATTGATTCCAAATGATGTTCCTACTTTGGTTCAAGATCCCATCGGACGTCTTTCGTGTCCATGGCACTGACTTCATTGTTATCGTACACCACTTTACCAAGAACCCCATTATTTGACAGTTGTACAATATGTCAAGCACAATTGTCACGCACACTCTAAGTGCTATTTTCAGTTTATTTGGTGTGTCTAGAGAGATCATTATGGATAATGGTCTGTAATTTATTTGTAAGCCATTTCAGGATATGTGTGAGAAGTGGAATATCGATCACACTACTTCTCCTTATTGCCCTAGTTCTAATGGCCTAGCTGAACAAATGATTTACGCATATGAAATCCCTAACTCTCAAATGTAGACAGACCAGGCAGGATCTACACATTGCAATGTTAGACCTGAGAGTGACACCTTTAAGTGCCACTATTTCATCATTGGTAGGCCAATGCATACCAGTTTACCCTTTTTACTCTCTCAGAAACAAGAGACCAACTTGTAAAACTACAAGAGAAGATGACCAACACGCACAATAGAAATGCAGGTACAGAATTGCCCAGTTTACAGTTGGGACATGTTCACATCCTCTTCCTGCACTGGATGGCTGACCTCCTTTGTGTTCTGTTGGCGCTGAATACCACTACTGCTGCCTCCCAGACCAGATTGGTGACTCTGGTGGACCTCCTGCAGCCAGAGCGGGGTAGAGGACATTGCGGTGGATGAGCTCGCAACCTCATCCCGTCCATGGCTCTGCTCACCACAGAAACATTCCATGCATCCTTATCATCTATTGTGTCTTGCATTCTGCTCAGACTCTCTCCATCTGTTTTCATGCAGGAGAAGCTGGCTCACGACAGGAGGGAGAGGTCCCAGACTGGGAAGGGGGTGGGGTGGTGGTGGTGGAGTGGCTGATATTAGGCCCCTCACTCATTTGAGGAGTATGCCATAGTGCTGGTTGGTGGGGACGTGGACTGTTCCTGAGGCGGCAAACACCTACATGAGGATCCTGCACCAGATCATCCCTCTCCCAATGTAACTGTGAGCGCTCTCTCTCCGGTTTTTAACTCTGCTGCCATGCACTAATTATCTCTACTTTGGCTCACAGGGAGCTCTGCCAAGCGAATGACGCCCTCAGCCAGCCAGTCCCTCAACTCCTTCCTCAACTCCAGCCAAGAGGACACCTCCTCCATCAAAGAGCTGGAAATAAGCAGCCTGGAAGACCCAATACAGCATTTACCTAAACCCTGCACCAGCGCAGAGACACACACCTCGGTGGGACCTAGATCTAGAGCAGGCTTGGGTTCACAGTCTGGTGGCCACTGCACGGATACGTGTCTGCAGCAGGAGGAGGCAGGCTCAGTTGAGCTGGGGATGCTGGGAAAGAGGCAAATTTGAGGTCGGAGTCAGATGATGAGCCTCTGGATTCAGCCTTCCAACTCATCATGCAGAATTAGCAGAAGGTGGGAGAACATCACGCAGATCTGTTGGAAGCCCTCAACAGAGTGGCACACAAGTCAGAGGGGTGTGCCCGCCTGCTCGCTGATGAAGTGGTGCCCACATGTGCATGCATGGAGGTCTCCATGGGAAGGATGGCGAATGCCATGGAGACCCTGGTCCAGCAGAGCGGGGAGATATGCACAGACCTGCACCTCATCCTGTAGCCATGAGTCGGTTCCTACAGTGACAATACTGGAGGGAAACGGGACACCTCGATGCCCCTCCAGGTGCTCCTTCCCCTCAAGATGTCAGGCCAGGGCCCCTGGGCACCCAATGGGATGAGGAGCGGCAGCTGGACACAATTGGGTCATCCACTTAGGAATCTCAGAGTCTGTCTCCTCCTCCGAGTCCCCTTTGCCTGTGACCCCTTCAACCTCATCCTCTGTCACTCTAGAGGGAGCAGCTAGCCCGCAGGAAGATAGCTAAAGCAAACCGGGGCCCCTCAGGTGTCTGCTGTCCAGAGGGCGCACACCAAAGTCATTAGAGGCAACAGCGCCAACCATTGCACAGGCTGTCTCTATCCTTGCTGCAGATGTCAGGGCAGCACTTAGAAGAAGTGGTAGGCCTAGAAAAGTCAAGAAATTTCCATCACAAGTGGTTGCACGGATTAACACATTTTGTCACTTTGTAATCTGAAAATACATTCACTTTCACTGAATAATGTGTAATGGTGTCTTTCTGCTTCATTTACAGGCTTCGCGAGTCCTCTCTTTATATCCCCCACCCCTCCACTAGCAGTTCAGCTGCACACAGCCAGACCAGGAATGAATCTGGAGGGAGAAGTGTGTGAGTGGCAGGGCCTTTCAGAGCCTGGTGCAAGCACTCTCCCACGCATGCAGAGCCTTTCTCCATCACACTCATCTCACTGTCCCGAGCAATTTTAGTGCTGCCTGCTGGGGTTCTCTTTCAGTTGTCCACCTGAACTGACCTGCATTTCTGCCCACCAAGTTTCTGATAAGCTCCCCATCCTTTCCCCTCCCACAATCACCCATGTCCTTTCTCCCATCACAGTGGACTCTCCTGGCATTACCTTCACCTCCCCATCATTACCCTAAAGCGCAAACCCTTCTCTTTCAGGAATGTCCAGCTGAACATGCACATTCCCTACCTTCCAGAAAATCCCACCCCCATCCACATTGACCTCCCTGACATCCTCCTTCCCACCAGCAGAGTCCATGTTTGCCTCCGTGTTCCCGCAAACCACCCCCGCCGTCCTTTCTACCAGTATCAACGCAACCTCACCTTCGCACCCTACTGGCTCCCTCTGCCCCTCTCACACTCACTATTCTATCCTACCATGCCCACCATAAGATGGCTCCTCAGGGTAGTGTCCTAGGCTCAACAATCTTCAGCTGCTTCATCGATGACCTTCCTTCAACTGTAAGGTCAGAAGTGGGGATGTTTGCTGATTGCACAATGTTCAGCACCATTCGCAACTCCTCAGACACTGAAGCAGCCCATGGGCTAATGCAACAAGACCTGGACAATATCCAGGTTTGGGCTGACAAATCACAAGTAACAAGTGCGCCACATAAGTGCCAGGCAATGACCATCTCCAACAAAAGAGAATCTAACCGCCGCCCCTTGACATTCAACGGTATTACCATCACTGAATCCCCCATTATCAACATCCTGGGAGTTATCATTGGCCAGAAACTGAACTGAATTAGCCATATAAATACTGTGTCTTCAACAGCAGGTCAGAGGCTAGGAATCCTGTGGCAAGTAACTCACCTCCTGACTCCCCAAAGCCTGTCCACCACCTACTAGGCATAAGTCAGGAGTGTGATGGAATACTCCCCAATTGCCTGGATGAATGCAGCCCTCACAACACTCAAGAAGCTTGAGGCGATTCAGGAAAATGCAGCCTGCTTGATTGGCACCACATCCACAAACATTCACTCCCTACATCACTGATGAACAGCGGCAGCAGTGTGCACCATCTACAAGATGCGCTGCAGAAACTCACCAAGGCTCCTTAGGCAGCACCTTCCAAATCCTCGTCCGCTAACATCTAGAACACAAGGGCAGCAGATAGATGAGAACACCACCACCTAGAAGTTCCCCTCCAAATCACTTACCATCCTGACTTGGAAATATAACACCGTTCCTTCACTGTCACTGGGTCAAATTCCTGGAACTCCCTTCCTAGCAGCACTGTGGGTGTACCTACACCACAGGGACTGCAGCGGCTCAAGAAGGCAGCTCACCACCACTTTCGCAAGGACAATTAGGGATGGGGAATAAATGCTCGCCTAGCCAGCAACGCCCACATCCCATAAATGAATTAAAAAACCTCCAAAGACCCCTCCCTTGAACATTCACCTGGACGTTCCAACCTCGACTTACACCTTCCCCCCTCCGTATACCTTACCCCCCCCCGCACACCTTCGTCCTCTTCGTCCACTTATACCTCCAACCCCACCAACTTTACCCCCCACCTTTGCCCCCTCCCAACTTCACCCACCCAACCTTCATTCCCCCCCCCCAACTTCGCCCCCCCCAACACCTATACCCCTCCTTCCAACTTCAGCCTCCCCTCCCTAATATCTTCCCCCCTCCCAACTTCACCCCCCCCACCCCCCACCTCGTACACCTTCCTCTTCCACTCACATCTAGACCTTGCTCTCCCTCCCCACCTTTGCCGCTCATCCATACCTGCCCATGGCAAAGTCCCTGGAAGATAGTGTGAGCCCAAGGCAAAGTCCCTGAAGTTTCCAAAGCAGGTCCGAAATGTGAATGAAGTCCGTGAAGATCCGAAGCCTCAGCAAAGTCTGCATGGAGACCTCACACCTTCCAAGAGCTGCTTCGCAGCGGAGCCATGTGCATGAGGATCCACCCATCACGCAATGTATGTGTTCCTCCAGGGTCTGGTAGCTGTAGGCCTCCAGCATCTTCTTCTCCTCAGATGTCCACAATCTAAGCAAGGTCCTAAAGATAAGTCCTGACGTTTGCATGTCACGCTAGTCCAGATGTATTCTGGACTGGTGTGTTTCCCGTCAATGTAACGGTAAATTGGGCATGGGTGGGGATGATTCCAGTTGGGCATTTCTTTGCATCCCATTAGTGGGATGCAAATTGGTTTCACAATGGCCTCCAGTGAGTTTCATGATCTGCCATGGCAGAAACCATCGGGTGATCCTGCTGTGATTTCACGACGGCATGAAACCGATTTCTGTCCCTCCCACAGAATTTCCCCCTTCTCCCCCTGCCCGCAAACAGATGCGGAAAATCTTAGCTTCAGAGAGTAATCAGTTCTATGTACTTACGTAATGGTAACTAAACATGGGGCTGAATTTTTAGCTTGTTGGGCAGGCAGGCACCTGACCTGACTGAGCGTAAAATGATGCACAATGATGTCAGGCGAGTGTCCTGACGTCATTGCGCACTCACATGATATTTTGGTCAGCGGGTGAGCACCGAAGTTGGCAGCGCGCCTGCTAACAATTAAAAAGCCTATTAATGCCATCAACAAGGTAATTAAGTGAAGTTTTTCACTGCCCATCCAACCTTACGGTTGTCTGGCACGCAAAAAGGCCAGGCGGCCTTTGCATTTTTTTGGAAACATCATCCATGGGTGGGATGAGATTTCCAACAGCAAATAAAAATTTTAAAATGTAATTAAAACATGTCCCTGTTCATGTGACAGAGTCAGGGGACATTTCTTAAAACATTTTTAACATCTTTATTATTTATTTTGAAGAATGTTCATCTCCCTGAGGCAGCTCTGTGCCTCAGGGAGCTTTTCCAACATGCATGAAGTTTGCACTTGCCCTCCTACCCCCCACCCCAAAGGCAGTACCGAGCACTGCCACTCGTGTTTCATGCTGGGCAGGCCTTAATTGGCCCGCCAGCATAAAATCGTGGTCCGGCCCCAATCGCGGGCGGTGATCGGCTTCCCGACCAACCCCGCCTAGCCCACCCAACAAGGGCAAAATTATGCCCATGAACATGTACTGTAAATAGTTTTACTTCTTTGGAAGGGGGGAAAAGTTTCTTTAAAAAGAAAGGGGAATGTTGCAATATGTCTTTAGGGGATATCATCATGACATCACTAGAAGGGAAATGTGTCATATGATCCAGTCTTAGTTTCACTTTTGCTTTGAGCAGAGCACACACACAGCTCTGATGTCTTCAAGCTTTATACCTATGCATAACTTTTCTCATGTGCCTAGTCTTAATAAATGAACCCATAACATGTTTACCCAATCTCTAATGAGCAATTAGTGCCCCGTGTCTTGTACAGTAAATAAGCCCAAGTTCTTATATCATTATAATAACACAACAGACAGTCACAAAACTTCTCTGACCCCCCACCCCCCCTCCATGTTAGGAAATTCCAAATTCAGCAAATCACCCAAATCTGTCCAAAAACAAGCTATACTACTTCCATAAACTTTATCAGAGCAACAGTAAGTCTCCTGCCAGTTGGACGGCTGGCCTTATAAATATTGCTAGTGGAGGGCCTGTGAATAGTTAGGAGAGGGTGTTCACTAGACTAGCGTTGTTCACATTTGCAGAACATTCATCAAATCAACGTGAGATGCTGTTTGATATCATAATCTGCCCAGTGCAAAACCTTCCAGTGCACACACAGCACTCACATGCTAGCACCGTTCTCAGTGTAAGGCCATGCCAGAAGTGTCTGGAAGCACACACCCACCTTTTTGAGGGTTGGCTGCAGTGCTACAGATATGAATTTTGTGACCAAGATTAAGGCCTATGAGCTACAAAGGAAGTGTAGTCTGATCCAGGCTTGTCATAATGTAAGCTGCAGGTACACTGAAGGTCCTTTATTGCACTAAGATAAAGTTAAAGTACACAAAAGTACAATAAAAACAGAAAAATCTGGAAATGCTCAGCAAGTCTGGTAGCATTGGTGGAGAGAGAAACAGAGTTACAAGGCAGAACTTTCCCAAGCCATTGGCAGCAAGTTTAGGGGGTCCAGTGTGGAAAAGTCTCGGCAAGTGATGTTGGGTTGGGATTGAATATGATCCTGCACTCTCTTGGCTTTCTCCGGGGAGCATTGAAGGCGAGCTTGGATCTGTCAAGTAAGTAATCAAGAGCTTGTTGAGGTTGACAGGAAGCCCATTATGAAGTCCTTTAGCTTGGAATCTTGGATTTCTTGGCCAGGGAACCTGTATCCTGACCTGTCAACAACTCACGAGGATCACCAGGGTGTGTGCACTGCAGGAAGAGCTTCTTCAAAAACTGACAAGCTGGCAAGATATTGATCAGTTACACTGAAGAATTCCAGCCGTGGCCAGGTGACAGGCTGCTGTTCAAAGCACTTCTCCCAGAGAGTGCTTTCACTGCTTGGAAGGCATTTCACCTGTCAAGCAATTCATTCATCTTCAGCTGCAGCTTCCTGCTATCAGCCTTTGCCACAGCATGGGAACAGCTTACGCAGCCACAATTTCTACCTCTGCTGAGTGACAATAGCAGAGGCCACACTACCAGCCACTGCTCCAGCAGCTATAGGTATATAGCTATATAACACTAGCATCAGCTGCCCTCCCCTCAACTACTTGCCCCTCCATATGGCAGAGGGGTGGACACCGAGATCCAGTTGGAAAGAGATGAGATCCCAACACAGGCAGGGGATCAGCACTCTTGACATGTCTGAGCACCAATGCCTCAGGATGGTCAGGCTTTCATGGCAGGTCACTGCTGACATCCTAGCCTCCTGGAACAAGACCTCCTTCCCAGTGAAGCAGATAGGTGAGCATTGACAATGGCTGAGAAGGTACCTGTCACACCAACCCCTCACCCCCATTGTATGCTGGCTTGCCCCATAAGGAGAGAAAGCAGAAAGGTGCTCATAATGGCTTGTGTGAAGAGGAGGGAAGAGCACATTTGTGGACTGGATAACTGTGAGGCATGGAGGGCAGTAGGCTGAAGTTGAGTGTGACATAGGGATGTGAGGTCCTTGAAGAGAGAGGAATGAGTGGAGCTGCAGGGTGTGTTGACTTGAGGAACGCTGTGCAGAAAAGTGGTGGGCTTGGCAACTGAAAGTGTTATGCCACTCACCTGTCATGCTGTCCTGTGTGCCTAGAGACTCTTGTATACTGTCTTCGGTTGGGGAAAGCACACTCATGCTTCTGACTTCTTCGATCAATTCCATACATGCCTGCTTGGTTGGAGAGATTGTCTTCTTCCTCCAGTCCTTGGGAGAGTTCACCTCACTGCAGCCTCTCAGATGCCACAGGAGGAACTCCAGGTAAGAGAGAAAGACCTGGGTTACAGCCTTCCCAAGCCTCCTCTCTATTCCTATGGTGGCTGCAGGCTGAAAAATACAAGTTCTTGTGAGCTTTTCTGACTCATGCTGTAGTCTCTTTAGTTATAAATCCGTCCTTTGACAGAATTGATGTGTCATCCCGCCTGCCCTCCCTATCTGATCGGGAGGCCCGGAGGCAAGTTGTCAGTTGGTTTGCTCTGGTAAAGGGTGCATGATGCAGAGAGTCAGGGTCCAAACCCAAAAAATGGTTCTGCCAATGCAGTGCTTAGTTTCTACGCAACATTTCTTATCAATGACCTTTCATCAGATTTTATTTCAGATTTCCAGCACCTGCAGTATTTTACTTTTGTACACTACAGTTTGCAGCAGTGATGGATTTAGCTATTACTGTACAGAGGTGTAAGTGTAAAAGTAAAGTTCATCACTATGTTTTATTTCACTCATATTTAATTTAAACCTTGACATTTCCTGCAGTGGCAGTGAATTCTCAACTAAAGCCAGGAATATCATTAAAATAACCTACAGCTAAACTTGAAGAAATATATCTTCGTATTATACGATAGTGACATTGACAGCAACAACATCTTGCACTCAGATAAAAGCAAAATACTGTGAACGGTGGAAATCTGAAATTAAAACAGAAAATGTTGGAAAAACTCAGCAGGTCTGCAACATCTGTGGAGTGAGAAACAGAGTTAATGGGCAGGATTTTCCCCTCATCGGGTGGGCATGGCGGGTGGGCCCAGGAGTGCTGCAAAACTGAGTGCCGCCTGCGATTGGGCCCCAACCGCAATTTCACACTGGCTGGCCAATTAACAGCCAGCCAGCATGAAAGGCGCGCTGAAACACTCAGTGCTGCTGGGGTGGGGCATGAGGAGCACGAGGGCTGAAGTCTGCGCATGCGTGGAGGAGCATACACTGAAACCTCCCTGAAGGCACAGAGCTGCCTCAGGGGCTGAAGAATTTTAAGTAGAAAAATTAAAATTTTACAAATCACATAAATATGTCCCCACATGTGACTCAGTCACATGAAGAGGGCATGAAAAAACTGATGTTAAAACACTTTTTTTTTTGAATTAACCATTGGAAACCTCATCCTGCCCGTGGATGAGGTATTGTTAGAAATGCAAAGGCCTCTTGGCCTATTTGCCCACCCGCCAACCGAACGGTTGAGCGGGCAGCGAAAAATACAAATTAATTAATTGCTTAAGGGCCGAAAGATCACGAGTGCATGATGACTTCGGGACCTCGCCCGACGTCATCGCACACTATTTCACTCCTGTTCGGGTCGGACGCGTGCCCGCCCACAAAACGAAAAATTCTGCACAATGTTTCAAGTACATATGACTCTTCTTCAGAGCTCTGAAACATTTTCTGTTTTTATTTAGCAACTTGCGTTCATTTAACATTGAAAATTCTCCCAAAGCACTTCATAAATGTGTAGAATAAAAATAGGGGCAGCAGTAGAGGGGTGACCAAAAGCTGTAGTGGCACCATGGCCAAACCATGTCTAAAGGCTAGGCAATGAGAGTTAGGCGGAGGTTTTTTTCTGGATACGGAGGAAATGGAGTTAGAAGGGGATGGGAAAATGGATGGCGAAGGATACAAGTAAGTGCTAAGAGGTGTCTTGTTTCTGATCATGAGAATGGAACTGCCACGTAAATGGTACAGAAGGGTAGGCGGACATTAAAATGGTAGGAGAATTTATATGAAGGTAGAAGTTGAAGGGGGTTGAAAAGGCATTGAATTCAGAGTAGAGAGGGCAATGGAAGTTGAGATGGAGATTGAAATCACTGAGGATGAGGAGTTGTTCATTGCTGGCATCCATGGAGGAGCTGATTAGACTTAGTAATTAGATCCGGGCTGTAAAAATGACAAAGAACATACTACCATCATGGTACTTTGGCAGAGCAACTAGGATGGAGACTTTGGTAAGTAATAAGGTGTCATCTCCAGTGAGCCAAGAGTTGGACATAGGTCAGAACATTCCCTGAAAGTAAATCTTAGTGTGTCTACTTTAAGTCCAATTTGGTTCTGGCCTTCATTGTTTTTCTCAATCCTCAAAGACTGTTTCTAAGATTTGCAAGTTCAACCCTCAGTCACCAATGATATTGGCTTCCCCTCTGTCCAGTGCCAACTTCTCCTCCCTTGACTACACTTACTATCCCTGATCTGCATCCTTTCCTTTTCTCTGTCACTTCTATTCCGCATCCTTTCATTCTCTCCTCTGCCTCTGCTCCGCTCATTCCTATTCTGTATCTTGTTATTGCTTCCTAGCAATAATCTATCTGATTTAGCCCTAAAAGTAGGTTGAATTATTCGAAAATGAATATGAAATGGTTTGGTAATTTGAAATTCAGCAGTAAGTGGATTATGATATTAATATAAATTTAAAGGCTTCCACTTTCTACTGGGAATGGTTTTGGCAAACTAACATTTTAAACTAGCATTGGAACTAGCACTCCAAAGTGGTGACTATTAAACAAGAAGTTATTGGAAAGAATTTAGAATTTTTCCCTCCAGCCACTAGTTTGACTGGATTGATGGTGGTACAGTGGGAGTATAATCCAATGTTTTCCTTTTTTTTCAACCGTTCTCCACTTCCCACCAAAACAAAACAAAGATACAAAAGTCCCTTTCTGGACATTTGTGTTACTTCTTTTGTATTTTGCTTTATCTGAGGTTACATTGTCATTCCTCCCCTGCACTTTGGAATGAACATAGTAATGTCAATTAAATGTTAATTCATATTTACATTCAGTGACATTCAGTGCTGTTTCACCCTGTCAAATGTATTGTTTTGCATAACTAGGGCAAGTGGCAATAAACACACGGTAGAATTATGGCCTTATGTATCTGAGAATTTTCCATTTTATGGAGGAATATTAATTCAAAGCCATGGGTGAAATTTTTCGGCCCCATTTCGGCGGGACGGGGCCGTAAAATGTGGCGAGCCGTTCAGAAGCTCATTGACTTCAGCAGGACTGTAAAATCCCACTGGTGTAAAATTCCACCCCACTTTAGTGAGCAAATATAAATTATGTCAACATTACTTTTTGTTTTCAAGAGAATCAGACAACTGATCTTAGCTATTATTAAATAAGTCAGATTTACAGGCAAAGATTTGGGCCAGAATTTTACGTTTGGCGGCAGTCGCGCACCCGACACGCCCGAGCATAATATGACGCGTGATGACGTCAGGCGTGCATCCAGACATCATCGCACACTCGCACGATATTTCATTCAGTGGGCGCGCGCCAGAGTCGGCTGCGGAGCGGGCGGAGCGGCCAGAGCTTGCCGACCACCCCTGCCCACTCCTGCTGAGCCCGCCCAACAAGGGAAAAATTCTGGCTTTGCAGTTCGTTAAATTTCTAATATGGTTTCTAATAAGTCAGACATTCAGTCAAACTATAATATGGTTGAGGAATGGGACCGCTGAGACTTTTTAAAAATTAGATAGTTGTAAAATTTATCAGCAGGATTTCTGCGGTAGTCATATAAGAAAGCTGCAGAACATTAGCTGGCCATACTTATATTATCCTATTGTGAATGCTCTGAGGAAGCAAGTTAATTCTCTTGGCTGGTATAAAATCCTTAGTAAACTCTAGTTCTCGATAATACAGCTTCAAAACATAAGCCAGAGAGCTATGTGCTCATGAATCAACCAATTAAATTTCCCATATGAAAAAAATAAGGCTGACTTCTTTTGAAATTAGATTTAGACAGGATATTACTATTAACTGTGAGCACTTAATTAATATTTACTGACAAGTAGTAGCACGTAGAGAGAACAGAAAAGGAAAGAGCTTCAGCAATAATTCTCAAACGTAACAATAGCTATTCTGGGAATGTTTTATGTTGGAACAGAGATGATCAAAGTAACATTGATTGTTTAAAAATGCCTAGTTTTCCCATCACAAATAGGATTGCTTATTTTGTTTAATGTACTAGCATTCAGCTGATTGGTGATGATATTTTTCAAATACTTATTATCATACCTAATCAAGCAGAAAAATAATTGTACCAAGCTTACTGTAACAATGAGGGTGTTCATAGCACATTATAAAATCAGTTGACACATATTTGAAGGGATACCTAGAACCATTCCTGTCTGTTTGCAAAGCTGACTATATCACACTGGTTAATATTCAGGATCGTAAAAGATGAATGAGAAGTCTAGGCTACAAAATAAATGAAGTGATTAACTGTGTCACTGGTAAATTAATTATGCCATGTGTGCAGAATGACATTGAATATCAGAGTTCAAAGGTTTAATGCTGTAATCAGGTTCTGAAAGCAACATATAATATCATTTCAAGGCTCAGTTGCAATCAGGCAATAGAGCTCCTTATTTAATTTTTACTTCACCGTCAATACATTCTTCAGTATTAATACTACCAGGTAGATCTGATGTGAGACCAGAGAGGTGTATATACAAATTTACATCAGCTTCATGGGGCTTAATGGAGTTTAAACCTTGTAAAAAATATGTTAATGAGCAGTTATAAATGTGGATATTAGTTATAAATCAGAATGGAACAATCAGCACA
The DNA here is from genome assembly GCF_964194155.1 of Cetorhinus maximus. Classification (NCBI taxonomy): domain Eukaryota; kingdom Metazoa; phylum Chordata; class Chondrichthyes; order Lamniformes; family Cetorhinidae; genus Cetorhinus; species Cetorhinus maximus. The sequence goes on from NC_135881.1 coordinate 154,901,652, forward strand.
TATAATTATTTCACTCCCCAGTCTTTTATTAGAGCCATAGAAAACTGAGGAGAAAACAATTAGGTCATATTTTTCAAACTTTAATGGTTTCCTTCCGTATGATTGGTAAACACTAATAAGTAAATAGAAAATTTTAATTACATTGCTCATGGCAAGTTCAGCATCTGCATGATTTAGAGGATAGTTGAAGAGAACTGGGGTCTGGGCTGTAAAAAAGCTCAGGAAAGCCTATGAAAAGTTAGTTTGTGGCAGAGCATTCGATTATGGGAATATTTGGAGGGGCTTTTTTGTGTTAACAGTGGGATATTTAGAGTAGTATAATATAAATAGAACTGTTTTTCTTACTTGTAATTTCTTTTAAATATTATGTTAATGCTGGGATGAAGGAGATTATATATGGTCATCCATTGTTTTCATCCTCCTCCCTGGTCAATTTTTCAGGCTGAACCACACCGTGAACATTAACCCTGAACTGAGCTTCTGACCCCAATCACAAACTCCAATCTTTATAATATTGCTTGCCTCTGCCCTTGTCTCAGTTCATTTGCTGTTGAAACCTTCATGCATGCTTTAGTCATCTCAATGATGGGGGAGCCCAGCACATCAGCACAAAAGGCAAGGCTGAAGCATTTGCAACCACCTTCAGCCAGGTGTGCCAAGTGGATGATCCATCTCGGCCTCCTCCTGAGGTCCCCACCATCATGGATGCCAGTCTTCAAATAATTCAATGCAAACAATATGATACCAAGAATGGCTGAAGACACTGAATAAAGCAAAGGCTATGGGCCCTGACAACGTTCTAGTTATGGTACTAGAGACTTGTGATCCGGAACTAGCTGCACCTTTAGCCAAGTAGTTTCAGTGCAGCTACAACACTGGCATCTACCATTATCCAGATATGTCCTTTCCACAAAAATCCGGACAAATCAAATCTGACCAATTACCGCCTCAAAAGTTTATGCTCAATCTCCAGCAATGTAATGGAAGACATCATCAACAGTGCAATCAAGTGACACTTACTCAGCAACAACCTACTCACCAAAACTCAGTTTAAGTTCTGCCAGGGTCATTCAGCTCCGAACCAAATTACAATCTTAGTCCAAATATGGGCAAAAGAGCTGAATTCCTGAGGTGAGGTGACAGTGACTACCCTTAACAACAAGGCAGCATTTAACGAATTGTGGAGCCAAGGAGCCCTAGTAAAACATTGGGAACCAGGGAGATAACTCTCCACTGATTTGAATCATATCTAACACAAAGGAAGATGGCTTTTGAGCCAATCATCTCAGCCCCAGGATATCATTGCAGGAGTTCCTCAGGGTAGTATCCTAGGCCCAATCATCTTCAGCTGAATCATCAATGATCTTCCTTCCATCATAAGTTTAGAAGTGGAGATGTTATCTGATGTTTGCACAATATTTTTACCAGTTGCGACTCCTCAGATACTGAAGCAGTCTGCGTCCATTTACAGCAAGAACTGGGCAACATCCTGGCTTGAGCTGGCAAGTAGCAAGTAACATTCATGCCACTCAAATGTCAGGCAATGGCCATCTTTAGCAAGAGAGAATTTAACTATTTCTCCCTGACATTCAATGGCATTACCATCACTGAATCCCCCCACTATCGACATCCTGGGGGTTACCATTGACCACAAACTGATCTGGGCCAGCCATATAGATACTGTGGCTACAAGAGCAGGTCAGAGGCTGGGAATCCTGCGATGAGTAACTCACTTCCTAACTCCCCAAAGCCTGTTCATCATCCACAAGGCACAAGTCAAGAGTATGATGGAATATTTTCCACTTGACTGGATGAATGTAGCTCCAACAACACTCAAGAAGCTTAACACCATTCATGAAAAAGCAGCCTGCTTGATTGCCACCTTATCCAGCACCTTAAACATTCACTCCATCTACCACCAACGCACAGAATTCTGCAGCGAGTAACTCACCACCTGACTCCCCAAGGCCTGTCCACCATCTATAAGACACGAGTCAGTATTGTTATGGAATACTCTGCATCCCTCTGGATGAGTGCACCTCCAATAACACTCAAGAAGCTCATCAAGATCCAAGCCAAAGCAGCTTGCTTGATTCACACCCTACCCACCACCTTAAGTATTCACTCCCTCAATGGGTACCATCTACAAGACGATTTGTAACAACTTGCCAAAGCGTGTTCAAAAGCACTTTCCAAACCCATGCCCTCTACCAACTTTTATTCCAACTCTTGGCATTTTACCAAACAATACTGCTGAATTCCTGCCACAGTTATTAGTCTGGTAAAACTGATAAGAGAATTCTGCCTTATATGTGGTGAGTAACACCCCATAGTTTGCAACAAAGCAGCCAAGAAAGTTGAATAACCATGTAGTAAAATGTCAGGAGTTTCAAATCCCACCATGGTAATTATGGGTGGGATTTTCCCATCTTGCCCACGATGGGTTTTGTGGTTGGCAGGAGCGAAGAATTTGGTGGGAATCAGAAAATTGGAAACCCACTGGTGTAAAAAATAATTTGCATTTTTCCCAATGGTGGGTCCCATGGTGACCTCGAGGCTGCTTGCATTTCGGGGTCACGACATCAGACAGACGCAGACGGACTCCCCCATCCTTTGCTCTAGTCTGCTGAGTGACTGCTGAATCGCTGCCTGATCTTCCACCGCCTGTCGTTTCATCTCCAGCATTGTGGATTCCATTTGCATTAATTACCATCTCACGAATGCTAGTTAGATTAGCTTCTCGCCAGAATCACGTGTCACTTTCTAATCTTGCCAGCAGGAAATCACATTGATCTGAATCTCATTTGAAAAAGAGTGGCGTGCACCAGTCCGACCTCACTTCATTTGCGACTTCGAGGTAAGTGCAACATACATAGTTTACCTGCCATAGTGCTGCGCTGGTCTTGTTGCGCTGTACTGTGGAATGCCACACTGCTGGGGGTGTAGGGTTAGTCTGCTCCTAATGGCTGCCTCCGTAGTCACAAGGGCACAACTGTGCAGCGATACTCAGACAGGGTTGAAGGTTCAGAGACTAGCATTTTGACCGGGGGTGGGTTGGGTTGCGTTGGGTTGGGGTGGGGGGTGTAAGGATAACACCTACATGGTGGGAAAAGGGGCAAGAAGGCTCTGTCTTCTGGTGGCCTGAGGCCTGGAGGGTCCTGGCCGATTAGGCTTTGCTGCTCAGGGGGAGATGCACCCTCCTTAGCCTGAACAGCTGGAGTGAATGGGGTCACAGTCAGAGAGGATTCAGGTAGCTGGACACCCTTGAAATGTCCTGAGTGGAGGCCCCCGGAGTAGCCGGCTGACGCTCATCCTCCCTGTGGGTGCCCAAGGGCCCATCCCTGACTCTATGAGGTAAAGGGGCACCTGGAGGGAGGTCAAGGTGCCATGTCCCCCTCTCGCCTACGTATTGATGGTGCCCACCAGTGTGTGTGTGGCCATGGAGTCCAGGGCTGAGCACAAATCCGGCAAAACCTGCTGGATCAAGGTCTCCATGGTGGTCGCCAATCTTCCCATGGTGACCTCGAGGCTGCTAGCATTTCGGGGTCACGACATCAGACAGACGTGGACGGACTCCTCCATCCTTTGCTCTAGTCTGCTGAGTGACTGCTGAATTGCTGCCTGATCTTCCACCGCCTGTCGTTTCATCTCCAGCATTGTGTCGGTGGCCACTCGCAGAGACTCATTACCTGACTCCGACTGAGTGGGTGGCTGGTCTCCAGCAGCCCTCCGAGTGCCAGAGGCCTGGGCTATCCCTGCCTCCAACTGCTGTGTAGACGTGTCAGTGAGGTGTCCTCCAGTAGGTAAGCCTGAGCCTAATCTGGTTCTATGCCCAAATGAGGTGTGTATCTCTGTGCTAGTTGAGGTTGTGGGTGAGCGCAGTGACGGTCTTCCTTAGCTTTCTCAGCCGACATGGTCTGGGTGCTGGGACTTTTGTTGGTCAGCTTTGTGGGCTTTGATCTGCTGGTGCCTATAAGGAAGAGAAGAGTGTTAGTTCATGAGCATGAGAATTAAAGGCTGCATGTCACTCACTCTGATTGTCAGGATGTGATGAACTGATGGAGGTGTGATCTGTACTAGGTTGCTGAGACAATCTGATCTTCCCTTCCCCACAGGAGTGATCCCTGTCCTCACCAGCGATCTGGGTGGCATCATCCTTGAATTCCGTGAAAGCGATTATGTCGGCCGTCTCTCCTCTGGTCTGCGACCTTCCCTGTCTGTTGTGGGCAAACGTGCCCTGGTTGAAGATAACCAAAAGGAATGTGATGGAGCAGAGGTTGGGAAAGATGCATGTCCCCTGTGTGTGGAAATCCCTCCCTAGAAGGGGCTGAGGATGGAATGTGAGCAGCATGATAGATGGGATGGTGGTGATGTGATAGTTTCCGTGAGACAAACAGTGGTGATATGTGTGCCCCACTAATGGTTGTGTAAGATCCCTGAAGAGAGTTGGCCTTTGTGTACATCATGCCATGATGAGAGTTTGTTATTGGAGGGAGATGAAGGCTGATTTACCCTGGTGGAGAGGATGAGATCATTCATCCTCTTCCTGCACTGGATAGCATTTTAGGCGTGGTTGCCTCCTCTGCGATGGCCTGCCAGGGTGGAGAGGTGAGGCTGGAGCCATTCCTAAGATAAAGCATATCCCTATGTGCACCCATTCCTCTTATCAAAGCCTGGAAGGTGTTGTGGCTGAAGCGAGGTGCAGCCTTCTTCTGGCTTTCAGCCTTCTTCTTCTGGTTGCCAGACATCTCTAACGGTCTCCTGGAGACAGGTGGGCAGGAGAGATGTGTGTGCTCAGGTGGCATTTAAATATGGTGCCCTCTCCTTCAACCTCAACAGGTAACAGCGGAGCAGACGAATCAGCTTCCAACCCGCCAGGTGATTCGGGGAGATACTCGCCTGTGCATAATTAATGAGCTTCTAAGTGCGGAATCTGGTGTGACTTCCTGTCATTCTCAGCAGCGGGATACATGCCACGGAACCTGCCTGCCACCGCACTTAGTTTCAAAAATGGAAAATTTCATCCTATGAAACTGAGTTTAATAAATCTGGTAATTAGTAAGCAATAGAAACAATAAACATGAAAGTTGATGAGCTGTCCTAACTACTCAACTGGATCACTAATATCCTTCAAAGAAGGGCACTTGCCACTCTTACTTGGTGTTGCCTACTTGTGACCTCAATCCCACACTACTTGATTGTCTCTTAATTCCCTCTAAAGACTAGTAAGTCTCTTCAGTTGTAAGAGCAACAACATCAATTCACATAGTGCTTTTAACAATGAAAAACATCGCAAGACACTTCACAGAAGTGTAATCAGAAAAAAACTGAGCACCTAGCCAAAGAAGGCGATATTAGGAAGGCTGTCTAAAGGATTTATCAATTCAAACCTTTTAAATTGGGCAGTAGGTGCATGGGAGCACCATCATCTATAAGTTCCCTCCAATCCACATACCACCCTGATTGGCAACTATATGGTCATTTCTTCACTGTCGCTGGGTTAAAATCCTGGATCTTCCTTCTGAACAATAGTGTGAATGTGCCTACACCAGAAGATCTGCAGCCATTCAAGAAAGTGGCTTACCACCATGTTTCCAAGGGCAATTAGGGATGAGCAATAAATGCTGGCCATGCCAGTGGCACTCACATACCAAGAACAAATGAAAAAAACCCTCCCGGCTCGATTATTGAAATGTGCTCTTGGCCACCCTCAAATCCCCAACTTGTAAATGTCAGCTCATCCAAAACTCGCTGCCCATATCCTATCCTGCACCAAGTCCTACTCATCTAACATTTCTATCCCTCTCTTGGTTCTCTGATTCTTGCCTTTTGTACACTCCTCTTCCCTTCACCTCAGCATTGTCAGCCTCATCTTCCAATATAGGCCCCAGCTTCTGGAAATCCTTCCTGAAATGTCTTCTCATTGCTATCCTCCCTAAAGAGATTCCTTAAAACACATCTCTTTGATAAATCTTTTAGACAGCCTTCCTAATATCGCCTTCTTTGGCTAGGTACTCAGTTTTTTTCTGATTACGCTTCTATGAAGTGCCTTGTGATGTTTTTCATTGTTAAAAGCACTATGTAAATTGATGTTGTTGCTTTTACAACTGAAGAGACTTGCTGACTTTAGAGGGAAGTAAGAGACGACCAAGTAGTGTGGGATTGAAGTCACATGTAGGCAACACCAAGTGAGAGTGGCAAGTTCCCTTCTTTGAAGGATATTAGCGATTCAGTTAAATGGTTAGGGCAACTGATCAACTTTCACTTTTTCTAGTGCTTACTAAGTACCAGATTTATTGAGCAGGTCTGACAGCATCTGCGGAGAGGAACACAGTTAACGTTTCGAGTCCGTAGGACTCTTCTAAGAGTCATACGGACTCGAACCGTTAACTGTGTTCCTCTCCGCAGATGCTGTCAGACCTGCTGAGTTTTTCCAAGTATTTTTATCTTTGTTTTGGATTTCCAGCATCTGCAGTTTTTTGCTTTTACCAGGTTTATTAAGCTCAGTTTCATAATTACCATGGTGAGATTTGAACCTCCTGACATTTTACTACATGATTGTTCAACTTTTTTGGCTGCTTTGCTGCAAACTATGGGGCCTTACTCACCACATTTACAGCAGAACTCTCTTATCAGTTTTACCAGACTACTATAATAACTGTGGCAGGAATTCAGCAGTACCGTTTAGTAAAATGCCAAGAGTTGAAATAAAATTTGGGTGGATGGATGATCTTCTCTGTCAGGTTGCTGCCCTGTGGTTAATGATAAAAATTTACCCTACTGGCCTTAATAGAAATGAGATGAAAGTCTTAGAAAGGCTAAAAGGGCTCATAACAACAACCCAGAGTTAGATGGCATTCATTCGAATGTGCTGAAAGACACCAGAGAGGAGATTTGTGGCTGATAATTATTTTGAGGGACTCACTGGACATTGGGGAGATACCAGTAGATTGGAAACAGGTTAATATAATGTCTGAATTCAAAAAGGAAGATAAAATAAACATTGGAAGCTATAGACCTATTAACCTCAATACCATGAATAATGGAATCTATTATCAAGAGTAAACATCAGGAGGGTCAGGTAAACAATAACTTGTAAGGAGTAATCAGCATGGATTCAGAAAAGAAAGATCATAACTGACCAAATTATTTGACTTTTTGAGCAAATGATATTCTAAGTAGACTTCGGAAATAACTACAACACAGAGGGGTTGAAATTAGGCCTCGGATTCACTATAATCTGCTTTGTACTCCCACTAACATTCAATTTCAATTCAGACTTCCAAAACGTATTTCTGACAAAGTCCAATACAAATGCCAATTAGATAAATTCAAATCTGTGGGGATTCAAGATAAACCTTGGGATAAGAAAGTTGCTGAAGGATAGAAGAGTGAGTATGATTTTTGGGCAGAGTGTAAAGTGATTCCTTATCGCCAGTTTTGCCCTACCAGTCAAGACAACTTTCGCCCCCTGTTTCTGTTCAGGCTTCATTACTGATGGTGCAGCTAATTTTTATAACGAACAGGAAAAGCTAATTGGGACTCAGTAAATACCCAAATGTGGTGATTGCCCAGGATATTAAAAAAACACATCTGTATATCTAAAAACTGAGCTAAATAGTAATGGAAATGCTGAGAACAATCACAAAGGTTAAGAAGTTATGATGAATGATAAATACTTAGCTTAAAAATTCTCTTCAAATTCTCCAGACCATTAGGCACATTTAGCTATAACTCTAGGCATTATAACCTGATGGACATTTAGTAATTGTAAAACTGTAGCATAATATGAAAACAATCTTCCTTATAAAAATGCTAATTAAGTATGTGAGCTCACAAAAAAGCAACATTTTTCCTCAATCTGCAAAACAATATTAAATTTACGTATCTTCTTAACCCATCACAGTTTAATGGAGTAGGTCAGTGGGTTCACATGCTGTCAGCCTCTTGACTTCTATGTACAGTTATAAAGGGAGAAAAATAGAAGTGAAATTGACACATGACTTAAAGATATCCTTTGCTCAACCACAATATTCAATAACTTTTTTGATAACCAAACAGCCAACGTGAGTGTATGAATCATGGCTCCAGCAATAGAATGTGTAATGTCAACATGCCAACTCCTCTATCTTTAGATAGGCCATTGGGAGTAGACAAGGCCTTTTCGCAATCTCCATCCAGGATTGGGATCTTCATGAGCGTGCCTGGTGGAATCTGTTGGCTTTATCTTTTAGTCTTTACTACCATCTTTCTGGAGGTGAGGAACTTTAATCGTGAAATTTTAGAGTTTAATTTTTACTTTCCTGACCTGTCGGGAGGAGGGGATCAAAAATCTGCAGGCAACCTGGTGTAGAGAGGAAATTTTATGGAGCTTGCTGGGGCGGGAAGCGTTGTGTGCGGGGTGACTTAATTAGGTAGGATGTGAAATCTCGATTTCCCGACAGTGAATTGAGATGCAGGGGTAAAGTCAGCAGCGTGTCAAGCTTCACACTGTCCTGTCGGGTTCATATTTGTAATACATATGCATTCCATGAATACTCATTAGCGTAAAATGTTTTTTAATTATGTCCTACCTTCGAGATAAAGTCAGTGGTGCACAAGAGTCTCGTGGCACCAGTTCATGTTTGATTAAAGGTGGCCAGCACCAGTCTGCTTTGTGCAGTTGTGTCTGAGGTCAGCAGCTTTCCTTGTTTAACTCTACAGCACAAGGGAGGAGAGCCCAAGAATGGCAGCTTGTATGGAGGCTCAGGACTGGCAAGGGTGAGTCAGTGGTGAGGGGGAGGGTGGATTGGGGTCAGGGGCATGGAGAAGTGGAAGAGGGAACCAGGGATGACAGAGGGTGAGGTTGGGGGCATAAAGAAGCAAGGTGAGAAGAGCCTGCATCCTGGGGTAGTGTTGGGAATAGTCAGTCAAGAAAATGAGCAGCCTAAAGGGCTGTGTCGGTGCTGTCCACATTTGGTTCCATTCATGGTGTTGGTTGACAGAGCCCCATGAAGGGCTTCGAGTTCACCCACAACATTTCAATTATCTCTGCTGTGAGTTATCTCGGGCAATGTCCTTCACAATGCATAGAAGCGAGGGCCAGCTAAGCCTGCAAATTCAGCCAAGTCCCAGAGTGGTCCAAACAACACTGGACACTAAAATGAATATTTCTTAAAGAGTGAACAAAAAAAAGGGTGGATTTTTCCAGTCCCGCCAAAATTTGGCATGATGGCAAAAGTATCCGCCAGTGGGAAAATTAGTTGAAATTTTCCCCTCCCAACTTTCATGGCAGGTTAAGTTTTCCTCTGCTTCATGTTGGGAGCCACACTTGCATCCCTTTGCATCTCGTGAATGCTCATTAAAAACCCAACTCGCTAGAATCACGTACAAACTTCCAATCTAATTGCCCTGTCAACAGAAAATTAGATGATTCATGACTGGATATAAGTGGCGTGCAATTGTGACCCTCACTTCACTCCCGGCTTCGAGGTTTGGATACGTAGCGTTCGCCTACCTGCTGCTCTGACTCAGTGCCAACTCTGCTCACCGTCAGGCAAGAGCAGTGGGAAGAGAAGGGGTGGAAGGTAGACGCATGACCGGGGGGTGACTGGAGGATGGGAGGGAAGGGGTGAACAGACACATATGACTGAGGGGGGATGGTAACTGGAGGATGGGAAGAAAGGCGTGGACAGAGACACATGACGGGGCAGTGACTGGTGGACAGGGGGCAAGGGGTGGACCGAGACACATGACGGGATTGGAGGTTTAAAGGAAGAGGAAGGAGAAGTGTGAGTCAGTCTTGGGGCAGTGTGGACCACATTGCTGGGGGCTGAATGTAAAGGCAGTCCTGGGGCTGTACGAACCATGCTGCAGGGCAATGCCTGGTCTCAATGCAGGGAGGGGGAAGGCCTGTCTGTGCAGTGTCAGTCATGCACAGCATGGTGATCAGAGAGTGGTCAGTCCTTCACACATTTGAGTCCTGGTGGTTGGTGGCTTGGTACTGGGCAGCAGATGGCACTGTTATGGTCTGGGGAAGCATCTGCCGCCTATAAATGGGGAACTGATAAGTAAGGGAGTTAATGGTCTTATGGGGGTGCATTGGGCCTCAAGGTGGTGAGGGGTGAGGTCGACATGGGGCATGGGGGCATTGACAGAAAACAGTTTAGGGGAGGAGGTGGCGTAGTGGTATTATCATTGGACTAGTAATCCAGAGACCCAGTCTGGTTCGAATCCCACCATAGCAGATGGTGGAATTTGAATTCAATAAATCTCTGGAATTAAAAGTCTAATGATGATCATGAAACCATTGTCGATTGTCAGAAAAACCCATCTGGTTCACTAATGTCCTTTAGGGAAGGAAATCTGCCATCCTTACTTGGTCTGGTCCACATGTGACTCCAGACCCACAGCAATGTGGTTGACTCTTAAATGCCCTCTGAAATGGCCTAGCAAGCCACTCAGACTGCTACCAAGCATAAAAGGAATGAAACTGGACAGAAACCCGGCATCGACCTAGGCACCGGAAATGACAATGGCAGACTCAACCCTGTCGACCCTGCAAAGTCCTCCTTACTAACATCTGGGAGCTTGTGCCAAAATTGGGAGAGCTGTCTCACAGACTAGTCAAGCAACAGCCTGACATAGTCATACTCATGAAATCATACCTTACGGATAATGTCCCAGATTCCACCGTCAACATCCTTGGTATGTCCTGTCCCACCGGCAGGACAGACCCAGCAGAGGTGGTGGCACAGCGGTATACAGTCAGGGGGAAGTTGCCCTGGGAGTCCTTCACATCGACCCTGGACTCCATGAAGTCTCATGGCATCAAGTCAAACATGGGCAAGGAAACCTCTTGCTGATTACACGTTCCGCCCCCCCACCCCCCCTCAGCTGATGAATCCGTGCTGCTCCATGTTGAACACCACTTGGGGGATGCACGGAGGGTGACAAGGGTGCAGAATATGCTCTGGATTGGGAACATCAATGTCCATCACCAAGAGTGGCTCAGTAGCACACAGGGAGCCCTAGCAAAATTGAAATCAATGGGAATCAGGAGGAAAACTCTCCGCTGGTTGGAGTCAGAACTAGCACAAAGAAAGATGGGTGTGTTTGTTAGAGGTCAATCGTCTCAGGACATCAGTGCAGGAGTTCCTCAGGGCTCCAAGCCAATCTGTCTTCAGCTGCTTCATCAATGACCTTCCTTCCATCATAAGGTCAGAAGTGGGGATGTTCGCTGATGAATGCGTGAAGTTCAGCAACATTTGCGACTCCTCAGATACTGAAGCTGTCCATGTCCAAATGCAACAAGACCTGAACAATATCGAGGCTTGGGCTGACAAGTGGCAAATAACATTTGCAGCACACAAGTGCCAGGTAATGACCATCTCCAACAAGAGGGAATCTAAACATCACCACTTGAAGTTCAATGGCATTACCATCGCTGAATCCTCCATTATCAACACCCTGGAGGTTACCATGGACCAGAAACTGAACTAGACTAGCCATATAAGTACTGTGGCTACAGAGAAGGTCAGAGGCTGGGAATCCTGCAGCAAGTAATTCACCTCCTGACTTCCCAAAGCCTGTCCACCATCTACAAGGTGCAAGTCAGGAGTGTGATGGAATACACTCCATTTACTTGGATGAGGGCAGTTCCAACAACACTTAAGAAGCTTGACATCATCCAGGACAAATTAGTCCGCCTGATTGGCACCCCATCCACAAACATTCATTCCCTCCACCATGGAAGCACAGTAGCAGCAGTGTACACCATCATCAAGATGCACTGCAGAAACTCACCAAGGCTCCTTTGGCAGCACCTTCCAAACCCACAACCGCTACCATCTAGAAGGACAAGGGCAGCAGATACATGGGAACACCACCACCTGGAAGTTCCCCTCCAAGCCACTCATCATCCTGACTTGAAAATATATCTCCGTTCCTTCACTGTTGCTGGATCAAAATCCTGGAACTCCCTCCCTAACAGCACTGTGATGTACCTACACCACAGGGACTGCAGTGGTTCAAGAAGGTAGCTCACCACCACCTTCTCAAGGGCAATTAGGGATGAGCAATAAATGCTGGCCTAGCCAACAACACCCATATCCCATAATTGATTTTTTAAAAATTAGGGATGGGCAATAAATGCTGGCCTAGCCAGTGACACCCTCATCCCATGAATGAACAAAAAAAAGGACAGGAATATTGACAGCAATGATGGTGGGCACCAGGTTTAAAGGGGGAATCAGGAGGCTGATCAGAGGAATGGAAATTTGCACATAGTGAGCAACGAGGAGGATGGGAGGTCTGGGATGGTAATAGGACGAGATTGGAAGCTGGTCTTGAAATAGAATCAGAGCTGCACCATCTCGATAGCCTGATGGAATGACGCAGTAGAAAAATATCCTTGGAAAGATATGTCCAGGCGAGGGGTCTGAGGGCGTGTGGGAGGAGTTGACTACTGCACTGTTGGGCCGATTCTAGGGGCACCCTAATAATTACCAGTTCAGGACATGGATAGCAAGGCTCAGCTGACAGATGTTAGGAACAGTCAAATGCCAAGTGAAGGATTTGGGCAGCTTCACTCATGGTGCGCATTTTTGCAAGAATCCATTATGCCTTAGGGCAACATTCAATTTTGTCTGATTGACCATTTGTCTGTCAGAGAGCAATGTGAAAAAGTAAGAAGGATCAAACTTTTAAGGGGCCATGGCTGCAGGGCATATACAACATGCTTCAGACAACCCTACACATTGTAGTTGGGATGTTCGGGGCTTACAGGGCACAATGCTTCCAGTCATTACATTAGTGCAAGCCTGGGGTCTAGTCAAAAGGAGGCAGCCTGACAGCGCCCTGACTGAGGTTGATAACACATGGCTGTACTCACCCAGATCCAACCCCCCTTTGTGTATGCTCTGTCATGCCTGGGGACAGGGTAGTGGTGGGAAGAAAGCTCAGCTACCAGTGATCCTTCAGGATGTGCTTCAGCTGCAAGGGTGGAGCTGGGGATGGAATGTATGGAATGAGGGCAGCCCAAAGGCTTCACAATGGCTTCCTATTTTGGCGATGGAGGGTGATCATTGCAGAGTAAGGTGCAACAATGTCTCTAATCTATTTTTCCACAGACACAAGGAGGAGTGCAGAATTCAGGCTGCACACTGCCTTTTTGATGGCTTTGATGCAGTTGAGGAGGAGAAGGGTGGGGCTAAGGGAAGAGCCTCGCCCTGAGGAACATGGGCCAGCAGCGCCCCATGAAGTCCTAGAAGCTGAGGAGCAGACACCAGTTTCACAGAGGCATTTGACGTAACCCAGAGTGTACAGAACACACGACTCATACTTGGAGAAGAGTGAGAGACAGTGCCGCAGACACCTTCACTTGTCAAGGGATGTGGTGGCTCATATCTGCCACATTCTTTAGGAGGCTCTGATGCTGCAGGGAATGGGAGACCATCCATTGCCAGTGACTCTAAAGATGACCACTCCACTCAACTTTTTTGCAAGTGGCTCATTCCAGGGCTCCACTGAAGACCTCTGCTGAATATCACAATCCTCCAGGCATAAATGCATAAGGGAGATCACCGATGCCCTTTTCAAAAAAGCACACAATTATGTCCAGTTCTCCATGGATGGAGCCAGCCAGGCTACCAAAGCAGTGGCATTTGCAGCAATCTCCGTCTTCACACAGGTGCAGGGTGCCATTGACTGCACACATGTGGCCTTAAGGGTTCCTTGGCAGCAGCTAGTAGGAGTTATGAGTAGAAAAGGTTTTACTCTCTCAACGTGCATGATCACCGAAAGCAGATTATGCAGGTTTGTGGGAGTATCCTGGGAGCTTGCATGACTCTTACATCTTGAACCCCTTGGAGATGCCACAGATCTTCAAGGGCACTTAGCGCGTTCAGGGTTTGCTCATTGGTCATAAAGGCTACCCACAAAAGACATAGCTAATGATGCCTGTTCAACAGCCAGAGTGCTTCAGAGGAAAGATACAATGCAGCTCATTCTGCAACATGTTTCATAATTGAGGAGACCATTGGCATGTTGAAGATGCGTTTCAGATGTCTGGACTGATCAGGCAATGCTCTCCAGTATTCTCCAGACAGGGTATCCTGCATCATCGTGGTTTGCTGTGCCCTACGCAACCTGCCACTCCAAAATGGGGGTGACTTGCCAGATTGAGAAATGGAGGAGCTGCAAGTCACCTCAGATGAGGAGGACACAGAAAGGGATGACTTAGAAAGAGGGCGAGGATGATGACACCCCACAGGAAGAGGCCATTGCGTGGGATGTGCCCGTGAGACCCTTATAGTGAAAAGGCTCTGGCCTATGAAGGTTAAACAACTCATACGAGCACATTTCACTTGTCCCTTTGATGCAGGGTGGACATTAACACCTTCTTTGTAATCCTTAACATCTCAATGAAAGACATCAATCCCAGAATAAGTAACCACAATCTTGCATTACGATGGTCTCATCTTTGGAAGGCTAAGCAGCATATAGGGCATGTGGCCATTCTGTAATGGGTTAAGGACTCCACCAGCGTTCAATCTGAAGCAACATGGTGGAGTCCTTTCAAGCATTGCGTCAGCATTTCACTTCCTGTGGCAACCTTCAAGAGACAGGAAAGTATGCCTGGAGCCTTGCAAGGTACCTCAAGGAGGACAATCATCAGTCATTGGTTATCGTTTGACCGTCTGAGGATTGATCTAAATCCAGACAGTGACATCTCTCCAAATGCCATCTTGCATACATGATTAATGTTCAGGCCTCATCTTGTTACTGAGTCCCCAGGATGACATCGCTCTTCAGGATGTTGTGATCTGTCACTTAGAATCACAGAATTGCAGAGTCTTTACAGTGCAGAAGTCAGCCATTCAGCCCATCGAGGCTGCACTGTCTCTCTGAAAGGGCATGCTACCTAGTCCCACTCCCCGGCCTTATCCTTGTAGCCTTGAACATTTTTTCTTTCAGATAGCAGTCCAATTCTGTTTTGACTACCTTGATCAAACCTGCCTCTACCACCCTTTCAGGAAGTTTGTTTTAGACTCCAACCACCCTCTGGGTGAAAAAAAATTTCCTCGCATCACATTTACTCCTTTTGCCAATTATTTTGAACCTGTGCCCTCTAGTTCTTGATGGTCTCTTGAGTGGGAATAGTTTCTCACTATTTACCCTGTCCATGGCCCTCAGGATCTTGAATACCTCTATCAAGTCTTCTCTTAACCCTCTTTTCTCCAAGGAAAACAGTCCCAACCTCTCCAATCTATCCTCATAGCTACAGTTCTTTATCCCTGGAATCTAATGCCTTAAACAAGTTCAGCATGACCTCCTTGTACTCAATGCCCCTATTAATAAAGCCTAAGATATTATAGGCTTTATTAACTGCTTTTCAACATGCCCTGCCATCTTCAATGACTTATGTACATATATGGAATCAGTTTGGGTGGAAATAAGGAATAGCAAGGTGAAGAAGTCACAGGTGGGAGTCATCTATAGGCCCCCGAAGAGTTGCCTCACTGTAGTACAAAGTATAAATCAGGAAATAATGGAGTTGTGTAAGAAGGGTGCTGCAATTGTCATGGGTGATTTTAGTCTGCATATTGACTGGACAAATCAGATTGGCAGGGGTAACATGGAAGATGAATTTGTTGAGTGCATCAGGGATTGTTTCTTAGAGTAATATGTTGCAGAACCTACCCAAGAACAGCCTATTTTAGATCTAGTAATGTGTAATGGGGTAGGATTAATAAGAGATCTCATAGTTAAGGATCCTCTGGGGTAGCAATCACAACATGGTAGAATTTCAAATTCAGTTTGAGGGCGAGCAACTCGGGTCTCAAACCAATGTCCTCAACTTAAATAAGGGCAACTACAGAGGTATGAAGAAAGAGTTGTCTAAAGCAGGCTGGGCAAATAGACTAAGGGGAAGGTCAATGGATAAGCCATGGCAGACATTTAAGCAGATATTTCATTACACTCAGCAAAAATTTATCCTGGTGAAAAAGAAGGACTCGATGAGAAGGATGAACCACCTGTGGTTAACAAAGGTGGTCAAGGAGAGTATCCAATCAAAAATTAAGGCATAAAAAGCAGTGAAAATTAGTGGTAGGTCAGAGGATTGGGAATTTTTTAGGAACCAGCAGCGGATGACTAAAAAACTAATAAAGAGGGAGAAAATTGATTATGAAAGTAAATTGGCAAGAAATAAAAAAACACGGAGCAAGAGCTTCTGTGGGTATATAAAAAGAAAGAGAGTAGTTAAAGTGAGCGTGGGACCCATGGAGGATGCGACTGGAAAATTGATAATGGGGAACAGGGAAATGGCAGATCATTTAAACCAATATTTTGCATCTTTCTTCACAGTGGAGGACACTATAAGCATTCCAAAGATATCAGATAAGCACGGAGCTAATGGGAGGAAAGATTTTGTAACAGTTTCTTTCACGAGGGGCAAAGTATTTGAGAAACTAATGGGACTAAAGGCAGACAAGTCGTTAGGGCCTGATGGCCTGCATCCAGGGTTTTGAAGGAAGTGGCTGCAAAGATAGTGGGGGCATTGGTTGAAATATTCCAGAACTCACTGGATTCCGGGAGGGGCCCAGCAAATTCGAAAACTGCTAATGTGACGTCCCTGTTCAATAAGGAAAGGAGACAAAAAGCAGGAAACTATAGACCAGTCAGCCTAACATCTGTAGTTGTAAAATGCTAGAGTCCATTATTAAGGAAGAAATAGCAGGACATTTAGAAAAGTTTCATGCAATAAAGCAGAGTCAACATGGTTTTGTGAAAGGGAAATCATGTTTGACTAATTTGCTAGAGTTTTTTGAGGATATAACAAGCAAAATTGATAAAGGGGAACTGGTAGATGTAGTATATTTGGATTTCCAGAAGGCATTTGATAAGGTGCCATATAAAAGGGTATTGCACAAGATAGGAGCCCACAGTATTGGGGGTAATGTATTAGCATGGATCGAGGATTGGTTAATACGCAGAAGACAGCGAGTTGGGATTAATGGGTCTTTTTCAGGTTGGAATGATGTAACTAGTGGAGTGCCACAAGGATCAGTCCTAGGGCCTCAATTATTTACTATCTATATTAATGATTTGGAGGAAGGGGCATAGTGTCATGTATCCAAATTTGCTGATGATACAAAAATAGGTGGGAGGGCATAAGGAATCTCCAAGGGGATATAGATAGGTTGAGTGAGTGGGCAAAAACTAGGCAGATGGAGTTTAGTGTAGGAAAGTGTGAGGTTATGCACTTTGGTAAGAAGAATCAAAAGGCAGACTTTTTTAAATGGAGAGAGACTCCAAAAAAGTGCAGCACAGAGGCATCTGGGTGTTCTTGTGCATGAAACACAAAAAGTTAGCATGCAGGTGCAGCAAGTAATTAAGAAGGCAAATGGAATTTTGGCCTGTATTGCTAGGGGGTTGGAGTTTAAAAATAGGGAAGTCTTGTTACAATTGTACAGGGTGTTGGTGAGGCCACACCTGGAGTACTGTAACAGATCGCCGTATTTAAGAAAGAATATACTGACCTTGGAGGCAGTGCAAAAGAGATTCACTAGGCTGATTCCTGGGATGAAGGGGTTGACTTATCAAGAACGGCTAAACAGGTTAGGCCTTTATTCATTAGAGTTTAGAAGAATGAGGGGTGATCTTATTGAAACGTACAAGATTCCGAGGGGGCTTTACAGGGTAGATGTTGAGAAGATGTTTCCACTAGTGGGGGAATCTCGAACTAGAGGACATAGGTACAGAATAAGGGGACACTCAGTTAAAACTGAGATGCAAAGGAATTTCTTCTCTTAGAGGGTAGTGAATGTCTGGAATTCTCTACCCTAGAGAGTTGTGGAGACTAGATCACTGAAAGTATTTAAAGAGGAGGTAGATAGATTTTTGAAATATTGGAGAGTTGAGGGTTGTGAGGAGCTGGCACGAAAGAGGAGTTGAGGCCTGGGACAGATCAGCCATGATCTTATTGAATAGACGGGCATGCTTGATGGGCCAAATGGCCTACTCCTGATCCAATTTCTTGTGTTATTTTTTCTTATATACTGAGGTCCCTCTGTTCCTACACCTCCATTAGAGCTTCTCCCTTTATTTTATACTGTCTCTCCATATTCTTCCTGCCAAAATGAATCACTTCACACCTCTCTGCATTGAACTTCATCTGCCCAATCCACCAACATGTTTATGTCCTTTTGAAGTTCAAGACTATCCTCATCACAGTTGACAACATTTCTAATCTTTGTACCATTTTGAAATCATGGCCTGCATACCACAGTCTAGGTCATATATATATATCACGAAGAGCAAGGGTTCCAACACTGACCCCTGGGGAACTCCACTACAAACCTTTCTCCAATCTGAAAAACAATCATTTATCACTACTGTTTCCTGTCACTCAGCCAATTTCTTATCCAAGTGTGTGCCTCCCCATTTATTTTGTGAGCTAAAATTTTGCTCACAAGCCTGTTATATGGCACTCTACATCATGGATATGAGCCTGCAAGTCAGGTTACCTTTGTGTGCACAGAGAGTGCTTCAGCAGGACCATCATCTGATCGTGTCTAAAACTGATAACACCCATAGAGAACAGACTTCAGTGCAGCTGCATCAGGATAATAAAAACCTTTCCAAGATCTAAACTCATGGAGCCACATTATATGATCCTCTGACACAAGTCTTATATATGCATTGTCCAACCACCATGTTCATATAGGAACTGGCTTTGTTCATGTCATTTCTGTGGACATAAAGGCAACCGACTGAGCTGAGATTATGGGGGACAACATAGACCTGAAGGATACTTGCGGGGTGGCATCTGTTACACTTGGATGACCTCAGAACATTGCATCACATGGAAAAGCCATTCACTACCTGAGACTTTAAGGCAGAAAAGCTGAATATAGTTACACATGTACAAAGTATATACAGTGACTGAACACCCATGCCACAAATTGTGCTCTCAGTACTTCTTAATTTTTCTTACCCTACCACTACATCTTGGTGCATTCCTGACGGCCGCAGCAGAGGCGGAGGCAGCCTGCTGTTGTCTGTGATGACCTTGGCGTGCATCCTCTAGAGGCCCTAGGCCTGGAGGGCCCTGGCATGCTAAGAGTCTCCTGCTCTGGGTCAGGTGCAGCCTCCTCAGCCTGACCTGTTGGAGTGGATGGAGTCATGGGAGAGGGGATTTGGAGCACTGGACATCCTTGGAGTGTAATGTGTGGAAATCCCTGGGGTGTCCGTCTGATGCCCCTCCTCCCTGCGAGTGCCCGAGGATCCCTGCCTGACTCCTTGAGTAGAAGGGGCTCCTGGTGGGAGGTCAAAGGCCCCGTCACCCTCATGCCCAGCCACTGGTCAATCTCACTAAATGGCTAGAGGGATGGTGTGCAGGTCTGAGTGCACATCTTGCAGGGACAGCTAGACCAGGGTATCCATTGTGGATGCCACCCTTCCAATGGTGACTTCGATGTGCTCGCATGCCGGAGCCATGACATCAGATAGAACATATGAATATACTAAATAGGAGCAGAAGTAGGCCATTCAGCCCTTCAAGCCTGCTCTGTCATTCAATATGATCATGGCTGATCTGTTTATGTTTCAAATTCCACATTCCCATCTACCCCCAATTACCTTTGATTCCCTTCTCTAACAAGGATACCTACCTTCACCTTAAAAATATTCACTGACCCTGCCTCCACCGTCTTCTGATGCAGAGAATTCCAAAGTCACACAACCCTCTCAGAGAAAAAAATTCTCTTCATCTCTATCGTAAAAGGGTGACCCACTGAACCATAGCAAAGCTACAAAAGAGGCCATTCATCCCATCGAGACTGCACTGGTGGAAAAATATAAAATAAAAAATTAGCTGCCCATTCTAATCCCACTTTCCAGCACCCAGTCCATAGCCCTGCATGTTACAGCACTTTAGGTGCAGATCCAGGTACTTTTTAAATGAGTTGAGGGTTTCTGCCTCCACCATCAAACCAGGCAGTGAATTCCAAACACCCACCACCCTCCAGGTGAAGAACTTTTTCCACATGTCCCCTCTAATCCCTCTACCAATCACCCTGGTAATTGCCCTCTCCATGAGGGGAAACAGGGCATTCCTGTCTACTCTATCTAGGCCCCTCATAATCGTTACACCTCAATCAGGTCACTGCCCAGCCTGCTTAGTTCCAAGGAAAACAATCCCACCCTATCCCATCTTTCCTCATAGCTGCAATTTTCAAGCCCTGGCAACATTCTTGTAAATCTCCTCTGTACTCTCCCCAGAGCAATTATGTCCTTCCTGTAATGTGGCGACCAGAGCTGTACACAAAATTCTAGCTATGGCCTAACCAGTGTTTTATACAGTTCCATCATTATATCCCTGCTTTTGTAGTCTATACCTCGTCCAATAAAGGAAAGCATTCCATATGGTTTCTTTACCATGTTATCCACTTGCCCTGCCACCTTCAGGGACCTGTAGACATGCACCCCTAATTTTAAAACAGTGTCCCCTCGTTCTGGACTCACCCACAGGAGGAAACATCCTTTCCACGTCCACCTTGTTGAGACCATTCAGGATCTTATATACTTCAGTCAAATCACCCTCACTCTTCTAAACTCCAGTGGAAACAAACCCAGTCTGTCCAACCTTTCCCCATAAGACAACATGCTCATTCCAGGTATCAATCTAGTAAACCTCCTCTGCACTGCCTCCAATGCATTTACATCCTTCCTTAAATAAGGAGATCAAACTGCACACAGTATTCAAGATGTGGCCTCACCAATGCCCTGTATAACTGAGGCATAACATCCTTACTTTTATGTTCAATTCCTCTCATAATAAAGGGTAGCATTCCATTAGCCTTCTTAATTACTTCTTGTGCCTGCATACTAACTTTTTGTGACTCATGCACAAGAACACTTAGATCCCTCTGCACCTCAGACTCCTGCAGTCGTTCTCCATTTAAGTAATACTCTGCTTTTTTAATTCTTCCTGCCAAAATGAACAACTTCACATTTTCCCACGTGGATGGACTCCTCCATCTTTTGTTTTAATCTGCTGACAGCCTCTGACAACCCTGTTTGCTGTTCCCCTGCCTGTCTATGGAGCTCCAACATTTCTTTGAGGACTGATTCCAGAGGTTCGTCATTGGAGCTCCAGCAGCCCTCCAAGTTTTGGAGACCTTGGCTGTCACTGCCTCCGCCTTCTGTGGAGACATTTCTGAACCGTGCTCATCAGATAGTGACTCTAGGCCCACTCTAGAACTAGGTTCCACCAAGGTATGTGTCTGCGCTGGTGGAGGGTGCAGGTGAATGCAGTGATGGGTCTTCTTTGGATGCTTCCTCAGGATCCTCATCCGAGATGCTCTGGGGGCTGGGGCTGGCTGGCTGTGTCTCTCTGACTTTTCTTGCTGGTGGCTGTAATAGAGAAAAGAGATAATTAATGATTGGCTAAACAGTCATCTACATTAAAAAGCACTCAAAGTCATTGTCTGCAGTTGGCTGACTACTGTTTGGACCCTCAGAGGCTTGCTGGGAGATGCTGTTCTTGCCTTCCACGCAGTAAGACAGTTGTTTCTTCCACAATAAAGGAAATGTCCCTAACACACCCATAACCATCAATGTGTGCCAACTATGAGGAGTGCCAGTACAATTAGCTCTCTGACTATGCTAGTCTCAATAAATAACATTGATGCACACATGAATAATGTGAAAAGAGTGCAATGTGAAATATTTACAAGTGAAATTCAGTGCCACCTTTGTGCTCTCACTAAGTCTTATGTTAATGGTAATGGAGTTGGGTAGAAAAGTTCTGGCTGTGGTGCAGAGCCACCCCCCCCCCCCCCACATTTGACCAGGAGGCTCTGTATAACCCACCTGTAGCTGCAGCATTGTCAGCTGAGTCAGGTTTCACCAATGAACAGCTTCCCCGACTGTGGAATCGCATGTGTCTCCCATGCACACCACTGGC
The DNA here is from genome assembly GCF_964194155.1 of Cetorhinus maximus. Lineage (NCBI taxonomy): Eukaryota > Metazoa > Chordata > Chondrichthyes > Lamniformes > Cetorhinidae > Cetorhinus > Cetorhinus maximus. The sequence continues at coordinate 154,923,604 of NC_135881.1, forward strand.
ACTTTAAATTTTAACTGTAATCATGTGGGAAACAGGAAAAAGCAGGAGAGTGGATGTGACACACACTTCCAGTTATGCCATCGGGAATGACACGCTGTTGACAAAATTCCATTTGTGGAGTTTAAAGCGCATGTGTGGATGTGTGGCATCACCAGTCCCCTTCCAGAGACCAAGCATGATTGACACAAGTGGTTCCACAAAACAAGACGGCAGTGATTATTGCACCAGCAAAGGAACAAAGGACAATTTACTAACACATTATTGACCCCTTCAACTTCAAGGCAAATACATAGTACAAAGTCTAGGTTGATATATGAATATTGTTTGTAAAGGAGCCATGTGCTATTTGTATCAATGCTGTATCTGGGCTAAAAAAAACCTGGCTCCTACATTATCAACATTGCTTATCATGCTCTTGAGTGTTGCCTTGAGCAGAAATCCTTAATTGTTACCAGATTCATGCACAAGTTTTATGTAAGCTACAGAGTATCCATTCTGAATGAATTGGGGGTGAATTGCCAGCCATTACTCACTATGTACTGTAACCCTACAATCTCTGTGTTGACTTATCAATAATACTTTTTAATATATCAGATTTGGGAAGTGAGTAGTATATTTCACTGAAATCAGGCCTTAAAAAAAAATCTGTTGAAAACATTTTATTACATTAATTCAATGTCAGCAGTTAATGAAGATTAAAATCAGTTCAGCTTAGTCTACGGCTGGGATTTTCCGCTCTCAACCACAGCTGGCGGGAGGGAAGATATCGTGAGATGAAAAAAATCTGTTTTATGTCAGCGAGAAAACAGAGTCCTATCATCTCTCTGACTTCAATGGCGGAGTGCATTTGCCGACATGCATATCAGGAAGGCTATTTGAATACATTTAAATGTTATGAATGCTCATTATAAAGCCTGCTTGCCAGCATCACCCCCCTACGCTGGATTAAGAGGTAATGTCAGCATCTAATTAGGCTGACGTTTTTCACAAAGGTATATCAGCGACGTGCACCAGGTAAGGGCTCTGAGGGCCGATTGCAGGACTGGTGCTCTGCACTAGCAGACCGCTTGAAGGGGCACCCAATAGAATTGTGTTTTGCCAAATGAGGGGAGATGCACACCTGAGACATGTTAGGAGCCTTTCAGTGGCAATGCAGGGAATCAGGAGAGTTAAGCACTGAAGCGCATTCACATGAGATGATTCCTGGCACTAATCAATCCCCTTGCTTTACACCTTGTTGTAAGCGCTGAAATTCCCCACAGCCATAACAAAGTGTGGGGCTATTGAGCGACTGGGCAAGCTGGAGCTGAGTCTTAAATGCAGGAGCTCAGAATACAGCCGCTGGCTCAGCCTCAGCCCCCATCAAATAATTACACATCCTTACTAAACATTTTCCCTTATGGGCAAAACTTTGCCCTTGTCAGGTGGGCTTGGCGGGAGTGGTCGGGAAGCTGAGCGCCGCCCGCGATTGGGGCTGGACCACTATTTCACACTGGTGGGCCAATTAAGGCCTGCCCAGCGTGAAATGCATGCAGCAGCGCTCAGCACTGCCTGTGTGTGGGGGGACGGGGGAGCGCAACTTGGCGCATGTGTGCGGGTGCGTGCTGGAAAAGCTCCCTGAGCACAGAGCTGTCTTAGGGAGACAAACAGCTTTGGAAATGAAAAATAAAGCATGTAAGATGTTAAAAAATATGTCCCCTCATGTGGCTCTGCCAAATGAGCAGGGACATGTTAGAAATAAGTATGAATTTTTTTTTAATGACGGATCAAAACCTCATCCCGCCGTGGATGAGGTTTCGCAAAAAAATGCAACGGCTGCTTGGCCTTTTCACCTGCCCACAACTGTAAGGGCAGCGAAAAATATAAATCAATTGGATTGTTAATGACCTTAATAGGCCTTTTAATTGTCAGTGGACGCGCTGCCAACTCCTGCCCGAGCCCGCCGACATGCAAAAAATTCTGCCCTATGTATTTTCCAAAGCGTCTAATCTGAGAGTGCAGTGAATGAGGGTCCCAGCAACAGGCCTGAAAGCTGCACATCCAAGCGCCTGGCCAAAGCGATGTCATAGCAATGCTGATGTAGAAGGGGGTAGGGGGGTGGATATCCACCTTGGAAAATATCATGTGCTGGCCAGGATTTCAGTGGCAATTAGGTGCCGACACTGGATCCAAGGCCAGAATTTTCGGGTTGGCAAGTGGGGGTGGGGCCCGCTCGCCGACGCGTAAAATGACGCAGGGTGATGGTGGGCGTGTGTACCGCCGTCACCGCACGTCATTCAGATCCTCAGCTTGGCGGGTGCGCACCGGAGTCGGTGGTGCACCCGCTGAACTGTCAAAGACTTATTAAGGCCATTTAAACGCCAATTAAACTAATTAACGGAGCTGCCCATCCAACCTTAAGGTTGGTGGGCAGGCGAAGAGCCCAGGCGGCCTTCACATTTATCATGAAACCTCACCCACGGGTGGGATGAGATTTCATGAAAGGTGTATAATTTTAATAAAAGTTTTTAATAAAATTCATTGAAATGTCCCAGCTCATGTGACACTGTCACATGAGAGGACATGTCTTAAATTTTTTTTTCTTTATTACACTTTTCCAAAATCAAACGAATCTGTGCTCCTTCGCGCAGGCCCCGACTCAGCCTATTCCCCCCGGCCACACCCGCTCACACCCAATCCCCCTCCCCGACGGGGAGAAAATTCTTCCCCAAGACCTTGAACCCACAGTCACTCAGTAGTCATTGACAGAAATAGGACCTTTGGAGGCTCATGCTGACTCATGTCTTTTTCTAATTTTTGCTGCAGCAAGATGGATGCCGGATTTATCGCTGCCTGCTTCATCACATACAGGCAGGAGAGAAGGCAGAGAAGATTGTGGCAGAGGCGCCAGGCTTGCCGAAGTGAGGAGCTTCACCCTTATGAGCAAGGGCAGCAGGACCCCCTCTGAATGCAGAGGGTGAGGCTGTTCGATTTTAGGGTTTTAAGGTGTAAAACCCTTCTAATTAAAGTCTCTGAGTTCCGAATTCCTTGGGCGGAATTGTCCCAGATTTGCACTAAGTGCAATGGCGGGCAGAAAAAAGAATGTTTTACGGTGAGCTGGCTCTGATTCGCTTGCCATGCTGTCACCTCGCCCCTGCCTCTTGCCGGGTGCCATATTTAAAGTACAGCCATGTGCACACCTCTCAGTGCTTCCAGTGCAGGATTGCTGCACAGAAGACATGGCCCCAAAAGGCAAGAAGTCTGCAGCCCCCCAATTCAGTGATGCATCACTGGAACACATTTTGGACGCTGTAGAGGCCCGCTGTGATGTTCTCTACCCCACCTCTGGCTGCAGGAGAGGCAGCAGCATCACCAATCCAACTTGGAAGGCGGTGGCAGTGGTGGACCTTGGACCTTGGTTCAGGACATCAGTCCTGCACTGCTGCAGGAGCTGAACTCCATCGCTGATGCCATAGTTGGCCTCCAATAGTGTCAACGTGAGAGGGGTGTGGGGCAGCTCGATCTCATTCAAGCTTCCCCTCCTCCTCAAGGGGTCAGCCAGGGGCCCTCGGGCACCCATAGGGAGGAGGATCAGCAGATTCACACCCTGGAGCCACCCATCCAGATGACTCTGAGAGCGTATGGCCCATCTGAATCCTCCTTCCTGTGACCTCAGCAGCTCCAGCTCCACAGGCCGAGGAGGGCGCCACCATCACACAGCAGGACCCTGAAAGCAGAGCAGGGTCTTCAAGGTCTCGGCCCTCCAGAGGCCAAGGTCATCACAGACAGGGTGTAGCAGTCAGCAGGCTGCCTCCACCTCCACTGTGGATATCGGGGGAGCACCAAGACAGGGTTAGAAAGTTAAGAAGATGTAGTTGCACAGCCTGGGTATGGGTGTTAATCACTTGTGCATAATGTTCACTATTGTAAATAAACTCCCAAGAATGTCTCCTTGCCTATGGCTCCTTGTTCTGATGAGCACTGTTTGTGTCACTCAGATGTGAAACCTTGTTCCCTGAATAAGATAAAGGCAGGTGTCTCAGTCCAGGGTCTCCTCCTGTGCTTTGTGCAGCCTTCAGACCAAAGTGATGGTCTGGCCTCACACTCACGGGACACATTACTGATGCCTGCACCTCGATGGGGCTTATCATTGCTTCCAAAATGTCCTGGGCCGGCAGCATAGAGTTCCATCATTCTCTCTGTGTGCTCCCAGCACCTTTGAGGGGCAAATGACCCTCCTTCTTATCTGCATCTGTTTCCGGTAATAATATGGTACTGAAGTGTTCCGCTCAAGAAGGATGCCATATGAACAGGAGAAGAGGACCTCAGGGTCTAGCTACGTGCACTCACTGCGGCTCTTCAGCAACATACGTGGGAGCCCCAGCCACCCTTTCTTCCTAAGAGTGCTGCTCCTCCCTCTGCCCGGCCAGGCCCCTCTGTCGCTCTCTTCTCCTTTGTCTCCGCTCTCTGTAAGCCATGAGACATACAGCTAGGTTAGCAGGCTCCATGCTCCTGATGTACTCCTCCTGCAGGATGAAAGAGAGACACGTGTGTTAGTTTGGGTGTACTAAGAACCTCTCTTGGTTAAGTCTGAAGGCCGCTTAACGCATCCGAGAGAGTGCTGGCCACCACTTCATGGTCAGAGTTTAGTGCGCTGCATAGCTACCCGAGACCCCACCCACCTCTGCCCCACTCCACTCGACCGATTGGCGGCAGCTTTGCCCACTGGACTGCATGCTATGCTCTCAGCTCAGGCACAGGCATTCTCCTAACCTCCACTGCAAGGCTGCACTGTTAGCTTGAACTATGGGGGAGACTGGTCCAAACCGGGAAGATGACATTGCAAGGGGCTGTGAGCACCTCCACCAGTGACTGTTCCACGGCCAGCTTTAACAAGGAGATTGTACAACGTGCCCAGTCGTCCAATTGTTTTGCAATCCACTAAAACACTCATCAGTCTGCAGTCAATACCCGAGGGGTGAAAAGTTCTCTAGCATTTGGTGACACTTTCAGGCCTCTGCGTTGCTTGGTGGGCAGATAAGCTAGAGGCCTGACTCCAAGCATTTCAATGTGGCTGCTCCTGAACTGTCTCAGCTGCAGAGGTATGGTTACTTTTGCAAAGTTTCGCTAATGCGTGGCCACTTCCATCCCCCTCCCCGCATGGGCTTGTGCACTAACATCATCCACAGTGCAGCCCTTGCTCCCCCAAACTTGCCTCAACCACAGTGCAGCCATTACCCACCCAATTCACCTCAACCATAGTGCAGCCCTTGCACCCCCAACTTACCTCAACTGCAGTACAGCCCTTTGCCCCGGAACTGCACTACCAGCCAACCAGGAAAATGCGGCTTGCCTGTGCCCTTGCCTGAATGCGCGGTGTCTCAACCTTGAGGACCAACAGGTGACCCTCATGAGCGCTGTATAACCTTACTGTGCACTCACTCCCGAGTTCCCCTTGAAGTGCAGCTCACCAGGTGCACGCCTTATAAATGCTGTTGTGAAACATATCGGCGTACAATCATGCCGACGTGCTCAGATGATCCAGCGTGGGGGATGATTCTGGCGAGCTGGCTTATAATGATATGCAGATGTATTACAATGAAGTTCCCGATGTGCGGCAGTGGGAAATGTGGCCCGCCATTGACGGGCGGAGCAGATGTTTGAAAACTTTTCATGCCACCGTGAAACCGATTTTTGGCTTTCCTGCCATATTGTCCGCTCACGCCGGCCATGACGCCCGATGTCAGTGGGCACGGAAAATTCCGCCCTTAATTTCTAACACTAGGGTCCTCAGTTGTGCCTGACCTAGCAAGGTATGAATAACTAGTATTTATGAATCAAGTAGAATTTATAAAGCAAGATTTTACATATACTTAAAAAACAGCAAAGACAACATGGAAGTTCCTCATCCCTCAAGTTCCTAGGATTACTTGAGTGTTGCCTGTTTTGAAGTGATGTCGAACTGTCTCTTAGAAGAATTATACCACAGAAGTTATGGTAGCATCAAAGATTCCAATTTTTATCCCCACTTCTCATTATTCCAGAACCCCTTATTTGGAAATAGTCCAAATTCACCTCTTCCATTGGTTTTGGCTGAGGGTCATCTGATGTTCTTTTTTATTAATTTGTGGGATGTGGGCTAGGCCAACATTTATTGCCCATCCCAATTGCCCTTGTTCAGAGGGCATTTAAGAGTTAACTACACTGCTGTGGGTCTGGAGTCACACCAAGTAAGGACAGCAGATTTCCTTTCCTTAAGGGCATTAGTGAACCAGATGGGTTTTCACCATCAGACTTTCACAATTTTATTGAATTTGTGGTGGGATTTGAACCCAGCTCCCCATTGCAGTCTTCTGGGTCTCTGGATTACTAGTCCAGCGACAATACCACTATGCCATCGCCTCCCCCATCGCTATAATTAGAATCACGTAGGCGAAAGACAAATTGTCTATCTTTTTACCCCTGGGCCCCCAGAGTTTACATTCCATTGTTAACAAATGTATCTTTTAGATACAGAGCAGTTACAACAATGTCACATCTTTTTGTCAATAGTACACCTGTCGCAAACATTCACATCAACATTCTCTAACCCATTCCCACAAATACCAAACCATTAAAAACACTTCCTACCATAATGTCAAAACAGAAAGAATAGTTTTCCTCCACTACAGATGTTCTGCCCTAGAAATATTGTTAGTCATTTAAATCAATGCATAGGTTTTTTAAAGATAGTGTCATCCTAAGTTCAAGCTACCTTTTTAGCCTGATAAAAAGACTCTTAATTGCCCAAAGTACAATTAAGACAACTTACAAGACTCTCGGCAACATAAAGTCATAAATGTCATTAAGTGTTGTTTCTCACAAACAACAGCTGCCATCCTGTTCCCCAACTAGCAGAAATTCAAACTGAATCATTTAGAAAGTGGTTAAAGGTGAAATCCATAGATGTTACGGCAGACCGACAATGAACACTAAAAATTAGTAGTACTATCACAATCTTACAAGGTTCACAGAAACGTTGTGTGCAGGCAACTCTCAAGACCAAGGGTGTACAGAAGGTCTTTTCAGCAGATGAGCAACAGGCAGTGTTGCAACGTCTCTGCATATCCAGGGATCTGGTAGTGCATATCTGCCACATTCTGCAGGATTTGACACCACGGCAACTGGGGGGACATCCATTGCCAGTTGCTGTGGAAGTCACCACGACTCTTAACTTCTACATGACTGGTTCTTTCCAGGGCTCCACTGGGGGCCTCTGTGGGATCTCTCAAGCTTCCATGCACAAGTGCATACTGGAGGTAGTGGACGGTCTTTTTGCCAAGGCCCAGAACGCTGGGCTTTGCTGAGATTTCCGGTTTCCCACAAGTGTAGGGTGCCATTAACTGCATTCATTGGCTATAAAAGCTCCCTGGCAACAGGCATTCCAATACATAAACAGGAGAGGCTTCCACCCAATGAATGCCCAGCTGGTCTGTGACCACAAGAAACAAATCCTGCAGGTTTGTGCCAAATACCTAGGAAGCTGCCATGACTCCTACATCTTGAGTACGTCGCAGAATTGGTCATATTCGAGGGGCCAGACAGGATCCAGGGTTGGCGCCTCAGTGACAAAGGGTATCTGCAAAAGTCATGACTGATGACAATTGTGTGGCGGCCACAAGATCCGGCTGAGAGAAGCTCATAGCTCTACCTGAACATTGGTGGAGCACACCATGAGTATCTTAAAGATGCGATTCTGATGCCTTGACAGAATCTCACACATCATCGTGGCTTGCTGCGCGCTGCACATCCTGGAGCTGCAAAGGGATAAGGACTTGCCAGATGCCAACATGGAAGAGCTGCACATCTCCTCCAATGAGGAGGACATTGAAAGGGATGAGGGTGATGAGGTTGAGTAAGCTGAACCTGCAGGGAAAGATGCCATTGCATGGGTCAGACACAGTAGGCGTGCACGTGAGGCCCTCACAGCTACCAGTTTACACACGAAGATGACGAGTAGGAGAGAGTTTCCTCTTGGACAAGTATCCTCCAACATGGGCCCAAATGACCATCAGTATGCTCTCCCTCTCATTTCAATCACCCACTTCAATCGGAGAGGCAGAACTTAAATATCAGGCTTACATAGTCCTGATGCTTTGAAGGATGATGATCTCATGAGCATGTGCCCTTGTTGAGATAAATCCTAACTGGCAGGGGCCATTCCAGCCTCAGACATCAGAAAGTGCTGCCTCTTCAAGCGTCTCTCCAGCATCCCACTCATTATGGCAGCCTAGTAGAGGCAGGAGCTGCTCTACAATCTTCAGTGAACCCAAAGCTGTATGCCCCAGTTTGACAAAGCTCCTCAAGGAGATCCATCTCCAGCAACAGGACAACGCTATATCCCGATGTTGATACTGACAGGTGACACATGGGCGATAGCAACCAAGCTTGTTACGCAAGTCCTCATGCAATTTGAGGTGACTCAGTGATGTGTGTCACCTTGATCTACATAATGTTGACATCTGACACTCTGCAGGCCTACATTTAGTCTGATCTTTCCGTATAGATTGACCACCTGAGGATAACCATGTTCACAGACTTGCTTGCCACACATTAAAATGCCTCCTCTTGAACACAGAGAGTAGCCCTTAATGGCCAGCCCCAGCCCCTGTGTCCTTGATACGGCAACGACGCTATGGAGACCTTCATTCACATTAAAGAGCACACTTCAGCTTCATTACATCCTGGCTCCTGGGCCATTGCTGCCCTCAACATTGTCTTCCCATCAAGGTCACATAGGCGCATCGAGAGCATGCTCAAAGGGTCCACTGACCACAGCACATCACCATTTAGAGTTATCATCACTGACTTTGGCGACTATTTAGATGAGGGGCTGCTAAGCACAATGTCTGGCACTGCGCTGTTTCCCTACTTGTGACGAGGGCCTTGTCGGTGCTATGCAAACAACTACAAGGTGGGAAAAGCTGAAGGTTGTAGCATCGAGTGCCAGGACAATAATGTGGCTGCAAGGTGCAGAGATCTGGCACATTGAGCTTGAAAGGTGATCACACTTTTGGGTGAGCTTATCAGATGTACATTTGGAGAGTGGGCAATGCTCAAGGCATATGGGGGTGTACATGGGCTGTGATTTTTGGCTCATTGATTGAAATCCCTGCCATATAACAGAGAGAACATAAAGTTCTACGATATATAAACTTTCTCAATGTGTTTCAACATTTTTCCTTGCACACCAAACCTTCACTTTTCAAAAATGCTGAGGAGATGGCTGAACACCTCAGCCTCAACCTTAACACAGCCAAGATATAACATATGACCCAGCAAAGCGAGAGAATGAGCTCCCTTCCACAAGCACACTTTACTTTAAGGACGAGGCTTAACTGATGCCGGAAACAAACTGAGAAGGGGCACACAATGTGGTCAGTTTCAAGCATGCAGCATTGACCAGAGGTACATGACAGTGACATTGCGATACGTGGAGGGAGGGACCATGGATGACCAGGGATATTCAGGTTACGATGAGAAGGAAAAGAGAGGCTTTTAGCAGGTACAAGGGAAGCAAATCAGCAGAGGCATTAGTGGAGTACAGAAAGTGCAGGGTGGAGCTTAAGAAAGCAATTAGGAGAGCAAAGAGAGGATATGAGAAAGTTCTGGCTGGGAAAGGTAGAGAAAATCCCAAGATATTCTATATCAATGGGAAGAGGATAACCAGGGAAAGAGTAGGGCTCATAAGGGACCAAGGGGGCAATCTATGGGTGGGGCCAGAGGACATCGGTAGAGTGTTGAATGAATACTTCACATCGGTCTTCACTCAAGAGAATGAGGATGAAGGTATCGAACTCAGGGAGAAAGACTGCGAGGTTCTTAAGCAAATTGATATAGGGAGTGACAAGGTATTGGAGGCTTAAAAGTGGACAAACCTCCAGGTCCGGTTGATTTGTGTCCCAGATTGCTGAGGGAGGCAAGGGAGGAGGTCGCAGGGGCTCTGACCCAAATTTTTAATTCCTCTCTGGCCATGGGGGAGGTGCCAGAGGACTGGAGAACAGCTAATGTGGTTCCACTAGTTAAGAAGGGTTGTAGAGATAAGCCAGGGAACTGCAGGCCAGTGAGTCTCACATCAGTGGTAGGGAAACTATTGGAGAAATTTCTGAAGGAGAGTATCTATCTCCACTTGGAGAGGCAAGGTTTGATCAGGGATAGTCAGCATGGCTTTGTCAGAGGGAGGTCATGCCTAACAAACTTGATTGAATTTTTTGAGAAGGTGACCAGGTGTGTAGATGAGGGTAACAAGTTGATGTAGTTTATATGGATTTCAGCAAAGCCTTTGACAAGGTCCCACATGGGAGACTTATAAAGAAGGCAAAGGCACATGGGATACAGGGTAATTTGATAAGGTGGATTCAAAATTGGCTTAGTTGTAGGTGGCAGAGGATGATGACAGAAGGATGCTTTAGTAACTGGAAGCCAGTGTCCAGTGGCGTACCACAGAGATCTGTGCTCGGTCCCCTATTATTCGTCATTTATATAAACGACATAGATGACTATGTGGAGGGTAGGATTAGTAAGTTTGCGGATGACACAAAGATTGGCCGGGTGGTTAACAGTGAGGTTGAGTGTTTTGGGCTACAGGAAGATATAGACGGGATGGTCAAGTGGGCAGATAAGTGGCAAATGGAATTTAACCCTGAAAAATGTGAGGTGATACACTTTAGAAGGAGTAATTTGACAAGGAAGTATTCAACGAACAGCATGACACTAGGAAGTTCTGAGACACAAAGGGACCTTGGCGTGTGTGTCCATAGATCTCTGAAGGCAGAGGGGCAGTTAGTGGGGTAGTGTAAAGGGCATATGGGACACTTGCCTTTATCAATCGAGGTATAGATTACAAAAGTAGGGAGGTCATGTTGGAGTTGTATAGAACCTTGGTGAGGCCACAGCTGGAGTACTGTGTGCAGCTCATTATAGGAAGGATGTGATTGCACTGGAGGGGGTGCAGAGGAGATTCACCAGGATGTTGCCCGGGATGAAACATTTAAGTTATGAAGAGAGGTTGGATGGACTTAGGTTGTTTTCGTTGGAGCAGAGAAGACTAAGGGGCAACCTGATCGAGGTGTACAAGATTATGAGGGGCATGGACAGGGTGGATAGGGAACAGCTGTTCCCCTTAGTTGAAGGTTCAGTCACAAGGGGACATAAGTTCAAGGTGAGGGGCCAGAAGGTTTAGGGGGGATGTGAGGAAAAACTTTTTTACCCAGAGGGTGGTGACAGTCTGGAATGCACTGCCTGGGAGGGTGGTGGAGGCGGGTTGCCTCACATCCTTTAAAAAGTACCTGGATGAGCACTTGGCACGTCATAACATTCAATAATATGGGCCAAGTGCTGGTAAATGGGATTAGGTAGGTAGGTCAGGTGTTTCTCACGTGTTGGTGCAGACTCGATGGGCCGAAGGGCCTCTTCTGCACTGCGATTCTGTGATTCTGTGTGAATAACACAGTTGATCATAAAGAGGAGGCTTTTTAAAATGCATCGCTGGCTAGGCCAGCATTTATTGCCTATCCCTAATTGCTCTTGAGAAGGTGGTGGTGAGCTGCCTTTTTGAACCGCTGCAGTCCATGTGGTGTAGGTACACCCACAGTGCTGTTCGGGAGGGAGTTCCAGGATTTTGACCCAGTGACAGTGAAGGAACAGCGATATATTTCCAAGGCAGGATGTTGAGTGGCTTGGAGGGGAACTTCCAGTTGCGGTGCTCCTGTGTGTCTGCTGCCCTTGTCCTTCTAGATGGTAGCTGTCGTGGGTTTGGAAAGTGCTGTTGGAGGAGCCTTGGTGAGTTTCTGCAGTGCATCTTGTATACCGCACACACTGCTGCTACTGTGATGGAGGGAGTGAATACTTTTGGATGTGGTGCCAATCAAGCGGACTGCTTTGCCCTGGACGGTGTCAAGCTTCTTGAGTGTTGTGGGAGCTGCACTCATCTAGGCAAGTGGAGAGCATTCCATCACACTCCTGACTTGTGCTTTGTAGATGGTGAACAGGCTTTGGGGAGTCAGGAGGTGAGTTATGCACCACAAGATTCCTAGCCTCTGACCTGCTTTTGTAGCCACAGTACATATATGGCTAGTCCAGTTCAGTTTTTGGTCAATGGTAACCTCCAGGATGTTGATAGTGAAGGATTTAGTGATGGTAATGCCATTAAATGTCAAGGGGTGATGGTTAAATTCTCTCTTGTTGGGGGTGATTATTGCCTGGCACTTGTGTGCCATGAATGTTACTTGCCACTTGTCAGCCCAAGCCTGGGTATTGTCCAGGTCTTGCTGCATTTGAACATGGACTGCTTCAGTATCTGAGGAGTTGCAAATGGTGCTGAACATTGTGCAATCATCAACGAACATACCTACTTCTGATCTTATCACGAAAGGAAAGTCATTGATAAAGCAGCTGAAGATGGTTGGGTCTAGGACACTGTCCTGACTAACTTCTGCAGTGATGTACTGGAATTGAGATGAGACTGACACAAGAGGATATGTGAAATTGGTGTGATTCTATTTGCATTTGTGAACACTCATATACATGTGTTTAACATCCGTGCCACCGATGTGATCCAAATATTCTTCTGGCTTCCTGACCCTACTGCTATGTCTTGGTGTTTCCCCACCATCCACGGCAGAGGTGGAGACAGCCTGCTGACTTCTACGCCATGTTGTCTGAGGTGACTCTGGCGGGCGTCCTCAGGAGGGTCGAGACCTGGAGTGTCCTGGCCTGCTTTGGATCTCCTGATGTGGTGCAGGTGCAGCCTCCTTGACCTGTGGATTTGAAGATAATGGGATCACAGGAGGACGGGATTGGGATCGTCTGAACACAGCCAGAGTCACCAGGGTGGATGGCCTGGGGTGTCCAGCTGCTGGTCCTCATCCCTATGGGTGCCCGAATGCCCCTGGCTGATTCCCTGAGGAGATGGGTAAGCTGGAGTGAGATCGAGCTGCCCCGTCCCCTCTCACTTAGCCACTGATGGATTCCACCAATGCCTACACTGATGAAGTGTAGTTCCTGCCGCAGTGCAGGACCTATATTCTGGGCTAAGGTCTCCATGGTGGCCGCCACCCTACTAGTGTTGGCCTTGGTGCATTGTCATGCCGGTGCTATTAACTCAGACTGAATGTGGACGGACTCCTGCATCGTGTGTTGATATCTGAGGAATGTGGCTGACATCTCTTCCTGATGTTCCTATGATTGTCACTACAGCTCCGACAACTGAGGTAGGACTGAATCCGGAGGCTCCTCATCTGACTCGGGCTCAGCAGAACTGTGACCTCCAGCAGTCCTCCGAGTGCCAGTGAGCTTGGATGTCCCTGCCTCCGATTGCTGTGGACCAGATTATGTGCTGTACTCACCAGGTTGTGACCCTGATGCTGCTCTAGAACTAGGTCCCACCAGGGTATGTGTCTCTGTGCTGGTGGAGGGTCCTCAATATTGATGTCTACAGACTCCTCATCTGAGGTGTCATCGGGCTCAAGCTGAGGATCTGGCTGGTTGAGGGCCTTGGACACTTGGCAGAGGTGCCTATGAAAGAAAGTAGAGATGATTAGTGCATCGCAGGCGATTTGAAAAATGGTGAATGTACTCACAGTATGGCTGTCTGAGGGATGAGCTGGAACAAGATCCTCACATGGGTGATTGTCGCCGACCCCACCATTGCCCCAGGAACGGTCCACATCCTCTCCGGCCAGTGCAATGGCTCGGTTCTTGTAGGGAGTCAGGACCTTGATCTCAGCCGCTCCACCCCTGGTCGGACACCTCCCCCTCTGATTGTGTGTAAGCTTGTCCTGCATAAAGATAGATGGAGAGAGTGTGAGCAGGACGCATACCAGAGAAGGTGATAAGGTTGCCTGCCATGTGTGGGTGGTGAGTAGAGCCATGGACAGGATGAAGACATGAGCTTCAGAGGGTGGGGCCAGATGGTGATGTGAAGGTGTGTGTGAGAGGGTGAGTGATGAAGTCCCCTGGGAAGTCCCCTGAGCTGGCAGCATGTCAGATGGCAGTGAATGTGTGATGGGCTGGCGAGTGTGTGCTGAGAGTGATGAAGTGATTGATTTACTCTGGCAGAATGGATGAGATCATTCATCCTCTTTCTGCACTGGATGGCTGACCTCCTCTGTGCAGCGTTGGCACTGGCCGCCTCTGCCAGTGCCTTCTAAGCTGGAGTGGTGATATTGGTGGACCTCCTCCAGCCAGAGCAGGGTTAGAGGACATCACGGTGGGCCTCTATGGCATCCAGTAGGTGGCCTAGGGAAGCGTCACTGAAGTTGGGGGCTGCTGTCTTCTTGGTTTTTGGGGCCATGTCTTCAGCGGAGTAGACCTGTGCTGCATGCAGTAAGACAATTGTGCGCGGCTGCTCTTTAAATATGGCGCCTGGAGTGAGGTACCGGTGAGCACATGGCACGGCGGGTGAATCAGAGACTGCAAACCCGTGATCCGACGTTTTTCCTGTGTGCATAATTAATGAGGGGTTAGCAGACGATAGGGTTTTAAAACCCGCCATTGAGGCTAGTGGGAAAAACGCCAATATTCGCACATGCCATCACACTTAGAGCACGGATGGGAACATCCCGCCCTACATTACAATCAATTTGCTGATGGAAGCATCAACAAAACCTTTGCCTGAATTTTGTGCTCGTGCACACGTGATCGGCGGATAAAATATGGGCTTCCAGTCATGATTGCAACTGACACATGATTTCATGCTGCCTGGCCAACTGGTGGCAGCGTGAAACACGCACTGAGAGAAACTCAGCACTGCCAGGGCAACGGGAGGAAGGATGGGTGCCAAAGACAAGTGAGGGTGCGGGCGGGCAGTTTACAACGAGCTCCCTGAAGGCTGATAACTGCTGTGGAGCTGCCTCAGGGAGCTGCAGTATTGTTCAAGGGATATTTGCACACAGGAAATGCCACAAAATATCTCTAATGCAACTACAAATAACTGACAGCAATAATCCTAACTCCTCAACCTTCAAATATCTTTTGGGCATTTTATCTCGCCCTGGATTGAGAATGATGCAAAAACATGAAGGCCGTCTGGCCAATTGGCTTGTGTGCCAAACGTAAAAGCGCAGGGGTCACTAAAAATCTCGGTCAATTGAGGCACTGATTGGCTTAATTGGAACCTTAATTGTCGGTGGGTGCGTTTCCAGCTCCTGCACACGTCTGCTGACCGTGATATGCTGCAATGTCGCTATGACGCCGGGTCACCCGCCCAACACTTTTTCATGCAATTTCGTGCTGGGTTGGGCTGGCCACATGTCCAATCACAGCGCATCAAATTCTGGCCCTAATTTACTTTGTCCTACATCAGAATTTATGGAAGTGTCTGTCTAAGAAAAATGCTGAGGTTTAATTGTCTTTTTCCCTACCTTTACTATAACATTGCTGTGCCATGAAAAATAAGAAATCCCAATGTTTGCTTATAATAAATATTAATAGCTAATAATATTAGTGGTCGCAATTCGTAGTGTGCCGGTGTCTGTTCAGATCGAGGTAGCAGAGACACAAAATTTGTCCACCCATTGATCTGAATGATATCAGTGCTAGTTTTTGCATTTCCAGTGCTGCTCTCTCCTCAACACTGCCAGAGATCTCTACACACAGTAGAAGGCCAAAGCAGCATTGTTGCAGACCAAATGGTACGGAGAGCCAGTTCTTTCTTAGAGGCAGGCTATCTCGTAAAGGCATGTTTCACAAAGACATTGCGGCAATGGAAATTCTTGTAAATTGAACATTAGGGCCAGCAGAGGAATCCAAACTGATAGATGTGGTGCTTGAGGCAGTGGTAGTGCAGGTGGGGGCAGAAGGAGAGATGCCATTATCCTCCAAGGTGGCCAGGGAGGTCAATCCTCAGAGCCTGAACTTGAGGACTTGACAGCAGTGCTTCAAGCAGTCTAATAACTTAATGCGGGTGGTCAATGTCACTGAATGATCTTCACATGCCCTCTCCAAACCACTACTCAGCCAGCCTCCCACATTATTCAATGCACAACAACCCTACCACTCACCCAGCAGCACTCTCTGGCACTCAGGACTTACACCTAACATTCAGATATTCCACCTCACTTTCACACATCTACCAATGCTGTCAGCCTCACACCTATCTCTCAGTATCCCCATATACCTCCAGCTATACAGCAGGCACATCACCCAAAAACAGGGCAACATAATCATTAACATTCTGTCCTATCCTGTGTAGGACTCAACATAGAAGCAAGCAGACAAGAATGGGTGGGGGACAAGAACATCTATATTTCCTGAGCCCTACCCAGGAGATTGGGTTGGCTGTGTTGAAGCAAGCACTCAGCTGGCATGATGCTGATGGAGTCACCATGAACCTCTTGCTTCCCACCCACCGCCCCCCCGCCTCCCGACTCCTTTGCTCACAACTTTCCCCTTCTGAGTTCCAGCTTTGAGAAATCCAAGGACTGCTGCTGGCCCAGCCACAGAAGCCCCAGGAGGTGAAAAGGGAGCAACAGCAAAGCATTGATGAAGAGGCCTCATCAATTTATCTGACACTTGCAGGCACCAGCTCAGATACTGGCATTGTACTTACCTTGGAGGCTAGTTTAGATTTAGGGATGAGCACATTGTGAGTCACCAGTGGGTTACAACTAGGCCAGGGTGAAATGCTGGCCATCTCACAGGAGGATGAGGGGCAGATAAGTGCTGCTGCAGAGGACTCAGGGTAGGACCGAATCGGATACCTCATAGTGTGGGGTATTGGAGGTTTGAGAGTCGGGCAGATTATATCAAGGACCTCATGCTGAAGGATCAGAGGCCTGGTTGTGTGGGGTTTGGAGTCCTGGTGGTGGAGGGGGCAGAGGCATTATAGTGGGGGTATCGGAGGCCTGGTGATGGTGGGGTCAGAGGTTTAATAGTTAGGGTGGGGGAGTTTGAGGACCTCATGGTGTGGGAATCAAAGGCTTGGTAGGCTGGGGGGAAGTCTGAGGCCGCATGGTAAGATCAGAAGCCATGTGATGAAGGTCATTGAGGTCAGTGGGAAGGGCCTGATCACAGAGCCTCCTCAGGGGGGCAGGCATCTGGATCAAGGAGTTGGTGTAAAGGCACTATCTTCTGAATCCATCAAGGCTTTGCCATGATGAAGCTGCCGCATTTCCTAAGGCTCAGGAAGCCTGCTCAGTTGCCGTTAAAGTTGAAAAACTGAATGATAAGGAGTCTTGCAGTCTCTTTGGCCTGAATTTTTCAGGGCCAATTAAGGCCCACCCAGCGTAAGGTGCGAGCTGTAGTGCTCAGCGCTACCTATGCGGGTGGGGAGAGGAGAGAGAGTCGGGGCCAGCACTCTTTCACGCGCATGTGCGTGAAGGAGTGCTTCAATCTACCTGAGGCACGGAGCTGCCTCAGGGAGATTGAATCGCTATTGTAATTAATGAATAAATGGTTTAAAAATTTATTTAAACATGTCCCCTCATGTGTCACATGAGATGGGACGTGTTTTTATACTTTGGAAATTTTTTAAATTTAATTAATAAAAGTTTTAGAAAACCTCATCCTGCTCGTGGACGAGGTTTCCTAAAAAATGTGACGGCCGCTTGGCCTTTTTGCCTGCCCGCCAACCTTAAGGTTGGACAGGCAGCGTTAACAATTACATTAATTACTTCCTTAATGGCCTTAATAGTCCATTTACATATTGGAGTTTACATACTGTTTACATACCAGAGTTGGCTGTGCGCTGGCTGAACAAAACACCGCGAGACAGTGCGATGATGTCGGGACACATGCCCGAAGTCATCACGCATCATTTTACGCATCGGCAGGTCGGGCCCGCCCGCACACGCCGACTGAAAAATCCTGCCCATTTTCATAATTAAATTTCCAGTTTGCACTCTTGCCGAGAGTTGGCTGTCTGCTTTCCAGTCTCAGTTAAAACCAGGAGTAGGTGGGTTGGAAGCAGGTTTGGGTCAGGAAACAGATCTTTAAGATTTTAACCCCCATGCCTGAATCAAGCTTACCCTTTTTAGGTTAAAATTCTTCACAAAATATTTACTCATTATGCTGATTGTGATAGGCCCAAGGGGTTATAATGTCTATAATTCTTATGTTAATTGCCTTGATTACTCTGAAACAATTTAGGGGGGGGCATGTAACTTTCCCACATCAATGTTATTCCTCGTGAGAACAAATTGACCAAATAATATCTCAAATGAATTTAATGGGATTTTAAATAGTAATTTACTTTTATTTTTTTCAGGCATACTGTTCAGTTTAACCAATTCCATTTTTCTGACAGGAGTATTGAGAACAAGGAACAGTCAACTTAAATTAGGTGTGACCTGAACTGTTCCATTCTTATCAGTTCCGTCCTGGTCTGAAACAGATTGAATCACAAGATATGTAAAAACACACTAATGCAATCTTATCAGAATGAGGCAACTATAACATGGTACTGTTTGTGTAGAATGATGTAATTACTCACTGTGTGTTACAATGGATATTTTAAATAGCAAATATCTCAGCTGCCTGCCTGGGATACTATCTCTTTCAATATTTAAACCAGCACCAGCAGTTATTTGTCAACCATGTAAACTATTTCCAAATACAGGAATCATTCTCCAGGTTTATAATATAATATCATTTTCTGCATTTTTTTTGCACTGCCCTCAGTAATAATAACTCAATTACTACTGCACTGTCACCATCTGGAAATGTCAAAGAGACATCTGGAGCTGAAGACTAAGGGCGGAATTGTCACAGTACCCACCCCGCCACCAACTACATCCCATGGCAGGTTTGATCCCGGGCGGGGGTGGGACTATGCGGCAGAGTTGAAAGATTGGTTTCCCGCCGGCGTAAAATGATCGTGGGAACTTGCATTCTCGCCCGTCATAACGAGTCGCCATTCCTGCCAGAGGTCGGCATGAAGCTGTTTTGCATCCAGTTAATGGGTTGCAGATGAGGCACGACCGGAATTGTCCCCCCCATCCAATTGTTCACGCTGCCAATGGGATATCATGCCAGTCCAGAACATGCCCGGGCCAACGTGGCATGGAGATGTCGGGGCTTACCTGAAGAAGGCCTGGGGCAGCCTACGGATATCAGGATGGAAGATGGAGGCCTCCAGTGACCATGGACCCTGGAACACCATGTACAGCAATGGGTGGGTAGAGCATCCACCAGATGGATCTTGAAGCTGTAGCAGCTTCCAGGAGGTCCATCTCCTATCTTCAGGAGCTTCCAGGAGGTGGATCTTCTATCTTCAATGGTGGGTCAGTTGCTGTCCGGTGTTGAGGTCTGGGCACCTTTTAAATATGAGACCCTGATATGATGGTGGGGCACAAGCCATCCAGCCCACCCCAGTGCACAAAATGTCAGGAAACCCCCGACTGCATAATTAATCCCTTAATGGGTATGAGGCGTGGGGTTGGGAGGGAGTGCTCAGCAGACACAACAGGCATGCATGCTTCTGAACTGCTCTTTCATTCATATTGCTTACAGTCAATCCATCTATCCTTATGCAGGGCAGGATCTCCCACAACCGACGGGGGAGCGAGAAGACCAGAGTGGGTACCCCAGAGCTCAGGACACTCTCCTTCCACAAGGAGCAAGCAGCAGAGCTGGCTGGTGAAATGGAGATCACTCCTGTGTGGAAGGCGAGATTGGCCTCCCCCAACAAGCCACTGAGGGTATACATCGACATCATGGGGACTATGAGTGTCCTATAATGTAGGAGCCTGCCTAGTCAATCACTAATTATCTCTTCTCTCTATTCCAACCACCAGCAAGAAAGGGAGGAGGAAGACGCTAAGCAAACAGCTTAGTCCCAGCCCCCAGACCATCTCAGATGAGGAAACATCAGGTGAAGTCCTGTCACTGTGTTCACCTGCACCCTCCACCAGCGCAGATACATGCACCCTCATGAGTCCTAGTTCTAGAGTAGGCTCGGGGGTCACAATCTGGTGATCACCTCATGGTAACATGTCCAAAGCAGGCGGAGGCAGTGACAGCTGAGATCTCAGATAGTTAGTGGACAGCTGGAGACCAGACCCCTACTGAGACTGAATCTGAAGACGAGCCTCTGCAATCGGCCCAGAGGGAAATATTGGAGATGTAGAGACAGGGAAGGGAACATCAGGCAGGGTTGTCAGAGGCCATCACCAGACTAGAATGAAGGATGGAGGAGTCTGCCCATGTTCTGTCTGCTGCCATGGCTCTGGCATGCGAGCGCATCCAACTCTCCATGGGAAAGGTGGCCTTGGAGATCGAGGTCCAGCAGTTTCTGTCGGATTTGTACTCAGACCTGCATACTATTGCTGTAGCCATGAATGCATTCCAGCAGTGGCTAGGAGAGAGGGGCATGGGGCACCTCAACCACCCTCCAGGTGCCCCTTTTCCTCAAGGAGTCAAGGAGGAGCCCCTGGGCACCCAAAGGAAGGAGGAGCATCAGCCAGGCACTGTGGGGCATCCACCCAGGGCTCTCCAAGGGTGTCCAGCCACTCCAAATCCCCTCTGCTTGTGACCCCATCAACTCCAGGCAAGTCAGACCGAGGAGGGTGCACCTGCCCCAGAGCAGGAGACCCTTAGCAGGAAAGGGCCATCCAGACTTCGGCCCTCCAGAGGAAGCCCGCCAAAGGCATCTCAGACAACAAGGTATAGCAATCAGCAGGCTGCCTCCACCTCTGCTGTGGATGTTGGGGCTGCACCTAGACGTAATGGTAGAGTTAAGAAAATTAAGAAGTTTCGAATGCACAATGGTAGCACAGGTGTTCATTCACTGTACATAATCTACACCATTGCAAATATAGTTCGCATTTATCCCTCTCCAAGTCTCAGGTATTGAGCAGATAAGCAATGTGATGCAAGATCTTGTGTTCATTCTAGGGTACAAAATGAACCCGCCATCCCCCTAATTTTCTCCCATCTTGTCCCTCCATTCCATGAAGCCTAACTCAATCTCACCACAGTGAATTGCCTTTAGTTCACATCTGCAACATGAACAAAGGTACTTGCTATATTGTGAGATTGATTATCTTTTGTGATATGTTGGAGACGTCAATGAAGGTGTTGTTGTGTCACCTGCATTGAAGCATGAAGAGAACTGTGCTCATAAAGACTCGTGTTCACCTTATTCCTCCTGGAATCTTGTAGCTATGAGGTTGTCAAGGGCACATCAAGGGCTTGTGTAATGGCATCCTTATGTGGCTCACCTGAATCCTCACCATCTTCAAATTCATCTCCTTCAATTCCTCCTCATCCGAAGAGACGTCTCGCTCCTCCATGTCTCCCTGTGGCAACACATCTCCCCTTTGCAGCATTAGGTTGTGCAGGGGGCAACAAACAACGATAATGCAGGGCACTCTCTGTGGTGAGTGTTGGAGAGCCCCGCTTGAGGGGTCCAAACATCTGAAATGCATCTTTAAGAGGCCAAGGACCAAAGGGCCTGAATAAGGGCCTTATGGCTGAATTTTCAGCATTGTATCTTCCCTCAGTTGCCCCTGTGGATGACAAATAGATGTCATTAGCCGTGTCTTCAGGGGGTACCCGTTATCATCGAGGAGCCAATCCACTAAGCGTTGAGCTCTCCTCAAATATCTCTGGCATCTGGGTGTGACTCAAAATGTACGATTTGTGGGAGCTCCCTGGGTACCTAGCACAAATATGCTGGATTTGATTTTTGTGATCACAAATTAGCTGGATGTTCAGAGAGTGAAATCCTTTTCTATTAATGAATCTCACAGGCTTCTGCCAGGGAGCTGCCAAGGTCACAGATGTGTAGGCAATAGTGCCCTGCACTTGTGGGAAATCTGAGATCACAGTGAACTCCACAGCTCTGGCAGCCTGATTTACGTCATCCATGCGGAACTGGACATAATGGTGAGCTTTATTGAAAAGGGCATCTGTCACCTCCTTTATGCATTTGTATGTTGCCACTTGTGGGATTCTGTAAAGGTCCCCAGTGGAGCCCTGGAAGGGTCTTTTTTTTTTTTTTGCAAAAATATACTTTATTCATAAAATATCTTCAATCACATTCCAAACCATTTCAAAAACACCATTACAAGGGTACAATCCAGGTTAAACTTTTACAAAATGTATCACCAGGTGCATCAGTACAAACAATATTACAATCATTTACAGCCTTTCATTTTGAGCTGTACAGCCCGAGGGGCTCTAAACAGTTCCCAGTCTCTCGGTGCGCTGTGGCAGAAAGGTCTTAGACATCGACCTGCAGGCAAAAAAGTTCAGAGCGGCAGCAACCTTCAGTGCCACCAGCATTGGATGCCCTTCAAGTCTATTTGGCGTGAGCTCCTCACGGAGAATGTGGCAAATGTGAGTTACCACATCCCTAGACAAACAGAGGCACCTGTTTTTTGCTCATCTCCATGTATGAACTGCATCTTCTGTAGGCCCTTGGTCACGCCAAACGTCTTCATGGATTTGGCTTCTCCTCATCAGCATCTTGGCCTTCCTGGGGCCCCATTGGCTCCTGTTCCTCAGGGCGCTGGTCTTCCCTGAGCTGTGCCAATCGACAACAGGTCTTTCTTCTCCTCATTCTAATTAAAGCTATCAAGAAAGCAGCATTGCCTGCAGCCTGCATTCTCTACTCCTCCTTGTATCTGTGAACAAATACAATTGAGCAATCAATGATAGTTCCCGTGGAATGGTTTCCCTCCATATACAGGGCAGGAATGCAGTCTCCAGCCCTTTACTTTCCCTCAGACTACACACAGCATATCAAGGCCACCCCTTGCAGGCTGATATCATCCTGGAGATGACTGGTGGCTGAGCTTTCCCCTCAGACATGACTGCGCACTGACAATTAGAGTTTTATTTAGGGTCCAAAGACCCAAGTCCTAGGATCCACAGTCAGCCTTGTGTTGGTTGTCCTCAATTGGCCTTGACAATAGTTATCGATACCCAATTCTTGCACTTATTTCCTGACTGCAAGCATGGTGCCTTGAATGCCATGACCAATGCATTGGAAACATGGAAGTTTGTAGGTCCCATGCTATCTCTGTGCTGCAGACATGGCCATTGATTTTTTGACCATACATCCATTCTGACATGCTTCTGTAAGGATCATATGCCAATTAAGACCATATGCACTGCAGCATCTAAACTTAATGGATTCTTGCCTGAATGCATAAAGGAGCCAAGTTCATTCATTGTGCATTAAACCCTCGAGTCCAGCACTCAATGAGCTATGCTCTCCATGTTTAGAGCAAGGTAGTTATAGGGTGCCCCATCAATTGGCCAAGATTTGCTGTGCTGAAATCCTCCCACACACCCTGAGACCACCCCCCAACCAATATTTTTCTAGCTTAATTTTTGAACTACGTCATTATAAGGTGAGCTTGAAAATGGTGCTGCTGACCTCTGCCTGGGAGACCAGCTTTCAACCTACCCTATCACCCACCAAGTTCCTCCATACTCACCGCCTCCTAAATCTCTTCCTCCTATCACTATCCAGCCACCCCGTGTTACCCTTGAGCCCATCATTATCCTTGTGGATATTCCTGTTCTGTCCCCTGAACCCTTTAATGTTGATATCCCCATGACCTTTGTCGACCTGACCTCTCCCCATCTCAAGGTCACATGCACACTGACTTTCTGGGACATCCCCATGAGACCATTCAATAACCCCCCATAACTTTTCAGCTGCTGACACAGGATACAGTTGCCTCTGCGACTGTGACTGTGCCCTCTGCCTCACATGACTCGAACCCCGAGGACCAAATTCCTTAGGTGACTAACCAGGCCTGTACACACTGTGCATGACTGTCACTGCCCAGAGAGGCCTTCCCCTGCCCAAGACCAGGACCAAGATATGCATGCCATGCAGAGCCCTCTAACAGGCCTGCACAACCCTAGGACAGTCTATTCAATATGCCCCTGACAGCATGGTCTCAGACCCAGGACAACCTCTTCAATATGCCCCCAACAGAGTGGTCTCAGCCCCAGGACAGTCGGACTCTTCCTTGAACAGTCTTATAACTCTTGCCCCAGGACATTTTGTCAGTGCTCCACTCTGTTCCTTGATCACCCTCTAGTCCTTCTTCTGTCTTTCCCATCCTCTCCCATGTTCCAAACCCCACTCCCCCAGTCCTACCTCCATCTCCCCTCTCCCTGCTGCTATTGCCTCCTGTGCCCAGCCTTGGCGCAGCTTGTGATATAGGTACTCAAAATCTCAGAGAAATGCTCTTAAAGATAGGCGAAAGCAAAGTCCACTGGCCTCAAAGTAATTGATGAACCGAAGCTCGCCAGGTGCATGCCACTTATATACAGTCGTGAAACAGACCATTGTAATCATCCTCTGGCTGGACTCTTAATTTGGAGGGGGATAATTACATAAGAACATAAGAAAAAAGAACAGGAGTAGACCATTCGGCCCCTCGAGCCTGCTCTGCCATTCAATAAGATCATGGCTGATCTTCTTGTGTATCAATTCCACATTCCCATCTACCGATAACCTTTGATTCCCTTGCCTAACAAGAATCTATCTACCTCCACCTTAAAAATATTCAATGACCCCGCCTCCACCACCTTTTGAGACAGAGAGTTCCAAAGTTGCACAACCCTCTAAGAGAAAAAATTTCTCCTCATCTCTGTCCTAAAAGGGCGACGCCTAATTTTGAAACAGTGCCCCCTAGTTCTGGACTCACCCACAAGAGGAAACATCCTTTCGACATCCACCTTGTCAATACCGTTCAGGATCTTATATACTTCAATCAAGTCACCCCTCACTCTTCTAAACTCCAGCAGAAACAAGCCCAGTCTGTCCAATCTTTCCTCATAAGACAACTCACTCATTCCAGGAATCAATTTAGTAAACCTCCTCTGAACTTCCTCCAATGCATTTACATCCTTCCTTAAATAAGGAGACCAAAACTGCACACAGTATTCAAGATGCGGCCTCATCAATGCCCTGTATAACTGAAGCATAACATCCCTACTTTTATGTTCAATCCCTCTCATAATAAAGAATAGCATTCCATTGGCCTTCTTAATTACTTGCTGTACCCGCACACTAACATTTTGTGACTCATGTACTAGAACACCTAGATCCATCTGCACCTCAGAATCCTGCAGCTTTCTCTATTTAAGTAATACTCTGCTTTTTTGTTCTTCCTGCCGAAGGGAACAACTTCACATTTTCCCACATTAAACTCCATCTGCCAGATCTTTGCCCACTCACTCAACCTATCTATATCCATCTGCAACCTCCTCATGTCCTCTTCACAACATATGTTCCTACCTATCTTTGTGTCATCTGCAAATTTAGCTACCATGTCTTCCCTCCCCTCATCTAGGTCATTGATGCAAATTGTAAAAAGTTGAAGCCCCAACACAGACCCCTGTCAGAGTCTACTCATCACATCCTGCCAATCCGAAAAAGACTCATTTATGCATACTCTCTTTTTTCTGCCAGCCAGCCAATCTTCTATCCATGCTAATGTGTTGCCCCCTACATCATGCGCTTTTATTTTCCGTAATAACCTTTGATGTGGCACTTTACCAAATGCCTTCTGGAAATCCAAGTACAGTATGTGTACAGGTTCCCCTTTATCTACCACACATGTAACTCCTTCAAAACCTCCAAAAAATTGGATAAACATGATTTTCCTGTCACAAAACCATGCTGACCCTTCCCAATTGCCTTGAGCTTTTCTAAGTGCCCAACTATAACCTCCTTAATGATCGATTCTAACAACTTCCCCACGACAGACATCAAGCTAACTGGCCTATAGTTTCCTGTTTTCTGCCTCTCTCCCTTCTTGAATAGAGAGGTTATATTTCCTATTTTCCAGTCTGATGGAACCTTTCCAGAATCTAGCAAATTTTGGAAAATTAACATCAGCGCATCAACTACCTCATTAGCCACCCCTTTTAAGACCCTAGGATGTAGTCCATTGGGACCCGGAGACTTGTCAGCCCATAGCTCCATAAATTTGCTCAGTACTGTTTCCCTAGTGATTTCAATTTCACCAAGTTCCTCTCTCCTTTTCGCCTCTTGATGTGCAGTTATTACTGGAATGTTTTTTGTATCCTCTATAGTGAACACAGAAGCAAAATTTTTGTTATTTCCTCATTATCTACTATTAACTCCCCACTGTCACTCTCTAGAGGACCAACACTCACTTTACTTACTCTTTTCCTTTTTAAATACCTGTAGAAAATCTTATTATCTGTTTTTACATTTCTAGCTAGCTTCCTCTCATACTATTTCTTTCTCCTGGTTAACCTTTTAGTCATTCTCTGCTGTTCTTTATATTCTGACCAATCATCTGTCCTGCCACTCATCTTTGCAGAGTTGTATGCTTTTTCCTGAAGTTCGATCTTTCCTTAACTTTTTTAGTTAACCATGGGTGGTGGGTCCTCCCCTTTGAATTTTTCTTTATTATAGGAATGTACTTATTCTGAATACTCTGAAATATCCCCTTAAATGTAGACCACTGCTTCTCTATTGATCTATCCTCTAGTCTAGTTTCCCAGTTCACTTCAGCTAGCTCAGCATTCATCCCCACATAGTTGCCTTTATTTAAGTTTAAAATGCTAGTCTTAGACCCACTCTCCTCCCTTTCAAATTGGATGTAACATTCAATCATATTGTGGTCGCTGCTACCAAGGGGTGCCTTTGCTTTGAGATCATTAATTAATCCTGTCATATTACACAATATCAAGTCTAATATAACCCACTCTCTGTTTGGTTCCAGAACATGCTGCTCTAAGAAACTATCTTGAATGCATTCTAAGAATTCCTCATCCAGGCTCCTACTGCCAATCTGATTTTTCCAGTTTATACGTAGGTTAAAATCATCCATGAATATTGCTGTCCCTTTATCACAAGCACACAATATTTTCTCTTGAATAGATTGTCCTACACTGTGGTTACTGTACCCTGTAGACCACTCCCACTAATGACTTTTTTCCCCTACTATTCCTCATCTCCACCCAAATTGATTCTACATATCCTGAACCAAGGTCATCTCTAACTATTGCACCAATGCCCACTTTGATTAACAGTGCTACCCCTCCACCTTTACCTACCTTCCTATTCTTCTTGAATGTCATGTGCCCCTCAATATGAAGGACCAATCTTTGGCGTCCTGCAGCCACGTCTCCGTAATTGCTATCAGATCATATTTATTTACTTCAATGTGGGCCATCAATTCATTTATTTTGTTACGAATGCTATGCGCATTCAGATAGAGAGCCTTCAGATTTGTCTTTTTGTTACCTTTGTAACATCTAGTCTTGACTGTTGATGTATCCTTAGGTTTTTCCTTGATGTCTCTTCCTGCCATTCTCTGACCCTCATTTCTCATATTATTATTTTGCTCTCCTGTCTTGATTCTACACCTTGAATTGCTATCTCTACCCAAGCTTGATCCCTCACCCCTTTTGTTTAGTTTAAAGCCCTTTCTACTTCGCCAGTTATGTGATTTGCGAGGGTACTCATCCCAGCATGGTTCAGGTATAAACAGTCCACACTTTCCCCAGTACTGATGCCAGTGCCCCACAAACCGGAACCCATTTCTCCCACACCAGTCTTGGAGCCATGCATTTGTCTCTCTAATCTTATTTGCCCTATTCCAATTTGCATGTGGCTCAGGTAATAATCCAGAGATTATTACCTTTGAGGTTCTGCTTCTTAATTTGGAATTTAGCTCCTCATACTGACTTTGCAGAACCTCTTTCCCAGTTCTTTCCTAATGCTGCTGTGCATGTGCAGAAACCAACCATAATCAGGCAGTGACAAGAGGAAAGAAGTCCGGGCCAAATGATGTCCCAGGAATCCTACACCCGGGACAGGAGAACTCCCTTCCTAACAGCACTGTGGGTGTTCCTATAATACATGGACTGCAGCAATTCAAGAAGGTGGCTTACCACTACCTCCTCAAAGGCAATGAGGGATGGGCAACAAATGCTGGTCTAGCCATTGATGCCCGCATCCCATGGATGAATTAAAAAAAAGGAGAGCAAATTGCGGGACAGTCACAGAACATCAGGGAATGGTTGGTCACTCTGTTCACAACATTAAATGTGGACTGCACTCAGTATATATTTTTCTGGAATTGTCTTTTAGTTGAAAATGGACTGTTAAGATGGCTGCCAATGGTCAGGTGACTTGTGCAATTTCAGCACAGTAAAAGAATTAACTCATGCCTGAAAATGCCTCTAGAAAATTCTCAAATGCAAATTGTTTCTCAAGTGCAAAGGACCCATTCTTATCAGCTCAATGGAAGAGATCTAACAAACAATGACTATGGGATATCAAATAAAGTCTTCCAGTGAGCTAATCATTGCTGGTATGTTGATGTGTTATCAATCATTCTCCCATTGTGTATCAATCCCCCTGGCTCCAACCCATTATGTGGATAATGGAAGGCACTGGAACTTGCCATCATGTAACCAAAACTAGCTCCAAATCTTTTATTAGCCAGTGACGCCCACATCCCATAAACAAATTTTAAAAAACTCAGCAACATTCTGGCCTCCAGCAGTCCTTCGAGTGCCAGAGACCTGGGAAGTCCCTGCCGCTGCCTGCTGTGGATCAGACAGTGTGATGTGCTCACCAGACTGTGATCCCAAGGCTACTCCCACTGAGATGCGTGTGTCTGCGCTGGTGGAAGGTGCGTCTGAATGCTATGATGGGTCTTCAATGAAGGTGCCTTCAGATTCCTCTTCAGAGGTTTCTTCAGGGCTTTAATGGAGGGCCTGGGTCTTGGACTCCATTGGCTGTTTCCCGGATGTGCCATCAAAAGCAAGGAGAGATAATTAGTGCATTCCAGGGGACTGTGGAACAGGGCACATCACTCACAGCATGGTTGTCTGCTGTATGTTGCACTGCTGGGCCCTTACTTGGCAGAGCACCGCTGACCTCACCATCAGCAAAGGAATGATCCAGATCCTCACCGGCCAGCTGGATGGCTCTGTTTTCAAAGTCCGGGAGGACCTTTATCTCAGGCATTCTTCCACCAGTAAGCAACCTCTCTCTCTTG
This sequence comes from Cetorhinus maximus, assembly GCF_964194155.1. Lineage (NCBI taxonomy): Eukaryota > Metazoa > Chordata > Chondrichthyes > Lamniformes > Cetorhinidae > Cetorhinus > Cetorhinus maximus. The sequence continues at coordinate 154,952,574 of NC_135881.1, forward strand.
TTGTGTGCCAGCTTGTCCTGCATGAATAGAAATGGAGAGAGATAGAGCGGATGCCTGCCAGGCCAGACGATAAGTATGCCTGGTATGTGTGGGTGGTGAGTGTTCCCATGGATGGGATGAGGACAATGAAGGTGTGTGAGAGAGAGTGAATGGTGATGTCCCTTGAATTGGCAGTGAGTGAGATCCCTGTGGATATGATGGGTTTGTGATTGTGAGTTGAGAGTGATGAGAAGAGTGACTTATCC